>NW_005178035.1:0-1200000 GCF_000258705.1 Coccomyxa subellipsoidea C-169
CCTAAACCCTAAACCCTAAACCCTAAACCCTAAACCCTAAACCCTAAACCCTAAACCCTAAACCCTAAACCCTAAACCCTAAACCCTAAACCCTAAACCCTAAACCCTAAACCCTAAACCCTAAACCCTAAACCCTAAACCCTAAACCCTAAACCCTAAACCCTAAACCCTAAACCCTAAACCCTAAACCCTAAACCCTAAACCCTAAACCCTAAACCCTAAACCCTAAACCCTAAACCCTAAACCCTGAACCCTAAACCCTGAACCCTAAACCCTAAACCCTAAACCCTAAACCCTAACCCCTAAACCCTAAATATAAACCCTAAATATAAACCCTAAACCCTAAACCCTAAACCCTAAACCCTACACCCTAAACCTAAACCCTAAACCCTAAACCCTAAACCCTAACCCTAACCCTAAACCCTAAACCCTAAAAAATAAGCAAGCAAGCTAGATTCCGCAGAGCAGCCTGCAATTAGTCTGCCAGTCTGCAACCAATGCCACCAGTGCCCAGTGGGCCCACTAAGTAGACTCTCTAATACGGAATCAAACTGCCAGTAATGATTGCGGTGCTGTGACTCATTACCCGACTACTCGAAGGAGTTCCAAGTTGAGCCAAAACGTTTGTGTGTTGACTTTGAAGCCTCATGTTTCGAAACTTAGGCTGAACTTTGAATGAATTCTAGTAGCCTACTTACTCTGCGTATTGCTGGCAGCCTGAGGCAGAGTTCTGAGGCTCAGCTCTGCCTGAGGCTCAGCTGAGACTCAGGCTCAGGCTGCCAGTGGCCCCTCAATGTGGGTGGCCCAAGGCAGCCGGGCCTCCAAGTTGCCCCGGGCCCAGGGCCCGGGGGCCGACGGCCGGGCGGCCGGCCAGCGGCGCCCCGGTGGGGCGGCGGGGCGACCTACGACTTCAAGTTAAACTCATGTTATAACACTTGCGGAAACCTCGAAGGCTGCAAGCTATTCGAAGCAGATTCACTAATCCAGATAATACAGGCACCCCAAAAGCCCACCTTTTTTGAAGCACACAATAGAATGGAACAGGACTTTGACAGTATATGTAACATGTCATTTCTTTAATGTTATATTAGAAACACATGTTATGTTACATAGCCTTGTGTAATACAACGTATTGGCGGCCTTATGGAACATGACATCTACATTTATGTTCCACCAATCGCCTGTATTTATGTTCCAGAGCTTGTGGGACCTTGTGTTCCACAGACACTTGTGTTACTGTGTGCAATCCACTTGTGTTCTCGTGCTGCCTCTGTTTGGGCAGACCTTGATTTCTGCCCTAGGACCTGCCTGTCTCATAAATCTCGCCTTTGCACTTATCATGCGTGGTTTGCTCGCCCTGTTGGCTCTGCTAGGAAATCTTATTTGTCCTTGCCATTGCCTGCTCGGTGTGTCACACAAATGCTGCGTTTTAGAATGGGTTGTCATGTCTTGCCCAGGGACACTGGCTCTTGGGCCAGGATTCCCCGAGCTGACCGTGCTTGTACATTGTGTGGACCCGGCAGTCTAGGGGATGAGAAACATTTAGTGTTTGAGTGCCCACACCTGCCACCTATTAGGGACAAGTATTCTTCACTTTTTCAGTGTCCTACTATGTTGGAATTCTTCTGGTAGGCTGACTTGATTGGGGTTACCAAATTTATGTCAGAATGTTTGGATGCGATGCTGGGCGCTGACTCTGACGATCAGCGTCAGACATCTGATCAGCCTGAGGTGGCTGGAATAGATGTAAGCGACTGACTGACTGACTGTTCCTTAAGCTTTTGTGGAACAAGAAGCCTCCCTTGTGTTTTCCATTATGGAACACTTAACCTCTCACCACAAGACTCACAGCTTGTGTTTTGCCTGCTACACAACCACATATATCTCCGACGGCTAAGTATGACAAGATCCTCAGGAAGCATGACAGAAGCATTGTGTATGTAGTGCTTGGATGTTTAGGAGGCTTTGCAAGCTTCTTGAAATGCCAGCATGGGCAATGATAGAATTTCTGGTCTTCAAAATATGAATGGGGTGTGCAGAAATCCCAGATTTTGAGGAATGTCGATCATCGTGATGATTGTATTCAATATGCAAGTTGCTGCACTTAGCATTAGCACAAATCAATCATGAGGAAGGGTTCAGAGACTGAATCTCACTTGTAGCTAAATTTACCGTTGTCAATCTATAGATTATAAACGATATCCTACGCAGCTGCTGGCTCTGCACTCAGTGGCGGCCTGGCATTTAAATGCACAGACTCTGAAATTGGATTTGTGACTCCCCGAATGTGTGTAAGGCTGTATATTTTTCCTATAGCCTGCACACAGGGCATTGCACATGGCATCAATTTCAAATCAATTTCAAACCGGTCAGTAATTTGCGAACACTGACCATCACTGCGGGTTATCGCCACCTACCGTCACTGCTGCAAACCCGCAAGTTGCTTTATAAATTCTGTTGATTGCAAACACAGTCAGGTTTTTCGGGTTGACTGGTGCGGCTGCAGGGTGGATGAGCCAAGGCTGCGGTATCGCAAATAAGCAGTCCCGGCCCATAACAAAGGCGAAGCAATTGCAGCAACAAAGCTAACCCTGGCGTGGTTCTGGTGTCGGCGTATGAAGATTTCCGCCTTGCGCAACTGCAGCTCCGTGGCATCCGCCAAAGCCGAGTGGTCCAGCATCTCCTCGGGTGGCGCCTTCTGGGCTTTGAGGAAGGCTGCCGTGCCTAGCTCCTTGGCCCGCCGCAAAGCGCGCCAACCATCCCAAGTCTTGCACAGCGTTCAGCGTTCAACAAGTTGTGCCAAGCACAGCGGCACTGACAATGTAGATCCCATACTGCTCATATGGTGCCCGTGCATTAAATCGCTTAGCTAAGGTGCGGGAGTAGAAGGGGGCGCTTGTATTATACTCTTCCTTGTTTTGATCTGCATCATAACAAGGCAACATACCCGCTGAGAAATGCCTCACCGCCAAGACCTTGCGCCCTGGTCTGAACACCACTGAGCACCCACAAAGCTCTGTAGGCTGCAACAATCAAAACAGCCATAGCAGCACAAGTGCACTGAAGTTGCACACTCGGCTATGTAAGCCTGCTAGCTGTAATCAATACATGACCATGCTACAGCCAGAAGCGGCAACGCTCAAGCTGCGCTGAGCTCACGTCCTGTCAACTCGCACTTCTCGCACTCATCCACTATAACTGAGACACAATCCAATCTTTCATAAGACCAGCAGGCTGCAACTCACTAGCGCGTCTACAAGCAAGGTATGCGTTGATATCTTAAGAGCTCACAAGCTCATGCTCTGCCCTCCTTTCCTTGCCAGCTGGTAGCTGGAAGACAGTCCGAGGGCAGTAACCTGCAGCAACCCTCATGTAACAACGAGTGCGGCTTGGGGACATGCCGCACACCTGATTCTACAAGGGGCAAGAGGCAAAGAGGTTTACGCATTGCGAGACTGTTACCATGGGCTCTGCAACTGACATTGAGCAGTTGTGAGCTAGCAGGAGAGTGTGCACACCTGGGCCCGTAAGCTGATCGGTGAGTGCCTTCCTGCCTGCGAGGAGGAGCTTCTTGTCCTTCACCAGCTGCTGCCATACCTTCTCCAACTTGGGTTCTTGCTGAGGATCTGTGGCGCTCAACCATGCCTCCTGGGCACCTTTGGACTCTGCAGTGGCATTGGCAATCTCCTTGTCCAGCAGCTCTGGATCCAGCCGCTGGATCACAGGATCCATCTTGCGCGATCAGCAGGTCACCACCCTGTTTGGAGCCAACAAAGGTCCTTCAAAACTAGCTGATTTTTCTTTACAGATTTCTCCAGCTTGACCGATCCTGAACAACGAAAGGCCGAAGCCATGTGGCCAGTGACTTAGCGGCACATTCAACAACAGCCTGCAAGAACGTACCTGCTAAGGGTATCACAAACTTCCAGAACGCTTTTTTAACTGTGAAGTCTTCTTCGTTTTGCCTGAAATCTGCATCTGCGTCAGCCCGTCGCTCTTTGTTCGAGGACTCAAGTCTTAGTTTAGCAGTCTCGCCGTTTCCCTTGCGCCTAATCTGGCGAGGTCCACGTGGCTCGAGATCTAGGGAATTGGCCAGACCCTACTCTGCCCCAAGGCGGCTGCTAGGACATCAAGGTGCAGAGCTTAAGAAATCAAGTTAAAGTTAGCACAGCTGCGTTGAACGCTTTCTGCTGTGCACGGAGCAGGCGGAAAGCGTTGCAGCATAGCCGCCGGCAATCATGAAGGTGACAGCTCGTGCAATCGATGCAAACACTATTCAGGAGAATGGCAATTCAGATCCTTGCTTGCTAAAGCCTGGTTACCAGTGAGACTGTGAATTACGTCCACACTAGCGTCTGTGAATGCATGGGACTGGTGTGGTAGCTGCCACTGTATTGGAACGATGGGCAGCTTTCTTGGCACTAGAACAGTTTCCAAGTTGTGACTGCACGGAGCTCTCAGCACTCGTGCTATAAGATTATTAAACCTTGATGTTGTGATCGCAGTTGAACATAGCCTACCCACCTACAGGCGCCCAGAAGAAACTCGAGATCGATGAAGACAGCAAGCTGTAAGCCCACTGCTCGTGCTGGTGGAAATGTATGGCAGTGGATTCGGATGCTATGGCAGTCGACATGTTCGATACCATCCCATGGCGCTTGCAAGCTGCAGGCTCTGTCTAGAGTGACTTTGTCTCTTGACGTTACCACTGTTGTGTAATGCAGACGCGCCTTCTATGACAAGAGGCTGGCGCAGGAGGTCGATGGGGAGGCCCTTGGAGACGTGAGATCCAGCTCCTCTTTGTCAGCACGTGTCTTGACTAGCTTAATCAGCAGACGCACTATGCCAGGAGCAGACCATGATTGCCAGAACCAAGCTGCAGAGGATGGGCCCCATTGCGTGTGATTCTTTCTGTTTGCAGGAGTACAAGGGGTACATCTTCAAGATTATGGGCGGCCAGGACAAGCAGGGCTTCGGCATGAAGCAGGGAGTGCTGGTGCCAGGCCGCGTGCAGCTGCTGATGGCCCCCGGCGACTCCTGCTTCCGCGGCTTCGGTCGACGCAAGGGCGAGCGCCGCCGCAAGTCTGTGCGCGGCTGCATCGTCTCCCCGGACCTGTCTGTCCTTAACCTGGTCATCGTCAAGAAGGGTGCGCCGCCGACGGCTGACCTGCCTGTCACCCCTCTGACAATGCAGTGAACGCTAGGGTGTCCTGGCAAGTGTCTTGGCTGTGTCTCGCTGGGAGGGCACGCTCCCCAGTGCAGAGAGTGTCTGTAGTGGAACCGCCTTGCTGGTCCTCCTTTTATCATCGCATCCCTTTTGCTCCGCAAGGAATGCACTAAACAAAGAGCTGACATGGGTTGCCCTGCGCGAACAGGGGAGTCGGAGATTGCAGGGCTGACGGATGAGGAGAAGCCGCGCATGCGTGGCCCGAAGCGTGCGAGCAAGATCCGCAAGCTGTTTAACCTGAGCGGCGACGACGACGTGCGCAAGTACGTCAACACCTACCGCACAGTGAAGGAGAAGGACGGCAAGAAGCACAGCAAGGCGCCCAAGATCCAGCGGCTGGTCACCCCCCTCACCATGCAGCGCAAGCGCCACCGCCGCGCCATCAAGCGCGAGCGCATCACCAAGGTCAGCTGCGGCCTCTCGCTATCCCTGCTTTGGAGTGTCCACCTGGGCTCAGGAGCTGCATGACCGGCCATATTTATGAGGGAATACGTGAGCCTTCTGTCAATGCCAAGCTGGCTTTCTGTGTTTTCTTATGTAATTCTGGGCAGCGCGTGCACTAGGAGGGACGCTGTCAATTGGGGATGTGCCTAGTCTTTTTCAACAGCCCAGCCCTCCCTTCAGCACCAAATTCACTTGCCAGAAATGTGTATCTGGTATTGAAAGGGCATGCCGGGGATGGGACCGTGTCAATAGTGTCTGCAGCTGGTTTGAGAGTCTCCTAGTGTGTACTCGTCCTCTTCCTGCCGCTGTGCTGACGGCGTGTCTGCTGTGCTGCTGCAGAGCAAGGCTGAGGCGCAGGCGTACCACAAGCTGCTGGTGTCGCGGCTGAAGGAGCAGCGCGAGAGGCGGTCAGAATCGCTCGCCAAGAAGCGCGCCATCCGCCAGGCCTCGCAGGTAAGCCACTCAGCCCTGACAAGCTACTGCTTTGTCCAGTTCCAAATGCTGCAGGGTGCAGAAGGCTGCATATGGGCATGCTAGGATGTTGTTCTCAGTGGATGTTGTTCGATGACAAGTCATGCCTCTGTGTTTTCTGTCAACATCTCAAGGGACATGATTGAATCTTTTCCTGATGTGTTTTCGTGCTGTGCGCAGGCTTCCAGGGAAGTGTCACAGGCCAGCAAGTGAATGGAGTGAAACCGTCTAGAGCTTGAAGCTGAGGCACAGCGTGCTCAGAATGCTGAACTTAGGAGAAAGTGTCAATATTTCTGTGCCATCTGCATTAGTCTGCTGCTCCATTGCTGGGCAGCTGCCCCCAGATTCAGCTATGCTTCACAGCCTGTCGGGCTCTGCGACAGTGCTTATATCTGAGTTTGATCTTGCGCAAAGCGCAAATAATGTATCCAACGTGGGCGCGGGCTGACAAAGCTTACAGCCTATAGCCTGTAAGAAGAACAGGGGGTGGTAGTCTTGATCTGATGGTCACTGAAAGTTGCAACAGTCTGTCATACATATGGAGTCATTTGCTTACTCGCATGTCACAGTCAGCTGGGAACTAGCATATGCTCGGTGCAAACATTTCACTATAACAGCTCTCCCACGCCCACATCTTCGTGCCACATTGCATGCGAGCTTGTCATAAATCACTATTGTTACGTATATGCTTTCAAACACAATTCCCTGAATTGTATCTTGCGAAATAACAATAAATTCACGTCGCTCATGACCTTGACTTGCATCTCTCAGCTATGCAGTCTATGCTTTGAAATTGCCAAGGCCACCTCACGTTGTACAGGAAGGGACGGTGGTCGAATCTGTTGTCATCTGGAGAATAGCTTTCTGCATGGTACGATGGCGTCAATGTTGTAGTTTTGTGGCGGTTCAGGGAGTAGTACTTGAAGAAATTTTTCACACGCTCTGCAATCAACTTGGGAGGGTACCTGCAGACAAGCAAAACATCAACTCTGGCTCAAATTGCTCTGCAATCTTTCAGGGGCTCGTGTAAATTGCAGAGGTTGTTGCCAGGAGATCACCTGCCCTCCCATTCCACAAGGAGCCGTCGGAACATTGAGACTGGCCCACAGCGGCCAATCTTTCTAAGGCGGCCATAAATTCCCAGCTCGTCGTAGGTCATCCCCATGTCCACCTCATCCAGCTGTCACAAGAAGAATTGAATTGTGATCAGACGAGCATCAAGCATCACATGAGGAGAAGCAGCAGGTTTTTGCAACCCAACCGAACAACTAGACAAACTGGAAGGGCAAGCTGCGTCAGCGTTGCTGAAGACTGCAGGGTCCCAAGCTGTGATAAGATCACCTGAGCCGCCACATTCTCTCGAACAGGCTCCAGCTCTGCAGTGGGGGGGGCAGCCTGCACGCGCATGAGCTCGCTGTAGCCAAGATTCTCTGCCGCCCAGACCAGAAACTTGCGCAGGTCGTTCTTGCTGATCGCCCCAATGGGGTTCAGGTCAGCCGATGAACAGTCATACCTGCACAAAGAAAAACCCATCTTATACCAACATCACTTGTCAAGTCATTGATCCTTGCAACATGCACGGGTGGCCTATCAGTAAACAGTGAGTCAATTATGTAGGGGCAGCATGAGGCAGCGCACTTGGTGAGGTAGCCGCGCAGGCACTCGTCAACATTGGCTGTGCCCAGCACCAGCAGGAAGCCTGAGCGGCCACGAGACCAGGGCCGCAGCTGCGCCAGAAAGAACGCCAGCACCATGCGCAGCCGCGCCTGTATGTTCTGCAGCGCCAAGTTCTCTGCAGTAGTGCCTCCGTCCGCCTGGCCATCACAATATACCATCTCAACACAGCGTGTACTCTCCCTGATGGTACAGCTGCTAGGCCCTCTCCCAAAGTACTCTTTGTTGAACATCAAGACCACCTCAATCTACCTAGGGAGGGTGATGTTTCAGATGCAGCATCTGCTACCGAACAGAGTGCGCTGGTCATGGGAAATTGTGCAGTACCCGGAAGCGGGGGGTCCGGCCGACAATGACTGACAGCAGCTTCGCCATTGCGTCCACCACCGTGTCAATCTTCACATCCAGGTGATCAGCACCAACCTGTCACACACCCACATGTCCCATCTCATTCCACTACAAGCGCAAGAAAGAGTTTTAAATGGCATTTCCCACTCAGCGAGGACAACAGAACACACCACAGCAACACACCTGCTGCGCCAGAAGCGTTGCGCGGTCCTGAGTCTCCTTGCTGCTGTTCACCGTGCCCATAAAGACAGTAGTGAGCAGCCGCCCTGCTAAGTCTTCTCCTGTGCTCACGCTCTCTGATGCACTATACTGCCCCACCCGCCGCGCATCCTCCTCCACCTTCTTGTCCCCTGCCTGCATTTCTCATTATGCTCGATCTAGCCAGGCCCTGAAAACGTTATTCCACGCATCGCCCGACAACAAGCATGTGCTCATGGGAAGGGTGTGCATGCCATGCTTGATGACGAAGCGGCTGTACCTTGACGGCCGCCACGACCTGTTGGCACATGCTTCCAACAATGGCCGCCACTGCCGAGCTGTCTGCGCCGCCGCTCAGCGGCAGCAGGAACCCAGACGCGCCAGAGCGCCTCAAATAGTCCCACAGCCAACATGCTGGACCTGCACACACCTTCCCACACTTTATCACACCCTCATGGCATATCACATGTGAGATGTTGCATGGGTCAGCTGGCTGTTAAGGAAGCCTCACCCAGGGCTATCTCCTCTTCGGGAACATGGTAGCGGGGCTCAATGGGGCCATTTGGAACGACGCCGGCCTCATCGGGGCAGCACAGGTCGAAGTCCACGGGGATGGTGGGCACATGTGGCGCTGAGCTGGCCTGTTCCTGCAGGCTACTGACAGCCCCCCTGTAGGAGACCACCTCGTCCAAATCCACTGTCGCCGTCACCACCTCCACATCTCCCACTGCAAACTGCGACCCCTGCACCCACCCAACCGTTGCCAACCTCAATCCTAATGTAGCTTCTCCTTATATTCGCAAGAAGCCGCCAGGAGAGTTGTGTACATCACAGAGAGATGCATGACGAAGGCACTGCCACCCATGCTAAGGTGCATACAAAGGCAGCATAAGACTGTCGTAACACTTAATTGGCTTTTGAGGGACCGCCAGTGAAAACAATACCTGCGCAACGAGTTGGCCATTGATGGCGATGCAGGCACAGCCGTCGTAGTAGAGGCGGTTGCCATCGCAGCCCTGCTGGTTGGCGTAGAGATAGACGCCGCCCGCCTTGGCTGTGCCGCTCTTTATCAGGTCCAGCCGCTGGTGCAGCTTCCTCAGCTGCTCAGCACAGGCAAGCAATCGATACTTGTCTTCATGTTTCTTTGAAGGTATGCAACAGAAGCAGCCCTTTCATGCTGCATTGAAGGCTGCCAAAATTGTACATCCGTTTGAACTCGCAAAATTCAAGCAACACACAATCAAGCTTGGGCACGATGCTGGGCATTTGTACCGCCCTCCGCCAGCCAGGGCCAATCTGAGACCCGTGAATCCACTTCAAGTTAAGTGCCATTCCAGGACGGGGCTAGTGAAGATCTGGTATCCTGCCTGGTGGTGGCTTCCGCTGCCATTCGTGATGATCTCAACGCCGGACAGGGCGAGGGCGATGTGCGGCGCGGCAGGGGTGAACAGCTCCTCGCATGTCTCAGCAGCCAGCACCGCATCGTTGAGGGCCAGCGCTGCGTCGCCGAATGGGCAGGTGCGCTGCCCAGTGACCTCTCGGATCTCTGGCGGCAGGCCATGATCCTCCACCTCTCGCGCCCGCTTCCAGCTCTTGAAATACCTGGACTCCCTGCAAAGAGCGGGAGCAACGCATCTTTTATGTTGTCATCTCACCAGGGGCCCCACGCGCCAACCACAGCACATTTCTTCGAAGGTCTTTCGAGTCAGATTAGCTTACACTGTATGACCACAAGATGGTGACCCACTGTAGAGCAGGCATACCAGCCACAAGGACACATGACACATGTCGGATCATTTTAGAGAACTGGGGTTCACCTGTAGTTGCCGTCATCTGCCATGGCCAGCTTTGGGCGAATGAACAGGACCTTGCCGTCCAGGAGGAAGATTCGGCAGTTGTAACGCACGCCTGGAAAACATCAGCATACTCAGCACCACACTGCTTATGGCTGTCCATTCTGAATGTGCCAAAACAATGGCTGATCTGTGTGGGCTGACCTCGATGGATGATGGGCAGGCCCACATCACAGAGGATGTCCTGGGTGTGGCCGCCCCTCAGCAGCTCAGCCACACACTCCCAGCTGTGCTCGACTGTGTCCAACTCCTGGAAGTGGTCCTCGCATCCATATGCTGGCAGCTCCAGCTCAGGCCCTTCAACAAAGCATCAAAAATAGCTTTTAAGATACTTTGAAGGCCCCCTGGAGCCTTCGGGGAACACACACAGCGTGACTTCCTTGAGGATACTGCACGGGAAGATACATCGCCTCTGCATTCTTGATGACAAAGCAATCACCTCCACGGTAGCGTGCGCCCAGCCGCTTTGCCTCATTGATTGAGTCAATGACCCGCTGAAGGTTCCCACCAAAGTCCAAAGCCCACTGATTGAGATTGCAGGTCGCAAGAGTAGCTAGGCGCCTCCTGGTAGAGCAGGTCCCGCCCCTTGCAGCGCTTGGGCCTGTGCAGTTGTGAGAAAGTCTGGACTCTATTATCCCCCAGCGCAGATCAGATCGGAGCTTAAACATCACTTTTAATTATTCTAGCTGAATGGATGTTATCAGAAGAACCAGAAACCAAATCACCTACCCGTCTGCTGCTCACCTGCGGCCATCCTGGTGTGCTCTCCTCGGAACTGTCAGCAGACTCAAAGCAAAAACTTGTTAAGATCCTAAAAGAGGATAATACTGCATAATTTAGGCCTCGGCGTCCTAAGTGTTGGGTACACGTTCAAGTCCACAAAGCATGATCGAGATCACGTCCTGAACAGATGGTCGCCCAATCCCTGTTTGCAAACCCAATGCAGTGAAACTAAACCTATATAATAATCTTCGCGTGTGTTGAAGTTCACTGGTGAGTGCATTTGCCTCTGACATCCCGGGAGAACGGCACGTGATGTTGACTCATACTGGACATGCTTGTCCAAGCTGTTTGAGATTCCGATACATTCATAAATGAACTCCATTGCAAGATGGGTAGCTGCACGATCTTTGAGTGTGCATTGGGCGGGATGATTAGCTTTTCATAAGAAAGTCCATCAGCAGTGATGGCCAGAGTGTTACAGGCCCAAGAAATTGAGGCTGGAGTTGAGGAAGATAGTGGTTATTTCTATCAGCGCCTTGGCGAACTCAGATTTACTCCAGATCCATCCGACGGAAGCCAGCAAGGTCAAGGACAACGTCTGGCGGTGGCATCAAGACATGGTGTTGCAGTCTTTGCTGACCAGAAGGGTGAGGTTCAGATTTGAACGCAATAGGAAATTCGAACCGTTGTGTCTGTCAAGATTGTGTTGATATCATGATGACATACTGCACTCTGTACTTGATGTGACTGGTTGCCAACACTGGTTGCCAACACAATTAACTGCTCTCTTCCTCAACCTGCGTTGTCACTTTTACATTGCCTGATGGAACCAAGCTCATAGTAACACCAAGTATGTGACACTGCTGCAGAAGTGTATGTTGCCAAGGTGCACGATCTCCTCACTGCAGCCACAAAGGGAGAAGAGGACCAGTGAGTGCCACTGTCTTCAAATCAGTTCATTGGCTAATTGCTCTACACCCTTCATGCTCTGCTTGTATTGCGAAGGGTGAAAATGGATGGATGTACATGATTGATGTGGCTGCAGGGAGCTGCCTCCAGCAAACGCTGAGGAAGTGTGCGCCTGCACCCTGCCCGTGGCAGCTGCATCCGTTGCCCTGTCGTCAGATGAGGAGCTCCTTGCGGCCTGGGACAGCAAAATGATCTATGTCTGGTCCCTTAGCATGCTGATCAACAAACGAGACACGATGCCGCTCACAGAATGGCTGGTTCCCGATGGAACCCCAGTGAAGCAGGTGGGGGTTCAATCCTCATTCTTTGACCTTTGGCATGTATTGAGTGAAATTCACTTTGGGCAGTGCCATTCACCAGAAAACCCCCAATCAGACATGTGCCAAAGTGTGCTTCCCGTGTGCAGCTCGCTTGGAGGCCGCTTCAGGCGCCTGATGCAGTGCCAGAAGCTGCAGTGGTGACGATGAGGGGCAAGCTTCTAAGGGGCAGCCTGGGAGGACGACTGCAGGCGCTGCCAGACGTTGCTGCAGGCGTGGTGTCCTGCGTCGCCTGGTCGGCCGATGGTCAGCTGCTGGCGCTCGCATCAGCAAACTGCATCACGGTGCAGCATGTGGAGTCAGGCCGGCACTTCCGCACAGAGTTTGACTCGAAGGTAATGGACTTGAAAGCCCGACTAACCTTTGTTTGCCAGGCCTCATACTGTGTGTCTGCCTGGTTTCGGTCAAGAGCAGGAATCAATTATCTTTGCAGGCGAGCACACACGGTGCAATCTGACAAGATGTTCGCCTGTCATGTTGTGGGCAGGAGGCCAAAGATGCCGATGGCAGTGTGACTGTGGACACGCTGGCCTGGTCTGGGCCTAATTCCCTGCTTGTGTCAGCCAATCTGCACCCCAATGAAGACCTGGAGGCTGAAATGGTGAGCCCGTGTGCTCTCCATACAAGTTCGCTTCTGACCTTCTCTTTCACAGGGTCATTGAGCTGCTGGTACCCAATGTATCTACATCTGATAGTCGGTGGTTGTTGCAGGACATTGCACCTCTAGCGTTGGTGCGCTGGGCGGCGTGGGATGTCCATGCAGGGGCAGACCCAGAGGAGCTGCAGCTCACAGAGTTCATCCCGCCGCCCATCAATCCAGATGCAGCTGCGCGTGACTCTGGCCCATACGCCCGCATCGCCCTGGTTCCTGCCTGGGGCGCCATTGTGGTCGCCCACAGCAAAGCAAGCGACGACCACATCAGGCTGTTTGGTGCGCTGCTTTTTCAACCAAAGGATGCAGATGTGATGAAAGATGGCAGCAGCCCAGGTCCAATTTCTTGCATGTAGCATGAAAGTGTCATCCTGTGGGGCATGTGCATTGTTGAAAGCATAGGCAGATTGCTTTGAAAGCTGTTGATGCCCACTGCAGGTCACGAGAGGGCTGTTGAGCTTCATATCAAGCATGAATGCTGACGGTGCATGGTGCGCAGAACATGTTCCCGGCGGGGAAGCCAAGGGTGTAGATGTGACGGAGGACTGGAGCGCAATCAGGATTCCCACAGCAATGGACTACAATGACAATTATGTCACGGGTACCATTTCTGCTCCTAACTGTTGTTGAAGTGATGGCACTGGCAATGATACTGGATGCGAGTCCTCGTGAAATGTCTTTTACAAAGGACAGTATCATGACAATTACTGTGCGCATGCAGGCTTGGGTATAGATTTCACAAGCACAGAAGTAGAGGTGATGCCACCTGATCCGGAGGCCTCAGCGCTGGCGCCTTCCCCAGTGCTCCTGGTGGCCACATCCGATGGCGCCCTTCGTCTGTTCACCTTTGCCCACATGACCAAGCCCACTGAGGGAATCGTGGCACCCGCGCGCCCCTACTCTGACACCCTCCCTCCCATGGCATCCGAGGAGCAGGTACGGAACTGCAGTTTCATACATCATTTACGGTATCCTCTGCTCAATATACAGGACCGGGAAACTTTACGCTTTTTGGGTACAAGAAGGGTGGAGGGCATCAATGTGTTTGTGGTGCGCCAAAATGCTGAGTGGCTCCAATTTCACATTTGCAGGCAGAGCAGTCAGAGATGACGCAAGAGCAGACACAGGACACCGCAGCAGCTGCCCCGCTGCCATCTGACAATGAAGAAGAAGAAGAAGATGAAGAGGAGGAGGAGGTAGAATCGGTCAGTGCCAGGCAGGCAGGAGAGACAGAGCCGGCAGCAGCCGCCCCCAGCAGCAGGCCAGTGAAGGCACAGGAGGCTAAAGCCGCAGCCACCGCACTCCCACTCAGCAGCGACGAGGACGACAGCTCCTCATCAGAGAGGGGCCCGGAGACCAGCAGCAGCAGCTCGGCCCCTGCGGCCAGGGCGGCTAGAGCAGCGCTGCTGTCCAACGACTCAGACCTGGAAGATGACGCTGACAGCCTGGCCTCCCAAGGCGCCAGCTTTGACGGCGGGGAGCGGCCCAGCATCAGCCGCCTGGACCTAGCGCAGCAGTCAGACGAGGACGATGGCGCGGAGAGCAGGGCCCCACTGGGACCCATGACTGGCCGCAAGCTTGACTTTGGCGGAGAAGCTGAGGCCCCCCAAAAGACGCAGCAGCCGCTAGCTCCGAGCATTTTTGGCCAGAGTCAGGCAACGCCGTCGCTCTTTGGAGCACCCTCAGCGCCGCCCTCAACTTCGGCGCCTTCCACCTCTGCTGTGCCCATTGCCAGCATCCCCAACAGCTTCAGCTTTGGCAGCCTGCCAGCATTCTCATCCGCCTCAGCTGGCGCCTTCGGCCTTGGAAAACAGACGGCGACCACAGGGGCTGCCTCGTTTGAGACAGCTTTGGACGGGACAGCCATTGTGAGTGCGCCGAGAGCAGAAACCCCATCAAACCTGGGCATCTTTGGGACATCTACGTCTCCATTTGGTGGAACATCCAGCTCAGCATTTGGAGCTGCCTCTGGGACAATGCCGAAAATGCAGGTAGGCTCAGTTGATTAATCTGGAATCAATGCTTGACATCCTTCCATCCTCCCCTGTAGCAATGAAGACAAAAAAGGGAGTGTAGGTGTTTATATAAAACAAATGCAATCGTGGTGTTTTTCAGGGCTCCCAAGCTCTGCCCCCTCAGCCGCCGCAGTCTGCAGCTCAGAAGGCGATAGCCAAGGCGAGGGAGGCCAGCGAGGCAGCCGCACTCTCGAAAGCTGAGGCAACACCCTTTCCCCCACCTGCACTTCCCAGTGCAACGCCGCAGCCTTCCTTGCAGCCAGCAGCGCCGGAGCGCAGCGCTTTCACGGCACCTGCTGCCACAGCATCAGCACCGCGCAGCTCGCAGCAGCAGCGCGCAGTGATTCCTGTCCGCCAAAAGCCGCCAGCACCCGTGGCCAGGCTGAAAGGTGCCATTCGACGTCTTTCCTGTATACATGGGTCAGGTGTGAATGCAGGTGTCAAAACGCTGTTGGGCATGATAGCAGTCCACTGGAGCATACAACATGCGTTGGTTAGGTTAGGTGCCTGAAGCGTCTTGTCAATCGTATTGGCAAGATGAGGCCCTCAACACCCAAATGTGAGTGGTATCGTGCGCCGCGGGTGACTTGTTGGTGCCGACACATCTTGCTGCAGGAGAGAGCAAGGAGTTGGCGGCCATGGAGGGGGATTTCCTGAAGACCCTGGCGGAATCCAGGGAGATGGAGCACGCATTCTCCGAGGCAATGGCCAGGTCGGAGGGGGATAAGGCCAGCGGCCCTGGCACACGCCTGGGCTTCCACAGCCTGCAGGAGAGGACGGACGCTCTCAAGCGCTCTGTGGCAGACATCCTTGACAGCCTGGCCACTGAGAGGCGGCGCTTTGGCGAGCTGCACAATGGCTGGAGGGTACGATGATATTCATCCAATAAATGAAAGGCCCTCAAAGTCCTGCAAGCAAATCCAAATGCACGTGTTGCAAGCATGCATCAAAAGCTGCACGAATAGTGCCATTGTGTTGATGCCTGTTTGTGCATGTGCAGGAAGACAGGGCGCGGGCAGAGGCGCTGCTGTATTTCAATGGCAAGCACAGCGAGCGCGCATCAGCAAATGGCGACGTAGATGACGACGATGCGTTGGACCCTGCCCTGCAAGACCTGGCAACCTCCATTGACACCCAGCTGCAGGCGCTGCAGAAGCCATCCTGCCAGCTCAACGACTGCCTCAAGGTGGGTCTGTGATTTCTCTTGAATGCCTGCAAGCTTGACAGAATTAATCAATGGCAGACATTACAGGACTATTGTGCATAAGTCACATTTCTGTAGAGTTTCTTGAATAGAGTCATAAGGATTAGTGCTCTTGGCCAGGCCCTGGAGGAGAGGTTGAGCCTGCGGCAGTCAGGCGCTGGCAGTGCCCCACGCGCATCGGCACAACAGCTCTACAATGCAGTGAATGCCCAGACGGCTGTTGCCAGTGCACAGGTGTGCATCAAATTCTGTCGCTGCAGTAATTGCTTGGGTGTGTTTGTAAACAGTTGTAGCAGTGCTGCTTACATCGGCAGAGACATTCTGTGCAATCCTTGCTGCAGATAAGATTTAATGCATATTTACATGCGTGTCAAGCTTGCTGTGCAGCTGGAAAGGCTGGAGATGCTGTGGCAGAAGCTGCATGACATGGGCATCAGCGGGGAGGACGATGGCGAGGAGGGCGGCAGTGGGGGCCCACCATCATTCCCCTACATCAGCGCGATCAGTGCAAGCCGGCCCTCGTCCAGCGCTGTTGACAGCCCTGGAGACTCTTCCAGGCATGCATGCCTGCTCCTGCTGCACCTGATGAATTCTCATCTCTTTGAACTGCACAAGCCCTGTCCATGTATCAGCAGCCACAGTCCGAGGGACCCTCCTCTGAAGAGCGCCAGTCATGCCGAGGAAGGCATGACTCGCCTGGTCGCACAGAGGCTGAGGGGCGTCATCAGCACTCAGCTGGATATAAGTGCATCTTATGCGCTGTGTGGGTGCAGGCCGACGTGGCAGCAGGTGCGCAAGAGTCCGCTGGGCAGGCCAAAGCCGCGTAGGCCAGCACTCTTGTCGCCCCTGAGCAGCCTTGCAGCACCTGCAGAGTCGCCCTGGGCGAGCACCTCTGCCGGCTCCCTGCGCCGCCTGCTCCTTGAGAAGGTGTGACCTGTCCACGCTATAAATGAAATTTTCCTGCTGATTGATATTGTTTTTGACGTGAGAAGTATTTGGAGGAATTGCAAATCATTACGAGCTGTGTCAGCAAACATTCCAGTTTCTGCATTATCCACAGGACCCGGCACATACAAGTATACTGAGATGTGGTATTATAATGGCAGGTATCAATTGAAGGCGGCGGTGTGCGGCTCACCAGGATGAGCGGCACAGACTTCTTGCGGCCACCACGGGCCAACGGTCAGGATGCCACTGAATGGAGCACCCCAACAAAGGACGTGTTTACCAGCCAGCAACCGCCTGCTGTCGAGCCTGCCAAGCCCGCACCGTTGGCATCTCCGTTTACGTCCTCTATACAGCCTGATGTCGGAGCAGTCACATTCAAAGCGCCGACTCTACCGAGCTTTGGGCAAAGTGCAGGTGAGCACCCAACGCACGCATATTAATCTTTTGCTATAAACTTTTTAACGACGACAGGAACTAGGGGTATCGCTAGTGGAAACTTTCAGCAATGTAAGAATTGTCTTTGGGAAGCTATTTGACCTTCTCTCTTTTGCCCTGTGCAAATTTGCATATCAGATAGAAGGGAAGTAGGGTAGTGGCAGCGCCACACCTGCCAAAGTAGGTCTTATGTCCTGCGGAATGTTCTCAGTGCCACCTGGCTGCTGGCAATGCCTACAGCAAGGCGCTGTAGTGTAGTGCTTAACACATTGTACTTTGAATCCAACAACCCGAGTTCGACTCTCGGTAGTGCTTCAATCCCTTTTTATTTTAGTTTCTTGCGTGAATTACCAACCAGCTATAATCAAATCCACCCTCTAAATGTAATGTGTTCTGTCTGCGTGCAGGCTTGACAAGAGCTGGGTCATCTGCCGCTGTGCTGGACAGGATCCAGCCGCAGGCAGCTCCAATGCACCAGTGGAACCCGGGCCACCGAGCGCGGCAGCCATCCATCTCTCCGGTGACTGTTCAACCTGCTTGCTGATCATTGACAATCATGTTCAAGACACCACACCCTAGAAGACACCGTCTGTGAGTGGGTGGCAGTTGATGCTAGAGCTCGCTGGATCAGGCGGGCAATGCTGCGGAAGCAAGGGGGCAGCTGGCCAGGAAGGAGTCGACAGCAAGCGCTGACTCATCAGGAAGCACGTCCAATGCACTGCTGCGCACAAAGCATGCGCGGCCCAGTAGCACGCCAGACTTTGCTCAGGTGCATAGCCCGATCAATTTGGATCAAACTGCTGTGAAGGCCAAGCTCCCTGGTATCCTTGTCCAGGAATTTTACATTACCCTTAAAATAGAGATGGCTTGTAGAAGCATATTTGTGGTTCTGGAAATCTGGCCACCACTCTCTCTGTAAATCCAATAGCCGGCTACCATGCGATGGCGTGTGACTGTTGTGTCATTGCTGCGTAGGGGCCTTCAAAGGGCAACGGGAGGCCGTTCCAGAGGCAAGCCTCGGGTATGGGCCTTGCGAGGGCAGGATCTGCTGCGCTGGGGCCTGCAGAGCCAGCTGACTCGTCGGACAGTGCCGCAGGGTCCACAAACAGAGGCCCGACTCTCCGAAGCGCACCACCGCCCTCTATGCAGGTGACCCACTTGGCACAGTCTTGCATTTCCCACAGCTTCCTTTCCCCACCATGTGGCCAAATTGTGGCTAAATTGGTGGCCAATATAAGAAGAACGGGGCTGAGATGAAGAGGCAAATGACCAGGCTAGGTGCTTGCCATCTGCAGGCCTCCATACCAGAAGATGCTGTGCCAACCCCCTCGGCAGCCAAGATGCCGCCAGTACCGACCAAGGCCGCGCTGGCAGCCGCTCACGCGCATGGGCAAGCTGCGCTGCAAAAGGCGGCCCCTTCGCCGGCCGCAAGAATGCCGCCCGTGCCCAGCAGAGCAGCGGTGGCAGCTGCACAGGCCCAGGGACAGGCTGCACTGCGCGCAAGTGGCGCAACACCTGTCGCCAAGACGCCTCCGGTCCCCGACAGGGCTACTGTGGCCGCGGCGCAAGCAAAGGGGCAGGCGGCTCTGCAGCAGAGTGCACCAGCGCCACCCGCTGCCAAAGTTCCCCCCGTGCCGAGCAAGGCTGCGGTGGCGGCTGCTCAGGCGCAGGGGCAAGCGGCTCTGCAGAAGAAGACAGCGGCGGCCGCACCCGCGGCAAAAATGCCTCCCGTGCCCAGCAAAGCCGCGATGGCCGCCGCGCATGCGCAGGCACAGGCGGCGCTGCAGAAGCCCACCCCTGCCGCACCGAGCGCCAAGACAAGCGCAGCCACGGTGCGCGGATGTCCTACATATATGCTCTGCGCATGTTAACAAGCAGCAATGCACAGGATAGTCTCAATAATCGATGGACACCTGATCTTGGGCAGCTTGGTGTGTCTCCATAATTATATGGCCACTTCCTTCTTTGCAGGCGTCAATATCAAGCCCATTCGCACCTCCCTCCGCGTCGGCAGCGCCTGCCGCGAGCCCAGCGCAGCCGGTGTTCAACTTTGCCAAGCTGACCACCGGCGATGCAGCCTCCCCTGCAGTGAGCCAGCCTGTTGTCTCCACCGCACAGCCGTCAGTTGCCTTCTCCTTTGCGTCCGCCATGTCAGCATCCATGGGTGCGACAGGCACAACCACAGCTGCCGGCCAGACTACCTCACTCTTTGGCTCCATGCAGGCGTCATCCCAACCTGCAGGGTCCAGCCCAGCAGCATCCCAGCCACTGTTTGGTGAGGATCCAGCTCCTTGGTGTCTGTCATACAGAAGTGCAAGGACTCATGTGCTGGCAGATCAACTTGGGCTCATGAACAATGTCATGCGGATACTCCTTGTTGCACTGCAATCTGCCATGTGTTTGTTGCTGACGTGCCTGAAATGTTTGCAGGCTCATCTGGCGTGCCGTCCCCTGTGACATCGTTTTCACAGCCTCTCGCCTCAGCGCCAGCACCGAGCATCAGCTTTGGAGCTCCATCAGCAGCCAACTTTGGATCCACGGCAGCTTCCGCAGCACCTTCCTCTACCTTTGGGGGCTTTGGTCAGCAGGCTGCCACACCCAGCAGCCCTTTGACATCCACCTTTGGTACGCCCCACTTGCTCCTCTGTTCCTAGTGATAATCAACAGTCTTTCTCAGACATGTATGAATGGGTCTCGCTACAGTAAATGTGTAGGGCACCATTCAGATGGTTTGCATTGATTTGCCTTGTGCCATGTGAGCAGGGAGCCAGGCGCCATCACCGTCCACGTCAGCTTTTGGCACGCTGTCCTTTGGGACGGCAGCTTCCCAGCCAGCATCCTCCCCGGCAGCACTGACTTCAGGTCCATTCATTCTCCACCTTTCAAATGCAGCATCGTGTCTGCATCTTTATCCACACCATGTGCAAGCTACATTAGAGAGCATTCAACATTTCGGGTGTGAGCATGACTTTGTGATTTTCTTCCAATAATTTGTTTGTTTGCCTGCTGCAGGTTTCAGCGCCTTTGGCGGCCTAGGCCAGCCGACACCAGCCAGCACACCGGCCGCCTCCCCCTTTGGCAAAGGGATCTCATTTGGCACACCAGTTGCGTCGTCAGCCCCAAGCCCCTTCGGCAGCTTTGGGCAGCCCTCTAGCGGCGGAGCAGCAACGGGATTTGCCGGATTTAGTCAGTCGTCGCCTGCCTTCGGCCAGCCGCAGAGTCCCATTAGCTCGGCCGCGCCCAGCAGCGGCGCCTTCTCAGGCGGCTTTGGGCAGAGCTCGGGCTTTGGGCAGGCGGCGGGCGGCGGCTTTGGGCAGCCCTCTCCCCTGGGCGGCGCTTTTGGGCAGCTTACCAAGCCAGGTCTGCTTTAAACTCCCCACTTGAATTGTAATCACAGCCAAAGTTTCTCCTTCTTTTTCACACTGCCGCGTCCACTTGAAAAGATCACATGAGCGTCGCAACCTGATGCTTTCATTGCCAAATTTTGAGATGCTGCCGCCCTTAATGCTATCTTGCAGACAAGAATTGTTGCCGGGTCTGTTCAGCAAAGTTCTCTCTGACAAGCCTGGCAACAATGCAGGTTTCGGACAAGCGGCGGCGGCATCTCCGGCATTTGGCGCACCAGCGATGCCCGGGTTTGGGGCTCCGGCAACACCAGGCTTCGGGTCGCCTGCAGCGCCTTCCCCGCCCTTCGGCAGCGCCACTGGCAGCAACGCCTTTGGCGCGGCGGCCGCCCAAGGAAGTGCGCACCATATCCCTCAAGCCGAACCAAGTTTATGGAACTTACACTGTTTTTTGTTTTGATCATGATGGAAATTTTAATTTTTGAAAAGATCCTTGCATTGCATACAACACTTGATTTATTTGCAAAGCAGAGCACTGTTTTATCTCGCTTCATGGCGGCATGAAATGTACACGAGCCCCAAAACTTCAAAAGACTTGCTGATATTTTCTGAGGCTGTCGTTGAATACCGTTTCTGCACAGGTGGGTTTGCACCGTTTGCTTCCATGGCCGGGCAGCCCAGCGCATTCAATGCAGCTGCCCAGGCGGGCGGCGGCTTCGGGGCAGCTGCGCAGCAGGGAGGTGGCTTTGGTGGCTTTGGCGGGGGGTCCGGCTTTGGCGCTCTTGGCGGTGCAGCATCCTCTCCGGCAGCAGCCCCGGGCAACAGTGACATGTGGCAGATGCGCAAGTGAACACATGCGGCAGATGTGGCCGATCACAGGAATGTAATTGCAATGCATGTCAGAGCTATAGGATAGCATGAGATCCACCTTGTGTGTGCAATATGACTGTCAGTGCTAAGCGTGTGCACCAGGTAGCATTTTGAATAGAGATTCGCTCCTGCTGTAAGTGCTTTCAAGGGCCTTCGTTTTCACTTTGGTGACAATCTTGAAGTTCCAAAGCGGAAAAATGAATGCTAGCAGCTTGTAACCTCGCACAATAACTCTCATATAACGATACACTGGAGTACTGCCTGGTAATCAAGCCATCGTTCACAAATAAATTGTATTAATACTATGTATTAAGGGCTTGGATGCGTTTGGTCACGATGTTTCTTCTAAAAATTCACTGTATGCATTGCCCTCTTAGAATGGCATAGGTTCACAGCACAGCATGTTGACTGTATACATCTTGGCGTTTTTCTGGTTCCTCTAATTCAGCCTCACTTGTACTTCAGGGCCTTCTCCAGGGCAAATGCATATATGGCATTTACTGTGCGCGGCCGCGCTTTCCTCTTGGTCTTCTCGCCCTTCGCTGCGGGCTGCTTAGATGCAAGGTACTCGTCCAGCGGCAGAGTGATTGCCCTGCGCTGCTCCTCGGCAGCTGCCGCACTCAGGTACCCATAGCTGCACACGCATGACAAGACTTCAGAGTTGCAATGAGGATGACACATCACCAGCTCTACAACACACAGTCGCCAGAGCATACCATTCTTACGGCATCACTTCCATGAACTAAACAGATACAATAACTTAGAGTGGCTTGCGCCGGACAGCACATTAGCCTGGCAATATAAATAAAGCGTATAAATAAAATCCCTGACCAAGGAACAGAGTGCTTCCCTCTGCTTGGATGCAAAAGAATTGCACCACAGGACATGCGCACCTCTGAGTGCAGAATAACTGGCAGGCAGCGATCTCTTTGTCGTACTCAGTGATGGGGAAATTAGTCTTGGCAGCGCGGCCCTTCTCCAGCACTATGGCGCGATCGTACATCTGCGCAGCCCTCTCCTCCTCATCATGAATCCCAAAGGACACCTGCCACCCATCAAAAAATCCACCTCACACTTTCTCCATTATTTTATTATCATTTCATGGAGTTCCTGCTAAGAGATGCAAGGTGCGTCTGCTGAAGAGATTCAGGAGACGGCTGCTGCATAGCCTACCCATTGAAAAACTCGTCAGATCCAAGTAAATGTGGTGACAGTGCTCACTTCCTTATCAGCCCCGCCAGCTGGGGCCAATTCACATTTTGGACAGAGGTGACAATCGTTTATGTTAATATCTTTTATTAGGCTGGGAGTGCTCACATTCTTCATGCCGCCGAATGAGCCGATGCGCGTCTCCCAGCGGCCCACGCGCCCGGACACTCCCCGGAACTTGGACTTGCCTCGCGCAAATGCATTGCTGCGGCGGCGAACCCAAGAGATCACCTCATCCTGCATGCCAAGCTGCCAATTCAGGACAGGAGATCCGCAGCACTAGACGTGCACTTGTGCTATTTGTTAACAGCAAGTGACAAGCACATGACCAACGGCCTCACATTCCTGAGAACCATCGGTCACTTTTGTTGCAGCAAAGGCATCCTCTACTCAACACTGGATTCTAAGATGCTCTGTGTCCTGCTTGATCTTCATGATCCACATGTCAATGATTGTAAGGTACCTGTGACAGGTCCTTGAGCTCGGTGGACAGCTCGGCAGAATAGGTGGCCAGAGGAAAGTTTGTCTCAGCGTTGTAGCCCTTGCAGCCGAGAGCGGCCAGGTCGTACGCATGCGCTGCCTCCTCCTCTGTGGCAAAGCCCCCCAGATAGATCTGGCGAGCGTTCAGCCACAGCGATGCCTCCCACCTATATGTCTGCCTGCAGCACACAACAAAACCACAATCCTGATCTCCTGGAGCATTGCCGCAGCAATCATCAATCTCCTAGGAAACTTGACATCCAGGGGTAATTATCCTGGGATCCACGCCGGGTCTTCCGGGTCATGGATGAAAATTCTGGTTTGCCCAGAGCAGGCTATAAATGTCCAAAGGTGCTAGGCAGGCTGCGCTCTGGGAATTCCCAGGGGCGCCACAGAGGCACAGAGGCTAGACCACGTGTGCACACTGAAAGTATTCTGAGGCCCTTCCAACCCTGGTTCCCGCGCAATCTGTAGAACATACACTCCGTCTAAAAACAAGGGAAAATGTCCTGCTCAGAAGCAACGCACTTGTGGCAGGAGACGCCCTTGAAGCTGCTCTTGGGGACATGTGGCAAACCCTGCTGCGCATCTCGCTGCGGGAACGGCCGCGGCGGAGGAGCCTCCTTCCTTGCGGCCCCCCTCTGGCGCACTGGCGATGCCTCGGTTTCAGCCGCAGCAGCTGTCTCAACCACATCATCTTCCATTTCACGCGGCGCTGCTGCCGCCAGTGTATGAGGGCCTTCGACTGCCGAGGGGGCTGGTGAGGGCGTGCTGAACAGCCGTGGTGCCTTGCCTGCAGTCAGTGTGAATCCTTAGCCCTGAATTCATAACTCCCTGATGTAGAATGTCATCTTGAAGCCATTGTGCTTTCTTTTGATGCTCGGCATCTTGACTCAAGCCACAAAAGGGATAGAAGTGTGATTCTTGTGATGCAGTCCATTTGAAGTCATGCCTATGAGGGTCGCTGAGCTCTGAAAAGGGAGGGGCTTCGTGCATCTCCGAAAGATTTTCGGGAAGCCAACTGGTGGCCTCCAAGTATCCATTGAATCAGGCTAGCACGCCGCGAGTATGGGCCAAGCATGGGCCGTTAAGAGCCACATTAAGTTGCTTTGATGAAGCCATAAAAGGGTTCCGTGCCTGCAACGGTTGGCCGGCCGCCATCCTCCGGCAGCGGCCGTTTAGCGCCGCGCCTGCTCGGGCTCCTTCGCGACTCCACCGCCAGCGGCTCATTCGGCATCTCCTGGGGCTCTTCTGGCGCCTCCTGGAAATCGCCATCTCCTGGTATCTGCAGGCCACTCGGCCAGCCCTGCAGGGTTTGAACAGTGGTGTGCGGCGCTACGATGGGTGGCTGTTCTGTATCTGGCATGGGCAGGGAGGTGTCTGACAGCAGGCCGGCAGTTGCGAGCCATCCTGTTGAGCTGGTGCTGCTCAGCAGGCTGCGTAGGGAGGACACCAGGCTGCCGAGGCTTGAATTGCTCCCATTCTGCCCATTTGATATGCCGCACTGAATGCTGTGTCCCTCATCCCCTGGTACCTGCAGTCACTCGGGGTTGTCAACCAAATCATCTTGAATGGCTTGGCACAAAGGTTTGATCAGCTGCAGCCACAGCTGTCATCATTGAGGCATATTAACATGTACAGCTCTGGCAAAAGTTTATGGGCTTGCTGCATTGCTTCTATTGCAATCATTGACTGAGAGATGTGCGATTTCAGGTGGCCGCTGCCGTGCTACAGCAATACCACACCTTGCTAAGAAATATGAGGCGATGAAGTAACATGCCTGCAACTTGCCCTGGGACAGCAGCTCGTGCAGTCTGTCTGTACTTGAGCTGCGCTGCACGCTCTCAAACTCGCGGAGAACATGCTCCAGGGTGATTGAAGTGGAGGTGTCCAAGGACGAGGGTAGGCTTCCCATTGAAAGGCTGGAGACGCTGAACGATCCGCTTGATGATGAGTATTTCTTTAGCAGGCTTACAGCCAGTTCCCACTCTCCCGAACGCAGTTTCCCCTGCAAGGCAGACAGACTATGGTCAGGAGCATCTCGAAGGCTGGAGTCACCTTTGCAGACCTGATGAGTGCGTTCAGTGGCATGATCTCGTGTGTAATATTTCTCATGTACATTACTTACAATCAAAGCGTCTAGCGTATCCTGCTTCTCCGCAAACACATCCTCTGCGGAGCCTGTTGTGCCTTCCATCGCCATGGATCTACTCAAAGGTGATGGCGACTGCAAGCTTGGCTGACCGAACCTTTTCAATTAAATGATAATATATCATTGGAATCTTTCCTGACTTTTTGTCTGAATGCTGCGAGAAGAGAGGTGTAAACAACGAGGACTCTGTCTCGAAGTTAGGCAAACAATGATATCGCCATAATTTTGAATGCGGTATGGAAAAAAATGCCAGTTAGATTTCCACTCCACACGTCGATGTGATACAAACCAGTGAAAACGAGAGTCTTCTTCAAATGGATTTCTTCGGGAACACCGATTTTGCGGAAGCTCATTAAATTGTGTCCTGCCATGGAACGCCTCCTCGACATCGAAAGAAAATGTTGAGTGGTGTCATGTCAGGACGAAGTGCACACTTCTGAGGAAGAAATATCCTACAGAAACTGTCATTTGCACGGATTAGACAAGGTAAGTAGCGTCCGTGACACACATCTGCTAAAAACATCGCCCATCGCCAGTACATAAGTTCCCTTGAAACGAAGAAAACTCCGCGATGGGCAGGAAAATATGTCCAATTCGTTAGTAGAAATTTTTATTGGATGTTCAAAAGGGGTTGCACACTCTTATCCCAGTGAACAAGAAATCCAAAATGGTTTTACGGTGTGAACCGTCGAAACGCTTGCTACTCGTCCACAGTGTCAGTTGTGGTGCTCGCAGCTGTACGACATCGAGATTGTTTTATTTTATGCATTTTACTTACAGAGGAATTTCCAACAAGTAGTTTAGTGACCACCCCTTCGCGTTGAGGTGAAGCTGTGTTCTGACACTAACCTTGCTGACAGGAGGCAACTCTGAGACAGCATGCTTTCGCTGACCTCAACGAAAAGTTTGCTACGACAGGAACGCCAGATACTTGTGCTCCAATGCCGCACGCAGATTCAGCTCTGGCAGGCATTGCCGCTGCTGGCAATGACCCAGAAGCGCTCGCTGAAGCAATTGAACAGGCTTCCTTTCTTGATGCCACACCTGGCGAGGACCGCCAGAAACTGCGTGGTAAGGGATGCAAATTCTTTGGCTGCTTCACGCAAATTCTGAATGTAGACCAACATTTACTAACACTCACAGAGCTCATCCCTGCATGCTGCAGCGCCGCAGTTCCAATCTCATATTAGCTGAAGCACTGTGAAGCTAAGGAGTCTCCATTGGAATATTACATATTAATATGGCCTTGAAGAGCAATAGCCGCTTGTCAGCAACAATCTCGTGCCCTGCAGCTGCAAGGACAAAGCTGAAGAAGATGCTGAAAGATGAGGAGGCGAAGAAGGCAGCGGCTGTTGCAAAGTCCGCAGCTGACAGGTCACCTCACGCTAAGGAGGTCCGCACCTGCATGCCTGTGTTCAACAGCTTCACAAATTGTCGGGGCAATCCCAGAGATTGATGATCTGTCCCATAAACCTCGCTTTAACTTTGGCAAACCAGAAGCACGTTCCTGAAGTCAGAAAAATAAGCCCAATCCCAGGGGCAATCCCTGGGTTGTCAGACCCTCCCCGCATGCCCATGCTCAACAGCTTCTCCTATTGCAAATTTTGCAACATCATCAAAGAACAAGGATTTTGCTGAACACGGTGTGTTGCGCAGTCCTACGATGTCAGTGAGTTTGCAGCTCTGGTTGAGAAGTACGAGAAGCTCAACTGGAAGATCATCTCCAAGCCTGGAGGAGCCACCGTGAAGCCAGACGACTTCTACACCCTCTATGGGTGAGCCACCTCTCGTCACAATGGCATTTCTGCATGTGATGGTGGCTGCAGACCCACTGCGCACTGTGTTAAGTTGTTCTTTTCAAATCACGGTAGCACGTCAAGGGGGAATGCAAGACACACGAGGCAGTGCGAGCACCATGTGAGCGAAAAGGCAGCCGCACGATCTTATCTGCAATGCATGCAACATCAAAGCCACTCTCTGGCATTTTGCTGCACTGTTCTACATCCCAGCTAGAAAGGGTCTGAGAAGTCTGTGCAGCTTTGAGCAGGACAGCCCATGTCCCCAACCAGAGTTTAAATTGCTGACATGTAACCCTCTGGAACCTAAGGCCAGTCTGACCCTTAGGCGGGGAATCCTACTGCCTGTAAAATATGAGGCATGCAAGGCCTGGCTCACATATTATTATTATCATTATTATTATTACAGATCGGCAAACCCAAAGCCAGAGGCCAGAGGGCATACACGCAGGGCGTCTGCAGCCACATCCGCGGGGCCTTCATAAGTCTGCAGCCCATCACTCACTCATCATATACATGCATGCACTCCTTGCCCCGGATGACTACCAATCTATATCCGGGGCCTCTGGCCTGCCAGCAACGCAACAGCATCGTAGGTGACTACATATACATTGACATGCAGGCTGCACATGGTGGCCGTGAATGGGGAGAACACAGCGGAGCGTCCCATGTGGACGGAGAAGGGTGGATTGGACTTTGAAGGGCGGGCCAAGTGGGACGCCTGGGCCGCCGTCAAGGGCACCAAGCCCGACAAGGCCAAGCTCGAGTTTGTCAGGGTGCGCGCAGTCCTGAAATCAAATGGCAAAGACTTTTCACCTTGGAAGTTTCTGCTATTATGTTTCACTGCAGGTGTGGCATGCCACACAGCTGGCGCAAGCAAGGGTCCTGCTGTTGCAGCATAGCCTATCATGATTGACCATGGGCAGATGGCTTGTGATTTAATTTATGAAATGATGAGAGTGCTGTGAATTCCAGGACTGCAAATGTTGCACTGAGCCCTCTGCTGTTTGCAGGCGTACTATGAGTTTCCTGTGAAGGCCCTGTACACGGACACGCGCTAATGGGGACAACAGGTCTTCTGAAGGAGTTCAGAGATAGTTCCCACACACCGCATGTATTTGAATTTGGATGCAGAAGTTTCATTTCTGACTCTTGTCAATCCCTGAATGTCACTAGGTCATCTATGACATGACTGGCGGGGCTCCTGACATCGCCCTAAGAGGCTTGCAGAGAGCTGCAAGTTATGCTGTTCACAAAACTGTCGAGAATAGGGCAAGCACAGCTAGAATATGTAATTACCCACAAGATTCTTTTGATTTCCAAGACATCCATGTCAGTTAACTGACTGCCAAATTAATCAATGTAGACCTTCCAGCACTTCTGTTTGCACTGCAAAAAAAAATCACGCGGTTCAAGAACAAAAATTGTGATAGTACTTGCACAGGATGTATGCAATTGATGCAGCATCTCAACTTGCCTCAGCTTATAATAAAAGTCTCCTCACTCTCATCTGACAATCCTCTCAGTTCACAACAGTCCCTTGCAGAACTTCTTCATCAACACTTGATTCCTCTGCAGCACTCTCCGCATCCGCCTCTGCAGCATCATCTTCTGCCGCCTCCAGACTTTCAATCTCTGCCAAGGCTGACGGCCTCACTGCTCCCGTGGTGGGGTCCTGCAACAGAACAGCCATGTGCTGATTGGACAAGACCCGCAGCACTAAGTAGACTCATTGCTACAATTCAAAAGTTGCTCTCTCGCTCAATTCCTTGCTAAAGACAACACAAAAAAACAGAGAGACACTTCCTCGAACAAGGCGGGCGCCATCCTATGCCACCAGTCTCCCAAGTCACAAACAGTAGATTCCAATAGCAACATGTTGCTCCTTACAGAACGTCCACCTCCAGATCCCATCAGCTCCGTTGCTCTTCCGACACAGGAGACTGATTGTCGTGCAACGCAGACATACATTAATGGCGAGACAACACGGTAACTGCTAACCAGATGGAAGGCCTGCAGGATCTAAAAAGGGTATATTTTCCCTCCAAAAATTGCTATTGTTTTCAAATTCAAACACGAGCGCTCACCACGCGTGAGGCGAGGGAAGCCAGGTGCGCCTGCAGTGTGGCCAGTCGCTGCTGCGCGGAGGCCTGCTGCGAGCTTTGCGCCTCCCGCAGCCCACTCAGCTGCGACCGCAGCCGCGCAGCCAACGCCTCAGCCTCAACGCGCGCCGTCCGCTCCTCTTCTAATGCTTCCTGCGCCCTGCGTGCCACGACACAAAAACACATGAGCAGATTTACATATTGTGTTGCAATTGCTGCTGCAAGTCTTCTGTGTTCCTTGTGAAGCCTATGGATGTTTCCAACCTCACACCCTTTATGTAGAGCTCAGAAGC
This sequence comes from Coccomyxa subellipsoidea C-169, assembly GCF_000258705.1. Taxonomy (NCBI): domain Eukaryota; kingdom Viridiplantae; phylum Chlorophyta; class Trebouxiophyceae; family Coccomyxaceae; genus Coccomyxa; species Coccomyxa subellipsoidea. The sequence continues at coordinate 29,725 of NW_005178035.1, forward strand.
TGCAGCGTTTAAGGCTTTGTTCAGACAAGCAGCAAGGAGCAAGCGCACAAATGCAGTGTGCGCTTTAAGTCAAACGCTTCTCCTAGCAGTCTCACGGGTCCACCGTATTGAACATGTAATACTTTTGCACCTCTGAAGTATGTTCTAAAGGCTGTCCATATGCTGGGCAAACGAGCGTCCTCGTCGCACTGCCTAGATTCAAGTCGCCAGGGAGATGAGCAACCTCGTCTCACTGGGGGCTCACGCTCAGGCATTGGAACGAGGGGTGCCAATTTCCCCAGCATAGCACAAAGAAAGCTATTTCAAAATCCCAGCCAAATGCCTTCAGCCAAAAGCCCACTGGGGGACACACAGCATGCCACATTATCTTGTAGTTCCAGACGCGAATTGGAATGCATTTCCCAGTGGGACAGGGTGATCGCACATCCATGTGCCAAAAGAACCCTGCAACTCCAGCCCAGACTTTGATTGTGGCTCTAGAAGCAAGGGGCCGCTCACACTGTGTGTTAATCAACCCTGCAATCCCAGCCCTGTGTTTGAATACATTTCCAAATTTTACGAACAGAAAATAGGGCGCTCACTCGTCGGCGGCCAGCTGTGCCTCAACCATTTCGTCGCGTACGGCCTGTATGATGGTCTGCATCTTCATCACCGCTGACGTGGCGTCCTCACGCCCCGCACGCTCCTCACTTGCCTCATTCTTCACCTGCGGATATCACCAATACATTAAAGCCACCCCCAAAAATGATCGATTCATGCATCCTGTCCCTCCATTCACCATGTTGCACCTGACTTGAGAGGCTTTTGAACAACTGTAATTGACGTGCAACCAACGTATTTCCAGTAGTTTCTATTGACGATCGATCATCTTATTCCCCTGCATGCCAAGTATCTTACACCTGACTTCAGGGGCTTATGAAAGCACGGGTGTGGCGGTTCTCAATGCACATTGATCACACTTGATGCTTGTCATGTGCCCAATTTCAAGCCTGCATGTGAGGGCTGCAGTCACCAACATAAGCACCTTATGGCACCCCTGAGCCACCTGGCTCACCATTGCACTGTGGTAAAAAAGTGGCACCACCTACAGCTATGCTACTTGTCTGGTAGATCAAGGAGGGACACAGCTTTTGACATGGACACAAGGTGCCTTGGAAGCGGAGCAGCTGCTCACTGACTGAGGCATGGATCTCCAAAGAAATGCATGCTTTTCCTGGGATATGCCCGGCATTCCTATCAAGCAATGCACTCAACACAGGGTGTGAAGGGACCACAGCACAACAAATAGCAACTTGTTCAAGCGCACCTGGTTGACCTCTTGCTGCGCCTCGAACAGCTTCTGCGCGTAATCTGCGCGCTGCTTGGCCAGCTGGTCCGTCAGCGTCTGGGTGCGCCCCTCCAACGCCTCTGTCATCTTCTTCAGGCTTTTTGCCTCTCCCTCCACCTGCGACATGCACCGATTGAATCTTGCGGCCAATCAGCATTGCGACTTTCTCAGCCTCTTGGTATTTCCTCGCCGGGGTTTACCCCATAATCCAACGTCACAGGTGCAGCTCAGAGAGTATCGGCACCATACTGCTATCTCCCAGCAAGACGTTGGTCACAGCTCAGAGAAAATGTAGCCTCGGCACCAGACCTGTAGGCTCCAAGTATGCACTTTAACACAGGAACACACATGGGGACGAGGGGCACAAGGTCCAGATATGCAGTCCAATGTTGAACCGAGCAACCTGGCACCCACAGCAGCGCTAGCATGCTGGTGCCGAAGAGTAACGCAGGAGGGCAAGGCATGAGCAGGTCCCGTCAACTGAACAGGCCAGCCTTATGCATTTCTGTCACATGGATCGCAATTTGAGGAGGCTGAAGCGTGATACGCTGCTGTGCCTCAGTCCTGTGATTGTTAAAAAATGCGCATTTAATCTCCCTTTCGGAGGTCTTCTATAAATATAAGATGAAGTCAGCTGGGGAGAGCAGGGAAGTTAGGGGCTGTGTTAGGGGCCGTGCCTGCATGATGCGCGTCTGCTCGCTTTCCAGCTGGTCGCCCACGAGGGAATACTCGCGCTTCAGCTGCGCAACCTGCGCCTCCAGCTCACCGCCTGCTCGCGCAACCAACACCTCACTTCGCCATTCACAATATCTTCAAACACACGCTATCAGGGTAATATCATTTTTCAACAGACGTCTAGTTACCCCTCAAATCATAGGAACTCCTCTAACCACGAAGGAAGAAGATGCAGTATACAGTTCCAGCCTGCCTGCATGTCTAAAGTCAAAACACCCTAGTTACTGCATATCCTACAGCACAGATTGGACCAAGAAGGAGCAATGCTTATGGCAGCACAGGTGAAGCAACGGAGGTGCAGGCTCGCACTGGATTTGCGCTCGGCCTCGAGCTGCTTGGATGCTTCGCTGAGCTGGCTGCGTAGTCCTCCCAGCTCGCTGCGGAGGCTGGCATTCTCAGCCTGGGACACCTTGTTGTTTGACACCTGCAGCCCAAGTTGTAGCTTCTGATCACCATAACTCAGGATCAAATCTTCTCAGCACTGAACAGCTGCAGACATCACGGCACCTTGCTCAAAGGCACCTTTTGCCGGCCATGCATGGCAGGTGACGTGGATTGATGTCTTTCAGAATGTCAGTAGCCTAAGGGTTTTAAGAGTACAAGTGGACAGACAAAGCCGCCGTTCGCAAATGACAGCGCCTGCCAGAAGCAGGACAGTCGATGCTGAAGTCAATTGCGCTACGCATCGCAGTCTCTAGATCCTTCTGTATATTAAGGGAGTATGCACCTCGGCTGCCAGCTTGCGTTCGACGACGGCGGTCTCCTCGGACAGCTTGGCCAGGTTTGAGCGCAGCTGCTGCGTCTCCGCCACGCTGGCGGTCAGCTGCCCGCGCAGCTTCTCCGCCTCGCCGGACGCGCGCGCCAGCTCAGCGCTCGTCGTCGCCAGCTCGCCCTGCGGTACAATCGCTTACATCAGCAAAAGTTGGTGACATTAGGGCCCCAGATCTCTAGGACCAACCTCAAAGATCTCAGCGAGCAGCCACCTCCTTTGGGTGCAGCCTCTGCATTCCAACACTAATAAAAGGACAAAGCTGCTTTGCAAAGCAGCTGAAGGTCAGGCCGTGATCCATCTTGGGGAACTCACACTCACGTCGACGCAGAAGATCTGCCACCCTGACACCTGCCCCTACATGTGCCAGCATGTGTTGACATCGACCTACAGCCAAGACACACCAACTCGCGGCAGCCCTAGCCGATGTGGAACTTGCTGAAAACCTGCAGCGCCACGATCTTGGCGCGCTCGTTCGCCAGCGCGTCGTTGGCCGCCGACAGCTTCTCGTCGGCTTCAGCGCGCACGGCAGCCGCCGCCGTTGCGGCCGCCTGCGCCTTGAGCGCCATCTCGGCCGCCTGCTCCTTCATTATCGTCATCGCACGTCGCATGTCCAGGTTCTGCTTGCCCACCTGCAATCAATTTGCTTCATTTAGAGGGCTTGAGTATCAGGCCTATATACCAGGCATTCTGCATGCAAGTCGGTGCACTCCCGGCAAGCCGCATCGTTCTTGTGTGCTTGCTGGAATGAGAAACGTGAGACTGAGGAGGACAAAACAACCTCAGAGAACTTCCCAAAGGGTGGAAGTCAATGAATGTGCCATTCCTTTCAGCATCATCCAGCATCCTGAGGCCTACGTCTCAAGATGCAACTTTCTGCAGTGACGTCCTGCACTGAGTATGCACAGACTTTTCGTCGCTCAAAAGGAGCTTAGTAGAATTCTGCTATGAAGTTTTATAATTCACAATGAGTGCCCACCGATTCCAGGGTCCTGGAGGCGTCGGCGCTCTCCTTGCTGGCGGCGGCCACCTGCGCCTCCAGCCGGGCCACCTCAGCCAGTGCTGCCTTGCGCTCAGCCTCCTCCTTCTCCAATGCCTGCGCAGACAGTAAATCAGTCACCGTTATCATTACTATCCATTCCATGACCTCCAGTCTGAAAAAATCGGGTATGTTGAGCAACACCTGTGCAAGTATTGTGAATTGTCAGCATGTTCCTGAGACCAGCATTGCCCAGCCTGCTGACAACATAGTGGGCACAACCAGCATAGGCGGTGCTGTGCTCGAGGGCTGGATTTGAGTGTATCTGCTGTTTGTATTTGTGCGTCTCGTAAGCCAGCAGTAATGTTGACTGTGCACTTCAAGAACTTGCCTGGGAGAGCTTGGTGTTGGTGATGACCATCTTGCCCTTCTGCTGCTGCGCCGCCTGCAGGTCTGCCTGCGCCTTGTGCGCGTCAGCCCCCACGCGTGCCGCAAATTCCCTGTGCGCAATTCCCCAGCACACACTATTCATACACCGCCCACTATGCGAGCCTTTTTGTACCTTTTTGAAAGCAATGTCGCAGCAGGATAGCACGAGCAGTAATCCGACTGGGTAGTACAGAGTGGGTATCACAGTGTGACCATATCCGCAGGACCTTGTCTTAAGATGGCGCTGATGGCCGTTGTCTGTTGCACGCTGAGCAAGCAACTCGTGCTGCGTGGTTGCATTGTGAACCACACAGCAGCAGAAGGCTTGCTCTGAGTGGACAACAAAAGCCGGTCATCAAACCCATAAGAGGGGAGGCATAAATACAGTGCACGCAACATAGAATTAAATTTCAAAACCCACAGGTGATCACGCTCTGTTGCCAGCTGAGCAAGCAACTCGATATTGCACAGTTGCATCTCAAACCACAGGGCAGCAAGTGGCCTCCCTCAGGTGACGAAAGGAGCAGAACGCCATCGCAAGCTCTGGACATGTTAGGCCGATTATCTGAAAGTTCTTGAGATTCACTGAACATCGTCATGGCGAGTGCAATCTGTTGCAGGCTGAGCAAGCACCTCTTGTTGTATGGTTACATTTTGAATCACACAACAACAGAATGTTCACCCACTCTACAACAGAATGTCTCCAATGTTGCACCCTACACACACAAAATCAACCGATTGGTGTGAAGCGCACCGCTGGCGCTCGAGAGCGGTCTCCAGCTCGGCGAGTTCCCGGGCCAGCTCGCGCGCCTCGGAGTCTGCCGCAAATTTGGCGGCGCGCTCGGCTGCGGCCGCCTCCGCCGCAGCCGCCGCCTCGGCGCGCGCGGCCTCGGCCGTTCGCCGCTCGGCCTCTAGCGCCCTCTGCACCAGCGCCCTCTCCGCCTCCACCGCTGTACGCGCCTCAGCCTCCAGCTGGACCTGCTCGGGGCGATCAACAGCGTCACATCATTTGTTTGCAGGTTGTGTTCGTCTCGATGCCATTACAACTGCTAACACCTCCACCTCTGCAGTGAATGGATACCCAGAGCGTCATAAGAGAATGGAGGTCACTTCTGCATGGGTTGAAGAGCCCCTCAACCCCTGACTAGGTCTGCTTGGGGTAACATTTCCGCACTCACTTCATTCGTATCGGTGAGTGCACCTTGCAGGCGAGTTGAAGGCATTACAATTGTCGCTATTGTCACATGGACTTCACAGAGCACCGCTGCAAGGATTGACTAAAAGATGGTAACACGTGGGATGTCATAGGCAATGTTAAGGGTTGTTAAAATTGGCAAGTACTCCATCATCTGCAAGTTTGAGAGATGTGTGATGTCCCACCTGGCGCTTGGAGTCGATGGCGGCAGCGGCCAATTGCTCCCGCAGCTGCTCCTTCAGCCGCTGCTCACGCGACACGGCCTCCCTCGCCTGGCTCACCTGTGAACCAGCTCCAACCAATCAACAGCTGCTTCACAATTTGTTGCACTTCTAAGCTGCCTCTCAAACCACATCATGCACTTTCCAGCTGCGCCTAAAAAAAGGCAGTGGCAGAGAGCCGCCTGTGGTTGGAAAGTCGCTCAGCACCAAGGAAGATGCGCGGCAGCTTAAGAGCTAGATTTTGTAGCTCAAAGAGTAAAATACATAAACCACTTCAAGGGAAAATAGGGATGTACCTGGGAGCTGAGGCCGTCCACTTCTGCGCGCTGCTGGGCTCGCTGCGCCTCCTGCTCGGCCTCCAGCCGCCCCTGCTCACCTTTCTGCAGGTACAGCAGTCCTCCCAGTCCCCCCGCAGCTACTATCCCCACCCCATTCTGCGCACAAGATTAAATGGTACATCTCAGCGTAATCATCGGTGCACACTGTGCTGCCATGACGTAAACGTGTAGTATATTTAATGTCCCGTATTGTATGACTGGAGGAACGGCCAGGGAAAGTTTTCTCCAGTGTTCCGGAGCCACAATAGACACTAGCAACTTGAGCTGCGGTGTGTCTAGCCGGCCAAACTCCAAATCTGCTGGCATGCGAGAGACCTGAACACCGGCCTCCCTTCGAATTTCATGCCAATATGGTCCCTCCTCCCCCTTGCCCCTGTTTTGGCTTGCATTGCTCATGTTTCCTTAAGATCGCACCAGCAGCGAGAAGCCGGATGCCTCCTCTTTGGGAGCGGGCGATGCGCCTTTAGTCGACAGTCCTGCCGCGGCAGGCTCGGCCTTCTTAGTCATTGGAGCTGCATGGTTGACTGGTGCGGTGCTGCCTTGTGTTGTGCTGGGCGCTGGCGCGGCCGAGGGCACTGCTGCGGCTGCCTTTGGCGGCGGTGTTGCTGTCTCTGGGGCCTGCCGCGCGCTTTCCTGCATCAGCCACGCAAGTGGTATTACACAAATATATTTTGGTAACAAACAAGTCGGGCATCTGTCCTGGAATTAGATTAGCAAACCTGCTCTGGGGAATAACAAATTCTGGTATGGAACTTCTGAGGCGGACTTTCAGTAGGCTCCGAATGACAGGTGTGATGCTCACATCACACTTTGGTAATGCAAATTTGCCCATCATAAGAGCTGGTAGACCTGCTAAGAGACACGGCAGTAGCACAGGGCACGGCGATGTACCTCGAGGAGCTGTCTGCGCAGGCGTTCCTCGCTGCGCACCGACTCCTCCAGCTGCCGCCGCAGCTGCGCGATCTCTGCCGCCTCCGCCTCGCTGCGTGCGTTCCCTCCCACCGCAGCTGACTCAGCCTGCACCAGCTTTGACCGCAGCTCCTGCACCTGCGCGTGCATGCGGGGTATGGTGTGGCACTCACTGGTATCACAGTAATCACTCTGTAAATGTGACTCACTGTGTGGGCTGTAAAAGACCTAGTAACCTGTGGAACCGGAGGATCAAACAAAAGTAAGCAGAAGTAAATCTTTCCAGCGTTCGTGTACATGAAGGTTGAAGAGTAGATTCTCCCAAAACTCTACTAAATCCTTGCTACACGGCACAGAAGGATTGGGTGGGGTTGCATGCAGGAATGGGGATGCAATACCTTGGGGGAGGATGTGAGGGATGGCAGAGCGCGCTCGCCAGGCTTCATTCGCGCCTTGATGAGCTGCTCCAGCTCCTCGCGGTAGCGCTGCGACTGCTCCCCTGTCACGCTGGTCACTGCCCAGGCATGCCCAGCATTCCATGCCTGCGCGCAGCAGCCAAGACATGCAGGGCCAGTATTGCGCAAGCCAAGTCACAAGCTGAAAATGCTCCTTTAAAGTTATTTATGTAGAAACGCTGGCATGGCTAAAACGCAAATGGCACCCTCGACGAAAAGAGAGCCTCAGGCAGCAGGAATGCAGCTGTCAATGCAGCCAAATCAACATAAATGCGGACTCAAGAAGGTTGCCAAGACATATGCAAGCAAGTGTGAGGGTACCTCACAGAAAGGGGGAGAATAAGGCTATGCAAGCAGCAACAAGCACAACTCACCAGACAGGTGGCCACCAGCGTTGTTGCCAAGGCTTTGTGGGTTGCCGCTGGTCCGCACTTTCCGGAAGATGAAGCGCTGATTATAGTAGAATACTTTTCCCGTTTGGCAAAGCAGCTATGGCGTACAAGTTTTGCTCTGAAAGGACGACAGATAGTACTCCCACTAGACCCATGAGGCTGAATGGACAACTTTGCTTCCATGTTGCCCCCTGATCGCAAAACTGAAACCCCTTTGTATAAATTACCCTGAATATATGCCAGCGATCGGGCGATCAGTGGCGCAGAGTAAACAGCCTAGCTTCTGTTTGGATCGCCTAGTTAATGAATAGATCAATGCTTGACTTCTGAGACTTTGTCTCAACGACTTTTGCTCATGATGCCAGTAATATCCCAATCACTTCAGCCTGGACACCCTCAGATCGCACACTGCGGCTCCTCCGTGAAACAACAACTTTATCCAGGCTCCACAAAGCCCCACCAGAGAATTGGCTGGGGGGCCCGATCGGGCCCGATTTCCCGGGGGGACCGTTTCACGTTCGAACTGTCCAAACACAGCCAGAGAGCTTTCTCTTGGGAATACAATTCAATTGCAGGATTGCATTGGCACCCGTTTGATTTCATAGGCTAATAACTGTTGAATCTGCGATGAGGGTTATTTGCCTCCTTTTAAGATCACATGATTTGGAGTTGCTTCACACCAGCAGCTGGTGACCAGCTTCTTTTAGGAAGTCTGACCTGGTGGTGTCTCAGGCAAGGCTGCGTTTTGTGTGCCGCAATGAGTCTTGGACTCACGAAAGAGATTTTGTTTCCGTTGGGAAAAGAACTCACGTGCCCAGTCTGGTGCGCCGCTAATCCCTGCTGAAAACAACATCCTATGGCATTGACACACGTGGCTTCACAAGTCTACAGCCTTCTTTGCGTCTGATTGTTCAAGAGTTCATGCATACGACCATTATCTGATCTGATGATGATTCTGGTGCAGCCTGAGTTTGTTGAAGCCTCCCACTGCGCGCTTGCAGTGCTGCCACTACTTCTGCCAGTACGTGCCTGATCCTGCCGAACGTCAATTATCGCTCAGCAACAGACAATATTTCGCAATAATTGATAGTGCTGCCTGCACAGAATAACGAAGGTTGCCTTGAGAATTTTCATTTATCACAATCTGACTATTACTTGGCTGGAGCAGGAGCTGTATCCGAGAAACGTTGTGTACCCGATCACAGTGCCCCATCTGCAACAAAACAGCTCGCCGCAGAGACATTATCCCGTGAGTTGATCCACATATGCCTGTCTTCATCGTTTCAACATGCTGCTCAGCGACTCACTGATGGCCAGTTTCTGAAGATCGTGCATGAGCGAGAGCGGATCTTCTTAATGTTTCGGCCCCTAATGCACCCATTATTTTTGTCTGTTCCACAGGGATGAGCGGATGGATAGACTGGCGCAGCTGTATCGGCAGTTGGAGGCTTGCACAGGTTGGTACTTGATCGCTGGCTTTTGTAAATATCATGTCCTGCAGTATTCTGCTCCTGCAAAGCTGTTCAAGCACTCAAAACCTGGATGTCTGTGCTGCACAGGAGAGCAGTTGTTCTGCACCCAACTGCCTGCAGCCATGCTGGACGAGGAGGACGCAGCAGCAGATGATGCAGCTGACGAGGATGACAACCAAAAGGACCAAACGCCTGGAAATGATGCTGTGGATCGCCCTCAAGGTGGGCCCATCCTCTTCCATTAATACAAGTCTAGACTTTCACACATGATCTGCTCATTGTTCTGTGTCAGACCTTGCGGCTTCCGGTTTTGCCTGAGGCATACCTTGCCATCCCAAGCTTGCAGAGAGCCTGAGCAAAGTGACATTATCGTGTTGCTTGGCTGACATGCAGGGCAGCTGGAGCCCATCGACAGCCTCGACATGATTGTGGCGGAGACACAGTGCCCTGAGCCGGAGGAGCTGTATCAGCCAAGAAGCTCCCGCATGCGCGCGCAAACAGCCGAACCCACCGAGCGGGTCACGGCTGAGATACCTTCCACCGCAGCTGCTGCGCACGTTCACGCTCTGCGCGCCAAGCCCGGTGCTACAGACCCTCAAGATTTATTAGCACGAGGCCTGCGCAGCACCGGCGCTTCCGAGGGGGGAGTGGAGGATGCAAGAAGGAAGGAGGCCACCCCGGAGGGCGGCAAGCTAATGCACACCTTCACACGGCAGAAGCGGAAGACTCCCGAATCAGCGCGCGGTGGTGGCACGGCCGCTCCGGAGCGGTGCAAGAGGCGGGCCTCCGACCCGCAGCTGGCGGCCACCGCCGGCGCTGACGTCAGCGGTGTTGTCAGCGATGACACGTGGCAGCAGATCGCAGCGAATTCCCTCCCACAGGACGCTGCGCCACCTGTCGCCGCGCCAGCTGCTGAGGACGCTGACATTAGCATGGAAACAGCGTCCCATGGAGCGGATGTTGAAGCAAAAGCTCTGCAGTCCGGCAAGGCAGCCTCGCACAGGGCCGCAGGTTGGCACCCAGCAGCGGCGGCGTTGAAGGAAGCCGGTGTCAGCAAGCTGCCGGCTTCCAGGAAGCTGCGGGGCGCTGCTAAGTGCTCAGGGGAAGCCACAGCAGAAGAATCACGGCCTGAGGAAAAGCCCTGTCGCAGCAGAGCGGCTACCGCACAGCGCGCAGCTGCTGCAGAGACGCCTCAGCAGACCAGGACGGCACACAGCAGGCAGGCAAAGGGCCAGAACAGTGCAGCACGCCACGCAGAAAATCCCACGTCAACCGAGGGAAGACCACGGATGGCAGCAGAGGCGAGGTCATCTGGGAGGGAGGACTGCTCTGCACTGCCAGGCACGGCCGAGCGCAGGAGGATACCCTCCAGGCTGCAGCCGTGGCCCTGCCCTGCGTGCACCTTTGAAAACGCCAGTGCTGCTCCATGCTGTGAAATGTGCGACGAAGCCAGGCCGGCCCCCACTGCACGAGACAGCAGCAATGGCAGCGCTCTTCCTGGTGAGAACATCACTCTTTGGCACCAATCCTGCATGCTGCCTCTGCTTTCTGTCATATTGATCATGTAGATTCTGGCATGACGTTCACCACATGATCAGAAGATCTATGTACAGTTCTACTGGCTGCTGATATGAGGCGTTATGCTCGCCAGAAGCTTGCTCTGCTGGAGATGGTCAATTGCAACCAGAGCCCAGAAGAGCGGCTGCTGCGCGCACTCCTGCATCGGCGCCGCCACAGAAGCCCAGCCGCAGATCCCACCACAAGACTGCGCCGCCTCGCAGGTGCGAGCTTCTCTCACATCATGTGCAATGTTCGGTCCCCCAAAACAAGTCCTGGCCGGCGGGGGATAGATTAGACTCTCAGCACTGTGCCCCGGGCTCGTTGAATTATGCTTGACTCCGGCATGTCCAGCAAGGTAAGGACAATTGGCAACCTACCTGCAGCTTGTCTGCAGACGCACTCTACCTCCCGGCAGGAACAGCAGCGGGAATAATAATACTGACACCAAACAAGAGCATGCGCCAAAGAAAATTGCTGATGCAGGTCCCTGCCAGCTGGCGGCTCAGTCAGCAGGCTGCGCAGCAAGTCACCAGGGCCACGCAGTGACAGCGTTTCCTCTGCGCGCGCCAAACCTGGCGCCTCCCGGCTGGCCGCTGCTTCTGGCACAGCTTCTGAGGCTGGCGCGGGAGGTTCTGCTGAGGGCGATGCTGAGCTGGCACCCAGAGAGCCCGCCAGGCCGGGCAGCGGGCAGCAGCGGTCAGTCAGTGTAGGCAGGCAGCGGCCAGGTAAGCTCTGGGAAGATAACGCATGACAGTTCTGGGAGGCTGAACGTGGGCTTCAACAATTGCTCAAAGCTTATGCCACCTAGAGATCTCACAGATCTGAATCCTGCACTGAAGCATCTGCCTGCGGTCTGGCAGCATGGAAATGAGGCTGGTAAAGGGTGCTTCCTCAAATATTACTCCCAAGGGGTTTACTTGTCGCTACGCGGCAGTGCAAAGAACAATAACAAGCGCCGGTCTCATTTCAAGGTCTTTAACAAGCATGGGCCTTCAGAAGGAAATTTTGTTTGCGTAGATTCGTACGTAAACAGCAGTGCAAGAGACAATTAATCATAGATTGCATGCCGTTTTCAGTAACCATCGTCTGACAGCAGGCTCGGCAGGCGGCGGGAAAGCGGCGCCGGCACAGGAGTCGGCGCGGTGGCGGGGCGGCCGGCAGAGCTGGGTGCTGCTGCCGTCGGGGTTGGAGGGGCCGCAGCGAAAGGCGCTGCACAACTTCGCGGCCGCCTCCGGCGCGCGCGTGGCCGCCACCTGGCAGCCCGGCGTCACCCACGTCATCTGCCACCTGGACGAAAAGGAGACCGCCAAGTGCGTCTCTGGACATGCTGCACCCCATGTCACACGTTTACACGTGCTTTTTCCTGAGTAGCTACGCATTTGACAGACTGTAGGAATCGTTGTGAGGTGAGTGCCATAGCTGTACTGCCAAATTTATCTGCTCCAATCATCGGCATGCAAATCAGACAATTGTAGACCATGACTCTGCATGCCAGAGCCCGGTTAAACTCCTTTGACCTAATGAGGCTCACAGGATGCTGTGCATGCGAGCAGGCGCACTCTCAAGTACATGATGGGCATCCTGCACGGCACCTGGATTGTGGGCGACTCCTGGGTGGCGGCCTGCACGGCAGCCGGCAACCCCGTGCCCGAGGACTCACATGAAGTGAAGGGTGACTCCAACGGCAACCTGGAGGGCCCCATCCTGGGCCGCATGCAGAAGAGCGAGAAGCTACTGCGCGGATGGGAGGTGATCCCCTTTCCCTCAAGCTGCTGTGCGATGCAATTTAAGTCTCTGTTAGCACCTACCAATAACATGAACAGGGCCCCTGATCTGCCTTGCAGCAGTTAAATCACATGTCCACCGGCACCCTGATAAGATTTCAATGCTTTCCACAGAAGTTAAACCAAGGTGGTATTTGAAATCGTCAAGCTTTGCCACCAACTGGCCATGCTGTAGGCCAATGCCAAAATGCGAGGGATGTGATAGCATGCAAATGCTTCCCTCTTTGCATGGGATGGGTTGTCTTGTGGTTTACAGTCTGGGATCGTGGCGCAGGTGTTCCTGTCTGGCACCTTCTCCAACAAGGAGGAAGTCACAGCCCTGCTGCGCGCGGCCGGGGCGAAGCTGCTGACAAGGCCGCCTGCCCGGAAGCTACCGAGCGCCTCTTCTGGCGACGCAGCATGCAAGTCAGTCGTTCTGTGGGACAAGGACCGGCTGCAGGAAGGCTCAGCAGGTGGAGGGAGCGCGGTGCAGCAACTGCCCCTGACCTGGTTTCTGGACAGCGTCAGCCGTTTTGTGGTCCAGCCTGTGACCAGCTACCAGCTGTAGGACTGGTGCATGTACAGATATTCGAAAATGAATAGGATTCTTTTCATCTGATATCATCACGATGCGTGATGCTATGATATGATATGTGTGATGTGCATGCGCTGGGTGTGGCATGTCCGCTTGAAATACAATGAGTAGGACTAAGCTTTTCTACCTGTTTAGCATAAGCTTTTCTTCCCATGGATGAGAATGCGGGCATGTTGGTTACGGTTGAACAAGAATCTGGGAAAGTGACACGTGCTGATGATGTCATCATTATCCTCGTCATCTCAGGCAGACAGCGTGCATTTCCATCCGTGCACTCTTCCATTGATTCAATTCTCATCTTTATTTGTTGCATTTTTGTCACGTCTAAATTCACTGTCGAGTAGAGTACCACGACAAATGCTGGTGCCACTAGTCTGAATAGATTGTAAGTAAACGCCTCCTGTGACAAAGAAAGCATTGAGAAGATGGATCTTTGTGATATGTCACATATGAGATCTTATGGCGGAGCTCAGCTGCTGGATTATTCCCATGCGCTGGGATCATGCAGCAGCTTACTTCGAAAAGCCGATCGCTTCCCACGATCAACACCAAGACGCCTGCAGAGGCTGCCCTTGCTAGACATTGCTACACCAAATGCTTCTCGGGTGAAGATCTTTGTTGCCCTTATTAATTGAATTCGTCATGTGCTGGTTACAAGTGTATTTCTGCACTGAAAACTCAGCGAGAGTCCCGCTGACAGTGAAACTTCAACAATACATAAAGCAATTGGTCACGAATGCGACGTCATCTGCAGGGTGGTAAATGTCAAAACCGTCTCAGGGCTCAGAAACCGAGCTGCAGTGCAACATCCTCACCTTCATGGGGACAGCAGGACCCACAGGCGATGGTATGCCTCTTCGCCACCTTGATCACTGCATCACCTTTGTGTACCTGGAATGCCCTGCCAAGGCATCCAATGGCCTGTGATTGCACTGAGCACCTGCCACAAAGCTTGAATGCTGTCATGCGCTGAGCCTGCCGACTTCCAGGAACTTTTCTTCAGTAGTGGAATATTTCTGCTCAGCCGATGTGAGCTTGTGGCTCTCAAATGCAATGGGACGACCACAATGCAGAAGGACAGCACCGAGGGCCTAACCAGAGCTGCTACAGACAGAATGAACTCCTTTCCTCTCTGCAGGCGGCCAGGGTGGCCTCAGCGCAGGAGGCCTCCACATCGACGCCCTTCCAGGAGATGTCAGCAGGGAGGGAGCGCAAATATGTAATGGTCAGCGGCAAGGGCGGCGTGGGCAAGACCAGCCTGGCCGCCTCGCTGGCAGTACAGTTTGCAGCTGACGGCCACAACACACTCGTCGTGTCGACAGACCCTGCACACTCCCTGTCAGACTCCCTTGCGCAGGTCTGATATCCCCTGCCCTTCTTAGCCTGTGCTCGACGGCCAATGGAATGTGTTTTGCTGGCCATGCTGCTTCTTTGGGTGCTCACAAGCTGAGAGGACATGGGCAGATATCTCTGTGCCTGGGAAAATTTGGGCAGAACAAGGCCGCCATTGGCCCCTGGCTGTTGTCAGGCGCAGAATGACCTTCTAACTTCGTCTTATCATGTGTATGCCCAAAGCAGCAATTGACATGGCTTTTACCAGGGGCTCCAATGCTGCTGAAAAGAGCCATGCATAGAGCTTGCCCTGACTTGACCTGATGATATGGAGAACCACTGCTCTGTGGTTTGCAGGATGTGAGCGGCGGCAAGCCAGTGCCTGTGGAGGGAACAGCGCTGCCGTTATGGGGGCTGGAAATAGACCCAGACCGAGCCAAGGAGGACTTCAAGGCCTTCAACGCCAGGGACGATGGGAAGGTAGGACCCAATTTTTCAATTTAGCATTTCCGTCAGGTTTGGAGCATGCACGCAGACACGGCACAGCCTGCAAAGAGACTTTTTCTCTGTATCAACTTAGGGGAGGCCGGTCAAAATAGCAAGCACCGTGCCCAGGGTTGATTGGGTCTTGCTTGGATCTGATGAGTTCGTCAAGGGGTGTGATTTTGGCAACCTTTACCTGCAGCTTGTGTGCATATGCACCTTGTCTCTTGCCCAAAACATCGTGTAATAGTAATGCTGTAGTTTTTGCCACAGTTGCAATAGTAGCAATCAGCAGCGTGGGTCTTTGCCTTGTTGAGGTGGGGATCGCATTTGCAGGGCACGAAGGATTTCATGAGCGGCATGGGGTTGGGGATGCTGTCTGAGCAGCTGGCCGACCTCAAACTGGGCGAGCTGCTGGACACCCCGCCACCTGGACTGGACGAAGCAGTCGCCATCGCCAAGGTGTACAAATTTTCGGTCATATTTCCACCTATGCATCAGGACTGATGTCAGAATAACTGCGCTGTCCAAAATGTAATGGCATGCAGCTAGAGCTTTCACACGGCTGGATAGTTACCCTCGTGCAAGTGCATCTGGATGTGTTTGCAGCTGCTACTGGAACTGTCCGCTTGTGCTTGTGCATCTCTTGTCTGGGCCCTTCACAGGCTCAAAGCCTGCAGCACGCAGGCACAACATGCACAGTGATCCTCAAATCCATCACAGATATTGCAAGGCATTGCAAGGCCTTCCAACAAAAGCCCACACATCCTGCAGCGCTTGACAAGATCGCAAATTTGCGAATCTTTTTTTAGCAAGCTACTGATCAAACATCGCTTGCCATTCCGCCTGGCTAGGTGGTGGAGTTCGTGAGAGGCGAGGAGTATGCGCGCTTCAGCCGCATTGTCTTTGACACGGCGCCGACCGGGCACACGCTGCGGCTGCTCACGGTGCCGGATTTTGTGGAGGCGGCGCTCGGGAAGCTGATCCGCCTGCGCAAGAAGCTGACGGCCGCGGGTGACGCCGTGCGCGGCATCTTTGGGGTGACCAACCAGGACGTGGCCATCCAGAAGCTCGAGGCGCTCCGAGTGAGTTGTCAATCCTACATTTTTTAAATCTAGTCTTCTTTATTTTCTGGGCATCTGCCTGGAGGTAGCCAGGGGGCTTTGCAGCTTTGGAGCTTTGCAGTGGACAGACGCCTCTGGTTGCAAATAGAATGGCCGGAGATACACTGTCCACGCATAAAAATTGGAGGAGCAAGCTGCCTGATTTGGCATCACCAAAACATAAGCATGCAACTGGCGAGTTGCTGTGACTTGCAGGTACACAGGCCTGCAGCATGCAGGTGCGAGGCCCTTAATCTGACTTTTAAGCCTGGGTCTCTGTGCAGGACAGCGTGATCCTGGTGAGGGACCTGTTCAGGAACGAGGGCCAGACAGAGTTTGTCATCGCCACCATCCCAACCATGCTGGGGATTAATGAGTCAGCGCGACTGATAAAAGCGCTGCGGAAGGAGCGCATTCCCTGCTCCAAGATCGTTGTCAATCAGGTCAGCCACACATGCGATTTACATTGCACATGAGCATTTTATTCGTCATAACTATGGTGGTATCCTGTGGTAAGCTATCATATGGTCTCTTCTGCCAAATTACTTTGTGCTGAACCCTATTCTTGAATGCATGAGAAACGCTGTGAATCGTCCATTAATGCGAAGCCTTCCTAAAAAAATTCGTGTTCTTTACCACAAAAGAAGATCTGTGGAGAATGTCAAGTTTTCCTCTTGAGCTGTTTCCTTCATTCCCTTGCTTCAGTCTCTCCCTGCAATCTAAGCTTGGGGAAGGAGTACAGATGTTTTTCTTGACTGTGTGTTTGTTCAATGGAATGCTAGTACTGAATCAATTACCCTTGTGCAGATTGTGTCGGAGGGCATGGGGGATGCGTTTGTGCGGCTGCGGCTGAAGGACCAGGCCAAATCGCTGGACATGATTACTAATGACAGCCAGCTCAGCGACCTGCGCCAGCTCAGGGCGCCGCTGGTGGATTATGAAGTGCGGGGCCTGCCCGCCCTCACCTACTTTGGCGGCATGGTGTGGCGCGACGCCATCGATGACTACGCTCAAGGTGAGCTTAGTCGCAGTCTGCTGGCGGCATTCTGTCGCATTTACCAGAAATGTGGCTTGTTGCGTTATATTCTGGATTGGGAATCGGCTCTTTCTTGTGTTCGGCATTGCCTGGAAGATTATAAATTGCGTTGAGACCCTACCGCCAACATTGCATTGCTGTCTATTTTCTGCTGTATTACACCATACGCGTTGACGCCTGCATGCAAGGTATTTGCCCATATTTGGCTTTAAAATGCCAGTGTTCTCAAGCTCTGGTCTGAAGAATTATCGCCCACATGCACGGTCTGAGTAAACAGGTGTGTACTGTACGTCTCGAAGACCGGCAGTGGGTTTGCAGTAGACCCTTAAAAGACCACTGCTGGTCTTCAAGGGTCTGCTGCAAGCCTGTTTGAATTTTATTTCACTTGTCAAGAGCCCGTTGCGGTGTGGCTCCCTGTGGACAGACCCACAACAATTGCGTGTGTCGCAATCACGGCGTACTTTCACTCTTATCTCCGATGGTCTGGAATTCAGGAAAGGATCGTGAGTAAATTATCTTTGTGTATCGCACTTACCGGGTGGTTTTCAACAAATTTTTCCAATCTGGATGCAGGGGAGGGGCGCAAGTACTTTATGCTGGGCGGCAAGGGTGGCGTGGGCAAGACGAGCAGCGCCGCCAGCCTGGCAGTCCAGCTGGCAGCCGCCGGCCACCCCACTCTAGTAGTCTCCACTGACCCCGCCCACTCCCTCTCTGACTCCCTCGACCAGGTGCGACCATCTCTCGCGCACCCTGAACAATGCATGCAGGATTTGAATGCATAGAGAATGGCTCTAAGAGAGAGGTTGTGGGGCTATGCTTTCCTGCTTGCAAAAGCACTTGTCTGGCAAAGCGTGCGCAAGAGTGGCCTTCCATCCTCACCGAACTCAGTGGAGCCCCGTTCACTCACTGTCTGTAAGCTCCCTTACATGCCGAAACCAGGATGACAAGTATTCAGAATGTCGCCTGTTGAGACAATGCAATCTGGCCATTCTTAGGCCCCGTGACTGTGTTGTTTCATGCCAGATGAGAACTAGGCATGCCTTCAATTTAAAACAATCTTGTGCGCATGTGGCAGGATGTGAGCGGGGGGCGACCGGTGGTGGTGGAGGGGACGGACCTCCCGCTGTGGGGCATGGAGATCGACGTGGCGGCTGCTGCCGAGGAAATCCGCGCCATCGGCAAAGAGGGCGATGGCGCAAAGCAGGTAACTCCAGACATTCCAATACAAACATTGAAGAGAAGGCTTCAACTAAGAGCAGGGCTGAAGATTCTACGTGGTATTTACCACATCAGACAAGATGGCACCTCCTTGAGACCAGAGTCTTGCTGTAAGCGCTATTCACTTCACTTACATTCCACAGCTGCCAAGCGCTTGAAAACAAACACAATGATAGCTGCGTACGCCCTCTCTCCTGATGGTTTGTCAACCCTTGATGGCTTGACAGGTGGATGACTTCCTGAGCGGCCTGGGCCTGGGCGCCGTCGCAGACCAGCTCAGGGACCTGCGACTCAGTGCGCCCCTGCCTCCTTTTCTTCAGATATTGCTCCGTCTTTTGTCGCCTAATTGCCTGACACGTTGCAGACTACTGGTGAGGTAGCGCAGGTAGGGCAGAAAGCTCAAATGCATTACTGGATGAAAATCATCCTGTCCAAAAGTATCATGCTGTACTTCCGTGGCTTGGAGTGGATTTTTCGAGCACCATAAGTTGGCTTCGCCATTGCTCTCTGTGATGTGGTTGCACGCACCCCATGAAGCAGAGGCTAATCAAACTAGTGTCAGAGATTCGTTCCGCATTTCGTGGGGTTACATGTATAAATTAACATGCCAGTTTCAATGCAAGTACTTGCTTTTCACAAATTATCATTTTCCCTGCAGGCGAGCTGCTGGACACGCTGCCTCCGGGGGTGGATGAGGCGGTGGCCATCAGCAAGGTGGTTGCATTCACCAAGAGCCCCGACTACGCTCATTTCAGCCGCATCATCTTCGACACCGCCCCCACGGGGCACACCCTCCGCCTGCTCACCCTCCCAGACTTCCTCGACGCATCTCTCGGTGCGCGGGATTCTTTGCATGTCCCCAGTCATGTAATCCTTAGAAGCTGCTCACTGGGGGGTGTGATGAGTGGGTGATTTCAACAGAAGAATATCAGCAATAGAGGTTCCTGCTCTTATAAGGTGACTTTTGTGAGCTGCGGGTAGGAAGCTGCATGGATTGCTGTGCTTGGTAAAGGAGATGTGTGTTTCTTATTGCCAACCCTCGTGTGCTCTTGCAACATCGTTCACACGACATCAATTTGCATTCACATGATGTGCTGCGCTTTCTGAGAGAGGTGAGTTGCATGCATGACAAGGGTACACCTGATTGCAGGCAAGATAGTGCGGCTTCGGCAGAAGCTGGTGAACATGGCCGACTCGGTCAAGGGCCTTTTTGGCGCCAAGAAGCAGCAGGACAGCGCCGTGGAAAAAATGGAGCGCCTCCAGGCAATGCCTCCTTCTTGACTGCCCTCACAGCTCACTGTTGCTCCCCTTTTTACAAGCCCATTTTGTACTTGAGTTGCCTGCCTGAAGCATGGCTTTCACACTTTGTCCCGGCAGCCCCTGTATCTTCAATTGTGCTGCGAAGGTGCCAACTACATTGCATTGGGAGCCTTTTGGTTCTGAGTTGGCCTTCCCAGGATCTAGCAAGCATACCAGGAGAAGGGATCTGTTGCGTATGGCTCATGCAAGTCCTATCCAGCCATTAGGCCGCACCGGTGCATCTTCCTTGGCCGAGACATCAATCAATAACATGATTAATGCAGCCCAGCAGATGAGTAGAAGCGTGCGCCTGTTCAGGCGCGCATGGAGGACGCGCGCGCTCTGTTCCGCAACCCGGAGACAACTGAGTTTGTCATCGTGACTATTCCGACAGTCATGGCCGTTGCGGAGAGCGGCCGCCTCGCCAAAGCCCTGCGCTCAGAGTCCGTCCCAGTCAAATCTATCCTCATCAACCAGGTGCTCTCCTGCTTCAGTGAGAGGCCCAACTGGCCAGACAAGCTTATCAATAGCATCTACTCGTCATTTTGCGCACTTCTCAATTGACTTGATGACATTCCTGGCAGGCAGGCAAAAAGCTGCCTAATACACCTGATTGCATGTCACAGGCTGCCGCAAGTCTTGGAGAGCTTAGCGTGTGATGCTTGCTTCAATTTGCACAAATATTTTTTGTTGCAGGGTCCTTGTCACGTTGGCATGACTGAGAGGGTCGACTGTGTGCAGGTGCTGAATGAGAACGCGACGGAGCAGTTCATGGCAACGCGGAGGCGCGAGCAGCAGAGGGCGCTGCAGAAACTGCGCGAAGATCCGGGCCTGGGGTGAGTCATTCTTAAAATATAAAAAATGTCTGCCACCATTGCGTATTTGTTACGCGGGTGCATGTCTTTGGCAAGAGCAGGCTTGAGACTTCCTTTTTCACAGATGCACTTGTGCCTGAAGCTGAGCACCGTCAATACAAGGCTGCTAGGTCTTGCTTTCAGTGCTTTCAGAAAGAAGACAACTCATGGTTTGTTGGGGCTGAGCAGCATCAGCAAATTTGTATCCGAGAACTGCAAACGATTAGCTTACTGAAATATATGAGTCAAGCTGTGCCTGTGTGCATGTGCAGTGAGCTGGACATAATTGAGGCGCCCCTGTTTGACCTGGAGGTCAGGGGCGTTCCTGCGCTGCAGTACTTTGGCAGCCGCGTCTGGGACTCCCCGCAGGAGCACTGACAGCCGGCTTCAATTGCTTATGTGATTGTGCGAGAATGAGCAGGGAACGAGCAGTGGGTTCTGTCTTGAGATCAAGCTTGGTCCTGCATGCATGCTTAAAGATGAAATCCCATGACACTTCTCAGTGCGCTACGCTCTGTGGCGATGATGATGAGGGCTCCACTGTGGTTCTTTGTTGTAACCTCACAATTCTTTGCAATTTATAAATTAATTAAGAAATTCAGCGCATCAGGTTCACACTAGTCCCTGAATCCGCATCCCTTTGAAGTTGCGCATGTGCAGTCACGTGACCCCTGATGGTCAGGTCGCCTTACAACGCAGTCCTTGGTTGATCCGCACCCATGGGCATTTGTGTGGCCATTGGTGGTGTTTTACTTAGAGGAATCCTAAGATTGAACGAAGGCCAAAGCAAATCTGCATCACGTCCATAAACAAGGCGAGGGCCGCCCAGGACGAGGTCGGTCGTCAGTCAGACCTTTTAGTTTTGTCGACAAGGACTTCTGAAATTCGTCTTTGAGAATTGAGGGCAAGAAAAACTTCGTGATTCTTCGGTACTGACGGCTTCTTCGAGCATCGATGCATCATCCTCGTCATTCGAAAACAGCAACAACTCCATGGCACGAAATCCACCTCTTCGTCACAGGGACAACCTAATAAAATTATTATTCACCTAATATGGTCAATGCTTATGTCCTTTTGCAGTGCCATTACGGGCATCACCTTCAGGTACTCCCAGGACGCTCTAGCTGAATTACTGTCCATTATACCGAGAACGGAAGTCCGGAACGGTCTGTGCCTGGTGTATGCAGGTGCAATCTGGCCTGTACATTCCAGACGAAGTGTGGCAGAATGTTGCTCGGCATCTGAACGAGAAAGAGTGGACCCAAGTATCAGGGATCTGCGAAACCACCTGGAATCTGCAGCTGTCTACCATGTGCTTTCCGACTGGGAATGGGATTTGCGCCAGAGGTGATGCACTCTTACCAAAGACCCATTAACCAGAGAACTGGGTGCAGTGGTGAGAATGAAATTAGCAACGCTCTACCAATCGCAGCCGCATATATGCTTGATTTGGTCAATAAATTCAGTGAGGCGCACTGCAGGCGTTGAGTGCTTCGTCAAGAGGATGCAGCATTTGCGGGTACTGCGCATGACATGTCTCAGCGAAGCCGCCATGGAAAACTTTATGGGAATCGTGTTTGAGGACCCAAGCGTTTTCAGCAAGCTTTCAAGCCTGGACATATGCATCTCCAACAGCTCCTCGCATTCTGATGTATGCTCCAGTGTGTTTTTAGTCAAGCTCCTCAGCCAAGTTTGCAACCTACCTTTTTCTAAGCTTTGATGTGTATTTCCTGGGATTGCTGCCGTCGAAACTGCAGAACTTGCTGCACCTTCAACGATAAGTAATGTGAAAGCCTTTGCTCAAATGATGCCTGCGCTGCAGACGATGCGCAATCTGCGCACTCTTGCACTGGCGCACGAGTGGGAAAGTGAATGCCATACATGTGGCTCCGAGCCCATGTGTGCAAAACATCTCGACCTGCAAAACCTGACCCAACTGACAAGTGTGATGTTGGACGATCTGAACCCCGCCTGGATAAAGCCTCCCAGGGGCACTGCTTTGCATGTGGTCTGCAAAAAAAAGTTATGCACGCTCGCAGGTCTGGCATATCGTGTTGGGTGCAATGCAAATCTTTGCTCTGCATGCACGTTTCGAGTATCAGGGGATGATGTCCCGAGTTTCTTACTAGAGGAGAATCGCCTCGGAGACGTTGTCATTGAATGCTATTTTTTGGGATCAAGGAGAAGCCAGTTGTTTTGCAAGGGCAATGGTTGCATTACAGGCACTTGCGCTTGCATTGCGGTGTTGATGCCAAGATTGTCATTGGAGGTAGGGAGATTGGTTGGGAGCATTTGTTTATAAATGCCAGAACGCTGACCATGCGCATTCTGAAGTGTGCTATGTTTGCAAAGAAGTGTCCAAATTTCTACATAAGGTATCAATGCCCACAGGGAAAGGACATGGCCCGTCTACTCAAGTACCTCGAGGGACAAGGGATTTAAAGTCCATGTGTACAAGTATGAACACTATACAGAGGTTTGGTGGGGTGTTGATAGGGGCAAGGAGTGGGATCATGCAGACAGACCTTATTGGCGTCCCTGCCAATGTGGTGCTTGTTTGAGATAAAGAGGACCAGAGACACGGCACGCATATGAGAATGAGTGAACAGGTACTTGGTTAACAATATGTCATGATGCAGCTTCTCAAGAGGCATTGCATGTGGACTACATAGGGTATGTAAGGGGTTCCAATCCACTTATTTACAAAGGTCCACAAAATACTGCTCCCTCTCAGCTATATGAGTTCAACCCACCAGCCCTCCCCGCCATAAGCCACTCTGCAAGCTCACAGACAAGAGACAATATTGAAACTCTCACAGCGGGCCTTTGAGCAAGACCTATGACAAGATTTTATGCTGCACAGGCAGCCCCCTTGTTACTGTCCCTCTGTCTTCCTCTTTTTGAAGCGATCCAATGCCCCAAGCTGCTCCCCTCCAACCCCATACACTGCTTCCTGCACACAGCAACCTCAAAACTCTCAGTAACTCCATACTACTGATACACAGGTATTCCTTCCCTGCCACTGGACCCTGATTGTGCATAGTTCCCTTCCCCGGTCTCACCAGCAATAAACAGATCACACCCATAAGACCTCCTTTCACAAAATGTGGCTTTCCTGATGGTCTTGCCATCAAATGGAGCAGATCTGAAGATGCCGGTCAAGGCACAGCCTCTGAAGGAGGCTGTACTTAAGCTTGCATACAGAGCTCAGGAACTCCCTCCAATCATTGATACACATCACCCCATTGGCACACATCACCCTACCATGCCTCAAAAATTTGAAACCCAACATGTGCTACCCAATTTGTCACATCAGCAGCCACAACCACCCACGCCAAGCAAACAGCACCCATCAGACCAAATTCCCCTTGAGTCAGGATACTGCTTTTTCTGCGGGTATTTCCATCGAATAGGGGCAGAGATCAAGATGCTGGTCAAGGCACAGCACATTAAGGAGTAGATACCTTGCATACTGAGTCATTAGCACTGGGGATGTCCTAAGGAAATTAACTTCTGGGAACTACAAATAGTATTACTCTTACCGGCACGGGCTTGGTCTCCAGCTGGATGTTGGCCCCAGCTTCCTCTGCCTCCTCCTCTGCATCGCCCTCGTCCAGATCAATGTCCTCTGGGTTTGCCACAGCCGGCACGCTGGGGCCTGCAAAGGGGATCAGGAAGCAGCAAGTCAGGAGCGCTGCTGCGGAAGCCAGTGAGAGCAGTGGCAAGAAGGGCTGCGTGTTGCTACCAGTCCCAACAGCTGGCAACTTTACTGAACATTACCCCATGGCAACCCTGCAGCGCCTCTGCTGCTCCACACTTGGGCACCACACAGGAACACACAGTAACAGCAGAGCGCAAATCTGAAGACTGTTTCCACTGAGCTTTGCCATGTGATGCAAAGGACAGGCAGCATCCAGCATCTACATGCTTAGCTGTAAACCAGAACCACTCTCTCACCACGCTACCCTGCCATTCACAACAGAGCGCCCATGCATGAGAGCCAGCCCCCATCGTATCAATTGTCTTCACATAGATCTCAGCAGATGCAAGCCACAAATACAGTAAGACTCACCGGGCGCGGCGGGCGCGTCTGCGCCGGTCCCTTCCTGCAGTGCGCGCTGGTCTGGCTGCACAGTGCCGCCCGACACAAAGCCCGGCAGCCGCGTGCCTGTCACCACCTCCGCCTCCAGAGCCGCCATCTCGTCCTCTCCCCTCTTGCGCTTGCCACCCTCCTCGCCTGACAGCATACCAGTTTAAATTCAATTCCAGGTGAATGAAATATGGTGGGTCGTGTGCTGGCAACGTGAACTTCCAGAAAACTCTGGACAGAAGAGCACGCTTTCGTTTCCTGAGAGACTTCCTCTTGCATGGCTGCAGAGCTCTGCTTATAAAGGCAGCCATTTCTGACCCTAGTGCATATGTAAGCGCTTCGCATACATTTGTTTACTTGAAAACACACCGACAACGATGCTGCATTGGTGAGGAATGTTTTGTTCCGTGTTCTGCTGCACGTTGCCGCGACCAATAAAAGGATGCAAATGTGGCAGGATGCAGGGGGAGGCGACACCTGTGGGTGCGGCAGTGGTGGCTGCCTCTACGATGGTGGTGTTGTAGTGGATCTGGCTGAAAGACGCCGCCACACTGCGCTTGATACGCAGCATCTCCCTGTGACAGGGGCAGAAACACGACTGCGCTCAGACCCAAACATCACACAGTCTTGCAGCATCTTCCCTGCAACAGCAGCAGGAAAAATCCCTATGCACACCATCAAGCATGCCCACTATTTTTTTCCAAGCTTGACAGGATAGACACTTCCTCATCACAGATGCGCCACAACGGAAAATTTGCAAAAGGTCTGACAATTCCCCAGAATCCCAAGGGGCATGTATACATGACTGCATCTTCCCTCGCCGGTTGAGTGCCACTGACCCAGGCCGCAGAAGCAGGTGTCAAGCCCAGGACTCCAGCGCATGTGTGCCAGTATTACATTCATACCCGCCTCATTTATCGATGTCTCAGAAGCTTCAACAGACTCGGGAACGAGTAGCTATATACCCAGGACACTACTTAGCCAGCAGAGAGCAACTCCAGCGCACCTAAAGGTGTCCTCGTTGCCGTGCGCGACCTCGAAGTCGTTCCAGGCTTTCCAGAAGCCGGGGTCGCGCCGCGGGTCGGCCAGGGAGGATGCATGGACAAGGATCGCCCTCGCACGGTCGACCTCTCCCAGCTTCCGCTCGAGCGCCGAGTAGCGCAGGCACATGCGCTTGCAGTCCTCGTCCGACACGCCGTATGGCGGCGTTGCCTCTATCGCCGTCTCGTAGATCTCCCGCACCTGTTTTTACACACATGGCCCATAATCTCAGTACAACTGCACCTTGCCCTTATTTTTGATACATACCCCACTTGCACAAAATCCCCGCAAAGAGGCAGAAATCGCGTTAGATGTAGCCTTCTTTCAATGTTCATGCTGCATCTTACGCCCTTCGTCGCCCTGCTGGCTTCAACTTCAAGCTCCTCGCACTATGTATGATGATGCACTGGCAATGCGCACGGACACCAAATTTGATACCAGCAAGGCTTCAACAGGGAGGAATGGGGCATGGGCATGGAACATCTCTGATGGTAGAGTCCCAAATCTCCGACCACTCCATATTTCCATCAGCCCTGCCTGACCCAGCCATTCGACTTCTCTTTCAAAACAAACAACCACAGTTTTTACCATGCATTTCAGAATCTGATGCGTCCTTGATGCAAGAAAGATAGCTGAAGATAGCCCTCCTCTTCAGGGGATGCAGAGGTAAGAAGTGAGATTTCAAGGCGCACGCACCTTGCCAAGACCGAAGAACTCGTGGGCGCGCGCCAAGTACAGGTCGTAGACAGCGAGGCGGTCGGCGGCCGGCACGGTTTTGACGGCGCGGTCGTAGACCTCCATGGCGCTGCGCGCGAGGCCGTGCGCCTCCTCCAGCGCCGCATACTGCAGGAACAGCGCCTTGCTCTCTTCGGGCGGCGCCTGCGCGGACACACATACTTCGTCAACAAAGAGAACGTGAAATTTGCACTTGTAGGCGCTGAGGGCCGCTGCTGAGTGCACTGTATACAGTGTACTTGCGGCAACACCCATGCAGCAAATCCACAGCATGGTGCAATGAGTGCCGGGTCATCCAGACATTCAGAATGGAGTGCCCAAGTCTGAAACTGCAAAGAGAGCTCCCAAGCATACTTGCGAGGTGAACACTTGGAGCAAGCCCCCCAGTACCTCCTGGCAATTTAAAAGCTGCCAGGAGGGCAGGTGGGCCCACACAGGCGTTGACCAAGCAGGCCAATCTGGCAAATAGCAACCTACCTGCTGATAGATAAAGCGTTTACAATGATTTTGAGGTTGACTGTTCCCCAGGTTTCTACATTCCTCAGCTCTTGCGTCACCAGTGTGGTGTTTATCAGGTCTTGTCAATCGAACATATCGAAAGACCCGGCAACGCGATCATGCAAAGGAAGGTTGTGCTTGCTGCGCAAGCAAAGCAACGGGGAGCTGCATTTCCATGCGGTGCAAGGGGGCTGGCCTAGTGAGACTACAGGGCCAAAAAGCTCTAACACTGCAAGGATGCGAGTCACACCTGGGAGAGGGCTTGTTTGAAGAGGTCTCGCGCGCGCTCGAGCTTGGAGCCGGCATAGCGCTGGACGAACTGCTGCAGGTAGGCGAGCCAGATGTCGCGTACATGCGGGTACTTGAATAGCGCCACCCCGCGCTCATACACGCGGAACGACTCCTCCCAGTACTTGTGCTCCTGCGCGCATGCCAAACACAACCTCGTGGTCAGCAATTGCACCGCATGACTTGCCGACACAATCTGCGCGCGTTTGGACGTGCATGAGACAGCAGCCCAAGAGATTGGCACAAGCACAGCAGGCCATATGCATGTGGATCCAACTCCAAAGCCATGCGGCCAGAAGGCCAGGCGAGGGCAACGAGAGAAGCAATGCATTGCCCCTGAAGCCTTGCCTTTCCAGAATGCAGGGCACCAAGAACTAATGGGCCGGACACACTCCCAATCTTTGCTGCGGCATGTGTCACCCTCGGCCGTTGCTGTCAGATATCCAGACAGCCTACACTCTGCTCGGCTTTATTTGTCTATCACTCTCCCACGCAGCACGAACTAGAGGCGCATATGGTGCAGCAGGGACAGCACATCTGCACTGACAAGGCATGGTTGATACTGATCTGGGGTATGGCAAGGCGCAGATCGTGGGAAGCCCTCACCACATAAGAACACAAACAGCTCGTAAGAGAAAAGGCAATGCGCATATTGAGGATGCTCCAGACCCCTACCCACACTCTGACAAACGCTTGAAGGAAGGCACAGGGCACCTATATTTTGACAAATTACCTGGAGGAAGAGGGCGTAGTTGAGGATGATCTGGGGCGTAGCGATGCGGAGGTCGAGGATTCGGTCGTAGACTGCGCGCGTGGACTCCAAAGTACCCAGGCTCTCCTCCAGGTCGCAGTAGAAGGCCCACAGCTTCAGGCTGCGGTACAGCCGCCCCTGCACCGGTCCCTCCCGCTCCGCCTCAGCCGCCTGCGCAGCCATGAGAAACATTCATTGCGAACTCAAAACCCTGATAACCCCCAGGCTTGATATTTGCACCTGGACAAGACCCTCTCTTAAGAATGGAGCATCATAGGCACGGTCTTGATTCCATGTCCTGGTTGTTTGCTTGCGGACGCATTGTGGTAGATACAGGGCTCAGTTGGTCCTTTAGCTTGGCCTAGTCATGCCATGCTGGCTGTGCGTGCACATATGCAGTCCAGGAGACGTTCTGCGTCTTCAAGGCCCAATCGAGCAACCTTCGCTCGCGGTCAAGGGAACGAGTCAGGAGTGGAATCGCAGCACAACTTGAGGATTGTGCAGTTGGATAAGCAAATGACAGGGATGACTCACCGCTCGGCGGTTGATGGTGTCGGGGGTGTAGGTGGCGCGGCGCATGAGATCCAACGCGCGTTTGTAGTTCTTGTGGCGCAGTTCCATCTCCGCCCACTCGCACCACACCGTCGCCAGGCTATCCACGTACTTGAACTCTACCTGCGATAATATCCACAGCCCCTGAGTCTTTGCAATTCGTTTGAATTTGACTTTATCAGCCGTCCGGCAGCCAACCGCCAGCCTCTTAGAAATGAGTCTATCTCAGATAACGACTTTAAGGTGCCCTTCAAGGCTACGGGTCTCTGCAGATGTTTATGTACCCTTTACTTCCGCATGTGCATCCATGCCAAACTGTTATGGTGTTTCACCCTCGTACAGTTAATCATGATTATTACGTCCTCTGAGACTCTTACCGCAGCGGGAATGTGCTCTTGCAGTGCGACAAAGCTAAGAAGAGGAGTCAACCAATAGTCTCCAGACCAGCAGCAAATCCTGAAGAGAAAGAAGAAGCATGCAAGTGGGGGCATGTACACGCACCTGCGTGGCCTTGTCAAAGATGACACGCGCGTTCTCGAGGTCTCCGTGGCGCTCGTAGAAGCGAGCAAAGCCCGTCCAAAGCGTCTGCAGCTTCCCAATCGCCTGCATGCATGCGCAGGTTTTCAATATTGACAGCTCATCCTGATTCCAACATGCCAATTACAATTCTCTGAACTGAGCAACATTAATCGCTATTCAAAGCTCATCAGTGCCACCTAGGAAGCCTTCATAGATTCTCAACAAAATTGGCCATGAGAATACGCTGCAGAACAGCGCCCTGGACCTCTGTCAGACCAATCAGGCAACTAGTGTTGAGATGTGACACAGAGTCGCATGGCAGTTGTCACACTTCTGTCATATTGCAGAGTGAGGCTGCTGGAAACAGTGTGGCCCATCAGTAAGTACGATTCTAATTCAGGACAGCCCAAAATAGGTACAAGAAAGCTGCTAAGGAAGCCCACCTTGTTGACATCCACGGTGGTGACAGCCTCGGTGTAGGTGAGGATCTGCTTGTGGGGGTTGCCGTTGAAAAGCTTGACGCGCTTGTGCCATTCGTGCACATTGTGCGGATTCTGACGCAGCATGACGCTGGACAGAAGCTCCGGCCGCCGCTCCATCAGGTGCTCGAGCCGCGCCAGCCTGGCGTCACATGGGCGGTCCAGTCAGCCAATGACTAAGTAGTCCATAACAGGCCACGCCACAACGCAAGAATGCCCTCCTGGCCCAATACCGAGGACGCTTTGCCGCGCCAGCTTGTCGGGTACATGGGACTCAAGATTGAACCAAAGAAATGACGGTGAGGCCACAGCTGCCTTCTGCTGACACCAGCAGTGTAGCTGATATCACATCGCGTAACGTGCCTTTGCGAGCAGACAGGAGACGGTGAACACCCACAGCCAACATCATGAACTTCTGCAAATAGTTAAACGAAGAAGTAGGATTTGTGAGCTCCATGGCCTGATCTCATAATCAGCCAAAGAGCAGGCAGGCTGCACCTGAGATCAGTGTCGTCCTCGTCGTCTTTCAGCAGGAAGTCCTCCCCATCGCTCTCCTCCGCCCCGTTCATGGCCGGCTCCGGCTCATCCTCGCCACCGCCTTGCTCAAGCTGAACAGGAGGAGAAGCCGTCAGCATCACATCAAAAGAGACCCTTGAGATTCCTTGAAACAAATAATTAAACTATTCTGTAAAAGCTTCTACCTGCCAGGCAATGCATGAAGCCTGGCTGGGGAATAAAGTGATCAGCAAATTGGGGACAGGACATGGGCAGAAGTACGATCATGGCCACCCCAAGCAAATTACTCATGGCTACTAAAAGGGACGGCGATCTTAAAGAGACAAGCTTTCCTCTCTCCGGTGTTTCTTGAGCTCAGTCTTTGACCCCTCTCGCATGGGTTCCTAGACAGCTTGAAGCCATGCCATGCAACTATATTGGTATGGATCATCACCTTGTGGTGCAGCAGGGTCTCCTCAAACTGCGTGAGCGTGTCGAAGATGAGCGAGAAATCGCGCACGGTGGTGACGGTGGTGAGCCCCTCTTCGTACACGTCGCGTGCGCTCTCGTACATGCCCTGCCGGATGTAGTAATCCGCCAGCGACGTCCACAGCCGGCCCACCTGCGCGCACGTGCCGGTGACTGATCAGGCCTCTGCTCATCAGGTAGCAGCTTGCCAGATCAACACCAACCCAAAGCTTTCCACATACAAGCCTCATTTCCCCTTCTGGGTCATAACAGGATTCGCGAGGTACTTCACAAAGAAGAGTACAGCGTGAATTAGGATTTACTACAGAATGATGCACTGAGGCTAAGAAGACAGCCGTTCCCAGAGGACTGCTGTCACGCCACTTGCAGAAGAGCCAGGGCCGCATTCATCTACCTCACAGCAGATGCAAAGCCCTCTACCCTTCTGCAAGAGGCAAAATAGCAAAACCCTCAATGGCATACTGCGGGAACACAGACTGCAGCCCCTTTCTGGTCTCATCAGCAGCAGACACAACCATGATATGGACAAAGTGGTGCAAGCGCCTCAGTGCAGCCCCTCTGGGTTAGCCACCAACACATCACTCTGCGCATGCATGCACGTGAGGAATCCACAGAAGAACACACCTCGTCGGTGAATTTGCGGATGCCGGAGCGCAGCACGGCGTCGACCTTGAGGCCGGTGACATCCTTGGGGTGTTTGGTGATGATGTCGCAGAGCTCGAGCCAGAGCTGGTGCTTGCTTTTGCCCTCCAGCGAGCGGAAGGCGTCGTCATTCACCAGCTCCGCCATCTTGCGCGCAGCCTCGCCCCACAGACCCTGCGCAATAGAAAGTTTGGTGTGAAGAGACTCTTTCAATCCAAACAGCTCTTGGCAGCTACGATAGGACCAGGGCTGCACAATGTCTGCCACAACGGGCAATCACGCTTGTTCAACTGCAACAGGTGAGGAGATGTAGACAGGTCTTTATAAATGAACATGGTTCATCTACCCAGTATGATGGAT
Organism: Coccomyxa subellipsoidea C-169; assembly: GCF_000258705.1. Lineage (NCBI taxonomy): Eukaryota > Viridiplantae > Chlorophyta > Trebouxiophyceae > Coccomyxaceae > Coccomyxa > Coccomyxa subellipsoidea. The sequence continues at coordinate 61,128 of NW_005178035.1, forward strand.
GCAACACTAGGCATTGCAACGAGGTGAATTCTTGGCAGGGGAAACAGCTCGGAGCAAGACTTGCAAAGGTCCAGGATGAAGCCCTGTATTGCACATGCAGAGCCTATTCCTGTGCAACACAGGATCAAGCAACTCGGACATCGACAGCCATGGTCCCTTACCGCTTCCCCCGCCACTCACCCCTGGGCCCAGGGTGATGATACACTAGCAAGGCCGCACCTGTGCCTTGAGGTAAGCAATGTACTCCTCCGCATGCGTAGGCTCCAGGCGCAGGTAGCGCTTGTACACGCGCACCGCTGTCTCAGGTGGCGTTCCCGGGCGCATCAGAAACTTCTGCGCGCACACATACGAGGCACTCAATACGAAATGTGTTCTGTAGCACAGATCATTTGCATCCAATGATCCGATGACAGTACTGAACTTCTGTGACACCCTGGGAAGCTCATATCCCCTATTACAAAGGCTGAGCCAAGCAGAAATCTGCAGCTGCCCCCACATGCTGGGCTCACATACTTGTGCACCAGTCCGCCATAGCAAGATGTTCCAGACATGTGCAGCATACAAGATCGGCGCAGGAATTGGGTCGAGCAGGTGTGCAGGGCGCAGAGAGGGCAGGGGAGAATGCGCACCAGGTAGAGCACCCAGATGCGGTCATGCTGGGTGATGGGCAGCGCGCACAACGCCTTGTCAAAGGTCCTCCTCGTTCGCGTCAACCACCCCTGCTCCACCACAAACTCCTGCGCGCAGAAAACATTGCCACAGGGTCAGAGAAACAAATTGACAACTGCACAGATGATTTGAGGAGGCAGCAAGGTCGGCATTGTCCTTACTGGCCAACGCATTGATTAGAGGCCATGAGGAAGGTACAAGCAAAGCTCGTGAACCATGAACATGTATTGGCAGGAAGTTTTCTGTGTCTGGGATGCAGAAATGCTGAATTTGGATGATGAGGGCCCCACCAGGTACTCCAGCCAGATGCGCGGCATCTTGTGCATGGACACAAGCGCACGCTCAAAGGTGTTGTTCAGTGACGACACGGCAGGGTCCGTAATGGCCAGTCCTCGCACTGCCATCTGGCGCTCCCGTAGATATGCATGCCACAGCTGCGCAGCAGGCAGTCACATCTGGGTCAGAGGATGTCCAGAAATACCTGTGCAGTGTTCTTTCACCAGGCACGTGCATTCCCAGATGCGCACCATCAAAGCTTGATTCTACTGACCAATGCGTCTCACTGTTCGAGCAGTGTCATCAAAGAACACGAAAATATGCTGGCTTTCTGTTCAGGCAAAGCTTTGCTACTGATCTGCAGGCTGCACACTCACCTTGTAGCTGACAGGAAGAGCCTTCAAGGCACGCTCGTACAAAACATATCTTTTGAACGCGGGGGCGTCCTTGCGAGCATCCAGATATCTCAACCACATCTTCAATGAATATGGATTGCGAAGCAATTCCTCTTCGTACAAGAGGTCCTCATCTGTCGGTTGCAGGTGATCCAACGACGATGTCCCATTTGACAGAGGCGTCTGTGCCCCATCAGGTCCCATAACTGCACCCTATTCGGCGGGCAACAAGTTCTAAAAACTTCCTGACCTGGAAAACCAGTGTCTTTCACCACCTCTCATGGCATTCATGTGCACTTGCCTCAAATGCAGGAAGCTTAGAATAATCTATGCATCTCTTTCTGAGCTCAAGCAAACATTTCTCAGCAAATTGCACAATAGATCAACAGCACTACTTCGATTCTGCGAAATTCTGAAGTTCAGAGCACTGATTATGTAGATCTCACTTTCAGGCGTGCAAGTAAATTTGAGGGTACGTGTGGTATTTTCCTCACTATTAGACTTTAGGATGGAAAGGTCTCCTAGCTTCGCATGAAGCCTCCGCCAATGACCGCCGCTGCCCGCCGCTTCGGGCAGCCTCGCTGTTCAAGGAGACCTTCCGAGTGAACAACAAAACCTTTCCCATCGCGGCCCCAACTTAATCGGTGTCCTGGTAAAATTTTCGACGACATCGTATTGGGCACGCTCGTTATCAATTGCCCAGGAAGGAGCGGTCGAGGCTGCTGCGCCTTTCAGTACGCGGACCGTACACAGCTTCAAAGTAAGCTTCAGTGCCGGCAAGCTTCTCAAACCTTCATCAGACGCCTCGAAGGAGATCCGAATTGCCACAGGTGGCAATGTCGGCCGTCAAAAGAAAGGTGATGCCCTTCCCAGGGAGTCGGCCTTTCTTTGTTAGAAGTTCCCGAGAGGTCGGCACTTGAGCGTTCGACACTTTAATGTCTCTTGAATCCGTCTTTGTCGACTCTGGGGCTCTTGTTTGCGCTCATAATGTAGTGGGAACCATTGCATCGTGCCCAAAACGCATTCTTAAGGACAAGGCTGGCACCTGTGTCATAAGTTCCTGAGCTGCTTTTCTGTTATAACAAATGACGATTGTCCTGCGAAACGATATTTGCTGTAAATAAATGCTTGATAATGGTTGTTTCAGGATGTGATGCGCATCGGATCTTCTTGCAACAAATCAGCCCCCTTGAGCAGGGCATTTGCAAGAATATGTGTGGAAGGTGTGGACTTGCAGCAAACGATCGCATCCATGGATATGTTTAAACTTCTTGTGTCATGCAGGTGTCATATTTCTATGACCCGGACATTGGGACTTTCTACTATGGCCCCAACCATCCCATGAAGCCGCACCGCATCACTCTCACCAACAATCTCATTCTGCACTACGGCCTGTACAACATGCTCGAGGTGCGTTTGCAGGCATTTCACTCCATTGCCACATCAGAATACCTTTGCCTGCTGCACACGGCTGCCCACTTCTACTTCGGGCCGCGTGCTCCTGTAAACAGAGCACCTTCAGCACATACGGCATGTTTGAAGGGCTCGATCCTTGTCTTGAGATTAATTGACAGCATTGTAGGGCTCGATGTAGTGGGAATCTTGTGCCATCACATTGCTTTAAGTATGATCGAGGTTGACTCTACGGTGCTGCGCACCTGTACTTCCATGCATGCCAGAGCGCCACAGCACATATGCATTGTAGAACACAGAATTCGGCAAGCTGTGCATAGCAACCCTTCATTGGCATGGGGTTGAACATCCCTCTGCAGTGTGTGATTCAGAAGAGTCTGGAGTTGTGCTGCGGAAATACTGCCAAATTTGCTGTCCTGTTTAGTGGAAAAAACCCGGCAATGGCAGAGAGGAATGTCAGGCATCACAGGCGTTGTGATGGTCTGGTATTGGTGGTGCAGTCGTACAAGCCGCGCAAGGCAACTGGAGAAGACATGGTGGACTTTCACAGCGAGGAGTACATTAACTTCCTGCAGAGCGTCACCCCTCAGAACAAGGTGCGGCCTGGCCGAACTCCCATGCATCCCTTTGGTTATTGCATGCAAATTAGAGTATGTCACATTTCTCGTGTTGAGATGCAGTGGGAGACTCAACCATCCCCATGCTCTGGTTAAGGACTTGTAGGACCCCTGAACATGTGCACAATGATCTGGCAAGCAGCTGCAGAGCCTTGAAGTGCAGTATGTATGCTGCCACAGGATCAGTATGCAAAGCAGATGCAGATGTTCAATGTGGGCGAGGACTGCCCAGTCTTCAGCGGCCAGTTCAGGTTCTGCCAGGTAGTTTACCCAGCCCTGGGCCCCTGATCACTTACATCAAGATGTGCATGTCATGCATGATGCATTCATGCAAATGTAGATCTGCTCGGCACATGTCTCACGATTTTTAGCAAAGCTGTGCTCCCTCAAGTGGCGTGAGATAATGCAGCCCAGCCAATGTGTCCTCTTGTTGACTTTTTGTGTCTGTGCAGTTATATGCGGGAGGGTCCATTGGAGGTGCTGTAAAGCTCAACTATGGACTGTCAGATGTGGTCATCAACTGGGCGGGGGGACTGCACCACGCCAAAAAAAGCGAGGTGGGTGCCGGCCTGTTCCTCATCTTCAAGACAGTAGTATCTGTGTCTGGTTTTTCAGCAAGATACAAACGAATGCGAGCAAATGCTGCATGAACAGGAATAAACTGAAATAACTGCCATTGCACTCTGAAGCGCATTCTGTGGTGCTCTCTGCACAGCGACGTATACTTCCAACAGGGGTTCTCTCAAACTCCAGCATGGCGTAAGTCTCGCTTGCTGGCAGAGAATAAATTGCCACTCAAGCACATGATTTGACATGATCTGTTTTGGGCATGTTGGGGGCATTTTTGCACTTGCAAGAACTTTGACTGCGCGCATGCGTCCAGGCGAGCGGCTTCTGCTATGTGAATGATATAGTGCTGGCGATTCTGGAGCTGCTGAAGTACAACGCGCGTGTGCTCTACATCGACATAGACATCCACCATGGCGACGGCGTGGAGGAGGCCTTCATGATGACCGACAAAGTGATGACTGTCAGCTTCCACAAATATGGCGGCGGCTTCTTCCCCGGCACCGGCGACCTCGGCAGCGTCGGCCGCGGCCAGTGCGCCCCTGTTTATCTCCACAGCCCTTTCACTTAGAAATTTTTTATTGCCTGTGCCGCTCTTGCATGGGTCACGTTGGATCTTGTGATTTCGATCTTGATCTTGTGATCTTTCTGAGTTGCAACTGGAGCTACCTTGCATGTCCCCCTTGCATCTGTGATTGCCGAGACCAGTGTGGCGTTTGCCATTTCCGTTTTTCCTGTCTTGTCTCTTGCTCTTTGTCAACCTTGTTCCACTGAGGGATCAGATATTTGCGCAAGGAGGTATGCCGCCCTTCTCCTGGCACATGCACATATGCAGCTCCAGATAGCTTGTGCCATGCCACACTTATGTCTTCCAGGATACACAGCTCTTCTTGCCCTCACCTTGCCTCTAAGAGCTTGTAATGGACCTGATTTCCAACGGAAATGTGGGTCTGTGCATGAGGGGACATGTTGCTGCGCGCAGGGGCAAGCACCACTCGATCAATGTGCCGCTCAAAGATGGCATGACGGATACGGCTTACGAAATGCTGTTCAAACCGGTCATGCGGCGAGTCGTGGACGTCTACCAGCCAGAAGTCATCGTCTTCCAGAGCGGTGAGTCGCAGTCAGGCTCCCAAGTCAGGCTTCAGATTTCTTTGAAGCGAGGAGCAGTGCTTGCCTGTGAAAAATCGCTAGCCTCGAGAGTGTATGACAGTTGCCCGGTGTACTGCAGGCACTGGCTAGATTGCTATTGTGAGCCACATGTGCACATTTTTGGAAACAATGCATGCTGACTGTTCTAGTCTTGTATGTGCAGGCGCAGACTCGCTCGCGGGCGACAAGCTGGGAGCCTTCAACCTGTCGATGAAGGCAAGCCCAACCCACACGTTTGATACCAACTGACTCATGAAGGACTCCTTTTGTCACCATGCCAGCCAATTCCTTGACCATCTATGCAAAACGGTCCAGATCACTGCCCCGGCCACCCATGCCAGCAGTGAGGAGCTGCACCCCATGAATCACAGGTCCACAATCCTAAGATGCCTGTTCGGCGCAGTGTTGAAGACACCACTGCGCCAAGGTTGCTGACGCTCTTGCTGCGTCACGCTTTGCAGGGTCACGCGGAGTGTCAGCAGTACATGATGTCATTCGGGCTGCCCATGCTGGTCCTGGGCGGGGGCGGCTACAACATTGCCAGCGTGGCGCGCTGCTGGGCCTACGAGACAGGCCGCATCCTCGGTGCTGATTCTCCCGCTCTCCCGCTCCTATGTCCTGTAGACGATGCACTGTGGCCTGAGCAGCGACTGCCGGGCCTTTCAAGCATGAAGCTTGTCCTGGCATGTATCTTTTGGGCCAGAAGTCCCAAAGGATACATTGTGGCTCGTGCCTGTTTTGTCCTGAGTGGCAGAGCTTGAACCCAGGGGACGAGCTTCCCATGAGAACACAGCCTTGGAACCGAGCATTTTGTAACCACAAGGTTGTCCTGGCGTGATTGTTTTGCCAAGAGTTGTGCGCCCTTTTGGTGTCGTGTAACCGGGGGCGGCTCAGTAGAGGCTGCGGCTCTGCAATACTCGCAGTCTGCCGCACGCTCATGCAGCATGCTTCACCTTGGCTTGGGCAATGTAACAAGACTGGGTGTGGCGACCACATCACTGGATGCCGGAAATGTATATCCTGCCCTTAGTGTGAAATAAGTGTGAATGGCATGGCAGGCGTGGAGTTGGAGGACGAGCTGCCGGAGAACGACCACCAGAGCCTGTTCCAGCCGGGCGCCAAGCTGCACCTGCCGCTGCCGGAGAACCTGGAGAACCTCAACACGCGCCAGTACCTGGAAAATCTGCAGCGCAAAATCTTCGTCAACATCGCCCGGTGCGCGTTTGTGCGGCATGCTGCTCGGATGCAAATAACACGCATGCTGTCAGACCCTCGGTGCAACTGTTCATGGCTGATTCGCGAATGAAATTGAGGGCGGGCAAAGCGGCACCACTTGTAGTGTCGGTGAGGGTGCTGGAGAATCGGATAGTGGCTGAGCGCTGCAAGGGATGGATAATGCACAGCAGCGGCACAGCAAGCGTCAGCTTCTGTGCAATTTTTACGTTGGTGCTGCATGACTTGTATTGCTTGCCTCTTGGCCCTTAGGGAGGGACCCTTTCGTCCTTAGTTCCTGCACTGTTGGACCTCTGCCAAGCACTTGCCTCAGGCAGGTGTGCTCAGGCAGGAGCACTATATGAGCCCCAGGATTCTTGGGAATATGATGGGAAAGGAAATCTGCGCGCAGGATCGGATCGGCGACGGGGCAAGAGTTCCGGGAGCGGCCGCCGGACGCGATGGCGCCCGAGGACATGGAGACAGAAGGCCCCAGCGACGAAGCCGATGACTCATCGCCTCCGGAAGGTGACTCAGCATGGCCGGGCGGTGACTCAGGGCAGCGCGCGCAGCTGTGGGACGGCCGCGGCCGGTTCGAGGATGCGCCCCTGGAGACAGGACCCGGCAGCAGCGGCCGCGCGCGTATTGACCTGGACTACAGCCGGGGTGAGTTGATCTGATTGTGGGGTTTGCAAGGTTGGGCTTAGGTGTGTTTCAGCCGTGGTGGGTCCCCTGGGGAGAGCTGTCGCCTGGGGGCTTTGATCCGCTGCGGAAAACTACACCGGAGGGCTGCAAGCGTTAACCAGCATCGCATGGGCCTGATTATAGTTGGGGTGAGATGGACTGGAGTTGCTTGCTCAGAGTGTGTGAAGTTATGGCATAAGAGGATCGAATCTCTGTAGAGGCCTCCACGAAAGATTTGGAAGGTACAGGACTATTCGTTCTCACTTTTTCATATTTCTGTCGGTATCATGTTGTTGTTTTTAATTGTGACAAGCTGCTGCGCTGCCGCTGCAGATCCCAGCAACGAGCCGGGCAGCAGTTCGCCTGGGGAGCTGCCCAACGGGGCAGGCGCGTCCGAGCAGAAGCTTCCGCTGCAGAGGATACCCTCCTCACTGGTGCAGGCGACCGCAGCCGCGGCTGCAGCCGCCAAGGGGCGTTCCTCCAGGGAGCAAGGTATGTGAACAACGCCCTTTTGCTGTAAACCAGGAGGGGCATACTTTTGCAAAAGTATGCAACCCTGCAGAACATCATCATTTCCCTGCACATCGCTGGGATTCCACTTTAGATTGTATCATACAGTAGAGACTTTCAGCCTCAAAGAGGCATAATTTTGTTCACTCATGCAGGCGACAGCATTCCAGAAGGAGACCTGTCAAGAGACATATAATGCCTGCTGCTCCAAGGGCTTGTGCTCCTTATGATGCGTGACTCAGATTGTCACGCATGCGCGCATGCTCTGCAGTTGCGGCTTCAAGGCTTTGAAGTGCGATGAAGATCTGACCAGACAGGCATGTGTCATGCAAGGTGTGGGAGGGAATGCCACAGGACCAGATGCGCGCATGCAGTCGCCACTGAAGAGCTTTGGTTACAGCCCCGGAGGCCAAAGCATTGGAAGAACCTCCCTTCAGGAGTACTGACTGCTCAGATGCAGCATGTAAACCTCCATGCTTGTGAGCACGGCTGGTGTTCAGAGGAACTGCGTGACAATGTAGAGTCCAAGATAGCCATGATTGGGTTAGCCATGAAGTATGTACATGCAGTACTGTGATGATAGTCATGACCTTGGGTATAGGGATCAGGGCGGAATGAGAACTGGCTAGATGCGGAAAGCAATTTGCATAGGAATGCCGGCACCACTTGTTATAGTATTTGCAGCTTAGCTTGGTAGAGACTTGTAGTGTTACACATATGTCACATTGAAATTCCAAAGGTTTTTAAAGCATACGAGCACAAAATGCGTCATGAATATTGTAGCCAGAAACTGTCTCCCTCATAAACTTAACGCGCTGTAACCCCTTCCACGCTTGCTGCAGTCAGAAGTCTTCCAGCGCCAGTTCGCTGTCATCATCACTGCAGTGATTGAGCGCCTCGTCATCGTCCGACTCATCAGATGAGTCATCCGGCGCACGCATAAACTCCCTCTCCAGCTCTGACATATCCACCCCTGCCAGCGCCCCAGAACCCTGTTCCACCAACACCCGCATGTGTCACACACAGGATCTGCACATCTCATTCTGATCACTGGCGCGATTGCCATCTAAAGTGGCCCTCAGGTGCAAGCTTCAGAGGCAACACAAGAATTCAGCCTTAGAAAGGACTGAAACTGCCATCAAATGGAAGTCCAAAGCAGGGGATTATCTCGCTCAAAAATAAAGTACAACACATAAGTCCGATGCCGTGCAAGACACAGATATCGGACAGGTCAATGACGAATGTAACAGAGAACAAGCGCATGGCCATCGCAGAATGTAGTCCCTCACCTGTGCTCTTGGCGATGGGCTAGCTGTTTGTGACGTTGCCCGATCAGGCTCTGCTTCTTCCTCATGTGCTGCATCCTGATCTGGCCCTTCTTCCTCCATTGCCTCTCCCACGTCAGACCCAAACCACTCCTTTTCCGAGGCCCGATTCTGCGCAGAAGGCGCCGTTCTTGCCTGAGACACTGTCCTTGCCGGCTCGTCCACCTTGCAGAAACAACCCTTCTGATGTCAAACATGCGGTTTTTCAGCCCATGCCCTGTCTCTCAATCCTCAAAAGAAAGAGTGCCCCCATTACCAAGCCAGGCCTGTCTTTGCTACCAGGTGCTCTCATGTCTAGCAGGTCAAGCTCGCGCCTTGAGAGTTTGGTGGGGGTGTAAAAAGACGCCCTGATGAAGCATGGGGGCGTGGTAAAGGACACAGAATTGAACCCATGCCCCTTAAATCACATGACACGTCCTGGCAAGCGTTAGTCCGATATGTGACACCAATGGTTTGCACTCCAGCCAGGCACCTCCATAGATGCTTCTGCTGATTGCTATGCCAGTTGCCTCACATGCTGCCTTCAAAAAGGGTGATTGCAACAAGCCCTTCCTGTGAATGCACGTGCCTGGTCCCAGACCCCATGGACCTGCCCAGCAATGCAGATACTTTTACGCAGAAGTGTAATTGGCGCTCAAAGCTCGACGTGCTGCACACCTGTGTAGCTGCACAAACGACTTGCAGCTAGAGAGACAAAAATCAAATTGTCCGCACCTCCAGTGCAGCAACCAGCGCGTCCACCATGTCATCACCCGCCACATCAGCGTCCGCAATAACCTCAGGCTGCAGAGCCTGAGGCGGCGGCGTTGGCACCCGCGCAGCGCGCCTGGAACATGCACTTTCATCAGTCACCCCTGTAGTAACCCTGCTTACTGTGGTCCACTGTCAGTTGTCTGATTTTTCTCGGGTGAGCCTTCCGCAAATGTCTCTCAAATGCCTTCAAGAACCAATTTTTAAGCTGCTTCTGCAGATCTGAAGCATGCAAGACTCCATGCATGTTTCATGATCGCTCAGCTATGTGCGTCCGGCAGCTATGCAAATCACTTAATACTCTGGCATTAAGAATGCACACCTGCAGACGGGAACAAGTGGTCAGGTGGAGCAAAAGAAAGAGAAAAGAAAGAAAGAGACTCGCCTGGTGGCTTTCAGGCCCTTCACAAGGCCCTGCACGAGCTCTAGGCGCCATGAGACACCATCAAAGATGGCCACGCAGTCCAGTCCGTCCCTGCTGTGCTCATGCCTTCCGCTGAAGGACATATCTGTGCCCTGCGCCGCTGCATCTGGAAGGTTCACGACCACCTGAGCAGCCAGTGCATATCAGTGGCTGCATGCCTCGCAGACGTGACAACTGCAAGGTTCATTGTGCACTTGGAATTTTGCAATAGGAAGAAGAGCATGAATGCAATGCCATGACTTGAAGCAGCTTTCAGGTGCCCCATCGCTTTTGTCTAGTTTTTTGTTCGGGTAGGAGCGCAGGCACTGGTAGATCACAGATGAGAGATACTGAGGCTCAGGATAGCCTCTTATTTTCGACGATGTAGAGTCTTTCAGGCAAAAGGACAAAGCAAGGCAGAAGTATGGCCGGTGGCAAGGCACTTGCCTGGTTGTCTTGCATCGTCACGGATCCCTGCCTGAAGCGGCCTGCAGACGCTGGCTTGAAGTCGTATCGGAGCGAGCAGTAGGAGTGACTGGCTTTGTCTGACAGGAGGGTGTCTCCCAGTGTGATGGGGTAGCTGATGCCTGCTGACGGGACGTCGCACCCCCGATTGGCCGCCATGAGCGTTACTTCAATTCTTTTGGGTTTCGCAAGGCGTTGTAGGCGCAGCGGCACCACTGGCACTTCTGTTTTCCTCACGCTACAACCGTGAACAAAACAATCTCTGCCAAGTCGAGGTTCTCGTAATTATATCGCTTGTTTTTCGCCAAGAAAATAACAATTATCTAATAGGAAAATGTTGACGATCAGATTTCTTCACTATGAGCGGCAGGAAACCAACAATAAGCTTGTCATATCCCCAGATCAGTGAATGACATGAACAGTACCAACTGATGCTGCAAGGGAGGCTTTGCGATGTTGCTATAAAGCTCGAAACGCTTTTTTTTTTCGATCACTTTGACCTGACTGCTATTTGTGGTTCAACCTTTCTGCGCTCTGCAGTGCTCACAGAATGGTGTTGCCAATCTTGGCCATTACCATGGCACCTGACGCATGCTGAACGTCAACTCAAGCTTTTTGGACATTCCTTTCCATTCCTGAACGTGAAGGAGCATTGAAGAGTGCATAACTTTGACGCACAGCGGCATCACACTACTATCTTTTGGAGACAAAGGACCTTAGCTGGCTTTGTCACACACTGTGGCACGTGGCACACTAATGTCAATGTAAATCAATATTACAAGACTTCAAGACGCCCCTCAGACAATGGTGTGTATATTCTGTTGGTGTTGCTGCCTACTAGGCGTTCACATGCCTGCATGCATAATCCGCATGGAATACAACAGGTGCTCAACATTCAAATTTAGCACTAGCTGCTTTTTTCTTACTATAGGCGTACGGTAATTGCATTACAATTGTTGCAACTTGTGAAAGTGCGTATACATGAGTGCGATGCATTGTTTTGGCAGGAAGTTGCTCTCACCCCAAGGATGCTGGCTATCCTTCTACTGCTATGCAAATGCGTTACAAGGTGCAGCAATAACTGGCCAATAGATGCTGACCCTGAATTCAGACCGTCTTGCTTGCATGCAGCTGTGCAGCTGCAGCTGATCATCACTGCAGAGCCACAGCATTACCGATTCAAAGTCACAAAACTGCAGAACATTACATTGCACAGTCTCCTTTCCACTGCCCAGCTTGTACCAGAGGTAACATGATATAGTATGAAACAGCTATAGCTAGCTAGGCATTGATAAAACATATGTGGATGCATCCACAGAACACTGGCAAGAATCCCATAACCCTTTACTCCTGAGATTTTCTGCTGCTGCAGCACACATGAAGTTCATGTTTTTTTGGAATATAAAAGTGTCGAACTCAAGAGTCATATCAGTTGCAACCCGTACACCAGATAAAGAATTGGAGTTGCAGATCTAGATAGCACAGGCAAAGCAACCATTTGCGAGTCAATTCCAAATGTCACTAGACTGTTGTGTTGCCTCGCCATTACCAATAATGGTGACTAATTCCATCAGATGAGCAACACTGCCTCGACCTGATGCATCTCAGCCAATAAAATAGAAATTTTAACCCCAGTAAAAGCACAGCGGCAAAAGCACAGCGAATTCCCAACAGACATCCCATACTTGCATACTTCAAGGCACCCCCCATGAAAACACCCAGTAGCAAAAGCGTCAAACCAAAAGCCAATATGGATTCCCATGAAGCACTTCAAGGTTTCTTGAGAAGATCAGCACTTGCAGCAACTTGTATTCCAATTCACCTGGCACTTGTAACCCCATGCGTACACGGCCACACTTCCTTGAGTCATGATCGGTTGCAAAAATGCTGGCCCAAGATCAACTTGAGTAACCAATACATCAGGACTTGCATTGGACATCAATGTAGATCCGGCTAAAGAGCTAAAGCACCTGGTAATGGGCCCAGGCCCCAGAGTTGAACCAAGCCCAAAAGCTTCCCAACCAGTCGAGGAACGAAAGAATGCTCAAGCTAGCATAAGGTCTCACTATAAGACCCCAAAGAACAGGTCCATAGCAAAAATCCTTCAGCAAGTCATCAGATGGCTGCTCCAATTAAAAGCCCCAAAAGTCTCTGCATGGGAGCGAGATAAGTATTGTGCTATTGCCATTTGGCATTGGCTGCCCACAATAGCATTGATAGTTGCATTATGGCCCGCTGGCCACCCGTAGGCCCTGAACTTCTGACAGGGGATCTCCCCTGCAAAGAGCAGTGCGAATCCTCCCAAAGAATTGCAGTAAAGCACATCAGCATCCAACAAATTCCCACAAGCGATCTCCCACGCCCATCTCTAAGAATGGACTGTGCATGGAACTGCCATATCCCTCATCACCCTCTAGTGGCTGCCTGCAGCCAGCCGTGGCAGACTCAACGAGGAGACACAGATCTGGCACCATGACAAAACACATCTTTCCTACTTCGCTGGATGCTTGGCAACCCTCTATGTACAGATTGGACCCCAGTAACACCAAGGGTTTTGCATCCCTCCTGTTCTACCAGGTATTTTCACAGCCAGCAGCTCAAGCTGGTTGTGAAAACGCTGGATAAAATTAGCTAAAACGCCCAATTCAACCCCATGTACAGAAGGAGAAGATTGTGTGGTTTTAAGCTGCCCTCAGGCGCCGAGAGGGAACCCCTCTTAACATTTGATGGCGGCAATTTTGCCGGCGCTGCTAGAGGGCGAGACGCAGGCGCTGTCCAGTTGTGAGGGAAAGTTGCCTCCGAGCGGCTGCAGCGCAAATTCGTGCAGCTTCGCGGCAGCTGCCTCGGTGACGGCCGGCGGCGGCAGCCGCACCTGGTCGTACGCGTCCTTCCCGGCAGCTACCGAGAAGAAGAAGAACAGGATCGCCGACAGGATGACAAACAGGTGCTGGTACGCTGCAGCACACAAGAAAGCCATGTCAGTCTTTGATCATCTGCCTCAATCCCTGCATGTCTGCCGGGAGCATCCTCACTGACATTGGATTTCTACCCTGCAGCACGTGTTCCAGGCAGATCATCACTTGCTTGGGCGCCATCAACCTAGCATTCATGTTTGAAGATTCTGCTCTCTAAAGGGATTGCTCATGGCTTGTCAAGAGCGCTCTGGCCACAACTTTCATTGAGACGCTCTCGGCAGATTGAGATGAAGGCCGCTCAACAAGCAGACAGGCAAAGTTGAAGGTGGATTTCAGGGTTGTGGGCAATGGCAAGGTATGCCCATGATTACTCTTCAACCCGAAAAGGACAATTCCGGCTACAATCTATGTGCTGCGCTGCAACAACGTGCTCAGCTCCGATGTTCAGAAACTGCGCAACCTCACCACATTCTGAATGATGGATGCAGCAGAAACAATGCACTACAGGGCTGCAAAGAGCACTCACGCTTGCCGCTGTGGTACAGCAGAAGGCCGTCAAAGATGAGCACGATGCCCACAATGAGCAGCAGCCGCCCAGTCCAGATGTGGGCAACACTCCAAGTCCTGCGGTAGGGGGAGGCCTTGCCTGGCCGCTTCACCATAGCCGACAACACCTGCAGCAGCAAATGTGAAATGAAACTTAGCAATCTGGCAGCCTTTAATGGACATATACAGTAGTAATCATCTCGTGCGTATAGTATCGTGTGAACAAGGGCTTGCCGCAGACCAAATGCAGCCAACTGCTTGCTTGTGCAAATCCAGGGACGCTGTCAGCTGCATGTATGTTGTGGGCTGTTTTGCCTTAGGAAATATCACACCTTCCCTTTCTATTGAAAAGCCTCAGAGGGAATTACTCACCTGCATGCCAGCCAGGAATTCGCAGGCAATGCCCACGCTGATGTGGATCATGACCTGGCGGGAGTAGTAATCCCAGTACTGCGGCATGACTGCGATGATCACACCCACGCCCGCCAGCTGCATCAGGTACGCCAGCAGCTGCGCAGCAGCAACAAAATTTGAGTTCAAACTCAGAATTTCAAAAGCTGTCAGTGTACATGCTCTGCGACATTTGCCGCTGGAACCTCAAATCTCAAAATCAATATGTTCATGTCAATGTTCCGGCTTGCCACAGCTGTAAATCAATGAGACACTGCTGCAAGGAACTAGGATCTGCTTCAAGAACGCGTATCCAAAAATGGAAGGAAGAGAGAAGGTCCCACCATGAGAGCGCGGTGCGCGTGGAACCACATGTTGGTGGGCGGCACGTTCTTGAAGTTGTAGGCTAGCACGATGGCGGCAGGTGCCAGCACGCCCCAAGCAATAGACATGAGCCATCCGTGCACCTCATACATGAACAGGATGTTGTCCGGAGGTTTTGTGTGTGCCTTGGGGTTGTGGCCTCCTGCACCATCACAGAGAACGGGTGTTTGGACAGGACTTTCCGTAGGGAAGAGGGGTATCTAGCAGGAGGCACTTGCACCTGTTTTGTGATATTACTAATTCGCCAAACCCCCGTTGTGTCAATTTCATCAGCAGCAGAGCCAGAGCAGGGACATGGGACAAACTTATAGGGAACATCTGCAGCCAAACCTGCAGAGCCTAATTCAGTCTGCTCGATGGCAGCTAAGTTCCCTATTCCAGGGTGTGCACCTAGACAAAACACTCCCGGAAAATGTGCATCCAGATGCATGAGGACAACCTTACAAGCTTGTGAGAAATTTCTGTAAAAAAAGGTACAGGCAAGTTCAAGCTAGGTCGGGCCAAAGGTGACAAAGGAGGCGTTAACCCCAGACATAACTGTATACAGTAGGCAGTCGCTGAAACGGTGCTAACTCCACTGTCTCAGTACCAGTAGAGTCCAAAAAGGCTGCCGTATAAGTTTAGAATCGAGCATTCATCAGCGGAAGAGCATAAAATGCTCAAAGTGAAGCATGGACGGCAGTAAAGTGACAGAGCAAATGTCAAGATGAAGGTTCCCAGCGCAGTGCGGTCCATCGATAGTCCCCCAATGACTGCTTCTTTCTTTCCACAGCCCCATAGGCCATGTGTGAACGTTTCATGCTGTGAGGGCTGCAAGAAGAGTTTCGGACCTGACGCAGAGGCCTCAGCGAGAAGATGGCGCGTGTTAGTGACGCTAGCAGCACGCGTTCCAGATAACGTCGATGCAGATAAGGCTCCTGGGACATCTCTGCGCATGCATCAAGGGCTCACAAACCAGTCAAGACACAGGCAGACGGCCAAAAGGAAGACAAGAGTGGAGGCGTGAACACGACAACCCGCAAAAGAACATCCGGAAGGTGTGCCTGCAAGCGTGCGAACAGCGCAACTTTTCATCCAAACAATAACAAGTAGAGTTACTTACAATTCTAGATGACGAGACACCACGCCAAGCGCAGCAGACGTGACTATGGGTGTCATGAGCATCAGCGCAGCCACGATGACGAACAGCGCAGCGCGGGCTGCAGGCACGCAGACGGCCATCGCGAACCACCGGCTCTCAGTACTGCTTCTCTACACCTCCACTCAGCTGTAACCCTGGAACTCACGTCTCCAGAGCTAGCGAACCGGGGTAGGTCGGGAGAAATAACTTATTTCAAATAAGCACCACAGTGGCTATAACGCGCCAGGACCTGCCTATGCACAACACAAGATGGACCAATCACTCTGAGCGCCCACTAGCTCCAAAAGATTGTTCTTCTGTTGCATCGACGAACACTTTTCGCTGGTCCGCAGCCTACTCCATCGCTGTGGGTAACACTGACGTCGGTGTTGCCTGTTTAGGACGTGCATGGTTGCGAAATTACTGATCGGTTAGTCTCTCGGATCAGTGACAACAGATCCCCTGTAACCCTTTTAGCGCAGCGAGCCCGTCACAGT
The DNA here is from genome assembly GCF_000258705.1 of Coccomyxa subellipsoidea C-169. Lineage (NCBI taxonomy): Eukaryota > Viridiplantae > Chlorophyta > Trebouxiophyceae > Coccomyxaceae > Coccomyxa > Coccomyxa subellipsoidea. The sequence goes on from NW_005178035.1 coordinate 77,418, forward strand.
TTTGAGTGTGATCTAGCAGGTTAGGCTATCGATCGGCACCATGCAACGGCAGCATTTTGTCCTTGTCCTGCTGGCCGTCGTGCTCTGTGCGACTGGGTCCGAAGCATGCAGCGTTCTCCAGTTCCATTGGTCTGGCTTGGGGGCGCACATAAACGGTCTCTGGTCCGCCCTGCCTGCGCTCTATGGCTCCAACGGCAGCGTCTATCTCGACAACACTGAGTTTCCATACATGTGCACCGAGGGCGGGGGATGGCACGATTACTTCCAGACCGAGTCGGGCTTCCTGCAGCCGTGGACTCCTGCTCTGGCAAAGAATGAGAGCTGTGCATACTATTCGTATGGAAAAATGGCTGTAGCATCGGATGCAATAGGGATCTCGCACGTTCAGGCTCGCTTCGATCCTGCGGTGGTCAGAAAGGCAAGCTCGTTATAAACTCGACTTCAGTTCCTCCAAGTTGCATTTCCAGGGCATGTTCTGGCAAGCGCCTCAAAATTTTGGATAGAGCATTTCAATGAACATGCGATGCGCTTGTGCCCCCACAGACTTGGAGGCTGCAGCCCACCATGCAGAGGGAGGTGGATGCTGCACTTGCGGTGTTGGATAGCTACGACAAGCCAACCATCGCTTTCCACGGTGCGTTCATTCCTCAAAGTATCCGCAGCCTGATCACATTCACTGAACAGGTGTCACTTTTCTCGGGCACTATCCCATCCCCGCTTGCAGAGTGGCTTCCATGGGCAGTATAGCTGTAAAAGGCGGAGAATGGCCAGATATCTCAGGAAAGTTGGTGGATTTAAAACTTGGTGAAACTGATATTGAGCTATTGATGGGTGCAGTGCGAGGAGGTGACAAGGCTACAGAGGATGAGGTCCTGGTGAGTCCCTTTGCCATCTCTCAAGCTTATTACGAGATCCAACCCTCCTGAATGCGATTTGACTTCCTCTGCTGAGGTACTTTGCTACCGCTTCTGGAAGGTTCACAAGAGTGGCACTGTTCTGCTCAATGTTGCAGTCACCAACTTCCTTGCTTTTTTTTTGCTGCAGGGGAGGACCACCACAAAACCAGAGGATTTGATAAACACTTTCCTGGACAATTACGTGGGGGTCAGGGTGAGCTGCTTCTGCCTCACCTGCTTCTGCCAAGCCCATAGCTTGCCTGTACAGTGATGGCGTTAATAAATAATCCAAGATGGACCTTAAACCTTCAGGATACTCTGACTGATTGATTGCCATTTCTCTTGAGGGCACCTGCTGGGAAAGCACACCAGTAGCTTTGCCGCAAATGGGTAGTATTCAGACAAATGGGGTCGCCGCCTAATGGCGGCTAGGAGACATGTCTGCAATAAAGCGTGCCATTTACTGAGAATTTGCAGATATCTAAGGAATTGGGATTTCAAGCACGTGACTGTGTTCAACTAACACCAGTTGGCCTCCACAGTTTGGGTATCCTGCCGCTTGCTAAGTGGCAACTGTGCAGTCCAGTCAGCAGTCCACTGTGGTCGTTACAGGATGTCTTTGGAGAGCTATTTTGAGATGGACGGCCATGTTTTCTGCAACAGGGGGGCACCTGCGTCCTGATAGGGGATGATCAGGCGGCGATAGCAGAGGCGGAGCAGCTGGCGGCGCAGTACATAGGGTGCAAGATCGCGCGCCCCTCAAAATATTACCGCACCAAGGGGCACCACCAGGCGACCTTCAACTCCCTTCCGCTGCATGTACGACCCCTCTAACCCTAACACCCAGTTGCATGCTCCAGCTGGCTTCTTTGCTGACTCCTGCTATTTAGCCGCCGCGGAAGACCATTGCAACTGTTATTTCCTGGGCAGTATTGGAATTGGCATCCCCTCGGAACTTCCCAATCCCTTCGGAATTTGAATTCTTACACCTTTTGTAAGATGCCAAAGACTTCATGAGAGCCAGTGATCGTAGTCTGCCTTCCGTAAACTTTTGGGGTGCATTGATTCTTGCCTCTTTTTGGAAATGCATGCATGCTGCGTCCTGACGTGCTCATTTGCATCCTCTAGGCTCTAGGCATGTCATTCAGTGTTCTAAGCCCCTTTTTCATGGAGAATAAATAGCAAATAGCATAGAGGGGGGCACACCATAGAGAAAAATCCTGACACAGATCAAAACAGCTCACAGCGCAACAATGAAGATATGTGCTCAGCTCGCACAACGTATATTTTGATCAAGTATATATGCATCACAGGACCGTTGCCGGGAGACTAGGCAGCTGATAAAGGATATGGAGATGATGGCACATGCAGACTACTTTGTGGGATCATCAACAAGTGGCATACCCACAATCATCGCCACTCTGCGCATGACCGTCTACCTGAAATCCCAGGTGAGCAGGACCTGCATAATACTGTGTAATCGAGAAAACTTTGCTTTGGGCAATTGTTCTGTGCTTATCTACTTCGCTTTTCAGGCCATGTGGGGTAATGTTTAAAGAGTTTATGAGTGGGGCTCTGCTGCATTGGCCGTTACGATGTAGCCGTACAGAAGGATGTCTTTGGAAAATGTATAATAAATCTTTGGGTCATGCAGCTTCACCATAATTACCAGAAAGTCAGTCTGCTGGGCTGAGGGGATGTGTCACGGTGTTGAGCAGATTACATTTCCTGAGATTTGTTGGGAACCACCTGAAACTTACTGATCTTTTCAACGAGGTGTCGCGGAGATTTGTGCACTGGGAGTGTTTTCTTAATAGTTATGGTTTGCGCAGGTGACGTTTGCTGACGTGTCATATGATGACATGGGCGCGCGAATCCGCCGGTACTTCGGCACTGGCGGGTTCAAGAATGTCACGATTGCAAGCCTCAAAGGCGCCACCATCGGAAAGGAGAGCATTAGGAGACAAAGTCACCACCGCAGCATGCTGGCACCCACTCTTTTGTGACACACAGTTTTCGCTCCTATCGAGCTGCTGTGTAGTGGCTGGAGTAATCTTTCGGAGAGGGAAACACACAAGTCCTGCCGCAGATGGGTAGCTCTGCGGTGCAAGGCATTATTTGAAAAGGATGAGGCATAGAGGAGGCAGTCCCTAGTGCCTGGCTGTGTTTGTCACGGATGCTGGATCCTTGATTTGTTCCACTGATAGTCGGGCTGCTGTGGAGAGCGAATCTGGGGCCCCCTTGAGAGGGTCTATCAGATGTGCAAACAGCAAAAGGAAGCTTCCTTCAGTTGGGTTGACTAATCAGAGCAAGGCTCTGGATTTATGGAGATGCATGTGTCCTCTGCAAGACCTTCTACCCTTAGCTACGCCGGCTTGTCAGCCCCAGAAGGGACAAAATATTCCTGGGCCAATTTGTGATCTGCCTGAAAGGCAGTGATGTGTAGTGATGTAGTGTCTGCACACCCTTGGCCGGTTTGGATTTCGGCGAGTTGGCCGCCGGATTGGGGAGAACCTGGTGGCCTGAATTGAGATGTGGTACCAGTGCGCCAGCTTGCTTTGATCAGTGGTTTGGTCAAAATTCCTTAGCGCGATGTGTGACGAAAAAGGACTCCCTGAATGGAAGCTGGAGCAGCACGCTTTGATCTAGGGCAGTGTGGGAGGATCTGCACGGCAGCAGTGGCTGCCGGTATTAAGAGCTACCCAGATTCTTATTTGTGATTTTAGGTTCACGTGGCTTCTTGCCACCAGTTGTTGACTCTAAGGGAATTTTCAGCTGGGCGCTGGTTTGAATTTAACCTTCAACAAATTACAGGTAGTGTGCCGGTGTTTTAGTGCATCCAGTACATGCAGGGTGCCTAAGATGCCCAGCTGCATGCTTGTACGAGGTATGCAACAGCACCAGGCAGTATTTTGAGGGCCGCCCAGATATGTGTGCAGTCTCATTGCTTTTGTGTCAAGTATTTATTTTATTTTTTGGAAATTTCGAATTCCACCGTTGTCTTGCATCAAAGTAAGGTGCAAATGGTTAATTCCATATATGTCTTTATAGCTAGATCTGTACACTTGGATGTGAACAAGCATGAGATGCATCTCACGGGTGAGATGACGGTGCTCTCATTTTGTGAGAGGTCAGACGTGGCAGAGCAGCCCGCTGATTGGTGCAGGCATGCAGTGCGAACAATTGACGCTTGCAGCTGTACTGCCTTATGTCTAGTGCGGTGCAGATACTGTTTCTGGTGTGCGTCTTGAGGGCTGTTTATTTCTTCCGCTATTGGATATCCGGAGAAAGAAATGAGACGAAAATCCCTGGCCAGAATCACTGGAGCCAGATGTAAGAAAGATTATTTTTATTTTTACACTCTAGAGACCTGTTGGGAGCCACCTAGGAGCGCTGGGAGGCTTGTTGGTCTCAGGGGCAGTCTTTCGCAAGGATGATTTATTTCATGACCAAGTCTGCACACGCGACGCGGCATTCCTGCATGCACACTGTGGAATGCATATGCATCACTGGCATCATGGGCCATGATTCATAGCAACCACATTCTTAATGATGCATATGGCAACACACCATGCCCAGCTACTTTGCAGATTCTCAGAAGCGAAAGACTACAGGCAAAGTGGATGCCAACGAAATTACAAGCAGCATTCTGAGAATGGTGCGAGCTTAATCACAAATGAAGTGGGGGGCGGCTAACACTCTTGACATACTTCAAGCCGCGCCAGCGGGTGAATGTCCAATTCACATTATCTTGTTGTTTAAGAAAGGTAGATTGGATTTAGCTCCAGGAGAGCGCTAGATCTTATGTCAGACTACAGTATTGTACAGTGATTCATCTGCCCTGTCAGCAGCTGACACATTGAAATGCTGCTTCGAAAGGGACGAACATAGCAGCAGTGCAGAACGCTCCTAAACAGACAGAATCTGCCTTCCAAACCCAATTCTTGCTGTCCAGCAATGCACATGGGCTGAGCTGAGGCCTGAAATTGAGTGGAACGCATGTGGACTTTGTGTCATATTAAATACACATCTAAGCCCCTATCCTTCACTGATCCATTAGCTTGCTGTTGCTACGAATTTCGGATTCTGTTTGGGCAGGCTACAAATCGTGGGCACACATTGGCGACTTTTAAATCCTTGCGAGACTGATATGGGGATCTTCTCACATTGCAAGAGCGGTCAAGCGCCCCGGCAGGGGAATTCAGTCCTCTGCAGTATTGGGCATCCTGAATTTGCCCTGAGCCTCTTCTAGCCACACCTGATTGCATGCATGCAGCAATTGTGCTCCTGGGTCACAGGTTTATTTTGTGTGTGTTGAACGCATTGCATTCCCTTTTTCCTTGCTTTTGGCGCTCGCTCTGCTTTGGTGTCTGCATTCCTTTTCCCTAATCAAGTGGCGCTCAAATAATCAGCAGCTGCAGTTTTGGGTACCCTGCTGCCACCTTGTGCCGCTCAAAGAGTGCTGACAGCTCCTGCTTGAAGGTGTCCAGGTACTTTTCCACCTCTGCGCTGCTTGGCTGCTCGGTCTTTGGCACCTCAATCGGCTTGCCAATCACCATGGTGATCTTGACCTGCGATCCAAAATTTTCTGGTCGGTTGAGTGCGGGCCCATTGTCAACTTTGAACCTGTTTCCATTCTGAAAGCCTACAGCCCATCAGCTGCTGATTGCCGTAAAACCGTGTCAATGCGCCGGTGGGGCCTCTGTGCGCGAGAGCTAAGCACGCGAGCATAAGCGCATAGACAGTGATGAGGGCATGAACAGGTGCGCGACTTGCACCCTGCACAATTGCGCAGGCAGGTAGGTCTTCCGGACGCCTTAAAACACAAAGAGATGAAGATTACTACAAGATGACTTGCAAGCAAAATGTGTTTCAGGTGGTACGGGTCAGCGGGTGCCCCGCAGTGCATGAGGAAGGCGCATGAAGGTGATGAAAGGTGAATTGTGCAGGAATCTTCTACGTGGAAATAGCAAAGAAATATTCAACAAAAGGTGAATACCTTGCGAGGCAGGGGGGTCCCCCAGACGCCGTACATGAAGAGGGGAAGGAAGCCGATGGCGCGCGCCAGCCGCTCGGCGAGCTCCTGGGGGACCGCCGGGGGGCCCAGCTTGGCCCACCCATACGCGTCCGTCTGCCCAAACACAAACACCGGCACCAGCGGCGCTCCTGCCACCCGCACACAGATGTGATCTGAAGCCTGAGATTTCAAACGCCTAAGCATCGGGGACTAGTAGGAAGTTGAAGATCACAAAATACCGTGGGAGTCCTCTGAGGAAGAAGGAACGCGGCGCACCGTACTGCATGGCGATGCGCACAAAGCCGGTGCGGCCGGAGAGGAAAACTGCTTCGCGCCCCTTCTCCATGTGCAGGCACTCGCGCACGCCCCCGGGGCATACTAATGCTGAGTCACCCTTACTAAGCATCCCCCGCATCACCGCCGCGCTTGCCGGGCGGCCGCCAAGCCACCACCACAGGTGCCGCACCACCGGGCAGTAGAAACACTGACGCACAAACACAGTGGTTATAATCTCTATGTTTGGCTTGACATCAGGGAATTTCTGGTAGCACGAGCTTTGAGTTGGCCATAGGATGCAGGCAAATTTATAAAGTTGTCAGGTTTTTTAGCCATGCAACATGTGCAAGACACTGGTAGACCAAAACCTATTTTGAGGAGCTTGCGCATGTCACCCTGCAATTCTACTTGGTACTTGCAGTTGCAGGATAGTAGGGCTTGACATGCCGCTTGGCGCACCCAAGTCACCTTCAAGCCGCGCTCTTGACTTCAAAGTTCACAGGCAGGTGCGATTGCCAGTGAGACAGAAAAAGGGATGGGAGGTACGCACCGCAGACGTGGCGAGTGTCTTGACTGACTTGAGCGCGGGCGGCACAATGGGGCTGTGCTCGCAGAACACCATCGGCAGCGCCGTCGGCAGCGCAGAGTGCGGCTCATAGCCTGCGCAGAATGGACATTTTGATGATCGGTGAACATATCTCAACTCTAGTTATCCAATCTCAGAAGGGCCCCTCTTTCCCTAATACCGCTGGCCCCATTACGCCTGTGGAATTTGCCCTGATCATCAGCAAATATGTCTCAACCCCTGATACTGTTTGCCCACTCGAGTTTTTGTTTAGTTGGCATGATAATCAAGGGATACCTCCCAGCTCTCACGAGAGTGCATCTATCCTTATATACTTGATGCAAATGCCAGAGCTGAGAGCTGCAAGGCTCTGCAGGTTACCGGACAAGTGTCCCACTGCAACTTGCGCTTGGAAGGTTGGCATGACATTGCTTTCTGGAAGCTCGAATGCCCAAGCCAGCAACCCACGATACCCAGCTCTGCTGGAAAGACCGCCTGTGGTGAGTGCTCTCTGTGAGCATGCAGTCTCATTGCAGGACTCCTGCATCGTTCCCAATTTTCCCAATTTCATCCTGCACCCCTTTCTCGTGTTTCTCTTACAAACGGCATGATACAAAGGCTGGGCCGCTCACCAACCACATATGGCCGGCCCGGCCGCAGAGCGGCAGGGTCTTCAATGATGAGCGAGAGGTCGTGGTATTTCGCGGCCTGCTCCAGCGAGAAGCGCGTCAGCGCGCGAGCCCAACGCGGCGTGGGCAGATCCAGGGGGATGGCCAGTGACAGGCCCTGCGTTTGCACTTCATGCTATCACTAATGGCAGGCTTGAGGCGTTGAGATATTTGCTCCCATTGACCAACTACGGCCGGAAACACCAGAAACTCGTTACAGGCAGGCACTAGGCTCGTCTCTTGTCTGTCTGGAGCCCTCCCACAACAGTCGTGTGCCTCCCTCTTAAGGTCGAGCAATGCAGGACGGCACGACAGCAGAGTGCTTCTAACGATCATATGTCTGATAAGAATGCATGAAGGTGTCAGCGTAGCAGACAAGGAGAGCAAGCTCACCATGAGGGCCAGCCAGGCAACAGCGTAGGGGTCCGGCAGGTTCCATAATGCCACGATCAGGCTCAGAACGGTGGCAAAGAGTGCGCCGACCCACAAACTGATGGCTGCATACGACTTAATTAACTCCAACCACCTGGTGCCCTCACCCATCTTGTGATAGGAAAGGCCGAGGCCTTGTACGTGAGTATAGACAGACGTTTCAAATGTAAGAGATCATCGGGTTATCAGTAAGTTAGTAAATTACGACAAGGTTGCCTAGTGTCCTTGAAGGACCTCAAAACATCATCCTCAGCATCGTGGTTGTGGACTCATTAACAGAAAGCCGTTGTGCGCTTAACAACTGTGTACACAACTCTAGCTACATTATAGTGCTGTGAATTGGCATGTTGAGCAGGGGCTTTGCTGCACAGCAATTTGCGCTTCGAGAGACCAACGATTTGCATGCAAGATCTAGGGGTTGCCAAAGTAGGACTCGCCATGCTGAGCCGGTCGCAATCGCTGACTCGGTCGAGATGCAGATGAGGTCAGAGCTGTGAGCCTCAGACGGGCCAGTTGATCTTGGGGAACAGGATTTGAAGGCAACGAGAACGTAGGAAGCTATCGAGTAGATTAGCACCTGTGGGGACGCTGCGCGTCAGGCGATGCTTGCTGAAGAAGCAGGTCTCGGCGTCAGCGGGGGTGGCGGTGTCCTTTGTCCTGGCATCCTATCGAGGCATTCTATGCGCGTTTGAAAAACTCCAGAGTGCTTGTATCTATCCCTCTATTGTTTGGGCTTGGACTAGTGCTATGGCGGCCTTGGAGCTGAAGGGCATCCCAGGCCTTCCGACAACGCTATTCCTTGTATCAGCCCTGTCGGCAGTAGCTTACAGGTGTGGCTACAGCTGAGGGACACATTGTTGCTACTGATCTGACAATCATTTGAGATGGCCGTACTGGCTATATCACCCAGTGTATTGTGTCTGACAAAGTCAATGGGTCCTAGGACGGCTGTGTGCAGTAACTACTGTTACTGCGCAAGCTCACCATCAGGGCACGCTATAAAACATTTCAAGCTGAATTAGTGTGTGCTGTTGCGCTAGGCACATGGTCTTAGCATTCCTGGAGAGCATCTGCCTGCAGCTGCCAGGTCTACTGGTGTGTCCCACACTCTCTCGACTCCACGGCATCTGGCTTCATGTGGCGTTCTTATTACATCCGTTTTCCTGCAAATTACTATGGATCTCGAGCAATGCCGATTAGCGTCCGGTGCGATGTGTGATATCTGTGTTGCAGGCTCAGAATGGGTCAGCCAGCACGTGCATTGCGGGTGGCAGTCTAGTGCTGTTACTCATAGCTGCCAACCGGCGCGGCAGCGAGAGCTCTGACTTCAGCGTGTACATGAGAGTCCTCGGGCCAGGTAGGCAGCCTGGCAGTAATCTCTCTCAAGTGCCCCAGCTCCCAGCCTTCAAAGCAAGTGGACCCGATTCAGATGCGAGTTAATTGCTCTTGCTTACGTATCTGGGTGATGTGCAGGCCATGCGTGCCTGCTTCTGGGGAGACTTCTGCAGCGACCAAAGATGCCCAGCCTGGAGGTAATGGCTTCTTCCCTTTGGGGAACTGTTGCACAGCCGCTTTTATAGCATTCCTCTCAATTTCCCAGTTTTCACCCAATTTCCCAGAGTTGCTACTGAAAAAAAGCAATAGCCCTATGCCCAAGAGAAGACAAGTACAGGTTTGATCGTTCAAGGAAATCTGGTGGCATGGAAGCATTGACATATAATCATGAAATGTCCTGCGCAGGGGATGTCGGCCTCATCTGCCTCCTGGATGCTGGTAAACATGCTGACTTGGGTCAGCAAGCCAGCCAAGGCATCACCTGCAACTAGCCCGTTCCCAGATGAGCCCAGCTGTCGCCAGGATGCGAACAGAATTCACTGCAGCAGCGGCGGCAGTGCCGTAGCCTCAGGAGAGCCTGCTCAGCCGGTCAGCACAGGCAGTGACGTGCAGCGCGCAACATATAGTAGCAGGCATGGCGCCCGGCAGTCTAGAGCAGGCACACAGCAGCACGGATCTAGAGCAGCAAGCGTGCAAAAGGCTGCGCCTCACGCGGCCTCCGCGCGTAGCACGGCAGGGGACGTGCACATAGTCCGGCCGGCGAGGCCGCCGCTGCGGCGGTCGGCTTCTTGCCCGGAGGAAGCTGCCGGGCAGCCGCCCGCCGGCTGCCGAGCGGCTGCCGGCGCGCTGCGCTCGCACTCCCTCAGCCCCGAGGCCTGGGAGGATCTGCACGGCGGCGTTGCCTCCTCCGCCTCCCTTCGCTCTCACTCCCTTGAGCTGCCGGGGCACCTGTGCGACGGAGTTCCCTCGAGCCGGCTGACATCCCACCAGATCAGCCTGGAGGCAGGCTCCAATCACGGCAGCTTCGCTGACCTGGCGTCGCTGGCAGACGCCGGGGGTGATTGCCCCGTTGGAGCGGCGGCGGCAGGTGGCAGCGACTCATTGGCCCGCTCGGCTTCTGCATCGAGTTCTGTGGAGGATGCCAGCTTTCACGACGCTGTGGATGCGCAGGTGCTCGTCTTTAGGCCTAGCCTACTCCCAAGCTCGAGCTCCTTTCCTGCAGTGAACTAAGAATGTATGTAACCCAATACCAAGAACTCTATCGTGTGCCAGTTCAGCCCTGCTTTGCATCCTTTTTTGGAGCTACCAATGGAAAATCACTTTCTGATCGGGATTGCCGTGTATAGATGTATGTGATAGCTTGCCGACAAGACGTGCAGCAGAATGGGATCAAATGCTCATTGCACGTGCCTGCAGCCAAGCTGACAGAGATTCAATGCTGCTATTCAGGCGACCGATGCAGTGAGCTGTCTAGGAATGGACGGGGACTGCCCGGCACCGGTGAGGGCAGCCTGCCCTGAAGCGTTCCTGCTGCAGTTTGGGGCGCTCCTGAACGAATCCTCCGCCGTTGAGGTGCGGCAGTCACTGCTGTTCACTGATCAGTTATTATTTGTGACGCCTACCAGGGTGCAAGCGTGATCTACTGTTGTTAGGGGGTGTCCATGCCTCATTTGTGGGAGTCTATGCCCTGGGACACGACTCAAAGTCCTTCATATCATCAAATCTCATGGAGGTGGCATAGACTACTCCTACAACAGCGAAGCACATTTCGCATCCTGTCATCACATCCAGATGTAAATGCGCACCGGAAGTAATTACTGCTTCCTGCCTGGTGAGAGAGTTTTTGATAGTATCAGTTTATTTTGGCGTCAACTTGATACTAACTCCGCGACTGCTGCATGCAGGCGCTGCAGGAACGTGGCCTGCCGGGCGCATGGGGAGGAGAGGGCGCCTGTTTTGGCGCGCCAGACAATGAGCACGCATCCGGAGGCGTTAAATGGGAGTCCATCTGTGAGGAAGCCTGCTCAGGTCAGTCTCACCGTGCAGATTCCTCTTCTGTGACCGGCTCTCGTACTCACACGCATATTGACTGGAAGGTTGCATCCTGAGTCAGACACAATTCATATCTTTTGGATGCTTGTCAGCTCGCAGCTCGCACATGCAGGGTAGTTTCTTTCTTGTGTACTAATCTGGTTTCCTCTGAAGCACGCTGAATCAAGCACACTCCGCATCTTCTAGATCCTTTCTGGCTGGCAAAGCATTAACACGATTGTAAAAATTTTAAATTTCATGGGTTGTGTGGGTCAGGCGTCGGCTACGCGGCTTGGCGGCGGCCGCTGCGAGCGGGGCTGTACCTATACCGGACGTCTGCGGTCATCGACGGAGTCGCCCCTGCAGACGTGCGCCGCTTTCACCTTGACGACGAAGCCAGGTGCCCCTTCTGCACTCCAACCTAAAATTCTGATCCCAAACTGCTGAAACTTCAAGGAAAGATCTGGCTCTTCAAGCAAGGACTTGACCACAATATTCGCAATGCTATTGTACCTTATGGGGACTCCAGCCTCTTCCTCATCAACATCCTCCTCATCTTCATCATCGTCATCAATATCATCATTGTCACCAATATACAGGTTCATTTGCCCCTGCAACGGGAAATTGCTTGCTGTCCGAGGTCTTGCTAGCACTCTGAGTGATGACTAAGTGGCATCATGTTCCTCGGCTGTCTTTTGGAGCTTTTCTGCGCCTTTTGAGCACAGGTGACCCATCAGTGATGATGTGTGGCATTTGGCTGGTCCCATCAGAGTGGAACTGTGTCTAGCCCAAATCGGGTCTGGCTGCTGCGTTGAAGCTTGGCACCACACTGATGTCTGGCATGCACATCGCAGGCACGAGTGGGATGAAACGCTGCTTGATTTGGAGCGGTTCCCAGGCGGCAGCCAGCGCGAGAACTGCATCGTCTCCTACAGGTGTCTCTCCTCTTTTTAACTGTGTCGCTGACTCCTGATTTCCTTGCTCACGCCAGACTGCTGACCAGGCTACAGCCCCTCTAACCTGCAGCCACCCTGCTTACAACCCCACTTGCACCAGAGTAAAGACAGCAAATGTTGAGCAAGGCACTCGCAGCGCCGCTGGCTTTCACTGCACTCCTCTCATGGGTGATTGTCAAGGAAAATTCTGCAGGACATGCTTTGATGGCAGCTCGTTCATGCACTGTGTCTCTTCTTGGCTGCCAGGGTGTTCCACCTAACTGCCAATGGTTGAGTTATTGTCCATTTGTTTTGACTTTGTTTTCTGATTTTCTTGAGGGACCTTTCATTTGCACAGGGCGAAGTGGCCGCGACCCTTCAGCCCGCGGGAGTACGTGTACGGGCGCCGCGTCTGGACGCGCCCGGCCGACGGCGGCTGCTACTGCGTGTCGGCCAGCGCCAATGGCGCGGCCGCGACGGCCGGCCGCGCCGTGCGCGTGCGCGACTTTGCCAGCTGCCTTCTCATCCGCGCCGCGCCGGGCCGCCCCGGTGAGTCACCGTGTGTATCTCTGTGTCATTGTCTGCTTTTACATTTTTGTGATCGCTGGTGCAATCTGCAAGACCTGCTGCCAAGAGAGCCGGTCTCCATTCTTGCTGGTGGTTGCTATCGTTCAGATGAGAGATATCCTCAACTCAAAACGATAGTTGCGATCTTGCGATCTTGTGGACAAAGCATACTTTGCACAAAGTGTGATGTGAGTTTGCACTTTGTCCAGGCGCGACGGAGGTCACGGCCATATATTTCGAGGACCCTTGCGTGCGCCCCGGGATTATGAACCTGGCCGTGCGCAAGGGCCTGTGGCCATACCTCCTCAAATACGTTGCCTCTCTTCGCGAACACTCCGCGCCCCCCGCCAGCCCGCACTCCCAGCTGCAGTCGGTGCGCAGGCTTTTATTGTGGCTGCAGCAATTTTGTTGGGCACATCACGGTTTGCGGTGTTTTGTCTGGTGACTAGCATTTGCGTTCGCCAGTGAAGCGCTGAGTTGCGGCTGCACTCAGTACGCAGACTTGCCCTTGTGTCAATGCTGTGAAGCACGGCAGATTCTGTGGCCGCCGGCATGCAATCGCACTTGCAAGTGGAATGTTGAGCTGCGCTTACAACTGAACGTCCCACTGCCAGGTGCAGTTGCATGTCTGGAAGCTCCTCCTTTTGCAGCTGTAGTCCACATTATGTTTGCAGACTGGAACCAACCATAGGACTCTGCAGGGCATCAAAAATCGCAGGCGTCCATGAAGTAAGAAGGTGCAAACAATCAAAATGACGAATCTATTTGTGCATAATGGTAAACATCGTGTTGTTGTCGCAGGAGCAGCAAGGCAGCGGGCAGGCAGCCAAGCAGCGGGCAGGCCACAACAGGAGGAACAATGAGTCCAGCCAGCGGCGTTCCATGGCACGACCCCGGAACAGGCACCAGCCTGGCGGCCTAAAGAGGCTTCCTGGCTCCGGCCTATTCAGGCGCCGCAGCCTCTTACTAACTGCCACTATCCTGGCTGTGCTCTTCTGAGCCGCAGCTGTCAAGTCAGAGCCAGACATCGGATCAGCCTAAGTGCTTGGTGACTTATGTTGCTGCATTATGCTTCAAGAGGTCATTCAGAAGTCAGAAGTGACTGAGTGGCTCGTAGACATAGCCAGGCCTGTCTTCGCGGACATGATCCATAATACGTCACAGGAGGTCAGACCGGCCATAGCAGGTTGCAGTATAGATGTGCGTTTCGCCCCTGGCTCAGGGGAGTTGAGCTGCCCTTCAGCCAGGGGGAATTTGTGTCGAGGATATAGAGCTGCGCAAGCAGCGCAGCAATCTTTTGGGCTGCCTTGATTTTGCTGGATTCTTTCGGCCGCTGCTGCTCAGTCTGCAGTCTCCCGCTGATTGACTATAGCTGTATTCTTGCGTGTTATTGAGGTCTTGAATCTTCCACGCCCTCTTTTGGTTTGCAATGCTATGGCACAGCACAGCTTGCAGAAGGCTTCAAGCTTAAGCAGAAATTTTGGGCGTCTGCTGTATCTGACAGGAGCCTGCTCCAGGGAGTGGTGTGCTAAGTTAAGGGGTGACTTCTGAGGTGCTTTAACTGCCTCCGGCGCTCGGATGAGCACCGGCGTAGCAGCTGCGGCGGCTGCGGTAGCGCGGCCTGCCATACATAGCTAGAGCCTTCTTGCACACCAGGAAAATAGCAGCATATTGATGGGCAATTGCTGGGAGGAGCCATTTGTATTTGTAGAGCGTGTGAGCGCAGGATAGCACATCGTGGCTCTGTTGTAGGCATTTTGGAAGGTTGACGCTGGATTTTTGCTAGTGCCGTTTACCTCCTTGCACAAGAGAATGTTTGCAGAAATATATCGAAGAGGGCAATATGCAGTCCAAGTTCTTCGCACACAAGTTTCGGCAGATCAAAGCCCAGCCGCTCTTTTGGGACTCGGCAGATGAGCAGCCCAGCTACAGTCCAAGCAGGTGGACCTTTTGAATATGCTTGATCTATTGTCATGGGTTGAGCGGGCTAGTGAAGCATACCGTAGTGCGCTTCTGGCGCGAAAATTTTGGGCCGCAAACGGCCTCCCAATTTTGAATTCAAGGTCGAACTTGAAATGTCAGACACTCATTAGCCAATCACAGTCCCTGTGTTGCAAGAATATACATATAGAATCTCAGGACCGATTCTCCGCTGAGTTTGATATCAAGTGTGAAGCACCACGTTTGCTCTCATAAGTATTGTTGGCACAAGAGCGCCGTTTGTCTGTGTAGCTTGTCATGCAGTGCATGCTTGTACCCTGCAGGAGTTTCTGTTGGCGCAGCTGCACAAGACTGCAGTTTTGGACTATTGCATCGATGGCCTCCAAAGGCTTGGACCTGTCATGATGATGCGTATGGGAGTTTGGCATGGTCTAACAGTGTTGGCTATGCAATGAAACCAAGTTATGGAATCCTGTATAGCTTTCCATGCATGTTTTAAATGGCTGACACTTCAACAATTGACTGGGCCGTTTGTCACGCACATGCACGTACATGGTTGCATGCAAAGGGTGAAGCCTTGCTGAAGACTCCCCAGAATGATCCTCATTGAGGAGACAAAATATCAGGCAACCATGGACGCAGGCGTCAAGCATCACGGGTATGTACATGCACAGCTATGAGCCCACAATGCATCATTCGAATTTCCAATAAAAATGCGAATGACCTTCCACTCGGCTCGATCAACAAAGCGAGCAGCTTTTCAAAGGAAGGAAGGAAGGAAGATTACATCACTCCAGCCGCCTAGGGCTGATTGGATGAACTGGCAGCATCCAAATAATCAAAACAATCCATCACAAAATGTGCAACACCAACAATGTCCAACTGCCACATGAATTGCTGCATCGTCACAATGGCTGCACGAAACAGCCCAGGATATCTGTCCCGAACAGATTGCAAGGCAGGGCACTCAAACACAAGGTGGCGCTCATCCCCAATAACCTGCTGGGCACAACGCATGCACAAACGCTGGGGCCGGGGAATCCTTGCCCAGCGGCCCGAGACATTGGGCAGACTATGACAACCCATCCTGAACTTCAACAGTATACGCAAGCAACGGGCACTCAAAGGCTGCTGTAAGAGCTGGCAAGGGTGGCGCACACAAGCTGGCCTAGCAAACCATCTGTGATATGTACACAAGGTGGCATTGCTGGACGGGCAGGTCCTAGGGCAAATGTCAATGTCATCCCAAACCTGCAGTGCTTGCGCATCTAGCAGCTGCATCACAGCATCAACTTCCACAGGAACAAGGGTGTCAAACCGAATAACAAACTCATACCCAATCCGGCGCAAGCCCCGCATGAAGGCCCAAGCCCAATTCGTAACATTACGGGTTATGGCATCCCAACAATCATCAAGGGCCACTTGCCTGTGAAAATTATTTGCAGGCAAGGCAGCCAAATTGTTCCAGAACTTGATAATGCGCCGCCACCACACACAATCAAGGGTCTGCTGATTCAACTCCTTAAGCAAGATGGCACCATG
Organism: Coccomyxa subellipsoidea C-169; assembly: GCF_000258705.1. Classification (NCBI taxonomy): domain Eukaryota; kingdom Viridiplantae; phylum Chlorophyta; class Trebouxiophyceae; family Coccomyxaceae; genus Coccomyxa; species Coccomyxa subellipsoidea. The sequence continues at coordinate 93,623 of NW_005178035.1, forward strand.
CACAGAGGTGGGGACGCCAGCAATGTCTCTCAGAATTTTCAGGTGAGAGGAGGCCAAGGCAGCCCGGCCCCGCCGGCTGTCGCCACCAGGAAGGCTGCGCAGGCCCCACACCTCACAACCGTAGGAGGCAGTCGGCGGCACTTATGCATCATATAGGCGCAACAACAGGCCAGCTGACATGCTGCAATGCAACTTCCCATATTGCTGCCTGAGCTGTGCCCACGCACCCCACATGTTCCTGTGAAGCTTGCCAAAGGTGAGGTTAATGCCTTGGGCACCGTCAAAAAGGGCACCCAGGTACTCAAACTGCTGAACCCAATGTAAAGGCGCACCACCACAAAGCCATTGAAAAGGTCCTGGCAAACTTGAAGAGAACACCACAATCTTTGTTTTGTCAACACTGATGACCATTCCCGTTTGTTCACAAAACTCAGCAGCTGCATCAATCAAGCGTTGCAAATGAGCAGGTGTGGTGGCGAGCAAAGCAAAGTCATCGGCATAGCCTAGATCTGGTACACAACTGCCAGGACGCAACTGCGGGCCAACCCCAGGGCACCTCTGCAGCAAGTGCCTGTGCAGGCCATCTGCAAACAAGCCAAACAGCGTTGGGCTAAGGGGGCAACCCTGCTTCAATCCTGTCTCAGAGGGCAAACTAGGACCCTTCCTGCTCCCAATCTTAATGGCAACCGTAGAATTGGCATACAAAGACTGAATGGCAGAGAGCAGGCGGCCATCAATGCCCAGGCGACGCAGACTCTCCCAGAGCAACACCCGATTCACTCTGTCATAAGCACCCTTCAGATCAAGAAAGCAACAATACAAGGGCTGCTTAGCATGGTTTTGCCGGTCGATAAAATGCTGCAAGGTGAATAGCTGGTGGGCCGTAGACAGTTTTGGCCTAAAGCCAGCCTGTGTGGCTGCACGCAATCCAGCCCCCTCTGTGTACTTCAGAATACGAGAATTCAATATGCCAGCATACAAGCGCATGATGGGCTCAGTAACGGCAATGGGTCTATAATTGAGCATGTCAAGCTTGCTGCCTTTCTTGTGCACAGGGGTGATCAGGCTACCATTCACAGAGGGTGGCACTTGCCCAGCCACAAATGCAGAGTTCAGCACAGCCACCAAAGCAGGCGCCAGGACATTTTCCGGAGGAGGCATGCCTGGCGCCCGCTCATCTTTTGCATACCGAAACAGCTCAGCTGGTAAACCTTGCACTCCGGTGGCACGACCATTGTGTAAACTTTTGAGCCCAGCAAGCACCTCCCCAAGAGAGATGGGTGCATTGAGAGCATCAACATGGGCAACAGGAGCACTGGGCTGGACAGGGAAAGACAAGTGGGGCAGCTCAGCAATGAGTGGCAACTGCAAGTTTGCAACCCGCTTGAGATAGCCAGCCCACAATTGCACTGGCTTGAGCTGCTCAGGTATATCAGACTGCTGAGACTTGAGCCGCTTCCAGAAGGCTCGGGGGTCACTGTGCAAATCATCAAGCAGGCGGCGCAGTTGCGCGAGCCGGTGAGCGCGCCGTTTGTGGCGGACGGTGTTGTGGTAGGCACGCTCCAGCGCGCGCACTTCGGCTGGATCGCCCCCGCACCGCGCGCGGGCGCGGACGTCCCGTTTAAGCTGGCGGCACTCCGAATCGAAGAAGGGCGCGTCGGCACGCGCCTTGCGCTGATGGCGCCCGGTGCGGGCCGGCATGCTGTTCGCGGCTGCGGCCTCCCGGATCCCCGCCTCCAGGGTCTGAAAGGCTGCATCAAGTTCCCCAGCCACAGCATGGCCTGTGCAGGCGTCAAGACTTGCACTGGCAACATTGCGCAAAGCAGCAGCATACGCATTCCTAGCACTGGGCTGCCATTTCACTCGTGACAATGGCGCCCCAATACATGGTAAGGGAACACTGGCAGCCACATTCACTTGCAACGTCATCTCAATAGGATGATGATCAGAGTCTTTTCTACCAGTGTTCACAACAAGATGAGAAATCAAGGGGAGCGCATCAGCGGAAACGAGAACATGATCAGGTCTAGTTGCCTGAGTATGGGTTCTGGCCTTAAAGGTAGGCACTGCTTCAAGGTCTCCTAGCACTCTGCCAGAGCATATGAGCATGTCAGTTTCCTTGCAAAAATCTAACAGGCGCAGCCCATGAGCATTGACACCTTCATCAGTGCAGCCTCGAGTATTGCTGTCATCACCGTCAGGCAAATTTGACACACGAGCATTGAAGTCTCCTGCCAGGATCACATTGCCCTGAGCACGAGCGGCAACAACTTCTGCACATAAGCCCGTAAATCGACTGGTCAGGTCCACAGTCTGCAATTGCCGGGAACCCGCTGGAGGCACATAGCTGGAGCCAATCAGCAGCGGTGTAGAGTCCCCCTCAAACTGCACTTTCACCCATAAGGCACTGTCAGTGTCTGACACCCAGTCTTGTGCGTGGTAATCACGGTGCTTCCGAACCGCAACAACAATGCCTTCACCCGCCTTGCCCTCTTCACTAGCAGCCGTGAAAGTCACAGAGTGGTGAGGCAAGATCGAGTCATCCCAGGTCAAGCAACGGGCCTCAGTCAGAAGTACAATATATTCAAATATTCCAAGATGGCGTGAACTTCCACATGCGTGCATGCAACGGCCAGTGCTGACGTCAAGGATCCAGCCTGGCTAGCAAGAGTTTTAGCCTGGCACCGGTCCTGCTCTCCATCATTTGTAATTCAAATCTTACGTACCAACAACATTTGCAGATATGGTAGGACGCTTGAAACGTAACGATGTCCCAGACATGATGGTGAAAGAGCGAGGGCGGGGAAAGTCTCTACAGCAAGTGCTTGCTGATGGACGCAGTACAGGGCACTTCAAGCTGCAAGGGCGTTGCCTTCAAGAGGCAAGACTTGGCGAAAATGTTTTTTTTCCCAGATTGCAGGTGTTTCGTGCTGATCGCAGACCTATGTGCAAACAAGCTAGATTACAAGATGATGCCACAGGCACCAGCACTTACCAGGCGTTTTTTTCTGACAGGTGCCAGAAATCTGGAGTGAAAATTTGCCAGCAGGGGATGGCGATCAATGGTGGGACGCTGTGGATCCAGTATCCATCGACCTGTCCACCAATCAAATCAGGCACATCCCAGAGGGACTCAGTCAGCTGGCGGAGACCTTGGAGACCCTCGTTCTTACGTAAGCAGAAGTCTTTGATAACAGCTGACCTCTTGAACATGATGTTCATCCAATTGAATTTGCACTAACGCAAGCTTTCTCTTCTGGCCTGGCCATTCCATATTGCCGTTCCATATTCAAACGCTGCTGAAAGAGAGCCAACTTTGACGTGGTCCTCTTTAGCTCTGTTGAATAAGGAGTACCATTCTTTGTTCGCAGCCAGAACGAGCTGGAGGAGCTGCCAGCGCACATTGCAGCCTTGACCAGCCTGAAGCGCCTAGCTGTCTCTGGCAATCGTCTGAGCAAGCTGCCGGACACTGTTGCTGAGATCCACTCTCTTCGGCACCTCGAGTGCGCAGGGAATGCCCTGGCTGTCCTACCCGCTGCGCTGGGCTCTCAGCAGCCCCACCTACAGCATGTATGCCCATGTCTGCTTCTACCTCTCCAAATACTTTGCTTGCCACAGTATTTTGTGCGCTCCTGTGCATCTGCAGACAGATCTGGCATAATGCACAATCTTGCATGACTCAGAAACTATCATGGTGCATCAAGCAGACATTCATTCAATTAAGTCCCAGTGCTACAAATCGAGCTTTACACCACTTACATAGTAGAGCATGTGGGCTGGCGTGGGGTCGTCAATAAGGGCAGAACAATATAAAAACAGCATAGGCGGCTAGGATTTATGGCGCGTGAGTGTTTCTGCTCAGTCCAGCCCAGCCCAGCCCAGCCCAGCGCTACAGACTGCAGTCAGCAGTCCAATAATGTCTTCAAGGTTCTCGAGAGTAAGCATTAATTAATGGGGCAGCTTTGAAATGTGCCAGGTGGACGCCAGTGACAACGCGCTGACGCAGCTGCCGGGCGGCTTTGCGGCAGCTGCCGGGCTGCTGACGCTAAACGTTTCCAGCAACCGCCTGAGCTCGGTCCCGGCCGGCATGCTGTGCGGCCTGCGCAGCCTCACCTCTCTCAACCTGTCCCAGAACCTCATCGGCGGCTGCCTGCCGGAGGACATCAGCTGCCTCTCCAGGTGCTCTGCTCTCACTTTCCATCCTGGTCTAAAGAGCAATAGATACTACTGGCACGTTTGCATATTGAAGAGCACTAGCTATGATCCGTGTTGAAGTTAGCGAGCACCATGGACTTAACGCTCAAGGTCAACACTTTCCAGCTGCTCTTGCTGGCCTTCTTCACGCTACCGGCATGGCAGATAACGTACACAACCTTAGGAAGTCAACAGTGGCATGCCTCCTAGCAGAGCACTTCTTAGCAGAGGACATCCAAATATGCTCGTGGGCGTCGTGACCCAAATTCCTGTTTTCCTGCCCGGCTTGTGACATGGTCTGTTTCACTCGCAGGCTGTCACTGCTGGATGTCAGCCGCAACAAAATGACAGCGCTTCCGGACGGCCTCGGCGGCTGCAGCGCTCTTGTGGAGCTCTTTTTGGGCTACAATGACATTGAACAGCTGCCGCCGACTTTGTCACAACTGTCTGCTCTGCGCACCCTGGAACTGCGGGGCAACATGTGTGTCGCACTTGGTCTGCTTGTCTCTGGTGTGCAAAGAGGAACATGTTGCATCTGTTTCAGGCAGCAATTGCAGGGTCAAGGCAATCGTCTGTGAATTACTGCGAAGACAATGCCATTGCTGGACAAAGAAACAGCTTCGTGGTTCTTGAAGGAATCTGCATGCCTCATAACCACACTTTTGTTGGAACCAGAGTCATGTTCGCATGGCATGTAGTGTCCTTCATTTGAATTCACTGCCTGGAGATGAAATTAGCTCTGTGCATGCAGGCTGAGAAGCTTCCCGGCAGCTGCCTGCTCCCTCACGCTCACCCTGCTGGACCTGACAGACAACGATTTATCAACCCTGCCGCCAGAACTGGGCCGCATGACAACCCTCCGCGCGCTGCCCGTTTCCGGGAACCCTATCAGGGGTCTCCGCACCAATCAGCCCCTCTCCTCCCTGCTCACTTCCCTGCACAACCGACTAGAAGAGGTGCGCTGCAGTTGCATCACCGTGACTGTTCCCCAAAATCACCCAGAGTCACAACTGATCCAAATAACGCATGTTAATTCTCATGAGACGTTTATTTTGCATGAAGTGCCTGATTGCTCTGGGCCACCCTGCCTCTGGAATCACCAGAGATCTGACTTGATTTAACACTATGCATGCCACTTCTGTGAAGACACTTGCTTCAACCTGAGCTGGCTGACTGCTCGAGACACCTTGCCAACTTTAGGAATGGAGCTCCGACTTGACTTAAAGCAGGAGGAGTGAAAGAATGAGGAACCACCTTCTGCCATCTTAGTTTCCTCCTTATTTCACTTCCCATCGATGAAGGGGCGTGCATGCCTAACTGAGATATGTCAGATACCAATACCTCTGGACCCTGGCATCCACATCTGCAGCATGCCACCAAGACAGGGGTGCAAAGACGAGCCTGGCTCAGTGTCGAAATTAGACAAGTCTCCACTGATCCCTTTCTCTATCCAGGAACCCCAAGAAGCCGAGACGGCCGCGGCGAGCGCGCGCGCAGCTGCGCCGCGGATCGCACCACGCAGCGCCGCTGTCAATCTGTCAGGCCAGCAACTTACGTGTGTTCCTGCCGAGCTGTGGGACAGCGCAGCCTGCCTCACGCACCTGGACCTCTCCAACAACCAGCTCTCTGAGCTTCTGGCTGAGCGGCTTGCCGGCTGCGCGCAGCTCAAGGTGCGGACCGCTGCACCAACTTTTAACACATTCATTCCATGCCTCTGAAGTCCCCGGCAAGCATTTTTCTTTTAAAAGCTGGATGTGTTCAGGCTCTGAACCGTCCAAATGTGGGGCAAATCGTCTGTTTGCATCACATGCCTTTGCATGCAAGGGTGTGCCAGGACAGGGCGCAGAGGCTGACCAGGAGCCTCTGGAAAGGCCCCTATAAAGCGAGTCTACATAGAGATTTCATCATTTATCCTTGGCGTGTGGGCAGGTGTTGAACCTCAGCCGCAACCGGCTGACCGACTGGCCGCTGCCAAGAAATGTGCTGCCGCTGCTGACACAGCTGGACCTCTCAGCTAACCCGGGAATCTGTGCCATCTCGGCTGGCGCCTTCGACTGCTGCGCAGTCTCCCTGCAGCACCTGGACCTCTCAGGTGACCTCAATTTCCATAATTGCGCTTAATCTTTTTTTAAAATATGCATAGGATATCAGAGATTCATTTTCACCTCACAATTGATATTGCTGGCCCCGACATGCATGTTGCACGGACGGTATACTTAGCATGCTTGCATCTAGAGTGCCGTATTGGAGATGTAGACCTGGCGAAAGCATGCAGTCCACTTATTTCTGGTCTACAAGGACAGAGAACAAGGAAATAGGACAATGCTGTCAGGCTGTCATCTTTGTATGTGCAGGTGTGCCAGCGGCTGGGGGCATTGCAAATACAATGCTGGTGTCCCTGCCAAAACTGGCGACTCTGAAGCTGGCGCAGTGCCGCCTCAGCAGCTTCCCCGCACTGCCGCCGGCGCCCGGCGGTGACTCGCTGCGAGTCATTGACGTCAGCAGCAACCAGATCTCTCAGGTGCGCTGCCGGCATCTTCTACAAGCAACTTGACTTATGTTACATATTGATTGGTCTGCAAAATGTACAGGTGCCTAGGGTCTGAAGCAGCTGTTGTCGTGACTGCATTTCTCTGGGTCAAGCTACAATTTAATAGTGTCCGGTGGTGCAACAACATTGTGGTGTCATGACCACTGGTCAGGTCTGACCAAATGTGCACATGAGGCGATTTTCTTGGTATACGCAACCATCAGGAGTGAGTTTGTTGCTGGACTAAGGCAAGGATCAATGCATGGCATAGGAGGCATGCACTGGCAGTCCCTGCTTGCTGCCGGTGTCCCATGGTGCCATCATGATGCTTGATGCCGGTAGCAACATGTAGGGACAACTTAATCACCCTAACGTTGGACATCAACCACCCTTATACAATGTGGCGGCACATGCGCGCAGGTGCCGGAGGCCATCAGCGCCCTGCGCGCACTAGAGGAGCTCTGTCTGTCCAACAACGAGCTGTCAGGGTTGCCACCTAAGCTGGGGCTGCTCGCACCAAAGCTGCATGTGCTTGCACTGGAGGGAAATCCGCTCAGAAGCATCCGGCGCCCAATCCTTGAAAGGGGCACCCAGGCCGTGCTGGAGTACCTGCGAGGGCGCATTGTGGAGTGAGCGTGGTGTCTATGTCTGCGTTTCCTTGAGCGAGAAACAATGAAGCTTCTCATCCAGTGTATACAGAGTACGTATACAGTTACAGTAGCCTTGGTGGCAGAGCATGCTTTGTCAGCCTAGATTGGCACCAGCTCTGCACCACCAAGATTCAAGCCAGAATGATGAAGGGAACTAACAAAGAAGTTCACCGATGTTAGAAAAGCATTGTTGGAGCAGTCGTGTGTTAGTGGACGTGAATGCATAGGATGATCGATCGGCAGGGTGTACCGAGCTGTAGTGGCAGACAATGCACACCCTTTGCAGCGGGAGCTCTGCGCACAAATGGAGCGCGACGCATGCCTTATACGTCTATGAAAACACATTTGATGATGTCTGACTCTTTCTCAAAGGCAGGGCCAGAGACTCCTGCTCCCTCGTATGAAAGCATCGACTCTCAACCACTGAACAGGGCCATAATGTCTCTGTTCAGGCAGAAAATGGTGGCTGCGATCGGGAAAAATTCTGATAAGGAAGGGTGAGCCTTTCTACTCGAGATCCAACAGGGCGATGAGTGCTATTGTGCTCCTAGACAACTAACCTTGGGTATATGGCAACAGAAGGCTGGACCTGAGTATCGGCTCTATGTATACAGATATGACGCGATAGTCGATCTTACTAGACTTCTCAACTCAAAAAGCAGCAATCCTAGGGACACGCAGGTCAAAACGCGACAGATCCTGCTCTCCCTGTTTCCATCCTGGCTACCACCTGCATTCAAGGTGAGCCACTGATGGTCTACCTCACTTCACTTCATATGACACTTCGTGTACTTCTTGAGATCACTGCTTCTGTGCGATGTGTGCTCCATTCCAGTCCTCAAGAAATGAAAGGGACCTTCACCTGTCAAGTTCTGCGCAGGTCATGTTCTCGAAGCCTATGCCTGAAGTGTCCTGCCAGCTCAACGCGTGGGTAACGATGCTCACCTGCCAGTGGCTGATGGGTCCCTGCAAGGTACTGCCTCAGTCCCCAAGCGCCCAATGCACCTGCTCGCACAAGCATCCCCTGCTGGCAGTCAGTGAAAGTCTCTGTCACTGCATCGACATGCATTGCAATGCATGTTTACATGTCGTTGCACCAGTGGCCTCGGATAGCAAAGGTTGCTCTGTAAACTTGCTGCAGGTAAATGATGTGGAGCTGGATGGGGGCCGGATAGGATCAGGGCAAGGGGTGCTAGTAGAGAGGTGCGCTGAATGTCAGGACCCTTGTTTGTTGAATTTTGAGGCCTCCCAACGAGCTTTCTAGATCACCTGCATTTCACACCTATCATGTGGCAGCCTGGGATTATGTTTGGGCTTGGTGCAAATAGTAGTTTGAGCTGCGCCTTACACACGTTGGGGCCGTGCCAGAATGGGGCACTGGTGCATGCAGGTGCAGATATCTTGAGGAGACCGGCTGCGCTTCAGTGTGCCTCAACAGCTGTAAGATACCCACGCAGGTCAGTGCTTATCGCCATCAACCACTGCTGGACACAGAAGTTGCACAGCTTTTCACTGAGCTCTTGGTGATGGCATGGGTCTGAGTCACATCAATTGCGCACCCCTGTTCCCAAGACGGAGACCTCTATCACTTCTATCGCCAAGTGCTCGTCTGCTCAATTTGTTTGACCTAAGAGTTGACAGTGCAGGTGCTTATGACTCAATGACTAATGCCAGCCAGTCATCACGCGCAGGAGTTCTTTGCCAAGGACATGGGGCTTCCGCTGACAATGACGCCCAACTATGAGGACTTCAGCTGCCAGTTCAGTTTCGGGCTGACACCCAAGCCCGCAGCAATTGACGAGGCATTTGCCACTCCTTGCTTCTCACAATGTCCCAGCAAGCAGCGGCATAGAGGGGATAGGTGTCCTGGGGCTGACGTGGAAGCAGCTCAGCTGGCATGACAGAAGAGAATCAGTTGTTTTAATGTGATGGGATGCTATGGGATGCAACTAATTTGCTGTGAATTAAAGGATTGAGAAAGAGTTGATGGTTTCATCTTGCATAGTATCACTGCGGGACTGTATACCTCTTGATGAAAGAAGCAAATATTATTTTCAACTTTTTCTTTGCCACCTGATATAACATAATATTGTTGCTGCGAAACTCTGTCTGCAAAGATGCTTGCCCAATTTGCAGGAGCCATGAAAAGTGAAATCAAGTATATAATCAAATCAATCAAGTGCCAGTTGTCAATTTCCTTGACGTCGATGTTTGATAAGTTGGGTAACGCAAGTATTTTTATTTTCTGTTCTTTTCATTTTCTGTTCAAGAATTCAACACGGTCCTGGGAGCTGGGTCTTGCAAGAGTAATATCTTCTGTTCAAGGAAAGAGTGTGACATAATTGGCTCACCCAACTTAGCAATTCCTTCATACTTGAGTCACCCAGTGGTCTTGCTGCCCCCGAACGCTTCCTGCTGATAACCCGTACCCTGCAAGTGTTCAGTACCGCCCCACTCTACCACCGCCCACTTGCTCCCCTCTATTCTCACCCTATTGACTGCGCAATTCACCAACTTCCCTGCACATAAACACCGTGTCTCAAGCCCATGCAGTCTGGAGGAAACTGCACAAAAGCTGCTTTGCTGGAGAGTTCAACAATGTGGAGAGGTGCAGATTAGATGAAAATTGAAAGATACTTGGTCTCTGCGTATCTCTTTTCCTCAAATGCTCATCCTGCACTGCAAAGATCGGCCGACTCACTTCGTCCCTGGGCCTAGAGACTAGATGACCTGCTGCTCATGAGGGCATATAGCAGTGGAAGCAGAGAGGCATGTCCATTCATAAGCCCACTTTCCAAATGACCGTAGGTAGTAGTAAGTCTTGCGTTCACTCTTGCTTTGAAAGACCCCAGAAAATTTGATGCTTTAGAGTTTCCTACCTGGGAAGGGGTGCCCGACTGCATGGTGGTAGCATGCAGCCAGCACGCCGCCATGTGTGAACACCGCTACTGTCTCCCCAGGATGGCGAGCTGCTATGGCCTCAATCCCTGCACAAGTTGTCATCACAATAGTAGGCTGCAGAATAAGCGGTTATTTTTACAAAGAACAGCCTCATTCAAGAAGCTGGCCTCTTCTGGGCGCATCAGGGAGTTCAATCTGCCGACTCACAGTGTGTACTTTTGTCTTTCACGCTTGCATCGGCCTTTCTGCTAACAAAGCAAATCGCCGACCGCTACACTTATCCAGAGAAATTCCCATCCCAACATACTGTTCCTCTCTTGTCAGCAACTCGAGCGGCCCTGACCCTCTCAAGGGTCTACACTGTAAGGATTGCTCCCTGTATGTTTGCATTTGCATTCTTCACATCAACAGTATGTATATGAAGACGTGAGGTGAGTCACCACCCACAAGACCGAGTGGGCTCGGGTTGAATGTTTGGTGGCTCCCGAATGTATAAATCTCAGGAAAGTTTCTTATCGCAGCGGGATGAGTAAGCGGGTGATGTAATGGCGCACCGGCCACGACGCGCGCGCTGAGATCCGCGATGCTTTCGCCGCCGCCTGCTATGCGTGCTGTGGCTCCGCCGCAGCGCAGCGCCCTCCACGCCGCCGGCTGCTGCGCCGCCGCCTCCTCTCTCGTCAACCCCTGCACATCGGCCCTTTAAATTGAGTCCCATGCCTTCTTCATTGAGGCAAGGATGTATGCAGGACAGCGCCTTTCAGACCTGCCTGGAGGCCTGGAAATGCCAAAAGACAGCTTCCTTTGCTCAATTGCGTTCTTGCCAATACAATTACAAGCAATGCAGCTCTTCTCCTTGAGTGGGCATGTATCTGTGGGTGGTCGGCAACCCTGCAATCATGGTGATTACTGTTATTACTGTTATTACTGTTCCCGCTGCATAAAGCTTGCCTCATGACGTCCATCACACTGCTCCACATGCTCCTCTGAGAGAGATCTTCTCTAAACCAGGTTGCAGTTCCAAACATAACTGTTGGCTGACTGTGACACATCATAGGTTGTGCATTGCATGATTTGGTGATTCACCTCCAACACGCCCAGGTGCCGCTCCCGCAGCGATGCGTCCGGCGTCACGGCAACGCCGAGCGGCGCAGCCGCAATCTCGGCCGTCTCCAGCGCGCGGCGCAGGTCTGATGAGTAAATTGCGCTTATGCGGTGATCACCGGCCCCCTTATCAGAAAGACCACTCCCACCGTTCGCCATATCAGGCGCGTCAAGGTCCCCCCGCATCAAAGGAGCCGCTAGACCACGCGCCGCAGGGTCCCCCCGCATGTCGCCTGCGGCCATATCAGGCGCATTGAGATTCCCCCGCATGAAAGGAGGGGCCATATCAGGCGCGGCTGGGCCCCCCCGCGCCAGCCGGGCGGCCAGCGCTCGTGACTGCGCGGCGCCGGTGGCGTTGAGCTGGGGGTCCTGCGCATGCTGCCCCTGTAGCCTGCGCAACACCATTCATGCAGATCTGAAGCGCCAAGGTGTTTTGTCCCTCGTTCTGCATGTCCCCAAAATAGAGCACCACTTGTGCAGAGAAAGGACTGAGTGAGCCCAGGTTTGCACCAGTACTCCATGTTTCAGGAAGGGAGTACTCCAGTACTCGTACTGGGAGGGCGTACTGACGTACTGGCACTGACAAAGCACTGACAAACACTAGTACCTCCCCGATTTCCGCCCACGTGCTCAGAGCATTCTAGTAATCCCAGTACTCCGCGTACTGGGCGTACAGGCGCAATCACTCAGTGAGCTCATGAGGCCCGGTGATAGTGAGACATTCCAAGATTGGTTTGGTGTTCTCTGTCATAATGCACGTTCATGTGCGATATTGAAATGGCCTGCATTTGGCATTGGAAGCATCATCAGCAAGTATTGGAGGTTGGCAAGCAGGCAGTTCTCACCTGAACTGGAGGTTCCAATCGGTCTCGCCGTGCCGTAGAAGCAGCACCTCCGTAGATGCGTCTGTCATAGCTCTACAGGCCTTTGCAGCGCGCTGCTTATCCTGAAGACTGCGTCGCTCACCTCTGAGCATCTTCCTTTGATTGTTGTTGTGACTCACAAATCGTGATATCTTGTCGGTATATCTATCCACAGATCCTTATTTTATGTCACACAAAGGTGAATTTGAGGGAATCTGGAACGACCAGAACTTGCCGATGTTGCTCTTGACCCAGCTTCCGGTGCATGGGAATCTGCAGGAACGCCCCCTGTGAACGGTTTCGGAAGTTCAACTTTCGGAACGAGTCGTTATTCTGCCTCAATCTCCATCTTGTGGTAACATTCAAGTCATATCGAACGTATTTGTTGCTAGCGTTGTGGTCATACCTGTCATGATCGTGGATTGAGTTGGGCCTTTTGAGCATTGCGAATCTCCAGTGATGACACCTTTGCAAGTGCCTTTTCTTGCCTGATGGGACATATCTAATCGCGATCTCAGGGGCGGTTCGCGGGTTGAAACTTCTAGACGATAAGTGATTGATCAGAGGGGTGCTACTTACTACACTTTCCACCGAGTTTCTCTCATTCGATCTTTCCCAAGGAAGCCTGATTGCGCCGAATGGCGCTCACTGGTCAGAAACCCATCACGAGAAACCTTGTATACTGGCACAGCTGTAAGATGGGATGAGAGGGCCGCAAGCAGGAGGAGCTCTTCTGCTGGTCTGCCTAGCATGCGTCCTCTGCAAGCTAGCGATGGCCCATCCAGCGAGGCGAGCGCTGCTCCAAAGTCCAACCCCTGCTCCAACTTTGCCACAGGAATCTGCGTCCCCAGCCACGCAAGAAAAGCAACCCCATCACCATGGGAAAAGGGGCGGCATGTCTACAGCTATGGAGGGATTGCTGGGCTTCTTTGGGGCGTCTGACAGCACAGCACTCGGATCCCAGCATGCCTCGCAGGTCTGTCTTAGGCTACACGCCCACCATCTTTGCGCCCTGATGCATCTACTGCCAAACCAGCATCGCTGTGCTGCAGATACTTTTGGGAATGTGCCAAAAATTTGTTGGGGAATGTGCTGGGAAGAGCAAATGCTGGGAGTAGAATGGGTATGGTGCTGGGTGCTTCGCTGCTGATGTGCAAGTGGGTGCACTTGCAGGGTGCGGAGGCGAAATTGGTGCATCACAGGGGGGAGCATCAGGCTGCGGGTGTGCCCTCAGGAGAGCCACAACACAGCCCCCGAGACAGGTACTTGTGGTGAACCACGATTTCCAATTTGCCAGTATCACACCCAGGGCAGTGCAGCATTGCTTTGCCGAGCTTTGGCTTGACCGCTGCAGAATGTTGTCTATCGATGCATCAGCTATGTGACATGGTTCCCTTACTGACCAGGGGCAGCACGGCACAAGGAAAGGCGCAACAAATCTGACTAGCTCATCCCCATTGAGACCTCAAATGGTTTTGCAACACACCATATCACTGGGTGATTTTATTGCGTGCGCAGGTGGGTGCACAAGACGCCGCACCTGCCACCTGCAGCTCTAAGGGAGGCGCTGTTTAATGCGGCACACCACGATGGACCCGCCAGCCTGGCCGAATCCACCGGCATGGTCATTGCCACAACTGGTGCGCTCTATAGAACCTGATCTATCAATCAGAGTCTGCCATTGGCAGAGGACAAAATAATATCCCTTTGGTCGTAAGACCCCTGCAGGGCCAGATTTGCACTGTGCAGATGTACAAAATGAGTTCTGGGAATTTTCTGAACACAGATTGCAGCTGAGAGCATGCACCAGATGCTCTATTTCATGCTGTGCAAAAACTTATTGGGGCTCTTGCAGGCTTCACACCACATAGCATCAATCCGTTGGGCGCTTTGCTTGACTTGTGCAGCCCACGCTGGGTGCATTTCTGGACTCTCAGCCATTTGAAAGGCACAAATGGGATCTGTCAAGCTGAGTGGTCAGCGTGTGCTGTGTTCAGGCAACCGCTTCATCTTCGCAAAGCTGCTGCAGAAGTTCCTGGCGGGCCTGAAGCACAGTCTCTCGGGGGACCTAACCAACCATGCCCTGGTGATGGGCTTGGGGAAAGGGGCAAAGTCCATCTGCGAAGGGCTAAATGGGCGCTACAGCCACCACTGTGTACAGAGCACAAACTGGCCCGGCCACGACACTGAGTATGAAACGGTGAGTTCTGCTTTGGGCAAGAGTGCACACCTGCAAGATACCTTATGTGTCAGCTGACTTGATATACAGTGTCTGCTTCAAACGGCTGTCATCGGGACTATTTGGGTTCCATTGCAATGTAAGGCTGGACACCTAATGTTGAGGTGGTTGCTGCTGTATGTGCCTGGACAGCTAGCTCGCTTGGTCAGTATATAAGCCAATTGTGGTGACTTGGGCCTCTATGCAAACTCCCTCGCTGTTCTAGTTTGGGATTGGACAGATGAGCACGGAGAGAACCAAATTGTTCTGGCTGCTTGCAGGGCGATGCTTGGCACGTGGCAGCAGAGCTGCACAAGCTGGAGCTTATTCTCAATATCCTAACTCTTGGCTACAGCGTCCTCTATGTCGACGTGGACCATGTATTTTACAGAAATCCCATGCACCACCTGCTCTCACTCCAGGTGACACCCCCAATTCACCCCGATCCACACCCACCGCCGTGTGAAAGCCAGGGTCTTCTGCTGCTCCGTTTGACCGAGTAAGGATCCTTGCCTTCGTCAAGCTTTTAAATCACCAGCCTGCAGAGAGGGCAAGGACGGCACCCATTGAGTGCGCATTCAAGCATTAAATGCGATGCGGGTTCTGTGTTTCTTGGTGATCATTTGCTTTATCGATCAGTGCATGGCTGAAAAGTCTTTGCCACAAATGCTCACAATACTGTAAGGATTGTTGCAGCATTTAGTGCTTGCAGGAATGCAGTATAGTTGACATCCTCACTGTGTGACAGGCAGACATCGGACTCCCGGACAACCACTGTGAGCTGACAAATGACAACACCACAGCCACAAAGGACTCAAAGTTCGACCAAGACTCCTCCCTCATATTTGCGCACTCGGGTCCGCGCGCCGTCAGGTTCATCTATGACTGGATAGCGCAGCATAAGCATGACGTGCACCGCCAGGACGGCCTGATCAGGCACGACCAGGTGATCACCTAATTCTCATTGAGCCATGACACATTTAAGACAATCGTCAGCTACCCTTCTTGGGCCATTGTGCCACAGCTACTGCGATGCAGCTTGATCAAAATATTTGCGGCAATGTTTCTGTAAGCGTCATGTTCCATGAATGGAGCATGATCCTGGTGTGTTTGATGTCAGGAAGACCCTTAATAGTTGCTTTGAAATCTTTCCCGCACCGCCGAGGGTGCGGGTGTTAGAATGACCACTAGGAATTTACAACTTTGACAACCCATCTTGATCGGTAGCAGTGCCGCAGTAATATATTATAAGTCATGGCATCGTAGGCAACCTGCTGCAGCTTGCAGCTTGATTATTCAGAAGTGCGGGATTTAGACCAGCCACACCGGTAGTCTACAGGCCACAGGTATTAGTAAGATTTTATCCCAGGACATTGCGCTTCAGACCACAGGATTGCAGCAGTCAATTGCACACTCCTAAAGTCGGTGATTTGGCGCGCAGGTGCTGTTCAATGAAGTGCTGGCGCCACACTTTCTGCGCGATGCCGGCGGCGGAGGGGACGCCTTTGTGCGGATACGCAAACTGTCCCAAGACAGGTTTCCCAGCTGGTGCTCCGGGCCCTGCGGCTGCGCCGGTCGATCCAAGGTGCGTGCTTGCGTAATTGTTAGTACAATTAGTCATTATCGTCAGTGTGCAAGTACGGGACGACTGACTAGCGTCTAGAACGTCTTGCGGGCCTAGCTGACTGTTGAAGATCTTCTTGAAGATCCTCTAGAGGGGCCCATTGAGACTTGATAATGATGTGAAGCCACTGCGAGCACACTATAAAAGTGAGACCATGACGCCCAGTCTTCATTTCTCTGGCTAGGCTTCTCATTGTCAAGAATGATGATGCTTTTGCTGGGGTGTGGGCTCCGCCAAATAGGCCAAGAGCTCTTTCGCTGACACCTGCCCCCTGTCAGGCAATGCCTCTACCGCGCAAGCGTCTTTAGTATCCAACCGAGACGTCACGTGCCGGCATGTGCGCGCAGGTGGCGCCAGTCAGCTTCGCCAAGGAGGAGGATCCTTTGGAGGGGATTCGCGGCGGTGTCTTGGAGTGTCCAGAAAGCACGGTGGACCAGTGGTTGACATTCCACTACTCATGCGCAAAGTCAGGGCCGGAGAAAGAGGTCCTCATGGACATATCGCTGGCTCTGTTGGAGGAAGTGGCGCCCATTGACATGTCTATAATCAATGGGGTGTGACAGCGGGCTTTCTTTGAACACCCCTTCCATCGTGATAATTGTTCTACAATCACAGGGGTGTGAGGGGATATCAGTGAACATAAACAGAACCCGGCCCCGGCTGGTGGGGGGCGGTATAAATACTGAGCACCGTGCTCACGGTTGATTGGGTCTTGCTTGGATCTGGCGAGTCCATCAAGGGGTAGGATTTTGGCAGCCTTTACTGCAGCTTGTCTGCAGACGCACCTTGCTTCTGGCAGGAAAAGCGTGTGATAAAATATTCATAAACAGAACAGAACCTAGAGCAGGCGGCACTGACACAGGTGTCCAGATGTCTCCCTGTATGTGCTATGGGATTTAATACCTGTCAGGTTTGGCGATGCTCATGGCTATCAAGGGAGCTTCTTAAGAATGCAAAACTGCCAAGTCCAAAGACACAGAAACCAACAATTAGCAGCACTGGGAGTTCTGGTGGATACAATTTGAACAAGTAATATTATAAGTAACAGTTGCAATGCAAAAGTGTGTAGAATACAGCGCTCATGCCTAGATCGAAGTCCTGTGAGTACAGTTTCACAGGTTTCTTTGGAGGATACATGGCTGTCTTCAAGAGGCAATGCCAGTTGCTCGCTGTTGTGTTGCTTTGTGTATCAATGCAGATGATTTGTTTGAAGTTGTCACACATCAGCAATGCCCTGCTGACTCAGCAGCGCGTGCATGTTAGTCTCCAAATGATTTGAGAAACCAACCTGCATGATCTGCCAGTGGGTTACAGTTCTGTTGGGCAAGGGAAGGGATACGATGGCAGCCTTGCTGATGTGAAAGGGCAGCTTGCCTTGCTACTGCATGCATGCTTATTTCAGAAGTGAACTGTATAGAGCAAGTTTACAGTGCGTCACATGCAAGCAGGGTTTGACAGGGGGTCACTGAAAGTTCGAGGTGTCACTGAGGTCGGGCGGAAACAGGCAAGGGCTTTGCCCTTGCCTTTTCCCGTGAGATGTGCTGAAAGTTAAGGGCATCCCTGACCTCGAAATTTTTTCCTTCGGGGTCTTAAAAACTTGGATGAGGCCCTGGTCCAACGTCTGGGCAACTGGCACGACATACGCCTGGCCATATTTGGACGCTTTGAGGAATTATCTAGCATCTGCAGCAAACCAGGTCAACTGTCAACGGCCATGCGTATGCAATGGCATTTGGAAACAGTCCAAGGTCCCTGAGATCTGTACAGCACACGCCAGAAATTTAGGCGAAGCCCTGACGCTAGGACGTCTTCACATTTTTCTTGGGGCTTCCCTGAAGGCTGCCCCCAATCCCTGAACTGGAGTGCCCATCCCTTTAGGATTCCTAAAGGAGTGTCAAACCCTGCATGCAAGGCTGCAGCAGCTGATCTGCAGAGCTCTCTCGAGTGATAATAGTTGACTCTGGTCAAGTGACTTGGGACATTGACATTGAGTCATGACGTTTGATCAGATTACAAGGCAGGCTCGCAGACATAACCTCAACCAGTGCAAAGCTTCATCAACATTAAAAGACGCTTTTGATGCCAAAATGCAAGGTATGTTCCCAGCACCACCAAATTCGACAGTGTATCTAGCTCAGCTAGGCTTGAGCTAGCGTAAACAGCAATCAGACAGCCGCACCCTGAGAAAGCATCCCAAGTGGAGGCCATAATATGAGTGTTCAGCTGTCAAGTCAGCAATTATTACTTTTATCACATCGCCTTTCCAATCCAGTCAGCAATGGGCACCATATTTGCAAGGAACAGAGCAGACACGCCAATGAATGTATACAATCATTAAGATTTCCCGCAGTATTTAACATGTACATGCGCATGTCTGAAGACACAACAGCGCCACTCACGAGTGTAGGCACACAAGCCTCGCTAGTCTCTGCAGGGATCTCCTGTAAAGCCTGAGGCGCTCTGCGCGCGGCCAAGGCACACTGCCTGAGCCAACCCTCTCAATTCCCCTTGCCTCAGGGGTATCTCCATACCCTGACCCTCTCTTAGGCACAGGACCGCTGACACTCCCAGAGGCCACAATGTGCGCTGCTTCTGCTCTGCCTGAAGCCTTTGCACTGCAGCTGTCTCCCTGCAGAGCGGCTGCTGTTCGCTTATCCTCAATTGCTGAGCGCTCAGACAGCTGCACAAATGTAACTTCCCTCCTGAGCCGCGCAGGTGCAGTCCCCTTCCAACTCTCCCCTTCCAGCATGGCATAAAGCTCAAAATATCCTGCCACAAAGAACCAGGCAGTCAAGCATGCATCATGATACAGTGATCGTGCTAGTCAAAGAAAGGAGAGTGGGAAGACTTTATGCTATGATAGTCGGCAACATCAGTGAGGTAGAAGACAATATGTTCTCTGAGGATCTCAACTCAAGAGCCCACAAGCATGCTGGATCTGATCTCAGTAACAAGGATTGACTTGATAGAAACAGGAGCAGTGATGATGCTTTGAGGTCATTGAAGGCTCGCACCTGCCCCAAGGAAAGCGTGCCACAGACTGTGGAACAGCCAGTAGTGCCGAGGAAAGAGCTCCGGCATCGGAAACGCAACGAAGCCCGCCAAAAAGAGAGCTGCACCGAAGAAAGCAATGGCTCAGTGCCGCTCTGCAGACAGCTGCTAGTGGGTGCAAATGCTTTGACCCCAAAGGAGCCGCACCAGAACCACAGCCGTGTGGTTCTGGTGCGGCCACTATCCCACACTTTGAAGGGCTGCTTGAAAGTGAAGACACAGATTGATGCTTTGACAGGGCAACTGGCAGAGCCACCAGAGCACCAATGCTCTGAGAGGGAAGATCACTGCTTTCCAGGTCCGAATGCACAGCAGCAAAAAACGTATCCGGGGGCAGCTGCCGAGCAGCCGGCACTCCCCACGCAATGGATATTCTTGACGTGCACTCCTCACCATTGGCATCAGGGCTGCGTCTCGTGCTTAAAGCTCCTCTTTGAGGTCCGCATCAGTCTGCTCAGTTAAAATCTCCTCTCACCTGCAGTGCTGCAGCCTCTCACAGTTGGGTAGTCGGGCATCGTCTTTGCTCCCTCCAGAATCACTTTAGTCACCAGGCCAGCCGCTAGCGTACAGAGCAGTGCGCGCCCACAGACCGCCACGCTGAGTGGACTTCCAGTCAACACGTGGTGCAGCAGCAACGCAGGGAACGCCCCATTCGTGACACCTGCGCAGCTGACACCTTCAGCAGGTGGTAGAATCACTTCGCACTTCCAGGACTCCAATGCAACCGTACCCTACTCAGATGATCATAAAACTATTTGCTATTGTCACACAGTAGGTGATCTGCTGCATGCAGCAGCATCAGGACTCTGCCCTACTTGTATGCATTGAGTTGCAGTGTGGCATGCACCCCATCTTGTGTTTGCAAGTATCCGGCAAAGGCTGAGCGTGGTCTGCCTTGGAGGGGGTTCCCAGAGTGTAAAAATCGGACAGACATGAATATTTGCACAGAAAATCAAGATGCAGTACCTTTTGAGATGCTGTGGGATGCACCCACAGCATGGCCAAAAGTCCTTCCAAGCAGCCACTGCGCATAGACCACATCCAGCGATCTCCATGCTGGTCCAGAGATCCCCAGTACTCGTGAGGCCACCAGCCCTTCAGGGGCCATGTGGCAGATGTGATACACACATGCTAGGAAGAATCCAACGATGAGGACCACCTGTCAGGCAGCAGCAGGTACCCATTATGGCGCAGAAGCACAAAAGGCGCGCCTCCTGCACTGCGGGCAGAGATGCATCGAGAGTTCACGACGCTTACTATTCAAGGCTCCTGCTGGTGATCAACAGCAAACGAGAGCTTAGCGATGGCAAGTAAACCCCTCTTTCAACACAGAGCGCACGAAACGTCGTGGGGTAAACGAGTGGTTTTGGTGCGACAGGGGACCGCCGGCTCATTCCAGCCGCTCACCAGGTCAAGAACTCTCCGATGCCTCCAGAACAAGCTAAGAGTGGGTAGGCAGCACAGCATCGTCACGAGAGGCAGGCTGTCCGCGGCGATGTGACCCACATTGGTGTTATGTAGCCCATCCGGCAGGCTTACCGCGAAGCGCTCAAGCATTCGGAATCTTGGCCGGCTGACAATACTTCACACTTGTATTGCTTAATTATTCCCTCTTGGCCAGTCTAAATGTTTGCTGAAGGTCTGGCTCCGAAGTCTTCGTCACTCGCCGGTGGCAGCTGCAGGGGAGCTGACCACCTGGCGCACGGGGCCGTGACGCATTCTGACATGGCAATGCAGTCATCGGACATTGCTGCAATTGCGATCAGGGATCTACACTAGATTGGTATCAATGTTGTGGGAGTTGGCAATCCTTGCAGGAGCAAGCACAGAGACACCAGGTCCTGTGCTGACATCGCTTTCTTGGATGTAGCAATTCGTCTGATCAAACTATTTCCAGGCCGTGCAGAATATCAGTGGACAAAGAATAATTATTTCGAATATATTCAGGTCATAAGAAGTCTGACTCTGATTGAAATATTCCATGGGTCAAAGCGCGGCACAGGTCTGCTTCCTTAATGGTGTCTTATCCTTTTACGGACATGACACGCGTCAACGGTCTCATTGAAGATGGCTGGTCTACCAATTCATTCTTTGAGCATTGACGAGGGACAGCAGCTCGCAGCATCAGCGGAGATCGATAGTAGTACAGCAACCGCTGCTCTGATTGCCTCAAAGGCGCCCTCCTCAGCAGGTGCACTGATCCTCAAAAGTATGACATACCTATCTTCAAATCTTGAAATTATCAGTCGCTTTCAAACCACCAAAATCTCCCTGTTCCATCTATTCATGTGGCATGCCCCATCGTGCCATTGCCATCTCCTTTAAAGACTTCACCATGTGTTGGTTTCAAAACCCTTAAGATTAAGCTTTTGATGATATAAAATTATCTCAGAGAGCGCTTCCAGACACAAGAAATCCAATCAGTGCTTTGAATTCCTCTCATGGCTGTGCACGCAGGCTCCTCAGCCATGGCCGAGTCAGTTTCCAAGGGGCCGCAGGCACGCACAACAGCTGTGCTGAGCATAACTTTTATCCTGGAGCGCCTAGACGAACAGATTCTAACGGCGGTATATACCCCCATTGGAAAATCTCTGCATGCTACCCCCTCCCAGCTCGGCGCGCTCACCCTTTGCCGAGCGCTCGTTCAGGTAATTATGTTTATTCAAAATGTGGACGGCTAGCTGCCTAGAGTTTACAGTACAAAATACAGGCAGCTGGGAAGATTGCAGCAGAGAGAATCGCATTTGCATAATGAGAATCTCTGAGTGAAGCAGAACCTTTTGAGAGCAACAAGATTTTCCTCTGCCCAGTTGATAGCCAATTCTTGCAGGCTCTACGCTGCCTTCCTGGCAAGTTCCTTGGTCTTTGTGTGGGGCAAAGCTCCTGCAAGCACCCAAACAAATGGCCCTTGAAGCTTAACAATATTACTCCAATGCTGCGGCAGCCGCTTATGAGATGCACTGGAGCGCATGTTTGTCAGAAATTGGGACAAGTTGGCTAAGTAGGCATGCGTGCTTCTCCTGATCAGGCGCTGATTTCACCGCTGAGTGGACTCCTAGGCGACAATTTCAATCGCATCCATATTGTAGCGGCCGGCACTTTCCTGTGGGGTGCCATGACTGCAGCCATTGGCCTGTCCACCACGCTACAGCAGGTGACTACTCCTTTTCAAACCCTTGTTTTATCCCTCTTGTGTGAGTGAAGCAACCCTCAAACCCAGCATGCGCACCCCTTGCTGCCCCTGCCAACTGAGACTGCCAGGAATGCAACGTTGCAATTGGTCTGCGCAATCCTGATGTCTCCTGCGATAGCCGTAACTCAGCAAATTGCACCCCCATGCGGAAATTAGTACTTTCCTTCAGAGCAGCACCAATTTTGGCAACGGTTGCAGGCAGCCTACTCTAAGCATTGCCTTTAAGGCTGTGTTTGAATTCAACTTTTCAACCTGCAGGCGATGGCGTGGTCTGCGTTCAACGGCGTGGGCCTGGCATTTGTGCTGCCATGCGCGCAATCGTTAGTCGCGGATTACTACGCGCCGGCCGTGCGGGGGCGTGCCTTCGGCTTTGTCTTCACCATGGCTGCTCTGGGTGCGCTGCTGCATGCGTGCATTTATACCCGCATACATTTTCCCCTCCTACCTATATATGTCAGATCTAATTGTCCCCAGCTTGGTGACCTCAAAAGCAGCAATGAGATATTCTCTGGGGCTGCCAGCTGTTCTTGTCTCTATATCTGTAGCACTGCTCTTGCTGCTGCTCTGATTTTGATTGTATATAGATTGAGCAGAGCGGTGAGAGCTTGTGTGCGAGATCAACAGGCGGCATGGCGGGCGGATTCTTCGCAACAAGTGTCAGCGGCAAGCAGCCGGGAGGAATCGAGGTGGGTCTTAGCTGGCCTGACCCTGCCATGCTGCTAGACACATCATGCTGCTACACCTTTGGCAGCCATTCATTTCAGACATTGTGCTGCGCGGTCTGCGTTGCACTTCCCTGTATAGATCTGCATGCGCCTTTGGGTGCTAAGATTTCACGTCCTGTGCACTAGTAATCAAGCTGTGTAACAACACCGCAGGGCTGGCGTTTTGCCTTCTACGTGGTGGCAGTGTTGGCTGCGGCTGCGGCAGTGACTAATCTGCTACTGGGTCGCGACCCACGGCCGCGGCCAGCCCGCGAAGGCCGCCCCCGGCCCGGCGGCCGCCTTTCAACTCTTGGCGCAACGGTTACTAATGCGTGCCGCGACCTGGGGCGTTCCCTCCGCGCTGTGCTGCAAATACGGACCTTCCAAGTGCTCGTGCTGCAGGTGCGTTGCTACCTGGCATCTAGAATGATAATCTATATATTTCTATATAAAGGTGCCACAGATCATATGCGTGAATTAAACAATCAAATATCGTTGTGGGGCACTCTTTTCGTGGGGTTTTAATCAGATTTTACTTTTCACTTTCTGTCATGGGGAGAGATGCCTCCTGGATTGCATTGGGCTCTACCACGTGATGCCAGTCCTTAGACAATCATTCGTTGAACCCAGAACATGCCACCGGCATCTCTGCGCATGAGGGCTTGTCCCTGGAAAGTTGGCGGACGCCATCGCTCAGGCTCGGCTTTGGGTCATGTTGAAGTCCTCAGACTTGACTTCCAGTGTCTCAATCGCTGCCTTGATCGCCTTCGACCTGCGCTGGTAGCTGTGCGCAAAGTAGCCCATTGACAGAGTCACAGGGGCAGCTTGTTTGTGCTATCTCGTCCTAGAAGGGGCAGGTCGTTTCATAGATTGTAATTTCTGATCTGCAGCCTTCTTAGCTGCACGCTGTGTGCGCAGGGTGTGGTGGGAGGGATGCCGTGGACGGCGATGGGATATTTCACCATGTGGTTGCAGCTGCTGGGATTCTCAAACGTGCCGGCCGCGGCGCTCACGGCGCTGTTTTGGGGCGGCACGGCTCTGGGGAACTTCGTGGGGGGCGCCGTCGGAGACGCGCTCGTGCGGCCGCTGCCCGACTCGGGCCGCCAGCTCACCTGCCAGGTGGGCAGTACTTGTAGTCTGGTAAATATCTTATCAGATGCAAGCAGAGAACATGCGATCAAGGATTATATTCCTGCTGAGACTGCTTGCCAGACACTGCCACAGTAGTCTCTCTTTTGTGATCCTCTGGTCTCACGTTGTTCACATGGGGGATATGCCAATACAGGGGGGCCCTGCCCTGCCTTGGGTGGCCGGAGCCTGAGTATAGAAAGATCAGAATTTTAAGTGATGTTGTCTGTGCAGGTGAGCATCGCGACAGGACTCCCGCTGGCCGCCGTACTGATCAAGGTGCTTCCGAGCCGGGACGGCAGCGCCGGGTCAATGGACGGCTTGGCACCGGCGTATGCAGCGCTGATGTTCATCATGGGAACTCTCGTCAGCTGGCCGCAGACCCACAACTCCGCCATGTTCTCAGAGGCGTGCCCTCCTTCTGCTCGATTAGTAACTCACCCCTGGTCAGACCTCAGCGCTTCGCCACTCCCTGTCAGCAGTGCCATGTTATAGATTAGTCAAGAGTCTTGCTGTCCCGAGAACATCACCGGCGTCCCCTGTCACTCCAGTCAGCTTGCCGTCTGCAGAAAACTTGCATTTGTGGCGAGATTTTGGAGGACCTTCATGCCTGCCAAGTAAGTGAGGCAACTCAGTCGGTGCAGCTCTGAAAATCTCAAAACTTGGTGTGCGAGCAGGTTGTACCAGACAGCCTGAGGTCCTCAGTCTACGCGTTTGACCGCTGCTTTGAGGGCGCAATATCGGCTCTGTCTGCGCCACTGGTCGGGCTGATAGCCGAGAGGTGGTTTGGGTACGTGGCGGACTGGCATGACCCGACCCCGGCCCGCCAGCTCAGCAACGCGCGCGCTCTCGGCAACGGTCTCCTGGTGAGTCACCGCTTAGTCATCCCCATATCTGTTGTCCCTATGCGGTGATCAGTAATTGTATGCCAGGTCAGCAATGTGCGCGCTCGGCAACGCCCTGCTGATGAGTCACTGATTAGTCATCATTATGTGGGGATGCGTCGTTGTGCGCAGTTTAGCTGGCATGCTCCCGTCAACAGTCTGCTGGTGAGACCAGCTTTGTCACGGGATTGTCAGTAATTGGAAAGGTGATGCATCTGGGCAAGGAGTGTGCAGTGAGCGGGCAGCTTTAAGTCACTGACACTGATCCGCACTGCTAGAGGAAGACCATAGGCTGAAGAGATGCTTTATGTGGCCAGTCTTGCTGGGCCTGTCTATCAGATGCAAGCCCAACCATTTTGCAAGGTGCAGTGGCATTAGCACCCAATTCTGTACCCTTACTGAAAAGTCAGCAGCTGAGCGTGCCTTCTGCAGGTGTGTCTGGTGGTGCCGTGGGGTCTGCAATTTTTATTCTACACCCTTCTGTACCGCACATTTCCCCGGGACCGCGATGCGAGCAAGGAACTGGAATGCTCTGCCAGACAGCGCAGCTCGAGCCAGAATGACATGCTCGATCTGAGTGCAGCTTCCGAGGAGCACTATTCGCCGCCAGACCAGGACGCTGTGCAGCCTAGGGTTGGGGGAGATATCAACAAGCAGGGGAGCGAGGGAGGGCCTGCAAATGTTGAAAATTCTCCCAGAACGCATGTGTAGGATACAATATTATTATTGTTATATCTATGATTATTATTATTGTTACTATTATTGTTACTGTTATTGTTATTATTATCCATTATTATCACACGCTTTTCCTGCCGAGAGGCAAGGTGCGTCCTGCAGACAAGCGCAGTTGAAGGCTGCCAAGTCCTACCCCTTGTTGGACTCGACAGACCCAATCAACCGTGGACATGGTGCTCAGAATTTATACCGCCCCCCCGCCAGCCGGGGCCATAAAAGTATGTGGCTGTAGTAAATGACATTTAACCCAGCCCTGCCGAGTTGGCGCAGGGCATTGTACAATAACTCAAATTGCAGCTTAATTGAAGGGCTGCACATTTTTTAAGTACTGCAGATCCTTTGCAGGGCATCTTTTGAGGTGGTGATTGCACTGTAGGATACCGACCAGAGATATTGCAGAGCACAGATGACTATGACTGCCTGAAGCTGCCTGCTACTGTTACCATTATGGCTGTAATCATTGTGTGTTGCTGGGCAAGTGTGGCAAGCTTGCTTAAGCACGCTCCAAGGAGGGATCGTACACATGCGGACCTTAGTAATAATAATTGTCAGCAATTCTAAGCTGAGTTGTCGCTTGAAAGCTTTGCCACACAGATATGCACACATCATATGATCATCATAGCGAGGCTGCCTTGCGAGTGCACATACAGCTGCATTTCGGGGGTAATCTTATTTACACCAGCCTTTCACCATAGCTAGAGGCGCCTCTAGCCAGCTGTGAGAGACTGCGTCGCCTCTGTAAGCATGTATGAACGAGCTCACGCATGCAAGTGTACCCTTGCAGCTCAGCTCTGCCCGACATGCTGCATTTAGACATCTGCGCTTTGAGCACTAAACATCTGGGTTCATATTTGTGTTTGACATTTGATAGTTGTCATGTGTGAGAGCAGCAGCTGGATGAGATTACAATTGCTCACCTCATGCCTTGATATTTCCAATTTTCCAGAATTGCCCCAGAATAGAGGCCACACACCTGAGGAGCCTAGAAAGATTTGTCATGCGCAGTCAGCGGACAGCACGTGGTAAATCAAACCTCCAAATGTCCTGAACATCGCCTCCATCGTCCACCTGATGTTGAATAGGTCGATGCTGGTGATTGGGTTGTGAGTTTTTTAAGAGCGAACTCATCAACCTGAACAGGAGAGCTGTCGAAGTCCCAAACCGTTCGTGCACAATATGGCTGTGAAAGTAAGCTTCTTTGGGGTTGCCTGCCAATTGATAATCGGTGCGATCTAACGTCCCTCCTCTTACTTTGCGTCCCAGTAATAAACTTGAAGATACGCAAGAAATTCATCTGAACTGAAGGGTCACCCCAGCCATATAGTTTCAGGCCCACCGAACGACTTCCAGTCATAACGAGCAAGAATTTCGCAGCGAAGTGCTCCTTTCCGTAGAGCCAACTTCTGCGCTTTGAAATTGTGCAGGAGCAACAAGTGCAGCTCGCATCCTGATGATGGGGGATACGAGCACCCTTCCAGATGCAAGCAGGTTCCTTGCTCATAGGATCACGCCAACTTCAGGTTAATTCTGCCTCCACTTCCTCAGCACTCTGGAACCATGCAGTCAATTCATATGGGCAGATGCTGCAAGGACTGTGGGAAAGAATCAGCTGCTTGGGCTTGCAGATGCGCCTGGGTTGGCACTGTCAGGAGCCGTCTTGCCTGCGCCAAACATGATCACAACCCTTGAACCCCCACCAATGCCGCGATCCAGCAGCTCAAAAGGTTAGCCACCGGGGTAGCCCTCACAGGCTGCATTGACTTTTTGAACTCTCGACCCATCACACTCAGCCTTAAAGCTCAGCCTTACCAGTCAGAGCAACGCCCCTTGCGCTCTGGACACCAGCACCTGAAATCAAATCTGAAATGAGGTTTGTTGGTATCATGCAGGGGGCAGACAGCTGGCAGAGGATGCAGCTATCTCCGAGCTCAAGGCGGAATTTGCGCAAGCTTTGGTAGAGCTGGAGCAACGTTTATATGCTTACACAGATGAGAAAGCTGCTGTCAACTACACTTACATATGGCTGGGTTATGGCTTGCTAGGACAGCTCCACGTGGTGGTTGTAGTCTTGGGCGCTATAGCAATCATTGCCTATGATGCAACAAATGAGCTGAAGGAGCGCCCTTTGAAGTAGGAGGTCATTGATGCCATTGGGGATTGGTGCTGGAGATAAGAAGGAACATCAAGATGACAACAAGCGCACTGCACTTTACATATCAAGTGGCATGGCATCAGACCAGTGTATTTGACACAAAAGAAAGCTTCCCTCCATTTAGAGAGTGTCCATATAGAGTGTTCTAGAGTAGAGTGGAGTGCCATATAGAATGTTCTGCTGCTATGGTGTTGAAGGCATCTTCATCTGCGCACACCACACCCACGTAAGTGGACACCTGCATGAGCAATGCGGCAGGATAGCAATGTCTTGCTTGATGAGCTGCATGTACTTTCTGTCATGCAGCAGAAGGTAGCTGCAGCGTGCACGTCTGCCAGGAAAGCCCCCTGCTCGGTAAGATCGCATGTACCACATGCATTTCTCATGTTAAAAAAGCCTCTCTGTCATCAGCAGGACACATTTGCATCAGAGCCTGATGTAAATGGCTGCTATGAGAACCTGATGTGAAGGTCAGGTGCAGCTGCACAGAGCCTGCCTGGTCTGCAGCGAATCAGCTCTAGGTACCAATGCTGCAATTGTCTGCGCATGCAATGGAAAACCATGCTCTGATGCATAAGTGCACGACACCTGCAGCTCCATGTGTAAATGGATTTTGAGGTCTGATGTGAAGAAGGTTACATACCTGATGTCAATTCGTCCATCCGATGGCAACTGCAGTTTGTCGCCGGCCTGAGAATGCCGCGAAGGAAGGTCTCTCCTAGCCGAGTCAGCATCGCATGCATTCCATCTCATGCATGCGATGTGTCATGATGCTGTCATGTGATGCATGCCACATTACGGTATGCTTGAGGAAAGAAATGGAGCTCTGCTGGCGTTGCAGGATCTTGTTGACATCATGCAAAGCTTATGCATAAAAGTCAAATCTAGCGTATTGTGTCTGGCGTGCAGCCTTTAGGGGCCTCGCCCAGATCTGAGTCAACACTTGCATGAAACTTTCAGTCAAATGACACAAGTACAGCATGGGCACCAGCTAGCCAACAGCACTAACAGTCCAGCTTGAAGGAA
Organism: Coccomyxa subellipsoidea C-169; assembly: GCF_000258705.1. Taxonomy (NCBI): domain Eukaryota; kingdom Viridiplantae; phylum Chlorophyta; class Trebouxiophyceae; family Coccomyxaceae; genus Coccomyxa; species Coccomyxa subellipsoidea. Next base: position 122,577 of record NW_005178035.1, read on the forward strand.
GGATATCGTCTCGTTGGGCGACCCTTTTGCCTAGTATCTTTCTGTGATCATATGTCTGTTGTTCTAGGTCAACCTCACAGGCCTGTTCAATGTCTTGTGCAGTGACTCAGCTTCAGCTGCACTAATTGAAGGCAGCTCATGTACCGTAGAGTCTACAACAAAACAACTCCAAGGTTCAAACAATCATCCATAGGCAAGTGAAATTCTGTTCCAATTGCCCACTATAGAGTCACACAACTTTTACTCCTTTTTGCCGTTTGTCTGCACCAGCTTCTTGGCTGGCTTCTTGTACAGCAGCCCCAGAGTTGAGGCCATGAGCCAATCAACCCATCTCACAGGCAGCAGCAGTGGCAGAGTCCACCTGGACACCATAAAAGCAATATTTCAAATTTTAAATCCAAACTTGGTCAGGTCATCTCTTAGGCGCTCACAATCCCAACTGCACCCGCAGAGCTTGGCAGTCCACAAATCCGAGCCAGAGCTTTTTTGAAGTTTCCATCTTCAGCCACTTTTGTGGCTTGAGCCGGTTTCCAATAGGACAGAGTCTGAAGCCACGAGGCAGCCCTTTCTCCCTCACTTGGCGCGCTAACACCGCCTTGCATGTCTTGCATTTCTCTTCACTTAATGAGGCTACTGCGCACAGATCCTGGAATGATTTTGTCAGACTAAGACCTGAGAACTCTCTTGGTTCTTCTGTGATCTGGTGGAGGAAAGCCCAAGATGGAGAAGCTTTGGAAGCTGTCATAGAAACGCTGCTGCGGACACCTGATCCTTGCGAATTGGAAAGGCAAAGGCGTGTAACAACTACAACAATGACTGTGCGCACCTCTGAAATTTGTTTGCCACAATGGCGTAGCGCACAGACGGCCGCCGCGCTGTGAGCGCCTTTTCGATGCCCCTGCATGACATCATCACAGCAACACATGGATGACATCATGGTGATGTCACGTGCATGACATCATAGTGATGTCATGTGCATGACTGGAGGTGCCTTTTCAAAGAAGAAAAAGCAGCATACTGCAGCGATGCAGATCTTCTCATTTCTGCGCACAGGTTGAAGGGCAGAACTGCTCTGCCTAATCGAACCCCAGAAACTGCTCTGGAACGTGGAAAAACTCGGCAAAACTGATGCAACTGGTGCAGCTCTAGTATCATTGTAAAGAGAGGCAGATTGGTAATGCGGCAACAGCCTCCTTGGCTGCTCACAGATGACAAGGATCAGCACCCGCCTTTCACACTCTGACTCGGACCCACCAGGCAAGGCACCCGGCTATCTTGCTTCACAAGTTGGGGGATTATGGACAAGAAATTAGCCAAGAAAGAAAAAGCATTATCCTGGTGTGAGATTGTCACCTGCCAATGTGTTCAGGTGAGTGGCCGCTGCGGCCGTCGTCCAGCATAATTTTGGCAAACTTGGCCAGAGCATCTTTGTAAGGAGTATTATCATACGCGCTGATATCTTGCGCCTCTGCCTTGTCCCAAATCGGCGTCACCACTGCCCCCGGGCCTGGGACAGAATGAGGGGAATTGATTAGGGTTTCGTCTGAGGGTCTTTCACACCGTTTGCCCGTAAGATTATCACAAACAGCAAGCTTCGGATGTGTATCATGTGAATTTTGAAGCCAGGTCGGGGAGTCATCGCTGAACGGCATGATTGCATGCACCCAACAAGAGCCAATCAAACTAGTCTTGTACAAAAGAAAAATAGTCTGTTTGTAAGAATACTATCATTCACAGCTCTCAACTACACTATGCCGGGCAAGGGCCCCTCCTCAGAAGCATTGCTAGACCCCAAAGCACTGCCAAGGGCACATGAGAAAGAGAGGCATCACTCACCAACAACGATGACATCGATGCCAAAGAGCATGAGCTCCCTTCGAAGACTCTCGGACAATCCCTCAAGGCCGTGCTTCGAAGCGGCGTACGCGCCAATAAACGGCGCGGCGAATTTCCCGCCGATGGATGACACCATGATGATGCGGCCGGGAGGTCCGGTCAGCGTCCGGTCAGCGCCCAGCAGCGGCAGGAACGCCTGCCGAGACAGAAATTACTTCTGACTTAGTGACTCAGTCAGTCATAGTACACCGCTTCCATCCAACTTATACTTGATGACTTGCCAGAGTATTGAGCTTCAGACACTGTCAAATGCTTCACACTAGAACACATAGGGGTCTGCTTCAGTGGAGAGGAGCCGGCAGCCAGCACCGGCCTCACATCCATGATCAGATTTTTGTGTACGGGCTGACAAATTTTCTTCTTAACTCTTAAGACCCTTGCCTTTTAAGAGCATGAGTAGGACATCAACTTTCCAAGCTACGCGTATGGACCATCCACACACCCAGCAATTTTTCGCACGGGCTAAATTCATCAACAGGGAGATTGTGAAGTTTGATAAGGTACTATGGCATTCACAGGCATGACTCCTGCATGCACAGCAAATTCGAATTCAAATTCAAAGCAAAAGCCTTCCAGCTTGCCTGGGTGACAATGAGCGTGCCGGTGAGGTTGATCTCAACGTTGCGCGCAAATTCAGCGATGGGCTGATGCATCAACGGCCCGTGGAATGCCACTCCCGCGTTGTTGACCAGTCCAAACAGCGTTTTGCCTCCCAGCAATTCCCTGACCTCCTATCAGCACACTGTTGTGTCAGCACTACATTAACATGCTGTCAGAGGCCATCCTGCCTCCCCTAGTTTGGCTTGAATTACATCGTGACTGCGAGCGGCCTGCAACAAGGACAACAACGGCTGGCTTAGGCAGTGGCAGATACTGCGCTGGCAGAATTGCAGCTGACAAAATACACCTGATCAAGATTACTTATAAGTCTGCAGTAGCCATGTACATCAGGCTGGTAATGACTGTTACCGACCATGGGTGCTGCTCCATAGTTGCACCCCCTGAGGCTTGTCTGCTCAGGTGCCCAGAAAATGTAGCGTGCTGTTTTCTGATAAAGAATCGTGTGCAGCCAGCTTGTTGCAGGGGCCAACTCAGGCAGCAGCCAGTGCAACTGTCAAAAGTGCGGTGCACTATTAGAGATTTCCGTCCCTCCTCAGGTAGACAGAAGTGTTTCGGGCTTGAGAAGGGACAGGGAGTTGACAGAACTCCACTAATTTGTTGAGCTGTTGACCGGCCATTCAGCGGGCAGCATGAACACGGCACTGACTGCGCACTGCGTTCAGTGCTGACAGAGCTTTTGTGGAACATGCACCAGTAGGTTTATTGTTTGCAGGAGTAGCGGATCGCAGCACCTTTTCGGCTGCCTTCTTGACAGCTGCCTGATCAGTGACGTCAAACAGCAGGGGGGTGAATGACTCGCCAAACTCCGTGACTAGGCGCTCCCCGTCAGCCGGCCGTCGCACGCTGCCGCAGACGTGGTACCCTGCCTGAGAAGTTCGTTTGTCATCAGTTAGTGTTCCAGTCTATTAATACTTATCCAAGATTGGTCACTGATTACACTTTTTATGGAGCATGCAGGCAGCTGAGTGCTCAGCGCTGCCACAGGCGCGGCCTGTGTTATTCAGCAACATTAGTCTCGCGATTTCATGACTTAGTCAGTTTATTACTAATCTCAATGGTGTCTCATGCAGCACCCAGCCAGTGTATTGCTCAGCACAAAAGTAGACCCATATGGCATAAAGACTCAGAGTATTGAGGTCCCTCTTCTTTCAGATTCGGCTGGTCCGGCAGGACGATACCTCCAAGAGGAATCTTGGAGTGAATGAGACTGTAATCACAATAAAAAAAATTGAGAAGTGAAGCTTACCTGGATAAGCACCCGTACTGTGCCGAGGCCGATGCCTGAACTGGCTCCAGTCACCACCACATATTTCTGAGCCTCCACCATCGTCCAATGCCTGCCTGCGGGAGACAGGGCCTGGGGCATTATCGCAATTTCTGGGAGGCTCATTTGTCAGGCCTGAAGTCTGTCTGCATAGAGCTGCGTCAGGGTGCTTGACGCAGAGTGGATTCAGCCCGTCTGTGGAGCCGAAGCTAACAGGTTGATTCTGCAATTGAAAGTGTTGCAGCTTGTGCTTGAGGGGGGTGAAGCAAGTGAGAAAGAGCCAGGTCCTGAGCAAATTACCATGACGCTTCTGCTTAGGTGAATGAAGATTACTTCGACTGCCTGTTGGACCCATCTGATGAGCATTGAGCTTGAGAGGGACAAGTGCGGGAACAACAAAGGCACCATTCCTGACAAAATTACGCAAATCACCTCAAGACTACTTATTTGATTGAAGATGTGTCGAGCAGGCGTGTCATCCAGGTGGGCACACAATTCGCTGCCAGACATTTTGAGCATCCCCTCTCACCGTCGGGCGCCATAAAGCTCGCAGTCGGCATATTTGTGCAAGAATCTGAGGTGAACTGCTCTTTATCTCAATATAACTAGGTTCAAAGGTTATGCGACATACATATCTACAATTTGGGAGCGATGGAGGCATACTCACGTTCGGGATGCCCAGCGATGGTGAGTCCGTAACGTCGACGAGACCTTGCCCACGCCCGACGACGTAGCAAAAGTAACTACCCACGCGCTTCGACAAGAGATTATTGTTGCTATTGGGATGCAATTGGACCCAGATGGGTCGTTTGCGGTCGTTTCGAAACGCGAAGAGGTCTTTCGGAACTTCCGACACCAACTTGCTAAAGGTTTACGGTATGCCCACGTGGTGCTGGTCCAATGACACACTTTCAGCTCAGGAGCTTCTAGTCAATCTGTGACTGTCGCTGATGATACGATCTCCAAAGAGGATCATGCCCCATTGGCTGCATGCTTCTAACATCAACAATGCCAGGGCTCATAAATGCCAGCGCTGTGTGCCAGCCTGATGTAGCTGCAGAGAATAGAGTTGCTCTTGATCAAATACATGATGTAGCATGACGACCTCCGTTACACCTCTATATTTTCAGAACAATGCAACGACAAAAAGAAACCTGCAACCAAGATTCCAGCCAAACATCTGTTGATCCTCCACCCCTTGCAGTCCTTGCATGCATGCACCCTATGAGGCTCACAGTACGAGCTAGAGGTTTCACTGGGTATGTGGCTCTCTTCCACTTAGCTGATCTGAAGTGACTCAAAATATTCTACTGTACACCTGGTTGAGTCACACTACCTATCAAGAGGCCCAGAGCATGTCATTGTCCTATTTGCTTCTGTGCACTGGTGGGCCCGGCTATGTGATTCAACTAAAAAATACAATCACTGGCCCTTGGTAATATCAGTTTCAATAAACACTTGCTGAATATTGCTATGACAGGTCTTGCCTCAACCCACGTTGGATAGCTGTACTTTCACCCGCAGGACACAGTCTGAGGAATTCACAACCAGATGAACAAAAGGCAGCTAGTTCCTGAAGATATATCTGCAGCTTCTGCTAATATAGGACACTTTGCATGCATGCCTTTTTTGCATATGGTAGACAGCGCAGTTTTCTGCGCTTGACATGCAGCAGTCCAGAGTCCTTTTAAAAGATCGTCAGATGCATGCTACAACAATATTGATATCTTAGGGGGTGCTAGCTGCCAGAAATGCTCAGAACATCTCTCACCCTCAGCAAAATGCTGAGCTCTCTGCCTCATATACACCTGTACTACCAGGTCTACCTTCCACTGAGTATGGGACTGAAAGCTGCAGAGCTAGAAATATATGATATCAATAACTGTACATACATTCCATGGGCCTGAAAATTACACCGGCCCGGCCTCTTCAAATTGTTCTTATGACTACTCACACCCGGTTGCCTGCGCATGGAATCTTGTGAATTTTCCAAGCCAGCGGTAAAATTAACCACAGCTATGTGCAGCTTCTCTTTACGAATTCAAACCCATACCCCGTTTGCCCTTGCTGTGTGCTTTGGCATGCAGTGACTGATAGAAGCCTTCATATCTTTAGTACAAGTCTCAGCTGTGCTTCGGCTGCGGCTTTGGCTGTGGCAAAATATCTTTCTGGGTAGGTCCCAGGGGCGGTTGTGCTTGGCCTGTAATTGCAGCAGTAGGGGTGGCTTTGGCAAATTATCTCTCTCTCTGGATAGGTTGCAGGAGTGCTTGCTTGTGGCTGCTACTGCAGCAGTACGGCTATTATAGCCGATTCGGCTGTTTCAGCCAAAGGCGGTGACTGCGCCGGCCTGGCTGCTGCAGGCGTCGACTTTTTTGCCGGTGTTCTCAGAAATGAAACCCGCCATGTCCTTCACAGGGCCCCTGCATTGCCAGACATCATGTCTCCAAACACAGTATTGTCTCAAGGCAATGGTTGTTCATATGTCTTATTTCCTGGTGCGTCCCACATGCATACTATGAGAGTATTCAGCAATGGGTGTGTTCTAGCATTTTTTTCTTGCCGGCCAAAAATGTTCCCTGTGCACTCAGCCTACAGATGTTCTCACATCACGCATGCAGCAAATGCAATCCAATGCTAAGCCTGCTCCTGCGGATCATCCTTCAGGTTCCAATGTGTGATCTGCCTTCCAAAAGAGCCGTGCAAGCCACCAATGCAGCTGCCACATCCACTTCCTAGGGGATCCCTTTCACAGACCCCTTCAAGAACCCCTCAAGCTCTGAACCTAGCGCATACCCCCCCGCACTTTATCCCCAGCGGGGTGTAAGACAGCAGCCTGAAGCAATACATGGGTGGGCAGCGCACGTGAATGTCTCGTCCCACAGAGAGACGCCGTAGGGGTGCAGTCCGTTGGGCAGTGACACATCGATTCCCTCCCCCTGCTTGCGCACAGTCCACTCCCAGAACAGCGCCCCCTTACCCGCCTGTCGTGACACATGCATGACTGATTGTTAGTAAGCGATTATGCCACCAACGCATCAGGACTGCACTTGCGCACAGTCCACTCCCAGAACAGCGCCCCCTTCGCCGCATGTCATGACACATGCATGAGTGATTGCTGGTGAGCGATTTTGACGTTGTGACATAATGAGAGACAGCCCTGCACTGGTGCAAGGGCTGACTTCCAGAACAGTGCCCCTTGGCCGCCTGTACAATTTGCATGAGTAATTTTGTACTGAGCAATTATGTCATACTGCCTAGACAGGCACTGTCCTCGTTCAGGATTGACCTTCCAGAACAGGGCTCCCTTTGCCGCGTGGTGCAGCGAATCTATGACTAAATGCCACGAAAAATTATGTAGAGGTGACTAGCGCTGAGCGATCATGCAACACTTGCCAATCTGGCAGTGCAGTGGTGACAGGGGCTGAGAGCTTGGTTAGCTGATGGCGCCGAACTGTGTAGGGCCGATAGCCAATCAATCTCGCCACCAAAAAAGCGGAGATTCATCACGAGCAAACCATGTCTGAGCGCAAATATCTCGGAAGCGTCTTGAGTTTGCGCAATGCAGTTATATTGCTAGGCAACCCTTTCTGCTTCATCTACCCTCACACTGCCTTCCCTTGTCTGCGTCAAATCACTTTTCAACAAGGATAGATATACCAATTGCAAGATGATAATCAAATCACACCTTGCCGGCTGAGATACTGGCCTTGACGGCGTCTAGGGCTGCCTGGTAGTAGGGGTTGCGCTCGTTGATGCGCTGGTAGCTGCCGTCAGACGTCACCACCTTGCCAAACTGCACATGACTGGTCAGCATATTGTATGAATGCTTAGTCATCAGGAATGAGTCACCAGGGGCGTTTGTTGCACCACAACACTCGAGTATAGGGCTGCAGCCAAGACGCAGGTTTCTCATCGGAGGAGCCAAAACAACCAACTTTAGCGCAATTAGGTTTTACTCTTTTTTGCTTGTCAGTGGCGTCAGTGGAGATCCCCACCCAGAGAATCTTGCGTGCCAAATGTTGCCGACAAGCAAAGATACCGACAAACTTGAGAATTGAAACACACACGCTGAGGGAGTCAAGAGGCTCCATTGGCAGTGTCACAAGTGCCATCGACCGCGCTAGGAGCTAGGAGCTTAAACAGCAGAAGGAAAAAGGGCAGACCTCTTCGAGAAGCATGGGTTTGCCGAGGCTGGCGGATGCTTCAATGTGGCAATTGACCCACTGCGTCATGAACGACGGACTATACACTTTCCAGTTGTCAGGCCACGCGTGCACCGCCTGGCACCAGGCAATTAGAATTTATATTTTTAAATAATCCAAGACAGGCAGAATCAGAGTTTATGAGTTGCATGCATGCACAGCCTGAACAGGCAAGGCCAGCTGTGATTCGGTCTCATCCAACTACAGGGAGCAGTAGCATCTCTCAGTCATGTCTGCGCAGCTGAGATCTTTTGTACACCGATTATTATTTTTATCATCATTACACGCTATTCCCGCCAAAAGGCAAGGTATGCCCTATTGCATAAACCGGCATAGCCTCGGCTGGCAGGGGGTACTGAGTACAAAAGTACTGAGCACCGTGCCCACGGTTGATTGGGTCTTGCTTGGATCTGACGAGTCCAACAAGGGGCAGGATTGTGACAGCCTTTGCCTGCAGCTTGTCAAAAATCGCTAGATCCTTTCTATGGGGCAAATTTTTTAATGGACTAAAGGAGGAAGGGATGTCCAGGAACAGAAATGTTCCAAAAGAAGTAAGGACAATTCTACATTTTGAATTTGAGATTCAATAGCTACGCACTGTGAAGTCGATGTCCTTGGAGCGGTGGTTGTTGGTGAAGTCCTGCCCCTCGTAGCTCGGCCAAGAATCTGGGTAGGATGGGTTGCAGTTCACATGCGGATCGTTGGGACCAAAGAATCCCTCCTCGCCCACTGTCACCTGCGCAGCAGCCAGTGCAATTTCTCCTGATCCTCTGACCAAGAATGGAGTGTCAATCTCGGAAGGATTTTGAGGGATCTACTGAGCTTCCATTTGAAAGTCTCTATTGACGATTTCCTGTGTGAAGGCTTGCTTCCGGCTCATGTGGAATACACCCAGTGCAAGCTGTGGCCATGCCGATATTTCATCACTCCTGACCCATGAGCGCTGGCAGATTCATTTGCCTGAGATGGATATTCCTGAAAACTTGGGAAGCTAAATTTCAGCTCCTTGTGCAGCCAGGGGATTAAAAGTTCTTTGATGTCATGATTGTTGTACTCCGCTGGCACGATCAGAGCATACAGTGCTCAGCATTTGAAGCAAAATCTCCATGCTTCCGGCCATCACTGGCCGCTTGAGACCTGAATACTGAAATACTGATGACTAGATGAGAATCAACTGCGCACCATGTGATTTGGGTCGACAGACTTGACGAAGGAAGCCATCATGTCGATCCACTTCTGCACAGTCGAGTAGTCGCCTGCCGTCTGCCGGGGCTCGTTCAGGATGTCCCACGCGAAGATCGTGGGATCCTCCTTGTACAGCCGCCCGTTGTATGTGTTTCTCCTGCTCACGGGCAAGAGGAAAAGCTTGCCAACAGTGCCTGTGGAGCTGCAGCCTGACGAAAATATGGGGCATTGTGTAACATATCAAGTAACATAGTGAGCCAGGCCGCTGTTTGAATGATGCCGCTCAGCATGGATGCTTTCATGCTCAGGATAAGTGCAGTCTGTAAGCATCCTTACGCAGACATTCACATAGACAGCGATGAATCCATGCCCACATGGAGGTGCTCGTGCATCTTATAGGCTTGCGCGTTCTCATTTGGGCAAGTTTGAATTGTCGTTTACAGCAAGAAGGAGCCCCAATTGGAAATGCAGCATTGGTTGCGGTTCGCACGAGGGTGCAAAGCATTACTGAACCAGGGGTGCGTGCAGGAAAAAAGTTCACAAACCTGTTGACGAAGGTTTTGATGTGGTTCTGGTAGATCTGCTGGCAGTAGGAGTTGGTGTAGAAGGAGTCCTTGTCACCCCCCGCACACCAGTCCGCATACTGTAACCACCCCCACACAGCGCCTCAGCTCTGCAATGTTTGCCATTGGCAATAAGCATCATCATCCTATACATTTTTCCAAACCTCCGATTCCTGGCTGTCATAGAAACGCTGCTGCGACGCACCTAAGCCAACTGTGGCTTGGATAGGCGTGTAATAATAATAATAATAATAATAATAATAATAATAATAATAATAATAATAATAATAATAATAATAATAATAATAATAATAATAATAACAATAATAATAATAATAATAACAATAATAATTATAATAATAATTATAATAATAATTATCTCCATCATATATTGCCCAATGTGCGTCCCTGTCTAAGACGCATAATTACAGCAATTTCATCAGAGCATGGGATTCAGCTCTGCTACAGCTGTGAGGCTGCACTGCCCAATCCAAGGGGTCGCCGCAGCTACAGCTATATGTCACGCGCGCGCTTCAACTTGTGCCAACGTGCTCCCAATGCTGGCAAGATTGGGAGAGGCCACATGCGCCGGTAACGTTGAAATTGCCACAGAAGGATAGCAGTGTGCAGATTGCAAGAGCGAAAGGGAGGCAGACCTGCTCAACACCGTCGGTCTTCTTCCAGTAGTCGATGAGAGCCACGATGACCCTGATACCATTTTGGCTCATCTGGTCCAGGATGTAATCGATCGCCTTCCAAACCTCCTCGTTGTACTGGCCTGCACACGGCGAGCAACCTGATCAGCCTAGCCTTTATTATTATAATTATTGCACGCTTTTCTTGCCAAGAGGCAAGGTACGTCCTGCAGACAAGCTGCAGTTAAAGGCTGCCACAATCCTACCCCTTGTTGGACTCGCCAGATCCAAGAAAGACCCAATCAACCGTGGGCACGGTGCTCAGTATTTGTACCGCCCCCCGCCAGCCGGGGCCACCTAGCCTTATAATAAGTGTGATAAATGTGTATTATCAGCCTAGCCTAATAATACACCATCTGCAACACTCATGCTTGCTTCAGGTTGTCTACGCTAACGTGCAGTTGCACATACAACGCAGCACCTGGCATGTGTTTTCTGCTGTGAAAGACTTGAGGGGCTAAGAAGCAACTGAGCTGGGTCCTACTGAGACTGTGAGGCTGATCGGTGGAGAATTGAGGCAACCTTGGGACAGCTCTCACCCCAGCAATTCACTTTGGTAATTTTTTGGGGCAATGACTGGCGTGCCCGTTGCCTGTGCAGCCGCTGAGCTCAGTGCCTAGTCAAGCGCCGAGCGACTCACCAGGAAATATCTACAGGGAAGCGCACTCACGAATCTGAGAGGTGATTCAGCGCTGTATCCTTATTAGGTGCGAGGTGCCGGGTGACTCACCTGGGGAGGTCTGCAGGGGCGACCCCTCGTTGTAGTTGACGTCGGCCAGCCCAAACAGGCGCATGAGGTTGAAGCCAAAGCTTTTCGCCTGCTGCGCCAAATACTGGGCCTCGTTCTGGCCATTCAGAACGCTCTTGTCCTGAGGCAGCGCGTTGCTGACGGCCTGTGCCGCCTCTATCAACCGCCAGCTGCGCGCGTACACAGCCATTGCTAAGTCATAGTGATGACCTAGTACAAGTCTGTTTATTTGGTGCTTTCTATTGATTGCAATCTGTTCCTACCACCTAGAAATGACTGCCTACGTCCCTGCACACACCACTTTGATTCCCTGCGGAGGGTCAAGAAAAATACTTCTGGAGATCGCTCTTTGGTGCTGAAGAGGAACACTGCCAGGAAGTTCTCCGAGAAGCATAAATTTTAATACACACTCATCCTGCCATAAGGCAAGACACGGTCTCTGGTGAGGTATCTTCTCCGAAAACAAAAGAGGAGTGATGCTTATTTGCCCATGACGGGCATGGCATGCAATGGGAAAATCATGGTGTGCTCATTGGAAGTTTTTTGCAGCCTGGATGTGCATGTGTAATTGACACCATCAAGCTTGTGAATAAAGGGAGCTTCACCTATTCCAGCCAAAGCCCAGGAACTCGTTGCAGTCCTCGTCCACAAAGGTGGCCCCCTGGGTTCGGATGAAGCCGCCAGCAATGCCCCCACTCGACAACGCCGATCTGGGAATCGACGAGTCCTGCAGGCAGCAGCAGGTGATGTCAGATGCCTTCCTTGCATGTCTGCACCAGGGTTTGACAGCCCCCAGGCGCCTCCCAAGGGATTGGTCAAAGTGATTCAGGGCAGGCCTGGGAAAAGCTGTGATGTCACATTGCACATGCCGCCTCGCATTTAGGCATGAGGGAATGTATCGCATTGCAAGGGCATCTTGGGTTGCAGCAAAGCTTAGGCAAATTCAAGGAGACAAACATTCAAATTGGTGGTCAGGGGTATAGTCAGGTAGGAGACTCGAAATTGAAAAATACACTGTGGGCACATACCTCTGCAGGGGTGGATTGCTGGGTGACAGCTGGCGGCGGGCCTCCCACCGGCACCGGAGACGGCGGCGGCGATTTTGGCGCGGCCGGGGGTGGCGAGAAAACCACCGGGGGCGGCGAGAAAACTACCGGGGGCGGCGGGGGGATAACCGGGGGTGGCGAATAAACCGGAGGCGGCACCGGGGGCGGCGATGGGATGACCGGGGGTGGCGAAGGCGATTTGGGGGGTGGCGATGGAATAACCGGGGGTGGGGATGGCGACTTGGGGGGCGGCAAAAGAATTACAGGGGGTGGTGACGGCAATATCACAGGCACCTGCTCGCAGCACAGAGCTGAGTGTTATACAACACAAAATCCGCAGCAACGGATTGCCACTGCTCCATGTCTACCACTGCTTCCTGTTCACCGCTGCAGCAGGAGGCCGCAATCAAGTCTCAGGCAGTTAATTCATCAATTCCTGGGCATCTAGCAGGGCATGCATGCAATGGCAGTTGTGCCTGTGAGCTTCCCAAATACGCAGCTGCTCTTTGACAGCAAAATTTGAACTTTGAAGACCCCTGGAGTACTGGAATTTTGATTCCAGCGCCCTACCGGGGGCGGGGGAGGGCTTTTGGTGGGGGACGCCGGCACGGGGGGCGGCGGGGGGACCCGCGGTGGTGGCGACGGGGGGGCTGGCAATTTTGCCGGGGGAATCGGTGTTGACAACGCCGTAGGGCGGGCCGGCTCGGTTGCGAGCTCGGCCGGGGGAATAACAGGCGGCTGCTTGGGGCCAGGGGAAAACAGCGGTGGCGAGGGGGAAATGGGCGGTGGCGGTGGGGAAGGGGATATGGGCGGTGGCGGCGGGGAGGGGTGAGGGGGGACCAGCTGTGGCGCAGCCGAGGGGACCGGTGGTTTGGGGGACTCCGGCACCGGCTGCGGCGGCTGCACCGGCTGCGGCGGCAGCGGGAGTGCCGCTGGCGAGACCCCTGCGAAGTAAATATGACTTATATTAGTAAATGCTGTCCCCGCCAGAGGCAAGGTGTGTCAGCAGACAGGCTACAGGACAAGGCTGCCACAAACGCTATGCCTTGATGGACTCGCCAAATCCAAGCAAGACCCGATAGACCATGGGCACGGTGCCGTTACACCGATCCCCACCAGCCAGCGCCAGAAAAGGTCCGTAAAAATTGCAGAAGTGGCTTTGTTTCTTTTCCTTTTCCTTTTTGTTTTTGTTTTTGTTTTTCCCCCAAGATTGAACCTGTGCCATACAGGAGGCCTCCAGTGCTGCTGCTTTGGAGTGGCCCTTTCTGCCCTTTGCACAGCGCAGACACCAGAGCCAAAATCCTGCAAGCTCTGACAGCAGACTGCCGGTGCAGTTCAGCCCTGACAGATAAGTGGGTGCTGATGCTTGCCGATCTATCATCACACTGCTGGCAGCAAAGCAAACCTGCAGCGAGCCCTCAGGGTGCACTGCAGCAGGCAGCACTGGCCCTAGCAAAAGCCCATGCTTGCTGCTGTCTGATTTGCCACACAGTGGGCACGCAGCTGTCTGTTTTTCAGCTGGATCCTGTATGTACCGTACCCCGTAACCTTCAATGTGCTCGCACGATTGCCCTAACAAGTATGTGCTCTCCAGGGCTGCTTCCAAGATTAGTAAACCTCAGGCCCTTTCAAGGCTGCTTGTTCCTGGGTGGCTGTGTAGTCTGAGTAATTATGCTCCCACTGGCGACAGCAGGTCCCTTTGAAGGTGTCTACCAGCCCACAAGAAATGGGGCCTCGAACAAGGCAGTTCAGAGGTGCAGTCAAGATCTGTGAAACCAGGGCTGAGGGATCAGCCCTTTCTCTCGAATACACCAGAGATCTCGGTGCGTTCAACGATGATCGACCTCTCCTATATTTTTCACGTGTGACAACAAGAATAGGTACGACCAGCAGAAAGTCTCGGACGCAAATCCGACATACAGCGCCACCAAAGAAGTAAGACGGGCAGACAAGCGAACTACTTTGGGCCAAGAGATCCTGCATGGAAGGGCAACGCGCCTGTGCTAAGCAGAGCTCCAAGCTGTGAGTCGATCTGGCCGCAGGCAAGCCCGATTACAAGCAGGCCTGTCCAGGCCAGCGCACAAGACTTTGCAAGCCTCATGCCGCCCGACCTCGTCTGTATCTGTCCCGCGTGAGCCGATCAGGCTCGATCAATCTCTAACGCAACCCGAAGCAAGACGCCTGAGATCTTCTACCGATTGCAGTGCATCAGTCAATATGCCAGGGAATACAATTGCAGTCAATCCACCGTCCAAGGATCGGTGCCGAGGCTGTCGGCGTACACCCGTCCCAGAAAAAGTCGGCACAATCAGAAGGCGGCTCGCGCTGCACTAGCTACTTGCAAATTGCGATCCTAGGGCACTCAGACAAGAAGTGGACCTTTAAATGGTATTTCTAACAAGCACATGCGGAGCGGATCCGGTTTAGATGCAGAGTCCAAGGTTGAGATCGTGGCGGTCTGCTCGGGTTTGAGGGCCAGTGGGGTCAAAATGCACCATGCGATTTGAGAATTAATGATATGACTATGTCTTGCAATGTCTGCTGACCAGCCTGGGGACTCCTACATGATCATATCAATCGCCCATACGTCGAGTCACGAACGGGCTGACACAAGAACAGTCCGAGGAGGCGAGCGGATCAAAAGCTCTCAGCCCGCACCCTTCAAGGATAACACACACATCTCTACTGAAGATTGTGCTACACCATTTAATGACTTTGAGAAATTCTACCTTAATTCAAAGTAGAAATCCCAGGAGGACGTGAGCAAAATCTTCAAACGCACCCAGCTGCCTTGATACAGACAGATTGCACAGAAACATGCAAAAGTCACACCGAGCCCTTTGGTCTGTGAAAGACAGAAGCTGTGTCTTTGATCCCTGCAAATAAATCAGCAAGCCCCAGATATCAGGTCAATGTAGAAAACAACACAGCTCCTGGCAGGAATTCCGGCCTCTCTGAACTAGCGGCCCCAAATGCAAATATGTTTTGAAGGCCTTGTTCTCTCGTGTGACTCTGATCCCTTCAATCACCGCATCAAGCTCCAGATACCAGGTCTATGTGGTGCACAACACAGCTCCTTGCAGGGATTCCGGCCTTTTTGAACTCGATTCCCCACCGCCGCCACTGGGCAGTGCCAAACTCCCCGAAGCTAGGCGCCCACAGGAAGGGAAATGAAATAGCTGCCAGCCACCCAAACGGCGCATAATCACCCCCTGGACACTCTTGCTCCAGTTTTGCACAGTGCTGCTCCTTGTATGCCCTGTGCAACACACCAGGAGCGACGCCTGGGATATTACAGCGGCAGACAATGAACTGCGCAGCTATTTTTGCTTATCTCGCATATGTTTACAGAGCCCACCTTGGCACTGCGCAAAGTTCAAGTACAAGCAAGCAAACCAGAGCCCACATCATTCAGTTCCTGACACCCTGCATGGGTGCAGCTGAACAGAAGCCAGCTTCACCCAGCACGATATTATACCATGAGAGTGCAACTGATAACACAATAGCTCTTCTGACTTCTGCCGTCGGCATGCTCAAGGCGAGACCAGCCCAAATGCCATCGCTGCTGAAGTAACCCTTGCGCTGTGAGAAAGTACATCAACTGGATGGCATTAGCTGCTTCTGGATTGTCAGAAGCCATCAGGCAAATGATGGCTTCACCTCACCGCAATCGAGAGAGGCTGTCAGCTCAATGGCCTTGTGTGCTTCTGGACTTTTGAAGGCCATCTAGCAGTGACAGCTTTGACAAACGGTGTGCTGGCTCACCTGAGGAGCTGTATGAAGCTGGCCCGCCCTGCGTCACTGTGTACGCACTTGACCTCGACCGCCACAGTCCTCCTCAAGCCCAATCTCTGACAGCTCCTGGGATACAAAGCTTTGCAGCATCAGTCATTCTGCCAATTCATGTATATTTCAAGTGATGCCCTTGCCAGCAGAGAAACGCTTTCTGCCTGGTTGCAGCCCCCTTGCTTGCCATGTCGACAGAACAGACAGAACACCACACGAGCCATTCACGCTGTTTGAATGTCACCCAAATATGTAGAGGGACATCACAACCTACTGCTGTTAACTACACTTTTCACAGTACTACACCGACTAGATTTTCATTACACAGACTACACTTGCTGTACTTGCAAGTTTGCAGCAACAAAGGCTGTCGCAGGGGTTACAATCGTTTCGCACCCCAGAAAGTCTGCCAGCCTGGGAATGCGCAGCCCTTCGCGCCCCCCGACATGCAGCAGCTGCAGCTGTGCAAAGTCCACATCCTGCCACACCATGAAGTAGCGTTTTGAGTCGATGGCAAGTCAGCTTCAAGTCTGCAGGCAAATGCAGCCTCACTACCACGTGAGCACAGTGCCAGTGCATCATTCTCGCCCAGCAAAATTAAGTATAGGATAGTGCAGTTTGAATTTGGCAGCCACTTTAGCACAGTGGCTTACGGTATGTTCAACCATTGAGAAAGGAGAAGAAGCTGCCGCGCACCTTCACCTGGGCCCGGTCAAGATCAGGCATCGCCGAGCGCAGCTGCGCGGCAGCTTCCGCGTTGACTTCGTGTGTTTCTGACGCGCGCAGCACCGACTGCAGGTCGTGGAGAATTACCAACTCGCCGTCCCTCGTCTCCTGCACACTGCCCCTTGCAGCCGTCAAAACAGGGGGAATAATCCTCAGCCCCGTCAGTCAACCCTCTAACTCGCCAAAATTTGTTTGGCACAAGGAGCCCAGTACTCTCACAGCTCACAGCTCATTCGTATCCGGAATCCTGATATTGCCCACCAGCAAGGTTGGAGGCAGGAATGCGAAGGTAATGCATTGTCAGGGCTGCGTATGTATGGCGTCTTGACACGCTGCAATGGAAGACTGGTCAGTGAATCCTGACGCATCCCCCTTCTACATAATTCTGGTGCAATAACTCTATCAAGGTCCAAAACTCATAATATGCAGCTGCGGTGAGACTGGAACGTGGGGTGGATTGGGGAAGGAGCAGACTCACGTGAACGTCAAACTCCACATATGACAGTGCTCCTGGGGGCAGCTCCCCAGCGTTGTCTCTCCTGATCAAGTCCTCCAGCGCAGGCAGAGTATTCTCACAGTGAGTCCCTGGACACAGCGCATGCTCTCATCCCCCGACAAATGTGGTTGACACTGCTCCTCTCGTCATTCACCCAATAGAAATAGTTGAGATTGATGCTCTCAGAGAAGCTGACTGGTATGCCAAAGACGTACTAGAAATTCTTTTGAGATTTGGCACGCTTGCACCTCCCTGTAATGCAAACTTTCACCAGCCTGCACCACAGGGGACTTCAGCCCATGCCACACCTCAAGCATTTCCTACATGCAGTCCAATCACCATATACTCTGTCCCAGGATGATTTAGAAGATGCAAAAGATGACTCACCCAGGAAACCAGGCGCCCCCGCACGGTGGCCCACATTTTCCTCAGGCTGTTTAGCCAGCTGGAAGCCAGTGTATGTCAGCCAAACCAGGCCGCCTGCCCCCAGGGCATGCAGCGGCCCCCAGACACTGCTTCCGAGGAGGAGCGCGCCACAGAGCGCTAGACTGCCTGGAGTCAGCCTGCATGCATGGCCAATCTTCAAGATAATTTCTTGTAATGTAAAGGCGAGTTCACAGGCTGGAATCCTAGACTAAGTGTAGGGATCCATCAATGAGGACATTGAGGTGCGTTCAGTGCCAGGAGCAATGTCGAAGAGGCTCCCATGGAGCACATCTGTGCTAACTTTTGTGCAAGGCGAGCCAGAGAGGTGAAGTGGCAGGACCTGAGGTAGAGCCTGATCGATCGAGCGGTCAGGATGAATGCTATGACGAGCATCCCGGCCAGCCGGATGACACGCCATGAGTGGCTCACTGAGGTGTTCCAGAGCCAATTGCTGAAAGGTGATCTGAAGACAAAATTGCCGAGGGGTATCAGCATGCTTCGGATCTGTTCACATACTGAGTCGTTCCTTGGCTGCTTTGACCTGCGATCATCACGATGTACGCTTGCTCAGGCAATATCGTATTTCAGTTGTGTGGCATGTGTGGTGTCAAGAAGTCTTCAAACAGCGAAATGGGGCGCAGCATCTGCGTTGTTGCATGAAGAAGCATCGCACAAAAATTTAATCAGAACGAACCTTGCAATCGTCTTTCTACCGAGGCATGCGCGTTTTCTTCTCAGATCATCGGGTTGGCGAAGGTAGATGTGGCTAGGCCATGTAGACTTTTTTATGCACGGTGATTGTATGAATGTGATGGTCATGTACAACACGATCACAAGCACTTGGGGCCGCAATGTTTAGGCACCATGGCTGACAAAGCATTCGTTTAGGGCACTTTTTATCCCACCAGCACCCACTGGAGAGAAGCTGAGCAGCATGGGACCCCCCCATTTCAGGGGAGCCCTTTCCTGTTGCCTTGGCAGCGATTGAGACAAAATACCACAAGACCAAAAGCGATATCGCTGATGGCCGCAAGGGAACGCTGGTGAAGGTCCGCCGCGTCCGCTCGCTGCCAATAGAGCCAGCCGCTGCTGGCCCCGCGGCCGCTGAAGGCGGCATTGGTGGTCAGTGAAACAAGCAGCAGCAGCAGAGCCTAGGAGCTGGGATCTTACCTGGACCAGATTGGACTAGACTGCGGAGAGGGCTTAGGTTGCTGGCCCGCGGCCGCTGCAGGTGGCAGGGGCAGTCAGTAACGAGCAGCAAAAGGAGGTCAGAGCCCAGGTGCAGAGATCTGATCTGAACCAAATGACAGAGCGGCCCCAGGACTGCTGCAACCTAAAATTGAGAACAATGCTTTGTCTGCCTGACCGTCACTGCGGCAGTATAGGGGGAATGTGAGGGTGTAGGGCAACAATGCCTACTCTGTAGGCCAGCAGTACAAGATTACTATGTAGCTGGCAGTGGTGCAAGCTAGTTCAATGAAGAACAATATAGCGCCCTGTAATGTATTGTGAGTGTTGTTACAATCCATTTTTGGTATCAATCTTCGAACTCAAAAATTAGATTGACATGTGACATCCTCAGTCAAATGTTGACATTTGACCACGCCCCCAAACTACAGTAGACAAATGAACTGTCGAGATCAAGCCCATCATGTCATGAAAAAGACACAGAGCCTTGAAATTACAGAGACGTTTTGACCTCATCATATCACACAATACCCTCTGACTTGTCAGATCCTGTGCATTTCACAAAGTCCTGATTTGATGCCTCCATGAGATCATCCCAATATTACCCCTATCATATCATGCAAGGTTGCCATGCCGGCAGGCGCCTATGAAAGCCAGCCGTCAGTCTGCAGCCCCACATTCAGGCGTGAAATCACGCACTGGCACAACTCTCTATCATTTCATGAACGGCCAGTTTTAGTGTTGAGCAAGCATGCAGTTGATGCATGGACTTGTTGCTGCCGCCTTTCAGATAGCCCTGCATGTGGGAAGCGGAGTATGCCACAGCGCCACAAGCTGTGCCTGGGACGCTGCATGGCCGGCAGCTTGTGCACGGCTGCTGTGGACATTTTGGGCAGATGGCGGGTGAGAAGGCGGGTGTCGTGTATCTGCAGCGCATGCTCAAACTCCTTCACACCATCTGGCCATGGCACATCCCGATGATTCATGAAGCACGGGTATCGAACGACTCCAGCTCGCCCAGCCCAGTCAAAATCGATGAATCGCACATCCACGAGGCCGCCATCCACAATCCTGCATGCTTACAGAAGGGCACATCAGGCATATTGAAGGCAAAGGTAGCCAGACAGCGGATGCAACGTCAAAGCGAGCAGGCACCAGAAAACATCTGATGAACTTTCACGACCATGGTTTTGTCAATGCATTGCTGGAGGACCTCACAAGGCTAAGCTGGTCGTGACTCCTTGTCGCTGATCTAAGTGTTTGTGGGAGGCAGGCAACTGGATGCTAAGACGTGCAAGCACGCTTGCCTTGCACAGTTGTCATGCGCTTGCACTCACCTGACCATCACATTGCATGGGCGGCAATCTGCCAGCACCACCGAGCCACCATCAGGCAGGCGAAGCGCATGCACGCGATCCAGTGCAGCCAACACTGCAGGTTGCACACGAGACAGCTCTTCCGCGGACATCATGTCTAGGCGGGTCCATCCGTCCTCCTCAGCGAGCAGCTCCATTTCGACCTGCACAGTTCATTAGTGGGGCAAACCAGCTATGGCAACAAGTCAATGTTGCTTCAATGCTGTGCCTGGTGATGCAGTGTCATTGTGCCAGCAAGTTGAACAGTTGCACCCTACAAAAACATGACATTTCATACATGAAAGCTATGGCACAGCTCACCTGCATGAATCCTCCTTTCAGCTGCACTGTGTCATACAGCACTGGCGCAAGTCCGGTATCTGAAAGTGCCTGATGCACCTCAGTGCTGTACTTGGTCACATACTTGATCACTTTGGCCGTCTCAGTTTGGGCGTCGCGGGCAAAGAACAACAGGCTGTCAATGTTCACCAGATGCTGGACCTCCAACCACCTGCAAGTTGTGCCCAGGTTAATGCCATCGCAATACAAGCGAGTGCCCAAGAGTTCTGCATGCACACCCTGGCACACTATGCATGCTGGCACTTACCTGGCAGAGTTTGTCAATGGGTACGGCACAAAGTGCGCCGGTCGCACACCCAACGGCGATGCTGCATACTCCTTGCCCAAGCGAGTGACGCCATGCCTCAATGCCTCGAATGCCCGCGCCAACTGCTCCATGTAGGCAGGCTGGCCCGGCCGCAGGTCCAACATGGGGAACATTGGTGTCAGTGGCTGAAACGCCAGCTTGCCAACGAATGCCAGGCCACAGATCCTGCACAACAAAAGTTCTCACCTGGTGTGAAGGCTATCAGCAAGAAGATGTAGAACAGTTGACAATCAAGATCCCGCTAGATTAGATGGTGTGACATGCACTCTTCTCTGAACTGCAATCACAGAGTGCATTCCAAGCTGCTAGCGCGGTCTCACCAGAGCATGCAGCCAATGACCACCACCCCAAAGCATGGGGATGATGCCAGTCGGGACTTTGGTGCCATCCGGTTGAGCAAACAATAGTGGTAGGACATGATCTCCGCCGACGGATCAGAAGCAGTCCCAGTTGACATGTCCTCCTTGTACTCGACATGAAGAGAGGCAAACTGCATCCAAACATGCCGCGAATCAATGTGCCTTGCATGTAGAAGCACTGCTGTCCAACATCAGACTGGGCAAGAAACCCCAAGAGCATCACCAGTCAGTGAAAACTCATGACTACCAATGGCAGCACCTCAGGCTTGTCCAGACTATCAACGATGCTCCCACCAGTGGCACTGACGCCCTCGGTGAGACTGACACTGTAGATGTCCTTGCCCAGAAACCTCCCCAGAAGTCTGTTGAAGAGTTGCTGCCTGATCTTCTCATCTGCATAGAAGTCGGCGAGCATGGCACATGCCTCAAGCACAAAGTCAAAGGTGTCCGGAGAGGGCTGGATGCTGTCAGCGTCTGTCAGGAACTCCCCAAAGACCTCGTGGACCAGTGCCAGAGGTGGCGCCTGCACATTTTGCCGAAGTAAAGATTGAGCAAGTTTTTCACATGTTCCAAATTAAGTTTCCATGCAGGTCAGGATACATAAAGGACACAAAGCTAGCGGCAATGTAGCATACACCTTGCATGGACATCACATTTGGTAGGTGCACATCGTGCTGAGTAGATACCTTGGCACTGGCAGGCCGGCCTGAGAGGAAGAAAGGTGCGTTGATGCGGAGCTTTTGGAGCTCATTGTAGTTCTCAAAACTTGCTGCACTGGAGGGCGCCAACCCCAGCACGCCATACTTGTTTTTACCGAAGTAACCGGACGCCACTTCTGCAGCGGTTTGTGCTGCACGGTACAATCACTGCTCTCAGATCACAGACATGTGCCCCTGATTCACACGCATTGCTAAACAATGATACCCCAGAACTGCACAGCACTGACCAAGCTTGGTGGTGCAACTCATCAATGTGCAAAGCAGTACTCAAGCAAGAGTCACGCTGCAGAAGCAAGACCCGCATACCAGGACCGAGTTGAGCTGCAGATAGTCTGCATCCACGCTTGCATGGCTAAGCCAGAGCAAAATGCATGCTTAGTGACAGTTGACTTGGCACACCAGCCTATTGCCAGTTGCGTTCTCTGTCGTTAATTATATGCTGTGCAGCACCAGTCTGCACTAAAGCCCCCACAGTATGCCGCAGCGCCAGCTAATCGGCAGACTTAACACAGCGGAACCAGCACACAATGCGACAGTGGCAAAGTGGCATGGTTGAGACAGAAACAGCGGTATCCACTGCACTTGCATTGACCCGGATTGCTCGCACTACAAGCTGCTGAGGTCTGGAGTGCACTTACTTTGAGCAAAGCTGTATGCGGTGTACCATCAATACCTTGGGCTTTGCGGCTGACGTTGACCAGGATGGTGTCCCCGGGCTGGAAAGTGTCTATGGTGAGTCCCGCCCTGTCGCCTACTTGAAGGAGCCCCGGTGTTCCCTCGTCTGAGATTTCCACCAGATCAGCACCGAAAGCCTCCTCGACAGCAGCCCAGGCCAGTCTGCCACTGCTGTCAGGCTGAATGTCATACAACTTCAGCTTGTGCTCTTCTCCTGTCTCCTCCCACTTCAAGAGAACTACCTGTGTGAGCAGACAAGATCAAAGTCTGTGTGGTCCACCTGCCAGTTACAGAACTAGTAGGGAGGCAGCCAACCCACTGAGTCGTCACCTGGGCCACCCGTGATGTCATTTGGGAGTTCTGCCCCGGGAGACTTGGAACCTCGGAACCTCTTCAGGTCACAAGAATGAGCGACCTACAATCGCCATCCTGCACAATGCAACACATATTTGTTCAATCTTTGCTGCTGGGTGCCAGTATAACCACTGAAAGGTGCAACTCTGCACACCTTGAAGGAAAAGCACAAGAAACTGATGACAAGTACGCAACAAAGATTCAAAAGACTCGACATCTTTTACAATGCTGCTTGCAGTGTATATGGTAACACAATGGGGGATTTCACAACATTGTCTGAACGTTTTCTATAAATGCATCCTGATCCTGGGCCTGCTCAAGTGCCCCGGGCCTTCCTGTCCTAGGACTGGCCAAATAAATGTTGTTTGGCAAGCTAAACATGTAAAAACATAAAAATATCACAACGATCTGAAGAAATCCTAAATTGCAGAATTGCAGATCTGCTGCGCAATCTGCAACGTAAAAGGAGAGCAGATGGCTACAAGTTGTACCCTACAACAACTATCGGACACCTGTCGGACATTCACGGAGACTCAGCTCTGATTCTGAGGATATTAGAAGAGAGCAAGGAGTCACCTACAGCCTGGTGAGCGCTCTACGTTTGTAATCAGCCACATTGACAGGATTGGCAATAAGTGCAATACGCTATAAGCATTTGTAATCCGAGAGATCTGATTGCCATCTACTGCACAGGAGAGACCTTGGCTATCAAAAGAGATATCCTGGCAAAAATGGCACAACCTGGCGCAACCTTGTTTAGCTGGCTAAGAATTTTTGGGATTAGTAGATCAATTGATTTGGATCAATATGAGTAGAGTGTAGGCTTTGGCCTTGCAATTTGCGTGCACGTGGCAGTCAGTGGTCGTGTACGTGTGAGAGCCGGTTCCGCAGGCGCCGCAGGCCGGCCGGATCTGCCTCGTCTTCCGCTGCCCATATGGAGTAACCCGACCGAGTCACGTGGCACGTCATTCCCGCACGTGCAACCCATCTACAATCCAATCTATTAAATCACCTCCCACCTACTTAGTAGATCTCGATTTCTGCCCACTTGGAGCTAAGCTGCAGACTAATGAAGGCCCCGCAGATGTGGCTGCAGACGCCTTGCGTGTATGCCCTATGGCCTCTGGCTTTGGGTTTGCCGACCTGTAATAATAATAATAATAATAATAAGCTACTAGCTAGTAGATGATGATGACGTGGGCGGAAATCGAGATCTACTAAGTAGGTGGGAGGTAATTTAGTAGTTTGGGTTGTAGATGGGTCGCACGTGCGGGAATGACGTGCCACGTGACTCGGTCGGGTGACTCGAAATGGGCAGCGGAAGTCGAGGCAGATCCGTGACATGTAGATGTATGTAAAGTGAAGAAGGTGCGGAACAAGAAACCATGGCGTTCGCAAGGTCGGTCATGCCAAAGCCGGTGAGGCTGGGAACTTTCACGCAGTACTGGGAGCCGGGAGCGCAACCTGACAAGGTCCGGCAGCTGTATCAGGCGAATGTGGAGAGCCAGACGCCCTGGATCGTGCCATCCAGTGATGAGGTGCGTGAGGGGTCCGAATTCAGGGATGAACGGCTGTGTTTTTTTGTGAAGCTGTGCGCATCTGACACGGCCTCGGACAGGGTTCCGAGTCATCTGCAGGTGCCGGTGCTGAGGGACCGCCCAGAATGCCGTGTGAAGAAGTGTGAAGAATGTGAGATCTAAACGGGAAGGATCAGCTGGCACGAGCCGCAAGGGCATTACTGATTAGTCATGACTGGGATGCAAGGTATGTGACTGCACCTGCTCCAGATATTAAAATATCTTGCCCCGCGGCGGCAGCCTTCAATTGCTCTACAACTTCTCAAGCTGGAAGATTCGGCAATGGGTGCCGTCTTTGGCCTCTCTGCGTAAATACAACGATGGTGCCAAAAAAATTGCGCCCTAGGACCCAAATGGGTAACACTGCTATACAACTAATGTACCTACCTAATTATACTTTAAATGCCCAGCAACATTAACATATTAAGTCACGAGGAACGCTGATCAACTCCGCACGATTTGTGACTGAGCCCGGACTTGGCCGGCTGAGCACTCTGCCGGCACTAGCACGCAGCACATCCATTGGTAATTGGAGGCATGCATGCGTCATGCCTAGCAGCGCAGACACTGCAGCCCCTCAGTCGAGCTGCTCCGCTTTATCTTGGCCGGCTGTGGGGCCCACAGGGCTGCCGCCTTCCTTAGACCACTCATTGCTCCTGGCCTCCCGCTCTGGTGCGCTACCCTGAGCACCTGCATGAACAAGAAGAGCCCAATAGCAGATGAGCAGGCGTGTAGTGGTGGGAGTATGGGCTGACCCAGCATCAATGCCAGGGGCCTGGCTGCTTTTGAGACTGTTGAAGTTCTGCTTCCATGGGACATGCAAAAGCATCCTTGCACAGACGCATATAAAAAGCAAATCACGGGGCTCGATTGAAAAGTGCATATTCAAACATTACCTGTGTTGAAGTGGGATTGCTGTGGTTTCTGAGTATATACGTGATATAGTGCACTTGATCGTTGGGGCCGTTCTGCCCAGACCGCTGCTGAACAGCATAGGGGCCTCAACCAGGTGGTCTGGGCCGTGATCGATGTCCCGCCGCCTCATTTCACCATTGAGGGATAAGCGAGTAAGTGACCGGCCCCGGCCCCCGCGGGCATGCTCCGCCTCACAGAAGTCTGCATACATGGTCGCGTCCTTCCTGGCTTTCCTGAACCTCTGGCTGCCCACCCTGCTCTGTTTTAGCAGCCTGATGCCTCTGGCAGCCGGTGACAGCAGGTCGTGTCCTTCTGGCGGCAGGTCGTATCTGGGTTTGCTGAAGGCTGTCTTCTTGCATGTCTGATCTTCAGATGCTATGCAGAAGTCTGGCTAGTAGAGGAAGAAGCATTTGACAGTGACACATTGCCTGTATGAATACAGATCGTCCCAGCGGAATTCCATTTTTGACCAGACAAACAGGCATGCATTCTCTGCCACGCCTCTGCAAAGAGTCGAATGCCTCTGGAATTCCACTTCGAAGCCACTGTAGGGGTGCACGTGCACATATTTGCAGAGGGGAACCTTTGCACCTTGTCTGTTGCCTGAGTGCAGTGGCTGCCCATTCTGGTGCACTATAGTGCATCAGGGTTCCAGGGGTTGATGGAGGTTTAACGGGGTCTGGAGAACCCTAGGTGGGGGTTGGTGGAATATTTCCTGCACTGCTAGCTCCGTTGCCAACTTTGGCGCGTGAACGTTGGAGCACGATCATGGCATCGTCGTGCGGTGCAAGTTATCACTTGCGGTCACATTTCCCAATGCATATGTGATAAGTAAGTGATAGTGTGAATAAGCAAGTGGTTTTCTGCGGTACTAGTACTGTCGGCTTTTGGCAAGGCTGGACTTAGCTGCTTTTGTGCTCAGCATCCTTCCCACTTACCTCTCTTGTTGCAACAGAATGGCCACGGAATGCAATTCGGTAGGAAATGGCTGTCGGCTGCAAGTAATCATAGAACTGCGTGATGACAGAGATAGGAAAGGACACTTGTCACACCCTCCCGCATGTGTTGATCAATACCAGCAATAACGTGAATCGGGCCAATGAGTACCATATTGAGGTTACATAGATCATATCAAGACCAATGCACGATTGTATGAGATGGTAATAGCTCTGCAGAGGGATCGAAAAGTCCTTCGAGCGAATGCCTGAAGTATGCAGAATTCAGGTGGCTTCCTGGCTGGTGTCAAGGTATGGACTGTGTCACCATTCCTTTCACCTCGCTTCCTCAAATCGTTGCAAGAAGGAGATACATGGGCTGCTTGCAGACAAAGTGAATATTCTGGCCGTGTCAGATCTACTTTCTCACCAGCACGATCCCAAATGCCTCGTCCCGCACCAGAATTTGGGAGCCCAAGATCAAATCTGCTGGCGCCTCTGTCATCAAGGTGCATCATCTGCCTGGGTTGAATGTCCAGACACACCCTCAGTGTCCGTGTCTCTGGTGCTGCAGGACAGTTGATGCGTAATAGGCAATAGTGGGATGCATTTTTGCTCTTCTAGGATTGAGCAGCAGAGCATCCCATTCTGCCTGCTGCAAAGAGCATGCATGAGCAGGGCTTCTCATTTTAGGCTTGCTGGCATGGAACGGGCAGACTCAGGCAACTTGACAATCATGAAAGCTAAAAACTAATGCCTCCTTCACATTTTGGCCTGCTGTTGTGCATTACATGGTGACCAGAGACCAATCATTTAGCACCTGAAGAGGTGCCAATGTGCGCAGGCGTTGAATGATCCAGGACTGACGCATGTCATTGTTGGGGACAAGCTGGAGGGGCTCCAGGGCTTCCAGCCACCCAAGCGTGCCAAGATAGTGCAGGTGAGTCACAATCATGCACACTTCTCCTAGAAATGTATCGATGTCCTGCAGCAAATTGTTCATCCCTGGAAGCCACACTCCTAGTCCACATGAATGTGAAGCAGATGTTCCAGCGCTAGCCGGGAGTGATAATATGGTTCCCTCGTATGCTATTTGCAAGCCGTGTTGGATGGCTTGCGGGGGAACAAAATTGGTCTGGTCATGCACTTTTGACTTTCAGATCATGGCTGCAGCTGAGAATTGCGTCAGGGGACTCTAAATAGTTTGTGTAGCGTTTAGGCTAGAGCCCCCTGACTAAGTAGCATAAGTAGCAAAGGGGTGAAACTCAAATTTTGCATGTTCAGAATACCTGGCTGGAGGAATGCTTGTCTCTCCAGAAGCGGCTGCCGGAGGGATGTCACCTGATCAACGTCTCCGCTGCCGTTGCGCGCCAAATTGCAGGCGAGCAGCATGCCTACTCATGCTGACAAGAAAAACTGCAGCCCTTTCACCTGCCTGTCTGTCTGCAATCCCATGATGACGCAGAGTGGCCCCACCGACATCCCATTCAAGTCAGCGTTGGTGGGAAGTGTCTCATTAACGTCTCAGCACACACATTGCTCCCCACCATGTGCACCCCATCGGTCTGCAAGTCGGTGGAGGTTGACTCTCTACTGACTTGAGTGTCTGACTAGCTTTAGCGCTGGATGCTGTCTAGTATAGAACAGCGACTTTAGGATCCTGTGCTCTCACTGTGCAATGGGGCGTTGACGGGGATGCATGCCATGTGCGCAGAAGAAGATGCGGAGAGGAATCAGGCGAGGGGGCCGATGCGCAAGTACAAGAAATGGCTGGGGCACTGGCGGCCAGAGTACGACCACATCAAGACTGAGAGCGAGCTCATGCTCATGGTGCGCCTCATTCTTTCCGAGCTTCTCTTTTCACACATTTAATGGAACCAAATATGGAGTGTCAAATGAAGAGTAGTAGTAGTGCTAGTGCGGTGGCCGGCAAATGACCTCTGCACAAGGATCTGCATTCTGTAATGGTGATTAAAGAACAACAATTGTTCCGAATTACCCCTACGTTCTGCCGCATCAAGAAGATGTGAGCATCTCATGCGCCTGCAACTAATTTTCTGAGACACTCTAGCCAACATCATGTAGCTTTGGATGGGAAGGCTGTTGGAGAAAGTGCATGCTGGCTCGCAGCTAAACGCGAGTCTGACAGAGTTCCTGGATCCCCATCTGAGGTTGGGATTCCTCTTTCCCTCCATTTCTTGGGTGGAGGCCTGTTGTCAGATATTAGTCATGAGCGGTGGCATGCATGCATGCGCGCAGGCGGCGTACGATGAGAGGAACGACGAGCGAGTGGGCAACGGCGCCATTGTGAAAGCGCTGGTGGAAATGGAGAAGTACTGGGACGCTCTGGAGGTAATTGTCTTTCCGTGGTTTTCTGAAGGCATCGTTCTGTATATTACATAAAGGCATCTTTGTAGGTTTTTTGTGGCATCAATGTTGCTAAGCAACAAATAAGGGAGCAGTGTGGCATAATTGTGGCGATAAATAAATAAAAGGGAATTCTTGTGGCACCTGCATCACTCGAGAGTGGCATCACTGGCTTCTAAAGAAGTTCTCACATATTCAGGAAACCATGTTTCTACCTTTGTGAGTTGCTTTTCACCGAGACATTAATCGCGCATGATTCTCCATGATTTCATGCGCATTTGTGGCTTTCATTGAAATTTTGGAAGACATTTTATGCAGCCACATTGGCGTCTAGCTGAATACCTTTTGATCACTGATCTCTTTAGTATGGTTACTAATTAGTCAAAGCATGTTTTGCAGGGCGACTTTGTGCGCGAAGTAGCAGACCCTGGTCCGGATGAGCCTCCCACCCGCACGCAGCAAAATGTCAACCACAAAGTGCGCGCTGTTCACGGTCTTCAGCATTGTTTTGGCCTGTTTGAGCAGCTTTACAGCTGCCATGCGCCCCTGAGCGTGGCAGGAAACAGAACTTGCATCACAATGCATGCTTTTATGGGTACACGCTTTTCCTGCCGGAGGCAAGGTGCGTCTGCAGACAAGCTGCATGAAATGGCTGCCACATATCCTACCACTTGATGGGCTCGCAAAAATGGGCATGCGCAAGCTGTTGCCATGCCACTATGTGCGGAGTGTCCGTCCTGCAGATGTTGTCCGATTTCTACCGGGTCACAAATTATGGTGTCGAAAAGCACCGTCATTTCTGCTCATGTTTTGCTGCCCCTTCCAGGAGCCTTGCTGCCCAAGTGCATAAGGAGGGTGCCTTCTGTATAGAGGATCATTCCCGAGCCAATGCAGCAGAGGGGCCATGTGATTCTCTGGCCTTTAGCAACCAGATGACCTCTGAGAGGGGTAGTTGTATTACAGCATGCACCAGTTTGAGCTTAGGGAAAGGGGAAAATGGGTCTAGGAGATGTGAACTATCTGCCCATTTCAAGGGACATATGCAGAAATGGTTGTACTTCCAACAAAGGATTTGATGCAATGTGCCCGGGCATGCAGTCGCTTGGCTTCGCGCGGGCGGCGTCGGCTGTGCGCGCATGCGCGTTCAAGATCGAGCCGGGCACGCGGCCGGAGGACCTGAAGAACCAGCTGCCCTTTGTGGGCGGTGCGCGCGCGGTGCAGATCTGCGAAATTGCCGCCACCGGGACCACCCTGGAGCTCGAGCAGCACCGGTGAGTAGCTGAATACTAAGAGTTACTACTGTGCTTGCTCCACTTGCGTCTGATGCCACTCAAGTACGGTGCAGTCATGTATTTGCCAGTAAACTGCCCACGTCTGCGACATAACCACAACCTCAGGCCACTCTAAAAGCTCGAGCAGCACCAGTGAGCGCCCTCTCCAATTTCAACCTGATCTCTCTGCATCAGCCTTTCCGATTGGCAGAAGACTAGGAACCATCTGAGGGCACATCTCGAAGTAAAATGTGCTGCACATTGTGTGGTCCGAGGCATGCAGTGCCTTGTTCATGCACTATCGAGCCACTCTTTCCTGAAACAGCGAGTGGCCCCCAATCGATCCGCCTCGAGTGCAGGCACTTCCTGTGCAAGATTGCACATAACTACAATTTTGAAGTTGCCGGTGACGTGGCAGGCTTGATTGCTGGCATGTGACCCTGCCAATCGCCTTTTACCATATGCCTCTGAAAATTTCTGGGGGTTTGCAGGGCGGGCGTGCAGGTGTACAGCTCGCCGGACGCGAATGGGCAGCGGAAAATGTACGAGCATGCTGTGGGCAGCGTGGCTCGGCGGCAGTTCAAGAAGCTGCCGGGGGTCGGATCGGCCACCGCCAAACGATGGTATGACCTGGGGCTCAGGTGAGCGCTTTGTTACTCTTAACATATTCCATACCTGGATAACTGGACGTCGTCCAGCAAACGCTTGTCCTCTGAGGCAAGAAAACACCGCTTCAACAAAACCCATGTGTGAGTTCCAATGAGGAAAATGGCTGAGGACAGGAAAGAAGTTCAGATCTCATTGCCAGATTCCTTTGGCTACTTTGTACAAGAACCGCTCTCAAGGTGAAGAGGGCCAAGAAATATGGGTTTCCCACAACAGCGCTAAGGTGAACGGGCAGAAAACATGTGGCAGGGAGAGGAGTATTAAATATGAGAATCGAGACTGTGAGTATGTTGTGATCCCATCGCTTCGTACCTATATCCTCCACAGAATGGCCACTTATGCAGGGACCTGCGAAATGTCCAGGTGCATTGGCATGAATGAGCACAGCAGGTACTTGACTTTGGGATAAAGCTCCATGGCGAAAATTTAGTCATACTGGCAAGTGTCAGTGTGAGCCTGACGCCCAAATTATCTGTGCCAAATTAGGACGCTAGATGACGTGGCCGAGGCCGCAAAGCCGGGGGGCCCGCTGGCGATAGGGGGGGTGGCCCCCCTGACAGTGGCGCAGGCGTTCTCGGTGGCGCACCGGGGGGACCTGCTGGAGACCTGCACCGAAGATGATGTCGATGAAATGCGCCGCGAAGTGTTGGACGCCCTCACCACTGTCGCCGGTGAGGCATGCTGACTCGTGCTGACTCACCACCAAGACTCATCATGACACTTTTTCACAGCACACTTCGCTGAGATAGTGATTCATCCTCTTGACGCATGATTGACTGCTGTGCTGGGTTAGTGCTAGTTGCCCCTGAACAGGGCAAGTGAAAGGTGAGCAGAAAAGCAATGATCACTGTGGCTGACGAGTCATGCTGATTCAATAACATCAGCCGCGCGATGCATGCAGCCACCAGACTTGGCAGAACAGCGAGAGACACTTGTGCACAGTCACTCTCATTCTTCTTTTGGCCTGCCCGCTTAGTAATTGGGTGAACCCACATTGGGTGAACCCACAAGCAGTGGGAGTGAGCCACCTTGGGCAGTGATTCACCTGACTGTCAGTTGTTGAGTCAGCTTGAGTCATGACAATCATCATTCGCTGATGCTGCACAGGCAACGGGTGGGTTTTGCAGATCGTGGGCGGGGCAGCAAGGGGCCTCGCCTCGCACGACGCAGACTTTGTCGTCTCGAACAAGGAAACGTGCGCTCCTCTTTCCTGTCGGCCCTGGTGCTCTTTGCCTATGACATGTGGAGCCATGACAGCTGTGCAGGTGGCATGCTGCCAAAAACACATGCGCATGGTTCAGGATCCTGTGCTGCTACCATAGCTTCGCGAGCCAGTGGACTTGACCACATTCTCAAGACACAGTAAAATCAGTTATGACTGCCAAGCCACCAACCTCAGTTCTTGCAATGCGGGACCTTGTGGAGAGTGTAAAAGTCTTAACCACTTATGATGTGGCATCGTGTGATATCGAGATAATCCAATAGCTGGTAGCGGTTATATACCACTGATTTAAGAAGTCTGAAGTGCAGCTGAAGGTGCTGCACTGGAGGGAACGCCATTGGACGACAGTCCCTGCACCTGCATGACATGTCACTCGCATATATGCATGCAATCAGTCAGTCGTAATACCTAAGTATTAAATATAGTGAGTGCTCAATATCACACTTTGCAGGTCGACAGAGGGCATTGGAAACCTGCTGTATGACGAGCTGTGCGCGCGGGGCCGCCTCTTCCCCAAGTCAGAGGCCATGTGCCTGACGCAGGTGTTTCCCACTCCTGCCTCACGATCAGGCATCGCTGTGTTCTTGAGATCCATGTTTGCCGTGTCCTCCCTTGGATTGCTGGCGCTGGCTCTGTGCGCAGTAATGTAGGCAAACAGCTTCCAGTCAGTACCATATCTCCATACCTCACCCTGCTGTCTCATGCACAAGCCCCTTCTGCCCCTGCACTCTCACCTCGCCGGCATTACGTGACCTTTGCATCATTGACAGCTGTCAGACAGCTGTCAGTGCTGGCTTTTGGGTGGGTGGCAGGTTCTCCCCTGGAATTCTGACCAGCACTGTGTGCAATCGGCCCCGGTTGGCGGGGGCCGGTACAAATACTGAGCACCGTGCCCGCGGTTGATTGAGTTTTGCTTGGATCTGGCGAGTCCATCAAGGGGTAGGATTTTGGCAGCCTTTACCGCAGCTTGTCTACAGACGCACCTTGCCTCTTGGCAGGGAAAGCGTGTAATTATAATAATAGGTGCCGAGATAGGCTGAGCTGTGGCTTGGATAGGCGTGTAATAATAAAAATGAAATTATCTGTGTGCAATGTGCAGTCATCGCGCATGCCCACCCACCTGCAGTCGATGCGGGAGGAGGTGTCGCGCAAGCAGACAGCCTCCTTCTTCACCCTGCACAACCTGTCAGCAGACCGGTGCGCTTCTCACTGCTGCCTATCCAGCCGTCTTAAGCCACCAAATGTGGCAAGCAAGGCTAGTGTGGCAGAGAAATGTACTGTGCCCAGGGGGCTCTTCAGGGATCTGGGTAGAAACATGGCAGTGGTCAAGAGCATAAGTGTCATCAGCATAGGGCTCTGAGTAGTTTTTGGCCAGATGTGCATGTCAGCTGCTGGAGGGTCCAACCGAGTGCATTGCATGGGCAATATTCCCACCGGCTCTCCCGTGCTCCAAGTCTTCCTTCCACTGACCCCCCTTGGTCCTGATGGCATGCGAGGTAGAATGCGCGCACAGAAAGATAGTTGCCAAACATGTGGTATTGCCAGCGCAAGATTCAACGGCGCGTGCTCAGGCACCCACTGCGGAGCAAGCCATGCAGCAATTTGCAATTGGATGACTGAGGAGCTTGCTGACTGTGTGGTCCAATCTGCAACAGGAAGCTTCGGAAAGATGCCTCACATGCTGATTCCCGTACAGGCATGACCATATCAATGACAATATCCTCGTTGTCTTGCAGAACAAAAGGTGCCTGACATCTGAAATCGCGTGCAGGCACGATCACATATTCGGCAACTACCTGACGGAGGCCGGCAAGGTGCGGCGGCTGGACGTGATCATAGCACCGCCTCAGGAGCGCGCCGCGTGCATCCTGGGCTGGACCGGGTCCCGCCAGTACCTGCGATTCCTGCGCCAGTACGCGGCCGACCGCGGCATGCACCTCAACTCTCATCGGTGCGCGCAAGTCAAGCCAAATCATACCGACAGCTCAGTACTCTTCAGAAAGCTGCAAACCTCACGGGCTAGTGTGGGTGACGAGCCTGCTTGCATGGGTACATGTGCTGCTTTGAGATGTTTCAGCCAAGAGAGGGTGCAGGCATCAAGAGAGAGCAAGCGTCAAGGGAGGGAGGAAGGGCTGCCTTGCACATGTTACCCAGTGCATCAATAATACAAACATTCTGGCCCGGGAGCATTGTCGATCACATTGTATACATGCAGTCAAGTGATGCTAGCAAATGGGCTCAAGCACAGAGCACGTGGCCACCTGCAGGCATAATGCAGCGTACAAGCATCTCACAGCTCCATTTCCTGTGCGGTGCAGGATCATGCGCAGGGTAGGGAACACAGCGATAGTGGTGCCGGACGAGGGGCCCCCGCTGGACCGGGACGGGACCCCCCGCTGGCCACCGGGGTGGGGATCCGGCAGGACGGTGGAGACCGAGGCCGACATCTTCGAGCTGCTGGGGCTCCCCTACCGCCCGCCTCACGAGCGCAACGCCCCCTGAGGGTTTTTGTTGAGAAGGGATGTGGCCTATGTTTACAAGCGAGTTCTAGCCTGCCTGCTAGGTGAACACGTGCAGCAGAAAGGGGATCAGCAGCACAACCTACCGTCAGTGCCTGTATAAGCTCGCAAGCAAACAGAAAGACAAGGCTGCAAGTGCCAGAACAAATGACCTATATTTGCCTTGGCCGGGACTGCCACACAAGAGAAACGCCCCCTGAGGGTTCCCAGGGCCAGGGGTTTGAGATAACTCCCCGCCGGCCGCCCCACGAGCGCAAATCCCCTTGTGGTTTTTTGGGAGCCGGGGGTTTGGCAATTTTCCCTACCAGCAGCCCCACGAGAGCAATCCCCCCTGAGCGTTTTGCGTGTCAGGGGTCGAGGATTTCACCTGAGCCGCCAAACTGCACAATGTGAGTGCTCGTGCTATCTATTATTATTTTGCGTATTTCTTATCCTCAATTCTCATCCTCTTATCCTCAATTCTTTTTTAGTCGTGTGTATGTCATTGGAAGAGTCTGCAAGGCTTACGTGAGGCATGAGAGGGTCCACTTCAATAACAAATGCATAACAGGAAAAACACTTTCATGCTGGCGTGCTGGCAAAGAAGAGTTGAACAGGTGTTGCCAAATGCCCTCTGAGGATGTGTGTTTTTAATTTTAGCTGATAATTGTTGGTCTTGCGTACATGAAGCTCTGCTCTACTTGTGGCGTTTGTGTACATGTTGGGACCTAAGGCCGAGATCCTTTTGCTGCGCCGACAAAACGCCTCTTTCAAAGTGTCCGTATACTTTACCAGCCTAGCATTGCTTGCAGCACGTGTGAGTGTTATGGGGTTGGTCCTCTGTGGATGTTTTCGAACAACAAAAGTGCTGGTAACTGGATTTCTCTGCCTTGGCAATTCTTTATTAGGTGTCAGTCAGTCGGGGTGAGAGCATGTGTCAGGGGTAGCGCTAGCAGTGTGACTTGAGTGAAAAGCTTGCTGGATCAGTTTAGACATCATTCTTGATAGAGCCTGGCATATATTTTGTGCCACAATAGGATGCAATCAAGAAAGCGATAGCGGAAAGCTTTCACGAATTTAATCTTTATTGTGTTCTCTTGTGGCAAAGCAGTCGATCTTGCCAGGTTGTGTAACAAATGGTATTCCTATGGATGGGCGTGTTTAAATCACACGGGGTTGGGCACTACTGTCGGTGTTGTCAGGATCAGCCCGCAGCCTGTATGGGCTACATGGCTGTCCACCTGGTAGTCAGGATCCGTCACTTCTGTCCTTAGGTCATGATCAGTCATAGCTGACCCTGGAACCTGTATGTAACCCTCTGCACGTTGCAGATTGTTACACCGTTGCTGCTCATAGAGGGTGTCCCCTGAACAGGCAGCTCTTTCCCCGCCTGCTGCTTTTTTCGGCACACGGACTTCATTGAATGGTGGAAATTTTTTATTAAGGATAGGAAATCGTATTCCAGAATGCAGGGTGGCATAAGCTGCATGCAGAAACCCTGGGGTCATTTGGCCATGTTGCAGTGCAAAGTTGTATGCGCGAACGATTCTTACATTTGTACTCACATGCACTCGCAAGCGCGTTGTGGATCCTGATTTTCTTTGTAAAGAAAGTCACTTTCTTTGCCGAGCCTTGAAGGATCACAAGTCTGGAGTGTGATGTACAGTGCGCTGCAGTGCTTGTATCGCAGACCTGATTGTGTAACGTTTCAGAAAATGATCACGCACCGGTATTGCAAGTGAAGATCCCCTGGCCTGGAATCAAGGTCCAATTGCCTACGGGTCTCCCCGAAGAGCTCATGGTTCCCACACCATCACCGTGGCTAAACAATTTCCAGCGCTGTGCCAATATTTGCATACCCATTCAAGCTGGGGTTTGAGGGCTTCCAGCCACGGGGATGGATGATTTCATAAATGTCGTACACTTCAGCGGTGCCAAATGATTTCTCTGGCACTTCCTACTGAAAAAACACGAGTTCTGAATAAACCAGAGGTAGATTCACAGATTGTTCGTATACAGGCCTAGCTCCTACTCTGTTATCCTCAGGCCACCATCGTCAGAATGACATAGCTGGTGGTGGCTGCAAAGAGGAGCACAACGGCACCCAGGCAGAGCACGCTGGCCAGCAAGATGCCATCAGGGACTGGCTGAAACTCGGAGTCTCTTGTATCCTCCAAGGGTACAACAAATTCCTTGCTGTACCCGAAGCTCTCTGCCACTGATAGAGCTGTTTGAACCGACCTGCTCAGCATGCATTAGGTCAGCCACGACAAATCATGGGAATGGATAGCCATGGCGCAACATACACTCAGTATTGTTTGCACCACCTGGGAGAGTCACCAACGATGCTGCACTGGTCATCAATGCGCCTGAGCACGATCAGACCCTCCCAGGGCTCGCAGTCTGCAACGAAATCACGGATTTAAGACTTTCCTTTGTCATTCTGGCGCAGAACATCATCAGCAGATGCAGGGACAGCCTCGTATGAGCAGCCCCTGTCTGCATCGTCGTCTGCATCGACCAGCCGTGGTATCAACAGCGGCTGCATCGACATTGCTGCCACCCAGTAGCAAACTTTTCGCCTTCATCATATTCCAGCTCTCATTTTGAAGCAACCAGAAAGACTTGTCACAGCCCGCGGTAACAACAGGGAATGAGAAGGGAATATCCGGGACGGTTTCGTTTCCGACGGCAGACGAGATTGTTGCAAGGCAAAATGGGGTCAGTCACTGGGCGAGTCCCAAGAAGGGGTGGATCAGGGAGTCCGAATCTCCAGATTTCGCCAAAATCCTGGCGAATCTGCCCGAAAAGGGACCAAATCTTAGGTGAAGTCCTGTTTTGGCTTGACATCAGGCGCCGCGTCAGTGATCGTCATGACGTTAATGAGGTCAGCGAGGCGATTGTTCTTGCGTAGTTCCTCGTCTTATGAATGAGACTTGGTAGGACTCTTGTTTCCGGCGACCAGACCCTTCAGCTCGCTTCAACAATCTCGAGCAGGGCAGCCCGCACCGGGGATTCTGAGACGCTTATGACGGCTCGAGCGCGTTGAAGCTCGTCCAAGCATTCGAGCAGCCGACGCGAAATTTCCACGATGCAGGGTATCAAGACGGATGCTGGCGTGCTCTTTGAGGTGAGACGGTGCTTAAGAAGCTGCCGGGGCTCGGCGCGTGGGTCACTATGGAAAGCAGCTCCCCACACCTAGGCTCCACCTTAGCTGCACTGTAATGCTGGTTTGTGTCGTCAGGTGGAAGGAGAGGAGCCCATCAATGCTTCATTGGATGACAATGACAATCCGAGGTACCAGACAGACAGCTTTAGGATGCTCTTCATGAAGGTAGGGCCACATCTTTGCTGGGCACTTTATGATGTCAAGATTCATAGCGGTATGGCAAGCCCGTATCCCCCCCAATTCGCATGTGTCTGAATGCAAGGCACATGTGGCGTTGTAAGGCTGTATTTGAGATGTTGTTTGGAGTGAAATGGTGCAAGAAGTGCTTTTCCTGGCCAATTACAGGTCCTGCCTTGCTGCAAGCGATTTGTGCACGACTGGTCGGACTGTCCCTTCTCGCACCCGGGGGAGAAGGCGCGCAGGAGGGATCCAAAAGTCCACCAGTACACTGGGATCGCATGCCCCGACATGAAGAAGGTATGGACGGCAGGACATTTGCTCAAGCGCGTACGACGCGTTATTTGGCGGAAGGACCTTGGTGCTCGGACGAGCGTTTCCGTGGATGTGGGGTCGTTTATTAGCACGTTTGAGAACCCTCTGGGCAGCCTGCAAGCCGGGAGCTGTCCCTGCGTTGTGTCCTGGGCAGCTGGACTGGCCTTCCCGTTCGAGACAGCAAATATCTGGGCGCCTGTGGGCAATAAAATCGTTTTCAGACCTGCTGGCCATGCTCTTGTTGGGTCAATGCAAAGGCTTTGGCTAGGAGGGGCGTCGGAGAGGCTGCTCCTCCGTTTACGAGCGTGTGAGCTGTGCTGACGTTTTGACCTTGTCGTGGCGGTTTGAGAGGCCTGTATGACATTTTTAAGAATATAAAGCGGGTACTTTTGGTGGCGAGACACCAGGGTACCCGAAAGAGATATTCAACATTGTCGGAGGGCCTGAAGGGTGTATATGTGCTGGTTTTCCTTGAAACCACGAGTGCAACTGTCGTGATGCTGTGATCCCTGCACAGACTGGCTCGTGCCCAAGGGGAGACAGGTGCCCCTACGCCCACAATGTCTTCGAGTACTGGCTGCACCCCACCAGGTGAGCTGCAGGGCCCCTTTTGCACTTCCCCCTTTCTCTGATGGGCTTGGTGTCGATGCCCACTTGCACCCACCTAATAATTTCAGACCACCCAGTGAACCCACTCTGTCTACAAATGCGTCAATTAATCACCGTGCCTCTAGCAAAAGGTAGGAGTGGGGAGTCAGCAGCTGGGAGCAAGGCAGGCACATAGAGATGCCGTGAGGCTCGGCTCAGACGTGGAGCTTATGGATATCTTGTATGCGCCTGATCAGGTACCGCAGCCAGCTCTGCAATGACGGTCCCAAGTGCCGGCGCCGCGTGTGCTTCTTTGCGCACACCATCGATCAGCTGCGCGTACCTTCTTCCAAACCCATCTCCTCCAGCGATGCCCCCGACTTGCAGGTACCAGCAACAAACCCGCCAAACACCAGAGTAATCTGACCTTCTGGCACTGATGAGAAAGCGCCTGCTTTCATCTGGCACCGGAGCTTGTCTCCTTAATCGCTGAAATGCAGGACTTTGTGCCGTTGCCCAGATGCGGTCGTTCTGTGAGATAAATAATGGTTGGAGATGGGTGATGAACTGCGGTGGATTAGGATGGTGAAGTGGGGCGTTATCGGAGGTCTTTGTAATGGCAGCGGCGGTTCTTACAATTGGTGTTGTGCGCACGCAGCCGGGGCAGATGGAGGTGGGAACGCTGCCGCTGCCGTCGGAGCCGATCTCGGCCGCGCCTGTGCCGGCGGATGCGCCCTACATCCACTCGCCGTCCACCGCGCACGAGCCGCTTGTGCGCAACATGAGCATGTCGACCGCGAGCACCTCCGGATCTCTGGAGCTGCCGCCGCGGCCCTCCATGGAGTCCGAAGCCGCCAGCAGCTCAACTTTTGCCGGCGCGCAACAGGTGCGCAAAAGTGTCAGTATATGTTCTGTACCTCCGTGGGGAATGGCGAACTGATCTAGAAGGTTGTTGTTTGTCTTTGATAAATGCAGGCAGCAAAAGCAGTTTTGCAACGGGCCACAAGGTTGCTTTGTGTTTTTTGGCAGCGGGGACTGGATGCAGAAAGGCATTTCTGCATCACTCACGGGAGGAGCATCGCCTGACAGATTTTTGACCGAAATATATATTTCTGCACGCACACAGGGGAACGTGTAATGCAGCTGCAGACCCTAAGGCTTTGGACCGTAAGGTTACTCGCGTGGCAAGATGCATGGTGCACACTGCTTACTGACAGTGCGAATGGTACGCCTGCAAAGGCTGTGCAGACTGTGAGCTTCGCGCCGCCCGAGGGATTCATGGACGTGGACCGCAGCGACAAAGCAACGGCGGCCGTCTCCGGCGCTGTTCCCTCCACGGCCGACGCCAATTCTGGCGCGGCCCTCGCTGACGTGGCCGCCAGCCTGGCAAACGTGAAGAAGGTGATCCGCAGCGGCGCAGCGGACCGCTACCAGGTCATCGACATGCTGACTAACCTGCTGCGCGAGACGCTCCAGGTGAGTTGCCCAGGATTTTCTCACTTAGCGCTCAACACCTCATGGCTTTGTGCATGTGGACACTGCATCAGCTGCGCTCAGGGGAGTGTATGGAAGACTGTAATCCTGCTTGACTGACGCTAGACTTGTTTTGCGCTGTCGAGCCCAATTCACGACTATGCACTATATTGCTATTGTCTGCCATTCTTCATACTAGCTTGTCTCAAGCATAGCTGCCTGCTAGCAGGCAGAGCGGTCAGCTGGGATAGCTCTGTTTGCATCCAGCCCGAGTCCCACAAAATCAAATCAAACTGTACCTAATCACTAAGGCCTTATTTTTATTGTCAATGTGCAGGATACACCAGGAGCCAGCGCTCTGGACGCGCTGCGTCTGGCGGCCAGCGCGGGGGCCGACACATCCAATGCAACCCCCGCCGACCCCTTCACGGCAGCTTCCAAGAGCTCTTTCGACGCCCCCTGGTACGTGTTACACACCCCTGGGCTCATTCAAGTTCTCATAGCAGGGCTTGCATCTGTTGTTCACCAAACTCGCGCATTTGCCGTATCCTACCAACACAGACACCGCTGTCTCAGAGCGTTTAGTCGCCGCACACTCAACACAGTACTTTTGATCCCAATTGTCTGGGTGCTTCATGTGGCCTGTCGGAACACACAGGCTTGCAGCCTCCTGGACGTGAGGTTGTTGTGTGTCTCACACACTGTGCTGATTTCTGCGCAGGCCCGCAGAGGACGCGGCTGCGGTGGAGGTGGCCGGTCAAGCGCCTTCGGCGGCTGCAATCAGCGCGGCGCTGAGCGCGGCGTTTAGCGGGCAGATGTCGGTGTCGGCCGCCGCGGAGGGCGCGCCATTGGAGACGGCCGCGGCTGCGGCGCAGCCGCCGCGCAGCGGCCCGCTGCTGCTGCGCGGAGGGCTGCCTTCCGTGCAGCTTCCGCTGGGCGAGGGGCTCCTGGGCAAGGCCCCCGGGGCCCCCCGGCAGAGCTCCGCCCCCGACGCCCTCCTCTCCGCCAGGTGCTTCATTCCCCCCTTTTCCCCTTGCACATAAATCCTGCCTCTTCTAGAAGTCTTTGTTCGGATCAAAAGTTAAGGATATGATTCTTAAGATTGCGAAGTCTGTAGGCATGCTTGAAAAGTAATCCTTCTGCCAAGGAGCTCAGTCCAGGACGTAGGCCAGTAGCAAAGGGTAAAATGAATGGCTTCTCGGACACCTGGAAGAACGGATGTAAGAGGAGGAATTGTGCTGGAGTTGGGATGGGCTGTGGCTCATGTGTGTGTCAATTGGTGTCGCAGGTCGCAGGGGCCGATGCGTCCGACGACGACGGACGGAAGCTGCGCGCAGCTGCCCCAGCCGTCACGCGTCCTGGACCTGGGCAGCCGCCGCGCAGCTGCCGCCAGCAGCTCGCACATGCAGGCAGCTGCCGTGCAGCAGCAGCAGCACAAGCAGCAGGCCGTGCAACAGAGGCAGCAGCAGCAGCGCCTGATCCAGCAGCTGCAGCAGCGCCGCGCTGCCCTGCTGTCACAGGGTCTCTACAAGCGAGGTGCGCAGCCGTCTCATTCACTTCTCCCTCTCACTTTGCACTACTGCTTATGCTCATGTAAGGCACTCAAATATCCTTGCTTTATATGGTCGTGTCTGCAAGCTCCTGAAAAGGGTCTCTGCAGCATCAGAGCTACCCGCCACTTCTCTTAAGCAGCTATACCCGACTGTCCATCTACCTTGCATGCTTCTGAGATTGGTACTGAGCTCGCCAATCCCTCACTGCAAGCCCAGGCTCCAGAATAGCAGACAGGGCACAAGCATGACCAAGAGAACGGTTTTCTCAACAGGAGGACCCACCCCGTTTGGTTCATTTGTTCTCAGGCGGTGCCGGCAGCAGCCTGCCGAGCCACGTCAACATGCGGCGTTCCACCCCTCAGAGCACGGCGAGCGCTCTGGAGGAGTACAGCCGCACCGGAGACGTGCGCCTGCTGCAGCACATCTCCGCTCTCATGGGATCTCCCCCTACCAACGCTCAGGTGCGCCACCTGGGACGACTTCAACACAGAATCCTTGAAGTCTTCGCCATCCTTCATGACATTGTGGGTGGTGGGGTCTGGACTCGAGGGACCAGGTTGGCCCTGGGTGGCATCACATGTCATGCGGAAGCTTGCCGGACATTGCCAATCGCAGAACATTCCTTTGCTTGCATCACTGGTCAGGCAGCCATTTCAGACTACGAAACTTGTGCAGGATTTGGGATTTGTTGAGCGGGTGCATGCATGCGATGGGTGGGAAGGAGGGGCCTGATTTTTTCCTTGGGCATGTCTGCAGGCGCGTTCCCTGAGCGCGGATTATGGGATGATGTACGGCGCCGCGGGTTACGAGCCGCAGCTGGAGATGGGAGGATTCGCCGGGGGGTCCTTCGAGGGGATTAACCCGCGCGATTTGCTGTTCTCAGATGGCGCCTCCTACGCACCCTCCAATTACCCAGACCTGTCCGGAGCATCATTCATGGGGGTGTGCCCCCCCCTCTCAGAACCCCCTGCCCGGATCTTATTTCATAATGTACTGCCATGCACGGTATGCGGATGGAACGATTTGTATGTTAACGATACGCAGGATCATGGACTTCTTGCCAATCGCATGAAATTACTGCATTTGTGTACTCTTCTCTACGTAGCTTTTAAATGGAATTCAAACGGGTATATTTGACTAATTGATGGCTCCTCTTTTCACAGGAAATGGGCTATGCCGCGCCTCGTACCGGATCAGCCCCGGCATTTCTGGATTCGTCGGAGGCGGCTACGGGCGCGGATCCGTACGGGTCCGCGTACGGGTCCTACGGGGCACAGAACCCGCAGATGTTCGGCAGCGCCTATTCTGGCGTCTTCCCGGCTGGCGCCGGCGACGCCTTCCTGGCAGCTGCCGCCGCGGAGGGCACGCCGTCAGCCTCGCAGCCCGGCGCCGCTGACTGGACACAGCAGTAATGTGTGACTAACGGCCCAAAGCAGCCGTCACAAGCAACGCATGGGGCTCCTACTGTGTCGAGAGATGGCAGGAGGAAAGGCAACATTTAGGCACGTGGCCCTTATCAGAAAGCAGCGTTGCCGCCTCGGTCTTGGACGTCACTGATCGGCATCGCCGCATCGCTGGGAGGCTAATTCTGCAGCTGTCAGCTGTCAGAAGCTTATTCGTGTACTGAAAGGCCAAAGCTCAGTCCTGTGTGCGGCTTTGTCGCAAGGCCTCATTTGAATGCATTTCATTGGATCACGGTAGTACCGTGACGGTACTGCCTAGTCCCTTGCAGAATTGACCATCTGCGAAGCGCTCTCTTTAGCCCCACTACACAAGTGTACCATTGGACTTCTTCTTGGACTTCTTCTTGCAAAGAACTGAATGTGGTGGTTGGATTTTCATTGGGAGGGCATTGTTTGAATCACAATAAGAAGCCCTTCTCTCATCTGATTTCAGTGGCTCTGAGGAAAAGGGATTTGCCAAAAAAAATCTTTGCCAAGACAGGCTCGAGCCATCCTATTTAATAGGGTCCATTACGCATTATAGTTTGCTGATCTTGTGGGGGGCTGCCCTATTGGGTGATTGAGGTTTGTGGTGGGGAAGAGGAAAAATAGGCAATCTAATCGTTTTTGAGACTGCTTTTGTCGGACTTCACATTGCAAAATATTATGGGACTGATAAAGGGCAGGCCAAATACCGTTTGAAGGCATCACGTTGTTTCGCTCAACTCAAGAGGCACAATAAAGTAGGTTGTTAATTATCTGGGGCCTTGAATGTCCTGTCAAAGACGAAACTGTCCTGTCAAAGACGGGAATGCTCCACTTTGCAAGATGTGACCAAATGCAGACAGTCCATATTCATGATTTAAGTTGACCATGATTCAAATTGACCAGATCGTCCCCTTTGACCATGGGACCACCAAAAAAGAGACCATCTTGATTTGAGTTTCCTCAAGGTCAAATTGCGCATTCCCATTGAGGCAAGAGTTGCGCAGTTGACATTTCTTCATTTGTCTTGCACATCCATGCAGTTTGTTTTGCTGGGCTTGTCAGGCAGAGTCTGCCTGACACTGCTGTGCTTCTTTTGGAGGAAGGGATTTATGATTGGTGCATGAAACAGACGATTGCAAGCGCTGTTTATTGCAGAAGGATGTGTCGCAGTCACACTTTTGTGCCTGCCACTGCCTCGAACATGGATTTGGGGATTGCAGAATCGTCTGCAAGTTGTTGTGTTCTCTCGGATCTGTCAGGAATATTCGCTAGCTCGTTTCTCATTTGTCGCCTGCAGCACGCAGCTGTATGCATGCGTGGACTTGAG
Source organism: Coccomyxa subellipsoidea C-169 (assembly GCF_000258705.1). Classification (NCBI taxonomy): domain Eukaryota; kingdom Viridiplantae; phylum Chlorophyta; class Trebouxiophyceae; family Coccomyxaceae; genus Coccomyxa; species Coccomyxa subellipsoidea. The sequence goes on from NW_005178035.1 coordinate 167,031, forward strand.
GCGACAATGCCAATTGGTCTAGAGAAATGTCCTGGTGAATATCCGGGATGTAATGGGGTCTCTGGGGTTCAAGATATCTCGGTCGATAGAAAGCAATGCTTGATGGATTGTTGTGTACAGTCAGGGGCCTGCTTCCACAATGTGCACGTGGGCACAGATATACTTCTCTACCTTTATTCATAGATGTGCGTGTGTATTCCTTTTGGGCATCTTTTCTTCAAGCGAGGGTGCTTAGGCGGCCTGTTTTAAGAGTTGTGAGCGCTTGGCGCTCACTTGTGCGGTTGTGTCTTGTCAGCTGAAGGTGTGAGCAGTCCTGACTGCCACATCTGTCGTGACAGTCTGATCAGGCCGCCTGTGCGGCAAAGTTTCTACCTTGGTACCTTGGCAAAATGTAAATCACTCTCTGATGAAAGTATGGGAAAGTATGGCATGTGCACAGTCCACGTGGGTATGGTGACAAAGCAGCACGATGATTTGAAGATTGCTTCAGCGTAGCATGCATGTACTGATTGATCAAATTTGAAGATAGACCCTCGGGCAGCATGATTGCTCAGTTTGCACTGCAGTCAGCAAACTTGCAGACTAGGAAATTCTAACATGAACGGCAATTGCACCAGTAAGCTCAACGCGTCCAGACAGTTGTAGGTCCAATAGAGCAGTTGTCACTGTCTGCCTAGTACTTGCAACAGCGCATGGCAATCAGAAGGATCCCAACCTAGAAATCCTGGGAGCTCCTTTCTGAACGGCGGCCGCCTACTGCATCGTCAGATGGCGTTCCTAAGGAAGCACAAAATGCCAATCACAGCTACTTCCTTGGAAAAACTTGTAATTCCCGTGTTACCAAAAGAAAAATGGCTCTGACAATGAAATATCTAGGAGGCTCGATAGTATTTGAATAGCTGCTGTAGGCGTGAACCTCGACTTCCCCAGTGCCTGATCAGATAATCGACATGGCTTTGATAGATGCAACAACAGTCGCTAGCTTGACGGCGCCTCATCTGCTGTATGCTTTCATTTGGTTTCTGCCTGGATTGTGGAGGCGAGGATTTTCGAAACCAGTGAAGGCCTTCCAAGTTGCAGCAACGCTTGGGAAAGGTTTGCATCCGACTCCGCATGGCTTGATTACATTGAAGCACTACTAGCGAAGCCCATGAGACGTATCCAATTATTCTGGTCGTGCCTCGATCGCTTCTCTCCGCAGCGCTTTTCTTATTGAAGTCAACGCCTTGCTGACGAAGCATCCTCAGTGACGTGCTGACGCCTCAGACCACCTCCGTACGTGTTATATTGGAACACCCAGTGGCTTCACTGTAGGACAGCGTCAAATATTCTCTATCACCCTCACCTTGGGTACTGGTGGCTGCAGTGCTGCAGTTCGGATCAATAGTGGCATGGTACGTGGTGAAGAGCAAGGAGCAGGGGCTGAAGCTGGATCTGCTTAATGTCACCTGGCCGCAGTGGACTGCCTTCTTCGCCCTCGTATTCATTGGGCAGGTATGTCTCAGCTTCCCTTCTTAGCTGGATCCTCGGCCTTATTGTCCAGACACCACCTTCCTCACAGGTTCCATGCTGCAGAACATGCACTTTGCTACCTGGTTGACGCCAGTCATATCTTTGAGCCTTTTGTTCTGTCTTGCACATCCATCAGAGTTGCGCCAGAGGCGAATGACTCGTGAAAAATGCATGCAGGTGCTGAATATTTCAGTCTACAACACGCTGAGCACGAACGGGGTATACTATGGCACCAAGCTTGGGAAGAAGGTGGCCTGGGTGCGGGGGTTTCCCTTCAACACAGTCAGCCACCCGCAGTATCTTGGAGCAGTGCTGACAGTCTGGGGCGTTGCCTCTCTCCTGTGGGATGTCTCACCTCCAGGGCTGTTGATACTGGCTGGCTACTGGACGGCGCTCTATGCCATGACTGCATTCTGGGAGCAGTTCCTGTAGCGTTCCTGCTGACAGTGAAATCGAGAGGAGCACCACAACAGATTCCTTTGAGTGATCAAAATGTCACCACAGCCGTGGGCACTGAACAGAACTGCAGACAACAGGACTCAGTGCAACTGGGACAATGTATGATGGCATGACAACACACGATCCCAGAGTCTGAGAACTGATCAGCTGAGCGCCAGACTCATGAACTAAGTATTGCCGGCAGGGTCAAAGAATGTTTGGCCAACTGCACCACAGTGCTTGAATGAAGCTCATGACAAGAAATATGCAAGATTTCACATACTTGGCTCAAGACTTTCAGTCATTGGCATGGAAGAGCAGCAAATTCCAAAAATTGCAAATACGCAATCAGCATATCCTGCAAATTTATAATCTCAAAACCAGAATGCATAAACTAGTCAAAGATACGGTATGATCTCAAGAGCACATGCAAGCCGCTTTAAACGCTTGTAATGTGTACACACTGTGGCCTTGCAATGCAATTGCAATAAACACTGTTGCAGTGGCACTTGTAGCAACTCTGCACTTTTCTCTCACACAGGAGGCGTTAGACGCTACATAGAGCCAGCTTGGTTTGACAAGACCTCAACAACGTTCCTGGGTTGCCCAGACAGCAGTTGTGGAGTTTCTGGGCCAATCACGGTGATTCAAGACCTGCCTAGTAAGTAGGGCAGTCACTGTGGCCAAAAAGTTACGGGCGGACCAGTTGGTCCATCCAGAATCTGCAAAATCTCGTCCCAGAACCCAGAAGCCCAGATCCATCCCTCTGGGACGTCAAATTCGCTTTAAGCGGCACAAGTGCTCATGACCCTCCAGCTGCGGCACCTGTTCAGGACTCGGCATCAGCCGAGACCGGCGGGGCTTCCAGAGTGCTGCCCTGCTGTGCAGCAGCTGCAGTTGGCTGGGCTGGCACAATCTCAGCAGGAGCTGACTCAGACGCCCTGCATGCAGAAACACAGACACACCTCGGATGGAGGGCCTCAATCCTGGCCGCTTACATGATGCTTGTAATTACCTCCATGCCAGCCTAGTAGAACATGTCGATTTCGTGCACATGCACCAGATTCCCATGCACTTGATTGGCCTCCTCTCCAAGCACATGCGCTGGTCGCCGCATCACTGGCGATTCGCACAAAGTGTTCTCCTCTGTTTTAGCTATCCACCCACGAATAGAGTACAGTATGTAGACCACACAAAACATACTTTTTATTGGGATCGACCCAACATGCATGAGCAAGGGCGCCTTTAGCGCTGGGCAGCTGGGGAAGGTGAAACTCACGGCTTGACAAATCCCTCAACGCCCTCGTTGTACGTTGCTGCAGCAAAGATTCCCACCCCCACGCCAGCCGCGATCAAGAGGGGCACAAATGTGATCGCAAGCTTGCCGACAAACTGCAAGCAGCCACGCTTGGCTCAACTATTTGATCAGATTTTGCAGACTTTTGCATAACTGCAGTAGCCCATCCACTTTTGACATATTTTCCCAGAGAAAGATTGCTTGGACTTTAGACTGGGAAAGGCAAGCACTGGAGCATTGAGTGGTGGACTGCACCTCCCACTGCTCGCCCTCCCAGAAGTCTTTCTGTGGTTCGGGGAAACGTTCTGTGCTTTCAATGACGACGCTGCCAAGCGCTACTCTCTGGTTCTGCTCTGCAGCCTGCGTCTGCTCTTCGACGGCTGCTCTGCATGTGCAGCTCTGCCTCGACAACTTCAGAGCACGTCTGTGCATGTACGGCACATGGATCACTGCCCTCAAACTCGATGATGGTTGTATGTGTGCATGGCTTATTTGCGAAGAGAAACTGGTAGAGGCCATCATCTTAATTTGCTCAGATGCTAGTATTCTTGTACGATCTTTTTCTTGATAACCCCGTCCCCAGTCAGATCAGAACACGAGAGGAGTGGTTGTTATCTTCTCTCAAGCAATTGTAAGGTCAAGCGACCACTTTTGATGAGATTGATGCGATTGCGGAGGAGTGTACTTTCTATCTTGATGCCTTGACGTCACAGGCCTTTCGGCCACCTGGCAAGCATGTGAATCGGGATAATTAAAACTTTCAGCAGTTGTGCCCAGACCAAACACACCATATGTGAGCGTATCTCATTCTCAATTGTGCGTTTCTTGCTAAATATCCTCTGTTCTGGTTCCGGGACGGCTTGGACTCCTTGTCTGAAAACCACCAAAAGACCTAGGGTGTCGCTCACGACGTAGTACAATGGAAGTTGTGCGGGAAAAACTACCAACCACAAATGAGAATGAAGATCAGAACTCGATCGTGGAAGATGCGCGCTTGCATCCTGAGGTAAGGGATGCCTGGCAGTTCCCCCCTGATCTGCCTGAAATCAAGCTTCCTGCCTGATCGATCAAGCTGTAACCTATGCGTTGCATGTTGATAAGTTCATCTTGTCATTCGGTGAATAACAATCAAGATGGGGCTTCTGTTGCAGACAACAGGAAAGAGGCTGGGCCAGATTGTCCGATTTGAGTTAGGAGCACCAGAGAGTCCGGGTGCAGCACCTGCAAATTTAGATCACATAACCGAAGAGGACGAAAAGTCACATAGGGGCAGTGACGCGGAAGTCAGACAGAAAGCCAGGCAGGCTCTGGAGAGCCTTTTGGAAGGCAATGCGCGCTTCCGCAAGGTCAATATTTGTCTGTGCAAAGCATGGCAGATCATACTTTCAAGCCTGAAGCTACGAGCAGGTTGTGGCAGTCAGTGTCCTTGGCTGGAAGGGCATACAATCTCTGTGTGTCTTGCGTAGCTTCTTACTTTTGTTTCGTATGTCTGTGACAGGGTGAATTCCTGAGATGCAAGCCCGACCTGGACTTACTTGAAGATGTACGTCTCAGCACATATGTGCACCTCACTCTCACTGCCATTAGCCATCCTTAAGACAGAGCCTCCTTTCATCAGGAACTGCTCTCTTGAGCACCTCATGATGCCTGATGCATGTGACCTCACAAATTATTTTCTCATGATAGCTATACGAGGAGCAGACTCCAATAGCGGTGGTGCTCGCTTGCTCGGACAGCCGCTGCCCACCAGAAATGGTCTTCGACCAAGGACTCGGCGATCTGATGGTTGTCAGGTGCACAATTTCTTCATAAGTATGTTCACCCTTCTGTGCCACTCACTGTGCTTGCATTTGGCACCATGCTCCTGCTTGTCGTTATTGATTTCATCTGTATATGGTATGTGGGGTTCTGCTCATATGATAAGTGTGCTTCTAATGTTGCCACATGTAATTGAGGGACATGTGCTCCAGCCACGCTATATTTACGTATCCCAAGTTTGGTGCCATGCTTCTGGGTGCGTGCTTCTGTTCGCTTGGGAGACGAAGAGACAATACTTTTCACGCAGTAGAGCAGAAGCAAATGAGCAGATGAAGACATTTGGCCACGCCTGGCGGGGGAGCCTTATAAATTCTGAACACCGTGCCCACGGTTGCTTGGGTGTTGATCTGGCGAGTCCAACAAGGGGAAGGATGGTGGCAGCCTTTAACTGCAGCTTGTCTGCAGGACGCATGCTGCCCTTGGGCAAGAGAACCGTGTAACAGTAATAATCAGTAGAAACCCCGGTGCTCTATTTTGATGCCATCAGGCAAGTCTAAACCTGCTGCGCTGCATGCATGCAGGGTGGCAGGAAATGTGGTGAACGACTTTGTCATGGGGAGCATTGTGAACGCGGTGCAGCTGCTGGGGGTGCGCTTAGTCATGGTGATGGGGCACACCAAGTGCGGCATGGTTGCGCGCGCTGTGCACAACTGGGCCAAGCACGAGGCCAGGAAGCTGAAGGGCGGCGACGCGCAGGGCGCTGCCGAGGTAGATTTCGAGATTTTCTCTCATCCCTTCGACAATTGTATGTCTTCATGCATGCATCTGACACATTGATGGACGGGTTTGCTCTCACGTCCTTCATAAGAAGGGACACTTTGATGATTTGCAGGCTGCAACCACGCCGCGGCCTGCGGGGTTGCCACCGACGGGGGGCGCAACCCCCTTTGCGGCGGAGAGGGAGAACGGCGGTGGGAAGCACCACCGGGGCGGGGGGTCCTTCTCGCGGCTGTGCGGCTGCGGCGGCGCCCCGGCAACGGCCGGCGATGCCGATGCGCCAATGGCGGCGTCGGCTGCCGATGAGGCACGGCCCTCCAGCGCCTCTGGGCAGTCCCTGGCCTCCCCAAGCCAGAGTGGCGGCGGCAGGGTACGGACTGCTTTAAATTCCCTCGTTTATTGCATGGGCAGGGGGGGTGCAATTATTATAGTAAGCATTGTCTATGCAATTGCTCGAGCCCTGCGTTTGGGGCAGTCCTGGCCTCCAGCACCAGCAGTTCCAGCCAGAGTGGCGGCGGCAGGGTACAAATCCCACAAATGCCCATTTGTATTGGCTGGCAGGGGGAGATGCAACAATTGCAGCAAGCATTGTATATGTGAGTACCTGTGGGCCCTGCGTGGAACGGCGAGTGCCCACAGGTACAAGCAAGTGCTAAACTTGCTGTCCAAGGAGTAGAAAGGAGACACAATGTCTTTTGCTTGACATGCCTGGACCTTAGGACTACAGATCTGTGTAATGATAACACTGTTAAATGAAGTGCTGTCTGGGCCAACCTGGACTTTTGTGAACGCGGTGTCTTAACCCTGAGCTGTCTGTGTCATTCTGCTGAGTTGCACATGTGCTGATGGCCCCAGCTGGCGGGGGCTGTTGTATGTACATACTGAGCACCGTGCCCACAGTTGATCGTTTCTTGCTTGGACTCGGCGAGTCCATGAATGGGTAGCATTTGTGGCAGCCTTCACCTGCAGCTGGTACTTACACCCACCTTGCCTCTGGCAGGCACAGCGTGTAGTAATAATAATCACCCATGTGCCAATGCAGAGAACAAGCTTGGGGCGTCTAACCATAGACCGCCTGAGCTTGAGCCCGATAGGCGCCATCGTGGGCAGCATCGGGGCAGCGGTGGACCATGTGGCCAACAACAATCACAGCCTCAGCCACATTGTCAGCAAGTGCGTTCCTGTCTTTCTTCAGAAGGGCATGCCTGCAACCGCTCAGGGGTGTTGGATATCCGACCAGGAAAGTACTTGCAGAGATGTCTTGTTCTCCTGCCGAGTCTGCAGAATGTAGTCTTCCTGCATCACCTGTCCTTTGCCCACTTTCCTTTCAGACTGCACTCGATGGAAATCGTTAGAAGCGTCACATGTGGGTGCTTTTCTCTCTTAAGGATGGCACGTGGGTTAAAGCTTGCGCTCATTACGAGGCTCTGGCATGCTGCTGCTAGCGCAACACTTACTGGATCACGGCCTTTCTTACCCTTGGCTCTTTTATTTGAATGATTGGGGCCAGTCTTTTAAGGGTCATCGGGGTCATAATTTATCACACCCGTGGGCATGAGAAGGCCTGCACTGACGTCAATCGAACATCTTTCCCCTTCAAGTGCCTTCATTGGCCTGTTGCTCATGCTCTGCTGCGCGCAGGATCCACCGCAACGAGGAGCTGAGTGAGCTGGGGGGCACAGGATTGCAGACGCAGGACTCGCTGGGCATCACTCGCGCGCGGCTGGCCAAGCAGCGCCTCAACGAGAATCTGACACTCCTCAACCAGATCAAGGACATGCAGGTGCAGTGATTTTTGATGTTAATGTGTTTCCATATTGTTATTATTATTATTACACGCTTTTCCTGCCAGAAGCAAGGTGCGTCTGCAGACAAGCTGCAGTAAAGGCTGCCAAAATCCTACCCCTTGATGGACTGGCCAGATCCAAGCAACACCCAACCAACCGTAGGCACGGTGCTCAGTATTTATACCGCCCCCGCCAGCTGGGGCAGTTTTCATATACATAGGCAGAAAGGGGTCCCAATGCCATGCCTGCATGTCCTTGATGTATAATAGGGAACAGACTTTAGGGCAGGGCGGGACCAAGAGCTTTGGGGAGGAGTCTTTCCCAGAGGCCAGTCAGAGACCCTGCAACGTTCCTCTTTGTCAGTGCCTCTCTGCTTGAGCAGGGAATGCAACGATGTCGCCCTTTCAGCCTTTTCAACGTTCTAAACGGTCTGCATGGAGGCATGATGCACCTTCTGGCATGCCATGGCTGGCTGCTTCACAGCTTCCAATTTTTTTTTGTATCAGAACCTGTTTTCTGTGAGTCGCCACAGCCATTATATGCCAGAAGTTACACGGCGCCGAGCGAGCCTGGCAGAAGACTCGCTATCTTCCTTTAGCGAAGGGAAGGAAAGGTAGTGACTGAAACAATGTGACAACGCCCTAACCACATGTTGGCAGTGTGTCTGCACATGCTGCATGATGTATGGAAACTTTCGATAGAAACAGTTACATGACTAAGTCATCGACTTAGTAACCTTTTGTGCGTGCAGGGAGTTGAGGAGGTCGCCACTCAAAACACAGTACTGAGCGCCAAAGCGGTGTTGAAGGGACTTGTGAGGAGCACGGATGTGGCCATTTGCCAGGAGTTGGAAGTAGTTGCTGCAAAATATGACCTCAAAGATGGGAAGGTCACCGTTGTGAAAACAGGGTGGTACTCTGGGCGCTCCTTTTATTATGAATGAGAGATCTCTAGAGCGGGGCAAGTTTGCAACACTGCAATTGTGTCTGTGCAACTAGACTGACGGTTCTGCTTGCGTTAACCTTGCTTGGATTACCCCCTCAAAGCCAGAACGTCAATTTCGATCTAGTGTTGACCTGTTAATGCACATGCATATGTCTAGACACGTGCATCAAAAGGAGTACTCATGACTGATCAATAGTGTTGGGTGGTAGGGTTGTTGAAAGACTGCTACTGTACTGGCTGCATCCTGAGGGCTCTGCGACATTGGCACTGCTTTTGTGGATTGCACTGCTAGCGTGAATTGCATAATTTCCTACTTATCTAGATAAAGGCTGAGAGGCATATCGGGTGTGAAAGTTGGCAGGTGGTGTGGTGTCTCTTTGACATTACAGACAGTGGCATGCGCCAATGTATCAGGCAATGTTGTTGACTCCCTGACACCATTGGAGCGGGCTGTTCCTATCATCCTTCCTTTGCAGGACTTCCATAGAAGATGTGTATATTTAGACTTCCGTTGCCAACACTGCTGTCCCCATTCATGATGGGAGCACACATGCTGATGCATACACAATTTTAGCCTCTCAAGTCTTCCCAGTTCTGGTGTGTCCCTGGCGATCTTTGCCACTCCATGGGCCTCCCCAATGCAAGGATGCCAAGCTTATGCCTCTACTGCCATTGCCAGGCTTCTGAAGGGGAGCTAGCAGGCGTAGCTGCACCCTACTTTCACTTTAGGTGGCCCAAACGGCAACCTGTGGCTGTTTTGCTGTGCACAAAGACATCTTGAAGACAAGGCAAAGCTTCTTGGCTGAGGCCTCGCTTCTCAGTGATGAGCCTCCTTCTTGCTTACGCCAATGATCTGATCGTACGCCACATACACCGCGAAGGCAGCTGCTCCCCACTTCAATCCAGGCACTGCAGCAAACAATCGCTTTGTTTAGAGAGAAGCAGGGCAGACTTATGGGGCCTCAATTCAGGATCGTCAAGATGCAAGAGCTCAGGATGCAATTCTTCAACGCATGCAGAATGTATACAGGACTAGGGTGAAGGAAAAATAACAAGCAAAAAGATTGTTTAGGGATGCTGACCTGCAAACTTGAGGTTGTTGTTGAGCATTGGATGGTTGCGCCACACTTCGTATGTTCCCCAATTGAAGCCCGACATCGTGAAGAGGTCGCGCTTGGGGAGCACTGATTCCTGTCTCTTCTTCTGCGAAGGTGTGAGCGACAATTGCGATGAGTGAGGGTGACGTGATTGCACAGCATAAGATGGCCACGTTGGAATGCTGACCGCTCTCAAGCCCAAAACAGACGTGTTTATATTGTTCTCACATTGCTGATTGAGCCAGAGTGCCAGCGCCTCGATTGCTGTGACAAACTTACCCACTCCGAACAGACCAGCTTGCTTGTGGCAGTAGATTCAGTCAATCAGCTTTGTTGGACTGCCTGAAGGCAGAAGACTAAATTCTTCATCTATTATCATCAATTCTTCCTTTATAACACACCCGAAAGCGCCAGATATTGGATCTGATCAATTACACAAGGTGAAATCCTGCACTGATGTCTTTCATTTTGCTTTACGGACAGCCACAAGCTGTGCCTTGATGATTACCATACGCTCTAATTGAAAGATGCCGTTCATATAAGTATGAGATTGACGCTACTTGCGCAGACTCTGCGTTGCTAAATGCAGGGCATGGCAATGCCAGCCTTTGCACAAACGAACGTGCCCATATTCCGTGCGCGCATGGACCCTTCTTCTTGCCGTTTTACAATTCATTCTTGTCATGTATATTCTTTAAAGAAGGCATCGCTTCGTATCTCACCACATCAACAAGGTAGGACGAATGCTCTTATTGTGCACCAATCAAGACAAAGACCACGCCTTCACCCCTCTTCACTTGCTCGCGAAATAAAGGCTGAGAGGGCGTCATTTACATGGCGAGCAGGCTACAATGTTCGACAGAGGTGGGCAGGGACAGAGCTGAGACAGACCTGCAGCAATGGCACGAGGTGGAGGGCAGTGCAATGGCTGGAAAATAGCGCAGAGCAGGAGGTTGCCATCCCTGTCGAGAAGGCCTTTGAGATGTGGGAGGACAGGGAACGGATCCCCCAATGGATGCCCTGGATCACAAGCGTGACGGTATGTTCCTGAAGCTTCTCTCCTGTACATCACGCCAGCAAACCTGTTTTTGCGGTACTCCCTTCATCCATAATGAGTTGCCAATGCATCAGGACGACAAATCGCACGAGTTCAGTTTGCAAGCCTTTTCATTGTTCTGCAAGTTCTGCGGCTTTTTCCTGTACTCCCACAAAGCGAGACTCCTTCCGACTGCTGCATGTGTGGCAATGTTCATTTGTTGACTGCGCCTGTACAGTGGTGTCTCCTTGATCTCTTCACATTTGCCAAACCACTTGTTATGGTGCACCAGGTATTGCCGGAAGATCCCAGGTTGTCACGGTGGACGCTGTCAACGCAGCAGTTTGGACGCAACTGGGAATTCAGCTGGCTCGCGCAGAACCTGACGCCCACCAAGCTGCAGAAGATCCACTGGCGCTCTGTGCAGGTGCTCCCCTGTTCAGTGGAATGAATGAAAGAAACAAAGGAAAGGAGAGGAGAGGTTGATTGGTGTGTATGGGTGTGCTGTATGTCTGTGGCTAGCTCTGATGTCCTGGTCCTTACATGAGTGCATACTGTTTGTGGGTGTCATAAGCTCTATCCAGCGACAAGTGGCCCACGGCATTCTCTTTAAGCCAAAGTCATACACAAGTGTTCATGAGCTTGAGTAGCGCTCCAGGCAGCCATGCTCACGCCAAAGCTTCGATTGTGTGGGTGCTTGTTGTGTGCTACAAGCTAATGTTGCAGTGCGCACCTCGCCTTGCTGTGGATGACCGGTAGCATGCAATGTGCAGGGCTCCACTGGTGGGAGCTTGGGCAGCGGCATTGATATTGCAAACAGAGGCCAGATCCGATTCTACAGGAAGACGCCAACTTCCTGCTCTGTCAAGCTCACCATCTCTTATGAGGTTGGTTCCATGTCACCCTACAACGGAGAGGCAAACGGAAACTGCGGTCCTGCAATGCACCATCAAGTGCTATAAAGCCAGTCTGACTTCGATATTCTTGGGCTGCGTAATTGTTAGTGCATGTGAAGGATGGCACATTTCTCCCTTTTGCACAAGCAGTGAATGCTTTCCTATGTTGGCTTGTCGTCTCTCAGTATGGTGCTAGCAATCCTGTCATCTGATGCCAGCGTGTTCCTTGCATACTGGTATGAATGAGGCATGGACTGCGTAAAAAAAACTGCAGCTGCCTGTCGGCTCTGCCAAGCTTTCATCTTGTGTAGCTGGGATGTGCTGGGACTGCCATTAACAAGTTGCAATATGATCCAGGTCCCCGATGTGCTAGCACCCTTTGCTGGAGCGCTGACGCCGATAGTGGAGTCCATCTTGAGCAATGATCTGAAGCGTTTTGCTGAGCTTGCACCCAGGCAGGCTTGATGTGAATGATGTGAGAATGTTTGAAGTGTCACAGCAATGATCTGCAGAGCACTCACGTGAGGCAGTGGGAAAGGCAAAGCAAGGGGAGACATTTGGTGTCTTGTGTATGAGCGCAAGTTGCGCTAAATCAATTTGCAGAACTGCCGCTCCGTCAGGCTTGAGAGGAGTATTGGACTGTGGAGTGCCAGAGCAGTGAGTGGCAGAAGCACTGGCTTGTCAAGCCAGGATTGAGGTAGTGAGAAAAGTAGAGCAAGGGGGAGAAATGGCGTTCTATCCATCAGCACAACTGGGCACTAACACCGGTGTTGCAAGCACCTTGAGGCGGCAATTCTGACCATGTTTATATTCTTGGCTCACGTGTAGAATGAGGATATCTCTGTAGAGCATGATTGGTAGTCATTGGGCACGCCGGAAATGGATTAATGATTTAGATCAGTCGAGACACAGTCATGTTGAGAGTACAGCTAGCGTTTCTGCCAGGTACTTGATAGAGTGATGCACGACTCCAGAGAGACTTGAAGAAATTTTGGACTTGTGAACATCAGAAGAGAGTGGTGACTGAGAGATGAGTATTCAGAAAACATCTGTCCCCACATTGGGCCACATTGGGCTGCTGATCTGCTGCTGACATCAAGTACACTGCCTCATTTCCAGCTGCCAGCAGGAGGTTGATTTGCATGGTGGTCTGGTGTATACATAGGTTAGCAGCAAGAGATTCTTTTACCTCGAGAGAAGTCAATATCTGATGTGCAAGCTTTCCCATTTTTCATATTCTTGGTCATGCAGCTCTTATCTTCTAGCAACTGATACCGTGCACTCATTCAATGCACCAGGGCCATGATTGTGGTCTTCATTGGGCACATTCAGACACGCATTTGCAGCACAATTCAGATGTTCCCCTGCATGGGGCCATTTATGGACACGAGAGTGGCACGTGCACTCAGAAAGGGAGCTTTCAAAGTTTAAAGAACAACCTGCTAGCCACTAGCAGAACCTGCCCTACTACATCAGAGAGACCCTACTACAGCCTTCCTGTCCAGAACAGTTCTATTCCAGGTCCACCCTTGGGGATGGCTCAGGCCAGCGGAGAGCACTTCTATCAATTCACCAGAAGCGTGCAGTGCTGCAGAAAGCTAGCTTGGCGGGAGGCTAAGCCTGCACTGAGGAGCTTTCCTTTGGAGAGGATTTCAGATCTCTCGTCTAGAATTTTCCTATATTTTATGCCACAATAATATGCACAGCAGCAGCTAATGGGCCTAAACTCAAGATCGAGCTGCATCAAGGGCTTTGTAGCGCTCGTGGCCATCGGACGCGCCTTGCCGGCAGTGAGATGAACATCAATGTTCCTAAGTTGCAACCAACTTTCCCTTCAGGCCTCTTTGCTGATGGGGCATCAGCCGTGACTCACTGGCAAGTCACCCGCACGAATTGCTGGCGGCAGCCCCCAACAGGCGTTGCGTGCTTGCTTCCTGTACAATCAGATCTGCCCTTTTCTGCCCGCAACTCTGTCTCTGCACCAGCCTCTAGACCTGCCCTCCTTGCTGATGAGTCATCTGACATGACTCACTGCTGAGTCATCCGCGCGAGTTGCTGGCGGCGGCTTCCGGGTCGATGGGTGACGCGTACTCCGGGGGCGTTCCCGGTGGTGGTGAGGGGGCCCCCCAGCGAGTCATGTTCCAGGGAGTTATCGGCGGCAGCGGGGGGCTCCGCCTGACCGGGGGGTCCGGGTGCGGCACTGCCGGGGGAGGGGACCGCAGCTCCTGCGAAAAACATTGCAAAAGAAGCTCGATGTCCTGCATCTTCTCACGAAATGAAGCCTTGATATAATGTAGGCTCGCTGGTGGTCACTGTGCTGCTGTCCTCTGATCTCCTATGGAATACCTAATCATGCACTGTCACTGTGAGTTTCCCCCATCCTGAAACTGGCACATGTTGTGCAGTTGCATGCCTGCGCTGCCATGCTGCAGCTTTTTAATTCTAAAAATGATTTTTGAAGTTAGTGACCAATTTGCATGCAAGGCGCCTCATGCATCACTACCTTCCTGCAGTATTCATTGCGAGTGCTCAAGCGGCAATCACTACCAAGTTAGTACTACCCAACCGATGGCCCCTGTGACAGGGCTTGTGTTTGACTGTTGAATCAGTATTTGCAAGCAGCTGTGCATGATCAGGGAAGCCTGCGACTCCCCCCTGGCACCCACCACTTTGGATGTCTTGTCTTGGTGACACTGGTTTCTGACAAGCGCATTGGAGGGTGGCGCATGCCAAAGGGCAGTCAAAGGCACCTGTGGTCACACCTAGCTAGGATCAAGTTCAGGAACACATCACAGAGCAAACACTCCCGTCAAACAGCGAGGTGCATTCATCGCCATTCGGCGCATCTCTGGCTGTGGGCTGCATGAATGCATCCGCGCCATCGGGAAAACAGTCTTCCAAGGCCTTTTACATGCCAGCCATGGGGCAGGTAATATTTTTCTATGCCCGCTGTCTTCCGCACTCACCTGGCCAGGGAGTGCTGGTGGAGAGGAGATGCTGGCGTTGGGTGGAGGTGGCGTTACCCAGGGCACAGGGGGCGGCGAAGGGGGCGTGGGAGGCAGCCCTAGGCCTGCATGCATGCAGGAAATCTGTCCACTCCTTCAAAACACTTGATTGCATGCACCTAAAAGAAGTGCAGACATCAACGAGGCTGCTGCATTATCGGCACCTCGTGTCCAAAAATAGCAAGCCGAGAAACCCTCGTCAGCTTACGTTCAGAGAGGCTCAGAGACAGTCTGGTCACGTTCGGTGAATTGTGGGCCTCGCGATCAAGAGCTGACCTGAAGAAGAGGCCTTGCCCTGTGCAAATTCGGTAGTGTCCCTGGGTGCACGCCCGTCTGCGGAAACCACAAGGACAAGAAGTACAGTCGCCAGCGCTAGGCTCGTCTGCATGCTTTGACGCATCGACCAACTCGACGAATGAGGAAGTAGACGGAGTAGATTAGGTGGAAAGGTTGTTGGCTGGCTTTTGTGCTCTGTGTCGAGGTCAGCACAGATCGATTGCCGAGAAGGTGTCCAGTCAGCCAGTCATGCATGCATCCTCACAACCATCCTTCTGATTTGTTTGCACTTTGGTTCATAATGAAATGTATATGACTAACCACCTCGTTGATATCAGCACACGCACACAAGGTGGCTACAGTCAACTGCACTTACCAAACATCTCAGGAAGGGACTCTTTCAGATTAAATCCAAGAAAGCATAGAAAGCAGTCTGCCATTCTAAAATATCTCAAGATTTTTGCCAGCACTCGGCGCCACTTGAACATTTTTCCAAAAGACATCGAAAACCACCAGAGCTCTCTCACCACACCGCTTCACGTCAACTTATCAAAACCACGACTTCAGTCATAGTTGGATCAGACCCTCATAACACGTCAACCAGATCATGGTGGTATTGCTGTACACGGTTCAATGCCAGAGGCACCCAACTCAATGGAGACAGAACTGTCCTCCACAAGTTTGCCTTGGAATAAAATAAGTTGGTGTTCTTCCATGGCAACCATCTGTCAAGAATTCACTCCCGCCTTCTCTTCCTGTGGCAGCTTCCTCTCCAAATTACTCGCCCTCCATGACCTGATCCAGTCTCTGGCCTCTTTGACATTCTGCGGCACAGCCTCGTCCCCATCTCCCTGCAATGAGAACGTCAAGCAAACGACCAATCATATACCTATAACCAACTGCAGCAGCAGTTTCAGCCACCCAGCACAGAACGCCTTAAAAAGGGAAATGTCAAAAGCTGCTGCACTGCCAAATTGTTGCTGGACGGGTTCGGCGTTCCGTCGGACGAGTTCTGCGTTCCCGCTGGACGGATGCCTACTTTGCAGAGCAACCCAACACTCAGCAAACGGGACCCCTCCATCCCTAGCAGTGCAAGGGTGCTCTAGCGAAGACAACATCCCAGCAAATGCATTCCAAATGGAGCCTGTTTGAAGCTCTGAACGCCTTCTCATCAGTGCTTTCTGTGGGACACTGCGGTAAAAAATTCACAGGCATCGTGCTTGCCCACACCGAATGCAGCACCTTGATGAGTCAAGAACCTTTAAAACCTTTAAAACAACTCATGCCTCGGAAGTTTGCTGCAAGTGCTAGTGCTGTGGGCCATGGGCGCTCGCACCAAACTCTGTCAATCACACCACTGTCCCAATGGCGAATTTGCAGAGTCCGGCTGAGAGTTTCCGGCACCCAGCACTACTGGGACACACAAGGCAAATGGAAGGATCAAGAAAAAGCAAGTGAGCAGAGAGGATCTGGGTTGGTGCGCGCTGTTATGTCCTTGGGCACAGAAGTGACGGGTCTATTGCCGCCAGAAGGGATGCAGCACCTCTGCCCAGCATGCCTTCCAGTACAAGTCTGCTAGAAACTTACTGCCCCCCTTGTACGGATCCTTCTGATACACGCTGTCGCTACTAGAGAACCGCTGCAAGTAAAGGTTGCCAAGTCCCTCATTTGTGTTGGACTTGCCAGATCCAATCGCGGGCTTGGTGCCCTCTTGTTGTACCGGCCCTGCTGGCCGGAGTTGAATGGATAAATGGTGAGATGCAAACTAGTGGTCCACACCTGCGGCTGGGCGCCGTTCTGGCCCGGGGCGGAGACTTGTGCGCGATTGTCCCCGACGACGGTGACGGAAGTTGCCGCGGAAGTTTCCTCCTCGCTGCGCACGCGGCCGCCGCGGCCGGCCGCCTGCGCCGCCTGCACTCGCTCGTCCGACAGAATCTCCGCTGTCCGCTCCCTGGAACGCAGCAAGATTATAGAGGTTATTCAATGGATCTGAAAGTCGTCACACGACTCTATTAGTAATATTCTTAGGGCCAAATGTCTGCGCCCAATCGTCACACAAGAATCTCCGCTGTCCGCTCCCTGTAACAAACAGCAAAAACTAGACTTCAAAAGATGACCTAGCAAAAGTGCTGCCATCCTTTTAGATCCCATCCCCAGGGTCACAGAACCTTGCCGCATGCCTGCACTTCTGCAGTCACAGCAGATCCAACAGCAGGCCCGTAACAGCCCAAAATCTGCACATATTGACATCTCTGAGGGTCTTCTGAGAAGATTGCAAGGGCATAAAAGCACTGCTCCTCACTGAGAATATGTACAGGCGAGGAATAGGGGAGACTTTCTTGAGACACATATTGGCTCCCATTGGTGTGTATAGGCAGGAGACTCGAAACCAACTAAAGTATGTTAGTTTGCAACCCCTTGGTATAGGGCTGTAGAGGGGGATAACACGCACGGTGTAGGGGGTTTGGGCGGGGGGACCGGCGCCGGCAGGGGAGCGAGGTTGATGCGCGGGCGGTGCCGGTCCTGCACGGCGGTCAGGAAGAGGCGTTCCAGGTCCGGCTGACTGGACGCCTTGCCCCTGTCCCCGGCCGCCTCGCTCCTGCGGATCTCCACCGTCTTGCCTGCGCGATTTGAGAAGATGTCGGAGCCTCTCCTTGTGACAAACAACTCGGGCTCACCATGCACTCTCTGGTCTCTGACTCCCCAACTCATTGGTTTGCAGTTTTCCTGTGGTGCGCACGACTCGCCAGAATATCACACTGACCATTGACATATTACATTTATTCCAGTCCTCAGGGCTAGGTGCGTTGCAGCAACCTCTCAATGATTCCCTCTCAGCCTTCCCTGCCTTGGCATTTTCTCCAACAACGGCATGTCAATCCCATGGAATCCAGGTCATTCCATTGACATATATTGATTAGATATCCATCCTCGAGTTCCGGCATCATGGGAACTAGACAGGGTCTGCGTCAGCAAACATCACAAGCTACTGCAGTGCGCAGGACTCAGTTGCTGCTCTTTGTGTCCAGGCGTCCATGCCAGACATGTATGTCTGATCCCAGAAATATTGCCTGCAACCCCTTCCTGTCTGCACGGATCTCATGCATGCATGCTCTTTTCATTTCTCTCAGAATACTCACCGACCGAGGCGGCAGTCCCAAGCGCGGCCACGGCGACTCGCGCGACCTCCTTGCGGCTGATCTTGCCGGAGATGCGGTCGCCCTGGGACGCCTCCAGCACGAAATCTGTGTCCTCGTCCTCGGACGTGAGACCTGCACCAGCACACCAGACCAAGTCACCTCTGCACCCATTTGCCATGCTGTGTCTGCTCTTTTCTATGCGGGGATCGGACGTCTTGAGCCATGCATTGCCTTGACAGAAGCCTGCATGCCTGACTCCTGCTTGACTCCTGCTGATAGCATCAAAGCATTCGGAACTGTACTGTTCAATTACTAGCTTGCTTATTTCCATTGCAGAGTCTCTGGCCATCAGGTATTCCACAAATGAGCACTGCTGCCTTCTCACTACAAAGCCCAAGAAGACCCCTTGATGCAACATCAATCTCTTCTGCCTACAGCTGGCCGCCCTCTGACATCAGAAGGGCGGTAGCGCATGACACACACCTGTGGAACGCACTACGGCGTAGGGGATGCCTGCGCTGCGGACGGCCCACTCGCCGGCATACTTGTGGTTCAGCACGCCACCTGCACCCCACCAAAGGCGTTACCTATTGGTATCAGTAAGAGCGTTAGTAATGCACGTACTAATACACGGGTGCTGCCTGACGGCAAGGTGTGTCAGCAGGCAAGCTGCAGGTAAAGGTTGCCACACACTAGACCCTTTGTTGGCTTGCCGGATCCGAGCAAGACCCAATTAATAATGGGCATGATGTTCAGCATTTGTACCTTCCCCCGCCAGCAGGGGCGTCAACTATGCAGACAAACAGTCAACGCCAAAGTGAGAACCACTTTGAAGATTGTGTGCACGGCAAGCAGCATGTTGAAGATGGGAGCATCCGGCTCACCGGGGTTGAGCTGCACAATTGGGATGTCGGCTTTGCGCGCAGTCTCATCGTCGCCGATCTTTGCATTCCTTTCCACTCCCGCCGATGTCACAAACACTATCGCCGGGCGCGGCTCCCTGAAACCCTGGATCCCCCCCTTGATCTGTGTAGCAACAACATAGGTATTTAAATTCTATTTGATGGCCGGCTGGCGGGGGGGCAATTGAAAGACTGAGCACTGTGCCTAAAGCTCTTTTGGTGCTGTTTGGATCTATCGAGTCCAGTAAAGGGTGTGAAATTTGTATCAATACCAACTGCTAGCGCAACCTGCAAATGAGGAATAACTTCCTCGGAAGGAAATGCACGGCGTGGTCCATATCAGCAAAGGCCCCGGCTGAACGAAAAATGTCCACAGAATTTCGGAATGCAAGACCTGTAGCATATGCTTACAGTGCCACGCAGCAGTGGGCACTGCATTGTCAGCACAGACCTTGCAAGCCTTGAGACGAAAAACATCAATTTTGCTGGGATTTCTGTAGCATGCATGGAGCTGTTTGCACACATTAATGCACCTTCAAGGAGAATTTCCCGGCCCAATAGTTGGGGTTCGCGAGGCCGTTGAACTCGAATCTGCTGAGAACCAGTCCCAGCTGGCGGACTGAGGAGGGATCCAGTTTTGGCGCGGCAGGGTCCACGCGCGCTCGCTTCACAGCCACAAACTCCCTCCAGGGGATGTACACCGTTGTACTGCGGCCTGCATGCATGCACAGCGTCCGTGATATTGGTATGACAGGCAGCGCAAGGGAGTACATTATGTCTATTGGCAGGGCAAAAGATCACATGTGCGCATGCTATTCTTCAAACTAACTGCCTATCGATCTAAATACAGATGGAAGGACCTCTAAAAATGTTGCTGCCAGCCTATTGAAAGGAGGGCAGAACTCCGATTGTTTGCTTTGCAAGTAAATGGATGACCAATTGATCAGCACGGCCTGCGCTTACTTCTTTCCCAGGGGCAACTTACCAGGGATGCACAACCACTGGGCCGATTGGACTCAAAGGACATTGTCCAGGTACTGATAATTGTTTGAGGCTATTGAGGGCTTTATTTGGAGGGTCACTTCACAGGTGTACCCTGTATCCTTGGTAGATCAGGCGGGTGAATGCGTTGGTGGCAGTGCTGTGCATAGCAGTGGCCACCCCAATGCCTGAAAAGCTTTCGCATGCGCCCTCAAGATTTCTTGAACTGCTTCAGGTTGCAAAGCATATGAAATAAGGAGCGACGCTCACCTGGCAGTGTGTCAAAAGTGGCCTGGAAGGTGCACTCAGGCAGGTCCTCCTGATCTGCGGTCTTTAGGTTGAGCTTGAAGGTCTGCCCATCTCCCTCCACCTCCAGCGCCACTCCATCAAACTCCCCCAAGTTCAGGTCCAGCGCCTGCATTGTCATCGCAGGATATCATGAGCGTGGATTCTTTTGCCCGGTGACCAATGGTACAGTTTATCACCATTGATCACCAGCCTATAGTGGATGTTGGGGCTAGAAATTTTGAGACGGATACCTTTCTGGGCAAGGATTGAGTCTTTCAAGGCCAAAGAGGACAAAAAAATTAGATCGCAGTATACTGGTCTGAGGCAATGCCCAGCCACAAATACATCGTCACATAATCTGAGCATGCATGCATGCACATTACGCCATAACAGGCGCACCTTAGTACGCGCGCCGCAGAAGCCGCCGCCCTCAATGATGAGGTCACCACTAAAGACAGCGCCGGAGCCGTCTGCCGCCAAAGTAAGCGCGCTGGATGACTGACCGCCCATGATGACATCATCCAGCCGCTGCCACTTCACCAGGTCAGCCTCGCTCGTCATCGGAAGCACAGTAGCCGTCTCCCTCGATTTCGCCTGCAGTGACAGCACAAAATGTTGCCATAATGATTGCGTGCATGGCATTCACGCCAAAATCATCATGCAGTTGGTCATGCAGTACACATTGCTGTTTTCCTCTGTTTAAACGCAGAAGGCACGCGGTTTGAATGCCCAGATTCACTGGGCCTGGGTCATGCATCGTGCCACCCGCGGCTGAAATTGCCTCCTGTACTCATTTCAAATACTCAGTGTATCCTGATGTAATGGATATTGGTCATGCAAAATGCATGCATGGGTGTCACGCTTTCATTCAATTCCACTCATTCACCAGTGCTTGAATATGGAATCAGGCGTAACATGCATGCGTATCTGCCCTCGCATGCTTTCACGTGGAGCCAACTTGAAGCACTGGCTGCACAACATGACTGACAGCAATGAGGGCTTTTGAGCACTCATTCTGGTGAGCTGCACAGTAGGTCCAGATAGCCACACGCACCTTGTCCTTGAAGACACTCTGCAGCGCACTCGCAATGTTGGCCACCCCTTGGGCATCCACCCTCTCCGATGTCATGTCATCCAGATACCTGCCAGGACATTTACACACGACGCTTCAACCTCAAATTTTCACCGTGACTCACACAAGTCTGCCTAAGAGGCAGACAAGAAGGGCTGTACTGTGAGATTACTGCTGGAACAGCACAGCACACTGTTTGAACCCAGCGGCCCTTGGAGTAACAGGCGGAAGAGAAGATTCAAGGTGCTCTGGTACAACACAGCACACTCTATGACTTCCAAATGGAAAGGCAGCCTCAGGGCTGCCCGGCAGTTGATGGAAAAAAGCAAATTATTCTTGTTATGATGTGGAGATGTTAAGGAGAGCAGGGATGACCCGCGCACCCCATCTTTCCGTCAGGCAGGCGGCCAAAAATCGGCCCAACAGCGCACGCCACCTGAGACACGCCCGCCCACAGCTCCGGCCTGTTCAGGCTCTCTGGGTTAGTGATGTCCACGTCACCCTCAAGCGCCAGTATTCCCTGCACAACAAAAACAGCTTCCAGCCCCGAAAAAGATTTGCGCAGTCCTCTCCTCCCCGTTTGATTGTTTGCCACTCCCTTTTGTCGCTCTTCCCATAAACATTTGGTCACGCAGCCAAAGCACGGCAGAGAGATACTGACATGCAAGGGCACAGCGCAAGTGAGAGTGACTCCTCAAGTGAAGACCAAATACATGCTTTGGCAAGCCGCCTCAAGGGCGCAAGATGTCAGAAGCAAGGGCGCAATCTGATCCCGCTGCTACTGTATTGTGCACAACAATCAGAGCATAACTGCTCCCTCGAGTACATCACAGAAGTCTCTCACAACAGCCTTGAGAGGAAGGCATCTTCTGTACCAACATTGCATCGCTGCCCCAATACATTCAGACAACATTCATCACACGTGCATTTCATACCGGTGTCATCTTTACTGACCTTGGACTTGTCGGCCTGGTAGCCCACGCGCAGACCGAGCTCCTCAAAAACTGTGTCCGCTTTCTGTGCATCCCGCGCAGCTGCCACCACTGTCCGTCCCTCCTCCAGTAACTGCACCCAGCATCACCAAGAATACAGTCAACAGGCCATGACAGTAAGTCTCCGTCTACTCTATGCTGTCACCCGATGCCCCTAGGAAAGCTATGATCTTGAAGAGGCACGATCTTGATGCAGCGTGCGCTAATAGTTGCGCACAAAACCCCGGCATACAGCTCTGTGCATCCGTAGCAGTTGCCAAAATTACACCATCATGCCTCAGTGAGACTGGGCAGACACTGTGGTGCACGCCTCTGTTGTGGTTAGTCATGCCTTTGCTCACTAAAGCGCCTCATGCAAGATCTTTTGGAATCGCTGAGATGAGCTGAGCATGCATGTCTTGCAGCAAACTTAGGCTCACCTGTGTCACAATCTGGCGGCCCAGCTTGCCAGTGGAGCCAAAGACAAGCACTGCATTCTCTCTTGGCGCCTGCATGGCTCCAGACTTTCCTGCAGTCTCCTGCTGAGAGTCTGCGCCGTTCCCCGGCTGTCCCTGCTTGATTCCCCAAATGAGCGCTGCCAGGCCTCCAGTCAAAACTGCAAGCAAAGCAGTAGATAACAGCAAAGTGTCAATTGAAGGGCTCCATCACGACATAACTGCTTTCGTCTTGCCTTCAAGCAGTCTGAAATAAACCAGATCAACTTGTTTGGTCAGGTCGTCCGATTCCCTTTGTGAAGCTAATGTTCAGTCATTGGATATACATATTTGTACCTGTTGCACCAGCTACAATGGCATCCAGTGGCACAGCGGAGAATTGGAGGGCTGCTCTAGGAGGAGCACAAATGTGCTTTTGTGTCCTTCTCAGTTTCGAGCGGACTGTGAAGGGCGTCTGTGATCCACGAAATCTGCAACTTTGCAAGAGATGTGCAGTAATTCCCTTAGAGGTGCTCTCGTATCTACGAAGCACTGACGATCTGCAGTCTTGAGACAGCAGCATGGGTGCTGAAACTTTATCTTCTGAACTTCAGAACGCGCCACCTGTTTGAAAATGCGATATGCCTCACGGAAGACACTAGCTTGCAATCACAACATATATTGGAATGGTTTGATGACGTTGAGGCGCGCTCAAAGCTAAAATGCAAGGCAATTTCGATACAACAGTGACCCACAATGTTTCTAATATGATGGACTTGCATGCAAAAACCTAGTAAACCTGATGCATGGCTCCCCTGCATTACAAAACGCGACACAAGTGTCATTTTCATCTGAAAGGTCCGGTGATATGGAACAGCACGATCACTTCAAAGCGCTGCAGAGAGTCTCAACGCTTTCTCTGCAGCGCATCTCTGCATTGGACGTCCGCGACTCGAAAGATCGGGTGAACAGATCGGTGCACGTTGAAGCCGAGCCCGGATCGGGATTCGATGGGATAGAAAAGACTATCCCGCGCTACAGGTAACATCCTTGATTGTCAGATTCTCGGAGATTGTCGTAACACTGAGAAGAGCGCCCACTCATCCTGTCTGGGTAACCCTAGCAAGTTTCCTTGGACAGAACTTCAGTGACATCCAGGGGGCCTAAATCGTATATTCAACATCAATGGTATGAACGATATCTCTCAACAACGTGTCAAAGCACTTCAAGGGCCGTGAGAGCCCTGCACGAAGAAACCTACAGCTGCAGCATGGGTTGACCATCAAGGACGATGTTCACCTCCTGGAGATCAGGACGTGTGCCATTGGTGCAGGAAATTTCCAGTTCTACTATACTTCGACTGGATCTTACGATTCTGGATCTACTTCGACACCCCTGCCCACAGGTGGGGCACCTGTCAATGCTCCATGCCATACAGATACTGCCTGGACAGCTCCTAGGAGAGTTCCACAGCTGCCAGAACCACAACAAATCTGTTGAGAACGTGCACCTCAACACAGACCCGCATTTCAGAGTGCTGATTTGTTAACAATCCGAGCATGAGCATAACCGGATAAGTAGCAGTGGGATCTGGATAACGGTAAAAAGCGAGAAGTGGTGTAAAATGTCCTTTTTAACTGATCTCCCTTTTCTGGCTGCAGCGTGTCATGGATGGCCAGCGCTGGAGTGTTCTTTGGAGCAATCTTCTTCATTGTGGGCACATTCACTTCTGTTGACATGGGGGTGAGCGCACCAGCAGTCACCTAATGTGGTGTGTCCCGTTGTCAGACATGACTCCGTCTCGATAGACTTTGCACTACGCATCGCTGAGCGATATGTTCAAGTGTTGGTGAGCAAATGTGCACACCATGCTTCATTGATGCAACGTGACTGCTACACCAACTGCTTGTTGCATGCTATCAGACCAGGTACAAATTACATACCGTATATACACAATTTTATTGGCTGCAATGACGAAATAGCAATGACGAATTGGGTGACTGTGCGCAGATAGTGGTGAGCCAGGTGGTGGGGAACTGCATGGGCGACTCCTATGATTGGGCAGTGTATTTCTGCTACCTGTGCGGGAACGCCCTCTGGTTCACGGCCACCTCGCTGCAGATTGTTGAGGCCCTGAACCTCGACCACGACCTCCAGATGCTGCAGTTTGAGTTCAACGGCATGCGAGGCCCCATGCCTAAGTGCGTCCTGTCCTTGTTCCTGACAATTTTCTAAAATGTAGAAGTATGATGAGTGGGAGTCGAACCAGTTATTTCACTTTCTTCCTGCCAAGAGGCAAGATGCGTCAGCAGACAAGCTGCAGATGCTGCCACATATCCCACCCCTAGATCAACTCGCCAGATCCAAGCAAGGCCCAATCATCCGCGGAACGGTGCCCGTTATCCGTTTGTGTACGGACAACTGCCTGTCGGGGTCAAATTCAGGTCTGCAAATGTTGGAAGGTGCAGAGCTTTAAGCTGGAAGCTGTTGGAGGTTGCGCTGTGCCATGTGGCCTTGTGTAGTACACCACGATGGCTGTTGCCTGTAGCAGTTAGCTACAGCCGCTGCAAAGGCAAGTGTCGGAAACAAATTTAAAGAAATTGTGTGCCTAGCCCTGAGCAGCAGGGCTGGGGGTGGCAAATGCTGCTTTGCCTTGCAAGATACAAAGAATCTTTGATTGTGTCCAGCCCTGAGCCTCTGTGTACCGGCCGCAGGTACAAGTGGTTTGGGCTGCAGCCACGGAACCTGGATTGGTGGGGGGCGATAAGCTACACGCTGGGGGTCGGAATGTATCAGATTGCCGCCATCGCCTCGATTATCAACGACTGCCCCAATGGACTCCTGAGCGTCGACGCATATGTGAGCCCCTTTGCAGACTAAAATATTGCCCGTAGCTTGCACTGCACAGGATTCCGGAAATTGTCTAGATTCTGATCTTGGTTGGAAATGCCCTGCATTGGCGCGAATGCACAAGTCACACATGCATACAGTCGTTGAAAGAATGTAAGGTTGTGGCATCAAGCCTGAAGGCTGCGGAAGGTACACCTGCACTGATAGAGCATGTTTTGTGCACTCGAATCTGCAGCGCAGAACTGAATCACCAAATCTAGAATAAAATGTTTTGGGCGGCTGAAGGTGACAGCAGGGAATTCCTGCTGTTTTGCAGAACAAAGCGCAGGCGTTCTTTTTGTTTGAGGCTGTGTGCTGTCAGTTGCAGCTGGGCTTAGTCACGTACATGTACCTGGTGGCCGGCCTCTTCTTCACCATTTCTGGGACCCTGTACGAGATGCAGGAGATCTCACCCTGGCTCATACCCGGTGCGTCCCGCTGCTTTAATGGCTCATGTCAGTGACATACTGTAGATTACTAATCTCACTGCCCCGTAATTTGACAGGCATAAGTAAAAATAAATGCATGGAACGCTGTAACATCAACTATGTGGAAGCACTCGAGCAAAATTAGTCTTGCGGTGCGAGAAGTGCTGCAATGCTGAGCGGCCCTGACCACAGCCATGATATTGAAGCAGATCATTTTGTTCTGCCATTTTCCGAAGGTAGTTGTGTGCGCTGTGAACTGTCCAGCTGCGCTGAATGTTCAAGACAGACTTCAAATGAGCTTCAATGCTTCAGGGTTGCTGAATTACCAGAGGGGTTTTGATGAAAGATACTCAACTTTGCAGGGATCTTGGTGCCGTCTTCAAGGAGTTATTTGTCCTCCCTCAAGTGGTGGGGCCTGTGGTCGTACTTCTGGGGAGGGGTGCTATTTGCCCTGGGAGGGATCGTCCTGTACTGGTTCTCTCCTGCCAACATGACAATTTCCCTGGTGAGCAATCAGGCCTACTTCAAAGTCCAATTTGCCCCTTTTAAGACCATTTCTTGTCTAGCAATAGAGGACATTCTATTCTCTGGACGGCTTGGTAGGGGTACATGGGGTTTTGGAGACCGATGTATCAGGGGTGCGCATGCATCTGGCAAAAGACTG
The DNA here is from genome assembly GCF_000258705.1 of Coccomyxa subellipsoidea C-169. NCBI lineage: Eukaryota > Viridiplantae > Chlorophyta > Trebouxiophyceae > Coccomyxaceae > Coccomyxa > Coccomyxa subellipsoidea. The sequence goes on from NW_005178035.1 coordinate 193,624, forward strand.
TCTTACGGCAAGTACAAAAGAAGATTGCGGCAAGTGCCAACCTTGCCACGTGCGGTCTCCATAGGAGAGGTGTTTGAAACTGAGAGAATCATTCCTTTGTAAACTTATCCCTTACATATCTCCTGCAATATTAAGATTGGCATTGTTTGCGCAGGACACGTACAATGTCATCAACGGTGTGGGCTTTGGCGGAGGATCTATTCTGTTCCTTCTGGGCGCTGCCCTCATGCTGGCTCGCCAGGTGGGTCAGTGCGCTGAAGCTCAATCCCTGCACAGAAATATCTGACATATTGGAAAGCTTGACAATGATCAAAGATGAAGCTCTTTGGCATCAGACAATAGCTGAAATCATTGCTGCTCTGCGCAAAAGAGGGAGCTCTTAGTTTCCTGTGAGCTGCGTGCGTCATCTGTCCTGCAATTGATCAAGCGTATGCGCCTGTATCTCTTATTCTCTTTGCCTTGCAGTCTGGGTCTTCTGTGGCTTTTCATTCTTCAAATTAATATAGACCCATAAGTGTCAGCAGAGTACCCTTAATTTGCATGCAAGTAAAGTGACATCCCTTGTGCCTGCAGTCGCGCGGGCGGTGCCGTCCAAAATTTGGAGCAGTGGGACGCCTCGATCCGACAGTGCATGTGACTGTAGCTGGCCAGGGCGCTTACCACACAATGCACATTATCAAAGAGAGGTCTCTGGACCATGTAGCCTGACAGGACTCTCTTTTTCATTTTAGGGTTACTGACCAGTATCCATCAGTTAGGATACTCCGGAGTATGACCACTGACCACAGCGGAGTATGTCTCTAGTCCTACAGAAGAGGTCAGTTCACACGGGTCTTTTTGCCACCTAAAGTGGTTTTTTATTATTTTTTTGAGTCACCTGACGATGGAGGTGGTATGTGAAAAGAGTGGAGGGTTCGAGGGGCTTTGAAACAAGAAGGCATCCTGTCACAGCACGGGCACATATCAGGTTTCAACATTTACCGCGAGGCAGCACTTTCTCCTTTCATCGGCACTCGCACTGCCTTAGATGTCTTGCCTTCAATCCTGACTTAACATAAACTTGTGTTTTAGACATCTGAACACCCAGACACTTGATGTTGACATCAGCTGCTGTGTTGTCTGTACTTCTTGTCAGTAAGAGCCCAAACAGCAATTGTTCTACCCCAAACTCCCAATGCAAAAATATCTGGTCAGCAAGAAAATACTTGCCGGCATGATGGCAAAATACTCACTTCTGGAGTGCTGGTACTCGGTCACATACACAAGCAGAGACTTGCCTTTGTGCACAGGTAAGCTGGGCTGTTGGTAATGCATTGGCGCCAGTGGCGTACCATCTGAGGCCAATGCAAAGGGTCCAGCTGTCGGTGCAGGCGCAGGTGCAATTCCGGTATTTGGAGCAGGGGCTGATTGAAGAGCGATGTCTGCCGAGTCCCCTGGCATGGGTGCAAATTAAAAGCTCTTCAGTACGACAGCAGTTTCAAGGGTCTTTAGAGCCTATTCCAGGAATGTCCTGGCAATGACAACTTTCCATTGTCAGGACACAGATTGCATAACTTGGTTGTCAAAAGATGTTTTTTGATGGCGAAGATGGAGTGAACGTACCAGGCGAGGCAGGCTCCGGGGCTGCTGCGGACTCCTCGAGAATATTGCGTGCGCTCACTTCTCCTTCTGCAGATTCAACGCAAGGTGCAGGCTGCGATTTCAGGAGGAGAGCATTTGTTTCAACGCCCAGCAGTGAGAAGTGGGTTTAAAGCAGAAACTAAAGGCAGCATCGCACATAACTGTTCTGCACAGTAACATCGCAGAAGGAGATTATCTGTCTCTGACATCGGCTGAATTGAGGAAGTCTTCCGCTGGACAAAACGCACCGCTCAACAGTGCGAAAAGGACGCAGCCGAATAGAAGCGATCTGCCGTTTTAAGCGATAGGTTTCCAGTTCACCAAAGAACCCTTCACAATGTCAATTCAAGATTCAAGGATCCCTGATTCCGCCACATCACTTGCAGAAAGTGGAGAGACGAACGATTGAGTCAAAGCGGCGGGTTAGCAATCTCTCCAGTAAGGATCACGTGCTGCATGAGTTAGATCATTTTTGGAAGTGCAGCAATTCCGCTTGATGAAGCCCTTTTCCCCAAAAATAATTCTGTTAGTACAGCCCAGATGGGTTTGACCCTTATATGTCAAACGGGGGCTGCAGCCGCCCTGCGTGTATGCCCTACAGCCTTTGGGTTTGTGTTTACCGTCCTGTGATAAAGATAAAGATAACGATATGGGACAAAACTTAACCTCAACAAGTCATGAGAGTGCAGCTACCCTTCCGCTCTTCCGTTCACCGTAAAGCACATAGATATTACAATCGCAGAAGCACACGTAAATTTTTCCAAGATTCCAGAAAGGTTTACGCCCACCGGTTAGTAACATGACTGGTTACAGCATGCATATGCTGACATCAGCAGTTCTGCATCTTATATTCTCCTCAAAACCTCCGGGCTCAAACTCTTGCTGGCAAGAAACAATCCAATAGAACTGCTCAGTCTTTCGGAAACCCATCAGATGCATCCACAGCCATATGATACAAACCAGGCAAAAACGCGTAAAAGATTGCAAGCTTGGTCCAGACATCGAGTTCCCTGATTTTACCGATGGCTGCTGCTGCTTTTTCATATCCTCCCGAAGCGCTGCCACCCTCATTCAACTTCTGCCGCATAGCGGCGGCTGTCTTGTAGACATCAGCTGCTGCGGATATTCTATCAGACACAGGATTATATGCTTCTTTCGGGCCAGCCTTCGAGGCAGCAGTACTGCGTATTCCCTCTTCTTTGTTTGAGTTGCCAAAAAGCACTTGCCAGCTGCGCGTTCGCACACCTAATGCAGCAAGTGCATCCGCCACGTCATCATCATGACGAGACATTTCGTCATCTTCCTGCTGAATATCACTACCCTGGTAAAACAGGGTGCAAATGGCACGAGTGGCCCAAGTGGCTGCACACGGTTCAGGCTAACTGATATATTGAGTCTGGCTGAAGACCATAATTTCTTCCTGCACAGCGGTGGGTTCACGCTGGTTCTGCAGTCCAGACAGCAGCCTACTACCCGCAGCATTATCCCCAAATGTACCTGCAGAGCACAGGTCTTGTCAGCGTTACAGCTCTGTAAATTGGTGCGGAAATTAGGCGGCGCTGCAGCTGCAGCGCAAAATGCCTCAGTAGGATCCGGAAAGAGCAGCTTTACTTGGCACGGCTGCCTTGTGCATATGCACACCACGTGACCGTTCAGGGTGGCACACAGATGTACACCATAAAGTACTTCAAGTTCAAAATGGAGCTTTGCATCAGGCCTTCAGGTCCAAGACTTTTCATACTTTGGACACCTCTCTACAAGTCTTAGCAGCATTTCTTGCATAGGCAGAGCCCAGGGTGGTGTCCGCACCAGAAAAGTCTGATGCCAGGGAGATGGTAGATCCCTATGGTTCAGGCCTGCCGCTTTCAACTGGCAGCTGACGTGCAGCACCTGCTTCACCTGCAAAAATGCAACATGCAAATTTGCGTTCTTGCTCATATGTAGACCTGACTGAAGAGCCTTGAACATCGGCGCACAGGGGAGACGGCTGGACGATTGTTGAATATGGCGATATGGCGAATTATTTGGTACTTCATAAGAAGGTATTTTAACCGTGATCGACTAGCCTGTCCTGTGTTCTCGTACAGGCAACAGACTCTAATGTGTCCAGGAATAATGGCGGATTGAATCACGTACCGTTCAGTAGGACGTAGACAAGGCACGCAACCACAAGAGCACTGGCCTGTCGCGCCATGTGCGCTTCCTCCACAGCCCGGCTCTTTAATCTCTCTATGTAAATGAGTGAGGCGAGCTCTTATTCAAGGCGGGATGCTCAAAACAATTTGACGAACGATGAACGGCAGCCAGCCAGCCTCTCGCAGCCAACTTGATGACTGACCTGGTTAGTAAGGGCTTCGTCAGCACACATGGTAGGGGTCCTTGAATCATTTGGTTCTTGAATAATTCCTGCACATGGCAATATGCACCTGCTGAAGCTCATGCAGCATTACATTCAATTTAAATTGCCAACGGCAATTGGTTGATCTACAAAAGAGTGGTATTGACTGGCACCTACAAATGCGGACCTTAGGTTGACATGACTCTGTTACAGGCAGGCTTCGGACATGTTTCTGTTACAGCACAAACGTGAATTCCAACACATGTATTTACTGGAGCTCTGTGGCACCCTATTTCACTCCCAGTGACCCATCCTCTGCATAGATCAAATCTGCTGTCATGTCCAAGGCCTGGGCTGGAGGTCCTTCCTCAACCTCTAACGGCCATCAAAGATCTTGGACAAACAAAAGAAGAAAGCGGTACACCAGAAGCAGGCCCCATAGAAGGTAAAGGTTGCCAGTCCCTTGCAATCGCAGTCCTCTTTGCCTTCTGCTTTCCCTCCCTTATCAGCTGTCTCTTCGTCCTCACTTGCTTTCTTCTTCTCTGTCAAATCTCCCTCGGAAGCTGCGGCTGCCTCAGCATTGGACGCCACATGGCTTTGAACGATGTCGATGGTGCTAGCAGAGCTTGTGTCTTCTCGGTGCAGTACAGTGCCCAAGTTGCTCTGGCACATTGTGAGCGCTGCAAGCGCCTCTGCCAGATTCAGTGACTGCACATCAGCTCCAGCGCCGCTTAATCTCTCAGTGACCACAACAGTTTCCGGCTTCACTTGCCCGTTGCTGCTAAGAGGCAGGCTGTCATGTGCTCGGGCCTCCTGTGACACACCTGCAAAACATGTCACCTCATTGGACAATTAGTCTGTGTTTCTTTGAGTGGCCTTTGAAAGCCATGTGGATTTCAAACAATAAAGAGGGTAGATCTGTGGCCCTTGAGAGAATTCTGGTGCCATGCCATATTGCTGCTAACCACCCTCACTTGGTCATTCATGTTTCCCACTTAGGTGCAGAGTGTGCAAAAGAGGCTGGCGGGGCGGTACAAATTCTGAGCACCGTGCCCACGGGCGAATGGATCTGGCGAGCCAAACAACGGTGTAGGGTTTTGGCAGCCTGTAAATGTTGCTGGTTTGCAGACGCGCCCTGCCTCCGGCAGTAAAAGCATGTAATATTAATAGACAATACCATTGATTGAAAGGCAGTCACAGGAAGACCATTCTGCAGAGAGCCACAAAATGCACGCAGTTTTGCCAGGCTTGCAAAGCTACAAATTTGCCTTCGAGCAGAATTGACTACTACTCAGATGCATCCATGCTGCTTCTTAAAGCACTCATCCTTGCAAGCTGACTTTGGATCGGGATTGTTGCAATATTAGAGGCGTTGCTAAGCTTATCAGTCCGCCCAATCTAGAGGAGCATCTGAGAAAATGGGGGCAAAGAGATATATATGGCCTGCACAAATCCAAATCGGGCTGCAAATGTAGGGCTGGGGAGCTCGAAACAACACCAAATTCACTAGTATATGGGGGGTAGAGACGGAGAGATCTTTAAGCAAATGCCTATGCGCGGACCACATTAGTTGATATGCACCAAGGTCATCACAGAGTATGCACAGGTGAATAATGAGTGTTCACCTAGAGCGTAGGAGAGTGTGTCAAGGGCAGGGTCCTTTGACGCAGTTGCAGCACTATCACCTGTTGCCAGCTCACGCGAGGCCCTTGCTTGTCCTGCAGACACAAAAGCAGGACGCATTTCTGCATGTCATGTTCATAGCACAGCTAAACGAAAGGATGGAGACGCTTCCTTGCAATTTGAGAGCTGCTAGGCTTTGAGAGGCTCATCTTGATGTTCGACTTGAAATCTTCTACACTATGCACTGTTTTGGAAGAATGTGTGCATAGTATGTTTCCAACTATTCTGGCCTGCCTGCTGGCTTCAGCAGGTCAGAGGTTAATACGTAATGTTTCCAGCAAACAGTCCGGTAGAGTGGCCACACCACAAAGCAGCACGAAGAGGAAGGACGCCACCCCAGGAACCCTTTTCTGTCTGGCCATAGCTACAAATCTCCTAACTCCGGCCTTCCTCCCTGGCTGCCTGATATCAAGGTGAAATGAGGCACAGTAGCGCCTATATTTCTGTCGAACGGTCACAAATTCAAGGGTTTTGGACGAACGATGGTGATCTTAAGAAGCTTCAAAGATCTATCACGAAATTGCTTTAAAGGGGAATTTGAAGGGTAGGGATCGGTGATATAGGTTTATTCACCCTAGGGTTGATCATGCCATGCCATGGATTGACCAGGCCACTTTTCTGCATTGCTGTCACATAGGTTGTAGCGTGATGTCGATGCGCGTTTGTCCTGTGATTGTGAAGGGGCTGCACCATTTTCTCCCTCAAGAAAGCCTTCTAAATGTACACGGCACGCAACAATAATATTGTGCACGCAATTCCTCAAGGCTGGAGGACACGTTGAGGAAGGTTTAATGCCGATGTCAAGCATTCCATGGAGCAGCATATACGGCTGTGTATATGGCCTCCAAAAGATATCTATCGTATGGTGAAAGTATGCACCCAAGGGCTCTGACGCATATACCAGCATTGACCCATCCAGATTTCTGGATGCAAGACAAAAAGATGCTCAGCTTGAATCACGGATGCCTTGGCTAAGTAGGTGAAGGTGCAATGCCCCCTGTTTAGTGTGAAATTCCCATACCAACTCAGACGGGCACACACCAGAATAGACGATATTGAAGAACACAAAAGCGATGAAAGCAACCTCAATAATGTGTGCAATCTTGCTGACAGTCGCGATGCGATCAAGGAAGGCTGATGTTTCATTGCTCAACTTCTCCACCGCGTCTAGGCGCTTCATCAGCTTGTCATCTCCCCAGTAGTTGTCTAATCCCCATTTTTCGAGCTTTTCTGAAAGCGCATTGATCTGCTCTAGACTGTCCGAAGGCGGCGGCGGTGGCGGGAGACTTGTATTGTCCATCAGCCGCCGCAGCAGCTGTGGCCGCTCGCCAGAAGCTTCTGCCTTGCCGTGTGCCTGATCACACAAGAGCTTTATCAGTGAACCCGCCTTGGCTTTCAGGTTACCTGCACAGAGGCAGTTCCGGGAGTGCAAGAAGCTGCGCGGTGCACTGCAGTGTTTCCTTTGGTGACAAGCCACAAATAGGTTTTGGAAAATAACTCAAGCCTGCGCAAAGTCACATTTTGCCCTTTTTACCTGAGCTGCCCTGAAAACCATCGGTGTGAGCCAGAATCCTATTATCAGTCACTTTTGTGGCTGAGGCCAATCTCTTTGAAGTCCCAAACACAATGCATCGCTTTTCATTTCTGAGCCACTGTTCAAAGCCACTTTGGCTTTGAGCCAAAATGCTTAGAAAAAACATTGCTGTGCAGGGCTTCACAACGACATCAGATATTCAGGCTCAGGGCAGCCAGAGGGGCAGGCCACTATCACCGCTTTTCTGAGCCTTTCCATGCAGACAATAACATAGATTACTCATGGTTGAGAGGCCCCGGCTGGCGGGGGGCGGTATAAACACTGAGCACCATGCCCACAGATGATTGGGTCTTGCTTGGGTCTGGCGAGTCCATCAAGGGGTGGGATACGTGGCAGCGATTACATGCAGCTTGCCTCTGCCAGGATAAGCGCTAGCGTGTAAGAATCATAATTATGGTTGAGAGAGGAAGCATAGGCATACCTGATGTGTGCAGTGCAGCTTGGACGCAAATGCTGGCACTTCTGATGACGTTGGTGGCAGTGGCGAGCTCCTGACATCGCCTGCACAGACATATGTTCTCTCTTGTAGACATATTATAGGGCTGAAAATTTCTTGCAATGACTCGCAATGGAAGCGGCGGTGACAGGATCCCCATACATGGCGCAAGATGCCCTACAGCTTTGTGACAACAGCTTGTGAGGCTCTAGGAGGATTGGAGCACTCCTACTGATGGCATCACAGGTCACAAGCGCCTAAGAGAGAAATTACATCAAGGTTGGCATTGCAGTTTGCTTGTCGCTTCAGTTGGAGTAGAAATGCTAACGCCTGTGCAGGAAGAACGCCATGATGGGTCCAGATCAGGCAGGATATCTTACCCTGGCTAAGTAATAGCAAGGCGACAATGCAGATCGTAACCTTGATCCTGAGCTTGACGTTTCTCATCGGTGCACCTTTGTGGCGATCCAGTCTCTTTAGATAGGGAACCACACAATAGAATCGCAGATCACTAGGTAATGAACCTCAGGCCGAACGAAATTTCACCGTGAAATCATGCACTTGAGAACTTGACGAATCCCACCCGTCTATTTCTTTTGTAGATCGTAGAGCATCACGGAAGTATCTTGAAATGTCGCACGTGCTATTGTCGTAGCTGTCGACGTCGACATCGGAAAGTTTCGAGAAGAGGACACCGTATATGGTCCGTTTACGGTCTGACAGATAAGCATGACAGGGCCATTAGGGGCATGCTTTTGTTAACGCACCATGTGTATTCGATTGATCATGTGACAGCCTGGAGATCCTGCAAGTATGAAGAAACGAATGAGAGATATCAAAACCAACACTTGCTGCTTCTGTAGGCCCGTTAGAAATTTGAGATCTTTCATGGAGACCTCTCATTCTTGTTCGTTTGCCAGCCCCGGCCAGCAGCCAATTGGCCGAATGCTGCAACATGAGTGTGAACAACTAAATTACAGTTCTGTGGTCTGCACATCAGAGTATTGTGCAAGCACAGTCAGGGCTGCTTTAAACTTGCAAACCTGCAGCCACTCAGGCAAGCAACACAGCAATGACCAACCCGCCGCTCATTGTGACCTCATAATGACCTTAGTAGAAAGGCAATGTTCGCCTGCCCTTAGGGCATACTTGAATTTTGCAAGTGGGTCTTGATTCAAGTTCAAAAAGAGCACTGAAATCTGCAATCTGCTCGCCTCACAAGGAAGTGTACCCCATACCCATGGGTAAATCACTCACACACCACTTACAGCCCACGCACCCGGCAACCCCCAAGATGCCCAGAATTTCAAACACATGCAACCCGGCGCTCTTTCTCGTTGATGCCTCTAATACGTTTGCAACCTCCTCCAGCCTGCTCTCCAGCTTGACAATCTGCTTGTTGCGCAAGTCATCTCCCCAGTAATTGTCGTCGCCCCATTTCTCAAGCTTGTCTGATACATCTGTTATCTGCTGCTGCACAGGCGGCGGCGGTGATGGGGGCTTTCATCGTCCTCTGGCAGCTTTTCTGGCAGGTCTACGAAGTCCGCCAGCTGCCTCAGACTCTGATACGGCTTTGCATGCATTGAGCCGCCGGGCACCTGAGCAACTAAATCAATAGTCATAAGCATGCATGCAATCTTCAAGACTCACCAAATCTGTGACTTAGATACTGTATGCTGCTCATGCCGGAGGCAAAATGTGTCTGCAGAGAAGCTGCTGGCAAAGGCTGCCTCATATGGTCTCAGCAGATCCAAGCAATTCACATTGGAGTCCCAATTTGTATGAGTCCACCCTATATCCCTCTGGGCATTCCCAAGGCGGCTCATGTGCTTGCAAAAGCCCACGCGGAATTAATCATTCACAGTATAGCCTTGAAGTTGAAGTTTGGGTCACAGAAGCGGCTCCAGGTCTTACCTTGTTGGGCACGTCACTCTGCGGCCAGATAGGAGCGGGGAACTGAGTCATGCTTGGGTTTGCAAGAGGCAACTTTGACAGGAAGTCAATGTCAGAGATGGCAGGTGGCATTGCCGATGGTGCCAGTGCTCCTGACAAAGGCCTTGCGCTGACTGCAAAGTCACATGAAGAAGGCTTAGACAGTCACTTAGTCAGTCAATCAGTCAGATTGCATCGCTCTTAGGAATACTTAGAGGATGATCCAACGCATGACTCTCTTTTTCAGACCCGTCACCCAGCAGACATCCAAACAAAACATGGCAGGCCACAATACAATCCTGCCAAAAAGGTGAATTGCATCTAGGCAGGGAAACCCAGGATTGGGTTGATCTTCTACTTTCAGGTGTCTCTACTAGATTCCATGATGATTACAGCCGGGACATTTGCACCTAGGGGCTTCCCAGCGTTGGGTTTGAGGCAAGTAAAGAGGCCACATCACTGGTATTAATGATCCTCTTGCTGCAACAGATGATTTCGATGTGTGAGCGAGCTTTTGTACCGGACTTTAATTATAAAATTTGGCCTGACAGATGGGGCACAGAGGCTGCCAGCGAGAATCTTGAAGAGTGTAGCTTTGCATCGGGAACCTTACCAAGCTTGAGACAGAGCAGAGCGGTGATCAAGAACCGAGATTTGTATATCATTTTCTTTCACATCATGGTAGGCGACGATTGATACGCTAAGGTTTTTTTCGCGTGCCACTCTCCAGATTGCGAATTTCGAACCGAACGACTCGAGCTCGCCCAAATTGCTTGCCAAAAGATTGACAGGACTTGAAAAAGGAACCTGTATTTTGCTTTGATGCAGTAGATTCTGGTATCGCCGCCCCTGTTGCAGGTGCGTCAATAATATTAGTAATATCACGTGCCTTTGTAACTACCGGGAAGCTTCCACTTAAATGCAACTCGTGTTAGATGAAGCAGGATGAACAAAATAAACTTTGCCGGCAATCTGGAGAAGAATCCAAGTGTTCATCAAAGTTAAAGGAGCACTTGCTGCAAAGTTATGTCCTCCATATAGCCAACAAATGGCCGTAGGTTTGCCAATTATCACTACAAATAACTGCAATGATCACTCCATGCAAGGCTCACAAAATATCTCTGATACACGTCATTGCAACATGCCATCAGCCCAGAATCATCTGATCAGAATCACCATCTGTTCAATACGTCAAACCCTTGGAATATAGGTCGCAGTAGAAATGATAGGTCTGCCACTGCCAGCTCACATTCTAGGGGGTAAAGCCCTATAGATATATTTCCACACGTGGAGAGGTGTTTGCATAATGTATTCAGGCCCTTCTTGTGATTTTCTTGACATTGCAATTTTGGATAACATCATCCGCACAAATTCTGTATGATTGCCAGTTGTGTAAATTATTTTGCGCTGTGTTGCTTGGTGCAACAAATTGATTTTCTTTGGCAAAGGATCTCTGGAAATGTTTTTAAAGGGTCTGATGCTTTCCAAGTAGTCTTTAATCCTGCAAGAGCCTTTGCAGAACATGATAGCTTCTTCTGACTTGATACCCTATGTGTTCTGGTTAAATTCCTTAATTGCCAGTCATCAAGAGCTCGCGGAATCTGACTCAAAGAATATTCAAGAGCAGCTGTTGCAAAAAGTCTTAGATTCACTCTAGGGCTGCATGGCCTTTGATTGCATGAACGTCGGTTGCATGACCGTCGGCTGCAGGATTGCTTGCATTTTGCGCAGCTCATACCTGTTGCACAAGGTGAGATAGAACACAAACACCATATACGCGCCTTCAAAAATGCCCCTCAAGCCAGCCTGTCACTGCCTCCCTTCACATGTCAACTCCAGCTGTTGCTCACAGCAGAGGTTGCTCACAGCAGCGCCTGCTGTTCTTGGACGATGGCAATCCCAATTCTCATGGAAGACTTAAATTCTACCTCAGCCTTCTTCAAGAAGTGCTAGCAGCGCAATTCCAAATGGGCCTCAAGGGTGCGTGTGCGCATGACCCAGGCCTGACTCCTTGGCAGGACGCGGCCAAACAGCAGCTGCCGGCAAGTTTAGTAGGACAACAGTTTGACTTGAACATGACTAGTCAAAGCCACTCGATTCCTTTGCAGCTGAGAAAGTGCCCACCTACCTTCTGGAACATCCTGAGGGGGCGCTGCCGGCACAGGTTGATTGGGGGATGAGGCTTGCGCTAGCAGACTGTCAGGAAAGAGCCCGGGTCCACCTGCCAACAAAGGTATTAGCGAAAAGAGTAAGCGTGTGAGCTGCGGATAATGTACTAACATCTAGTCAGCTGAAAGTATGCGCTGGCTATTGATGATGGCCCCTACCTTTGCCGTAATATGGAGCTGTGCCATTATAGAAGCTTGGTTGAGGTACTATGTGCACAAAAACTCCAGAAGCCTGCTGTCAGCTAATCTTCATCAAACATAGTTGTTTGAGTATCAGACGAAGATGTAGGCTTGCCTGCAGGAGGAATACTCCCAATGAAGGCGTCCGACGGCTCAGGACGCAGTGCGGCCTCCAGTGCCAACAGCTTCTGTGCGGATTGTAAATCACCTGTACGCATCAGGAAGACCTATCTTTATCCGCTCATCTGCAAGAGAAGGAGCAAATTGTGTAGATTGATGTCTTGTTCTGCTCGTCAGCGACCCAGTGAATGGGGCAATAAACAATGCCAAACTTCAGCGTAAAATGGAGCCTCATTGGATGTTTCAACCTCTGGCTGCTGCAGCCAAAGCAGCTGCTCTTAGAAGCGCATTTGTCAGAACACTTCTAAGAGACGTGGCGTTTGCTGCCGCGACCATGCCACTGACCTGCAGCACCTCGAGGTTCAGGGAAGATATATTTGCAATTGAAAGGTCCAGCTCAGAATGTCTGCAAACTTGGTGGAGCTCCCACCGCATCAATATTGGAGCGAGCCACGCAGCATGTGGTGCTACCGGTAGAGGATTGTAGATCCGAAGGGGTCCACTCTCCCCCACAGAACCCCACACAAGCCCCCGCTCAAGGTATGGCGCAAGGTATACAGTCCCTCATTATATCATTCAGTGGGCCAATTAGCCAGTCATCCCATAATGAGTCTCTGGCTGGCTTCAGTGCGTGCAAACTACTGTTGATGTGCCTCTGCTCACGTTTCGATCTCCTCCCCAGCCGCTGATCAAGACAGGAGGTTGCTAGCAATATTGCCAACCCCGTCAATACCTGCCTCTGCCATCGCCTGCTGGCATCAAACTCCTTTACGAGGTAGTACGTTATGAATAGATCATATATATGATGACCCACGAGCGAACCTAAACATATTTAAAGCATTCACCACAACCGCCGATGCTTCCTATGGTCGTTAAGATGATCTGGAATTTGATATTAAATCAATTAAATCCCAAAAAACTGGCGATCTTCATCCATGCATGTTCATTCTCGAAACTTTTGCTCTCGGAACTTGCCAGGAGATTAAGAGGCACCAGGCGCGTGGAAACAAATTGACGCGCAGGGCGGCAAAAACTCGAGTAATGAACTGAGTTGAGATTGTGTGCGTTAAAGCTCTGATCGTGATGGAGAAATATGCTCTCGGAGCTGAGAAGAAGCGACCTAGGGTTAACACCCCTGAATCACTGCCACGACAGGGGCATCTCGTAATAAATTCCAGCAACGCCGGCAGACGACGCGCAGAGTGCTTTCTCTCTCGAGTGGCAGCCGCCCTTGTTCACATTTGTGGGAGAAGAACAATAAGCCATCATGGGACGCCGTAAGTTCCTCAATATCTGTTGCTGTTGAGAAACATGGTGGTGCTTTTGCTTGGAGTACAGCCTGTCTAAGTGGGATGGTGGAAGTTTGGAAAGATGCTGCCCAGGGATACCAGCTGATCGGTGTATGCTTGTAATGCAGGGCCAGCCAGGTGCTACCGGCAGATCAAGAACAAGCCGTACCCGAAGTCACGGTACTGCCGTGGTGTGCCTGACCCGAAGATTCGTATCTATGATGTGGGAGCAAAGAGGGCGCCAGTAGACCAGTATCCTTTCTGCGTCCACTTGGTCAGGTGAGCGAACTTTCATCTGATTTGCGTGGCCGTTTCCGCGAGCTATAGCCTCGATCATCAAAGTCTTTGGGAAGTGGAACTATTGCCTTATGTAATACATACACACAAGCTGACACTTGCGAAAAGCCTGTGCTCGTTCCCTACGTGTATTCTTGTGAAGATACGGTCCAGCATGGCGAAGGCAGGTGGCGATGCGTGGCTGTGAGGAGGCACAAGCAGGCGATCAGCCTCTGCCTTGGGAGGATCTTTGAGCCTGAGGCGCTGACCTGGCACTGTGCTGCTGTCCAAACAGTTGGGAGAAGGAGAACATCACCAGCGAGGCTCTGGAGGCGGCGCGCATTGCAGCCAACAAGTACATGACGAAGAACGCTGGAAAGGACACCTTCCATCTGCGCGTGCGCGTGCACCCCTTCCACGTGCTGCGCATCAACAAGATGCTTTCCTGCGCCGGCGCTGATAGGCTGCAGGTACAAGAGGACCTTCTTCCATTCCTCTGATTGCTCAGCTTTGCACTTGTGTCTTCACTGCAGTGCATTTGTTGTAGTGTCTTGTTCCCGGTATATACATGCAGCCTCAAAGGAGGGGGCTGGCCGAAGTAGGAATTTGGGTGGAGACCTTGGAGGTCTTGCTGCATTTGTTTTCAGCCATGTCTCTGTGGCCTATCACGGACCTCGGTCATATAAAAAGATGTTTCAATGCGAGCTTGTCAAGTCCAAAGCGGAGGCCTTGTAGCTGAAAGGAGGGTGGATGATGGCTTGTCATGTTCCAAGTTGGGTGAAGGCATCTGGCGCTGTGATGGCGCCTGCTGGTGTGGCCTTGTCTAGGCACATGTCAAATTGAGCCAACATCAACCGGTGCGAGGATGTATGCCAGAAGGCAGTGCAGTCCATGCATTTGAGTAAGGTGATCTGACTTTTTTTGGCGCTGCTGCAGACTGGAATGCGCGGAGCCTTTGGCAAGCCGCAGGGCGTGTGCGCGCGTGTGGCGATCGGCCAGATCCTGCTGTCCATCCGCTGCAAGGACGTGCACAACCCGCAGAGCCAGGAGGCCCTCCGCCGCGCCAAGTTCAAGTTCCCTGGCCGCCAGAAGATCGTGGTCTCCCGTAACTGGTGAGCTGCCCGCAACTTTCTGCACTGCTTCCCTTCTGGCCTGGTAGCATCAAGTTGAAGGGCTGCACTGCTTCCTTCTGGGTTGGTAGGGCCTTCAATTGGAGGGCCCTACAGATCTCCTCCGCACCGCCTCCTTCTGGGCTGGTGACGCGTTTGTTGGAGGGCCCTATAGATGCTTTTCTGCACCACTTCCTCTTAAGCTGGTAACGCATTTGCTGATGGGCCCTTTAAATGCGCAAAGCTCAGCAGAAGACCCCTGTTTGAGATTCTCCTCAGTATAGTCTGAAACAGAACAGCGCCCAAAATGGATCTGCGCCATTTTGGATGTGCCGGGGACGCTGTGGGATTGCTGCTTCCCTGTGGACTGTCCTGCACTTCAAGCTGTGATCAGACTGTGGCTCCAGCTGTACACGCCTTTGCCAGCTGGATGGCTTGCACTGCATGACACTGCAAGCCATATTCTTACCGTTGGCTGCTGCAGTGGCCACTAAGGGTCGCCGAGTCCAGGTTGCACTGTGCTTTTGTGGGGCACAGTGCAACCATCTGTCAGGCATTAATCATAGCAGTGCAGGATGCGTGTTGGACGCTGCTAGATTGTGCTGTGTGGTCCGAATGCTCATGTGTGACGCCATGTCGTGCAGGGGCTTTACATCGTTCACTCGTGACGACTACCTGACCTGGAAGAAGGAGGGCCGCATGATCAACGATGGTGTCAACGCCAAGGTAAGGAAAAAAAATACTCAGCTGTTCTAGCGGCGCGTGCCAAATGCCCAGCACAGCATTGTAGTCAGCTGTTTTTTTTTTCTCGAGACAGAAACTGCTTTAAATGCTGCCTAGGGCATGACAAAAATAGCCGTCTGCTAGATTTTAAGTTGGGTCCTGGAGGTCGGTCGTACTCTACAGCAACTTCTTTGGCGTTGCTGCAATTTAGTAACGTGTGTAGACGTGTCAGGAACATGCATTGCTTGACTCCACCCTCTTGCGATGGCTGTGTGTGGAGCTTCTGTGCTGACAGAACTGTTGTGTGCTCTCGTGCAGCTCTTGGGCACCCACGGGCCGGTCGCTGCGCGCCCCATCGAGCAGGTCTTTGAGAAGCCCTGCCGCCAGCACCAGATCCCCATCCACGCCGAGTAGACTGCAGCTGGATCTCTGCTGAGTGGACCTTAGCTGACTGGACTCTCGCCGAGTAGACAGCAGCTGAGTAGACTGGAGCTGCCAGCGTAGCACGGGTGTCGATGCCTCTTTTTGGGGTGCTCCAAACTCAGGACTGCTGTGCACTGCTGGAAGGGAAGTGTGTCTTGCTTGTATGAATACTGGGAAGCCTGCTCGGGACTGGCATTCAGGGTCAGGTTTGGAGTTCTGGTTTTGAAAATGATAAACAAACAAGTGACAGTGGTGCTCTTGCTCAGGAAGGAGTTCATCTCTTATTGAGCATGTAAGGAGCTTGACAGAGAAGTTGGAATCCTATTTTGATACTATCGCTGTCATGTGCGGCTATTGCTCCCACGATAGAATCCAAGTGCACTCATGCATTTTGGACCTGGTGCCACTGATTTAGATCTGCTCCAATCATTTGCTGAATGTCAATGACGAGCATTCAATTGCGGCGGTGTACTCATGCAACTTTGAGGCCAGCAGTACTTACAGCGTCTATACCTATGCTAGGCTTCACTCGCTCTAGAGACCTCTTTGGAAGAGACTCTTCCTCGCACAAACTTGTCCCTCACAAGCTGTCTAGAAAACATTCGACATCTGGAAGATTCTGCTACTACTCTTTTGTTCTCCTCTTGGGGGCCCAAACTGCTCACAGACTTGCAAGCACCAATCTTCACAACAGCTTGGCATGCTCTGGAAGAGCGGCCGCGGCAAATTTGATGCAAGAATTGCAATATCACACCATCCTGTGCACCTTGCAGACTCAAGGGTCTCATGGTCATGATGTCACAGTACTGACGAGTGATACCAAGAGCACATGCAGCAGCTGAGCTGCGGAGATGCATCTAGAATCATCATGGCATCACATCATCGCTATAATCACCCTGCCAAACCCAATTTAGAACCCCTCGTTCTTGAGCTGTGCGACCCAGCCCTCGATGCGCTCCTCGGTCTTGTCATCCTCGTTGTCCTGGTCCAGCGGCAGGCCACAAAAGCTGCCGTCCCCCAGCAACGCCTGCGCAGACGCGCCCCTCCTCATCACATGAACCTTAGTCGCCTTCCAAATCTAAAGGGCGACAGCAAGGATGCCTTGAACAGTTCTGCCAAATGAGTTAAGGCAAGACCCTATGCTTCATCCATTGGCAGAAGATGCACGCATCCATTTGGATAGAGCATTTGCAGAAAATTATGCAGTAGATTGCCCTGTGCTGCATTGCTTGTCTGG
This sequence comes from Coccomyxa subellipsoidea C-169, assembly GCF_000258705.1. NCBI lineage: Eukaryota > Viridiplantae > Chlorophyta > Trebouxiophyceae > Coccomyxaceae > Coccomyxa > Coccomyxa subellipsoidea. Next base: position 210,752 of record NW_005178035.1, read on the forward strand.
CAAGACGTCAGAGCCAGCCAACACCAAAAGCAGCCAGCTGATTTGCCCAAGTCTTGGCATGAATGCAGAATTCTTGGGACCCTATTGATCTCTTTAGTGGCCCTGTCTGCATCCCGCAGCAGGTTTCTACACCAGCCATACAGAATATGCATGATGCACTGCACCGGCTTTGTAATTCAAAGTGCATGCGGGTGTGCTGTTGACATCAAGGAAGCATGCCTACCTTGGAGTCTTCGTGCTGGTAGCCGTCGGCTGGCCAGTGGCCCACCATTTTGGCGCCGCTGGCCTTGAAGCTGGAGTAGAGCTCCTCCATGGCATCACAGAAGTACTCGCCATATCCAATGCTGTCCCCCAGACCAAACACCGCCACCGGCTTGCCCTTCAAGTCCAGCCCTGGCAATACAGAACATAAACTGAGATTTGACGTTGGATCCACGGGGTGAATTTTTTTCTTTCAGAGCGGTCCTGCCTGTGCTGTCCGGTAGAAACTTGAGCTCCGTGCATGCTGTCCTTAGGAGCAACGCAGCCTAGGATGCCAGGCCACAGAAAGAGATCCAAAGTTAAAAACATTTGGGGAGAAGTCGGTGTCTTTAGGCTGAGTCATGCATGACTTGCTGTGCAATAAAATGCCCACTGTGACATGGCAAGGTTGGCGCCTGTCAACGGCCTCTCCCTCACGTGAGTACAGGACAATTAGTCAGCCATTGCCGCCTTCCAACCAGGCAGCAATGAGATTTCTGCAACATCTGTACAACATCCCACCGCCCTTGCATGGCAGTTTCCTAGATTCCACGGGGGATGCCTCAGCCGCAGACATGTCAAGTAGGGCCCTTGCATCCTCCCAACCACAGTCTAACAGCGATAGTTACTGTTTTGACATGCGCGGCACAAAGGTGCAACCACTTCAAGCAAAGGAGACAACAGACCTGCAATGTTGCCCAGAACATCGTCCCAGCTAGTGCCGCTGCGCTCAGAGTCAGCGCCGGTGTTCCAGGTTGGAGCGCCCACGATGAGGCCGTCATAGGACGCCAGGCTGGACACGTCCACATCAGCGATGTCCTGTGGGGCCGCGGAGCCGATTTTCTGCGCACATGCACAAGGGAATTGTTTGCATCACGAATTGAGGATCACAACATCTTCACAGCTGCCATCAATCAGAGAATGCAGGGCAACGGTAAGCGCATGCATAGGCAACTGTGTATATCACCGAAAACAATATATCCGCACACGCCGAGAGGACTAAGCGTTTGCAGGAAAGAGCAGCAGCTTCAGCCAGGGTCATGGGAATCATGGAGACCTGATGCATGCAACATCGGTGTTGAGCACAAGTACACTCTGAGTGTCCGGCCAAAGCAGTGTCCAACCTTCTGTAGTGGCAGGTTGGTAGGGGAGGGGGAAAAGTCTGTTCGGTTTCAATTGCCAGGACAGACCTCTTGGATCAGGTCGGCCACTTCCTCGGTCTTGCCCGTACTGGTGCTGTAGAACAAGCCGTGCTGGGCGAGGCAAGGGCTGGGTCCCCTTGTCTTTGCCGGCCTGGTCGATGGCACTCGCCTTCCTGCTCCTCTCAAGACTGGCCTGGACACCGATTGCTTCTCCGTCAATTAAGTACGCTGAAATTACATTTGAAATATTACGCCACCAGTTACTGGCATCAAGGAAGACTCCTAAACAGACACAGAAGAGAGATCGTCTCCTGTTGATCGTCCAGCCGAACACGAGAGAGCAATGCTGGACAGTGGAATGGGCGGACCGCACCTGTATCTGGATCCATACCTGCCAACCAGCAGTATTTGAGGCTGAGGACCTGTCGTAACTGAGGCGAATACAGCGGTGCAGGCCATGAGATCAAGGTATTCTGAATGCCACCTGTTGGACTCTAAAGAATCGACTGCAGGCGTGCGGAACGTGGGTGGTAAATGAGTTCCCACTTCAATTTTATCCGCATAGGCAGCACTAGGCGACCAGAAAGTGCGCGAACTGTCGGGCTCGTGTTGGACCGATTCGAGACTCGAGGTTCGCGCGTGCCGTGCTGTGCTGCGCTGCCAAAAATAGACCAGCTGCTGCCTTTGGACCATGTGCATCAAATTCCCGTAAGGAAGAGACAAGGTCGATACAGGAATAATTCCACTGCAGATTTCCCAAGACGACATGTGCATTCAAAAGACACCCCTGTTAATAGTATTATCTAGAGATGATCATGGCGCATGCATATGGGGACTGTGGGGACCTTCACATGCATATGCGGCCGGCCGGCTGCTAGAACTGCCGCCGACACCTACAACCATTTATTACATGATTCGTCGACAATCCATGCCATTATCAGTGCCCCAATTGACACAACACAACAGCTCATGTTAGTATCTTCTCCATCATGCTGAATCTGCCCTCATGCATCAATTTAGCAGAGGCGCTGGTTCATCAAATGCTCACGCCCTACACTCATGTGCCTATCCAGGAAGATTATTCTAAACCTACACTGATCAGCCATTGCAAATGAGCCTGCCTTGCATAGATTCACATGAGCGGCTCGCGCCCTTGGCCACGTGCCGGTGCCACCACCACACATGATGTTCAATTGCAATTGCAATTTGCTCGCCTGTTCAAGACCTGGTGTGTTTTCTAACGATCGTATACTTTGCTTGGGCTTGTGTACACAGGTTGTCCAAGATCAGTAACGCATTCCTTCATGCATTCCTAAGTGCCACTCCGCGTCAGCTGTATAGCACCTATCTCCTATGCACACGCCACACTGCCCTAGACTCTTATATACATGTCTCGAGTGGCACAAGCCCACACCCTTCTCGAGTGTCAAGGCAAACAAACATGGCAAGCGAATCCGCCTAATGTGGATTCCCCTGTCTGAATAAGCCAACATGACTAATGTACACCCGTCGAGGGGAAACGCAAAAAAAGCTGACCTGATAAAAGGACATTCTGGCTCCGGTTGACAAAACACAAGACACTGCCTAAACACTGAAAGACCTGCATGCAAAATCCCAAATACCTAGACAGAGCTCCTAGCACTCCTGAAGATGACACTGCCCTGATCTGCTTCAAAACCTGGCTCAAATACATGCACCTACAAACCTGCAGAGCAAGCCCCTGATGCTCAAGGGGTGCTCAGGAAATAGTATGCAAAAGGAAAACCAAAAAAGAGCATGTAAAGATGTGCCAGTCGCTGAGTCAACACACACGATGATCTACGCGACACCTAAAATGCTTTCCTGCCTGCCAGGCTGTTCTTTGCTGGCTCTGCGGTGCCTCCTGACGTCCTGCAAATGGACTCGTCGATACTGTCACACTGTTCAGGCAAGCGGACATGTGCAGATTGCCAAAGCCATCAGGCTCTCTCCACGCCCTCTCCAAGGCTGCTGCTGTGTCAAGTATGCCTCTTGACACTGGGATTTGCAAAGGCTGTCAGACCATCAAAGCAGGTGGACTTGTGAGAACTGCTTGCTGTGCAACTGCGTCCTGCAGATGGCTTCGTGGATGCTGTCGAATTGTTCAGGCATGCAGACTTGAGACGGCAGTCAGGCGATCTCGAGAGTCTTGTGCTCCCAGCCGGGCAGCAGGTGCTTGTGTTCATCGAACAGCGCCACCAGTGCAGCCAGCAGCTTCTCCTGCACCTCGTCCACTTCTTCTGGGCTGGGATCCAGGCTCTTGGTAACTGCAGCAGCACACCAGCACAGAGCATCAGACGTGGGCCATAAGAAACAACAAGCAATTGCTTTCACAGGTATCACTCAGCGATGATGTGAGTGTCACAGGGCCAAGCTGGCGCGCGTGCAGCAAGCGGGCATAGTTTCTGTGATTCGTCCGCTGTTTGGCTTAAGCCTGGCACAAGATCCTCGCAGAAATATTGCAAGGAGTACAGTGTCAGGCGTACAGCCAAACAGCAAATGAACTACAGAAAGCAGAGCATGACCAATGATGTGGCCCTGCCAAACCACTTGTTCACAGCCGTACTGCATTGCAAATCCGCCCAGAGAGATCCCTGACTGTTGGTGCAGTCACCGACAAAGGCAGTCCCTGCCCATTGGACCAATCATGAAGTACCAAAGTTCTCTGCCACCATTCACAGCGCCTGCCAGGCGAGGCATCTATGGCCTACAAGTTTCAGCAATTGGGCAAGGCACCACCAGAAACCCTCTTAGTTTGCTATTAATATCCCTTGACTCATTGGTCAGCCAATATGTTATTTGAGATCCCGCCCAAATACCAGGGAGGTCACTGTTAACTGCTGACAGTGCTGCCAGGGAGCCCAAGCAAAAGGCTGCCCACGCAATGACAGGACCACTACCACAAGCGCTCCTGATTGCTGAGCATGCCTCTCAGGAAGAGCGGACCAGCCAACTCTGATTTGCTAGACTGGCTTTGCTAATAATCTTTGCTAGACGATGTGTGCTTACCCTGCAGGGGCTTGCCGATGGCAGTGATGATAGGGCAGCGGCGAGGCACAGGCAGGTACCATCGGCCCCAGAAGATTCCCACAACCGCGCGCACCCGCCGCGACAGGCTGCAGCTGCCGCAGAAGTCCAGCATCGCGCTCTGGCCCAGGTTGTATATGGGCACGATGTCTGCGGCCGGGGCACACGAAAATCTCAAGTATGGTCGTAGGCTGGAGGAGAAAGTGTGATTGCATGTGCATGGAAGAGGCATGTAGAGCAAGTTTCCAGTTTTGAGGGTGCATTAGGGTGTTTGCTGTTGTAACAAGGCCGCCATATGCAGTGTGCAAGTTAGGGGACTGAATTGGTGCTGCAGGATGTCGCCGCTGCACAAATAGAAAAGCTTGGCAATACGGTCACGGTCGGGACATATGGTGCATGCATTTTGGCTGGGAGAAGCTGTGCGCATTACGGGAGAAAAATTCTGAGATGAGATATGTAGGCACTCACGCAGCGAATACAGAGCTCCCAACGGCATGCACACACCAGTCCCGACCACCACACAGGTTTGTCTCAACCACAACGGGGACTCTTGATATCATACTCAACAAAGGTGATGCGCACCAGTGCCGGTGTGCATGGCGAGCCTGATGAAGCCCTTGCGGCAGCGCACAAACACGCGCTCCTGGCTCGGCCGCGCCCCCAGGAACACCCCGGCCACGCCCTGTCGCAGGATTCGCTCTCAACCACTGCGCCATGGGCACAGTTCTGCACTCTACTTGCCAGCAACGGCATGCCAGCAATACTATGCGCATCATCTTCCCTCTTGGAAACTGACTGATGCACTCGGTATCCGCGCCATCAAACCAAGCATTGTACTTCAGATTTGTAGAAAAGCTTGGCGAGAGGCGCGCTCCTCTGCATGGATCAGATGCCAGATGAGTAAGCATGCACAACAAAACATCTCTCAAGAGAGACAGCCACTTCTCCACACCCAAAGTCCATCACAGATTGCCTGAAAATCAGATTTGTTTGAAGAGCCCTGCCACCGACAATGACCAGAGCCAGAGTGCAAATCATTCAAATGGTTGGGCTCAGTGCATGCAAGCACGCCTTGGGGACAAGGGCCCATTTAGGTTATCTGCAGCTAAACACATACCGAGGAAGTTTCACACAATTGTCTCTGTTAATAACATCTTGCAGGCTGGAATACAGGAATGAGGGACGTGCACCTCGGGGACGAGGCCGACAGAGGTGGTCTGCAGCTGTTCGTGTATGGTGTGGTAGTCGGCTGGGATGCAGCCCATCCAGGCGTACACGTGGCGCAGCAGGGGAAGCTTCAGCAGCACCGTCGCCACCGCACCCCTGGCGCCAGCTGGCAGACCTGCAGCAGTCATTGCAGCAGTGCACATTTCAAATGAATGTGTTTGAGACAAACCTTTAAAGTGTCTGATCCTGCAGAGGTGCATGCATGCTGCACCGTTGCTACCGCCCCCCTGGCATATGCGGGCAGCCCTGCAGCAGCCAGTGGCAGTTGAGGGGTCAAATGCCAAACCCCAAGAAGAGAAAGTGTGTTGGTCATGTCTGCATAGCGCCTGCCGGCAGCCCTGCAGCAGTGAATGCTCAGGTTCTAATCCCCAGCATGACTACATTATGCCCAAGCACGTAGGGTATCAATGCTTTAAGGATGTAACATGAAGATTTGCACCGTAGTTGGCGTATCTAAAGGAATTGAGGGCGTCGGGATTGATGTCAATATACCCGGGCACTCTGCACTTGCATGGCCCAAGATTGGTGAGAGTTTTCATTTGAAACTCAACAGACATGCTTTGACTGCTTTGTTCAAGTATCCAAAACTCAGAACCCAACCTGTCACCTGTCATTCCCAAGCTCAGCCTGACAACTTCAAATTAAGTTTGAGGGTTAGAAAAACACATATGTTAGATGCAACTTCAAGACTTACGTGTGACTGATAGGGTTCCAGGAGAGGTCACAGTCTTGAAGCATGCAAGTCAGGCTCATCATGAGCCGCTCATGTCCATATAAAAGGGTAAGTGGTAGGGTTCCAGGGAGATGCCAGGGTTTCGACCTGTCTCGGGGGCGTCACAGAGGGGCATGGAGAGCCAGGAGCCCATGGGGAAGGTGGCGTGGGGGAAATGCGCGAATAGGTAGGGCTTGCCATGTTGCAGATAGGGTAGTGGGGGAGTTATCACGCGCAGCCGGAAGTAGCGACGCCACGTCGCCCACAGCGCATGGTGCCGGAACGCCGGCCAAACCTGCGAAAAAGAATACTTTCAGGCGTGAATTTAAATTCAAATCTGACAGGTCTTGCAACTTTCCACCGGATCAGTGCTAGATACACTGCAATTGTTTCGTTCCCGTCCTCCAAGAAACAGCTGACAATCCCACTTGCCTGCATATTGGGGAATATGGCAAGCAGGAAATTCCAGCTGGACCTTGGAAGCAGGAAGTTGGCAATTTGCTCTGTGACTAGCACTGCCGTATCCTGCTGGGCCGTGGTAAGGCTAAATGGCACATTGCACTTGCAAACACCCAAAAGTGCTGTGTCAAACGGCACCTGCGGCTTGATAGCCGCTCTTATATATGCGAAGGAAAGTTTGAAGCGCTTGCCTGGCCCGCAGGGAGGTAGGTCTCGGCAAACAGCAGGGCGCCGATCAGCAGCGCGCGCTGGCTCTGCTGCACAAACACCATGTACACAAACGCCATGCCCAGCCATGGCCCCAGCCACACCAGCCTGCGCACACCAGCACTCATCAATGACTCTATAACTCTTATTTTGTGATCATTACATGCTTATACTGCCAGGAGGCAAGGTGCGTCTGCAGACAAGGTGCAGGTAAAGGCAACCACACCTCCTACCAATGCTGTGCTTGTTGCCAGTAATGCACAAGAAGAGATCCCCCAATCTACAACTTGGCATACATAGATCTAGATAACATTGAGGTACCATGCAAAGATGATGCTCCGATGTGCAAGAAGCGTCTGCTCACCCAAATAGTGTCCCAAGGGACAGCACGGCAGCGATCTCCTCTAGGAAAGTATTTTCCCTGGGCAGCTCAGTGGCTAGGGAGCTGGGCAGACGTGCAATCAGGGTGCTGGCATTGTCCGCAGGCTCCACCTTCAGCTGCTTTTGTTGGCTGAAGCTGGAGGCTCCTGCGCATGTCAGGAAGCTCAAGAGTTTGCATTGCCGATCTGGTGGGAAAGGAACGCATCAGGCAAAAAAATGGATACGTGACATAGTGAATCAGCAAAGGATTTTTGTGCCATACAAGGCAAATTTGAGAAAATTGCATTGCAAGGGGGTATCTCAGCATGTGATGAGTGGGCACCTTTTTCAGGGCTTGTGAACGTGCAGTAGCAAGCAGATGCCTCGGCTGCTGATGCAACCCCCTTCATTGCGCCCTGAAACATCGTTTCAGGCGCAAATTTACAAAGCGCCCGGGACGCAGGTTGCCAATCCCACAAAACACTGAAACCTTGCGAGAGAAACGAGTGTCAATATTGCATCACATTGACGTGCATTACACTGCCAGTTGTAGTAGTGAGCGAGGTGTGACGGCAATTACCAAAAGTCCAGACGCAAAGGTTTCCCAACGTGCTGATGCAGAGTCTAAATGGGGAAAGGTGAAGGCACCGCTTCCATTTTCTGCCGACCAGCAGACACACGAAATAGCATGAAAAGTTCCTACAGCGTGTTCTAATATCCCAAGGCAGGATAGCGTAAACGAGTTGAGCTCCCTTGTGCCTGGAATGACCTGGCGTCGGTGCTGAGCCAAATTTGGACCTGTGAGTTTAACCCTTTCTGAAACAGCTGGCTGTCCTCAACAAAACTGGAGACATGCGGCTCAGGAATGCTCAAATGAGCTTTCTCATCGTTGAATAGAAGCTGCCAGAGCTTATTTGAGGGTGCTAAGCACGGTAAGAGAATAACAATTTCGCGTCTGCGAAGGACTTCTGCGCGAGTCAGCATTCCTATGCATATGAATTAATGCCATACTTCGATCGAAACAAATTGGTGTAAGTGCGAGGCAGGTGCAATCCTTGTCGAAGGGTAGCCCATGCGTTCTGGCCTTGCAGATTGCAGCAGGTACTGCTAGTGGTGAAGCATGATATCGGAGACAGAACTGGTGATCCGTTTCAGGGATGAACTTACATGTCCTCTATGGTGAGTCTCTATACCATTTGCCTCTGTGTACATCGTCGCCTGATACCTGACCAACACTATACACACATGGTACAAAGGGTGTCCTGACTTAATGGACTTCATTTGTCATGTCATTGTGAACTTACGATTGGGCTTTCTGATCTTTGTGTAATTTGATCTGTGCAGCCATCGTCTTTTCGACAACCCGTACCTGTTCCCTGGGTGCAACCATGCCTTCTGCCTGTAAGCATCCCCCCTCAGCATCTCCTTGATCACCTGTACAGAGACCTCGACTTGGCCAGGCTCACATGCATAATGTTCATGAGTCTCAAAGACAGATTAGCTGAGGCTGACTGATGTCCTGAAGCACTTTGCACTGGGCGCAGTGAGTGTGTGCTGCAGACTCTGGAGGGCCCAGGGATAACAGCGTCGCAGTGCCCCACCTGCAAGCAGCCGGGTTGGAAGAACGACCTCAGGCCCGTCCACCAGCTGCAGAGCCTTGCCAGCATCTTGCACAGAATGCTTACTCAGAGTGAGCCCCCAGAAATCCGCTTGGCAGGCTCTGACTGCTTCTTTTGTCCTTATTCACCAGAGCTGATCGATCTCATTGCAACTTTGTACTTTGGTGTGCTGATTTGACTTTGTGCTCGCGTGCGCAAACGAGTTCTGCTCATGCTCATGCATGCACTCCTGCCTAGATATGGCAAGATCAGACATCAACATCCTGCTTGTGCTGCACGCAGCTGGGCTGCCTCCACCAGCGGCAGAGGCGCAGATCAGTGCTGCAGCAAAGGTGGGTTCCCTTGGAGGGCGTGGCACTGCCCATGATGGCAAGTCCTCCAACTCAGGGTCAAGAAGTGCGGCAGGGAGCACAAAGCGCGGCAAACAGCCGCTGCTGCCAACCAAACCAAAGCAGAACAGCCGCAGCAAAGCAGGCTCGAGCGAGCGCAAGAGGAAGGCTAGGGCAGCAGAGCAGCAGCAGGACCCAATGCTGGAGCTCAGTCCAGAACTGGGGGTGACAGCCCGCGGCGAGAGGGAGGCTCCCCGGAAGCAGGTCAGGTTTGCCGACGCCGCGGCAGCCGGGCCGCGCATTGCTGCCGCGCCGCCGCATGCGCCAGGCAGCATGCATGCAGAGTCGCCCTCACTGGCAGCAGCAGCAGAGGCTCAGGGGAGCCCGGCAGAGAAGGGTGGATTTGCGGCCGATGAGCCTGACATGGCGGATGACGGCTGGGAGGTGCCAAACACTTTCCCCCTGGATCCAAACGGCTGCGAGCTCCTGCCGGGCAGTTCACACGGCAGCCCCAGCAGGCCTGCTGCAATCGTGGCCGAGCCCTTCACCTCCCATCTGGACGCACAAACATTCCATGAGCCCAGAGACTGGCAAGCCAGGCATGTGGAGGAGGCTGTAGCAGTGCTCAAGCCAGGGAACAAGGGTGATCAGCAGAGGTCCCACGCCAGTGAAGGTGCAGAGGACGTCCCCGCCAGCAGAGCAGTGACTCGTGCCAAAGCAGGCGCAGCGCAGCAGGCAGGCGCTGCAAAGCAGGCAAAGCGTGGCAGGGCGGCGCCTGATGTGGCGCCGACTGTGACGCGCGGAAGCAAGCGTTGTGCGCCCAGCCCTCCCAACGGCAACCAACCCCTGCAGCCAGATCAGGCACTGCATGCTTGCAGAACTGAGGCCGCGGCGCAGGATGACGACTTCCAAGAGGCGCCTGCAAAGCTGGGTGGCGGGCAGAAGAGCACGCGTGACAGGCCGGCGAATGCGCGGCTCGGCAAGGATGGGGAGACTGTGCACCAGAAGGGAAGGGGATTGGGCGAGAAGGCCAAGCCTGGGAGGGGTGATGCAGCACAGACAAGAGGGAGGGAGACAGCCAAGCGACAGCTACCCAAGGATGATGGATACGGAACAGGCAAGAAGGGAGACGGGCCAAAGCCGCGCCGCAAAGGCAGGCTGTCTGCGAAGGAAGCGGCGGCACGAGCGGCGGCGGCAGCGGCAGGGGCCAAGGAGGTTTCCAAGCAGGACGATGTTTCATTCTTCAAGATGTTCACAGCCGAGGCGGCCCTGCAGCCGCCAGCCGAGGAGAGCCCATCAAGCAAGGCAGCTGCTGCAGCAACTGCTGCTGACGGGGACAGTACAGCAGCAGAGGACCAGTTTCTGCAGCTGAGCAGCATCGATGAAGTGCCTGGGACGGCCTCAGCCGAGGCCGTGGACGGGCTTGCTGCGGCCGGCCCGGCGGCGGCCGCCGCGAAGCTTCCCTCGCAGCTGCCGGTAGCTTCCACCGCGGCGGGAAATGATCCGCTGTGGCGCGATCCTGACGGCCACTCCAGCGCTGCAATGCCCTCGGAAGAAGTTTTTGATCGCGCCTTGGAGACAGCAGTCATGTCAGAATCGCTCGCACAGCAGCAGCAGCAGCAGGAAGAGGAGCTGGGGCGCCAGAATAGGCGAGCCATGGAGAAGCTGGAGGAAGCCGAGGCGCTGACTGTGCCAGACACGCCGCACGCTGACCTGGCACCAGCTCAGTGGCGCGGTGCGCGGACCCCCCTCCCCGGCCCGAGGGGGACCCCAGGGGTCTCCGAGAAGCTGGCGGAAGCCGCCGGCGGCAGCCGCGCGGCTCTGTCTGTCATGGACATCAACGCTCTTGGTGCCAGGCTTGCCCGGCAGGTGGGTCCGCAGTATCCTCATCTTCTTTCTCAGCAATTGTTGCAGTACTGCCTCCTTGTGTGGTGCTTGAAGACCGGCAGTGAAGCCGATCTGTACTGCGGCTTTCCTTGCCCAGGAGAACTCTTTGTCTAGGCCCGCATTGAGCCGTTCTGACTTCCACTTCAGTCCATTTGAGAAACATATTGGCATCTTTGTTTGATAGGCTGTGGTATGCCTTGCTCAAGTGTCTAGCTGTATATTTAAAACCTAAACCATAGCTTCTCTCTTGCACATTCCTGCTGTGCATCCTCCGGTATTGCTCCCCTACCCATGGCAGTAACCAGTATCGCTCACTGGGGTCATCTGATTGATGAAGACCAGAAGATCACTGTAAAGGATGACGCATGGGACAGCAGGTGGTTTCACCCAAGTGTCCGGCGGAGGCGGAGGCGTTAGAGCAAGCACTGGCACAAGCGCGGCGCATGCTGCAGACAACCGAGCGCATGTGCCGGGAGCGAGGCATCCTGCCGACACCAGACTCGTCCGCGCCCGCGGCAGGCAAGTGCACAAGCTATCCACTGCTGTCCGACTGACATGCACACTGCAGGTTTGTTTTCATGTCAGTAGCTGCATATCCAGGCCATCTGCATTGCCTACAGATCCAGTATGGTGTATTGCCTTCTGCGTGCATTGGATCAGGCAGCGACAACTCCCTGGTTGCCTTCTCCGTTGCTTCATACTGCCCACACTACAGTACCATAAAGGCTATGTGTGGACTCTTGTAAGTTCAGGGTCCAAAGGTATCAGAATTTATGAAGCTAGGAAAACCTCATTCTCTACGCATGCCGCGCAAGGGACAAATGTAGATTGAGATTGTGGTGTGTCATGCAGGCGAGCCGGCTGGCGGTGCAGGGGTCGTCGAAGCGATGGACGAACTGCAGCTCGACGGCGAACCTCCCGCCAGGGGGCCCAATGGAGAGGCAACGCTCGGACTTGGTGCCACCCTGGGACTGGGGGGTACTCTGGGACTCGGCACTCTGCCGCTGATAGGCACTGAGCGCAGCCTGGCAGAGATTGACGATGCCATGCGCGCGCACGGGTACAGGTGTTCTTTCCTCCATATTTACACCTAACCATTTTTGTACATAGGAAGGGAAGGTGTATTTGACCAGTCCAGAGGAGTTGGGGTGACGGGTACACAACCGTACTACTGCCTGAAGTGGCATAGATTGCAACATGTATAACTCATCAAATGAGGCCGGTACGTGGTGATTTTTGAGGTTGAATTTGACATATTATTTCTCAGAGTAAATACCGTGGTGACCGGTCTGTTGAGACCCGAGCAGAGTACAATGCAGGGCACATGCCTAAATTCGAGCCCAGCTGCCCAGAAAAGGGGTTCTGCAGCTGTCTGGTCTGCATCCCTGCAATGCACATCTTGAGACAATTTCTTACATAGATTTTATTTTTGCTGTGTAGTGGGTGACTTAAAGAGGCTGCATGCAGGTTCTCCACGCTGGAAGCCGGACTGCCCACATAGGGCTGTCGACTGGCATCAGCAAAGGACGAAGGGTCTTGATCTGTGCCAGCAGTATTTGATTTCCAGTATGTATGCTTCTGAACAATCGATTGACCCCGTCGAGAGCCATCTGCAGAGTAGGAAGGCATTTCGTTCTTTGCTAGAGAATTGCTGCTCTGGAGTGTGCAGGGGTGGATCTTCATTTATGGTGTTAGCATCTGGTGCGGTGTGTACAAAATGAATAGGTGATAAAGTTCTTTCGGGGCAATCGTAGATAACCCTTTTCCACGTAAGCGGTTTTAAGCTCATCATTTGCTGGTGATGTGTACAGAGGATCATTTATGAGGAACACCACAAGTTCCAAATAGAGTCAGCTCTACTGCAACGCACGCATATAGTTCACAGCAACACTGCAAGCAAATAAGGCATTTCTTAGCATTTGTGGTCAGAGCCACTTCAGACAGACCAGAATCATCTAGTATACACCAGGATAATCCCAGTCAGTGAAAGATGACTTGATACTGCTCAAAGCCCATTCAGGCCTTCTAACAGAGTGCTTTCAAATCTGCCTACCAGCGCACGTTCTCATATTGCAGCCAAGGTAACAATTAGCGCAATTAGTTTGGCAGATCAGTCCAAAGTATGGGCCAAAGAAACTCGTTTTGTGTCGCCATTTCCCCGCTGGATGGACGGCATAACTTTGCACCAAACTTGAGCTCTCAACAATGCTACTGCTAATGGCAACACGTTCACAAATGATGTGATCATGCCATGCGCACTATGCCAGCGTTGACCAGCTTCTGCAGCTTCTCCATGATCTGCGGCTGCCGCGTGTGCTTCTGCGCAGCCGCCGGGTTCTCCTGGAAATCTTGCAGAACCTGTTATACACGCAAACACCAATCGAAAATGCAGAATCAGGGCAGATTGCAAACAGCATGCCCAATCTACTTTTCACCTTCCAGGTATTGCAGAGTTTCTTAGGTGTGCAGTCAGGCACCTGTGCCGGCTCAATACACTACGCATGCAACTGCGAAAGCCTCGCAATGCTGTGAGACTCCGTAATTACAAGTTCCTGCCGACTATGCAGAGCCAGGCAGCCTGCAAACCTGCTGTTGAATTTACACAACATGCTCATGCACAAGCAGGCATCGGGATGGCTCTTGGACGACGATGACATAGCAACATATACAGTAATCAGTTGCAGCGCACCTGGCGCATGACTGGGTCGGTGAGGATGGCTTGGATTGCTGGGTCTGCCATGCCCTTCTCCCTGCGCGCCGCCAGCTCCTCCTCGCTCACATCCCCCCGGCTTATCTGCAGCAGTAAACCAGAGGCACCTTAGGGGAAGTACTTCATGCAGATGGATTGCCGGGAGGGCACTCACAAAGGAGGAAAGCTCATCTACGTACTGCCTAGGTCACATCAGCAAGATCACCGTCCCTTTTCGGACTTCCTCTCTGCTCTTTAGGGCGCTGTTTATTCTGTAAAGGGTGCTGTTCCGCCAGTCGACAAGAGCCAGCTTGCCCTGTTGACATGAGTGAAGGGAGGATTGTTACTGTCGTGCTCATTCTAGAACCCGCAATAAGTAATAAATTTTGGCCAAAACGGGTGGATAAAAAGACCCTATTTAAACCCTAATCTTAGACCAAATTCTCTCGACAAGATCAATCCAATGGAGCATCACCCTGGTATTTTTGAGGACAGGAAGACCCCTAGACGTTGCTTTGACAAATTTCCCGCACCGCCAGGGGTACGGGTTTTAGAATGAGCACTATAGTATCAACAGTTTTACTGATTCTGTCAAACAAAGCCTTGTCGGTAATAACCTATAAGACCTCTAGCTGTACTACCCCCCATGCAATGCACGCCAAGCTGGCAGGGGACGGCAGACCACAAACACAGATAAACAGCTTTGTGCCACAGCAAGCCTCATCTGTAGCCCGGTGGTTAGGCTTCCCCTTCAATACATGGCGCATCAAGTTGACAGGGAACAGCGGATTTCAACACGGTGCAGAGCGTGCCTTGTTGACAGCGTCGATGCAGCGTGCGATGCCTTCCTTGAGCTCCGCATTGTCTGGGTCGTGCTTGAGCCCGGCCTCGTACGTCTCCAGCGCCTTGTCGTACTCCTTCATGAAGAACTGCAGGTGCCCCTTGCGGCTGCGCGCAGACGCCAGCACATGTCAGCACGGTGATGTCAGCATTGAGTTGGATCCAGGCAGCGATACATACTTACTGGCAGCTCGCTGGAAGCTCAAGGCTTCCAAAATCCTGAAGAATTAATGCTTCGCTGCTGATCAAGCTGCCGAAAAGCCTGGTCATGAGATTTCCCAAATGGGACGACAGTATGTCTTGCGCTAGCAGAGAAGTCAGAAGTGCTCCAAGGCATGGTCATGCAGTTGTGGCAGCCTCATGACATCACCAAGCCCTCCGGTGCACAAGAGGCCCTCGTTTACTGCTTTTGTGCAGGAGAAGAAAGCATGACGTCATAAGATCACAAGAGCATGGCCTGTTGTGCCATAATGTCCTTTGCAAAATGAGGCAGCAAGGGGAGCAGACCTTTCAGCATTTACCACGAACTTTTCTAACCTCACCAAGGCGCCCCAAAATTGATCACGCCATCTACGCACCAAGGTCTACCAGTAATCCTTCCCGGGGCCTGAAACCAGCTCATAACACCTTTTGCTGTGCATCCAAACACACAGCTACAGCCCTTGGCGAAGTCTGGCGCCAGGCGAATTTCAGTCTTTGATAAATCCACCACCGAGTTCAAAGCTTTGGACTCCACAAAAAACAATCCACCTGTAGCCCTCGGCAAAGTCGGGTGTCAGGCGGATGCACTCCTCTGCATCCAATATAAAACCTCTAAAAAGTCCACCCGAAAGGGACCGCACACCAACTTTCATCACCTATTCACAACCTCATTCCTGGCCTTGAGCCATCTTTTGACTCATCTCTTGGAAATTTTCACCCAGAACCTCACCTGTAGCCCTTGGCAAAGTCGGGTGCGAGGCGAATGCACTCCTCGGCGTCCTTGAGGCCATCGTTCCAGGCCCCAAGCTTGGTGTAGCAGGCAGCGCGGTTGCTGAACAGCTTGTGCGCCTCCGGGTTCACCTCGGGCGGGCCGCGCGCCAGCGCCTCGCTGTAGTGCTTCACCGCCTCCGGGTACTTTTGCTCCTTGAACGCCTGCCATGTGAACGAAACGCTCATCACCAAACGTCAAGATTGTCCAAGGCGGAAACACCTCTAAGTGATACAGCTTGTCTACTTGGTGGTTCACCGCGTCGGGTCAATTGTCTTCCCTCAACGCCTAAGGAGGACCACGAATCAAGAGTAATTGACGCGTGATCCGGACATTGCATGCATGCCTACAACCTTATGGCAATGGGTATTTGGCCTCCTTTGGTTGCTGCCAGGAGAAAGAACGCCAGTCAGCAAAAGCACATCTTGCCTGGAACAAATCTTGCGTGTGTTCTCAAAATCGTCCTTGGTGGAAATTTGAGAAACCATTTTTCCTGGGCAGGTATTCATGCTTTGTAATGAATAACAAACGCCACAAAAATTCTTGCTTGGACGGAAGCAAAAAAGGATAGGCCCCAAGTTCTGGCACAGCAGGTACAGTGCCCTGTCGCCTGGC
Organism: Coccomyxa subellipsoidea C-169; assembly: GCF_000258705.1. Taxonomy (NCBI): domain Eukaryota; kingdom Viridiplantae; phylum Chlorophyta; class Trebouxiophyceae; family Coccomyxaceae; genus Coccomyxa; species Coccomyxa subellipsoidea. The sequence continues at coordinate 227,093 of NW_005178035.1, forward strand.
CAGCTGTATGCATGCTGCGGGTGCCAGCATCACTAAGGCACTGGTTTGCTAAATCAGTGCGAGAAGAAGATGCAAAAGGAGCCATACCTGGTTGCCGGCCTCGCGCTCCTTGTTGGAGATGTCGAGGTCAATGTAGGCCTTCACCTGCTCCCCCTTCAGCTTCTTCTCAGCCTCCTGCAGCCGCTTCAGCGTGTCCGCATTCCTGCACAGTGCATGCATGCCATCAGCAGCTGAATATATTTTCATGCAGGACTTCAGCCTGGATGAGCAGTCAAGCTATTGCGTTGCAGCTCCGACCTTCGATAAATTGGGAGAGAACTATGCCAGCCACTCAGAACCTCGTGCAGCCAGCAGGATATGTGCGCATTGAATCGTGAAGTGGCAGATTCACAAGTGTCTTCAGGACAGCGGAAAAGGGGCCTCCGGTGTGGTGTGGTAGCAGGACTGTACGCATCGTACCACAGTGTTCAGGCAGCACACAGAGCGAGATGAGACGCACACAATACTGCTGCCAGACCTTCAGCCCATATTCTCTGAGTGACATACCGAGCTAACTTCTTCCCATCCTCCATGCGCTTGGCTGAGCAACCTCGCACCACCTAAACAACTTTCAAGCTGCACACTGCAACCATGCTGGTGTGGCACTTGACCTATGTGCACACTCAAATTGTACATGCAGCACGCACAAGTAGAGGCGCACAACTTGATCTGGTGCCACAGCAGCCGCTAGAAATCTTACAGTGAACGACTTGCAACTCGCACCTGTGCTCAGTGAGGGACTTCTGGTAGACCTGGATGGCCTCCTCCGTGCGCTCCTGGCGCATAAGGGCATTCCCTTTCCGGGTCAGCGCCCGTGCGATAATCTTGTAATCCGCGCGCGCCTCGCGCCCCTTTTCACATCCTACTCTGTCGGGCAAAATCCACTACTTTAGTGGACATGCACTCCACTACATTAGTGGATTTGGCTCTCTTTCTGAGCACGCCCCTTCGGGGCGTGCAATAACAAAAGCAATGCTGCACATCCTTCAGATTTACCTACAACAATCTCAGCATTGCATAGTACCTCCGTCAAGCTAATTATTTCGGTCAAGCCTGTATCTATAGGATCGTGCGCTACTCGTTTCTGCGAAGACAGCAATGCCATTTGCCAGGTTACCGTTGCAAAGTAGGATTTGAAAGGGGGGTGGGACGGCCGCAAATGTTTATGGGAGTAATTTAAACGAATTCTTGAAGTCTTCTGTCGCTGGCCATGTGAGGTTCGCACTTTTGCCGGTTTTTTGGCATCCCCATCCTTGACTTGTTTGGACTCAGCTAATCGAATGTCACGACCATCGACGTGCATGTCTACTTCTTTCGTAGTGACTGCATGCCCTGCCAAGCCAATTCCTTGAAATGAAATGCGTGCAGGCAACACAGAGCGTTCACCTGAATTGAGCACTGATGCACCGGACAGACACTGAAGTCGTCTACAATCTAAACCAACATCAAGTTCAATTGTTCTGGTGAGCGTTACGATCCCTCTGCTGCTGTGAGTAGCCGTGGGTGTCTGCCCTGACCTGGCTTTGCTTGGAATGCCAATCTGATGAGGAGCATCTGGAGAGGACTGTGCACCCCAAAGAGTAGCAAGTAGCCCAGGTGCTTGTAAGGATAGTTGTATCACTTGTACTAGAAGGCATGCTGCTGATGTACTTCTCATTCCTTTAATGTCCTGGTGGATCACTTGCAGAAACCGTTGTGTGATGACTTCATGCAGGACGAATGGTCAGGAACAAGAGGTGGAGGGTCAGTGTCAAGGTGATACCATCAGCCGACACTCCTGCTCTGCTGCAGCCAGGCCGCAGATTTGGGAGGAACCTAGGCAGCACTGTGGCAACATCTGCACCGAGGGGACCCCGGAGGCCGGCCAGCGCCCTTCCATCCTGGCGGATCCCTGCAAGAAACACAGCTCAGCAGGAAGAACAGCAGGATGGCTTTGCAGATGGAGATGGAGAAGCCGCTGCTGCCTATTATCAGCCTCCGCCCTCACGCCGGCGTCTGCGGAAACAGGCAGCTCAAGAGGATAATAGACGGCTGCACCAAGCATGGGATGCGTGCTTTGATGACAATGTATTCAGGAACACATGTTTCCAAGCTGGTCAGCCTGCACGCCAAGCAGCACTGAAGCAGCAGCTGCAGGCAGAGTTTTTGACAGCTGCCAGAGCAGCCCTGCCCGCTTGCAGTCCATGCAGTCAGGCTGGGAGGGTGGGATCAGTGTGGGAGCAGGTGGAGACGATCAGCAGGCTTGTGTATGTCTCGATCAGCGGCAGGACAGAGGTCAGCCCCCCAGCATTCAGGTGTGGCGGGTGCAGTGCCGCCTTCACAGTCGATCCTGTGAGCATGGGATGCTTTCCTGCAACGCCACAGAGGCCGCTGGTTTACTACTCTGGAGCGCTCATGTTGCAGACGCATGAGCTCAGCCTCGCCAGCCCAACCTCAATGGTCGCCTGGACTAGCGCCCTGGAGGAGGTGCACGTCAGGAACGGCTGTGTGCCGTACGGGCAACTGAGTGGCCTGCCCAAAAATATCTGGAGGAACCTCCCAGTGGCGGTCAGACAGTGGCGCAGAATGGACATCGCCACACATGACCTCAACAGGCTTGGCGTGCAGCCCATCTGTTCGGAGGCAGGGCTCAGCGGTGACTCAGACTTGCAGCTCGGCCAGCCGCCGCCGCCCCAGGAGAACACTCAGAGGGAAGCAGCAGCGTCGTCATCGCCACCAGAAATGGAAGCAGGCAGCCTCGCGGCTCAAACTGGCAGAGATGCAGCTGAGGTGGGCCCGGCGACCCAGGAATCTCTGGACAGTCGTGCCTCCGGGGGCCCCACTGTGCAGTGTCCTTGCTGCTTTCGCACTTGCGTGGCAGCCATTGCTGACGCCTGCCTGGGACTCACGCAGCTCAGGGCGGCGGGCAAAGCCTCTGATTTCCTGCAGCCGAAGCTGCCCTATAGCCCCTTCATTGCTGATGAAGAGGTGAAGGCCTTGCTCGCTCAACGGAAGGCCTTGGACCCGGCGGCGCTGGAGCGGCCGGTCTGCTCTCAGTTCGTTGCTGCCACGCCAACCGCCTCAGACACGCAGCTGCGCCTATATGTGCAAGTGAGTCTCCTCGCATTTTTCTGGGATCTTGTTGCGCTTACTGATGTTGGCATGCATCTCATATATCCATGATTTTTTTCTCTTTTTTTCCTGGCCCCGGCTGGCAAGGGTAATACTTGGCAGCACCCTAGCGTGCCTTGCTTCAGGTGGTAAAAATACTGAATACCATGCCCACGGTTGATTGGGTCTTGCTTGGATCTGGCGAGTTCAACAAGGGGTAGGGTTATGGCAGCCTTAAATTGCAGCTCTGCAGGATGTACCTTGCTTGGCAGGAAAGCGTGTAACAAGAAGATGTGCTGGTGCTTTGGAGCCGGTCTGACACTCCCGCATGTGCTTGTGCGTAGGGCGTGGCAGCAGCAGTTTGCCGCCACGGGTATGTTCTCGTGGCGGCAAACCTGTTCACACCGGAGTGCTTTGTTTACTACGAGTTGCTCCTGCAGCGTCTGCTGAAGGAGTTCAAGCCTGAGGAGGGCAAGGATCTGAAGTACTTCTTCATTGACATTGCTTGCCAGTTTGACCCATATTGGCGAAGGTATAATCTTTCGTCCATCATGCCTGGCGTTTACGTCAAGATGTGCCCTGTACAATTATTGCATGGAACAATTTCACTCCTAGTGTCTAGTACTAGTCATGCTATGAGTGTGTGGATTCGTCGGAGTGCACAGCAGCGTCCCCTTTGAATGGTGATGTGTTGTGCTGGCAGGATGGTTCAAGGAAACGTGGAGGGTATGCCTGGCCTGGCAGTGGGGCCGTGGCATGTGAAGGCTCACATTCCGGCATGCCAAGAAAAGTATGGCGCCCGCCGCATGCTAGCGGCAGGAAACTCCTTTGGTGACAACATTGAACAGGCTTGGGCACATTACAGGAAATTTGCACACATCTTGAAGCGCATGGCGACTGCCACGCGGGAGGACTACATGACGGACCTGGTGAGTTCTCCTTTCATATGATGCAAGCTCTTGTAGCCTTGCTCGATGTTGCAGTTTGTAACCCTGTAGGTGCGAGAAGTGACAATGTTGGTCCATGTGCAGGCGATGGCTTGGCAGCGAAAAAAGGAGCGCAGGTTGCCCAAGCAGCTGCTTGAGTGGCATAGGAGGGCTGCTCGACTGCTGGCACAACTGCGGCAGTCCACGGGGGCCCTCAAGCAGGAGATTGCCCAAATCAAAGCCCCCGAGTTGCAGGTAAAATGCACCCCTCCTAGTTGCTGCACCTGTCTCTACTGATTCTCTGGGGAGATGCCATCTTGATATATCCTGCAGTCTGCAATGCTTTGCATGCTCGCTTATTGGCTGATGAATCAGGTGCAGGGTGGCGGTGGCTCAGGAGGCGTCCCATCACCGGCAGGCCAGGATCCTCTCCAAGGCGGCGCTGGTGCAGGCGCAAGTGACGAAGCAGAGGTGTGTTGGTCCTTTTTGAAGGCTCTTCTCTAGCATGGAATAAGTATCAATGGGTATGCTAGTGAGAAGGAGGTGCTCAGAGGACTCAGAGTAAAGAGCTGCCTCAGAAGAAAGTATGCAAGCAGATTGTTTGTTTTGCACGCAGGGGTCTGCCCGGGAGCAGCGGCAGACATCGTCTGAGGGGGCATCAACAAGCGCGCCCACCATCCCGGTGCTGCTCCACTCTGCACCTTCAGTTGGCTGTACTGGTGCTTGTTCATATGACATGATAGGACATTTGACATGTGACTTATGACATGACAGGACAAGACATGACAGGATGTGCATACTGGTGGAGTTTTTGTAAAGAGCAAATGGGATGCACACCTTTGGAAGATACATAAAGATGCATGAATCACTGATGTCAGGATTCTTACTCGCAGGCCCGTCTTACATGGGAGCACCACTACCAAGGCTGCTTGGAGGAGTTGTACGCGCTGGGTGGCAGTGTGACTCTCGCAGCTGAGGGGCAGCAATCGCTCTCCGAGCAAATGCGGCATGAGCACCGCCGAGTCCTTGAGGGCAAGCTGGCAGCGTGGGAGCGCAGGCACCGGGTACAGCTGCGGTGGGTGGAGGCAGACCGGTTGTACCAGGAGATAGGGGGTCAGCGGAAGAGGTTCATGATTCAGCAGCTACATGCTTCCATTGCAGCCAGGTTCGTGGATTACTACGCCCTACAGAGACAGCTGGAGACAGCGGCATATCGTGAGCGCACTAGCCTGAAGCGGTTGCGGCGCCAGATGGAAGCCATCGTGTCCAAAGTCAGCGATGACATCCTTCAGCTGCGGCGCTGGCATGCCGCCCCTGGGGACTATCAGGGAGCGCAGTATGACTGCCAGCGCTTGACCGCCCCTGGCTTGCTCGCGGCAGACACATTGCCGTGGCAGCGACAATCTGCTCAGGCAGGGTTGCTGGCTAGGAAACTGGCCGCGCTGGCGGAGCAGCAGGAGCGCTTGAAGCGGTGCTCCGAAGAGATGACCATCGTGCGGCGTGAGGCCAGGGATATGGTAGTGTTTTATGAGCACTACGCCCAGCAAGTGCAGCAAGCCGCTGGGAGGGGAGAGCGCCGCCTGCCCAGCGCCCGACAAGTTCCCCATGCGGCGGAGCTGGGGGAGGCGGGTGTGCATGCAGCCCTTGAAGCTTTCCAGCTCGGGCAGCAGGTGGTGCTCCTCTCCAAGCTTGAACAGTATCAGCACTTGGGCGGCATGGCAGGCAATGCTGTGGAAGCGCTGCACGCCGACCTCACAAACCTGGACAGCGGCACCAGCTCCGACTCGGACTGGCAGGATGCGCGGTCCGATGCCTCCTCAGACAGCAGCGGCGGCGATGATGAGGACACATAAATATTGGCACATTTGAAAATTTGGCAATGAGCATCTCGCCTTGTCTGCCAATTTTGATGTTCTCGATGCTGTTTCAAACTTTGAAAGTCAGTAGCTTCTATATAGAGTACAGTAATCTTCTATAGAGTACAGTAATCTGATTGTTCTACAATTCATCAGATCCTTTTTGGGAAGGGAGTGCGCTGTGGAATCATCTGCCAATTGGCTCAAAAATCTCAAGATCTCTTAGCAGCTTGTTCTCTCCACACACTTAAAGCAAATAATTAACACAGAGTGCCAGCTTCTTATGTTGTTAATGTAAATATGCATTGCTGTTAAAAATTATCAGTTGTTCAAGCGAAAGGCAGCCTATTGAAACTTCCTGCAACTCTTGCAATTCATGTAGCTCTGAGCAGTGCCTCTCTCTATCTCATATAAGTGTCAAAATGTGATCAATGCCTGTCGTGAATGGAGGTGTCCCTGTCATGTTTTTAAAACTTTGATGAAGGTCCACCAAATTAAATTCGTTGAATTTTATTTTTGGCAGCATATCATAATATTATGATAAAATTATACGGCTAATACTACAAATTAATATTAGTATTAATACTTAAAATTTGTATATATGTACAGGTGTCCACGTTGTTAATAGTTAATAGCATGTTGACTGCCAGCAGCCAAAAAATGAACAGTATGAACCTTGACAAGAATTGCTACTTAGAAAGATTGCCTGCCAGGTTGTGAAGCTTCCTTAGTTAGAGGAAGGCCATGACCCACTGCCCACCATTAATGACAATAAAGACCTTCAGTCTTCAAAAGATTTGTATTGGTTCTAAGAAGATATGTCTGTCATAATGTGATTTTTTGATGACTCTTGGAGAGGTCATGTCAACAGTCGGCAACATGCGCCCATATGGCATGCATGTGACTCTGGACCAGATCCTCAAGGTGTAATTATAGTAAATATCTGGTTAGCTACCTATAGGCTGAGCATGTTGCAGTACCGTCATTGGCTTCACTTTCTACCAAAACCTGGGGGGACTTTAGTGTCCATGCAAGCCTGTGAGTGATCATTCTCATGTCGACAGCTTGTTTGGACCATCCAAATAAATGACCATGATATTAAAATATTTATCAGAAGCCAATTAGCCCTTCAGCTTCAATTAATGTTTAACGAGTCACCCATTGCATGGACTTTATCTCCACATTGTGAATTCGAGTTTCAAGCCTTAATATTTGCAGTGGCTTTAATTCTGCTTTGCAAGAATTATCAGATAAAAAAGAATAATGCATATATTTGACCAATTGGAGCAACAAGGCTTGAAGCCTTGCGAGCCGAGCTTGTTCAATATAATTAAATATAAAATAAATGAATGCAACAATAATATCAATCTGATCTATTGACAACAATATTACACTGTAGAGGCGCCTTCTAGTTATAATCGAGTGATTGCTTTTTAAGAGTACACTGAGGGCAATGGTGTGGCAAATAACTAGTGGGTACCCACTATTCACTTGCTACCAACACCGGTGTTGGGTAGCCATTGTGGCAACTTGCAATTGCCTGAAACGTTGATGCACATGTGTACGTGCCCACTGGCCACGGGCATGGCATGGGTTGCACCTGCAGCACAAGACATGCGTTGCTCATGAGCACATCTCGAGATGCTTGATGCTTTAAAGAAATTTCTCTCAGGTTATAATGTTCGACGGTGGTCCCACTGGAATCTCTTAATGGGTAGCCTTACGCCATTTATACTAGTACTGACCCGATGGCATCATTATGATCATCAGCATGATGCTTAAGGCTCCAAGGCTTTGGCCCGCGGCTTCAACCCGATTTCTACAGCACTTCTACACTTGGATCATACTCTTGCTTTCCTGAGATCTCACCTGTACATGACCAGCTCGCACAAGCTGTGGGCTGCGGCGGCACTTCGCTGGCCTCAGGCAGGACACCCTCTGCCTGCCCTTCTGGCTCTGCTGGGTCACTGTGCTGCTGCGCTGGCTGGTCATCCGCATCTGACTCAGAGAAGAGGTTCCCAACCTCGTCTTCGTCGCCCTCAGTGGGGGGACCCCAAAACTCTGCGGCTCTGGCGGTTGGGCGCCTGAGCCTGCCTCGGCTGCCCCTTCTGGGCCGATTGCTGCCACGCGCCCCGCCTGTGCCGCGGCGGCCACGCTTCCTGCCCCGACCCCGCCCATGCCCTTCCTGCACGCCCCCACCGGTGGCTGCCTCTCCTGCACCCCGTCCCTCCACATCTGCGCGTGCCCCACCGCCTTCCCCTGCCACCGCTGCCTCGGGCTCCCCCTGGCTATCTGTCTGCACGCGCGCCTCGAGGAACCATATCTCCATATGCAGCTGGGTGCCATCGCTGCCTGGCTGCACAGCGCGCACCAAACCAACAGGAGCCTTGGCAGCACGACCCAACTGGGACAAGTTGCGTGCTGGGAACTCCCCGTCGCGGTGCAGCGTGCTTGTGACGGCCCAGAGAGCGACACCAATCGAGGGAGTGCTCTCCCCCAACTGCGGCAGGTAGTGGCACTTGTCGAAGGTCCAGAGCAACTCGTCAATCTGCTTGAGTTTGACCACGGGCAGGCCGCTGCTCACTCCTGCAAACATGTGAGCGCCTCAATTGACTGGCTATCATTCCCTTCCATCAAATCTGCAGAAGTTAAAGCCTTCTCGGGTGTGCAACAGTCACCAGGTGATCAGAGCTTCCAGCTGAGAGCGCCCACTCACCCTTGTTAACAATGGACTTGGCCGCTTCCATCTGAAGCTGTGACTTCTTCGGCGCCTGTAACAACAATAACTTACAATCAGTGTGTTCAGCCAAACTCGCTTTCACTGCACCAGCAGCTTGACAGATGAGAGGCGTTCACAAAGCACATGCAAACATAAGGATCCTCAACAAGATGCCCACCTTCTGCCTTGCTGGTCTTTGCCGTGCCGGTTGGGCTGCGGCCTCAACAGCGGCTGTGATCTCTTCAACCGCCGCCGCACTCGGCTCCAGTCCACCTGCATGACAGCATCCATTAGCTGCCAGCGCATAAGATGTCCAGAGGAAATGGTGAGGACATGTTATTAATTTGCCAGGCATAAGATGTGTAGGCGCTGATCGTTACAGCCATCATGGATAGCTACCTTCTGGATGCTCAAATCTAAGCAGCCCTTCCACCCTGGCGAGCAGCGCGCTTCTGGTGAAGATCACTGGCCGCTGGCCTCTGTCAAGCAGGAACCGCTTCAGCTCTGCAACGGTGGATGAGGCCTTGAGGCTGAACGCAAGCCACCGTTGGACGATGTCCTGCTCGGCTCCCTGAGCGCTGAGCTGCCTGCGGCTGATCCCTGGCTGTGGCGCTTGCGAAGGTCCTGCAGCTTCTGCCTCTGGGGCTGCGGGACCCTGCATGCCGCCTGCTGCAGCTGTGGCGCCCCTCTGCGCCTGTCCTTGGGCTGTCTGGCCTGCCTGAAGTCCACTGGCCTGGAGATACGAGGCTGCCATCACTGTCCTGTTCAGGTTGGGCACTGCTGCCAGCAATCTGCTGGCGCTCTTGCTGAAGCTGACTTTCTGATTGAGGTGTCTCGTTGCAAAGATGGCGGTCGAAGTCGTCCCATTGTCTTCGAGGCGAGCCTGCTGACCACCAATGATGCCTCGAATCTTGCTTGATCGCCTATCGGCTCTCTTCCTCTCCAAGTCGCCGGTCTCTGCCTCTGAACGCAACGCAAAAGTCAGAGTTAGTTACTCTGTGTCAAGGTCATGGGGAGATTCAAAACATAGGTGTTCCCAACCTTCAAAGATGGAGTGCTTATTGAGACCTACCAATCACTCCTTGATGCATGATAAAATTCAACTTATCCTCATTGAGATCCTTGCCCCTGGTTTGGGCTGCAATGACGCAGTCCTCACAGCATTTGTGGGTAATATTTCTGAGCTCTGGATACTTTTCGCTCTCAATCTTCCCGCGAATAGAATAGTAGCCATTAGCTCTGGACAATGCTGAAGGTTCATCTCGGCCAAGGCAGCTCTGATGGAAATATCTGACCCCTGAGTCCACGGCATTGCAACGTTGCAATGGCACCCTTGCCTCTTGTTTGAAGACCCAGTCGGCAACAGCGTCGTGGCCGTATTCGTCCTTTGTCAGACCTTCTGAATAGAATCTGATAATATAATCACAACCTACACAGCGAGTCAAGCGTTCTGAACTTGCGCAGTTCGGATGAAGCTTCTCCTTGTCACTGCCACACTTGTAACACGGGATCCTAGCAATAATAAGTGACATGCTCGGTACAGAAACACATCACTGATCATTCTCCATGCTTACTGACGAAAGGCCTAATTTTTATTACCAAAATGGCATGCTATGGAATGTGTTACCAGGTGGCATGGCCCCTGATTGCCAATAATCCACCACATTAGTAGCGTTTACATCCACTAAAGTAGTGGATTTTGATTACTCGGGTGCCCTGCTTTTCAACGGCCGTGTCGCAGTCGGCCGCGCACTTTTCGTACTCGCCCATCTCGAAGTACACCGCCGCCCTGCGCGCCAGCTCAGCCGTTTAGTGACCAAGTTACTAAAGCAAAATGACTGAATCAAATGTTCAGTTTGAAGCTTCAGCGGTTTCACGGCACATCTGTTTCATACGCCGCAGCGCTGTGACTGAACAGGGAGAAAGCACAGCTGTTGCCCATTAGCGATATTGCAATTGCATGACACTTGATGGCTGCAGCTGACAAGCAGTTCCCAAGAGCCATGCTTCCCACATTCCTCATGAGCAGTCTGCAAGGGCAGCAGTGCCTTATCATAGCATCCCGCCGACATGGCCAAGACCCAAATAGGCCGTCCATTTACCGGAATGTGCCTTCTCAGAGTCCTGAGAACGTCACTTCTGACCGCTGTAACTCTCGGTGACAGGAGATTTGCAGAGGGCTGGCTTGGTGATTCACGGTGATCAACCAAATGGAAATGAAAGGGATCAAGCCCATCAAATTGCGCACAAGCGCTCCACTACCAGAAAGGAGTTGTATTTCGGCGCAGATACAGTCTCTTCCCCGCCCACTCTGGCCCCTTCTCAGTCTCAGTAGAGGACCCCTGACTGGACTAATGGAATTTTAGTGGAACCCTTTTCATCAATGTGCGCCAGAACACTGCAGGCATGGCATGGCGCAAACCACACCTGTTGGTGAGGAAGGAGATGTCGGTCTCGTCCAGCTCAATGGCCTTGTCATAATGCGCGACGGCATCCTCGAATTTCCGTGCCTTGTACGCGGCGTTCCCCGCCTCCTTCTCTTTTTGTGCTGCCGCCTTGCGCTCGCGCGCTGCCGCCTCCTCTTCATCCATCGGCTCATCTTGTGCTTCTGGCTCCGGCTCCGGCTGCGGATCACAGGGCATTGTGAGAGATCCCTTGGCTGAATTTTGCGCATGTCCGTGCCTTGTAGTGCGGGACCCAACATTGGATACTTCAAATAAGAGCCTGCCTGTGATGGCTACAGGTGCAGTTAAGGTGCAAAACTCTGGAGCTCTGGCTTCGGCCCCGGCTGCAGATATTGGACAGGATAATTAAGAATGCCTCTTGGCTACAGTACGTGCTACAGAACTCCATCTACAATAAGATATGCTCTGGGAAAAAGTAAGAAAGGTCTGATTGGAGAGCCACGGAACAACAATGCTGCATACTGAGCTGGGCAGAGAATGTCCCTTGATTTGCCACCACGCTATAAGCAGGGGCTGACCATGCAGGACGCCTTACGCGAACTGACAAGAATGTCCCTTGCATCAGGACAGGTACATCGTCAAGCCCCTTGGGTGCCCTGCATGCACGCCAGCATGCATCCACTGCAAACACAGCAAGAATCAGGCTGCCAGTTACCTGTTTTGGCTTCTCGGGCTGCGCAGGGGAGGACTTGGGCTCGGACGCCGAGGCGCCGCCGGCACCGTTGCTCTGCTGCTGCTGCCTGAACTGGTCGCCGCCCATTATGTTCATGCCCAGCCCCACCGACAGCGCTGTCTGGAAGCGCTCATCGCCCAAATACCTGCGCAGTAGCAGACACCGACAGTTAACCAAACACATCTCGAATTTCAGGGAGATCACCTAAAAGTTCACCACACCTGTACCCAGATAGACGTCAGTGCAGCACACGCCTGAAGAGTTTACCACCCTTCCGACAAGTTACAACATAGTACTGCACCACCTAATAAATGGACACCTAGGTAATGAATTCTCATGACAATCTGATGCTGCACTGTTCGAGTCCAGAAGTCAGGGCCAATGGTAAACCACGGCAGGTTGCCCAGAGGGTATTCTAGCAGGCTAGGCTGGAAGGCACAAGGCAGGGCACGCCAGGGAATTGGACAGCTTGTGTTCAAAGCTGCATTTGCAAGCAACACATGAGCATCGCAGACAGACCAACGACAAAGGACACTTGTGTTGCTCGTCCGTCTGCGGCGACCATATAGTGCTTGGGCGTCATGTGAACGCCCAAAGAGCAGCATCTCCTACCGTTCGCCAAAGTGCTACAGACGTTTGACTTGGTAATGTTGCAACATACGAGACAATCACACAATCCGTTAGTTTTGACCTAACAAGGCGGCGCACTTGTTCATGTTGTTGGGGTTGCGCCCCAGGTCCTGCAGCATCTGCAGGAAATCCGGCTCGTTCAGCAGGTGCCGCGTCTGTGGCGAGGTCGCCAGCCGGCCCAGGAACTCCGGCCCAAAGAGACCCCCCGGTCCCCCCGGTGCCCCGCCCTCCTTCCCATCCCTCGCGTCCTCCAGCCCCTGCTTGAACTGCTCGTTCGAGGGGTCCACCTCCAAGCCTGCAAGGGAGATTGATATCATCAGGGGATTACCAGAGACACTTCAGATCTCCCTTGAAGACCTGTGGAGCCTGTAGTTCAGATGGCCCTCAAAACTGTCACACGTCGAGAAAGACAGGGATGCTAAGAGAAGCCTGGCTCGGCCCATGGAAGCGATCAACGCTGCCTCCCAATTCCCTAGATCAATGGTCTGAAGATTGACAGTAAGCAGTATGCAGGAGAAACAGGCAGCTTGATGGGTCATGCGCAACGCACCCTTCTCATATGCTGCAATGGCTGTGTCATATTCCCGGGCACCCAATGCCGCTGCCCCCACACGTGAGTATCCCTTTGGCCAGTCTGGTTTGAGCTCCACAACCTGCATGCAAGCAGGCAATGATGAGCATGCATGCATTTCAGAGGGAAATAATTTTCTTCTTAAGATCTCAGCGGATGCTTTTGGAAGTTGAAAGTTGACTTGGGCAGTGAAAGTAAAACATTGTCCAGCACCACAAGATAGCTAGAGTGGGTAGCAGCGTTCACCTTGTTCGCATCTTCTAGCGCTTCCTTGTACCGGCGTAAGCTTGCCTGCGTCACAGTCACGCCAGAAGGATTTATCAACGTAAATATTGCTATTGAAAGTAAAAGTAGCAAATCTATAAGAGTCCAGTCACCATGATTCATAGGCAGAATAGTGGTGTCAACTTCAGCTCACCAATGATGCAGATCTATTGCTGTAGAGCACGTGATTGCCCGGATCCACTCTGATGCCTTCGGTAAAGTGCTCGATCGCCTCCTCATGTTTGCCAGCAGAGAACGCCGCATTGCCTTTTGCCTGCAGCAATTCAATGCCTCAACATGAAGATGTGTAATGCAAAGCTTGGAAAATTTGTGACATGAAAGTATCGCAAACATGCTTTAGTTGCTCATACCTTGAAAGCGTCTGATGCGCTCATGGTGTTCTAGATCCTTGTGCGGGCAGTCTACTATCGAGGCTTTTTCTAGTAAAAAAAAAAGCGCGTGTTGCTACACGATCAAAATCATCCCTTTCTCTTCAAGTGGGAGCCGATCATCCATCCCTTTTCACAAACAACCTGCCTCTGGAAACTTCTACATGGCTCCGCCTACGAAACTGAACAAACTTTCTAGGATACGCACCTGCCACATGCAGGACGGGCAAATATTCCACACGTCAGGACAGAATCTTCATTTTGTCTTTGTGTCTCCATTTTTGTGAAATGGCAAATAAATGGAGGTACACAGTGTCCGTTCCTTCATGGTCACTGACGCAACTCCGAGACGATGATCCAGTTGTCTTTTACAGCGTCGAGGTCAAGTTCTTGCCTCCAGAGGGAAATTCACAGGCATCACGCAAGCACACTATTCTCAGGAGATTCTCTCACTTCCAGAAGCTGTACTTGCGGATGAAGGAGCTGCATGGTGCAGCAGTGCTGAGCAGCATGAAGCTGCCTCCTAAACTTGTCCTCACGAAGGTTTCAAAGCACCCCGACCTCATAGATCGACGACGTGCAGACCTGGAACAATGGTGAGCTTCTTGGCCTGTATGACTTTCCCCAGACAGGGTTCCTTTCTGCTCATTGAATCCTCGATCATTTCTGACATTTCCGAGCTTCTCTAGGAATCTCTTCCTTGCGGTGCAGGTTGTGGCGCGTCGTGGCAAATGCAGAGCTTGCACGATCACCGCTCGTGATGTCCTTTCTGGACTTGTCAGAGGCAGCGAGGGTGATCCCCCATGCAGCCCCTGCAGCAGCTTCCCCTGAGAAGCCTGCAGCTGCCAGCCACTCCTCCACAGAAGAGGAGCCACCAGCATCAGCGTTGCAGCAGCAGGCACACATCATTGCGCAGCAGAATCACGCATTAGCAAGCACTCATCAGCAGCAAATGAGACTGGGTTTCAGGATAGAGCAGCGCACCCTTCTCAAGAAGTACATCCGGCAGCTCAGAAGGCACTTGGACGAAATTGAAAGCGACCTCAGAGCAACTGCAGCAGCTCAGTGACTGCCGTGCAGTACAGCAAGGTGGCTGCTCCTTCTCGCTCTCTTGAGTTCTGTGCAAAGTCTTCTGCTTCTGCAGCACTGATGTGTTGAGCAACGTGGATTTTGTTTGTGCAGGCTTGCAAGAAAGCTTTTCTCACCCTGTTTCCTGCTATTTGCTCATTGACATATGCAGCATCATTAGTCGATGATGCGGTGAGTCTTCCTTTCCTGCAATCAACAGGCGAGTTGTGTGGCTTGAGCATATTTAATTGGCAGTGTGGGCAAAGTCTCTAGACGCCTTCCAATATCGCTTGTGTGCGGCAGAGACAGGCAGGCAGCGGCTGGGATTTGGGTCTTCCAAAGCTACTGACATCAGCTCGCCTGAGCACTTCGGCATTCAAGGCCCGAAGGTCATGCTGGAGTGAAATCATTCCATTGGAATGGTTTTGAAGTATTGGGGGATTTGGAGCTCGCAAGGAATTGCGAAGTGGAAGCAAGGAGGGAAAGGCTTAAGCCTATGTCATCTTGAAGTTTGATGAATTCTATGACAGTACTGTACTATGGATGTTTGGATCTTTTTAACAGCTGGATGATGGTATTCAATATGCAACTTGCAACTGGAAGGTACCGGCACAATGTGGGATGCTTCACACTGTCATATCTACTTTTACGATCAAACTCGCAACATCGATGTTAATCAAACTTGCAACATTGATGCATCATGTATGTCTTGGGCGTTTAATTTCTGCAGCACACGGTAATGGGGGAGGTATTCTCAGCTTGGCATGCAGTGATCGATCATTGATCATATATTAACAATATAGATTCAGATCCAGCTGAACTGTGGGTCAAGTAATGGAGGGCATATGTACCGTCAAAAAATTGCGCTCTTACATTGACTGCATTGTGGCTGCACATCCCAGATAACGACATGCGAGGCCAAGTGTTTTCAAGGCATGATTGCAATCTGAACATCACAACCCTGCTGGCAACTGGCAACTTGCAACTGCAGGGCGCTGCAGCTTGGGCACCCCTCTCAGAGCCCACATTAGCCATGACATGAATACTCGTGTGCTGTACTTCTTCCAGTCGGACTTTTCCTGTCAGATCACAACATGTCTGAAAGTGCAGCTCTTTCGAAATAGCTACGCAGAGCATGCTGTAGAGGTGGGCAGATGGTTATGCTCTCTGCATATGATCTCAATGTAATCATCAACCAATACTGCCAGGACCAGAGATACTTCACCTGGGCTATCCGGCGGGGGGTGGTAAAAATACTGAGCACCGTGCCCACGGTCGATCGGGTCTTGCTTGGATCTGGCGAATCCAAAAAGGGGTAGGATTGTGGCAGCCTTTAACTGCAGCTTGTCTGCAGGGCGTACCTTGCCTTCTGGCAAGAGAAGCGTGTTGTTGTTGTAATCCCGGCGGCAACTCTTGACCAGCAAGACCTCAAAACTAGACAATTTGCTCGCATGTCTGCGCGTCCGGGTTACTCCGGCACTGACAGTAGGTGTATAAAAGAATACATTATGTTGATGTATATGATGTGTTGTGCTGATCCCCCTCTACTGTGCCCTTGACAGGCTATCACTTGCTTTTGTTCAAGTCTCAAGCGTCTGGAGCGACAGGGACTGGCTGAAAGGCTCTTGTGATGACCAACGGCCTCTGCGCATAGTCCAGAGCGTACTTTGCAACCTTCCCCAAAGAGCCATCCTCTGCACTGACCTGCAAAGAGCATTCTTTTGTCAATGCCTCCTCTCCGAGTATTAAGTGGCAAGTTGATGTTTGCGGCAGTAAGGACATAATCTATGTTGTGCTCATACTTTTCCTGAGCACAAACCAAATCCTTTTGTGGCAGTGCTGTGCACACAGCTAATTGGCACGCCTGAGCAGAATTTCCCAACACATACTATTCCATGCATTTCCCTGGTGTGCTCTCTTCGCTGCATTCGGCACCAAGGTTGAGGACAAATGGGAATTTAAATCTGCGTGATTACACACCGGCTTCCTGTTGGCGCCTAAAACCACCAGATCTGCGCCAACGCTGTCGGCTGCGCTGAAAATAATCTGTGCCACAGCGCTCGGGGGCGCCTCTATGGTCTCCACAGAAAGATGGGTCTGGTGCTGGATGCCCCTTGCATCCAGAACCGGCATCACACTGCACCCATGAATAACAAGGCATTGTTCTACTGTGATATGCAAGGAATCATTTAGGCGTGATCAATTTATGAATGCAAGGGCTTCAGTATGTGCAATGGCTTAACGGGGCAAGCGTGTTGGCAGGGAACACAGGCATGCGTTGAAGAATCAATGAGGCTGGAGGGTGCTGCAGGCCAGGTACTGACCTCTCTGCAAGGAAGCTTTTGGCGCGTGCAAAGTCTTCATTCTCATGATGGATGCCGCCGGGTTCCTCAAAGGAATAGGAGGTGCCAGGGACCCCTGCATAAGCAGAAAGGTTTCTGTGTATAACCAGAGATAAGTCGAATTTCTCGGTTTGCTGGTTGTGGGTCAATAAGAGAGCATGTGTACCCACCATGGTAAACTTCCAGCTTCTGAACCATGCACTTTATCACGTGAACCACATGCACGACATCTCCTGGTCTCAAAGCCTGGTCGATCACCCATCTCAAGGCTCCGAGTGTGATCTCTGGGTCTTCTCTGAGCGGCATTGGCACGGCCACAACCTGGTCGTGCGCAACATATTGTCGACTAAACATCAGATGATGCAGGCAACGTAAAAAAGAAGAGGCTGCCATGAAGATGAAGGCTCAGGCAAGGTCGCTTCAAGCCAAATGAGACATTTGTGAATTTGTTAATCCCAACGTTGTTCAGGTCCACACCAGATTTCGACTCGAAGAAGCGTCCTCCATCTATTGGAGATTGGGAAACAACTTGACGACACCTGGATACACCCCCTCTTCCCAGAAATGAATATAGAATCAACAAGAAACTGCTATGATGCCACTGCAGTTGCTTTGTTTAACAGCCAGGGTGTGAGGGCTACATTTCACAATGTCAATCGCAAAATGCTTCGTGTGCCCCAGAAATGCCTTAAATGTCAATTCAGGGACATCCTGGGCGAGTTGTGCAGCGCAAAGCTTCATTCCGCTTTCGGATGGCCTATTTTGGCAACCTATTCACATGCAAACCTATCCTTGGACTCGTAAATGTTTGCTATTTTCTATGTTTTTAAACGTACGACAATGTTCATCTCACCCTCTCTGTAATGCAGACACATCAGCTCATGCCAACCTTGAGAATGTTCTTGTCAATATGCCCAGCATTCCACGAGGTCATGACCATGATCATAACATGATCAGTGATCATGATCAGCACCGTGCTGGAAGTTATCATTAAATTCCACAGAAGCAGATAAGGGCATAAGTCATTCAATCTACAGCGTTTGTGTGGCAGGGCTGGGTTCGGTCCTGCGCTGGTCAGGAGTCTGACACAAGGCAGATGTTCAACAGGCTTGCCTCACCTGTACAGCACTAATTGCTGCCAGATCTGAGTCGTCCTCCTATGAGAAAGAGTCATTTTCAAGCATATCACACTGGCGATCCCACTGCATACATCTATGCACACCCTCTGCTGTGACTACCAGGTGCAGTCACGAGTCTGCTCTAGGCTGGTGATGAGGACAGCTGCCAGGGAGCGGGTGCGGCCAACAATGTCCGGCAGTGCCCGCGCAACATCGGGTGTGCACGCTTTGTGCGCTGTCAACACGTCCTGAGTGGCCTGTAATGCACAGTAACACACTCGGCCTTGCAGTGATCTTTTTTGACACGGAGTAATGTTGAGGTGCTTCAAGCACACCCCACAACAATAGCGGTCCGCATGGTGATTGCCAGATGTGGGACTGGTGAAGACGGTAGGCGTCTGAGTCACTCAGCTGTGGTCATTCAGTTGAAAGACATCGTTCCCAGTCAATTCCGGGCTGGTCTGATGCCTGACTCCGAGCCTTGGATACATTCATACTCAGCGGCCAAATTGGGATCCAACACTGGGAAAGAAGTTTGGCGACACGAGCAAGATTAAATGCCAGCCAAAATTTGCAACATAGTTGGACCATGAGGAGACATCAGTGCTTCACTTGGGCCACATCAGCGCTGGCGCTGACATCATCGTGCAGCACATGCATCCAGCCTGGCAGCAGGCCCATGCAGTCCTCCAGCAGCAGGAACAGCAGCAAGGCCTGCCTCTCAAGCCTCTCATCAGTCACCCCGCCCTCGCCTCCTTTGCTGCTATTCTGTCTGCGCATGCAAGTCTCACAATCGTTGTATTAGAATTCTTGCAGCCCTCCCCCTTGTATCAGACAGGGAAGAGGCCTGCATCCACCCCTTTCATTGCTGTTTTGTGTTTTGGCTTATACTGTGTGCTAAGGCACGTCTGATGCACTCAACCGAAATGCTGCACTTTGCATGGTTGACCTTCAACTTGCATGTGATCCTGCGCCTTTGCCGAAACTGCAATATGTCAACTCTTCAGATTGCTCACTTGGGGAGGATGACTGTCTGATGACTGTCATCCCTGCAAGACTCATGGGAATGTCCAGCAGCTCACCTGGTGCTTTCTGCCAAGCTCTCCATGGTGGCGCGAAGCTCTGCAGCGGTCGCAGAGAATAACACGATCCCAGCTAGAGGCAGCTGCAGCAGGTCTGCCAGCAGTCCAGACGCCAGATCGGGCGCTCCAGATGACTCTTTCTCCACTCCAGCGTTGCTACCTGGGCCATGCTCTGCAGACATCGCCGCCCGCAAGAGCCCTGCAATGCACGAAAAGTGCCCAGCACTATTTTGTTGCTATTTTTTTACCTGCAGGCGACGACAGTGAGCAGCGCATTGTAATACATGCGCAGAGCACATGTGTCTTTGCTAGTACAAAACGAAGGGCGGGAAGCTTGCACACAGAAAGGCTTGCAATGCATGCGTGCCGGCAATGACAATGTGCTCAGAAGCAAGACCTGCAAGTAATGACTCTCACCTACTGACAGTGCGCGCAAGGCCGCCCTTTCTTCTGGCCCTCCACCGTCGTGCAGCTGCAGGATGAAGGCCAGGACGTCAGAGGCATATGCGCTCTGCAGGACACCTGGCGGCATGGCGAGAACAGGGCCCAAAAGGAACCATGCAACTGCCTGCATTGGGCTGCTTTCCTTTGTGAGCTGCCGCACCCGTTGTGACAGGTCCAAGGAAACCCCTGCAATGGCAGGTAACTATCAAAGAGGGAGTCACACGTAATGCGGTTAGCAAATCTTGGTGCGTCTTGTGTACTGTCGAAGAACATTCATTCGATTGGAGAATGCCTTGCTGCACTATTTCAAGCGTGCAGCCAGCTAAGTAACATGCTTTCACAAGCATGATCCAGATTGTGGGGAACAGCAAAGCGCAGCGCACCAGCATTGGCATGACTGCCAGCTCTTTGCTGCCTTAAATTGTCCAGACAGGTGCCTGGTGATGAGACAAAGTGTGCTTCATCTCCATGCAGCTCTTCTGGTTGGCCAGGAGGTGTATTCACCTACACACAACAGGGCACTCCTGCATATGATCTCAAGATGAGCCTTTGAAGCCTTCAAAGATCTCATCCTGTCTCAAGATAGGCCAAAGAATTCTTTGCGCAATCACGCTGGCCAGCAGGACTAGAAATTACTGCAATATGAGGCACCTCAGACGCTTGCGTGACCGCTGCTGATGGAGCCTGCCTTACACTCTGTGCTGCTAGCTGCATGCTGCGCACTTCCATAAGGAACCTGCAGGCTTCCTCTGTCATGCCAGCATCCATCTTCCTCTCGCATTCTGCTGCTAGATCCCCAAGCTGCGCTGCATGGTGCTCTCCAGAAGCTGGCCTAATCTCGCGTGGAAGGCCCTGTGCACCCTCTTCTGGTGCACGCTTGCTGCAGAGGGATCCTGTCCCCAGCCTGCAGGGCTCTGGGGGATTTCCTTCTGCTGCGCGGTAGTCCATCATCTCTGCAAGGGAACCTTTCGTACAATCTTGTGGCCGCCCTTCCGCTGAGTGATCGTTTCGTTGCTGCTCAAGCTGCTGGAGAGTGGTGTTTTCCTGCCTGAGCTGCTCGATCTGAGCTCCCAAGGTGCTGGCCAGGGTCTTCCATTTCTGGGATCGCATACACAAATGTCACGAATATTTGCATATCTTATAAATAGCACCACAAGATGTTTGACGGAAGACCAATAATGTGGGCGTTGCCCTGGCATCACACCTGCACCTCTGCAGACTGTTCCTTCCGTCTCTTGACTATGGCTATCGCCAGCGTCCTTTTCAATGTGACATCCCCATCGTAGTGGGGATGGGCGGAGGTATTCCCTGCTCCTCTGTTGGACTCACGTGTCATGTAAGCACTCGTTTCTTGCCCACAACTACGGATTGACTGTGACAAACCGTCACTCGTGTATTCAATGGTTCCAGATGCCAATTTCGGGTCGTAAAGGAGCTTATCGACGGGAAGGAAGGAAGGAAGATTACATCACTCCAGCCGCCTAGGGCTGATTGGATGAACTGGCAGCATCCAAATAATCAAAACAATCCATCACAAAATGTGCAACACCAACAATGTCCAACTGCCACATGAATTGCTGCATCGTCACAATGGCTGCACCAAACAGCCCAGGATATCTGTCCCGAACAGATTGCAAGGCAGGGCACTCAAACACAAGGTGGCGCTCATCCCCAATAACCTGCTGGGCACAACGCATGCACAAACGCTGGGGCCGGGGAATCCTTGCCCAGCGGCCCGAGACATTGGGCAGACTATGACAACCCATCCTGAACTTCAACAGTATACGCAAGCAACGGGCACTCAAAGGCTGCTGTAAGAGCTGGCAAGGGTGGCGCACACAAGCTGGCCTAGCAAACCATCTGTGATATGTACACAAGGTGGCATTGCTGGACGGGCAGGTCCTAGGGCAAATGTCAATGTCATCCCAAACCTGCAGTGCTTGCGCATCTAGCAGCTGCATCACAGCATCAACTTCCACAGGAACAAGGGTGTCAAACCGAATAACAAACTCATACCCAATTCGGCGCAAGCCCCGCATGAAGGCCCAAGCCCAATTCTTAACATTACGGGTTATGGCATCCCAACAATCATCAAGGGCCACTTGCCTGTGAAAATTATTTGCAGGCAAGGCAGCCAAATTGTTCCAGAACTTGATAATGCGCCGCCACCACACACAATCAAGGGTCTGCTGATTCAACTCCTTAAGCAAGATGGCACCATGCACAGAGGTGGGGACGCCAGCAATGTCTCTCAGAATTTTCAGGTGAGAGGAGGCCAAGGCAGCCCGGCCCCGCCGGCTGTCGCCACCAGGAAGGCTGCGCAGGCCCCACACCTCACAACCGTAGGAGGCAGTCGGCGGCACACATGCATCATATAGGCGCAACAACAGGTCCTGTTCGAGGGATTCCTTCCGAGGTTGGCAATCGCGCCGTCAGCCTAATCTGGCGCGTGCATGCACCATTTCACGCAGCATCAAAGCGAGGCAAACCATCAGAACGGACTCCTGATCTGTGTTACCAATTTCTACACCAACATTGAATCAAATAGTACAGACGATGACACCTTGCGCAGGACAGA
The DNA here is from genome assembly GCF_000258705.1 of Coccomyxa subellipsoidea C-169. Lineage (NCBI taxonomy): Eukaryota > Viridiplantae > Chlorophyta > Trebouxiophyceae > Coccomyxaceae > Coccomyxa > Coccomyxa subellipsoidea. The sequence continues at coordinate 249,347 of NW_005178035.1, forward strand.
AGTATACAATCCGGGCGTCTTCCAGCAGCAAGGAGAATGCACTTTTCCAGGTAACGCTTTGGGTCTTTGTGAGAGATCTGTACCATTTGAGAGAGATCACAACTATGGTATTATTTGCTGCAATTTTGCCTACCAAGTCTTTGAGACGGGTCTTCCCTAGGGCAGTCTTAAGCTAAGATCCTTGCACACACGATCACAGTCAATGGGTGGCCACTTTTTTTCGCCATAGCATGAGCCCACACTCGCAAACATTGTTACACTTCTCAAAATGTTTGAATCATGCAACACCAACGAAATTGGGGAAGTTTAAGCCCTGGTGGTCAAGGTTCCAGCTGCTCGTGAACCTACCTTTCTATACCACCGGGTGTCCTTCCTCTGCTTTGGATCGGGCGCCATCGAGGCTCCTTGCCCTCAGTTCAAGTGTCGGGGCTGGTCTGGAATCATGTTCTTGCAGGATTCTTGCTAAGAGCCTCTGATGCCGAAACAGGCACGGAAACTGGGGATTAGCTCGCGACGCTGAAAAGGACCTCAAGTGAAAAGGAATCTTAAAGAAGAGAATAAAGGAATCATGCCCCAAGAACGACGCAGCAAGATAATCGGCTGCTCACATGACATTGGCAGCGTCCAGCGACGTTCTCAGTCATCTGTCAAAGGGAGACTCCCCAAGTTTGGGACTTCTCTCAAGAAGTGCAGTCCCAGTCCTGTAGCCTGCGCTAAGCATGGCAAAGATGAGTGCGCAGAGAAGGTACTGCAGGTGTGCCTTCCTTTCCCAAACATCATTGTGTTGTCTCCTGCGCGCTGCACCTGAACGTGCAAATGGTTGTTGCAAGGAGGAGCCATGGCAATCCTTGGTACACGATCGCCCACAGCCAAGCTCTGGCAATTTTGACAGCATGCAAGCTTTGTCATCCTTGCAAATGCCAGGATCGCAGGGCTTTGAGAAGCTGTCAATCGTGAGCACGTCACACCGGCATGTGTACCAACAGGAAGTGGACGAGCTGAGGAGGGCAGGCAACTTGAAGTGCGCGGATGATGCATATGCCGAGGCAAAGCAGCTGTTCTCTGAGGCGCTCAAACTCAAGCCGGACGCTGCGCAGCTGCTCATCAATCACGCATTCTGCCTCATCATGACAGGAGACCCTGCACGCGCGGTGCGGGCCCTGGCCTCCTTATACCTTGCGAATGCCGGATCAAGCCTATCCTTCGTGCTGCAATTGCGCATGGCAGAGCATTCGGCAGTTGCTGACGCAAGTCATCATCAGCATTTGTAATATGCATGCATGTACCATACATTCTGGCCCTTCACGTGTTGACGTAGAGCATGTCATGATGTGTGTATGCATGATATCAGCTGGTGGGAAACAGCATGCGATACATATTACCTGCGATGTGTTTCAAGGTCGAATTCACCTGTACTTCAGCCACAGGTATTGCTGCTGGTGTATTATGCTTCCGAGGATTTCCTACAGGTGAGCGTTGTAGCGAGACATCGGTGCTATCCTGATCTCTTCATTCTCCGTTTCTCGGAAGACAAACCCCTGCGGCGCCAGATCTCCAGCATCCAATCTTTCACATGTGCTTCTGCAGGACGAGGATTGCTGCGTGGCAATTGCGCTAGACCGGCGGCTGCCGAGCGCGTACCGGTGGCGGGCCACGGCTCGGCGCGACTGCGGCTGGATAGTTGGAGCGCTGGAGGACATGCGCATGGCCGCCCGCATGGCGCTCACCCCGGACAAGCACGAAGCTGCGCTGCAGGTGCGCGCCAGGTCATCTAAAAGGAGTAACGGAGAGGGTTTCGAGGGGCAGAGGGTGATTTGTACTGAAAGAGGAGCTGTCCTCTCCCTGTGGTGTTCAGGGATGAGAGCATGACAGGAAGGGAGATTGCTAGACATGTCATCTGCTGTGCTGCTTGCATTGCTTCCTGACAGGTACCAAAGGAAGTGATAGCAGGTCAGCTGCGGATCCACCCTTGCTGCATATGATTAGGCAGGTGATCACTTGTTTATACAGGCCCTTGCAAGCCCCCTTCACACAGAGCAGCAGTGCGGTGTGAACCCCTCAGAAGCGGGCTAAGCAATCTCAAGCGGGAACTTACTCATATCTGAGGCTGAGCCAGAACATTTTGGGCCTCGGCAATTCGTGTCCATGGTGGAAGGGCGTTGACCAATGTGGCAAGATGAATGACAGTTCTCTGCGCAATCTCACAACCATGCTGCATCGTGTCCGTGATACACAGGCTGCTTGAATCCCGCAGGGCCACAGTTCCTCAGGACCTAAGAATGCAGAATGCCCACCTTGAACCCACTGCAGTTAACAGAATCCTTGAAGAGGGGCGCCACGTTTCTTCAGAAGTCTCCTGGATTTTAGCGGTGCGCCTCACAGATAGTGTGATGCTCTGCAGGAAGTCAACAGGCTGAAGAAGTGGCGGGAAGGGCCGCTGGACGCGGCAAAGCAGGAGAAGGCTGCAGAGGAGTGCCGCGCTCGTGAGGCCCAGGCGGAGACACTGGCTCGGGAGGCGCGCGCGGCCGTTGATAGCATCCTGCAGCAACGACAGGCAGACCTCGCACAGTGCGTTTCTTACCCCTCTTCCTGCCGCTGTGCAGCCGCACCTGTGGTCGAACCCCACAAAAGTGCCTGTGATGGACATGAAGGCAGTGCACCTGCAGATGTTCTGGAGGGAACTGGGGCCATGCCTTTTGCTAAATCCTGCCACCCATGTGCAAGCTTGAGTCCAGCTCATGCTCTGCACAAATGGCCCGCATTTGTCAGGCCGCCGCCTCTTTGGACTTACGGGGCCCGCAAGATGTGCATGACTCATCTTTTTACTGTAGTAGACATTCTGAAACCCGCGATAAATATTTTTTTTTGTCAAAAAGGGTGAATAATTAAGACCCTATCTCCTAAAATATAATACCTGTAAAAATTTGAGACCAGATTCGGAAAGCTCTCGACAAGCCCAATCCAATTTCAAGCATGCCCCTGGTATATCTGATGTAAGGAAGACCCCTCAAAGTTGCTTTGAAAAATTTCCCTTACCGCCGAGGGTGCGGGATTTAAAATGACTACTTTAGTACTGATGATGCAAGCAACGGCGCGCGACAGGGAGCGGGCAGCGGAGCAGAATTGCCGCATGCAGATCTTCGAGGAGGCAGAGCTGCTGCTGGCGCTGCAGAAGAAAGAGAAGAGGAAGGCCAAGCTGCTGGGTGAGCTGGATGACGCAATGCGGCGTGGCGAGAACATGCAGTTTGACTTGCAACGGGGCCATGTCTTGAGCACCAAAGGCACCTTCACCACCTTCGACGACCGCCGGGATCTCCTTGAGTTCTTCAGTAAACCAAAGCCGCCGTCAAGCGCAGCTGAGTCATCGGGCGCCCAGTCAGCGTCCCAGTCAGCGTCCACCTCAGCCAAGGAGCCTCTCAGCAAGAACTTCCCCATGTCAGCGCAAGGGGAAACGCGCAGCGGAATCCGCACTCCCTGGGCCAGCGGGCTCTCACCCAGGCGATCACCGGTACCGGCCGCCTCCGAATCCTCGCGCGGCCCGCGCCGCGGATCGTCCCTTGGCCCGGCGGCTGGGTCGGCCCGGCCGGAGACGGCGCGCACCCCCGGGGACTGGGCTCCAGTGATGGACGTTGTGGAAGACAGCGATGACGAGGCGGCCAGCATGGAGGTGGAGGCCATCGGCATCGAGCTCGCCAAGCTGTCGGCCCTGAGTGTAGACAGTCTGCTCGGATCAATGCAGGATGTCGGCGACTTCCGCGCGGCTGGCATTGGCGCGGATGCTCAGTGCCGGATCTTCCCTCAGCAGAAGCTGACAGCAGCCCGCAAGGACACTGCACAAGCACAGAGCATTATACCGGCGGCAGCAGCTGCGGTGAGCGTGCATGCGGCAACCAACGTGTATGACTGTGAGACAGACAGCAGCGCGTCAGAGAATGAGGCGGATGAGCGGCCGCCTGCGGCCAGAGCAGCAACGAAGGCGGGCCGGGCTGCACTGCAGGAAGGGGATGGTGAGTCAGGCAAGGTGGCTCGGCATGGCGAGGGGAAGGGGACCGGTCGGGAGGCTGCTGCAGCAGAGAGCAAGGCTGAGGCTGTGTCTGGATCTGCGGATCAGCTGCCAGCACCTGAAGAAGACCAGCTGAGTGCAGAGGCGCAGGCAGGCAGCCGCTCATCTGATGATGGGCCCTCCGAGAATAGGTCAACGCAAGCTGCTGCGCATGCTGCAGCCGCAGCAGCGGCTGGCGGGGATGGCACATCAGGCGGCGCCTCTCTGTCTGAGGGCAGTAGGGCCCCAACCCTGTCAGGGAAGGGGGATGCAGCGTCTGAGAGCACAGGGGAAGCCCAGCAGGACAAGTCAAAGCAGTCAGGCACAGCGCATGAGGCGGCCGCCATGGCAGAGGAGGAGGTAACCCCATCGGAAACATCGTCTTCGGCAGCTGCAGGCTCCAGAACAAGGAAGAAGAAGGAGAAGCGCAAGCTGAAGACGGCAGCTGCCAAGGCAGCTGCGCAGGAAGACCAGCACAACCCGGGCACCCTTACAGAACACAGCAGCACTGCCACCCAAAGCAGCTGTCTGGCAGAGTCCAGTCAGCCAACCGGGCGCCTTGGCGGCAAGCGCTACAGGGAGGACGGGCGGGGGATTAAAAGTCAACCCATCTCTGCTGAGGACATCGTGCGCGAGGCGAACAGCGAGGGGGGCTCAGGGAGCAGTGCAGCAGGGAGCTCTGCCAGCCCGGCAGAGACACTCAAGGCGGATGAGTTTGATGAGGCCTGCATCCAGGAGCCACACAGGGGTGGCAGCAAGGTGGAGGCTACTCTTCAGAGGGCAGCCAGTGTGCTGGAGGCCCACACTGAGCAAGAGTCGGCACGGGAGGAGGCAGGGGCCAAGCATGGCGGCAGCCTGCTGGACAGTATGACCAACTTCGTGGGCAGCTGGCTGGGCATGGGCAAGAGGGGGGCACCCTCCCAGTCAGGGGCCTCTTCCAGTGGCGTCTCCACCGTGCCAGAGACCCCGAGTGGCGGCTCGACGACCCCCGACAGCAACGAGCTGCACATCACAGGCCTGGTAAGCATCGTGCTTAGCTTTGCAAGCTTGCGTCCTTGTGTCCACCAGCCTCTTTGTCTCTCCTGCACTGCCCTTGGGTAGATGTTCCTCCAGAATGAGGAGAGTGAAGGAGATCTTTCTCTGGTGGCCATCCTGCATGGTATGAAACCCAGAACTCAAAAACGAGGAATTTCGAGATTGTGACATTCACCTGGCATGCGGTGGGGTTTTCATCAGACACCGTTGCCTCTTGCAATATCTGCTCTGCATTTTTACACCCGGTTGACCCGAGACCCGACAGACCTGAGAATGGCTAATCCTCAAATGCTGATCCGCGGTGAGGTTGCCTGCAGGCGGGTGACTGCACCGCAGAGCTTCCAAGGGAGGAGGCGCGCAGGACCTTCCGGGAAGCAGTCGAGGCAGAAGCTTACGCAGAGGCCCATCCAATGGATGCCAAGGCTGCCAAGAGGTGGCGGGAGGCCGAGGAGAAGTTCCCTTTAGCACTCAAGATGTGCGACAGGATTCTGGTCGAAGACCCGGGCAGCGGCTGGGCCCTCCTGACTAGGGCAGCCTGCTTCCTGCACATGCGCGAGTTCAAATGGGGAGCCGAGGCCTACGCGCGGGCTTTGGCGGACGCGCGAAAGTTTGAGGGGCCTGCTGCGTACGTCCCCTGTGATGTTCTGCTGTAGAATCCTGATTGCGCTTCCAATTTGGGAGTTCTTAGAGGTTGTTGGTGTTCCTCTTCGTGGGGTATAAGGAGTAATTGGCAATCAAGAAAGGGACTGCATTGAAGGAGGCACACCTGCCTGCTTGCATGTGTGAAACTCTATCCTGCTGCGGTTACTGGCGTAAGCCATAATGAGGGTTTCATGTATGTCATGTGTTTGACAGTCCTCCAAAATGGGCACCACCTTAACCACTTCCCCCTCCATGTATGTATGTCCCAAGGTTTATGGCAGGCACAGGTTTGTACGTTAAGATGAGAGACCAACATCAATGCCAGTGCGCATGAGAACTGAGCTGCTTGCTGTGATGAGCGCAGGCATGCGCACATAGAGAGGATCCAGGCGGCAGTGGAGTGGGAGGTGGGAGCATCAGCTCCCAGCAAGGAACACGTCCTCAGCATGCTTGGATCCGCTCTCAAACTCAGCTCTTCTCCCCAGAGAAAGATTCAGGTCTGTAAAAAAACTGCTAGTTTAGCGCGCATTCACCTGCACACACTGTCCGATCACACAGGTTCCATGGTGCTTGCAAGAGGGTACCTGCCCAGTGGGCTAGTATGTGCGGAGGCTGGTCTGTCAATCCCGATATGTCCTGGCAGGCTGTATCTGAGGGATATTGGTAAATATGTCTCTATTGCTTGCGACTTCAACAACTGTGTCCCGTACCCCCGCAGTCCCTCCTGAACATTGCAGAAGCGCACCTGCTGTTCAAGGACCTCAAGGATGGGTGTGGGATTGTGAAGCACATCCTCTCCGACCCGAGGCTTTCGGATGACTTCAAGGCGCACATCTCCAATTGTCAGAGGTGTGTGACCGTCTTGCGCAGCTGCCAATTCCTACTGAGGCTCACAAGAAATTGGCTTTCCGGGGTGTATCCCAGTAATGTCTGCGAGCTCAGTGGAGAGACTGGTTGTTTGCATTGAGCAATGTGCAATCTGTGCCCATATTGTTGGTGCATGGGGTGTTTGTGGAAGCTCAGTGTGGTGTGCATGCATGCGCCCTCGGCTGTGATGACCAATCTGAGGGAGCAGACATGCAAGAAGGACATAATTTTGAGATGTCTGCGTGACCTTTGCTTGCAGGCAAAGGGTGTCGGAGAGGCTAAAGGCGGCAGGCAATGATCTGCAGAAGAACGAGGCCCTTTTGGATGCCAAGGTCCTTTACAGCCTGAGCTTGGACGTGGATAAAAACAATGTGAAGGCTCTCAGCAATCGAGCACTCATGAACCTGAAGGTGCCTCCTCCAAAATCCACCCCCTGGGGTACCCGTACATCTTGCAACCCTGCCCCTGCATTGCACTAGAGCATTTTGTCTCCTGTCTCATAGTGACCAGGCTGTATGCATGCTTTTGGATTTTCATGTGTCAGTGCTGCTCGCCAGAAGTGCATTCCTCTCTGCTCGTCAAATAAATTGGTGAATGCTGTTATTGTGGTCCTTGCTAGTGGGTGGCAGTGTAAGTTCTCAGCACCAGGCCCACCCTTTATTGATTCTTGCTTGAATCTGGCAAGTCCGACAAGGGTGGAATTTGGCAGCCTCCAAATGCAGCTCGTCTGCAAATGCACCTCACCTCTTGGCATGAGCGCGTGCATTGATTGACACCAGTAGTGATTGATAGTCATTATATTAAGTGGACATTTGTGGTGCTGCTGCAGCTGGGCTGGTTCAGAAAGGCGCTGGAAGATTGCACAGGTGTGATCAACAGCACAGCCGCGGACGAGGCATTGAAGGACAAGGCGCTCAGGAGGTAAGCAACCATGCACATATTGAACACGCATAGATTGTCCTTGCATGATCCAAACAGCGCTGCAAAAGCCCGTTTCTGGGAGAAGGGGAAAAAGGGCAAAGGGGAATATTGTTCCCTCCTGTGATCCTGGGGAAGTATCGTTACACAATGCTCCTGCCAATCAATGCAAGGTGCATCTGCAGACGAGCTGCCGTAATTCCTGCCCCTTTGGACTTGCCAGATTCAAGCAAGATCCAATCAGCCGCGGGCACTGGGCAAGTCTACCATCGGCAAAGCTGCCAGGCACTGCAAAGCAGGTTGCATCTCACCGTGATACGTTTGCTCATGTTGCCGCTCAGGCTGCATTCTGCACTTGTGACTAAAGTGACACATGTCTGCCATGTGTTGACAGGCGTGCGGAGGCTCACTGGTTCCTAAACCAGCCTGAAAAGGCATATGCTGACCTGCACGATCTTGCGCACAAGACTCCAGAGGACAGACAAGTGCTGGATGGGATGCGGCTGCAGCTGGATAGAGGGTATGACTATGACCCTGAAGCAAGCGACGAGTACCGTGTGGAGAAGCAGCACTCGTTCAAGCTCGTGAACCGCGACAGCGTGCCACTAGAGTACAGGTAATGACGATGCTGGTGGATAACCACTTATTACCTATGTCTCATGCTGCAGAATATAAAGTGCAATCCAGCAGTGTGAGGAAAGGGCAGCAGAAGAGCATGGAGGCATGCATGCAAAGGCGCCCGTTGACTTTCCTTCCAATTGTACTGGGGCTTTCAAGGTTTCTGTATTGAGCCAGCCCACCAGCTTCTGCAGGTGCCCATTGTTGATGGATCCATCGTCTGTAGCTAAATGTGACACTTGTGCCCCACAGGTGGGTGGATGATCTGCCAAAGCAGCAGCCAGCCCTGGACAAGTTGGGCAACCCCATGTCCGGCCGCTCGGAGCCATTCCTGGATGATGAGGCAGAAGACGGCTGCAGCTTGGAGGAGATCCAGCAGCGCATAAATAATATCACAAATGACATTGCTGCCGAATGCGCGCCGGAGGCCGGGGGGTCCGGCGCCAAGTCAGGCAACGCCAGCCCCACACGCGTCGCCTCGGGCCTCTACTCTCCGTCCTCCGAGGACTGCTCAATATCCGCCGCGCAGCCGTTCTTTGATGCCTCCACATCACTCAATGCACCCAGCACCAGGCAAGTTCGCAGCTTCAACACATCATATGAGGCGTCTCATCGATGAGTTCACAATGACACCATTGAAGACAGCCTCCTGTTCCCACCCCCAGCTATGGTTTGTGCTTTGGCGTAGGCTCTGCTCTGCTCATGCTCATCAATAGCTCCCTCTTTTGCCATGAGCCCCTTGCAAATTTTCAAACTCTGGCACACCAGCAGAGGTGGGAAGACGGTTTCTGTGTAAAATGCATGCAAGTCGTGAAGCGGGTAAGAGTGTTTTGAGCATGAGAGGGTGGCTGCTGCAGGCGTGACTCAGCGGCCGACGGCGTTCTTGGGGACGGCGACGGCGACGGCGGCGTCGGCAGCCGCTGCAGCAGCGAAGCCTCTTACTGCACCGCAGAGCTTGACACCCCGGCATTATCGGAGTATTCAGAGGCGCCGTTTGGGAAGTGTGAAGAATCCGGAGAGCCGGATGCCGCAGCGTTGCCTACCGCCGACGGCAGCCGCCGCGCATCAAGCGAGTGCGGCTCGGCGGCTTCGCGCGCGCAGCTGTCGCCCTTCGACAGCCCCAGCGAGATCAGCGCCGCCGAGGATGATGGCAGCGACTCGGACAACAAGCCAGCTACCCGGCGGACTTCCACCCTCTCCTTCAAGCAGGCCCCCGGCTTCTCCTCCCTTGAGCAGGACACCGACGCCGCGGCCGACGGCAGCCAGCCTGACGGGAACCCCGGCGCATCAAAGCCGGGAACCCTGCCGAACTACCCCCGCGGCAAACCCCTGGCTTTCCAACACCCGGGAGTGGGACCGAAGCGCAGCGTGGACACTGGGTCACCCGCCAATGACTCGCAGCACATGGCCACTCTGGCGGCCGCGGCTGCGGCGCTGGCCGCGCCGGGCCCCTCCTGCAGACGGGGGGGTGTAAGCTCGCGCCCTCAGCCGCGGAACACCGGCAGCCCGCCGCGGGGCTCTGCACCTCAGTTTGGTGGACCACAGCGCGGATTCCCAAAGCCTCCCTCCCCCGTCGGAGCCCGGCAGCCGGAGGCACGGCCGCAGCCACGGCGCGTGTCGGGGCTGCGCGGAAACTTCTTTGAGAATGACGGCCGGGGACTCTACTCCGACTACGAGCCGGTGCACAAGGTACATCGCCAAATTCATTGCACCATAGTCCAGTAAGAAAAAATTCACTGGACCTTCAGGTGCCAACCTGACCTGCTACTGATGAAGGACTTGGTAGGGTAGGCAGGGATGCAATTCCCAGGCGTGGCTCAGTGATGGGAATCAAAACATAGAAAATGATTCACCTCTTGCAAATGTGGTGCTATGTGGCGTCTTTTCTGGGGCATCTTTGATCTTTGCCTGATTCTAAAAATCCCAAAATGAAGCAGCCGTATTCTTGAAGGAGTCTGAGCTACCGGTTGGTTGTTGTGTGCAGGACCCAGTGCGTGACAAGTTCTCTCAGGAGATGGCAATGCGCTTCTTTGACCAGGGCATGAAAGCTTACAAATATGGGAGACTTGAGGGTGAGCGCCTTTGATGCTTGCCATGCTGTGTTTCCTCTTGCTGGCTGCGTAACAGAACCACACACCTGAATGGAAAGATACTCTATTGTTTGGAAAGCCCGGAGGCATGCAGACTGTAGAGCGTCTATAGTTCTGGCCGGCATCCTGGCAAGTGTCTTTGGGCTAAGGGCGAATGGGACATAGGATTATATATATCACTTTCTCCAGTCCCTGGCAGCCAGATGAGCCCTACATCTGTAGCACGCCGAAAGAGAAGCCTGGTCAATGTTTTGGGACTTGTGTGTGCTGTGCGGCGCAAAGCTTCCCCAAACAAATATTTGGGGCTTAGGATTCAAGGCTGTTCATGACCCTTCACCCCGAATTGAAAATATGTTGCATAAGCCCCTTGAAAATGAAAATGTAGTTTTAGAGTGTATGTGTGGGTTCCCAGAGGCGAAGCAGGCTCTGACACACGCCGTCAAGATGCTGCATCCGGACCATGATCGCCTCCGACTTGCCTGCACAACGCTTGGCAAGTGCTGCCTGGATCTCCACGATACCGACGGTGAGCCCATTTGCCAGTACTTGGCATTGCCTTTTCAATATCACAAATGTGATTCCGCGCTTTTCCCGCCAGGGGCAAGGTGCGGATGCAGACAAAACTGCATGTCAAGGCTGCCAGAAGCCTCCCCTTTGTTATATGCGCCAGACCTAAGATCATCCCAATCAGCCGTAGGCATGCTGCTCAGTATTTGTAAGCCGGCCGCCATTTGGGCCCGCCTTCTGCATGAAGGTCAGCAATCTATTGCAGCAGATTGGGATGACGAGATGTCCAAGGTGGCCTGGTCTGTGCCAGATGGGTTTTCCGGCAGGGCATGTAGAGCGGTAGGTGCTTTGCAAGTCCTGCGGACGCTTGAATTATTTGTTTTGCATGGCAGCACCATGGCCCACCAAGGGGCGTGCTCTGTGCTGCTGGCTGTGTTTCAGGCGTGGTGCATACTTGACCCCTCCCAAAGTCATCCTTCCTGCAGCCAGATGCCTGGAATCAGAAGTGTGAGGCCTCCAGCTGGAACGGCCATGACACCGCCTGCTGTTTCCAGAAGGACATGAGCGCACCCGTGGCAGTGTGCGCCGCAGGCATGCGCCGGCAAGCTCAACACAATAATGCTGATGAACGGTCCCGGTCGAGAGGAAAACAAACTGCTCCTCTGGTCGTTAGTAAGCAGATGACCTCAAGATGGGGCACCCTGTTACAGCAGGCATACCAGTGATGCGTAAAAGACAGGCCTGACTCGGGCAAAGGCGCACTGCAGACACTTGAGCATTGCGAGACAGGACGTGGGCAAAATACCTTCACCTGCACACGAGCTTTCTACTGCTCGGGTGAAAGCGCTCACGTGAATTTCAGATTCAAATTTGAGTTGACATTCAAATTCTGGGGCGCGCAGGCGCGCTGTTGGCGCTCACAAGGGCGACGCGGCTGTTCGAGCTGCAGGCGAGGACGCACCCGGCTAGGGAACATCCGATGTTTGTAGACAGCATCGATCAAGCATTCGCGTGCCACCACGAGGTCCTGCGCCACGTCGGCCGCCACAAAGAAGCGGTGAGCGCCATGTTTGTGTCACGAATTCCTGTGGTCATTATTAATCATGACGACGCCTAGAGGGGGCCCCCTGTCACAGCATGCATAGCAGGGATGCGGAAAAGACAGTCCTGTTGGGAGGAGAAGTTGCTGCAGATTCTCTCAGAGTCAATGTGCAGAGCAGGGGCCCACACCTCGCTGATGCCACGAATGCTGATGCCGCAGTGTCGACCTGAGAAAGTACTTCACTTCACTGAAATAAATAAATAAGTGAAAACAAGGTATATTGTGTATCTCTTTTGATCCCCGTTCCGGCTGGCGGGGCGCAGTACAAGTACTGAACACTGTGCCACCGGGGTATTGGGTATTGCTTGGATCTTGCGAGTCCAAAGGCTTTGTGGTAGCCTATTGTCTGCAGACGCTTCTTGCCTCTTGTCAGGAAACGCGTGTGGTGGTGCTAAGGGCAAATGTCAGGGGTTATGTGATGTGCAGATGGAGACGTTGACAGCTGCCCTGAAGCTTCACAAGAACTGCCACATCTGCCGGGAGCTGCGCGCGCTGAGGCACTTGCAGAGGGGCAGTCCGGACGTCGCTGTTATGGTGAGCTGAGTCTGTGTCTTCATGAGTGTTGCAGAATTTTTACATCCTTAATTAGTATTCCCTGGGTCAAAGAGGCGCTGTGAGCAGTCAGAAAAATGCAGCTGCGTGGGCACCATTTGCACAGTGCAGAGCTCAGAATGTGTGTGTGTGCTTGTTTCTCTGCACCTAGGTCCCGTGCATTACTGTACCTTACCCTAGGGGCTGATGAAGCCTGGCCAACCAGGGGTTTAAGCGTGCCAGGGGAGATATGCAGACGTTCAAATATTGCGTCTTGCTGACTCGACCGCATCACCACTCTCTTTAAAATAGTTTTCTATGTTGCGTCCCAATCCGGCAAGTGCACTGGGGCCATCTGTCGCTCAACCTGTTTGCATTCTGAATGTCCATCTGGGTGCATTTGGTTTGGGAGCCCAAGGGTGTAATCGATCAGCATTCCTAAGCTCACCGAGCGTCAAAAATACAAACGCTTGTTTCTTTGTGTGCTCTGCAGGATCTGGAGAAGCTGTACACCCTGCTGCCCTCTCACATGTGCCAGACAGAGGCCATCGGCGAGATCCTGGCGGTGACAAAATCCATCGCCGAGGAAAATGCGCGTAAGGCGCGCATGGCCGCGCGGCGCGCCCAAGCCGCCGGCAAAAAAGCCGGCCCGGCCGCCTCGCGGGAGCAGCCGCATCAGCACTCGGGGGACGGCGCGGCCCAAGACAAGGCCCCCGCCGCCAAAGCCGGCCCAGCTGCCTCGCCCGCACACCAGCATCAGCACTCGGGGGACGGCGCCTGCAGCTGCAGCGTGCGGCACATGCTGCAGCACGCGATCAGGACTGTTGGGCAGAAAAACAGGCAGATGAGGGCGAAGGAGGAGGCCCGCGCAGCGCGCAGCACGCAATGGGAGCCGCCTTCTCGCGGCGGCGGCATCGGGTTCAGATGAGCGGAGCCATGGAGCAGTGGTGCTGCCGCCTGTAATTGTCTCAGTCTGCATAGGTGGGTGTCATCTAATGTGCTCCATCCGGGAGGCCCAGAACAGAAAAGTGCCGGTAGCGGTGGCGGGACCATCGGGTTCAGCTGAGGTCAGCCTTGGTGGGCACCTACAGAGCTAGCAAAGGCGCATAGAAGGTGCTGCATGGGGAGGCTTCAGGTTGAGGAGGGTCAAGTTCGTTTGGAAGTGCCTCAATAGAGAAGAGCAGTGCTGCTACGGCGCTGTGTGTGTCTCAGCCTGCGGAGATGATTGTAGATTGCTGCGGCTCTTATTTCGTAATTATCCGGACATGCCACAGTGGATACTGCTGGCAGCAGGGTCTGGATTGAGAGGCAGAGATGCTGCCATTCCTCAGAAGTCCTGTCAGCTTCCACACACCTGTGTGCGATGATGACGTGGCACTCTTGAGGAGAGCAAAGCGGCTGGCACTGCTCTTAGTAGAACTGGTGTCTACAAATTGGAAAGGGACAGCATTAGGCAGCAGTGAAAAGCTGGGATATATCAAATGGATTCGTCACAGCGGTTGCTTGCACGATCACAGCGATTGCTTGCATGAAACATAAGGGCAGGACTCTGCTTGCGCAGGTATAGCATTTTCAATGCGCAACATAATATTTATAGGTAGGTCAGGTGAAATACGGCAGTTCCTTTGCATCGTTGGGCACTGATCTGTATGCATTGAAGGCGCTGTGAGCAATTTAGGTAGGCGTGCCAGACTGTTTGCATGCTTCATGTAGGTATAGGCAAAGCATGTATAAACTTATGTATGCAGTGGCACATGAGGTTTCTTTGCCCACCTGCAATGTGTTTAATATGTGCCGCTAGCACGCCGAACCTGACTGCCTGTTACAGATCTGCTTCTAGAACACAGACATCAAACATGACAAGTTGGAGTCCGTAGGGTGAGCTGAGTGAGTCAATTTGCGCATCCCTTTGAGGGTCTGTATCAGAGCCTAGATCAGCAATATGTCAGTGTGCATAGCTGTGTAGGTTTGCAGCATCATTTATGAGTGCCCTAGCCTGCATCCAAGGGGTAGGATTAGGGCAGCCTTCAACTGCAGCTTGTCTGTAGGACGCACCGTGCCTCTTGGCAGGAAAAGGGTGTAACATAATAATATAATATATTATAGTATATTATATAATAATAACAATAACAATCCTGCATGCAACCCCGTGAAGGGCAGGACTTCCCAGGGTGAGTTTGAGCCTTGCAATTGTGCATCTCGCTCAAATTGATCAAGTGATGCATGCATGCGCATGTGTAATCGCCTGTTAACATAGAGGGTGTGTGTTTGTCAAAGAGCAAGACTGTGAGACCGACCCCTTGAAGGGCAGATCCGCTTTCTTCCGGCAGGCTCTAATGAGGAGAGCATTGCAGATGTCTTCAGATGGCGGTGACTTGACCTTTGTCATCGGAGTACTCATGCTTGAAGGCCTCATGAATGTATGATACAGGTTTTCTTAAAGTTCGCGCACAGGCTCTTGCAATGGATTAGAAACCGATTCAATTGTGATTGAACATTGGCGAAGGTCACGGGTTGCTTCATCCCAGGAGCACAAACTTCTCAGTAAGGGCCTCTACTTCATGTTCAAGGGAACTTTCGTTATAGATTACGACCGGAACGTCAACAGGCATCTCGGAGACGTAAGGGAATAGCTGTGGCTTTAGTGACCTTTTTATTGTGCCTCGACACTCAAGATTTATATCAAGACGATTGTACTCTCACACCAACCAACATCGTTTTGCTTCGGGACGCCAGAGACTCTGGGAGCACAATAGAGACTGATTACCAGGTTTCTATCCAACTCGGGGTGATATTTCATCGAAGGTGCCATCGTGAAATGTGTGTTCGATGGAATATCCTGATATATCAGAAATATTGGCTTGGTCGAAGACAATGACATCGTCGAACAGTGTTGTTTCGACGTTTCCTTTTGCCGCCATCCTGTGCGTTCGGCGCATCGCAACAGTGCGAGTGCCCTATTCCAGGAGAATGAATTAGGGCATATCACAGGAGAATGCATATAAACAATCTTAATGTTACTTGCCTTCATATCACCGGTCAGATCTGCGTTAAAAGGTCCTCGGAACCCTACCATCGTGAGGCCGGTGGCCCGCACACCACTTCGATCACCCAAGGCAAGGTCTTCAAAGGTGGCAAGGTGTACACTCATTTTCTCGTAGTACAATGTGTCAAGCTAATCGATTAGCTGCACATTGTCACGTCTCGGACGCTGACTAACACGTCCTGTCACCCCGTCACAGGCCCAGCGTAGGACTTGCTGGCTAGGCAGTTTCCCAGCAGCTCGAGCTCTCGTTAGTTACATTCGATTCCGCCCTCCCTCGACAACATCTGCCCGATGCAGGCAAGCGCTTCAAACACCTTTTTTATCCTATAAATCAGCAGATCATCGTTCTTGATTTTGTCGCAGAATTGCAGATCTCCAGAGTGACATGCATTGCGGGATTAAGACATCGTTACAGGGAGAGTTGCCCAAGTGCAGCCATGACATCAGCTGGTGTGCTCAGGCAAGTGATTGTCCCGGAAAAGGCATAGCCGATGAAGCGCGCCGCACCTTCAGGCGAGGGCAGAAGATTGACCCCTGGCAAAGGACTTATTTTCGACAAGAACTCCTGATCTCCAAAGCCCGCTTTGAGTGGGATGCAGAAGGGTACATCATGAGGGCATGCGAGCAGGAGGCCAGGAAGCCAGGCCCTCACAGGGAGGCTGCAGGGGAGTTCAAAAGAGCGCTCAAACTGTGTGACAAGGCTCTGGCAATCAATCCGGGCCCTCAATGGGGTGTACCTCAACAGGGCAGCTTGCTTTCTGCGCCCGCGAGACTACGAGGGAGCTGCCAAGGCCTACGAGCATGCTCTGGCAGAAGGGCGGGAGTTTCACCAGGCTGCAGCGTGAGTCCTTTCCACCTCTTAGTCATGTACAAGATCTGTAGATCCTTACTTTTCTCGTGCTTTGTTGCTATGCCTGCAAGCGTGAGTCTTCTCAAGTTCACAGCACAGTACTTGCTGCTTTACATGCATGCATTTGGAGGAAGAGTTAGACCATGCAGTATCTCATGTGTAGAATTGGAATGAGAGTCGTGATGGGCGTGCTTGGTCGGCACTAGATCTGCAGGATCATGCAAGGCATCTTACTTGGTTCTTCGCTCTCAGCCATGTCAGCCAGTGATTGATGTGTAGAGCGCAGGCATGTGCACATGGAAGGGCTGATGGCTGCAGTGGAGAGGAAAATGCTGGCGGATGAGCCCCGGCAAAGAGTTGTCATTTCCCTGCTACAGTCTGCCCTGAAGCTCAGCTCGTCACCAGAGCGACAAGTGCAGGTCAGCACTCCTAGCCGTGTCACAAATCTTTCCCACTGGAAACCCTTTGCACATAACAGATACCCACAGCGCCTGGGGAAACACTAGATACTAGATATACTAGTACTATATATATATATTGGACAGGGATCACAATTCGCCCCTCATGTGAGTGTGGGTGCAGATTCATGTACCTGGCCTGCCCTCTTGTCTTTCATGCTCCAGGTTCAATTCCGTTAGAAGCGCTGCTGTCTGTGCAGGCACTCTTTGGCCTGATCAATGCACATCTAAACTTCAACGACGCATCCTCTGCTGCAAGGCTTTCCCAGTCCCTGTGCAGCAGCCCAGCCCTCCTGACTGCTTATAGTTCAAACATCGCATGCCAAGACCGGTATGCTGGTTCCTCGTCACCTAAGCCTTCACATATACCGCTGCATGTCTAGCATGCATTTGCAACTTTCTTAACTTGTGTTGAGTGCCAGAGAGTGGCACTATTTTGAAGGATCCGTGGAAAGGTGAAGGCATGCATGCCGAGGCATGGGCATGTACCCTGCCATCTTATACACATTAAGTTGCTCACCCCTTGACTATGGGGTACGATATTAGTTATGCACCCTCACTGTGTGCGCAATGCTGACACAGCATGTGCACATGTGCAGGCAAAGGCTATCAGGAGAATTCAGGTTGGCAGGCGGTAGTCTCATTGAGGAGGGGAATCTAGAAATGGCTGAGGAGATGTACAACCTGTGCATGGAGATGTGCCCATTCAATGGAAAAGCACCGTGCTCACATGAATCTGCAGGTGCTGCGCGGCCACCCTCTGCTTCACTTCATGTGATCAGATCACTCAGATGTCTCTGCGGTGCATCTTGTCAATTTGCCAGCTGTCATTGCTTGCGTACACGCACAAACAACGTCTAAAACAACCCTCCTTATTTTCTATATGGCCACTTTTGCCAAGAGGGGAAACTCTCGGTATGCCCAGACGTTGCCCTGTCCAAAACAAGCTTCTGACAGGTATAAAGCTCAATATTTGGGGCTAGGGATTCTAGTGTAAGGTTTAGGGCTCATGTTTATCACCCTGACCCTAACCTAAATATGAAGCTCAAAGCCCATGTGTTCAGCATGTACTGATGAACTATTGGTGCTGTAACAGACGAAGCTCTACAGGGAAGCTGGCGCGGATGCCACTGCAGTGATGAGGTGCTCTCGTGACACCGAGTTGCTCGACCAAGCACGCAAGAGGTGCAACCCAGTGCATCACTTCAGATAACAAAGGCGCAGCTCTATTTTCAATATCATCATTACACCCCCCTGCTGGTGGGCCCAAGACTGCAACTGCCGAGTGCTTCTATGACTGAAGAACCCGTTGCATGGGCAGGCAAGCAGAGGCGTACCTATCTCTGGGCAATGCTATTGGCGCATGTGCAGATCTGGGCAATATCAAGCACAGAAGGCAGCAGGAGCTCTGCTGCCTAGGAGTGACATTGGCCACGCAAGCTGTGACTGGTCAAAGGACCAGGAGCAGAAGTCCATGCAGCAGGTCAAGACCACCCAAGCGTGCGAGATCTGGCTCTAGAACTGGCAGTGATTTGTGCACGTGCAGCCACAACACATGATCCAGGGACCCTACTTTTTTATTTTTGTATATTCAGCTTGAAGCTGCAACAGTCGCTGTCAAAATCCGTCCCTTAGTTTTGAAAGGGTTTGCTAAGGACGGTCCCTCAGCAGTCGTGCAAGAAGGTGTAGACCTGTAGGCTGCAATGATGCATTCAATGTTTGCAACTTGACAAGGCTGCAAGCCTCTGCATGTCAGCCCCGGGTTCCGGCTGCAGACGGACCTGAGTACTGTATATGCCCTATGGCCCTCTGGGCTCTGGGTTCGCCACTCATAAAAATTATTAATATTAACTCAGGCGTGCTCTGCAGGCTTTTGAAAGAAAATTTTTGTGATGGATTCTGGATTTATCATGGAGCATGTACTCCATGCAGCTAGCTTGGCAGAAACATTGGAAAAGGCTCAGCCGATGACTCAAAGTTAGTGTCAGAGTAGGGATCGCCTGTGCAACAACTGTACACACAACAACTCCACATGGCAATGTCAAGATATTCTTATTTCTGTCTCCACAACCTTTAAGTAACCTGGGTTACTTAAAGGCCCCACAATTGATCATCAACCAGCCTATGGCACTTGCAGAGATGCTAGCAATGCATACATGCATGGCCTGTGTGACTTCTGAAATTCCTTGAAATGACCTCAGAATGTTTGTTGTTCCTGTTTGTGATTGGACTACAATTTAATGCTGATCACAGACCCTGTGCGGCCCACACAGAAGGCTTAAATCCCTCTGTACCCTAGCATGCAAGGGACTTGCATAAACAGAAAAGCATCATGTCAACAAGATATATTTTGACCAGATATTATTATTTTACTGTCGAGGATTGACAAGGGACCCCATTTAAGCTGTGTAAGTTGCATGATAAAACCCTGTGTGTACCAGGATCCTGACCAAGACGCTATTTCGTTTCTAGGCATCAACCATCGAAGCTGTCAGGCTACCTTCACGCTTCATAGATACTTGATATAAGGTGAAGATACATACTAAATTTCAGATAATTCTTCCTGAGATCCTACCTGGCTGAGAGTCAGGGTTATCTCTCGCATCTTAGTTTCCTTGCGATCGTGGCATTCATCGTGGAGATCACAGCAAATATTTGCTCCTTCAAATCCTGTCGTCACACATATATATATATATTAGTTCATGCTGTGCAGTGTCATCAGCTTGCTGATTCGGGCACCTGCCCCATCTATTCCTTGGAGGGTTACCAGAACTTCTAAGGAGGCTTCTTCTTTCACCCTTTAATCGCCCGATCCGCACAAAGCGGCGATCAGTACGACCCAGGTGCGCACGAGCACCAATCGATATTGACCGTGCTTCCATACATAGTAGCATCAGCTGCTGCTAAGTGGCCAATGAGATTAAGTGAGATAGTGCCAGAGTAGTGTGCAGGGGACTGAATTGGGCCCAAAGGAGTAGAGTAGCTGGAGAACTCCACATTCCCTGCGTGCTGATGTACGTGCCACTGGCAGCGGACGGATGAGAAAGGCAAGTTTTTCCTCCAGTGGTCTGCAGCTCTATTCCTGCACCTCTTTGCCAGCATCTCGAGTTTGCATCTTCCAATACATTCACCAGAACATATGTCAGCTGGCCATGAGTGCCATCCTTCTAATACAACAGCTCCGTCGGTGCTGTTCTCAACCGAGTTCTTGAGACCGAGTCATGAAGTCCCCATGACTGCAGACCGCAGTCTGCATCTTCCAATGATCCCCCATGACCAAACTTGACCCTGTCACAGGAGAAAGATTATGCTGGAGAGGACATAGTCAGGGAGGCTTGCAGTGCATTCAGGCAAGGTTCACGGAGGGAAAAGGAATTGAAGCATCACGTCAAGAATGCTGAGCACGCCATCTCATCCCCCAGCCCTGGCAGTGAGTACACAGCGAGCGGTGTGACAGATACTGGCAGGCACTCCAATTGTACCCAACGCCGGATCCTTAAATTGGAGGCTTATGAGAATTTCAGGAAGGCACTGGAGCTCTGCGACACAGCTCTGGAAGTCAACCCATGCATTGGCTCGGTCTACCTGATAAGAGCAGCCTGCTTCGTGCATCTTGATGACCTTCCTTCATATGCCAAGGCATATGAGCATGCTCTGGCGGCCAACCGGCAGGTTGATCAGACCCGTGGGTGAGTTTTCTTCAAATTGCTGCCATTTTGTGTGCCGTGACTAATTGCTGCTTTACTTGTACAGCTGCTGTCTCAGTAGATGGATGGGTTGCATGAATCTTGCTCTGTTGAGTCCTTCAGAGAATGGTCAGTTGGCCAATGAGAGGGTATGTACCGGCTGTGCTGTGCTGGGCGCAGGCATGCGCATGCAGACTTCATAATGGCGGAGGTCACGAGAGAGATGCGTCAGCCAAAGCCTCAAGAGGAGGCTGTCGTGTCGCTGCTGCAGTCCGCCCTGAACCTGAGCTCTGCACCTGATAAGATTGGGCAGGTACGAAATCTTGCCAATTGTATCTCACCTAAGTTTCGTGGTTTGTAAATTTGCTTATCATGTATCATTGCCAAATTGCCCAGGGGAATATCTTTCTCAGCCTGTGGCAGAATAATGACTGCTCGAGCTGAGAGCTTCCTTCTGCATGTCTGTCTTCAAGTGCTCTTATTCTCAGGGATCCAGGTGACTGCTTTCTGCAGGCACTATATCGCTTGATGGCTGCACATATGCGATTTAAGGGCCCATCATCAGCAGCAGGGGGGTTGGGGGACATGTACAATTTCCCAAGCCTCCTGAACCCCTTCAAGAATGACATGCCGAACTGGCAGAGGTATGTCCAGTGTCCAGTTAACCTAGGAGCGCTGAATTTTGTGCCCTGCCATGCATGCCTCAGCTGACTCGCATGGTTTGAGAAGGTCACCTGTACATTGTCAATTGCAGTGTTGACATAAATCGATTGCAATTGCGAGAGGATTGGCACCATGCGCAATGCAGCTTTTTTCATTTGCGTAGAGAAGCACAAATGAGGGCTTTCCCTGTAGTGTCAGCGTGGGCTGTTATGTGCAGGGAGAAAGTGTCAGAGGGATTCAGGTTAGCAGGCGACAAGATCCTGCAGGATGGGGCCTGGGAGCAGGCGAAGCTAATGTACAGCCTGAGCCTGGACATGAATCTGTGCAATTTTAATGCCCTGTGCAACCGCGCTCACATCAACCTGGAGGTGTGTTCTTTGCTTTGCTGCCACATGCCACTTCTGCTTTGCTTTAGGCAAGGCTGTTCCCCTTTGCTAAAGGTCATTGTGCTGTAACACCACTGCTGTCTGCACTCAATTTCAGCGTTTCCATAGAAGATGGGTTGCTGTACTTTATGAACTTCCTGCAGAGGGGTCTGTACTATTTTGCCAAGTTCAATCAAGAGGGAGGCATAGTAAAGCTTCTTAGGTGGTGTGTGGTAGGCAGTGCTGGTTTTTTCTAGGGTTTTGCAGAAGCTTCAGCCTGTGTGCTGCATGGCTGAAAACTTGGTCTGGGGCTGTGACAGCTGAAGTTTTACAAGGAGGCTGCAGCCGATGCCACCGCGGTGATCTCAGCCAGAGGAGGCGGCAACAAGGCAATGCTTGATGACGCACGCAGGAGGTGACGAGGAATAAGTTACCGTGTGCAATGACACTGAATAGCTCAGCAAAATCCGTGACATAAGCGCTGCCTTGCATTTCTGTGCATTCTCCCTAGCATAATTGACAACGCAGTCTCACACTAACGACTCTCATGACTTTTGAAAAGATGCGGAAGGCCATGTGCATGGAAAGATCATGTGCTCAGCAAAATTACCTTTGATACGTGTTCATCGTCAGTGACTTCAGATGCTTGTGAGCATGCAGATGCAGCTGTCTCCCAAAGAGCATTATGTAGTGTTTAGTAACCGCTGAGTACATTTGCATGCATGTGCAGGCGTTCTGAGGCGTACCTCTGGCTGGGCAAAACTCTCAACGCATGCGCTGACCTGAACAGTGTCAGGAACAAATCCCATGAAGACGTTGTCCGCCTGGGGTTACTAGTGGCCACTCAAGCTCTTGACGGGTGGAAAGGCGCGTAGCAACACACAGTGCAGCAGTAAGACTGTGCACAGCAATTGATGTTTTCAGGAAACTCTAAACTCTGAAATCTTTAGAGTCCCCTGAGAGTGTGGTCTAAAGGGGGATAATTTAATGCAGCGC
Organism: Coccomyxa subellipsoidea C-169; assembly: GCF_000258705.1. Lineage (NCBI taxonomy): Eukaryota > Viridiplantae > Chlorophyta > Trebouxiophyceae > Coccomyxaceae > Coccomyxa > Coccomyxa subellipsoidea. The sequence goes on from NW_005178035.1 coordinate 271,763, forward strand.
TGCCTGGGCCCCAGACAGTTCTTTCGGATTCAGCAAAACACTGCTTCACACAGATCTGGTATTCACTGCAGGTGCAGGCTTTAGCCAGCTGCAAGCCCTCAAAAATTCACATTTTTATACTTTGAACAATATGCTTTTCCTGCCAGAGGCAATGTGCGCATGTGTCTGCAGACAAGCTGCTGTCCTGCCATGCGACACAGAAACTCAGGCTCTGCTTTGAAGCTTCTCAAGAGGAGTATGATGCACAGGAGGATGCGATCAGATGCGAGATGTTAATCCACCGTGGCTGAGTTTCTGCCTTCGCTGAGTAATTTGTGCCTTTTTGTGAAATCTGTTCAGCTGAACGCCCAAGTGGTGACTATTTTGTTATGATGCATTGCATTTGCTGGTAGCTCTGGTCGATCTTTGTGCTACTTATAAGTGCTGTGCCGGACTGCCAGTGGCAGGGTTGTTTGGGCTTAGGGCTCTGCTCTGCTGCCCATTGGCATGCAATTGCGGCAGTGCTTTGCCTCTGTGCAATTTAAGGAGTTTTCTTCGAAAGTGTGACCAAGGCAATTCACACCGGTACCGGTGGAAGCAGGTGAATCTCAGGTCTCAAGTCTGGTTCTTTTACAATCCCATGTAAACTGTGCTTATGAATGCCTGATCAGAATGGAAAAGGAAAGAAAGGAAAAAGAAAAGAGTCCATGCAATGCAATATATGCAATGGGCCAATGGCCAAATGGCCCATGGGCTGTGCTTTTCCAAAGCTATTTGGGCTGGCAACTGTCCACTGTACCACCCAGTACTGGACCACTTGGCCCCTTCTGCCAATTCTGTGAATGTATAAATATCACATAATGATTAAGTATGTACGACCGTGATCAAAATCGCATGCGATGATCGCAGTGCGCAGTGGAGTGGTCACGGCTACTCAAGTACTTATGAAAGCATACTGCCACGCATTTGTCCAGGATTTATACTTGAAAATAAAAAGCATAATGCGCTGCAAGAAAGTAAAAACTACAAAGGGACAGCAGACACATTGGCGCTTTTGGTCCAAAACCTTTTGGGCCCCTCCCTGCCTGGAAGGGGCAGGTGCACTGCAGCTTCACCCCCAGCGTTATATGACCTCAACCCCCGTGACTGCCCTCACGAGAGACATGCAAGGGGAATGTTGCTGCTTTAGCTGTTCAACAAAACATTCATAAATAGTCCCAAGGAAGTTTATTCCGCCAAGGAGCATTCTGGGTGCTGTGACAGTGTTCGGGTGGTTGCTAAGTATTCAGGTTCACTACCTCCCGCGACGATCTTATGCTTACTTCGGAATCTAATGTTCGCAATAGGCTTCTATTTATAGTCGACTACTTTAATAAGCTGAGGTCGAACAGCAATTTTCTTACCTTGATTATATCTTGCTGAATCAGCGGTGCGTTCCACTGCCCTCCCACTGGCATTGGTTCACAAACTGGAAATTAGTAACCATCGAGATGCAATGATTCAGTAAAAATATTTTATATTTCTGACGTAAGCTTTCCTGAACTTGCAGCAAAATCATCTCTCGTCACAACCTTGCCTCAGATGAGGCCATCGCCATGAAGCACCTGGGCTTCCTAGCCCAGCTTGATCATCCCAGAGAGGCCATCCGACAGTTCACGCCGTCATGGTTCACCGTGACTATGGTACAGTCTTGATGAGCCCAACCATATTGACTTTCTTTCCGTTCTTGCCAACTGTCGAGATGACTGCATCTTCTGGCCACTGAAATCTGCATGGTCATCACAGGGCACTGGGATCATCTCCCAGCTGTTGTACAACTTCCCGTTTCCCTTCCAGGGCCTGGAGCAACTGGCATGGGCGTTTTGGTGCGCTCCTCTCTCAACCCTCTTTTTGGCTCTCTTCACACAGGGGAAGGTCCACAGGTGCACGATGCCAACAATACAACGTGACAAAGAGTATTATCTTTCCTGCAGGTGGTTGAATGTGGTGCTCTTTGCCCTCTTCAGTGGTATGCAGCTGGCACAGATAGTGTGCTTCCCCAAGGAGGCACTGCAGATTCTGCACGACCCAACACAGTCCCTCTTCATAGGAGCAATCCCCATGGGCTTTGCCACGATAGTGAATGGCATTGTCTTCTTCTGCGTCCCCAGATATGGCAGCGCTGCTGTGGAGGCTGCACTGGTCACTTTCTGGATTGACACCGGCCTCTCGCTCATCAGTGGCTGGCTGGTGCGTTCCCTGCCTCGCCTGTTCTGTCGTGTGCTTTCATGGCAAGACAGCAGCATGGCTCCCCTTTCGTGCCATCAGCCGGCCATGCAAGCTCCTTTTGTGATGTTCGAAATTTCATCTAAAGGAGGCGTTCAGCTGGCAATGCATGTTAGTTTACCCAAAGGCTTGCAACCAGTGAGAATCATTCTGGCTCTGTAGCTGGCAGGCAGGCAGTGCCAAGAAGGAGAAGTCCACAATGCATGCAAAAATAAGCGTGCAATGATGGTGATAATAATATAAATGGCATTTGAATGGATTTGTGTGGGTGCCATGCGCGCAGGTCCCGTACTACATGTTTGTGCACCACAGGCACAAGATGGAAACTATGACGTCCGTCTGGTTCTTCCCCGTCGTCCCAGGCGTCGTCACTGCGCTGTCAGCCGCCATCGTGGGCAAAGTTGTCGATGCCAAATCCGCTGCACAGGTCCGCATGTCCGTTAGCTGGTATCAAGCAGACACATTCATATTTTCTGCCTCAATGTTTGGCGCGCGCTGCCTTCGAACTCTAAATTTCGTCCTCGGGCAAGGACCACCAATGGTTTCCTTGGGGCGGAATGGAGCTCAGGATTGGATGTGAGAGTTAAGGATGCCCATAGAGAGTTGCAAGCATGTCAAGGGCTCATGTTAGTCCTGCACACTTTACAAATTATCCTGGATGACTCCCTCCTTCGCACGTGTGTTCCTGAAGTTGGCCGCAGCTCCACACATCATGTCACCTAGTGCCGTACTTACATTGCTTCACTGCAATGGACCATTGCAATAATTTATTTTGTTGTGTGTGCAGCTGGTGTACACGGGGTACGTGCTGTGGGGGATGACCATACCGCTGGCGTTCTTTGTGATAGCCATATTCTTTCAGCGCCTGATGCTGCACGGCGCACCGGCCAAGGAGAGCATGGTCAGCTGCCTGCTGCCCATGGGACCCTTCGGAGCAAGTGAGGTCCCCCATCTACTATCATTCATATTATTATTGGCCCCGGCTGGCGGGGGGGCGGTATAAATACTGAGCACCGTGCCCACGGATGATTGGGTCTTGCTGGGATCTGGCAAGTCCAACAAGGGTTAGGAGCGTGGCAGCCCTTTTTGCAGCTTGTCTGCAGAGCACCTTTGCTTCAGGCAGGAAAAGCGTGTAATAACAATATAATTTAATACCACAATCATGCTCCTACCCCCACATTGCCTGCCCCTTCCATCCATTGTTGTACACGCTGTTCCAGCCCTCAGGGCTAGGTGCGTCGCAGCAACCTGTCAATAATTTCCAACCAGCCTTTCCTGACTTGACTACTCCATCCAGCAATCGCTCTTCTTATCCGGCTCTGGATTTCCCTGCTGCTTGCATGTTATCCACATCTCGTATGTGAGCCAAGCCTGTGCGCACATCGTGAGGAGAGAGGGGCACTGTGTATCAGCACAGCTGCAGGGAGACAACCAAGGAGATGTTTGTGCATGCTGCTTACAGTACAATGATTGAAGGCTGCCTGCCACTGCCTTAATTCAGTGCTAACCTGTGTTTGAGGAGCGCTGTGACTAAATGTAGGCTCTGGAGCGCTGATGGGCCTGGGAGTATTAGCAATGGATGTGTTCAGTGAGCAGAGCAACAGCAATCCTTTGCTGGTCAACTTTGCGCGATCGGCTGCCGGGTTGGGACTCGTGGCAGGTGCGCGGCAGCTTCCGGCACCCTGCAGCAGCCACCTGCACACATTGGCAAGGATGACATTCGCAGATGAGTCTTGTGTAAAGACAAGACACTGCAGCACTGGTGAAGAATGTCCGAGAGCAAAGGAGGATGCCCATGGTTTCACAGTTCCGCATGAAATTCTGAGAAGCAAGCATCCCCCTTTTTCGTCCATGACACTGCAGCGTCGACTCAAGCAAGACCAGCTCATCCTTTGAAACTTCCCATGCATGATGTGATAATGGCCTGTGGTGCTCAGTGGGTTCATGTGAGACTTTGTAGCAGGTGACACATTTGTCGGACACAATGTGCCATGCGTAGGGCTCTCCTGTGGGGCTTTGGAATCTGCTGGCTTCGTATGATGTGCCCTGCTCTTGGCAGGAAACGCCTGTAACAATGATAATAATATTAATCATGTGCCTTGCGGGGGGCTGATCCTGTGGAGCTTTGGCTTGCTGGCTACAAATGATGTGCCCTGGCAGGAGAAGTGTGTACTGATGATTATAATCCTGGTAATCTTGCCATGCGCAGGGCTGATCCTGTGGGGCTTTGGCGTGTGGTGGCTGCTGATGACGGCGAGCCTGCTGGGCACTCACTGGGGCGCGCTCCCCTTCAACATGGGCTGGTGGGCATTCATCTTCCCCATGGGCATCTACTGCGCTGCCACTGACACCATCGCATCCCTCACCGGCCTGCGCTTCTTCCAGGTGAGCGCGCAGCCGAGGATCCAAGGTTCAGGGATCAGGGTCGACCCAAGATTTGACAGGGGTCCTATCTTTAGGGTCTAGGGTCAACCCTAAACCCTGAATATAGGAAAAAATAAACCTTGTGCCAACCCCCAAATGGGGCGGGGGCGAGCGGTGGCTTCTTCCGCTGTCGCGGCACTGGCTGAAAGTCCAGGGCATTCCTGAGATGCTACAGGGTTGTTAAAGGGAGAAAGGCTGAATCTCCCATAGCATGGGCCACCCGATTGGGCAAAAAAATACAATTTGGCCTAATCTTCTAGGGTGCCCTGAGCCCCAGGCATGTGGCTTTGGTGTGCTGCCCTGATGCCGAATTGCCAGATCCGTGATTTTCTCAGGGCGACCCTGAAGTCCTGTCCTGAGCCCTGAACCTATTAGTGCCAATCCCTGAGGGGCCGTCAAATCCTGCAAGTTGTCACCATGCATGCTCTGCTGTTTGCCAATTGAGTTCCCCAAAACAACTTGTTTTTTTTTGAACAGGGTAGAAATGTCAGGCAGCAAGAGTCGTCCTCTCTGCCAGTGATCAAAATGCTGCATGCAACACAGGCATCTAGACCTTTGTGGCCGTACGGCAGGGCCTCTTTCTTGGCAGCGGGTGGTCGATATCTATGAATGTGGTGGCCATGCCTATGTGTGTCAGGAACATAGTGCGGGGTATGCGTTTAATGCATGCTGTGTTTTCTGCAGTGCGCAAACCACATGTGTCGGGTCTTTATTATTTTTGTGCTGTCGGTATCTCCCACTTGAGTCATGAACATATGGCGTTTGTGGTCCGTCCACTCGTCAGAAACCCAGTCCATATATGGTTATACTGCACGTTTCTCCTGCCAAGAGGCAATGTGCGTCCTGCAGACAGGCTGTTGAAGGCTGCCACGATCCTAACCCCTTGTTGGACTTGCCAGATCCAAGCAAGACCCTATCAACTGTGGAAGCCCGATATGTATGGTACAATCCATGTTCACAGATCTCTGAAACTCCCTCAGCAAATGACATGGTGTGCGCGACAGGTGATGGGAGCGTTGCTGACAGTGGTGATCATAGTGGGCTGGATCTATGTCATGGGCATGACAGTAATCAAGGCGTGGCAGGGCCACCTGTTCAGAGCGTACAGCCCATCTCAGCCGATGGCGGACCTACGCGGCCCTCGCCCGGCTGAGCCAGCGGTGACTAATGGTGTCAATGGCCTGTGAGGTAGCTTTGCTCGCCCGCAGGAGGCTGCGGCCATGGCTCATGCTGTAGAGCTGTTCTGCTATCTGTAGATATGTTCAGGATATGGTTAGAAGTGCAACAGATTGATAAGTGCTGAACGGCATGCGAGTGACATTCGTGCTGCAAGAGGCAACCTTGCCCTCAGGTGTGTGTTGCACGTTTAAAGCTTCAGTTGTGTGTTTGCCCTGCGCGCACTTTGTACAGCGTTACATTGTCGAGTTGGTACCACTAGTACGCTTGGGGCTCCTCCTGCTGCTGCTGGTGCTAGGTGCGATGGTTTTTGCAGGCCACGAGTGCATTGAGTGGTTGACTTGGCGCATTGGCCAAGCAGTTTACATTGGGGCTGGTCACCAATTGCCGCCAGTGCTCTCTGCCATTGCAGAGGTGACCATGAAACAAGCAGGCCCTAGGGAACAAAGACTGCAGTTATGTTTGATTTTGTATAGAGGGTTAGCGATCAATGCAAAGACACTGGAATGATTGGAAAGATGAATAGAAGATCGACCCCAAGGGAGAGTCATTCTTTTAAGTGCATACCCCATGTAAATATAGCTTTAATGCTTGGAGTCGCATGCATATCACATATGCCAGTGTTGGCGCCTGGTGTGCATGTTGACTCATGAGCCACTGACTGATCAGTTACGCATCTTGCTCTGACTAATAAGATCATGTGGTCGCCACGACAGATCCAAGCTAACAAGCATGCAAACGCTGGAGCTCAAAGGCAGAAAAATGAAGAAGAGTGATTCGAGAGATGTGTGCATAGTGAATGCAAATGCTGGGATAGGCTGTTATGCGCAAACGGAGGGGGTTCACTGACTTCCATAGTCAGACAAGATAGCTGCTAATATTTTTCCTTGAGGTGTTTTCCAAATATGGTAAGCCAACAGCTTGACGAGTGCACGGTTTAAGCAATTAAATAAAAAGCAGAAGAGAAAAAAAAGCAGGGTATGGCCGCTGCCGAATTTGAACCGGCTACTTCTGCCCCTCTCAGGGTGGAAGCAACACCAAGCTGCCTTGTCTTCACAAGGACTTTAATCTTTGGAAGGATGCTGAGCGGCCATCATTCGACGTCAACAAGACAACTGTCGACACTTGTATACCTGCCAATCGGCAAAAGAATCAATGTGCACCCGTTCTTTTAGTAAAATTAGATGTTTCGTTCGTCGCAACAATAATTGGTGAAGGGCTTTGCATCGGCCTCCTCAGAGGATGAATCTGGATGCCATCCAATTTTTTTGATCAAACAATAAATTTCAAAGCCCTTTTCTCAACCCAAGGCACTCTTACACCTGCAAAATTGGGTTGAATCGCATAATGCCTTGCACATGCATGTGATATTATCAACACTCGCCGCCTATACCTAACAGAATCTTACGTCTCCCTCAGCAACTTGCTTTTCGCATCAGATGCCACTGTAACAGAGAAACAGCCACTGAAGAAACGGATAGGTGGTGTCATTGTGGACAAATTCGAGTGTGCGCCTTCTTGCAAGCCTTCCAAACACCACCTTTTTTGGCATCCGCACTCGAATTGGCAGAAGGCCACTTTCCGGATAAAACAGTTTTTTGGCACGTTGCATGCGCGGCAGCAAACTAAAGAATGAATGATGTGCGCAGGGATCTTTCTCATCGCTGGTATGGTGTTCATAGTGGTTTTTGTTGTGGGGAGCGTGGCATTTGTGGTTGCCCTGGTGTGGAGTATGTGCGACGATTGCATTTGCCAGCCAATGCGGAGGGCAAAGGGGGCTGAGGGAAGAAGAGAGGAGGCTGCTCACTATCCTCATCACAACCCTTCTGATGAAGGTTTGTGCATCAGCCCATGCTCAGCATTGAGACACTTTTGCTGTGCTGCAAATTTTTTGTTGTTTCTCTGATGATCTCATGCAGAAAATGTGCCGGTGTGGCATGACCGTGTCCGCTTCAAAGTCTCCGAGCCTTGAACAAGTGTCAAGTCTAATATCCGGTGGCTTTTCATAACAGAGACCTGTGCTCCTATTATCGCCGGTTATGATCCCATGCAGAGTCTTGAGGACTGATGTGCACATTTGCAGCATTGCAGAGACCAGATTTGAAGGCTGTGAGGGGTTGTTGGCCACGCGGAGCAAATGCAGTGCGAGAGACGGAGCTTGCGGCAGTGATTGTTCACAGTCCATTGGATGAAGATGGCTCAAGCCGCAGCAGAGACGAGGCTGGCAATGTGGTGAAAGCTGTGGAATGATCAGACCCCTCAGTATCCTGAAAACTCTTATTTGCACAGCAGCTCAGCTCTAAGCTTAGATAAATCCTGTGGTCTCCCAGCAGTCAGCGCCATTTGACCGTTTGCGTCCTTAGTCGGCTGTAGCTAATTAATGTGACTCGTGGCTTTTCTGGGTACAGCAGTAGGAGCTGGGCGTTTTATTGCAGATATTGACTTCAGTAGTCACTGGTGACAAATTGCTAATCACCTAATACGCAATCTGGCTGCTCTAAGCATTGAGACCTCTTGAAATGGACTTGTGTCGCAGGCATCTGCACCTTTGTTTTTGCTGTCAGTAATGGGCCAATGCTCTTGGCGTGTCCAAGAAGTGTCAGGAGTTTTAGTCCATTTGCCTTGCAACTTTTACAAATCTTGTCATCCTAATATCTGTTGACATCAAGTCATTGAAACCCGTTTTGAATACGAGACGCCAGGGGGTGTAAAACCAACATTATATTTTCCTTGAGGGTCTACATTCTATAATCATAAATCCCTTGAAGGTTTTATATGGAATAAATCACTCGCTCGGCTTCCAACACTTTCCAGCGAATCTCAACAGGAATGTCGTTGCACAAGTAATTGCTGCCTCCTGATAGCGCCATACAAACCTTCCTTTCAGTGGGTTGAAAGGGAAAGCCTGTGTTAGACCTTGCTGGTCACCTTGATAGTCTTTTGTCGTCACGCACAAAAAAGGTGCAGTTGCCTTCAACACGCTCGGTGCAACGAGGCCTCTTTTTGCAATCACATCTCGGCACTACACTGAACGGATTCTAAGATGCCTCTGCCGTTGGCGTCCAGGAAGGTAGGGCTCCTCTGCATCTTTCAAGAAGCATCTCGGTTTATACAGATTCGATAAAAGCTGGACGTCGCATTGCAGCAACTTCTGAAAGAGCAGCTGCTTACGTTGAAATCGTAAATCTGCTTCATGCCCTGCAGGCTGCAGCCTGGCTGCTGCTGCTGCTCAACCTTTCCCAGACAGGGAGTCTGTTGGCTGCTGAACGTCAGCCAGGGCCAGTCCAAACTACTGATGAGATAGACATGCTGCCAGCTGTGACCGCAGCAGTTGATCAGAAGCTTCAGACATCAACACAAGACAGCAGCACCATTACAGAAGATGCATCAGCAGCGACTGGGTTTGGTGAAAGCCAGAGGCAGCAGCTCAAGCGCGCACTGAAAGCCGGGCGCATGTTGCTTGCTGATGCAACTTACTCAGCCGCCGGCGGTGACAAGGACAACTTAGTAACAGCAGTTGACGATTCACTGACAGAACGCCTCTGGATATTCATCGGATCTGTGATTGAATGTGCGGCTTCTTGCAACCCGTCACTTCTCCTTAGCTTGTTACTTGACACTCTTCAAGCGATAAGAACATCGTGAAGTTCTGCTAGAGGCAATCATTTTCTATCCAACTGATGATAGATCAAGGTTGTAACTTTGCAACCTAATGGGGAATATCACTGGCTTTGTTTTGTGATGCAAATAGCTATTGCGTGTTGCGCAGGGACTGTGATTGTCGCCATACTGCTGGTGCTCGGTGGAGTGGCCATATTTATTGGAGCTGCTATCCTTGGAGCCTTATGTACCGGATGCCTTTGGTGCTGCGAGAAATTTCGGCAAGCAAGAGGAGCAGAGCATGAGAGGACGGCAGTGGATGAAGGCATCCTTGGTGGAGATCGGCCGAGTCAAGGTGCATGAAGCAGCCAACATTTGGCAGGATTTACTTGGGACACCTGTCTTGTGTTGCCTTGATCCCTTGGCTTCCAGGCTGGCAAATTGCCCTGGTCATTCCAGCATGCCAAGTATTGGCTTGGTCATTGGTGTGTTCCTTCAGCTGGAAGCGCTAAAAATCAGCATGGGGTTGTCTTACGCAGCGATGTTGCTCAGAGCGCTTCTCGTACAAGACTGTTCATGATCTTCCAGGTTACTAACGCACACCTTGCACATGCAGGGCATGCCACAGCCAATGAAACGGCACACACTGAGCTGACGGGCGTGAGCGTAGACAGGCCACAAGATGAGGGCGGGTCAAGTGCCCGGCGCAATGTGCTGAACTCTGTGGATTGAACCAGGGTGCGATAAGCATTGTGTCAAGCGGTCAGAGCAGCTCAGACGGTGCTTACTTGTGCCTCTGGGAATCCCAGAGAGCCGACATTTACCTAACACAGCTGTGTGGCAGCCGGAAGACCAGATCTGCATCCCAGAGCCTCAAATTCCAGGATGCTGATTATTCAATAGACTAGCGTGCCACGCCTCGTGCACGATTGTACAGCTTCCCCTGAGTGATATGCAGCTGGTGAGGGACGGCCAGGAGGATGTTAAGCTTTGAGGCGCAGCAACTGGTGCAAAGTTTTTGAAGCTGCTTGCTCCAAGTAACGATTACAATCTCATGTGAGGGTTCCAAGGGTATGCAACTGCTCCTTACAATTGTATTTAGGCACATGTGCAGGATATGCCCCAGCAAATGGAGCAGCAGAAACCGAGCTGACGGGATTGAGCGTACACACTGTGTACTACACAGCCCACAAGATGAGAACAATGCAGGTACCAGGCGCAATTTGCTGAACTGTGTGGACTGAGCTGTTTTGCAGCGCCATGAGCACATCTGTACTGCCTTTTGTAAGCTCGTTCGAACCTTTGAATATCACAATTCCCCTGAGGCTGTCACGTGTCATTCCCTGGCTACTGGCTAGGTTCCAAACTTCGAAAGCAAACTTTTGCTTCCAACCATTCCGAAAAATAATTAAAACAAAGAACTCAATTGTTGCCGAATTGGTGTGCTGCAGACGATCTGAGTGACAATTTTATCGTTGTTATGCTTTGAACGGTCCCCTTGTACATGTAGAGCATCTATTGCTAAAGTGATTGTTAAGCAGAAGACCTACTCGGCGATCTGGATTTGAAAAACTTGCGATGGACTCTTCAACATCTCAAGAAACAGATGTTCAAGTGAGGAAGTGCCCTTTCGGTGGGGCATCACTTGACTCTGGTGTCAGTAAGGACTCTGCCTCACGATGTCCCTTTAGCGGTGCAACTTCTGCTGCTACACCAAATCCAACAACGACGGAAGGTATGATTTCAGGTTTGCATCTTGTTTTTGATGATCGATGATACGTTTCTCCTAAGAGCAAGCAAAACTCGAATGAAAGGCATCCTAGTTGCAGGAAAGTGCCCTTTTGGATTCAGTAGCGGAAGTTCAGGGGGCGTGGGAGATGAAGGATCAGCGCAGGAAGGGCCTGTCTGTCCCATGGGATTTGGATCTGCGAAGAAGCCAAAGACAGTTGAGTCTGCATTGGTTTGCTCCAGGTGATACTGCTTAACCTTGTCAAGCCTGGGAAGATATGCTTGTGGGAAGAATGAATTAGTATAAGAGCCCAATGAAGTGGAGCAATAAGTTTGCTCTCTACTGGTTGAAAATCGAGCCCTGATGGGGCCTGAATATCCTGTGCAGGTGTGATGCCTTGTTCTTTGATCCTGTGAAGACGCAGTGCCAGCACTACTTCTGCAGAGCCTGCATAGAGCCCTGTAGCGACTGCCTCATGTGCGGCGCTGACATCAACAGTCTCACCCCTGAGCCCAAGCTGGAAGGTGTGCCTTTCACAACCACCCCCGCTTTGGCTGGACAGTCCTCCTGCCGTGGCTTCCGTTCCAATATGTCTTTGATCTTTTAATATTGGCCATGACAAAAGAAGTATCCAGCTTTTCGCGCTCTGCAAAGTTGCTCGTCTACAGTGTCTAGTCTTCCAACTATGTCAAGCATGCTCATCATGTGCAGAGCTGGTCAGTCAGTTTGTGGAACTGTGCGGCGACACAACTGCTTTTGAGGAGGCTGCATCAAGGCAGCTTGCAGCGGGAAGCGCGGCAGCAGGGGCAGCCAGTTTCAATGGCGGTGAATTGCCCAAAAATGAGGACAGCACAGGACGCGCTCAGTCAATTGCTGCCAAGACCAGCCCTGCAGATACTCACAGAAGCAAGTCTCCAAGCGGCTCCTTGCATGCCAAGGATGAAGGTATGAATTTTTGCCCTTCCTGGAATGAAGAGGTCTTAGGTCCATGCCTGCCACAGCCCAGTGCTCTTTGCAAGGTCTCTGCATGGATGCATTCCTGAGTTCACTGGGAAGCTTGTATGGGATGCACCGCTGCACTCCTCTGCACACAAGCGTTGAAGGGAGTGTGATGTCACCTGCACTGTGCTGCAGCGGCCAGGGCAGAGTTCATTTTGCAGTGCGCGCTGCGCTCGATGGCCGGAGGAAACTTCACGGCAGCTGCCGTGCGCTTTGCACGCTGCCGAGAGCGGTTAGTCACCCTGGCCGAGGCCTCTGGCGCCAACGGCTGGTCTGAGGAGACTTGCTGTCGCTTGGGGGACATCTGGGGCTCGCAGGTGCGCAACTCAGCTGTAATGAAGAAGCCTCAGAGCAGTACCTGTGACTTTACTTTGTCACAGGAGGTAAATGTTTTGCTCGAGTCAATTGAAGGCTTCTCAAGAACAGCCCCTCTCGGCTGTCCACTCAAACATTGTGCAGCTGCTCGACAGCTCGCAAACATGAGGCTCTGGCAAACACTCACACCGGCCAAGTTGAACAGGGGTTCATGCCTCAGATTGGTGAAATGTGTGTGTGGGACTTTGTCTGTGCAGGGGATGTGTGAGCAGCGGCTGGGGAACTTGGTAGCGGCCGAGGAGTGCTTCAAGGACAGCCTCGGCGTTCTGCAAAAGAGCCCTGTCAGATCCAGCCAGGTGCGGGCCGGGATCAATCTAATCTTTTTGGCCACTTCCTGGGCGTAGTGGCAGCATACATGTTCAACCTGAAAAATGCCAGTACTGTGCCAAAGAGCTGACAGTGCAGACAGCACACTTATCACCACAATAAGGGCCTCTGCAACAATCTAGAGGTTCAGGATCTTCTGCCCAAATCAGTCGTGGATCAAGAAATGTGCTGATCATTTTTGTGCTGCGCACAGGTGGCGCATGCACTGGCAGTGAGCCACAACAAGCTGGGCGACCTGCACTATTCAAATTCAAATTCAAAACAGGAGCTCGAGCTTGCGCGATCCAACTACCGAGAGGCGCTGGCAATCAGGGAACATGCCTTTGATGCACCGAGACAAGGTGCGGAGAACTGCGTCGCAGTCCCTTCCCAAACTTTGGTACTCCACAATCAGGTTTTTGTATTTAAGCACGGATCTGTCTGCATCTGGGAGCTTGCTTGGTGGTGTAGCTTATAAATCGAATTTCTGACCAGACAATTGTGCCCGCTGCATTTTTGCCATTTACAACCAACAAATCTTGCCACATTTGCTTCAAGCCCCTGTCTGCCTTTCTATGGATGTTTGAGGGAGGAAATTTATTGATTGTGAGTGCTTGAATATTCTGTCTGGCAAATCAATTGTCTGAGCAGCAGAAATCCTGTGCTGCAGGGGATGACAGTAGTGCTGATGTCAGCGCTGCTCTGAACCTGGTCACATCATTGCTGAAGGTGGCTGATATCGAAGAGGTGAGGCTCTTCCTCCTAGAATTAAACAAGAGTCCCTTCATTGGTGCGTTCCGCTGCTAAACAAGACAAGAGAATGATAGCAGAGAGTCTTCCGTCAACGAAGATTTGCAGGTGGTTGACATACAAAGCATGGTGTGTCAGGTGCTGGGAAATGGCCAGGCAGCCTCAGAGTGCCTAGCAAAGGCGGATGATGCGCTGATATCAGTGTCAGGCAACATTGTGCCTGGATCAGCAGCTGAGGCAAAGTACCGGGGCCTGCAAGACTTCCGCATGAAGCTGGCGGCCACAATGGATGCCAAGTTGCATGACTGCACTCTGGCGTTGATGTATGCGTGTAGATCTGTGAGTTGAACTCACCACTGCGTGCCACTGTGGTTAAAGTGTATGTTGCTGTACAACATGCAGATTGAATGGTGTGTATGTTTTGAGCATGAGACGCGTGTATGTCTACAGAGACTTAAAAATTGCTGCTGCTTGTGTCAACTTAGCAGGAGCCCTTTTGCAGAAATTAGAGTCACTGTTACACAGTGTCCACCCTAGGGAGTTTTCTATGGCCGTGAATCAGGGTCTCGAAGCCAGTCAGCTGTGTTACTGTAGAGAGGAGGCGGTTTTGTCCTCTTGAGATCAGCGAGTCGCAGGAGTTGTTACTCCCTTGCTGCGGCGGGGATCACTGTGCTTTGCGCGAATGCAGCGCACTGCTGGCAGGGGTTTTGATGCAAATATCGGAGGGATGAGTGAGGTTATTGACAGCGTGGTGCGCATGCCAGCGGACATAGTAAGGAGCATTGCAGAGGCGATCACCATATGCATAGATGCTGCCTGCCTCTCCTTGCGCACACGAGCGTCTTCGCAATCCCCCAGTGTTTGCAGTGCCATGCAGCCTGGTTTGGTTTCCCACTCTTCTTCCGTTATGGCCTCGCCGCGGTCGTGCACTAGAAGCATGCACAGAGACTTTTCCGGTACTTGCCAGCCTATTTTGTATACGTACCCTGCGCATGCCTTCTTCTCAAGACTACCGGACAGATACTTCCTTCCTCCTTCGATTCCTCAGGAACAAGAAAGCAACATTTCACAGGGCTATAGCGGCGGGCTGGTTTAGATTCAAGGGCAAGGATTTCACCAATGCCGAATTTGCACATGGAGCGATCAAAATCATTCCCTGCCAGGAGCATCTCATAATGCATGGCACCATGGCATCGAATGTTGAACTGCAAAATGATCTGGCTAACTATGCAGTCTTGCAGTCCTGCTTGCACTAAGCAATTTGCAGGTCAATCAAATCTATCATCTGTACGCCATTTCTGCCCACTTCAACAAAATCCTCAATGATATTGCAGTGCATGTGAAGATCTGTACAGGTCACTGGCCTTTAGAAATCAATCTCAGCAGAATCTTGAAGAGATCATCACGATCTCGACTATTCAGGATTTATTTGTCAGTTCACCCTGAGCTGCCCCCTTCCAGAAAGCAATGGAAGCACCTGCACGCTCATAATAGTACAAGAGAGCCGAGCTGCCTCTCAAGAATACCCCGTCGTCCTTCCCCAGAATTAGCCACCACCCTTTCCCCAATGCATAGCCAGTATAATGCAACTTTATTGTCTCGAGACGGCCTGTCTGAGACCAGTCTCTTCCAATCAAGTGCTGATAATGCAGCTGCATTTGTCTTTATTTCATGCAGTGGCTGTGCTCTGCAGAAGTGCACGCAGAGAGGCTGCAGTGCCTGAAAGTGCGCACACCACTCCTATTGCCACCACCGCATAATTCCACAGCAGACGCCGCCTTGACAGCTTGCCCTGTGCGCACATGCCAAAGGGACGCGTCAGTCAAGCATCGCCTAAGCACTCCCCTCCTTACTGCAAGCAGGGTTGTACAAACCGCTGTACATGATCTTATGGGGCCGAAAGTCAGTTCAGTGTTCCCCATGGCAATCTTGTCCATAACAGCATCTGTACTCCCACTGCTTTCCCCTGATGCACCTTCCATCAAGCTGCAAGACAATACGGTAGGGTACCAAAGATTCAAACTGCCGCGGAAGCGGCAAGGGGTTTGGTGGTATATCCTACGCTCACCCTGAAGATGCTGAGGTGGCAGGCGGCAGGGAATATCACGGAGACGGAGATGGTCAGGAATGACCCAATCAGCGCCATGACATACGCCAGAAATGGAACGAAGCGCGCAGCCACCAAGCAGCCCGCAGCCATCACTGTTCGCACTGCGAATCTCCTCAGACCCGCAGGAAATCCTGCACAGGCACACGCCGTCAATCATGCAGTTTGAAGAGTAGTTTGACAATTGTGACCCCTGGCACTGCAACTGAGATAGCACTGTTACCCTGTTACGCCAGCGCGCTGTCTCCTGTGTGGATGTGGCGCCAAACCCCTTCTTGAGGTATTCTCACGGAGATAATCTATACAGGTAATATCAATACAAGTTATATTTAGAATACCCTGGTGAGCTGGCCCAACCAGCCAGGTCGAGCGCAGCCAGTGCCTCACGCAAAGCACTCAAAGAGCCATTCAAGGGATGGAAACGAAGGGCGAAAATGGGCAATGGGCGTTCTGATCAATCACAGAACAGAGCCCATTGCCCATTTTCACCCTTCTGCAAGATCGTGCGCTTTCGAGGCAGCCCTTTCTCCTATCTCCTAGCCCTCACACTGCCTTGATGTCTGCATACCTCTTTCTCTAAATCCCATGGCATGCATGCCAGACTGACTAAGCCGTCTCTCAGGTTACCTCCTGATGTGCTGCATCCCTTGCTGCTCTAAAAACGGGCCACAGGGTCCAAGCATGCGCAAAGCAGAAGGGATGGGTGGGGCACCTTGTGTGACCGAGGCGAGTGAAGTATTGGCAGCCACTGCGACTGGGTCCAGCGTGATGGCAAACTTGGCGACCGGGTTCACCAGAATCAGCGACGCACACAGCGTCGCCAGCAGCCCCTGTCAGATATCAAAAATCCCCTTCACCATCTGAAACAATCCCCTTGTGTCCTCGCCCCTTGAGACACCTACATGCCCCTCTGATCTCATCTACCATGCAAGGGTCTGATATAGCATGCAAGGACTTTGTGAAAGAGCTGCCCCGTGTTGGCAAAATGCTAGCTTTGCCATGCACACAACATATTCCCACAATGTCATGTCCATTTGAGCAGGAGTTTGGCTACTGCTGCGCTGGCGTGCTCAGCCAGTAGCACCCAGCAAAAGCCGCCGCAATCCCACTGACCGTCTCTGCTGCTAAAATAAGAGATGCTTGCCAATAAAGCCCTCCCTGGCATTGACAGTACATCAAACAAAGAAGGAACACAGCGTTGATGGCTCCTCCTGGATGCTTGGTGTCAGCAGCAGTTTGCCCACCAGGCCACGAAGAGGAAGAATGAGTGTTTGTGTTTAAGCAGGCAGTCACCTTGGGCAGGTTGAAGGTGATGACGTCCAGGGCTCCATTGCCGTACATGTAGTAGCCCGCAGCTCCGATGAAGGTACAGAGAGTGCCCACCACCAGGTAAGCAGCATCCAACACCTGCACAGGGGTTGAGAAAGGGGTGAAACCAAGATTTTGGGCTGATGGCTTGAGGGTGTTGTCTAGAAGCCGGAAGGCTTTCACAGAGCTGTGCGCATTCAAGCTCAGCCTGAAGGGGCCCACAGCAATCACAAGGCAAAATGAAAGTGGGGGCTGTGTCAGTTTTGGAGGCCAGCTTGGCAGTAGAGGACTATAACAAGAACTTTGAAATATTTGGACATCAATATTGACCTTGTCATGCAGACAATCTGGAATTTTCTGCATGGCCGCCAACAGCTGGAAGGAACCAGTGTTACGCACTCTCAAGTCAATGCGCAAACTTTTATCATGCTATAAACTTGAAGAAAGCCGCGCCTTGGGGAAGTGTTCTGGGCGTTTCATGGATGCGCGGACGGAGGGGAAAACGCCGTGGCCCGAGTACACAAATGCCATTATGCCAAACACCAGAGGCAGCGTCGCCCAATTGCCTGCCGACGTGACAGCCCCCGCAGGATACCCTCCTGCGCTCATGACGCAGCAAACACTTAGAAAAAGTGAGAAGCACAGATCTTTTGAAACAAAACTCTCCTCGTGATGTTGTCATGACTCTCAAAGCCATGCGCAGTGGCATTCCCGTACCAGTTCCAATGAGTAGTGGGGTCTTTTGCAAGACCTTTGGGAAAAGTTTGGGAACTTTGTTGCAATGGGTGTCTTTTTGGTTGCAGTCCCGCAATACATAGACCAGCACGCCTTCAAAAGCACCTCATCCCTCGCACAGAAGCTGTGCAGCGCTGATTCAAATTTTGCGCTGTTTCAGATGGCTGCCATGCTGAAGCATGCGCGCGCATCTTGGGGCAGTTTACTGTAGCAGTACCTGCACAACGTTCTGTGCGGGAAATATGCAGTCTGAAGCCTGCAAGGATTTTTAAGGAGCCCAAACTGGGCTCCTGAAAAGTGCTGTGCCTTCCACGTGCGTTCATTTGCACTGGCACACTGTCAAGTGCAAATTAACGCTCACCGGGCAGCAGTGAGTGGGCAACAGAAATGCTGACACCGCGCAGCTGACAGCACTTCCAAGCAATGCAATTCCTGCAGATTCCTGCTGCATGACTCCTGCAGCGAAGGACCTCATACATTCGCTGAACGACACAGAATTTTTAGAAGCGCTCACCCGACAGCAGAGTATAGGCGACAGCTGCGGTGACCGTGAGCGTAGCAGTAATGCCGGCAAAGCCCAGGTAGGACAGCGACTTGAGATCGGGCAGCCACACCGTGGGAACCATGATTGCCGCTGCCAGAACCATGTACGCGCCAGAGCTCGACGCCAGTTTCGTTCCCAGCAGCTGAAACAGGTTGTCGCCCTGCGCGCACAGCCGGCAATTTATTCATGCGGCTTACTTATATTTAGTAAAGGCACGGTACGCCTTTACCCACATTTCAGGCAATAGGACCTCGCAGCCGTGCATACCTATTTATTACAAATATTGCTAATGATTGGTTGGCCCTGCCACACACACATGAGAAGTGGCTGTGGTGTCACAGCTACAAGGAGTGGTCACTATTCTGCACAGCTGGCATCATTGGTTATCTTGGGTAATGATCTCTCATGGTTCATTGCCATGCAAGGCAGGAGATAGTCTGGCCTACTCTTGAAAAAGGTGAAGCACATAGACAAATTGCGCACACTTGAGTTGCCATAAAGAGCTTGACTATGAATGCCCAACTGCAATCATCACCAACATCCTCCAATGCAACCTCAAGCAGGGCAATTTCCCAACGTGCCTAATCTTGACAGAGTACAGTCTGTATGGCTCCCTCCCCAACCTCCGATAACAACCAACCTCCCAGACCGTTATGGGCATATGAACACTGCCCTCCACCCTCAATACTACCAACACACCGGCCATGCCATGCATTGCGAACAAGACGCCGCGCTTTGGCACAGGCACCCAAGCTTCACAGCTGCTCAGATCAACTTCCTAGCATTGCACTCCAACTACCTCACAGCATGAAGAACGGCGGCTGGGAAGTCAATCAATCTGACAGGAGCGCATGCGGGCCGTCAAGTTAGGTAGCTGGGACTTTGTGCATTCACGCTGACTCTCAGATAACTAGAGTGGTCCGCACATGGGCAGTTGCTTGAGCGACGCCTGGTCTTTAATTTTCATCTGTTTGTCCATTTGCTGTTGGTTTCGAGCTCCCCGACTCATGTTTTCGCAGCTCGATTCACAAGTGAGCAGGCCATGACAAGCTTGGGACAAATTTCCTTTAAAGGTCCTCTAGAATAGGCGGACTAATAAGCTGCGCACCTCCAGGATGAAGAGCAGCGCGCAGGTGCCGAGAAGCTCCACGTACATGACAGAGCTCACGATGGTGCGGCCGAGCGCACCAAACGCCGCTCCCCCGATGTCCTCGTAACCGATCATGGGCGGTGCGGCGCCGTTGCTGCTCTCGGCTTTTGCTCTCTTCAAGACCACGTCGTGGCACTCCACCAGTGCCTTGCCTGTGAAGAAAACACATTGGGACAAGCCACATTAAATCCAAGACTTGCCAGATTTCCTCTGAGAAGATAACCAGCCCATCGGTTGGAAGGGAGTCTCCAAAAAGGCAATGCTCAAAAGTGTCCTATATGCGCTGTGATGAGGCTGCCAAGATGCATTGGCCTGCTGGCAGATCCCATTGAAACACAGTATTGAGGAATGAACGGTTGCCAGCCACTGGGCATGCAGCTTCTTAGCAGCACCGAATGCTCGTGAAGGCGCGAAAGTGCGCATGTGTCGGGGTGTCAGCAAGCTTTACTATTAAGCTTTACTGCAAGGGATGGAGCGAAGAGCTGTGCGCACTTCAGGAACTCATCTGAGGACCGAGACAGCAGGTCAAAACATCTTTCTATAGATCTGGGGTCCAGCCTGCAGGCTAGAGACATGCGAGTGATTACCTGTGTAGTTTGTGACTATGCCCAGCAGCCACAGGATGCCGAGGCCGGCCCAGCCGGCCTGCCGCAGAGCAAAGGGTATGGAGAGCAGACCGACGCCCGTCAGAATGTTCAGCACATTCATCACGGCCTGGAAGAAGGTGGCATTGCCCAGTACCTGTGTCACCAAGGAGGAAGCTACTGAGTTGAGTTCCTGACATGTGACTAGTGTCTTGTGTAGTCCTCAATAATGTCATTTGACATATCCACGCTGGTACCAGGACATCGCTCTTGAGACGAAGGCACCACAGGTTTCGATCTTGAGTTGACCTATGTGGCCATCGCTCACAAAAGGTTGCCCAGTCTTAAAGCTGCAATTTTCAAACAGCGAAAAGACCCCTTTGGTATTGACCCATCCCGAGACACACCTCTCCAGTGTCAACTGTTTGTGCAGCTTCGCTGCTGGCAGCGCTCTGTGCACTGGAGGATGGCGCCCCATCCTCTTCAAGAAAGTAGTCTGCGCTGGCACTCGCAGGGCTGCTGCGACATAAAGATCCAGAAGATGCATATTTTTTATCAGGACAATCGATCGATCCCCATCTACCGCTCCTTCGACGCAGCGCAGCCGACTGTGTAACGTGCTGGCTTGGCTTGCGCCGTCTGTGACTGCCACTGCGTGAATCTAAGCCCCTTTCAGGCTTTGATATCAGTGAGTCAATTGGAAGCTGCAATGGGCAGCCCGAGTGGTATTGTGCAGGGAGGCGCGCGCCCCTGGTTGGTCCAGGAAGCATTGCTTATTATTTTACTAAACAAACCACCTCCCCCATCTTATTTGTTCAGATGAATCAGTAGTGAAATACGGTAAAAGTTTGACGACTGATTGTTCCTCGAACTTTATCCATTAAGTGAATCTCTGCCTTCCATCAGCAACGCTGTCCTTGAAGCAACTGCCCGCCAAGATATGTTATCTCCCTGGCGGGTTCAAAATTTAAAAACCCCGACATCGTCCTGTCGAACATCTGCCTACAGTCCGTTCTTGTGCACTAGGTCAGGGCTTGCATTTCGAAAGGTTATCAGCGGAGCATGTCATTGTGGACGTCAGAGGGGCATCGGTAGACCGAAGAGCTATGGGAACGCGGTGGAGGCCGCTGTTCTGCGCATTGGTCTTGTTGGTGTGCACGCTGGCAGTTCAAGCCGCAGACAAGGCTCATTCAACAGGTGACAGCCGTGAAGATACATTCGTTTAGAATAGTTGAAGAAGGTAGTCATAATTGGTTTGGCTGTCTATAGCCAAAGCCAGCTGCCGCAGATGCCGTCCGTTTTCGTCGTTTCCAGTGAAACATCGGAGTGACCATGTAAATCCACTACTGTCTACTGTTACCGGGGGCCAGATATCTCTCTGCGGATGATCACACTCGTTCCAAGCGATATTGGGTCAGCAGCGAGGTCTAGGACTCTTTCGCTGCCATCCCTCCAAAGCCAAAACCTTACCAGACGGGTTATTTGCAGGCACAGACGCTGAAGGAAACAGCCTAGATGATGGGAGCGCACTTGCGACCTCCCAGCGCGTCCTGCTGCAGGTGCAGCTAGTTCTCTTCCCTCAGACAGTGCCAATTGAGCAAAGGGATCCCTGGAGCTGCCATGCCTTCCAGTGAATTTGGTAGAAACACGGCTGCTGCAAGAAGTCGCCTTTAAGAATGTATAATATGCCACAGGCCCCAACTACGACTCAGACGCCCCCTTCCAATCCAAACCAGTACTTTCTGCCCAGCGCAACACCGGACCCTCGCTTGCCGGTAGCAGGCAACAGCGCCTTTGTCGGTGAGCAGCTCAATGAATAATACGCTCACATCTTTGCAAGCAGCGCAGCATTTTTCCGGTTCACTCGCAATCTTTTCGAAAACACATGGGAATCTGCTGGGCTGCATCGACAATCTGAGGCTTTTACCTGCTCTTGCCATGTGCATATGATTTGCAACGGCTCGAGTACACTCCAAATTTGTTGGCAGAACAACGTGGCAAGAACACCTTATTGACTTAGCAAAAGTGACAAGCATGTGTCAATGTCATATGCAAGCATGATGCTTGGCTATCACGCTTGACACTGAATCTCTGATGGGATGAGCCAGACACAGCATTCAATCAGCCCAGATGCGACGTCCTGTCCTTTTATGCCAATGAATGCGTTGGTCATTTGTTGCATGTGCCGAGGTCTGCGCTCATGCATGCAGACGCGCTTGAGACCCAGACGCGGCGGGACTCGGTGGATGTTCTGCTGCGAGCGGCGCTTTCTCCCGCGGCCGACCCCCTTCTGGCGGCTTTCGCGGGCACCCCGGCCACCGCAAACCTGCTCACGGCCTTCATTGGCCAGGGAACGCCTTTGGTACGAGCCCTGCCTTTTGCTGAAGACCTCTTGTTTACCTCGAAGAGGTCTCCTGCACTTCAATTGGCGGGCGGGGATTGTGTGAAATGACAGCTCAGGACCAGGTTCCCATCTGTCGTTGCGAATGCCGCACATGCAAGCAACTTGCGGAGGAAGGAAATTTCCAAAACCACAGTAGCAATGGTAGCACATGTCTTGATAGGAGCCAGAAGACAGACTGTCTACAGCCGGTCCAAATCCGCAAGTCTCAGGCACACGATAGACAAGAAGGTTGGCATGAGCTGAGAACAAGTGCATTTGTGACGCAGCTGGGCCTTCTGGACAATGTGGGAGCGCCGGTGATAGACAACATCTTTGGCCTGATTGTGGACACCCCAGCCAACCTGGCACTCGTGGAGGCAATCGCCACTTCCCCTGCCTTCCTGGCCATCAACAGCGCTCAAGCTGGTGCCTCTCAGATCTTGGGGCCATTTGAACGGGCGCTCCTGGTGTGTGCTCTCGTTTTTTCTTGTGCTGTTTTTTTCCACTGTGACAGCAGCATTATCGATGAGTCCAGAGTGCAAATCTCATTTGTCAATGACAGCATGGCTCATTACACGGATGATAGCTCTTTCTATGGCTACTGTTCCTCTGCGCCTCTGTGCACCGAAGAATGGTCTCAGGGTGTGCATGCCAGCAGGCTTGAATACAACTCTTGATATCACCTGTATGGAGACAGCTGTGAGGTTTCTGCATTTCTCAACAAGTAGGGCGTCTTGCAATAAAATGTTCAAGGAAACATGCGGTGCAGTGTGTCACGCGGTGTGCGGACTCAGCTGCATTGGCGACAACAAACAGCAGACTTTGACACTTCATTTTGAATGTCCGAGTTCTGAGCAAGGTGGTGCCATGTGTGCATGCAGAGGTACCAGACATATCTGGGGCTGACGGCAGGGGGCGTACCTGCGGCGGAGGCCGCAGTCCAGGCCGACAACGCAGTGAACAGCAACCAGGGCCTAAGCGAGGGTCTTATCCCCCCCGCCACCCCTGTAATCACCCTTCCACCAATCTTAAACCCCCTGCCCACCCCCTCATCCACCCCTGCCGCCACGCCGGTGCTGACTGTACCGGCCGCCGTCAACACTCCAGTTATATCAACGACCCCTGTGCCAACCCTACCAAACCCCTTGCCTATGCTCCCGCCCCTTACCCCGGCCACAACCCCGGCGCCAACCCCTGCCGCGACGACATCATCCACTCCTGCGGCGACCCCGACCGGTGGTGACTCGTCTGGTGACTCAGCGGTGACGTCACCCTCGCCTGATCAGGCAGCAGAGCCGGCCAATGACAGCCCGGCTGCTCCAGTGGCAGCGGACAACCAGACCCCTGACATCCCCACGGCTTACCCGGCTTCGCGCCGCAGCGGCCGAAAGATCAGCCAGGTGAATTAGCTCCTGTTAGATTTGTGCCCCAGCTCTGTCATGATCTTGCTGGCTAATTATTATTGCGTTGATCATGCATTTGTGGTCATGAAGTGTGCAGCTGTCATTGCGGCATCTGATGGGTATGCATGCCTCCGTGCTTCTGGTCCAGTCTCATGTGAAACTTGGAATAGCTCTGCAGTTCGACAAGGGTAGCAGAAATGTTCCAAATCAGGTGGAAATCCTGACAGGAGTGGAACTGCCTTGCAGGCCAGCGGTCTGTTCCCCTCTGCCACACCGGACCCTGAACTGCCGAACGCCGGCAACAGCCCCTATGCAGGCACGCCCCTTCTAAGAAAGACACTCTGTTTTTTTATGTAGATTTCGTAGCACTCTGGCATAGATGCTCTTGTCATGAGCAACAGCAGCAGCAGCTGTTCGTCTTCTAAGCAGGAGCAATGCACTGCTCCCAGCATGCAGAGCTGGCTTTCCACTGCCAATGCATTGTCCTTTCAGTGCATTGTCACTCCACATAACACTAGGCGCCATTTTGAGCTTGTGTGAAGCCTAGCGGGCACAAAACCAAATCTTCACACTTCAAGAAATCAAAGTTTGAAGCTTGCGCTGCAAGTTGCAGCGGCGGTGGAGGCATCCATTACAAAGGATGCAGTTGACAACATGTACCGAGATGCCTTCTCGCCACTTCTGGACCCCATTATCTCCTACCTCTACCGCACTCCAGCCATCGCCGATGCACTTAAGCCCATCATCGGTGTCAACAGCCCCCTGGTGAGACTTTTTACGTGTTTCCTTTTCTTACTTGCAGATGAACATTGCAATGTTTTGCATGCTGCTTCAACATCTGAGGGCACTGTAGTGGCTGCCTTCTTGCTTGCTCGAGACGGTGATACCTGCATGCCTAATCCTGGCTTGATTGCAACACGGAGATTTCATTGCACCATGCAGCAGCCATGAGAGCTGTACTTAAAATCCAAATTGCAAGTTAAGCGTCCATCGGGATAAGGAGGAGAGAACTTCAGGTCGGCAGCATAGGGAGATACAGAGAAAATTATGAGAGTTTAGAACGCTACGGGCTGGATGTCTCAAAACTTCCTGGCCCGCATTAGCAAGCATGCATGCATGCATGCGCATCAATGTTCTGAAAGGGTGACTGTGATGTGTCTGCAGTCAGCAACTCTCAACCAGCAGGGTGTGCCCGTGGTGCAAGCCACCTCGGACTTCCTGACCGGCAACCCAGTCACCTCATTTGTCATCGATTACCTCGCCGCTGACCCGGGCGTGCAGGCTGTCATTGCTGCCATGAAGAGCGCTGCTGAAACTGCAGGCTCTGCTGAGCTTGCATTCCTGGTGCGGCACTACATCAGTGATTCTTTTTGTACTTTTTAAACTTTTGGAGACCATTGAGTCCGGATAAGTACTTGAAACACTCTTCGTGTCATAATGCTCTGTCTGAGGCATCCTGGCAACGCACTAGCCTTGGTGCCTCAAGACCCATCACAAGGCAGACACATGCTTTCTGCTGCATTTGTGCTCTCTGTTCTATCTTCTTCATTTGGCCTTTTGGAAGGCACCTGGCGCTTCTCATTTGGTACTTCACGGCAAGCACAAGCTGCAAGCTGCTGCACAAATATGGGAGGTTTGCTCGCTGTGCATCAGAGTGTCCTGTGCTGTAAGGATCTAAATGTAATTCAAATTTGTGTTTGGGCGTTTTGCAGAGGACCCAGACAAATCTGGGCGCGCTGGCAGAAGGCAAGAGTGTCAGCGAGGCAGCGCAGATCGCTGACTCAGCGGTGACCAATGTTCAAGGCCTGTCTGCAGGCGCTACCTCCGGCAGGCGCCACCTGCTGCAGGTATGAACACCCCTTATCAACCCTTAATCCCCCCATAAAACCCCTCTTTCTAGAAAGGGGAATATGAGGCATCAAGTGCTAAATAGTGCTGGGGTTCTTACTGGAGTTGTCCATGCGACGACGCAAGGTGTGTAAAAGAAGCTGAAAGAGGCTGACCTTCTGACATTGCAGCTTGAAGGACAGCTTTAATCTTGATTCACAACGCAATTATGTTGTGTCCGGCTGTAATGGGGTGAGATGTGCTGTTTGCAGCTTAGTGCATTCCTGCCGTCAGACGAAAATGATGGCGAGCTGCCCACAAAAGACAACAGCCCCTTTGTAGGCAAGCTCCCCTTCCTACTTCCATGCATGGCCTCAGACAATGATTCCCCTGTTCTTCATGCTCTATTTTTATTGAACTAGCTTACGTCCTTGCCTAGACAATAACGCCCTTCAAAGTTTCACGGATTTACAGTCACAAGGGTTGAGGCAATCTGTGCCCCGGCTGGCGGGGGGCGGTACAAATACTGAGCACCGTGCCCACGGTTGATTGAGTCTTGCTTGGATCTGGCGAGTCCATCAAGGGGTAGGATTGTGGCAGCCATTATGCTGCAGCTTGTCTGCAGGACGCACCTCGCCTTTTGGCAGGGAAAGCGTGTGATGACAGTCACGAGGCACCATACAGATGGAACATGCCATACAGAGTACCCAGTAGTTAAGTAATAGAGTACGACATAATGCACGGCCCTCAGATGTGGCTGCAGACGCCCTGCAAGTATGCTTTGGGGCCCCTGTTTTTGGCATAGGCTACATTATAGAAGCCACTCTGAAAAGCAATGACCCTTTTGTGCATGCAGCGGCGGCTGAGTCAGCAATTGAGAGGGATCCAGTGGACATCATGATCCGCGATGCGCTGTCACCGGTGGTCGATCCGTTCATAGCGTACCTCTACCGGACGCCCGCCACCGCCCAGATACTCAAACCCCTCATCGGCATAAACACCCCCCTGGTGAGCTTCCTGTTCACGGCTTGCCCCTGCTCTAAATGTTTGAAAATTTTGTTGTCTATCAGTTTTCTTTAATTTAGTATTCCACATTCAACCCATTTGTCGGATATCCATGCCACCAAAAATGTCCCAGTACTTTAAGTACTCCTCAATTTGCATTAGCAAGCTCTGGATGCCCGGAAGTGCCTCACGTCGTCACTTTGGCCCCATTGCCTCATCATGCAAAGTCGCTTAAATTCTGGGACTAAACTCTAGTTTCCATGAATTATAAAAGCCCATCTATTCCTATATTTCGACTCGCCCCTCTTGTAAGGGCATGTCAGATTGGTGTTTCTCAACGTGTATCAGTGTCAACCTCAAAGAGGCTTACTCTGTTTTGTGGTGATTGCAGGGACAGTTCCTCGACACTGTGGGGACGCCCATCGTTGAGGCAATCTCCTCCTTTCTGCTGGGCAACCCGCTCACAGCGGCCGGCATTCAGATGATTGCTGATGATCCCAATGTGATTGAGCTCCTCGGCGCAATCAAACGCGTGACACGAGTCATCGCGCCTGTGGAAATTGTCGCGCTGGTGAGTCAGCGCTAGTCAGCCAAATTAGTCATATGTTGTCATAGTCGGGTGACTTGTTGTTTCACATTTCCGGGTAGTCAATATTTACATTCCACAAATTTGTCACGGCTGATTTGTATGAATGAGCGGAATTTTTTTTGATTTGGTGCTTGCAAAGCTCCTCGGTTCCTCCACCTGCAATTAAATGCATCATGTTTCCAAGTGACTTCTGGCTGTCTCACTCATACTCCTGTGCAAAGTCAAATAATATTCAGAGGGATGGGAATGTCTCCTTGGGAGCTCACCAAGGGAGAAAAGCCGATGGAATCATTTGACAATAATGGGCTGTGGTGTAGAGGGGATTGACATATCTGGGAGCAGTTGCGAATGGCAAGAGCACCGACGAGGCCACGTACATTGCCAACTCTGCAATTGCCACCCTGGAAGGCTTGTCTGGCAGGCGTCACCTCCTTCAGGTCCTTGTCTTATCTACATGACTTGCTTATCAGTCTCATGATTGACCCAGCAGCCGGTATGCTGGCAAAACCTCTCCTGGTCTGCAGGCAAGCAAGCTTACTTTGACCATGTCAGCAGGCCATTTTTTCAGCGTGTTTGCCATTGCCCGTTGCTATCAGTAGGCATGATATATAGCCATTGTTTGACTTTCCGCTTCAAGTCCTTTCCAGCAAAGCACTTGTTACGTGCAGATGTACGCGTGCAACAGAGGCTGAGGTAGCCGTGTGCTTGCAGGCGAACCCTGTGTCGGCCATGCTGCCCAGTCAGACGCCCAACCCAAACCTGCCAACCCCTCAGAACAATGCCGCCCTGGGTAAGGAAACCACCAAATCAATTTTAATCCCTGGACTGCACATCCCCGATGAAATCATGTACCTTTTTCAATTGCCAGTTAATTCATGTTTGTCAGACGGGGGGCCACACTTGCCTAATCCTGACAGCCAAAATCAATTGCTTTGCCAAACTTGACACATGAAGAGGCACACTGATATTACCAAGTAATGTAAATTAGTGTGTTTCTGTTTTATATTCATCCTAAGGGCACCCTAAGCTTCTGCAGCTAGCATGCAGAGCAAATTGGCGCAGGGAACATTTGGTGATCCTGCCTCAGAAAGAACTAAGGCATGCAAATTAATGGAAGGGCCTGAGTAAAATTTGTGTCTGTCTTCACAGCGGGCCTGGAGAGGATAGTGCAGCAGGATCCGTTTGACCAGGCGCTGGCGGCCGCACTGTCTCCGGTGCTTGATCCGATGCTGACATACATCAGCCGCACCCCCGCCCTCAGCAACGCTTTAGTCACCCTTGCCGGCCGGGACACGCCCCTTGTGAGTGCCTTGGAGGATTCAAAAATCCATTGCTTTCCTTATACACCCTCATTGAGATTGCCTCACATTGAGGCAAGAGGCTTGCTTTCAGGGGACCCACATGCATGTCAGGGACAGCAAATCGACAAGCGCCAATCCAGTCCTACCGCATCAGTCATTTTCTGGATGATTGGCATTGTATTATTGCAGTATGGTCAGTGGGTCTTGGTTCGGCCGTTTTCTTGTCCAACAAACAGTTTATGCAGCCCTGCTTTTCGTGCAGCCGACACATCTGTATTGCTGCATGTTTGAACGATTCCCTTGTGTCTGTTCACTGCGCAGGTGCAGACACTAACCAGTGCAGCGACGCCGATCATTCAGGGATTTGAAGACCGCGTGCTGAGTCAGCAGGGCGCCATCGCCGCCCTTCAGGTGATCACGACTAAGCCCTATCACCACTTGCATTCAGCCAACATGCTACTCCTTATGATGACATTGCCAGTGATGGATTGCGTTACTACCTTTACCATTACAAGCTTTCCGGCCTAGAAAGGCTAGGTGCGTGTAACCAGCGGTTTGCTAGATCTCGATTAGAATACTGGATATTGTACCTTGGAACTTGAAATCTGATGTGATGCCCTGCAGGCAATAACCGACTCTCCCTTTGTCAGCGACTTCCTCGGCAACGCTGGCAACATGACCGCCACCCTGGCACCCCTCCTGCGCACCGTAACGGTAACAAATTCCACAACTTTTATTTGATTAGTCACCACTTGAAGTAAAGGGTTTTGAAAATATAGATTCCGAACCCTTATTTCCATGTTGCTAAGAGGCAAGAGGCCTGCTGCGGAAAGCTGCCGGCTCAGATGATTATACACAACTAAACACGACTGCCAATGAGTCATCAGGATGCGATCTTGGGGTATACAAAGCTCATTGATGCACAGCAGATAACGCATTCTTCTCTCGCATGCATGCAGATGCAGTCCCTGACTCTTTCCTTTGTGCTGCAGAGGGTGGGCACATATCTTGGCGCGCTGGCGGGGGGCTCCGATGCGAACCAGGCGCTGCAGGCCGCTGACAGTGTCTTTGGTGACGTCACCCGTGACATCACCGGCACCGGCCGCCGCCACCTCCTGCAGGTTAGTAAGATCGCTGGCATGCATCAAAACATTCTGACTTCTTGTTCATCATACAAGGATAGAGGAGCTCTTCTGCTGCATGATGAAGGAGCACTCGCAAGCCAAGGGACAAGCTTTACACTGCATGCACTTGCCTGCAATGTGTAGCAACAAGGGGCTCTCACACACGGCTGCTCCTGCCAGAACAGGCACATACAACACACGATTGCCCATTTCATCTCCTGGCCTGGAAAGATCTGTTTGGAGGTCTGCCATGTTTTCCAGGATTGGCTGCTCTGTTCTGAGCACAGTGAAGCAAAAGTGTTGTTAGAAGAAAAGGCTACCGAGGGGCAGTCACCAGCTGTGCATCAACCAGCCTTCACAGCTTGCAGACGGGACAGCTTTTGGAC
Organism: Coccomyxa subellipsoidea C-169; assembly: GCF_000258705.1. NCBI lineage: Eukaryota > Viridiplantae > Chlorophyta > Trebouxiophyceae > Coccomyxaceae > Coccomyxa > Coccomyxa subellipsoidea. The sequence continues at coordinate 301,812 of NW_005178035.1, forward strand.
GGGTGCATGGCACTTGTCAAATGACAAGTGCCTGCACGGTAAAAGGCTTTTCCCATGCATGCATATGTCCCGCAACGCAAAAGGAGTGAAAGTGGTAGCTGCCACGCAGGTTCCCAGCCTACAGAGCCAGGTTGCTGAGCTGTCGCAGGTGGCGCAGTTCCTGCCCAGCCAGACCCCCAACCCAAAGCTGCCCACCCCAGAAAACAACGCAGCGCTCGGTGCGCCTATTCATAGAAACATCACACTCCCATGATACTGCTGCTCTTTTGCATGTGCTTACTTTATTCACATTCCTGTGATATTGCGGTTCTTTTGCATGTGCTGCTATTATGTTGTCATAATCTGTGATATTGGTGTTATTTTGCAGTGTGCTGCTTTTCATTCTTTACACCCTTCCTAGGGATCCAGGCAGTCCGGTCATAACTTGCTTCAGAGCAGCCAATGCATCAAGCACAGTGCTGAATCTGTACCAAGAGCAGTTTCTCCCGGGTGCAGCAGGGATTTTAGAACATGATCATTTCTTTTTCAGCAACTGCAGCAGGATGATCTAGAAGCGGACTTCCATAACAAGCTCATGCGTTGTGTGCCATGCAGCGGGCCTGCAGAGCATTGTCATGAACGACCCGCTCGATCAGCGCCTAGCAGCTGTACTGGCCCCCGCTCTGGAGCCGGTCCTGACATACATCAGCCGCACCCCCGCCTTCAGCGGTGCAATCAGCAACGTCTTCAATAATGACTCACCCCTGGTGCGCCCCCAACTCTTCCTTGACAATCTGCTTCACTCATTCTTGCAGATGACACTACCGTGCAAGTCTGGCTTCACTCATACCATATTGGTATCCTCAACCACAGGCCGTTAGTTTTTTTTCATTTAGGTACCCTTGGCTGGTTTCTTGCACACCATGTCTACCGTAAAACTGTTTCATACAATGCTGAACTGCACGGCTACGGTACCAGTCTGACATCCAGTAGCTGGCCAAGCGTGTTACTCAGTGGTCCTCGGCTCAGTAGTACGTATGATTGATGACAATGCAGAAAAGGGTGAACATGCAAAGTTTGTTGCGATCTGACAACGGATGGATCTGGTTTTGGTTGGGTCAGGGGTCAGACACAATCTGATAATTTCAGTGACATCTTCTCGCACAGGTGAAGCAGCTGAGTGCGGCGGCGCTGCCCCTGATAGCGGCATTCAATGCGACGGTGATCAACAACCCGGCGGTGTCAGGCGCACTCGACAGAGCGGCCAGTTCGCCAATCGTGGACGGCCTCGTTGAGCGGCTGCAGAACCTGACTTCCCAGGGAGCACCTGTCGTGCAGACCTTCCTGGTGAGTGTATTACTCATCTCCAATGACTAATATTGCGTAATCGGTGTTCCTTTGATCCTCTGGAACCTCGCGACATTGTCTGGCGGTATAGCACTCATGGGAAGCCTTGTTGATTTGATCCCACATTGTGGATCAGAAAGTCAAGCCCTGGCCAGAGCGACACAGATTTTGTTGCTCTGGCTGGATCTGCATGGCTGCCACTCTGTGCTCCCGCGCTCGTGGTCTCAGTCAATGATATGTACTACATATGCCTGGTGAAATCTTCACAATCCAATATTCTCGAGTCTGCCTAGGGGCTTAATTTACCGGTCATACGGTATGTCCAAGGATTCGTGTGGAAGAGGGGATAACGGCAAGACATTTTTAGCACAATTTTTCTCCAATCTGTTTCTACCACTGCTGGTAGGACTGGAGGTTGAGTTTATTGTTTGGGTGTGCAGAGGATCGGTACGTACCTGGGAAACATCGCGAATGGGCTGCCGGCACAGCAAGCGCTGAACTTTGCTGCCAACCTCCCCGGGGGCACCAGTGGCAACAGCGGCCGCCGACTACAACAGGTTTGCAACTCCATGCCTTGTGTTACCCTTTTTTGATACGTCGCGTTTTTCCGCAACAAATGGTGTCGCTCCCTCAATGTGGGATGCTACAACGGTTCACAATTTTCGGAGGACCAAGCTGCTAAAGGAAAGGTGACAAGCCTGTGACTTGCGAAAAACTGCAGGCCACTGGAGGGCAGAATATCGAGGGGCTGGTAGCGCAGCTCATCTCAGGCATGACGGGCGCCCCCCAGTCGGCGCCGCAGGGGGGTTTGCCGCCTCTGCCGGGCTTTCCGGTGGCCACCGCCGAGTCCCCCACCTCGGGGGAACCCCTCTTGGTGACGGTGGGACTGGCGCCACTGCCGAGCATCACGGTGGCCACCGCAGGGGGGCCCGCTCTGGCGGAGGGGCCCCTCCCTCTGGCCGGAGGGCTCCTGCTGCCACCGCTCGCTGCACCGGGGGGTCTCCTGCCGGCTGGCGCTGACCTGGCGCCCACCTCGGCAGCACCCTCAAGCTCCCTCCCTCAGCCTGCCTTCCCTCTAGCGGCTACGCCAGGGCCGGCTGTGGGCAACTTGCCACAGGCAGGGGTCTTGCAGCAGCTGATTGCAGATGCTTCCAATGGAGCGGCTGCTGCGCTGACGGCTGGGCCAAACCAGGCTTCGGCGAACAGAGCGGTTCAGGCGGTGCTGAATCAGCTGCCGGGCCTGCCGCCTCTGCCGGTAGCGGGTGCGTGGTTCTGTCTGAATATAAAGGCTGCAGGCGTGCCAGATTATGATGCATTTTGCAATATAACAACTGCATCTAGTGGCCATCTGTCTGCACCGTTTTGAGTGCTGAATAGGGCAGCGGAGGTGACAAAATAATGTAAAAACACAAATTTTAAAGCCCAGGCAGCATCAGCGCACAGAACTGAAAGAGTACACTTTCTCTCTTGGGAAAATTATTGCCAGCGTGTGCTCCTGTTCCGTACGTGCGCCTAGTCCGTGCATGCATGCAGAAGAAACGACCCGAGAAGATGAGTCTTGTCTGCAGGAGTCGCCACCGGTCCCGGCGGCGTACTGAACGGCGCAGTGACAGCCGCACTGACGGCCGCACAACAGGCGGCGCGGCTGCCGGCGCTGCCGCCTCTGCCGGTCACGGGTACATTTTTATTCTGCTTCACTTGCATTCTTGCTAGGCTTCAATGCTTGTTGCAACAAAGCAGCTGCGTGGCAGGTTGCTATCTGTCTGCGCCCGGTTGAGTGCTAGACAGGACAATTCATGTGGCTGGATGCGGGAGATACACGATCCTTACAGCTCAGGCAGCAACTGCACAGAAAAATGGAAACAACACACACATCCGAGCAAGATAGACCTGAGAAACGAATGTTGCTGTGCGCCTGCAGGAGCATCCTCCAATCTTGGCAGCATACCAAACAATGCAGTGACAGCCGCACAGCAGGCGGAGCAGCTTCCAGTGCTTCCTGCCCAGGTGCCTTTGCCATCGATGCAGGCTCTGGCTCCGGTGTCCGCCATCGGCTTTCCGGCCTCCGCCCCCGGCCTGGCCCTTGCTCTTCCACAGGTGACAAACTCAATCACAGAAACTGTTAATTCAGGGTGCTTGATGGGTCGGTGAAATTTGTGACTGGTTATAGAGGCATGGCTGGCTGACGTGTGGAAATGGGGCTCCAAAGAGACATGCTGCACTCAAGAGGTAACAGATGGAACACTTGGACCTTGAAAGGATCAAGGATCAAGGAATACTCGTCACCAAGGCCTGCAGCATGGCAATTTTGGGGGTTGTAGAGATCTAATCTTTGCGAGGGCAGTAGGTGCCACACATTCATCTGAAGCCCAAATATGAAAAATAACAGCAGTCAATAAAAAATTGACCCTTCAGCAACACTGTGACAGCGTAATTCGCCAACGCAGCTAGATAGCCGGGATCTGGTCACGAAAGGAAGACGTTGTCTTGCTGGCATGCTTGGCATTCTGCATGGACAGCAGATTTTTGTGGAATAGGAAAGAATAGAAAATGCAGAGCTCACAAATTTGCCCCGGCTGGCGGGGGTCGATACAAATACTGAGCACCTTGCCCACGGTTGATTGGGTCTTGCTTGGATCTCCGAGTCCAATATGAGTTAGGATTGTAGGAGCCTTTAACTGCAGCTTGTCTGCAGAACGCACCTTGCCTTTTGGCAGGCAAAGCGTTTAATAATAATAAATTTAATAACAAATGTGCTGCCTGCTGACAGGTGCAGCAGGGCTTGGCCAACATTGGGCAGGCCTTCAACCTCCCAACCACTTTGGAGTTTGTCCAGACGGCGGTGAGGCAAGCTGCCCAAGACACACAGGTGACTCGCTTATTTTTCCTCTTGTCACACCATTACCGTTCCTGCCAGAGGCAAGATACGCCCGTACAGAAGCTGCAGGCGATGGCTGCCACACATCCTACCCCTTGATGAACACGCCACGTAAAAGCAAGACCCAATCGACTGTGGGCACGGTGCTCACTATCTATACCACCCCCAGCAAGCCGTAACCAACCGCACATCAATGAGCTCTAAATACTTTCCATAGATGCCCGCGCCCGATTTGTTGCGCAGTGCCAACAAAAACAGAAACAAAAACACTTTGAGTGACCCGCCAACCCAAGCAGGCCAGAAAGCAACACAGGAATTCTTACTACAACACCGTTTTCATCCCTTAAAACCACATGTGCTATGGAAATACAGGTTGCGCTGGGCAGCACTGGGCAGGCCCTTGCGCAGGGAGACTTCAGCCGAGCTCTGAACATCACACAACAGGCGTTCCAAGAGATGCAGGCGCTCGTGAATGAGACAGCGGTGCAGGTGAATAATCCACTGAGAAACGCACTCCTGACCCTCAACACTATACAGAAAATTACTTCAAGTCAGTATGCCTGAAGAAGCTCGTGCATCCAAAGGGTGCCATGCTTGTTGCTCCAATGTTCAGGGCACTGATTCAAAGACCGCATGCATGCACCCGAAGCTCCCCGAGGGCATCTGTTTGTGAAGAATTTGTTGTTGCAGGTGAACTCCAGCGTGAGCATAGGCCTGCCGCAAGTTAATGAGACCATCGGTCTCGTCCTTGGATCTCAGCCGCTCGATGCACTTCTTTCCCAGGCGCGTTTCCTGCCAACACAGAGATAGATTGAAGTCCGTATCTGCCTGTGACCGTGCTCCCTTGATGCTGCGCATGGCCACTGAATTTTCTCACAAGAATACCTGTAGAACAGTGACGATATGCATTTTCAGGGCAGGGAAGTTGCATTGCTCATTGTGGCTTGGCTTACTGCTTCATGTACATCCGCATGCCCTAATAATTGAAAGCACCCTCTCACTGCTACAATGTTCTCTACCCTTATCTTTTCAGGAATACCCAGTATCAAAAAGATTTCTAATATCATGCCTTGTCGTGTATTGGGAGCGCAAGCCACAAGTCAGTTGGGCCCATGATCCCAATGAACAGAACCCTAAACCCTAATAGAAATAAAAAAATGTATATAAAAGAAGTTGGTGTTGCAGAACAACGTACTGTCCCAGGACCTCAGTGGTCTGCTTAACATCATTCTGACAGATGCGTCCAACCTGGCACAAAGCATTCCCGACCCCTTGGCGCAGCTTGGTGCGATCGTTCCCCTAATTAAATTGTGGGAATAAAAATGAGACGTGCCTGAGAGTGCATTCAACTATTATTATGAGATTCGTTAGGAAAGGCTTGGATAGTCTTGGGCTGGCCCTGACATGGTTGGAAAAGGTGCCAAGATAGGCCTAGCTGGAAGGCTGAGACGCTGCTGCGATGCACCTAAGCCAACTGTGGCTTCGATAGGCGTGTAATAATATTAATAATAATAAGATTCGCGGAGTTGGCACTTAAAGTTCATTTTGAACACTTTTGGCACCCCATGTGGTCCAGCCCTGTAGTGCTCCTTGGCATGGGGCAGAGGGGCATTCTGAGCATTTATGTAAGCAAGGTGTGTGTTTTGCAACTGGACTAACCGGGCGCTTGTGGAACTGCAGAGAAGCAGCTGAGCTTTGGGATCTCCACACCGCTCACGAAGTTTGTGGACAAGCTGCAGAACGCCTCGGTACCCGCCACGCTGTCAGACGTGCGCCGCCTTCACGCCTGATCACAGAAATTCCAGAACCCACACAGTCATACTTTCTCGCACCTCCAACGATATGCCTCTTCACATATCAATTTATAGCCTGCAAAAGTCATATTGACATTCATGCGCCTTCGTCCTTCTCATGCGTGCTTAGAGAACTTGATGAACTGTACACATGACTCGGATGGAAGCACTCATCTGTGTTCCATCATGCATGTGGCTGAGGGCGCCAAATTGGTGTCTTCTGCAACACGCTTAGGTGATGATGATTAAGGTATGCTTAGTCTTGGTGGTGGCTGCAGGCTGAAGCCGAGGTGGAGGACATTCTGTCGGCCTTCTGCACAGCTTCCTCTTTTACACCCTCTTCTGACGTGCGTAAACGCTCCAGGGATCATCCACTCTGTACTGCGGCATTAAGATATCCGTCGGGAAACTCCCAAGCTGCCTGGGACCTTGTAGCCTTACTTGGAATTAAGTGCTAACTGACAGATTAAGCAAAAGCCAGCCCTGATATCTATAGATTTCTTTACATTTCTCTGAAATCCTGCCGAGCACTGCTCAGTGCATCTCTTACATTACTGCAAATCCTATTATTCCTTGCGTGCAAAATTAGTTGCATGTCTAAGGAAGCTTTGTGGGGGGTCAAAATCTGAGAAGTGAATCGAATGCACAATCAAAAGTGAGGAATAGAGACAGAGACCAAACATGCATCGGTGCTTATAATCTTTCTGCTGCTCTGTGATTAAGTTTTTGAATGTATGGCCTGTTGATTTGCAGGAGCCTGCAGCCTGTGTGGGAGAAATCTTAGCGTTGGAGCTCGTGCCATGGACTTGTGCAGTTGATGACAGCAAGGACACACTGACAGACAAGTCTGGCAGCATCCTCACATGCATGCCTGCCTACCTCCAACTCACCAGAATACCCGGTGCGCAGTCTGCTTGTGCCATTTGCCTTACAAAAGACCCTCCAGCCATTTCTGAGGTGACCTTGCACATGCATGTATGAGTAGTTTCGAGAGGAAGATGTACTTCAAAATAGTCTGCGCGCATGCCTGTAGTTTGTGCCATCCTAGACTTGCACATGCACTGCAAACGCACCGTGTTGTCTGTGTTGTGTTGACAGCACGTTTTGAAACATGTTGTTGGCACCTGTGCCTGCAGCCAGCTGCAATTGGAAATACACCGCTGCAGCGGAGTGGGACGGGAAGGAGTGCAAGCTGGAGACCACACTCTTCGGCCCAGATGGCAGCGCCACATATGGCGGCACACCCATTTTGAAAGACGTGAAGGAGCTCGTATCCAACGTGGTATGGTGTTTTTACTCCATTGAATAGTACATGCCAGATTTGAACACAAATGCATCAGAGTCCGCATGCATGCTCTGCTGCTGAGCATTTGAGAGCGGTTAGATCGAGCCATATTTTCCGCTAGGGGAACTCTAGTGACATCTAGGAAAGTGTAATCAAATCTATAGATATCAGGGCTGGCTTTTTCTTAGTCTGTCAATTAGCAGTTAATTCCAAGTAAGGCTACAAGGTCCCAGGTAGCTTGGGAATTTCCCGACGGATATCTAAAAGCCGCAGTACAGAGTGGATGATCCAGATTGCCGGATGGGACGTCACCAGTGTGTCTTATAAGGATTTTGGGTGGCAGCCAATGTGGCTATGTAGCCTGTATATACAGGTATGCTAGATTGAAACTTTTGAAGACACAATAGGGGCTACAAGCTAAATTCTCACAAAAATTCTCACAAAATATCTTCTGAAACCGGTGGTTTTGGGTGTGTCTCTGCTGAAAAGGGATGAAATGTGGCTTCCTGCGCTGGTGACTCAATTTTCAGAAGCCAATCGGTGGCTTCAAATTAGACAGCCTCAGGTAGTCTATGCGCCACGAAAATGCCCTGTTTATTTGTTAAGAGCCACATTGGCTTCAGGACGCCACTAAAAGAACCATTGGAGGTCAACCATGCTCATCTTTTGGACGAAGCAGTGTGGTTTCTTGTGAAAATTAAGTCACAAAGAAATTCAGCTGCCATGACCACGTGCTTCGCCGCTGTTTTCTGCAGGTGAGCAACGTGACAGCAGCGGTCACAAAGGACCTGAAGCAGTGGCAGGGGAACGCCCTGGTACCTCCGACCATGCAGGACCTGGCAAGCAGCTTCCAGGCAGGCATCCAGCTGGCATCAGGGCCTTCTGTGTCATCAACCCTTTCTGGCACCGGCTCTATCGTGGCGGATTTGTCAACCATTGGTTCTCTTGCAACTGGTGTTGCCGGCTTCTGGCAGCAGTTGGGGTCTCTCTGGGGCTGATAAGAAGTTGAATTGACCATTTTGAGTTTTGGATGCGCTCACAAGGTGCTGTGGAATTTTCTTTGCAAACCAGAACCTGTCTAGCACACCCTAAGATTACTGCATACGACAGCAATGAAGGTCACATTGCACTACCTGTGGGTGTGCACACGGGGTGAGCATCAAGATCGCGCAGCAGATGTTCGATTCATGCACGCTTCTTTGCGTTTGACAAGATCAGCTTGTTGTTATCGTATTGATTTGCTGAAGGCATTTCAATCATTCACAGAAGTATAGCCAACGGTTGATGACATCCCGACAAGTATGTAACATCACAACAAATAAATTCTCGGGATTGAGAGGCTGCCGTCCTGCACATTTCCCCTCCGACATCATGTCGTGACATGATGTTGGAAGCCAGCCAGAACAATCCCCATCAATAAATATCCTTCGTAATTACTTTGCTTAAGGTGCACAGTCGTACACATACCCTTGAGTGGAGCATTTTTAGGCAAGACTCCCATTGTGGCTTCAGTCAGGGAATCGGCGCCTGGCGAGCTTAGTCTCCCCTTCCGTGTCTGCAGCGAGCCCATAGCTGCTCCAGCTGAAAGGCTTCTCACCCACCTGCAGACAGACAGCATCACCTTCACTCACCAGCAAGATACCTTTCCTTGCATAACCTCAGGTGGCTCGTCGGACACCTTGTATTCTACACCCTACACCCTACTGCATGCCGCAATAGAAGCTTGTTGTCTCCAATAGTGCCTGATTGACATTCATATAACACCAACAGCTCTATTCCACGAATATTCCCACCTTGCACAGGATCCAGGGCAAGGACACAGCATGCAAGACAAAGACACAACCTGCAGGGGACTCTAAATCAGCTGTTGACGTGAAGTCCCCTGCAGGCTGCGGCGTCCAATTGTGGGCCAGGAAAAAGTGAATACGCCGTTGGGGGAGGGAGAGAAAAAAAGGGGTTATAAAAGAGGGGGTAGAAGAAAACCTGGGGAACGGGCTTCAGTGCCGGCGCAAACTGCTTGGCGAGCGTGGCCGGCAGGGGCCAGATCTTATGCTGCCCCTTGATCTGCTGCGGCACCACCAGCCGCCGCGGCCGCTCGCACAGAAAACAGAAGTCCGACTCCGTCTCCCGCGCGAGCCCTTCCGGCAGGCCATCTGCGCTCTGCAGCTCCGACGCCTGATCAGGAAACGCGCATGCATTCTGTCACACATCCCTTGGATGGGCTGAGCACGCTCAAAAGCAGCATTTAGAAGTATGCTTTTCACGGTCTCAGCTTGCTATACCTCCTATAGCTTCAGAGATGACAGAAATGGTTGTCGGCAGGTAGAGTGTCATCATATGGCGTAAGCATGACCAAGACCAGGCGCCTGATAACATAATGACATTGGACAAGGCCAGGCTGCCAGAGATATTTGAGAGGGTGTGTAAAGCAGCTCACCGAGAGGCAGTTGGCGACATGCACGCAGCCTAGCAGGACTCCGCGCGGGTAATGCTGAGGGAATTCTGGCGCATTCCTTTCCAGTCCATGGATGTGGCTATAAAAGTCCCTCATCTCCTGTAATATCACACAGCATCACAATCAGCCTAACCTTCCATGTGCCTTCAGCTCTCAAGACACATTCACAGCACACAAGCAGCACAAGTAAGTGCCTGTACTCTCGGTACTTCAAACACTTCATAACATGACTACGAGCTTGAACTCCTCCGAGACACTCCCCTGCATTCCATGCTCACGTAGCTCTCTTGCAGCTTGCAACATTATTGCTTTCGTTACACGCTTTTCCTGCCAAGAGGCAAGGTGCATCCTGCAGACAAGCTGCAGTGAAAGGCTGCCAAAATCCTACCCCTTGTTGGACTCACCAGATCCAAGCAAGACCCAATCAACCGTGGGCACGGTGCTCAGTGTTTATACCGCCACCCGCCAGCCGGGGACCCCGGGGCTTGCAACATACGGGAGCTGAAACTGTATAAAGCTACAGGTAAATACCTGGATTGTGGCAGGGCTGGGTTCCTGGGCAGTTGAGGCGATCCAGAGGCGGCCCCTGTGATCAGTAGGCCAGCTGCGTCCCTCCACCCGCTTAATCCCATGCACCAACAGGCTCGCCCACGGCTGCACACCCACACACGGTTAAGGTCAGTACGTCAAAACACACGAATGGGGCAGAATCACCTCCAGAGGCCAACAATTGCAATACAAGCCATGGACTGCGATACATGCCATGGGTCTCATCAGAGGGAAACCGCTTCAAGTGATCTCAGAACTGGCCAGCATCCCATCCAAGCGCTCCCAATCCGGACGCATGCCAGGTCTGGTGAGGCTGAGGCGCTCTCCCTCTGCTGAGAAGGGCGAGCTTGGATTTGATCAGACCGTGTAGGGACATGCATGACAAAATTGGGAGACAATAGAATGGGGATTCTCCCCCACATGCACTTTCTTGAAAGCGTGCTTGAACAGCCCCAAGGCTATTAGGGCACAGTGGAGGAGAATTGCCAACCTGGTGCATTGACAGGCACTGCAGTGTCTCCTCGTCCTCGAGCCCACCTTGCCCCATGGTTCTCAGGAGCACTCTCCCGCTGCTGCACTGGTCACCGCTGCAATCGCTGCAACGATTTGTCTCTTCTGGGGGCTGTCATGCTGTGCTGCCACCGTGTGAGTATCTGATGCGCAGGGGCCGGCCAAAGAGCTGCACCAGTTCCTGGAACAGGTTGTGTGCGTATATTGCACTCTCCTGCATGTGTTGACAGAAGCTGGATTAGTAGAAACTAGCCCTTCTGAGCTACGTAAGTGGAGGCTGAGCCAACAGCATATACACGTACCGTGAGCAATAAGAGGAAAAAAGGGTTGCGTGCAATTGCTTGATGAAGACTTAAATAGTGTGCGCACCACAGAAGTGAACTGGCAGAAGGCGTATCCTCGATGGACACCTCCCTCTTCTGGGATGTGCACCCTCACGACCGGTCCAGCCTAAGTGACAACTTTTTCCCTGACGATTACCGTAGGTCCATCCAAAATTCCAAGATTGGGCAAAATAAATAATGGACTTCTTGAGATCTCAGAACTTTCAATTACATATGACAAACTCAGATGCAGAATCACCTGGATGCACAAGTCGTAGAGTACTCTGCGAGTCACTCTCTGATCGAGGCCGCCGATGTATAGTGTGTCTGTTGGTGTCTGATCAATCATGCACGGTGTTGTATACGCTCTTCAGAAGTAAGCTCACTTTTATTGGCATGAGTTCTGTCTGATCAAAGCGATTCACCACCATCTGTGACTGGAACCAGCAGCTATAAGAGGCATAATATATCTTGATTAATAGCATAGATTTATATTGAACTTACGGTGAGAAATGGGGGCGTTTGGGGTCAGATACTGATCATGCCACGTGGCCATCTGCCTTGTCCAAGGATACACAGACTGGCTTCCTCACTCTTCCTAGACAGCTCCTGCGATTGTATTTCATTTTGCAGAACTTGCATGGCTTTAATACTGCAGCATACTTGCACGAACCTATCCCTTACGTCCAAACACGTTGCCTCGAGCTTTTCATTCAGGCGAACAAGCCTTGCCTTAGCAAGCAAGAACACCGCCATCCACAGACGTATCCTGTCGTTGCGAACGATGGCTGCAGCCACGGTCAATCATCAGGCCAATGTTCCAGTGGCAGATGAGCCACAGGAGGTTGTGGCTCCCAAGACAAACAACGGGATCCACACTGCATCTGAGGTAGGAAAAGTGATTTAGGCTGGTGCTTCTCAACTCGTAATGCACGATTCAAACGTCAGCACCGTCTTGGATGCCTGGAAAGCGCAGTCCAGCAGTAACTTGATTCCCTGCATGTACCAGGACTATGACAAACTCTGCGAGAGGCTGAAGGAGATAAGCACCTTGAGCGGCATCAGCGGGTTGCTTGGGTGCGTCTAGACGCCAGATTGCCTCATCCAAGACTTCCACACGCCATAGATTGCATCCCCGCAGACCCAGGCTTTGTCATTGTGCTAGGCATCTAGCCTCTTTGGTGTGCCTTGCAGGTGGGACGAGATGGTGATGATGCCAAATGGGGCAGCAGCATGCAGGGCGGCGCAGAAGGCAGCCATGGCTGGCATTCTCTATGACAAGCAGACCAACCCAGAGCTGGGTGAAGTGCTGCAGAAGCTGCAAGGGGCAGAGTCCTCCAGTGACTTTGATCCCTTCCAGCGTGCTGTCATCCGTGAGGCCCGCAGGTGGGCTCCTTTGTCTACACTGCAATGTTGATTTGGGCCTACGTACTACTTGCATGTGACAATCAAGGCTGCACGCTATGCAAGCATGCAAGATGAGACTTACGGGTATATCACAGGGACTGGGTACGGACTGTGAAGATCCCCAAGCGCATTGCCAAGCGGAGGGCAGAGCTCGAGTCAGAGGGCTACCAGGTCCGCCACTGCAACTTTTCATGCATTGCACCCAATTGTCTGTAATTGACACTTCAGGAGGCAATCAGACAGGTGGATGCTGCTGTGCATGGTCTGGATGATGGTGCATCTTTCAGTGCATCGATTCGTCTTACATGCAGTCTATATGCAGGCGTCATGCAAGCTATCATTGCCACAGTGCACAACACATGCGTTGGGATCCTCTTTGGATTTTGCTGCTCTGTAAGCAATCACAGCCACCGTGCATGCGTAAGGTGTCAGGAGGTATTTTCTTTGAAACAATTGTGATGTGGCTGCCAAAACAGGCGTGGGTGACAGCGCGGGCCGAGAAAGATTTCTCAAAATTCGCGCCAATTCTGGAGGAGTGGGTGGCGCTGGTGCGCGAGTCCAGCCAGTTGGTTGACCCCAGCCGCCCGGCATATGACGTGGCGCTGGAGGAATTCGAAAAGGGGATGACGTCAGCGCGGCTTGATGAAGTATTTACCCAGGTGAGCACACCAGCCACTGACCTTGTATTTCTCCTGGGACTCTAGGGGTGGGGCCAAAGATGCATGCTGAGCAAGCTTTAAAAGGTTGTTGTACGCGCTGGCAAGCATCATGAAGTGTCACTTACAAATCATGTGCATGTGCATTATCTGCGAAATATCAGCCTGTCTCAAACCGATGAGTAGTTTAGTATGAATGTATTTTACACATGTCAACCGACCCAGGAAGAAATAATGATCCGCTGCACGTCTTAATTGTCACAGTCACGAGCTAAGAAGATGCAGACACTGCCCTTCACGACAGATGCGCAAAATTGCCAGTCTGTTGTGAAGCAAACTTAAGTGCAACCATCATGATGGAATCATAATTAGGCATTAATTTTCCTCCACAGGTGCGCGATGGGCTGCGGCCGCTGCTGGCAGCCATCAGGGAGAAGGGAACACCCCCGGACACATCGGTGCTGGAGGGAACGTTCGACACGGACGCGCAGGCCAGCCTGTGCAATTCCATCGCCAAGGAGCTGGGCTTCAACCTCGACTGCGGCCGCCTGGATGTCTCCGTGCACCCCTTCACTGGTGGTGAGTAATTTCTGCTCTATAATTGATGTGCCCTGAACCTGTACATAGGCCTGACAGCACACCGATGCCTTCGCCACAGACAGCCACAGCTGGCGCAGTCTTGGGAAGCCACATTTGCCGTAATTTGTATATGTTACCTGTTCTGGACGGTCAGAGTAGTTCAAAATGTCAAGGGTTTTCCTTGGCATTTATGTTGGGGCAGTGAGCTTCAAAGTTCCACCTGCTCTTGATGGAGCCAGCCAATACTGCCGTGTGCATCTTCATCCCAGATCTGCAGATCAAAATCAGCGCTCACCGATATCATCGCCATGTCTAGGTAAATTGACATGTAAAGCATGCAGACCAAAAGCAGCGCTGGCGTCTGCAGGCTCGCACCCGACGGACGTGCGCATGACGACGCGGTTCAAGGAGGGCGATCTGACGGAGGGCCTCACGGGCGCCATCCACGAGACCGGCCACGCGCTCTACGAGCAGGGGCGCAACCTCGCCTATGATGGCCTGCCTGTCAACCAGGCGCGAAGCACACATGCCGCCACATGCATGCACATGGTTTTGTACGGCTTTGTGGTGTTCCATGCCAGGTAGAGCAGTGACTTAGCTTGGCCGCGCTGCATGGAGTGCCCGCTCCCGCGCACCCTCATGACGCGCATGGCAGCTACTCTTGTCGGAGTGCATCTCCATGTTTCGGATGCGTGCATCGCGCATGCATGCGCAACCAAGGATGTGAATTGCCAGGCAGACGCTGCCGCTAGTGCTGCTGCTCTCGGTATCTTAGCTGTCTTGAATGGCACTTCCGCTGCGGGCAGAGGAACAGAGCAAAGGGTGTGCGCATCAATGCAAGAGAAATGGGTAGCTGCCCTTTGTGCTGACTGCTATCTGCTGCTCAGGCGCTGTCGATGGGGGTGCATGAGAGCCAATCGCTGCTGTGGGAGCGCATGGTTGCACTGTCGCTGCCCTTCTCGCGCTACCTCGCCCCCAAACTCACCGCCGCCTTCCCCCAGCTCCCCGGCCTCACGGTCAGCCTTTGCTTTTGCTCCATACAGTTGCTGTTTACTCTTTCCATTCATTCCAAATTGAGGGGTCCGATAAGCTCCTCAGCTAGCAAGGCAACATGCAAGGATAAATTCGGTTTGGCACACTTTGCCCACTTAGCCTCTTTGATGTCAAGCTGATTTTTTCTTCTTGAATCCCTGGAAAATGACCGTTGTGACACCCTGAGTCTCCTGAGAAGGGTGGTCTTAATGGCTATAGGGTTATATAATTTATATTTAGGGTTCACCCTTAATGGCGCAGGCAGAGCTGCTGTATGGGGCGCTGAATGCGGTGAAGAAGGAGTCGATGATCCGTGTGGAGGCGGACGAGGTTACCTACCCACTGCACATCATCCTCAGGTAATTCTTTCCATCAGATGATGTTGTCGGTGTCATAGCTTTTCAGCATGGAAGACGCGCATCTTAGGAGGTGCGGAAGGATGGGGCTGATTGGTGCTCACGAACGAGCTCTGGTGTAGAGGAAGTTGCCTGTTTTGGAGCTTTTCAAAAACCTCACACATCCACTATCAAATTCAGTGCACAACACATTGCTTTGTTCGCATGTCTGAGATCACAGCACGCATGCAACACACCTTGTCCCTGCCGATCAGATAGAACATGCATGTTCATCAGAACGGAGTTGCCGTAGCCGAGTCACTATATCCAGGGAGTGAATGCTCCTTTACTGCAGCTTGTCTGCAGACGCACCTTGCTTCTTGAAACGTGTAATAACAATAAAATATAATGTTGCTCCCACTTGGACGTTAGGATAAAGGGTCAGGAGAGAGTTTAGGGTGTATCACAAATTAGATAACCTCCGATATTGGTGACTCGACATCGGCGACAAATTCCACCTTGCAGCTCAACCCTGTGTGTCTGGCCCAGGTACGAGCTAGAGAAGGAGCTTGTGGAGGGCACTGTTGCCGTGGAGCAGCTACCAGCGCTCTGGAAGGAGCGCATGACTGCGTACCTGGGATGCACTCCCGCGGACGACGCACAAGGAGTTCTGCAGGACGTCCATTGGAGTGCTGGACTGTTCGGCTACTTCCCCACCTACACCCTCGGCGCCATGTTTGCCTGCCAGATCTACCAGGCACGCTCCTCTTGACTGCTGTACAGAGTTCGTCTTGATGTGACGTAACGTGTGCATAGGGGTCAGGTAGGAGAGATAGGCCTCTATGGCAACTCTTCCCTTTGCAATGGTTACAAAAGTTTCAGAGCTGAATATAAATAGTTCTTAAGATATATGAAATAGAGTCATGATGACCCTTGCACTGCCTTGCATGTCGTGCATTTTGTTTCTGGGAAGACTCTGTGTGTGCCTGTTTGCATTTGTGCAGCAGTTTTAGAACGCGCCTTTTCGCGGCCGCGGACTTATGTCTGTGCATCCTAGCGCCAAAGTCAGCACCTGCTGGTACCCAGACAATATCCTTCTGCACATGATCACTTAAAAAAAAAGGTTCTGAAACCAGCAGGTTTTGGACACAAGAGGAAGAGATCAGCCATTGCTGTGTGTTTTGCCAAGGGTGACAGCGGCTGGCAGTTGAACTATTGCAAATGTCAGATTGGCAGGAATTGCCAGTTGATGAGCTCACTTTCGGTGTTGGTTCAGGCTGCCCAGAAGGATCTGCCCGGGCTGCCCAAGGACATCGCTGCGGGCAGGTTTGGCGGGCTGAAGACCTGGCTGAATGAGAAGATCCATGCCAGCGGATCGCTGCACCGCAGCGGCGATGAACTCATGGTTGCAGCCACAGGGGCCCCCCTGGACCCTTCAATATTCCTGTCATACCTCACTGACAAGTACAGCGCTCTGTACAAGCTTTGAAGGGCGCATACCGGTGACTTTGGGTGTGCAGCTTGCGGGTTCCAAAAATTGTGCCAGCTCCGCTGATATCCATTTCTGCATGTCTCGGCAAAGAATGCCAGTATCCTTGAAGCAGGATGCTTCTGTAAGGAACTCCCGCTATGAAGACTTCTGGAAACACCCAGCTCTGGAAACACCCAGCTCTGCTCCGAGCAGAGCTGAGTCAGCTGTTGTGAAAGCTGCTCCCAGCTTTGCAGATAGAGGCCACATCATAGAGCACTGTAGCCAGGACCAGATTGGTTGCTTCTAGTGGCTTCAGACCTGCAATCCTTTGAATTGTAGTATTAATATGCTTGAACTTCGAAGTTCAAGTGAATTCAGCGAATGTCCCTAGGACTGCTGATCTTGCGGTAAGGTGACATTTCATAAATTTAAATGGCATCGCGCATACCTTGACAGCAAATAAAACCCAGGATTTCTAATGCAAAATCAGGGGGCTTACATCCAAGTGCAGCTTACTGCGGGGCCTATGGGGTGCCCTGTCACGACGAACAAAACAAAAAAAAGGGACGTCTGACCGTTGCCGAATTTGCCCCGGCTACCTCAACCTCACTCGTTAAGTGGCGGAAGCAATACCACAGCGGCACTGAGCTCGATTTTTCGAGATTTCTGACGCTGAACGGCCATCAGTTGATGCCGACAGTTTGGGGGCAGGTGCTTCGTTCGTCGAGTGTAGGTTAGCTAACCTTACGTCTGCATCCTATTCCCCAGCAAGGATTGCAGCTATTCAGAACACATCTACCAGATGAGCTTTTTGGGTGGGTAGCTCGCTTTGCAGTGGCAGCTGAAGACACACATCCAGCTGTCAAGGATGTATGTCCTCCGGGAATGTTACTTATACTATAGTAGCTGTAGCAGGTGGTTACTCGCTGCTCATGTTTGGCTGCTCAACAGTACGCCACGGTGCATGCCATCTGGGTGATTCTGAACGACTGATTCAAGCCAGCACTTGCATTTCACTAGGAGCAAGAGGAAAATCTTGATGCTAGTGTCCGTAAATCATTGTGAGACGCTCATAGTGTGGTGCTACAACGCATTAAAGTCAGCTGCGCAGCACCATTGGGACCGCCCAATGTGACAAACGTGCATGGTACGCAGGTCAACGCTTCAGTGCAAAGTGATGCGGTGTTCTACTTGCAGTTTAGCTCCGACTGTATGGAAACCTTCATGGCCACAGTATCCCGGTCATGTACCATGCATGGAACATGCAAATCACGCTGGGGTTGCCAGATTGTGTCAGGGCCCATCCTTGGTTTTGAGTGTGACTCTGTCATGCGGGCGGCGCCTTGCGCTTGCGAGCAAGGAAGCGCTCCCGCGCAGCTGCCGCCTTGGCTTCCTTGTCCTCCTCCGGCGGCTTCTCGGCAGCTGCCGCTTCAGCCGCAGCAGGCGCTTCATCACCTTTACCCTGCACGCCCCCTGCTGCTTCCTTCTCCAGCTTTCCCTCATCCCTCGCAGCACCACTGACACCTCTGGCCCCATCGTCCCTGCTTGAAGGCTCCGCTGTGTCCCTCTCTCTGCTCGCTGCACCCTTTTCCCTCTTTTCACCACCCGCTTCGAATCGCCCGCTACCCGTTTCCTGCCGGCTGCTGTCTGCCTGCGGCTGCTGTGGTGCACTGGCAGAAGCGGCCGCCCCTCCGCGCTCCTTGGCAGCTTCGTATGCCTGTTGGAAAATTCTTCATACTCAGTATGCCTTTTTTATTGCAGCAGTTCCTCAAATTCTTCGTGCACACTTGCAACTCAATAGACTCAACACCAAGCCGTCAAAAGATGTAATGATCAACAGGTACCCAATTTTAAGTGGTAATTTGCATTTTTTGGAGCTCAGCATTTACGGGTGTGGGGGGCGAAGCCCTCAACCAACTTAGTAACTGAGTACACAATGAAATCCATGGTGATAACATAAGATAGAGTGTTACCTCTCTGGCGCGGCGTGCAGCCTCGAAGGATGGGTCCGCAGCAGGCGTTCCCTCTCCTGCGGCAGGCTCCGAAGCGGCGGCCGGCCGCCCGGGAGCGGCCGGTGCCGGCTGCGCCGTCCCGAAGGCGGCGTTGTTGGTCATGACATTCCTAGACAACACATCCACAGAGATCCGGATCATTTTTAAAACCAAGACCTGACACCTGTGCCCCTCATGTAAAGAGACGTGTGAATGAGAGGCAGTGCATTGCTGGCGACGAGTCTTTCTCAATTGAGTGCACATTGCACCAACATTAAAGAATTTGGTAGCAATGAGCACCCATGAGTCACAGCCTGCATGCGCTCACCATTTGGCAGGCTTGCACCTCATTGCGCTCATCGCTAACAAAGGCCAATAGCCCTCTTACAAGCAGGTCACTGTTCTGGATTTCCAGGAAAGCACCAAGGGCATAGCATAGCATGCGGCAGTGCAAGCCTTCCTTGCTGATCCCATACTACAGCATGCGCTGCCAGGCCGGGCCAGAGGGGCACGTGCATCTCAGTTTCCAAAAAACTGGAGACTACATGGTCCCTATGTCATGTAGCGTCAACATAAACACAGCAACACTTCAAGGCTGCGCACCTGTAGAAGTTGCCCATGTGGCCGGCCTTGACAACGTCGGCCTTTGCATCGCGCGCTTCGCGGATGCGCTCGGCGGCCAGCCACTTCTGGTCCTCCTCCAGCTTCTTCTTGTACGCGGCCGTGACAAACTTGTCCTTGTCGCCAAAGAGGTGGTCTTCCGCAGCGCGCTCCTTCAGCAGCCTGGCAAATAATTCATAACAGATGGTCAGGGACTACTGATACAAAGTACAAAGTACAGTACAAAGTACAAAGTACAATTACATTTACAAGCATCTAGGATCCCAGAGACAAGGTGCTTCTGCCAAGGCAAGGTGCGTCTGCCAGAGGCAAGGTGCGTCTGCAGACAAGTTGCATTCATAGGCTGGCGAATCCCTACCCCTTGGTGGACTCGCCGGATAGAAGCAAGACCCAATCAACCTTGGGATAAATATACCTCCCCCCGCCAGATGGGTCAGGAATGAGGCAACCAAGACATCGGAAATCGGGTGCAAGGAGATCAGTGATTAGGAGATGGATTCAGCATAGCGTGCCCGCCACGCAGGGTGCCAAGCGTTGCTGCTCGTGCTTCCTTGTCAGAAATGAAAGTGCTGACAACCGGCAGCAGGGAGCCGCCTGTCAGACAATCACACTTACTGCTGGCCAGGAGCAACAGCAACAAGCATGGTAGGCTGAATCTTCTCAGAATCATCTACACAGACATCTTGTGCAGTCCAAGAATGGATATTTTGATGCATGTGACCTGCCGCGGCTGCCGGCAGGCAAGCTGATGATGCTCTCCCGCACGAGGAGGAGCTTGGGGTGAATGGTCCGGTAACCGTGGCCTTCCAGTCTATGGCATGTCCCAAAATAAAATAAGGGGACGCACGTGCGCTCGTAAATGATGTCCTGCTCCCTCTCGCGCTCCTTGGCCTTATCAAGGAGGCCCTCAATGTAGCGCGACTTGCGCGCCAGCTTCTCCTGCTGCCGCGGCTGCACCCTGGCTTCCTGTATGCTGTCATAGACGCCGTCATAGTCAAACACTGACGCGTCCTCTGCAAGTGCTGCTGCATGCATCTGTGTCACCTGCGTGAAGAGCAAGAGCCCATGTGTGAGCAGGTGTTCCAGAGACCTGGCTCGGGGTGATTGTACGCTTGTCCCGCAAAATTTGATAGCAAATATCCCTGTTTCAGGAGTTCTACCGAGTCCCATTTTCGAGGAAGAGGAGCTGTGCAGAATCTGGCTTTGAAGAAGCTAGTTATCGCAGCTAGACCAGTGAAGTGTGCGGCCGACGCTCACCTTCTTGTCATTCAGCTTTTTCTCTGCATGTCTGGCAATGTCCTGTCCGATGGTACCATCGTCATCATCATCCCCAAAGACGTTGATGGGCTTTCGCAAAGCAGGTTTGGTTTTTGGTTTTGCACCAGGCTGCAGCCCGTACTTCACGCCCTTGAGGCCTGTCAGCATCCTTGCAATTTACCAATAACAAATCACAAGAAGGCTGCCTGTCTGCTTAGAAGCCTCTACAAATATTTCTTATAGACGGGATTTTGTCAGTTGCGTCAAGTATTCGTGGTTTCCAATGCAGTGCAGTCCAGTTCCAGTGGCACGATTCGAAAGTATCGGCGCTTGGTGTTTAAAAGTCCTGGCTTTCTTCCTCAAGCTTCCTGGTCTGGACTCACCGTGGACTTTCTTCGCACGTGCCGAGCTTCTGCCATCACGTTTTGCTTGCAGACTTGCCGTACAGCAATCCGCGCGTTGCATTAGGCAGTCAGCTTTTCCAATAGTCGAAATGTCTGTTTCAGAACGCAGTGTTGGTGTGTGCATTGTCATTTCTATTGCTGCTTTCGTGTTGAATAGCCAGCACGTCCACACAGCCCTCAAGAGAGGGTGCCACCAGCTACACATGATACACTGTACTTCCGCGCTCACGAGCCCACCATTACTTCATCCATCAAATGCACTGCTATCTGACTGCCCTCGCACACAGCAGCAGCTGCCAGTGCGCGCGAGAGAGGGCTGTCACTGCACTTGAATGGAAATGACTGCAGTCAGTGGGACGGTCCCTAAACCCTAAGATGAATAGTTGCGAACATTCTCTTACAAGAGCAAATCACCTTCCCACAACTAGCCATTTCATTGTGCATGAGAGCACACTGCTCGCTGCAACCTCTACAACACATGACTTGGGCGCTGCATGAATCATGCAGGCTGCCCCTCATGCTCTGCCAGATCCGTTGGCCACAAGTAGTTAGTGAGACTCAGACTCAGCAAACATGCGTCAATATGTACATCAGGGGACCCCGTCGTCTTCTATTCCAGCAAGCGCTGCAGTCGCACTCCAACACTGGTGTAATCCTGAACACGCGCAGCTTGTAGGGCTTCCGTCCAGGCAGGTCGAGAGGCCCAGGCAGTGTGTTGCCACCATGACAGGATGTCTGCCAACTGATGCTTGGCCAGCTTCTCCAGCTCCACCTGCATGTCTGGGTGCGTTACGCAGAAGGCAGTGCACACAAGCGACTCGAGGTCATCTGCAGGCGTGGCAAGGACGCTGGCATGTTGTCCAAACTGCAGCCACTGCTCCAGGATGAGCTGATCCAGGATGGCCTTCGATGCGTAGTGCACGGTACCCTCAAACGGCGCTTGCTGCTGGCGTGTGGCACAACCCCAGTCAATTGGCCAGAGCACCGATGCAGCTGTGTCAGTCATCAAGTTGCTGAGGCGCACATCTCTGTTGACAAGGCCCATGTTGTGCGCGTCCTGTGAGCCAACAAAAGGAAAGCATCGCAAAGCATTTCGGATTTGCAAGTAGAGCAGTACTGCGACAAGTGCAATACAATGTGTGAAAGCCTCAAGGTGCTGAGGCTTTCCACAACCACAAGGGGACAAGATGGTCCACACTGCAGCATGTTTGCAAACACACACCTTGAAAGTAGAGACCAGGGCAGGGACGGCAAGGTGGAGACGGGCACGCCAGATGACAGCCAATGTCAGCGGCTGCAGGACAGGCGTCGAGACGATAGCGCCCTGGACAAGGGTGTCGATTGCCAGGGATGGCACACCTCTCAGGCCCCTCAGAGTGAGCAGCATCTCCAGCTCATGGTCCAAGGTTCTCGCAAGCGGCACCTTGATTGCCACCTACAGGAAGCGAAGAGTGGGCAATCACCTGCCTGTACGATCAATGCTGCCAATTATTCCAGCACAAAACTATTGTGCCGGCACTCCATGCATGACAGCAACGCTCACCTCGTCCCCATTGGAGGTTGCCCCTTGAAAGACGTGGCTGGTCGCTCCATGACCAAGGAGTCCTGTGATCTTCAGTGAGGGGCCCAGGTCTGGCAGCTGCACTCGCAATGATGCCGGCTGGCAGCTAAGCAGCTGCAAGAGAATAGACTTGACATCTGCGAGCTGAGTGCTCATGTCCACCTTTAGCTGGCCATTTGCAGGCAAGGTCACACGCATCAGGGTTATGCGCTGCAAGTCTGTCAATGCCACGTACACTGTGTCGCGCAGACCTCTGGGTAGCTGCTGCAGGAAGGTCCGGCCGTATGTGACAGCCTGGCCAACGTTCTTGTCGTTGTCATAGGCGCCGTCTTGCCTCTTCAGATTCATGATCGCCCCTGTGGTGAGGGGGCACACAGGTATGCCGCGCAAGCTCATGACAGTGTCAGGCTTCAGGTCGTTGCCACACACGGATGGTGCCGTGTGGACATCATGGAATTCGAAGCTCATGCTGGATGGGGCGCTGTTCAGCAGCCTGCAGAATTTGCTCTGCAGCCCCTGCTCTCCTGCCTCAGGCAAGTGGCTTTCTGGAGCTGCAACCTCGTCCCACAGAGGGTCATTCCAGGTTAAAATCGCTGCTAGGGGGGGCAGCGGCAGCTCCACCCGTGCCTGCTTCTTCACATGCTCCCCAACCTCTCGCAACGTGGTTGTAGTCAAGGGAGGAGGTGTGCCGATCAAGGCCAACACCTCTGCCTTGAAGTCGTCATTGCCTGCAAGGAGGATCAGTCAGCTGAGTAAGTCTGGTGGCAGCCTTGTTCATGCAGCAATAAAAAATTGCGCAACGACTGCCAGTACTCGGCTCAGTCAGGTCTTAGGGGAAGCCGAGTACTGGCAGTCGTTGCCCCTAAGCCCCTATCCCCGAGGAAATTTACTAGAAGCTGCAGGGATACAGCGGCAGCAAGCACAACCCTGCTGAAAAGGAAGGTGCGCAGAGCTGCAGTCAATGACACCATCCAACGGCAGCACAGGTAAAGCTGCGCTCAGCTTGTGTGCTGCCACTGTGCGCTGACCGACCTCAACAAAGTTGCATGAGAGCTTACTATTTCAGCTGGCTGCAACCGGCGCTGAAGGGCACACAGTCAGCGCAGCACAGCTCAAGCTGAGCTCAGCTAGCACCCAAACTATGCTGCAAAGGGAGTTTGCCGGATTTCAAGCCCAATATTGCTGAAAGGAAAGGCGTGCATAAACAGGGTGGCATCTGTGCAGATACAGCTGGATCTGGAAAATGCTGTGGGGGTCTAGCCAGAGATTTGACAGGTTGATAGATGTAGTGCTCTAGCTCTGACACCAGCAGGAGCTCAGCAAAACAGCACCAACCGGATGGCCTTGGGCTGCACAGCTGGGGGAGAGGCTGACCTTGGCAACCACCCCTCTTTGGGAACCACTACTACCAGCCGCAGAGTGCAAGTCTACTAAAGCAGATGGCGTTTGTGCTGGAAGGTCACATCTGTGCCAGGATGGCCTTGTCCCAGACAAACTTGTGGTCAACACAACAGGGGTCATACCAACACGGTGTGCCAAGACGCTGTGACGAAACATACCTGCACTGCGCAAAGTTTGTGCTTGGTCCCTTTTTGACTTGGCTTGTTGAAGTCTAGCTTGCGCTGCAATGGGACGTCCAGCCAACTCAAGGGCTTCTGCTTGATCTTCCAAGGCCTTGGCCTCTGTCTCTAACGGGTCCACCATCGCCATCTGAACTGCTTCCAAGTCAGGTCAACTACAGATAGTGTTCGGCACGCAGTAGGAGGCAAATATCAGCTCCTGCGAACTCGACAAACAAACTGTTGCTAGCTTCATGTTCAAGCCTTCGACGCGCCAATGGCCAGCTAGCCTTAGCTGCCCTGGGGGATATTGCTCAATTTGATCACCTCTAGAGAAATTTCGTGGAATCATTTTTGACGTCCAGTGACCTCCAATCCTAGGCCTATAGCTATAGACCCTTGGTGTCCAAGCCCTATGCCTACCAGCTGAGCGAGCAATACTTTCCCTTTCTGTGCCAATGCAACTGACAGATTAAATTATATATAACAGCAGAGTGCCTAAGATTGCCTAGTAGCAAGCTGTACGTCTGCATCTCGTACTGATAATCACCTTTTCAGTGACTGTTTGGGCAACATCCGGCAAGACGTACCTGCTTGCAGGTGCTGAGGGTGTGTCGAAATTCTAGAACGCTCCGCAATTATGGTTGCTGTACCTGTGGCACAGCAGGCACAGTGAGAAATATCATGATGAGTTTTGCTTCATATCTTTATTCTCTATCTATCACTGCATGGGCTCCGCTTTGGTTCCCAGGCCTCCCTGGAAGGGGCCTGCAACTCAAAGGACGGTTGTCCAAGAAATTATGGGAGTGCCAAACAAACCTCGAGTGGCAAAGGAGCGTTTAATGTTGCCTTGTTGCCTTCTTCACGCCCTTGAGGCCTGTTGACAATTTTGCACTTTCGCGAATAATCACAAAGAAGGCTGCCTGTCGGCTTAGATGCCTCTACAGAAATATTTCTAATAGACGGAATTTTGTTAGTTGCGTCAAGTATTCGTGTTTTCCAACGCAGTGCAGTCAAGTTCCAGTGGCGATTCGAAAGTATCGACGCTGTGTGTTGAAAGAAAGAAAGAAAGAAGAAGAAGAAGAAGAAAGGAACGCAGAACAGGAGACCCCGGGGGGGACCCCTGAAAACTTCTGGCTTTCTTCCTCTAGCTTCCATCGTAGACTTTCTTCGCACGTGCCGAGCTTCTGCCATCACGTTTTGCTTGCAGGCTTGCCGTACAGCAATCCGCGCGTTGCATCAGGCAGTCAGCTTGTCCAATAGTCGAAATGTCTGTTTCAGAACGCAGTGTTGGTGTGTGCATTGTCATTTCTGTTGCTGCTTTCGTGGTGTCGGGATCCCTCCTGCTGCGGTCAGTTGGTCCAGATCTGTTTCATTCTTCTCCCATCACACTCAACACTGTAGGTGGGAAGCCTGTCAGAATTCAATTCGTCGGCGAGTCCTTGTGCCCAGATTGTGCAGCATATACAACCAAGGTCTTGGAACCCATCTTCTCATCAGGGCTCAAAGACCTCATCGAGCTCGATTACGTGGGATGGGGCAATGCCAAGAACACTAGCGGCGAGGTGGAGTGTCAGCATGGGCCTAGGGAGTGCGATTTGAACATTGCATTGAACTGCGCACAGCAGCTCAGCAAGTCACAGGAAGACTTCTTTGACTTTTTGTACTGCCTGGAGAGGGAAGCTTTCAGCTCCACGGGAACAGAAGTGCTGCAGACCTGCTCAAATAGTGGAAGGTTGTCCGAGAAGGCTCTGCGCGAGTGCAGCACTGGCAAGCTAGGTGCGGTGACGGCACCACTTTCTGGTTCATGCTCACACGCCAGGAGCTGTCATCACCATGCTGTGCCCTCCTTGGCTGTCAGAAGCCTCTAATATTGGAAACGTTGTCCGGAATCTGCAGTTGAGTCAGCATTGTGCTACTGCTGTTGCGCATTGTGTTTGGGCACATAATGAGTCAAAACTTGGGACTGCGGATCTAGGCAAGGAGCTTGAGAGGGCAGCAGCAGCTGCCACCCCTCTGCACCAGTACGTGCCTTGGATACTGGTGGATGATGTGCCGCTCGGTGCGTTTTGATGTATTTTCCTTCTGTGAGCGTTCCGGCTTGTGCCTCCGAAAAAAAAACGTGTGGCTAGCCAACAATTCGATGGCCGCAAGTAGTCAGCTTGGGCTGTGCGTGTGCCTTGTTGCATGCAGCCATCCAATCTGCGGCATGGCTTTGGATGGATGCAATGCATTTGCGGTTCTGCATTGAGATAAGCCGATGCTGACTGCTGGGTTGTGTCTATCTTCAGGGGCTGACTGTGGTAACTTGGCAACCTACATCTGCGCTGCGTACACTGGCAAGAAACCGGAAGCATGTTACAATGCGCCAGAGTTTCTGCCGTGCCCAGGTGCTCCTGTGAGCAGCCTGGTCCTTAGCTGAGTCTGCATGGCCCATCAATGTAAAAACAAGCTCTGTGAAGGAAACTTGTTGGATATACCACGTACAAGAACACAAGGTTTTTCATGCTTCGCTTGTAGACATGTTGGACGATCAAGCAATTCTACATATGGCATTGCAATACAATCTTTACACTTTTGTTGAAGGCGCTTTTGACCCTCTGATAGAAAAATCAAGCTGAATGCACGATAAAAATATTATGGTACAGTATGGGGCATGTACAAATGCCATTGGCAATGCCAAAGCAACTGCGCAGCAAGGCAATAGGCAACCAATGCTAGCTCGGAATTTTATAATTTGCCAAGTTAAAAACATCAAACATGCGGTCACCCCATGTTTGCCAATTGTGGCGCTGCAACTGTCAATAGATTTGTAATATCAGGGTTTCAAAATTCAATTTTACAACGGCCACTTTGTGGATCAATCAAACAATTCTCTCCAAACAATCTGGTCACAATGCGTTGGTCATGTTTCGTGATGAGACTCTCATCGTGGGTAAAAAAATGCGACGACCACTCCCGTCAGAGCTATGGCCGCTCCAACATAATCTCCTGAGCAAGAAAACGCACAAGTCCTTCAGTTGCAAGAAATCCACAATTATAAAATTATTTCCCCTAAAATACATGCATGGCACATGATCTGAGTCTCTAAATCATCAGAAATACAGTGGAAGGAAGTTTCACTGACCATCACTTTGAAACTTGAAATTGCAGGTCCGAAGCAAGCTCACCTGCATCGGGCGGTTCCTTGTCAAATACCCAACCCCATGCGTAGCTGAGCACGATGAAGAAACCTCCGTACACTGCGCAGCATGACAAAGCCTCATGTCATTATAGTGCATAATGAAGGATGCTCAGGTCAGCAGTTGATCCAGCAGTGCAAAGCAGCCTGCTCGCAAACGAGGCAGAAGCATCAACTGCGCCTCCGCGCTACGGATAAGTACTTTATTTAATTGCCTTGGGGCGCGCCTGCATAGATCCTGCCGAAGTTGGAGGTGGGCTGAGCAGTGGGCAGGAAGCCATAGCCCACCAAGACAAGACTCCCAACGATGGCCCAGTAGAATGGCTTCCCCTCCCTCACAGCCTGCACAGAACATACAGAAGAGCTATACTGATGCCCTTCAAGGTCAGCATATTCCCCCGTGATTCGTCACGCTTTAGAGCCCTGAAATGGCACCAGACAGAAGCTAATCACATCATGTCAAATCCAATACAAGTTCCTGACGACGGGACTCTATGGCGTTGCAAGAAATGCTCTGCTGTGCATTTAAAGGGCAGAGGTGTCAGGGCAGACCGAACCTGCCAGACAAGCCAGCCACCGCCGATCTCGCACAGCCCGGCTGCCAGGAACAGGAAGATCGCCAGGACCACTTTGCCTGGCGTCCAGTGGAAACCGCCCTCTGCCGGCACGCTCGCTGCCTGAACCAGCACAAGCCCTGCCAGTGCCCCAGCAATTGCTGCATGTACTCGCGTTGAGCACAAGTTTTGGCGGCGATTTCTGCCCGCCACAGTCTTCCCAGCCCCTGCTGGTTCCCCCAGAGATAGCTGGCTGCTCTTTCTGGAGTCAAGAGGAGGCCCGAGGTCGAGCATTGCGGAGTCGAAGAAATACTTCCCAGGGGGCTTTACAGTGACAATGCTGCCTCTTAGCTCACTAACTGCTGGCTGCCAGATGGCTGCTGGGACTCAAGGTTACCCTGGGGCACTGAGTTGGCTGATGGCGTGACCTGGATCTGTGCCTTGCGCGGCCAGAACCAAGCTACCAGGACTCCAAATATTGCTATGCCGCCCCCTACAAAGTCCCCTGCAGCGGCAAATCCACAGCTGTCAGGCTGCTCACCACTCAATGCCCTATCTTCTGCAACGTTTCATTGGCATGCCTGTCAGGGCGCGAAGGGTGGACACCTTTGTCAGGATGTTCTGAGCTCAAGAGCCAGCCCCAGCCATAGCTCATGACAATGAAAAACCTGCGGAGCATTTTGGAAGCCGTGATGAGAAAGAAATGAGGTATAATGCCTGGTTCTCAGCACTACTTGGTCTGTTCCTTGCCTAGGGCATGGCCAGGAACAGCGACCTACCCTCCATACACCGCAAAGACACGCCCAAAGTTGCTGATAGGCTGTAGCGTGGGTATGATGCCATAGATGATGAGGATGAGGGATCCAAGGATACCCCACCAGAAGGGCTTGCCCGTTCGTATTGCTTGAAAGACTAGCCAGCCACCTCCAATTTCAGCAAATCCCGACAGAACGAAAACAGCTATTGAAAATAAAATCTTTTGAGGTGTCCAAAAAGTTTTCTCTGGTACAGCAGGCTGAGTAGGAAGTCCCCCAGAAGAAGTGGGATCCCTCTCGATCTGCACCACAGAACTTTCTGTGGTTTCGTTGTCAGGCCTGCTCGCGTTCTCTGCACCGCTCATCAGTAGAGTGGCAACATTGGCTTTCTTCCTTGGCACTGACACGGCTGCAAATGCTCTTCACTTTGATCGTCCACGGGATTTGAAATTTCCCTCCCTTAAGGTCAAGCTTGCGATCGGGAAATGCTTAGGGTACCTTGACAGCTCTTGCCACTTTCATACCATTCTCGTGCTCACTTTGCTGGTTTGCATCTAGATTGAAGTGAATGTTTGAAAAGCATCGCATAAGACGAGACAGGGTAGGTCCGGATAAATAGTGCGAGTGCTTGGCAAAGACTGCACAATCTTGTCGCTGATGAACGCCCATTTTCCTGCAAAGCCAGTCTCGAGGCAAAATTGTTTTTGCCTACCGTATCAACAAAAAAGCGACGGACTGGTCTGCTTGCTGATGAGCGTGGCATAACGCAGGTAACCTACTGGCTTCTTGTCTTGCGAGTCTGCAAAAATGAAACTCACGATTTGATGAATTTCTTTATGGGGTCATTGTATTCACTGAGATATTACAGACCTTCTTTGTTGCGCACCGTTTTGTCACATATCATCGTCACCAGGCTTTACAGTTCTTGCACTTGATGATACATCCTGATTTCCACAATGACGAATGACGCGCATGCAAATTACTTGTCATTTCACGCAGGACAGTACGGTTGTGGATGAGCAGGATTGCCACTCGTACTGAATAAGATGCCTCCAAAACGGAAGAGGGACGATGAGGATGTGCCAAACAACCCCCTCACAGATGCTCCAGACATCGTGGGTACGCATCCAAGACCATTCAGACCTATTCTAGTCTTATCTGGGCTACTCATCATCAACCTTCCTTGTTAAAAGCGCCGGGTCCGCCTGGAGTCCAGAAAAAACAGTCTTCTTCTTCAGTGATGGAGACTATACAGACGGTTTTGAGCCACCGTGAACACTCTACAGGCTCTTCGGATCCTATGGCGAGAGGGGGCCTTGCCAAGGAGCAGGCAGTACAGCAGCAGAGTGGGGCACCGGTCAAGAAGAAAAGGCCGATGAACCTTGCGCTGCTGATCGAGGCGGGTCTGGTCCGGGATGGTGGCGTGCTGCGCTACATGAAGGTGCCCCCCTTTATTCCCTCACACCCCTTGTACCACCTTCTGTGCACCGGGTCACCTCGCATGCTGCATGCATGCAATTTGCATGCCTCCAGCCATGTGTGCCCTGCAATAATGCTGCCTTGATGGCATTTCTATCGGGGAGCTGTGGCCTCCATACCACCAGAATGAGGCATCTTGATTCTCGCAGAGGTGTTCCTTGAACAGGTCGATTCGAAATCGATGCAATAATCAAGGGCAGGATTTTGACTGCCGGCATGCACTGGAATTCTGCAGGGCAAGGGCCTCGAACACAGCAGCAAGCTGATGGCGGTGGGGCGAGCCAGCATGGAGGGAGTGCTAGTGCAGGGAAAGGGACAGCCGATGGGACTCAGCGCCTTTGAGGCCTATGCCGGCTCCTCAGCTCACCGACCTGCCCAGTTCACTTTCACCTCGTCAGGCCTCAGCCTGCAGGTACGCAGCCTGTCTGCTTCATGGACTTGAAAATTCAGAGCACTTGGGTGTTCAGAGCAAATTGTAGCGGGTCTCATGCCTTGTCAAGAGTGCTAACGCTTTAGCTGAATAGCCTCGAGGCTGCACTCGCATGCTTTCTGTTTGCTCACAAATGCTTTCGACAGAACCAATGCTAGACGGCGCGCCTAGGCTTCGGAGAGATGTTCTTCGGGTGTGATTCAGAAGAGTCACTTCAGCATCACACAATTTCCTGCCCCACCTGTAGGAGGTCATGTTGGGCAGTGATTTGGGTTTTGCTAGATTGTCTTGGGGACTTCATCAGGGGGTTGACATTGTCGTAGAGGGTCTGAGCGGAACACTCGGGGGAGAGGTGGTGAGCTGCTTGTATGCGTGCGCAGCAATTGATGCAGAAGCACTCCGAGGGGAAGGGGGTGGGCAGCGCGCCAAAGAGCAAGCCGGGGCGTTGGGGGCTGACCGCAGAGGGCAGGTCCCGGGCAGCCCACAGCGATTTCACTCCCCCCAACGCAGACGACCCCAACGACGAGCTCTGCCGCATCTGCCTCCAAGGGGTGAGCCTTCTGACTTCTCATCGTGAAATTGCTGCAGAGTCTCCAATTCCGTGGCACATCGTTCCCTCTGCTCTGCTGCTGTTTTGGTCTCCACCACGACATTTCTCTCTAAGTTCCACCTGTTCATTGTCTGCTTTGACTCTACCTTGACGTTGTCCTGGGATCTTTGAAGCAGCAGTGCTGAAGCAGCCTTGACTACCTTCCAGACAAGCTCCTGTGCTGATTGAAAGTCTTTACCTGCGTTGTCCTGAATGCCCATAGGGCAGATGGGCATCAGCCGCGTGGTTAAATCTGGCAGCGCCGTCAGGACGTGCGCCCACCCCTTGAAGCAAGGTGCGGTATATCTGTGCATATTTCTGTCAGCAACACATGACTGAAATGTTGGAGTGACGAATGCAGGGGGATCTGCTGTGCTGTGAGAGCTGCCCAGGAGTGCTGCATGCGGGCTGCGCTGGGCTGCCCGCTGTGCCCGACGGTGACTGGCACTGCCCGCACTGCGTCTGCGCCGGCTGCGGCCACGCCGGCTTTGGGGCGCGCGCCGACCTTGAACCTGCCTCTGCGCAGGTGTACATTCCCTGCTGCTCGCGACACAACGGCTGTTGCGCTCCTGCAGCAAGTCCTTTGCCAGGAGTGTACATGTGCTCTGTCTTGTCAAAGTAATGTTTCGACATTGAGACGTTGAGGAGCAATGTCGGCGCGGCAGGCTTCGCTAAGATGGCTCATGACGCCATTTTGGCAAATCTGCCACCCAGACATTGCTTTTCAACACGTTCTCGCATCAGCTGCTTGGCCCAAAGGAATGGCTGTCCTGCACAGAGGTCAGGGATACTTGATTATGTGTATGTGCAACGCCAGGTGACATGGGTGCAGCCTGGCTTGGATGGGCGACAGCCTGTCTGGAAGGGACCTCTCGACCCGGAACAGAAAACACCTGTTGTCACGGTGCCAGCGCTGGCCTTTGACTTGCAGGTAATCTCCACAATAGTTTTGACATGGCATGGCGTGCATCACAGAGAAGCCTGCAGGAGGCATACGCAGGGATCCCTGATGGGTGGGATGTGCCACATGGCTTCCTAGGCAGCACCATGTACAGTATGCCCGAGCCAAGCCTGTCTTGTACTTGTTGTCTATCAACTGTAGTCTACTTGTACTCTCCTCTGCATTTTATCGCATACAATCTACCTATGGTCGTCTGGTTCCTTGGGATCAATGTAACAGACATGCCGTGCGGATGGACTCCTGCGTAGTGCTAAGAAGTCATCGAGCTAGGGAATGGATGAAGTTGCACGCCTGTTCAGCATGCTGGAAGCTTGCTTGGTGGTGGTGTTTCCTTTGCTACAGTTCTCTACACACGAGCGCGGTGGTGAACTTGTGTTTGGTGTGGCAGTGGTCCAAGGAGGGCAAACAGGCAGCGGCGAGGCAGGCAGCTGTGCAGAATCCACCGAAAGCAGAGGAAGCCGCGGCTGTGAAGGCAGAGAACAAAACAGAGAAGCAAATGGGCTCCGTTGAGGCTCTGGGGCAGCCAGGGTGAGCATGCAGCCAATCTACTTGAGCCTTTGTGCTGGCATTGCTGCCTGTTGCAGTTGATCAAGCCAGGCTTGTATTCTGCACATTACTGCTATGCATGCTATGATACGGTGCCCTACCTGGAGATCTCCGGTGGCAATAGGCCAGAGGATTACAATAACCAAATCTCTTCTCCCTAAAGAAAGGTTTCGCATACTATCACTTAGCCTACAATAAATACAAGCACTTGAAGGAGAAGTATCTCGAGAGCATTACGTGATGACAGGAAAATAATTAATGGCTGAGATGCTGCGCAGGGAGGGGATAAAACATGAAGCAGGGGAGCCAGGGTCCCCCAGGTCCCCCCGGGCATGGAGGGAACCCCCCCGGCCAGCCAGCGCCGGGCGCGGCAGAGGCAGCCCGACGGGCAGAGGCTGGGGGCGGGGGCGCGGCCGCGGTCGCGGCAGAGGCGCAGGGCAGTGGAACCGGGCGCAGACTCCTGAGCTCATAGATATAGGTGCGGATAATCCAACTACTTATTTTTGTGTCGGTCCTGCTATACAGTAATGCAAATATCCAGCATGCAAAGGACACCATTGCTGTGCCACCCACTTCACAGCACCACACTCGCCTCAGCTTAGCCCCTGCCACATCCGTGTGAGATAGTTTTGCTGTGAGATACTCCTTGTCTGACACATGTGTGAGACGACACTATCATGTAAATGTGGAATGGGTTGAGCCCTCACCATCTTGTTCTGACCACCACACAGCGTCCCACGCATACCTGTTGAGCCATCTCTAAAGGAAATATTTGTCCACGGCAGATGAGTTTGTGGATTTGGCGCGTGGGGCGCAAAGCAAGGACTCGCTGACGGAGGCCCTGGACGAGCGCTTCCCAAAAGTGGCGGGCTCGGCAGCTGCCCTGCAGCCGCTTAGGAACCTGTTCTACAGCGCCTGCCCTGACCACAATTGGAAGGTGGGGGACCTTCCTGTAGAAGTATGCATCCAGGCTCACGCGCAGGACCTCACCACACGTGTTTTCCTTTAGAGCTGAAGTGACAGCGCTACACAGTGAGGTACAACTTGAATCCATGTCTTCCCATCCTGCATGTCATCTTGGATGCTGAACCTTGCACCAAACATCACACACGCGTGACTCAGGAGACCTGTCTAGGCTAAGCATTTTAAACTATGTAAGCCTAGCTTGAAACCCATCCAGTATAAAGCAGCTCCTGTTACAGAAGGTAGGCCTAAGACTCTCATTCCTGTGTTTGCGGCGCAGGGGCGGCAGGTGTCACTGCCTGTTCTGGTGGACTCTCTGTGGAAGGCGGCCTTTGCAGCCGACACGCCAAGGCGACGGCCGGGCCGACCTCGGAAGGCGCCTCTTGTTTCACAGGACTCGGAAGATGTTTCCCATCCACCAGAAGACTCGCACCTTGATGCTGCGGAGGCAGTAACAGCAGCAGCAACTGAGACAGGCGCCACGATTGTATCAGGGGCTCCAGAGGCTGCAGTCACTCAGGGAACCGGAGGCAACCCTGGCAGGATTGCCTCAGAACCGGCATTGGAGCAGGAGGGGGGTGCTGTGCCAGCTGCAAATCAAGTTAGGCTCGTGGTGCGTTGCCGCACTTTATTTGCATCGTGCCTTCAGTAGTCCAGGCAACCATTTTTTCATGGGCAGTGCTTTCTCCTTTCCATCCAGCTTGCTTGGACCTGATATTGTTTCACCTCACGCTGTTGAAACACGGAAGCAGCTTCTCCAGGCAAACTGGTTAACCAGTGGAGAGCAGAATTTGTGGCCATGCAATGCTCACGCAGAGACTTTGATTGCTGGCAGTGCTAATGTTGAGCCATTGCCACACATTCCGTACATGGGTGAGTCAAGTCAATGTCTTCTCATGTGCAGGAACCAGTGCCGTCCGACAGCGGCTCAGAGCTGGACATCTGCACAGTGGCAGACGGCTCCCCACCCATCCTGCGCCCCAGCCGATTCAGCAACGCTGACCTGCCTGCCACCGCAGAAACTCACTCTTCCCCTGCCGAGCCCGCAGCTGGCACTGCTGTTGCTGACGCAACTGAAGCAAAGCAGCCAGCAGCGGCGAGCGGCGCTGCGGAAGCTGCCGGGGAGTTGCCGGGTACCCCCGGCCCGGCGGCCGGCAGCTGCGCGGAAGCTTCCGCCGTGCCAGAACAGGCAATGCCTGCTGCGGCGGAGGCAACGCTGCAGAACGGGCTGCCGGAGCCTGTCTTGCCAAATCAGCAGGCGGGAGGTGTCACAAGCATTCTTGCAGCGGATCCCAAAGCCGTCGCCGCCATCGCCGCAGCCGCCTCGCAGTTCCTGAAGAAAGAGCAGAGCCAGCATGAAGTGGCGGATGATGTCACTCCGAGGGTGGCAGCAGAGGGCAATGGGCAGCTAGAGCAGCAGCCAACTCAGGCAGCGGCACAGTGCCAAACAAACGGCATAAGCACGCTCACAGCGGCACAGGCAGAGCCAGCGAGTGAGTGCCAACCTGCAAGCGAGCAGGATCATGGCAGGACGGCAGCTGAGGGCGGCAAGTTAGGGCCGCAGAAAGC
The DNA here is from genome assembly GCF_000258705.1 of Coccomyxa subellipsoidea C-169. NCBI lineage: Eukaryota > Viridiplantae > Chlorophyta > Trebouxiophyceae > Coccomyxaceae > Coccomyxa > Coccomyxa subellipsoidea. The sequence goes on from NW_005178035.1 coordinate 336,831, forward strand.
CTCAGAAGGAGCAGCCCCGCTGTCGAGCTTCCTCCAGGCCGTGAAGAGAGAGATGGTGGCTTGCTTGCAGAGTGAGCCGATGGCAGTGGTGCATGCCAGCACAGCAGCAGACACTGTTGCCTCAGCTGCCATCATGGCTGCAGCAGAGGAACAGGGTGGGCTGGTAACAGAAGTTGAGGAGGCTGTTCCCATGGAAATGGACGCAGCAATTCCTGCTGCCTTGCCCATGACCATAGAAGGTGCGCACTTCTTGAGAGCTGCACGCACGCACACATGCATATCATGGATTGCCAAGGCTTCTGCTCTTTTCAATAGCTCGCCAACAGAGGATCAGACTCTCCCCTCTTTGCATCTACATATTGTGCAGTGAATTCACACCCTGCTGATGTTCCCAGCTATGCTTGATTGACAGCAGCTTTAGTGGAATTTGCCTCCTTGCATTGAAGTCACCGGTTAGAACTGCATATACTCATGTTGCCAGCCCTACTCGAGAGTCAGCAGCTAAAGGGAGATGAGTGTATATAGAGGCGGCGCATGAGATTGGGCGGCCAGTGCGGCCGGCGGCCGGGTCTGCGCCGGAAGGGAACGCTGCTGTACTGGTGGTCTGCGGTGGCTGCGGCCAGCGGCGGCACCTCGGATGCCTGCCTGCCGCGGACCAGACCTTGGTGCGCAACATCTCTCTTCATGCACTTTAAATCCCTCGTGCCATAGAAACATTGCTGTACAAGCAATGCGTCCTGGCGTGGAGAGATGACATTCAAGCCTTCAAGGAGTGGGTGTGACGGAGCTCATTGGGCTTTCCAGTGTCCTTAGAAGGTGTTGGACGCATATGGCCACTTTTGAAGCTGTGGTTGTCTAGCAGTGCTCACTTATGAGTGCAGCATTTCTATGGAATCTCCTTAAGGTAATCAACAGAGTGATAGTTTCTGTTGTGGTGTGCAGGCGGTGAAGGGAGCTTGGTTCCACAGCGAGGGGTGCAGAGCGGTGGACGCTGAGCTGGCGAGGCTGGCAGCTGCAGGCCTGCTGCCTGTTCAGGCAGCGCCAAATGCACCGTCTGACCTGGCGCCCGCCTGGCAGCTCGTCCGCGGCACCGCCGTCAGCGCTCCCCAGGTGCGGCCAGAAGACGTTCTAGTAACTTCCAAAGAACCAGCAACTCCACAAATCCCCTTCTTGCCACAAGTGGCCCACGTTGAGGAGACCGTGTCCAAGCATTGAGTGCATGCGTCATCAGCTTACCACCGGCATCTAAAGCTGAATGAGCCTGTTGCCACGGGGTTTTCCATGCAGCATCAAATTGCATCCCTAAATGAACTGCCGCGCCTGGAAGAGGTTGTGGTTGTCAATTACGCTTTGCGCCTGCGCCTGCCGGTGACACACCCTGCAATAGTGTGTCTCAGCGGGGTGCTTGGATCTCCTGGCAGCGTCATTTTCTTCCATGCCGACAATGACTCCCAGCCAGGGTCTTGCAACGGAGATGCAATAGAGTACCCCACCCAGAGGTCAAGCTACTGCCTTAGGATCCAGGGATGACAGACTACTTTCAAACCCCCGTAATCACCCCCGTTTGCGCAGGACTGCCGGGGAGTTGCGCCGCAGTACGACGCCCCGGCGAGGGCGCAGCTTAGGGAGGTGCTGTTCGCGGCGCGGCACATTGTGACGGAGGCGACCGGCGGGCTGCCCGACAGCCGCACCGGGCAGGACTTGCTGCCCATGCTCCTGCAGGGCAAGGCCGCCGCAAAACGCGTCGTGGATTTCTCGCGCTTCCATACAGCGATGCTCTGGCTTGGACGGACACTCGCTGCAGTTGGTGCGCCACGGCTTATCACTGTATGTCTGGATTTGAGAGTTGAAAAACAGTATCTCCTAATGTGCCTGGCACGCTGGCTTTTCTCTGCTGCAGTATGGCTTTGAATCCTTTAACGTGCTCCTCCTTTTATTGAATACTCAAGACGGATATTTGAGCAACCATTGCTTTTCAAGGATTTCCCTGCAGGCATTGCTAAAGGAAGTTGTGTTCCTTGAGTCTGCACGTGCGTAAGCTCTCATAATCCCACGGAAGTGCGATCTCAGGCAGCTCAATTGCCGCCGCAGCTGTGCCTGCAGGGCTGTCTCTCAGTGACGTGCTGAGAATTGTGAAATAAAGCGGTCTATCCTGGTGTGCAGGCCTGGTGCGCGCGCATGGCGCTGAGGTGGCGGAGGTGCCAGTTCTGGCGGTGCGCCCGGAGCTGCAGGGCAACGGCCTCGGCCGCGCGCTGCTCGCGCAATTGGAGTCTGCCCTGCTGGCAGCCGGCGTGAAGCTGCTCGTGCTGCCGGCTGTGCCGCAGCCCAGCGCTGGAGAAGCCACTCCTCAGGTGATGACCTTTTCCTTCATGCTCGCCAGCTCACCAGGCAATAGTTCTGCAAAGTTCAGAAATTAGTTTCAATGGTTAATAGAACGTGCAATCTAGAGGTAATGCTCTGTTCACGGCGGATGTGCTTGACACATGCAGTATCACACTCATGACAGAAGTCAGTGGGCCGCTTAGGAGGTAATGCATGTTGAGTGCCAGGAGATGTGTCAATAAGGAGTGTTTGCAAAGTTTCTGTATGCTCCCAGAAGGGGCTTGTAAAATTGGATTACGTGTCCATTGCAGGGATCTGGCGTGCAGCACTGGCCCGACAAGGCAGGCTACGATCCGGCAAGCGCCCGCCAGCTGGCGCGGCTGTCAGCGCTGCCGCTGCTGCACTTTCCCACGGCGCCCTACCTTGCCAAGGAGCTCTCTGCTGACACCCTTACTCTGGTGAGTCACGCCACCTACAGACTTCTGAGGGCCTGAACCTCTGGCTCTGCCCTTGCCAACCAATTCTTCCTGCTTGGATCAGAGTACTCGAACCTGGCCCACCTCATGCGCGCAAGCTTTAGGCCAGCTTCGAGTCCCGGGTCCAAGCTGAAGGTCTTCCGTTGCGCGGGCAGAGCCGAGGTTCCTTCCCCAGCATGCCTCTCTGTGTTGACACAACGATGTGATATGGATCAGAGTTTCAACGTGACCTGTGCCAGACAGATTTTTTTCACTGTACCTTTTGAGCTGGTTTGTGCTGATAATTTGCGCTGGGGGAAAAAGCGGCATGTGTCTAACATGGGGTGACTGTCCTGCGCGGGCCCGGATTTTCTGCGCTGGTGCACAATGGCATGTGTATAATGGCAGGTGACAGCCCCGAGGGAGCTGAAGATGAGGGAGGGCGTAGATATGGCGCCCTATGTGAAAGCCAGGCTGCTGCAGACTGTGCCGCTCACTTCCTATGATGCTCCGGCGAGTGAGGCTCAGCCCGCTGATGTCGACAGGTGATGCACCTTGGAATTTACCTCTCAGAACCATTGAGAAGCCTTGTCCCAGTCTTGCATGTGGAGAATGCGTCCTCTCGGGTTGCCAGAAATGCACGTGGATCTATGCCCAAACAGACAGGTGTGCCCAAGGGCTTGAAAAGCCTCTTGTGCACACCCATTGGGGTGCTTTTGCCCTTGCTAATAATTGATCACTGCCGCGGAGTAGTGGCTTCAGTACTGATCGAGCTTTCTGTGGGGATGCATTGACAGGGAGGTGAAGGCAGAAGCCCCCAACGCGCCAGATGAGGCCGGACCAGAAATGCCAGCAGATGTCATCATGGACGTAGCAGACGATCAGCTCCCGGCTGCAGAAGCGGTGACTGATAGTGCACAGGAGCCGGTGATGTCAGCGGCGGTGATGTCAGCGGCGGCTGACTCACTAGCAGCTGTCGCCTTAGGAGCTGAGAGATTGGGTCCTGTGGGTGGCGATACACGGATGGTTGATGCTCCGGCAGTTGGACATATGAATCTTCAGAAGGGAGATGCAGGGACAGCTGAGGGTACAGCTGGAGGTCTGGTGGATAACATGGTTGATAAGATGGAGTGATTCCTAGCGGCTTGGAGGACAGAGCTAGAAAGTGTGGCGGTGGTGTGAGTAAACGGGCAGCCATGCACCGTGGTGCGTTTGAGGTTGCCTTCGGACTGGGTTCTGTCTGCGTGGCCATTCCTTGCAGAGACTGTCTTGATGCAGGGATGCATGCGGAAGTGTGCAGCCGAAGAATGTGCAGCTTGCGAATTCGAGTTTGGAACGTGAGTGAACTTCACCAGTGAGCAACTTTTATTAAACTGATACGCAGCGTTGCAATTTGTACAAAGCTGGCCTAGGGAAAGAGCGAAGCGATGGCATCGAGCCATGAGACGTTTTCCTGTAATTGAAAATGAATGTCTGCAGGCTTTCTCTGTTGTCCTTGACTCTCTTGAAGTTTCATCGGGCGGATCCGATGCACATCGATGAAAGTCTTGATGTCAGGGATCTACGAGCCTTAAACGACAACCTCACCTTCTCACAAAGTTTGTTGTATCCTGCACATCATATCCCAGCAAGAGCAGTATGAGCGCCGGGGATGAGCGGAAGTTGCAGGGATGAGTGGTCTCTCTCGGAGCGTCGCCAAGTTTGGCAGTCGCAGTACCGTCCCCCTCCTCCAAGTGGCACAGATCAATGAGGGCCAGTTTCGCATCGAAGTCCCGTTCTTCCTGATCGATGCTCCCATCCATCGCCGTGGAGGGTTGTTTTGTTACATACGGAGCATAGTGGGAGCGTGCAGCACGAGTGGGTACGTAGACAGCGCCAGAGACAGGAGCTTGCAGTCGGTCTCGGAGAGCATCCTCGGGTGTTCAGAGGTGCGCGATGGGGAAGAGAGTCCTAGGATCGTGCTGATATCTTTTGATAAGCTACCTAGTTCTCGATGACGTTGATCCGGTTCCGTGTCGGAACAGATCGGTCAGACTAAATTGTCCAGATCGCCTGCAGAACTAGAACAAGTCTAGCAGGAAGGCACCTTTCCAATGTTATTGCGGCGCAGAGCTTGGCCATGTAAGATTGGTTTGTAAGACATATTGATGTGTGCCCCATCCGGAGTAGAGAGGTATGGAGTGCTGGGGCGTCTTGGAGGCATATTGGGCTAGTGAGCATGTTGTAGCTTGAGGAATATCGAGAGGAACTGGGAAGAAAATTCTTGGTAAATTAGCGAAACTTCTTTGTATGGTGTTGACTAGTTGGAGGTGTCCATTGGCCCTGTCTTGCTTCAGTCTGAAGAACACCAATTTTTGGATGTCACCAGCTGAGGTGCGGTTGGGGGTCATCTGAAACTGCCAAGGAAGTCGAATGACGAATCTCAATGATGTTTTCATGCATCTCCAGGTCTACGCAAGTTCTGGTAACTGCCAAATATGTGGGGTTCGAGAGGAATGGACTGTCCCTGAGGAGCATGTGAAATCTGGGACGCTTCGGCACTATGCAGCATGAACGTCCTGACCACAGATTATGCGGGTGAGCGGAATCCTATCCGTGCATGGTGTGAATGCGAGTCAGGAGCTCACACCATGGAGGGAGAGGCTTACCCATGTGCTAAAACTGCTTGTTTGCGTGCCAGCCTCTTTTGGAACCACTCATTCAGTGTTGTGTGTTGCAACCATCCAGGATTGGGAGATGCGTGCAGACACTGGTGTTGGCAGCTTTGTTAGCACAGCCCGCCCTCTGCAACTTGCATCACTTGTCGCCTACACACACGCGCACAAAGCTAAGCCATGGAGCATGCGTGCCGCCAAATGGGCTCTTCAGCAAGCTAGGAAAGATCATCACTCCGGGAGAGCAGAATGTCAAATCTTCAGCCTCTGACTGCGCTGCAGCCTGCGAGTGGGTCACCCTTTTCCCTCTCCATTGCTTTTCTGGGGCCCTGAATGTAGATGAGCTTTTTCCTGCCTTAAGGGGATTATCATCGAGGGTGTATCTATCTGTAAGGAATTCGTCCTGCCTTGAGCTGCTTCTTGCCCTTCTTTCTTTGGAAGCTCTCTACCCCCATATTTCAAATTTGAGCTTCGTATCTTTCTTGGTAGAGGAGTGCTGGTGTGATGGTTATTTGTTGCATGCAGGGCTGACTACAACTGCAATGCGTGGACGTGGTGCGACGACCCCAAGAGCTGCACTGATGAGCTGCTGACGCAGATCCCCTACAGGGGCTGCCAGCTCAAGTGGGATCCGCATGAGCCCTGGGGTGTTCCTGCAGAGGAGCTCACCAAGAACTTCCAGCCCTCTGTCTTCACCTCTGGCTACATCAAGAGTGAGACCTTTTTTTCTCACACCCGTGTGCATGAGAGACTGCACTCCATGTTCTTGCCCTTCATGCAGCCAGCGTTGTGTGCGGCCTTCCTCTTGCAGTCGTGGATACACAAAACCAAAAAGCTGGCAAATCATAGAGATTAAGCAGTAGGCGTTGGCAAGCCTTCCTATCGCCATGTGGCGTCTGATGATGCATGGACTTCGCCCTTGTCTTTGACCACCACCATGCACAGACTTTGTCTTTTCTTTCTTAGGCTTGTGCTCTGTGTTATTGCTTCATTGTCTGCAGAGGATGGGAGGTGTACCGATGAGCATGGGAATGTATTGAGCGAGTGACTGCCACTTGCGCCCAGGGAAGAAGCAGGGGCAGCACACCTTCATCCGGCTGCACTCGGCGCCGGTGACTCAGCTGATGATAGTCACCTCCGTGCCCGAGAAGGGCTGCCCACTGGAGCAGGGCGACCGGGCAACGCTGCTGGGAATCATGAACAAGCAGGTACGGAGACACCTGAGCTTCATCTTCAATTTAACACCCAAGAGAGAGGGGTCTCGCATTCAGCTTTGTAGGGAAGACCTTTCTGTTGTGGTATGCTAGAGGGAAAGGCCTGGCATGATTGCAGTGTACCGTATTTCGTGCGAGGCAACCAGGCTGACTGAAGGCAGAAGAGCAGTCCCTTGGCGGGTCCTTTGATCATGATCAGAACGCTGACTTCAAGCCAGATTGCAAATATTGACGTGGTGCTACACCTCTTTGAACAACGCAGATCCTCGGCCTCCTGAATCATTACTACGGCAGTCTTTACGTCCGGCTTACCATTACTCTCAGGCTCCCTTGGGCAGGTTGTGCAAGAGCTTGATTTTTGGTGCAGGACTATGCGCGCTGGCACTCGTACCAATTCTACCTCAGCACGGGAACTGTCGATCCCACCATCCGGCCCCCTGGCGCCCTTGATGTGCGCCACGCCGGCCCCCTGGTTGCTCGAATTAATTTCTCCTGTATTTCAAGCGTTGATTACACAAAAGTCATGGCAGCATAATACATGGATGTGAGTGCACAGGAACTGCACTCAACATTCTAGTATGGGAGATTTTGCCCTGCTTACTGATTTCTGGAATGAAGCTTGCACTCACCACAATACGCATCTAGCTGAGTCCTATGGGGCATTTGCACACTTGCATGCTGCACCACGTACTTCCTAGGATTCATTTTGAGGCATGCTGTGGCATGCATCACATCAGAACAGCATGGCTTGCTTCAGGAGAGATGTTACTGGCTGTGGGGAAGTTCCAAGTTCCTAGGTTGTCGCTTGAAGATTAGAAGCTCTAGCGACAGACTGACATGCGTGTGTTCCTTTGTTGGGTGCAGATTTGGACGTGGAACAAGGTGGCGTTGCTGCAGAAGGTGCTGAAGGAGACGCCCCCGGAGCGCGTCCCCTGGATCCTGTACATGCAGCCGGACACCATTATCGATGACATCGCGTTCACGTTCCCCTTTGAGATGTACCAGGGCAAGGACTGGGTCTCCGTGGGGGACGCCAACTCAGCCAAGCAGGGCTGGGCCTCCGGTGAGTCACTCTCATAGTACTCCCAGAAGGATCATACGATAATCGTTGGCTGAATGGTATGTCTTTTGACCAGCAGAGTGTTCTTTAAGATAAGCAGACAATGGTAGCTGTCTACCTTCGATGTATTTGAAAGGTCGATCAGTAGGGAAGGAACACATGGCAAGTCAGAAGGTACCCTCCTCGTAAAATCCTAATTTGGCATCGTCAAAAGAATCTTGTTTGCAAAGCCATGAGTGCTGGCTGTCTTTCTGAGGCCGGCAGACCAGCAACAGCATAGCACTGGTGTTTGAATATCCTGCAACTTCACAGCTCGGGGCGCAGAGGTACGGCCAGGTCTGCGCTGACCAAGATTGGTGGAGGTTTCACAATCAAGATGACATCCGGTGCTGAAGAGCTTGGGGGCGCGGAAAGGTGGTGTGGTGTGCTATGACTGATATTGGCTGAGTAGTATTGAGACCTTGCCAATCGTCTTGTGCAGGCGTGGATGCTGGGGTGTTTCTGATCCGCAACAGCCCCTTCATCCGGCAGCTTCTGGACACCATGGCCACCCACGCCCGCTCCCTACCCCTCCCCGCCAACATGGTGAGGCGCTTCCCTCAGCTTTGGTGCTTTATACGCCTCACAGGGGGCCAAGGACTTGCACGGCCCTAAGCTCGACCTGCTCTTCTCAATATTTGAGGCGTGCACCGGCTGGCCTGCGCCAGATACCCTCAAGTCCATTTTGGAGGCAGACATCCTGATGACTCAAGGGCAGATTAGTGAATTTTCTTTGCAAGCAGACCATGACCTCTCAATCCAGATTTGCCCTTGCTTTTGACAAACTTTGCCAGTAAGCTGGCATGAAAGCCAAGCCCAACATCTTTGGGCAGGTTTCTTGCAGTCAAGGGGCTGAGGGTTCTGGGTGTTGTGTCATTTGTGTGCAGGAGGAGGCCTACAGGCCGGATCCCCTGGCCTCTGCGATTGCGAGTCTGATCAAGGCCGACACAGAGACGTACCTGGACAAGTTCAACTTCCGCAGCGAGATCTGCATCTCCTGCGACTGGCGCCGCATGGAGCTCAGCCCCAAGGTGACAATTTTTGCATTTGAAGTTGAATTTGAAGTTGAATTCGATTTCGATTCCACACACACAAAATTCAGAAAGAAATTCGGGCCACTCCAGCACTCTCTGCACCAATTCTTCGTTTTTTTATAAGTCTGTGAGAGAATCTCAGCATGTATGCGTACATGGGGTCTATGGGTCAGCTGGGATGCCTCTTGACGGCTTGCATGTGATACTGGGGCGTGCATAGAGACAATGTCTTGCTCATCTGTCCTGGCCCACGTGGCTAAACGACTTCACATGGTCTCGCATGCAGGACCATGTGAGATTAGAAGAACAGTGCAAATCACATGCCGAACGACGTGCTGAACAACAAGCCCATAAAGTCATGCATGCAACACTGAGACACACTGCAGAACAGCGGTAACAATTATTTTCATGCCATCTGCAGAACGACGTGCTGAACAACAACCCAATAAAGTCATGGGGCACGGAGAACAAGCGGTGGAACCTGTTCATCTCGCGCTTCTTCGAGTGCCCCTTCTGCTTCGAGGACAACCTGAAGAGGGAGGACGAGGTGCAGGAGTGCCACACCTCCTACCTGGAACACTACGAATTCGCCTTCTGCCGCTTCCACCGGTGAGTGCACCTGATTCCTCTCTCTCTCTTTCTCTCTTTCTGTTTCTGCTCTTCTCTGTTGAGTGCTCCAGACAATTTAAGCAATCGCACAATCCCCATTAGGAATGCACAGGACTGCATGTCCAGGCTCTTCTTCATTCCAGGGGGTACAGATAGCCCTTGCATGGGGAAAAGCCATGGGTGTGCATGTGTGCAGGCTGCTGGTGGGCAATGCTTTGCTCTTGAAATGGCCGTGATTCTTTTCTATGCCAGCGAATACCAGTACTGCCCCATGCACATATATGCAGACCTGACTTGTAGAGGCCAGTTCTCAGGCGGACACAGCTGTTTGACTCTGCTTGCATGCAAGCTGCTTGTGCAGCCACAATCTGCTCATTGCAACTGCATATGCACCAGGATTGGCGCATGGTTAGTACACTCAAAACCACAGCCATTACTGTATTGACCTGCAGAAGCTCAGTGCTGATGCAACACATGCCACCATGCGCAGGATGGAGCTGGCAGTGCACAGGGAGGCGGAGTTGGGGGGACCACTGGCCCATCTCACAGAGCTGGGCGTGCCCCAAAACTTGTTGAATTTCAGCGGGGACTACACCGACCGCGCGCGCAATGTCATCCTGCAGTCGGCCACCAAGCTGCAGGCTGCCACCGGCGACCAGTGCTACCAGCACTGCCTCGCCGACTCCCGGTGTGTTCACCTTATTTGCATGCTGCCCTCTTCCCTCACTCCGTTCCGCTGGCATCCGGTAACAGAAGGTGTCGACTCAGGGCTGTTGCCATAGCTGTACTTTGTGGTATGGAGTAGCTGAAGTATTGGGTTCTTTTGGTCTCAGCACATCAAGCAACTTTCAGCCTCAAGAAAGGCTGAGCAGACATTTGCCCATAACTACCCCCGTAAACCCTTTGCATTGGAAGCCCCGCCTGAACATAAAGGTCTCTGCTCAAGCCAGCTTGTCTGGTGTGGCCGGCAGTGCCTGCTTCTGACACATCAACCAGCCAGCTGTTGCCACCGATCACATCTAAAGTTTATTTTGATGCCACAGAGAACTTTGCACGTCACCAAAGCATGCAATTGAGGGGTGGTGCTTGTGGTGCGCAGGTGCGAGTTCTGGGTGTGGTGCGCCCACAAGGCGGGCTGCGACGACAATGGGGAGTTCAACGGCCACTACCCGTACCACGGCTGCCAGCTCATGCAGCTGCCGCGCGACACCATTCCCCAGAACTGGAACCGTGGGCCCAGCTTCTCATCCTTTGAGTCCGGCTACGTCACAGGTGCTCTTCTACTCTGTCACCTCAACATGGCGTGCAAAGTGTAGTAGACGCCTGCTGCAGCGATGTGGTGTGTAGAGGAATTGATGATTGGTACAATGTGCCGCCGTGTCTCGCGGTCTTGTTGCTGACGTGAGAGTGGTGATACTACCAGTGTCTTGCATGCCCGCACCAGCAGAGTCATCAGATGCCGCTTGTGGTTGACAAGATTGGCTGGTTGAAGTCTGTAGGATGTCGGTAGTATCATCAGTGATGCACTTCAGAACAGAGCAGACAGCAAGAGGCTGTATGTCCAAAATTGTCATAAGCACCTCTCGCTCTTGTCAAGAACCTTTGCTTACCGCACTTGCTACTGTGAGGAAGAAATATGAAAACCTGAACTTTTGTAGTACGGTATATCACCGCGGACATGTCGTTGGGCAAAGATTTAAATTATTTCTGGTGTGCCGGGACAGGCAAGCACCAGTCGCGCGCTGGATTGGAGGCAGCCGACGCGAAGGAGCGGATAGTGATAGTGACCGGAGTGCCGACTGCGCCGTGCACCAACCCCTACGGGGACTACCTGCTCAGCCTGAGCATGCAGAACAAGCAGGACTACGCTCGGCTGCACTCCTACGAGGTTCACCTCATGGCGGAGGCCGTCACTTCGCACATCCGCGCCGGGCCCTGGCAGAAAGTTGGGTTCATCCAAAAGGTGCGCACCATGATCCCATGCAGCTCTTCTTTGCTTTGGCGAATCTTCTTCTTCGGGAAATGGGGAATGGGAAAGGTCAATGGATGAGCCAGGCTACCTCTCATATCCCCAGGAGGGGGAAAGACAGGTTTCTAAATGGAAACCATGGGACCTAGAACAGTGAGGAGTGCTGAGCGGGCCAACACCTGAGATTCTGAGGAATTTGCACTGCATCGGTATTGCGTCATGGAAGCTGCATGTGTCAGCTCAGTCTGCTCCGGAGCAAGTCTGATTACTTCAAAATGTCTGAGGCTGACACTTGGGCAGGCTGCATACCAGCGTCAGAGCTGCCACTGCTCTGACGCTGGCAAACAGCGTGGTCACGTGTCGCCTCAGCTTCAGTGGGAAGTTCAATCATTAAGAATGGCAGTACAGCCATGTCAGTTGTCGTGTCCATCTCTCTCATGAACCTCCTGTCAATGAGAAAAACAGATATCAAGAGCTTTTTGTGGAAGGCCTGTGAGAGGCGGACATGGATCAGTGACATGGGTGCCCTGTTGTCCCTGAGCATGCGTAAAGAGAAAAAGTGCATTTCAAAAGTGCCTTTGAATTTGAGAGTGATCAAGTGGTTGGTGGCTGCGCTGCAGGCGTTGCAGGAGATTCCTCGGGAGAGGGCGGAGTGGATTCTGTGGCTGGACATGGATCTGCTGATAGACAAGATGGACTTTGTGATGCCCCTGGACAGCTACGAGGGCAAGGACCTCATCATGCACGGGCAGGCCGAGTACATCCTGCAAGGCGAGGCGCGCAAGGGTAAGCGCTACTTTCTCTATTCCCTGAGAATTTCAGGGGTTTTGTGTGGAGTGTGGATTGTGCTTGAGAATGCGCACAGGCTGCTTTAAATGAGAGAGGCTTAATGAAATGGAATGCAAAAAGTCCCAAAGTTCAGACCTGAAGGGTTAGTGTACGGCAAGGTTTTTGCAGATTGAAGCATGGGGTTCAGCATCTGATAAAATGTAGCAGTGTAAGCCACACAAGCTACTCAGCATTGGCAGGGATAAAAGGCATTGTGGATTGAGAGAAGAGTACTGATGGTGCTTGCAGGAATGAATTCGGGAGTGCTGCTGCTGCGCAACACTGATTGGAACAGGGACCTGTTTGCCCAGATGGCTGCCTACGGCACCACCCCCATGGACATTGCCAAGGAGGAGGTGAGTTCTTTGAAAATTTTCTTCAAGCAGTAAACACTTCAGGCTTCACATGTCTGGGCGGCCCGAGTCTTTTACAAGGTCTGGTTGCACAGCTATGCACAAAGGCTAGCAGACAAGTTGCTGTTCCATCAGAACTGATGACCTCCTTCCAAAGATGCGTGTTCAAACCCCAGATTTGTGCTTGCACGTGAGACTCAATTTATCCTATTTGAGACTCAATTTTGGCGCGTTTCGGACTTGACTCTTTTGAGTTCTATTTTAAAGCTGTGCTGAGAAGAATGCTGTGGGTGTGTGCAGCACTTGAGGGCGAACCTGCCCTCGTACGAGGTGGGGCTGTACGAGCAGAATGTGCTGACCTTCCTCTTCTACACCAAGCCGGAGCTGCTGGACATGGTGGTCTTTGACATCAGCGCCTATGGCTTGAATTGCTGGTGCGCAGCTGCCCTCCCTATACATCTCTTCCTTCCCTGCTGTACAACAGGACTTGACTTCTAAGACAGCAAGGTTTGGCAACTTTGCTTGCATGCTGGGGGATGGGCATTTTCGCCAAGTCCTGGGGAGAAGCACGGCCGTGTGAGGTTTTCTGCTCGACAGAGGGAGTGTCAGTTTAATTGGAATTGTAAGAGGATGCTTTGAAAGGAGGAACACATCTTCTGCTCTCTTGACGTGCTTTCCTGACAGACACAAATTCTCCTGGTACTCGAATCTGCATTGTTAAATTGTATCAGAGAAGATTTCAGACCCCAGGGAAAGACAGCTCCTGGCGTGCTGCGCCGTGTGGTCAGGTGGAAGGGAGAACTCTTCCTCTTCCTGACCTGCCTCCCTGTCATGATATACAAAAAAGAATTATTTACTGACGTGTATCATTGTTGCCGTGTTCCAGGTGGAAGGATGTGGACAAGCCCTGGGTGGACAAGCCAGCGTTCATAGTCCACTTTGCCGGTTGCTCCATGTGCAGCGGGTTCCACCCAGAGAGGCTGGGAGACTGTGACGTGGAGTACATCCGCATCTTTGCAGAGTCCTTTGAGCATGTGATCCAGGCTGCGCGGAAGCTCAAGCTGGCTCCCGCCGCAGCCCAGCCGGAGTGGAGCAGCTGAGACCGTTTCAGACATAATGATCACAGAAAATGAAATGTAGACCTCGGAGGGAGAAGATGTTAGGGAGCAAAGTGACGCATGTAACAGGAGGTCCGTTCAGTCATCGGGCTTGGTGCAGGGATGATTGCATGGAAGATTGCCAGCAGCGCTCACAGCGGAGGCATGGAGCATTTCAAGTTATTTAACGTTGGGCTCAGAGTCAAGAAATCGTTTTCAAGGATGTGCACATTGCAAGAATGGAGCAGCAGCTTTCGCAGCTGGATGAGCCTACATAGCAAGTTGTTTAGGATGGGATCATGCACATGCAGTGTGCTGGGCAGCTTCGATTGCGCTGGTGAAGACCACGGGGGCAATATGGAAGTTTTGGGATCCTGCTTATCATGCCAGTCGGGAGGCCAATGAGATTCCATGAGTCTGCAATGTTGGCAACGGTTTCCATCTGCTTGCCAGTATTGTTCAGGCTCGCTCGTGCTAAGGAGCTTTGGTGTGGAACAATTCTGGCCCCTGCATGCCCCATTTTGATGTTGCACACCCTAAACTTGAGCTCAAAGTACTTTAGCGGCTCTCTTGTAGCATTTCAGGAAGACCGGGCGTGATTCTTCTCCTGTGTGGTCCAAAGGCCTGAAATGGGATTCCAACAGATGGTGGGATGCTACAGACACTCATGCTGGAAGATATGTCCCTTTACATCCGAGTCTGTGTTTTCAACATCATGAGCTTCTTGCATGCCCTTTCATATTCTCAACGGAAGCTCATCCCAAAGGACCGTATTCACACTCACACACCATTGCAACGAATCAGCATTGCAAATGCAATTGCAAGGCAACAAACACACACTTGACTCTGTCTTATAACGGTATAGGTCACCAAGACCCACAACAATGCCAGTCCTCTCCCTGCGTACAATCATGCCGAAATTTGCAAGTCCTAGTCTATGCAGCCAAACAGGATGTAAAAGTACTTTCCAAAGCGAACTCATGGGCTGCCCTTTCTTGGTATCCGTCCGGTCCCCATCTAGCCTTCTGTAATTTTGTCCGAATTTGATGCGTTTAAGGGAATTGTCATCATGCCAAACCATCGCATCATGCTGCTGTCAGAAGCTGCATCTCGTGGTAGTACCGCCCATAGGTCGTGTTTAGCATGCGCCCCGTCGCATTCCATACATCGCTCATGTAGTTGTACACGTCAACGGCAGTCGTGCTGAGAAAGCGCCAATATATCCGCCGGCTGCAAGGGCATTCCCATCCGGCAGCAAAGCCATCCGGAAGAGAGTCCTTGCGCGCCGGCAGAGGTCCAGTTTTCAGTGGTGAGATCGAAGTTGTGATTACTTAAAAGTCATGATTATCTCAGAAATACCTATGTAATGATCTCACATGTCATCCCCCGCACACGCTTGCATGCAATCAATTGCAATTCAGAGTCACACGCGAGCTTCACTGGCAGTATTTTCCATCAAATAGCCTGCAGTGCGTGATAGGGGCAGCAAGCCTGGGCAGCTGTGCTTTCAGGGCCTATAGCTATGCCGCACTCGAATTGTCACAGGACTAGTCACGTTTGTAGAAAGTGACGTCAATGAACAGGGGCAGTCTAGCTCAGCAGCCAGTGCCGTACGCCCGGCGCAGCATCAGTGAAAAATTTGGGTGGGTATTCCGCCTTGTACATGTCATTCTGGGACTGCCACAGCGAGAAGTGCCGGCCATTGTCGCCCGAGCCCACATAGAACTCCGGGTCGAGGTAGTTACTGCCTATTTTGGCGTCCAGGCGCAGGTAGTAATCCGCACGCGCCCACCAGAAGTTGCCACTGTAGTGCAGACGCACGCCCTCGACCGGGCGCGCTGTGTTGAAGTCAACCCCCACCGTGTCCCACTTCCTCAGCAGCTCAATGCAGCGCTCGTGCTCGCGCAGCACAAAGTACTGCATGTAGAAGGTCCACCAGTAGATGTTCATATTGCTCTGGTCATGGCGCAGCCCCTTGCTGTGCATGTACAGGAACACGTCGTCCGGCGCCAGGTGCGCGCGAAGGCCGGAAAGGGTGAAGCGCTCGTACTGGGCCATTTCCGTGGACGTCTGAGCGATGTGCACCTTCGCGCCGAAGGACCGAAGCAGTATGGAAGCTTCCGTGGAAGCTTCCGCCGTCTCCGCCAGCACGAAGCAGTACACGCCCTCTGTGCGATCGTACAGGCCGCTGAAGAGCAGCCGGCTCATGTGCTCCATCACCACAGACCTGTAGTGATCCTTGGCTGCGACGTGGTAGAATATCTTCACGCTGCCCTGTCTGATCGGGGCGGCCGGCGGCTGCGCGCCCCTAAAGGGTTTGCTGTCCGGGGGAGTGAAGATGTCCCAGCCCATGAAGAAGGACCGGCGGTGCTGCCGGAAGGGCCCTGTGCTCCTGGGCAGTTCCCAGGCACCACTATCCACCACCAATATGCCCGCTGCAGCCAGCTGCTCAGAGTCTGCAATGCCTGCCGCCTTGAGCGCTGCCCAATCTGTGCTTGCTGTCAGCAACACGATGTCAAAACTCCCGCCTGCCTGCGCAGTGCCTGACCTGCCCGGCTGCTCCTCCTCTGCAGGCGTTGATCCCTTTGTGAAGCTGCTGCTGGCGGGAGGACTGTCGATGCTGCATTGTGCGCTGGCGCTGCATACGCGCACGTTTGGGATGTTGCCAACATTCCTGTGGACGAGGCTGTCCGCGTCCTTAGTCGCGCACAGGATGGATGCTGCTGGGAACATGCTGGCGATGAGGGCTGTCTCCAGGCCAGCCCCGCTGTCAGCGACCAGGATAGACTGCGGCTCATGCTGAAGGTCATTGAGGAATCGCAGGCTGCGGTCCTTGTAGAGACGCTCAAGGGTTCGTAGGTCATTATCACCTGCACATCCAGTTATATACATCAGGTAAGGTTCAAGTTTATTGAAGGCACCCTTTGAAGGTAACTGCCGTTCATCCCGAGCTGATTTGTCACAATGCGCCCTTTAGAAGAGGTGTCTACCTGATCTCAGATGAGACTCGTAAGTGCAGCAGCCTGTGGCACAAGGAATCCCTCTGGCACGCACGATAGTGGGGACGTCCGTCGTCCTGTTTCTGACCCCGATAATAATTTTGTATTGACTCTCTCTCTTCTCTTCACCGCCTTCAACTATATCTAATCGGACAGGGCCACAGCGTCTTGAAGAAGCCTTCTTGGATGACTGGATGGTGACTGCACAAAGGGCCTCAGGGCAGAGTATGCATGCGAGAAACAGAGATGCTGCAATCCGAAACATCGCTCATCTCTGCAGCGCTATACAAGACTCAAGTGAGCGAGATTCAGCTCGATCGCGCCTTGTGCATTTCGGTAGGGTTCTATAATTTTCCAGGGGTGAGGCCCTGATCAGGCACTGCAGTGCACCCAAGTCAGTGCACCTGCTCAAGGAGCACTGTTGTCTGATCAAGTTGAATCGATACGGACATAGTGTTACGACATGGCACCAGCAAAGGCGCTGCCGCCCAGCAAGGCAAAGACGCCCGCCGAGAAGTGGAAAGCGTGGCTAGCATCTGAATATAACGATGAGCAGAAGTTCAAGGCCAACCTTGTGAGCATCTGTCCTTGCCTCTATCCTTAATTTTACCTCATTCTGATAATATGTCAAGTAGATCAACTTTGTGAGCAGAGCTAGAAGCTCACCAATAGAAGACAAACCTTTAGCCCTCCCTCTTGCTGGCTTTGTGCAGGCGCTCTTGAGGGCATTGGGATTATTTTCAGCATCAGCGTTCGTCATCATCAACTTTGGAGACGCGTTCTCCGTCTAGACGCAGTCTGCAGCAGCAGAATTGGCTCCGTGCTACTCTGATGTGAACCCACAGCAGACTGAGTATGCTGCTGACCACTGGGGACCGTCGCTGCATCCGTTGAAGTTGTCACACATCAAGGAAGTGCTTGTGCAATGAGCACCAAGGGCAGATCTTGATGATGGAACCCCCTGACCGCCAAGCAGAGGCTGAGTGGCAGCAGAGGCACTTGTGACGGCTTCTACCATGAAGCACAAAATGGTATCCATCAGATATGTCGTGGTGGTGCCGCGGCATGCTGCGCGGAAGCATGCGGCATGATAGATGGGATGAGTTTCCCTTGATGCAATGCATCTTCACGGCTTGAAGTTAGCGCAGTGACTTCATCTGAATCCACAGCTGTACTTTGATATGTCAAGAGGAATTTATTGCTTGAAGTCAGCTTGATGCTTATGAGCTTGGTCATTCTGGGGAGGTTGACCGTGCGAGGACATATGTATGATTTGTAAAGCTGATCACCTGCGCTTTGCTCTTCAATTGGTGCGACGCAAGCACATCACATTAAGTCGCTAACACATGTTGAGCACCTTCTGTACACGAGCATTGATGATAACAGAAGGAGTCCTGGCACCGATACTCTTGCTTACATTGTGCCAGCCGGCCAGGGCGGCCCCATTCAGACTAAGCTCACAATAGTCTACTGTTGTGAAAATTTTACATTATCAGTCATGACTTTGATACCATCCTCCATCATCCAATAGCACACCAGCACACTCTAAGCAAGCAGCGTATGTGTTCCTTACAGCCAAAGACCATCGGCAAGCAACAAAAGTTGTACAAGTGAAGGCTTTGATGCCGCAAAGCTACAGCATGATAAAGCATCCCACCTTGTGTGATCTACAAGCATTATATGTGACAACAGCTGAATGTCACAGACCTTCACACGGCAGGTCTCACAATTGCAAGCAGCTGCGCTTCATAGTCACTGGTCAAAAATACCGTCTGCTTTGCATCTGTATACATACAGCTTTATTGGCTTGCACTACGGCCACTTCAGCTGCGTGTACAGAGCACCTTAACGCTTTGCTAGGGTCCTGATTGCTTCCAAAAATCTTTGAATTGACATCCTAGACACCACAAGGCTGCATCAGGCTGGAGAGGGCGCTGTTGCACTGCCTCGGAACATTTGCTGCACTGGCCACCTCCAATACACCCCAAGCTTATGTACAGCCGAGCCTGACAAACGCTAACCCCTGGATCATTGTGAGGCGGTCGGTAGGTATCAAGCAAATAACAGTGAGGAGTCCTTGTGTGGGCGTGTCTGGGTCAATAAAGCAATAGGCTCCTCGCAGTATTTTGCAGTTTGAAAGCCGCAGGATATTCAACACAGAGATCGCCAAAAGCAGGAAATCCGCCCAGTCGCTGGCACACTTATTAGGGAATTGCCTGGCAGCTACAAGCTTGCCATTTCTAACCCTCCGCAGCATACACTGTGGACACTGTGCATGTTGCCACAAGCAGATCCATCCACAAATCACAAGCTTGTGATGGTGCTGTCGCACGGAAGGGCAACAAAGGCAGCAGCCAGCACAATTGACAATGCCACCTCTTTTGCAGCACAAGAGGCGTACAGCCTTATCAAGCCACCAAGGCGAGAGCTTTGAGAGACTCCCCCGGCATGAACAGTCGTTCCCATGGAATCATGGCCACTGCCAGATCAGGCACAGGGAGGTGACATCAGCGGCACTGATGACGTCATGTGCCGAGGTCATCGGCTATGAGGAAGCCCATAATGCGCAGCTGCCCCGAGCGCGCCTCAATGTAGGGCACCAGGGTGAGCTTGCAGTGCTGCAGCTGACACACCGCCACCAGCTTGCTGTTCGCCAGCAGCTGCAATTCCAGTGCACATCACGCCTTAGCCAAAGAAGACGATTTTCGTTGATGTGTAAAGCACACAATACGTCACAAAGACATATGTTGAGAACCTTCTGCAGGGTCAGTAAAGGAATTGAGCTGTGATGCCTGTCCATCAGACAAAGGGGTCAACAGTCTGCTGCAGAGCAGGCATCAGAGCACAGAATTCAACAGTCGTGTAGCCAACTCCACTGCATCGCAAGCTACAAACATGTATGCGGCTGCACGCAGCACCATTGTTGTTACTGACAATGTCAGGGGTGCATATTCACTCCCTGTGACGCTGGTGTGCAACTGAGAAGCAGGCAGCATGCGCGCACCTGCAGCTTGGTGAGCTGGCGGTCAGTGAGGAAGCCGAGGCGGCACTGCACGATGTAATGCTTACTCATCTGCACCGCGCCGCGCGCCACTAGCTCCGTGACAAACAGCGTTGGCGGCAGCTGCTCAAGGTACCTGCGCCCCAGCCGCAATTGCTCGACTCAGAAGCTGCCGCTAGTAAAGTGTCATATCCTCAACTGATGCATTACCACATGCCTTCATGCAGACCAGTCTGACAGGAACAGGTCTGATGCACAAATGCAGATAGAAGCATGCTCAAAAGAAACACTGGCATGCCGGTGCTAGCAGCAGCAGGAGTCCATGTTGACATACTCGCTTGGCCTTTTGAGAAAGCAGGCTGGGGGGGCCTGGCCCTGCTGGCTAGGACACCGCTGAGATGTGACCGATGTTCACCACTTTCAAACATGGGTAATTATCTGTGTTGCCGAAAAATGTGGATGAGGGGAGCAAGCACCTGTCGGGGATGAGGGCTGTAAGGTTGAGGAGGTCAACGGTGGAGTAGCCGCCCTGCGTGGCCATGCGGTGCTTCAGCTTGCCACTCCACAGGCCCATCGCCATGTCGTTGGTGGTCCCGTTTGGGTCCTGCGCACACCAATGCCCACGCTCTCAACACATCCTCTCATGCTTCGAGCCTGGCCTTCGTTCTACATTGATCCTCGTTATTCTCACTATGCGTCCGGGGCGGTCCCAGCAAGGCACTTCCATGCATGCCACCACAATTGCAGCACAGACCACGCAGACATCGTCCACACCACAATACGAAATTGCTGGAGCGGTCACTCTAAGAATCAATCAACACCATGGTCATTGAACGGGCTCCTGTAGAGCCTTCCCGCAGCCTCATTGTAGAAGTTTATCAAATTTTCGCAGATTCACAGCTGTCTGCAGGACGTCCCTTGCCTGTTGGCAGGAAGTGGCAGGAAGAGCGTGTAACACTAATGACAATAACTTTCACAGTACAATGCATCGATTGTATTGCCACTGCAGGGCCTGTTCTGATGCCGGGCAGCTGCACCCACCTACAGCGCAGACTCCTACCACCGTTGTTGTCTTTCTACTTTCTATCCCTGTGCTGATTCCAAGATTTCTTGGAAAAAGTGCCCGCCCTAAGGGGGAAGGGTGCACCCACCTGCAGCCCAGAGTCTAGCCGCAGCGGCGTAATGGGCAGCCCGGCGCTGCCCGCCCGGTCGATGCCGTTGGCGCTGCCTCCGGCCGCGCCATTGCCGCCGGCCGAGCCCCCCGGGAGGGAACCCCCCGAGCCGCCTGCCCACGTCTGCGCGTGGTCCGCGCCGCCATTGGTCTCCTTGCCAGCACGCTGCGATGTTCCCTCCGCAGCCGCCACGTTGCCTGGATAGGGCACCATGTACATATTGTCACAACATTGCTAATCAGATCCGCCTTAGCGCAAGATGTGGCAGCACTAATCACACAAGAGACTAGCATCGCAAGAAGATGCCAGCCACGACTATGGATAATTCGATCACGTGTAGGAACTGCCATGTGAGACGCTCCTCAAACAGCTCCTCATTCAATCCCATTGTCTGCAGAGTGGGTGTCAGATGAGAAGCTGATAGAGATGCTCCTCACATGGCTGCTTCTCTGCGTACCACTCCACAAGCAAACATGGCATGCGCACCGCTGATCTGCATGGGCGCACGCTGCTCGGCAGGTGCGGCGATGGCAGCTGGATCCGGCGCGCCGGCCGCTGCCGCGGCGGCTCCGGCAGCTTCCTCCAGCTCCCCACTGTCATGGTGTACGGGGGCCGCGGAGGGAGATGACACACTGGGAGGGGTCTGCGGCGCGAGCGCCAGCAGGGAAATAGCAGCGGCAGACTCCGAGCTGCTGAGCGCAAGCCCAGAGCGACCCGCAGCAGGCGCCGCAGCCGCAGCCGACACCGGCGGAAGCGCCGCGCGGACGCGGCGGCTGTTCTGTTCCTGCATTTTGGCTCCCTGTGAGTCATTAAATTAGCACAGGCTCTTGCAGTATTGCCCCTTGCCTAGCTCTCAGGCATAGCTTTATTTTGTCCTTGAGAGAGACAACAGATATTAGGAAGATCGCATGGGACACAATTGCTGAATCTGGGAAGCAGAACATCTGAACAGGACCATGATAAAGAGTGAGTCTGAAAATCTGTGTCACGAGCAAAACCAGCTTACAGGCTCACCTCTAGCGACAGGGATCCAATGCCAGCCATGGCCTCCTGCCCCTCAGCGCTGCTGGGAGCGAGGGGCCCACCAACGGACCCCCACACTCTCAGGGGGGCGCCCTCCTCCCTCGGCGGCTTGGCCGACCTCTTGGACTGCAGCCACACAGACATGACATCAGCCATGCCTTGCACATCACCCTGATATACCATGGAAGTCTCTGCCTCCTGCAGCTTTAAGACACTTGAGACCTGGACATTGATTGAGGAGGCTGACATGTCTCCACATCCTTGATCCCAGAACTTGGAGGTACTCCACCTCAATCTAAGTCCAGGCACCAAGACATCAGAGAGACAACACACAGCCCGAATTAGGCACCAATTTCTTAAAATGGTCTTCTTGACACAGGTGTGAGGGCTGATACAAGTCCAGTTGCCGGGAAACCAGCAAGAGCATGCAAATACTCCTGAAGCTTCCAGCAGTGCACATGAACTAATAAGAAGGTTTCTCTCCAGAAGGTGCATAGTCTGACACGCACCTTGCGCACGTTGCCAAAGCTGCTGCTCTGCAGGCAGTCCTCGACGGTGGTTGGCGCGCTGCCGATGGCCGCGTCCATCGCGCCGCTGCCCTGTCTGGTCGCGCGTTCCTCCACCGCGGCGATCACCGTGCCCAGAGAGGCCGCCCGCGCAGCTCTGGGCAGTCCGTCCTGCCCGCGCATCTTCTTCACCGCCCGCCCCTCACCCGCGTCGGCACCCGGGCTGCCGGGACGCTTGTCTCCCTGCGTCTCCCCCTCCCTTGCCTGTTTCCAAACACATAGACCTCAGACCATCGCACAGTTTATGTGGATAACAGCAGTCCCTATCACATCCTATACTTCAGGAAGCCGCTGCAACAGACCTAAAGCAGTGTAGCTAGTTTCCCATATATTGGTCTGCAGACAGTGCAGCCACTTGCATCCAGCCTCCCGAGGAAGGTGAATATTCCAACTTACTTCCAACTACTACTATTCCAACCACTTAGCAGGGCTGATTCAAGTTGCAATCAGGCCTGAAGGGGAAAGTGCAGTAGTATGAAAAATGCAGAAAATGAAGGGTGGCATGCGCACCTGCTTGTCTCGGCTCTGATCGCTCTCAGTGTCACTGCTGTCACTGCTGGATTCGCCCACCGGCGGCGCAACCGAGAAAGGGCTGAAGCTCGGCGCGCGGCCGCTCTCAGCGATGCTGACCACTGCGGGCTGCCCGACAGGGCCATCCTCCTGCCCGCTGGTTCCCTGCTCCATCGGCACATCGCCCCCGGCCGCCTCGCTCTCCAGCATCACCTGGTACAGAAAATGCCATAATTATTCACCCCAAAGTATGTGACAAACCCCATCTGTGTCAAACACTACATGACTCCCGGCCCTCCGCTTTTAGGTCCTGTGCTCACAAGTTTTTAGAAAATGTCTGTCTTTCCAGAGCTATATCAGGCCTGCTTCCGCACCCTAATAAATGGCTTGCTACGTGACGCAGGGCACAGCTTGAGTGCACGGTCCAGGGATATCAATTACCTCATCCTGCGGCTGTGGCTGCTGCACCGCGTTGTTCTGCTCCAGGGGGATCTTCGGCATTGCAGACGGGGCCTGCTCCCCGATGGCGACGGTTGGCAAATGCGGCGGCTGCGGTGGAAATTGCGGCTGGCCGGTAGCTGCGGGGAAGCTACCGTCGCTGGCGGCTCGCGAAAGCGCTGACCACCGCTGGTGCGGTGACCCCCGGTCTGGTGAAGGTCCTCCGCCCCTCTTGCCGCGGCGACCCGTCACCTGACACGCAGAAAGCCACTGGTCACGAAGAAGTCTGGAGCAGTCCAGCTGCAACGTACTTACCCAAATCATTGATGATGTGCTCTCATGATATTATTATTATTATTATTATTATTATTATTATTATTATTATTATTATTATTATTATTATTATTATTATTATTATTATTATTCAACGCTTTTCTGCCAAGAGGCAAGTTGCGTCCTGCAGACAAGCTGCAGTCAAAGGCTGCCACAATCCTACCCTTGTTGGACTCGCCAGATCCAAGCAAGACCCAATCAACGGTGGGCATGGTGCTCAGTATTTGTACCGCCCCCCGCCAGCCGGGGCCATGGTATCTCATGGTATGCAAGCTACATAATCACAATATGGTGCGCTATCAGAGCTGTCTTATGACAAAATTTCAAAGTAAAAAGGTTGGCTTGCGTGAGGAGGGAGTCCTATCATACGTGACCGCACGAGAACTTGTTATATTGGGGCGGTCACCTTGGCGCCGATAGGAGGCAGGCCGGTGCCGCGGCCGCGGCTGCCGGCCATGGACGCCCCGTCACCTAGGGCCCAGGCCTCCTCGTCGCCAGGTGCGGCTGCCGGGCTCAGGTCGCGCTTGAGGCTGATCGTGACCTGTCGCCAACCACGGCACAGAGATTAGCATACCCTCAAATCCGACCAACCTTCCTGATGGAATGGCCGGTGCAGTGCACTCCTCATCACTCAGATCCCCCCACAAATTCCAGAGCCTACGTTTCTCTAGAGGAGTGGAAAGATGACAAGGGCCCGATTGAATGCTGGTCAGTCCGAAGATCATGTTTAAAGCCCAAAGGGTGTGAGTTGAGGGTTTATGCAGGACAGCACCTGCGGGATAGGGCAGTTGCGCTGCTGCGGGTGGAGGGGCGGGACGCCGATGGAGCCGGGCAGCCCGCCGCTGCCCGACCGGGCGCGGTCCAGCTCCGGCAGCTGCCCGGCAGCTGCGCCCGCGCTTGATGCGCGCGATAGCACAATCTTGGGCACTACTGCCTGCGCCGAATCCCTGTTTGGCCGCACGTACGCCGCGGGCGCTGGAGCCTGCTGTTACACCCGGCACACGCCACAATCATACCATGTCCCGGCGGCCTTGCAAGTGATGGCGCATTATTGATCATGTGTTCGTGACTGTGATGGCTATTCAGCTGGTTTCACAACGGCCATTGCCATTTCTTCAATTGTCTTGAGATGTGAGGTCACCAAGTCTTGTCGTGCAGCACACCAGACACAATATGCTCTACATAGCAGTCTTTTTGCCTTAAAACTCTATCCAGTGGGTCCATCAAGCTGCATACAGACTCAGGGTGCACATCCAAGATTTTCATCAAACGGCAGATTTTCAAAGGACCAAGAAATACTGGAAGGCAATGCCCGCACGTGTGCAGCTCTCACCGGGGGTCCCTGGCCGGTCGTGACGGGGTGGGAGTGCACATGCATGGGCGGCAGCACAGGGAGGAACTCCAGATTTGGCTGGCCAGGGGGCGCGGGGGGACCCAGCTGGGGGGGTAGCTCCCCCGAGGTGCTGCGGCTGGTCTCCATGTGCGTCAAAAAACCGTCGCCCGACGTCACCAGCCGCGCGGCGCGCGCGGCGTGCTTCGCCTGCAGCTCCGCCTGCCGGATACAACCAACGCTCAGGTATTCGTGACACACACCCTCCAGAAAGGAGGAAAAGGCCCCCAGGTGGTGAGAGAAAGATTGAAATGCAATGCATTGAAACAGTACACCCATTCCGCTAAAGCAGTAGCCCCTTGGGTTGAGCCAGGCTCATCCTTGCAACCCTGCCTCTCCTGTCATGTCAATTCTCAGGAGCATCTGGTTCCCACGTTCCAGAGGTGCTGACCTAGCTGACCACCACTGTATCAAACCAAAAGAGAATCCAGAATCCTCCATGGAGACAGATCGTGCGTCTGAGTGCTCTTTGCACATGCACACTCTCCTCCCAGGAAATCTGTGATTGAATGGTACGCACAAGGACTTCTGCGTCTGGTCAACGCGGTGTGGGCATTAATTTCGCTGTGAATCCAAACAGGGCATTGCTGAGCAGGTTTACACACCCCCTCTGGTTGGCCAAATCTGAGCGGTCCCGCTGGTGAACCCCCTCCCAGCGCTGCAGCATCCAGGCTAGCAGAGGCCGGCGCAAACGCTGAAGCACTGCTCCCTGCTGTGAATTGTGCTGCAGGTGACCCCGTCCCAGACATGCCCACGGTAGCTGACACCAACTTGATTGGGGGCGTCGTGGCTGCCGGTCCTGCACAAGCAGAGCAAATTTCAGCCAGTGGGCCTTTTTGTCGGCGTGTGCAGTTGCTGTGAGGCACTGAGAACCAACAGCGGCTTGTATTGGCACGGATGTGCCAATAGCTGCTGCCTTTCGTAAACACATCTACCCATTAACCCTGGATAAATGCAGAGTTGGGCGCCCATGCTACTTGGGGGCAGAAGGCGCCATCACTGGAATGTCTGCCACAGAGTGAGAGGCCCTGGATATACCAGTGAATTTTTTTTTCTGAAGCCATAGATGAGCTGAATCAACGCAGCATGTGGCGCTCCAAGGCTTCCACCAAAGATCGGAACAAGGTTGTTCCCTGAAAGTGCTTTTTAAGGGAGAATGGAAGGCTGGAGCCGCACTGAACATCCTCAAATAAGAAATTGCTTCCTTCCATATCATCTGTACCACTGAACGAAGCGGCTGGGGGCAGCCCTGCCCAAGTTCACTCCATGAGGAAGCTACCAATATAGCCTCCTTCCCAACAAAGTTTCTTACTTCCTCATCCTCTGACTGGCCACACAGGTCTGGTGTGACACCACACAATTAGGCCTTTCGTTCTCATGCAACCGCAAAGGCGGCCGTGCATTTGACACGGAAGAGCCCTGACTGCATAACTCAAATCCACGCTGGGAGCGGATTCCGGTTGCTTCACCTCCTTCATACCGTTTCCATCTATTTCCAGTCACGCCGTAAGGAATGCCATGTTTATATCAGTATGTGGTGATATATTGCAAGCAATCACATGTTACGTCCGTGCATTCCAGCCAACGTAGTCAATGTGGCGCACAGAGCACCCACCATCTGGATTGACTGGCCGCTGATCGTCGTCCGCAAAGTAAGTGGTCAAATTGGCACCCGCCGCTCTTGCTGCAGCCGCTGCCAGTGCCCTCAATCGATCCTTGCCTTCCGCGCTGCCATTCTTGGGTTTTCGCATGGTGTTGCGCAACTTCCCCTGCACCTCTTTCGAGAAGCGGGTGCGAGAGCCGTCGAGCGCGATCTGTCTGCCGCTGTTCCTTTTTGAATGACCTCCGCGTCTGTTTTTAGATTTGCTGAGGATCCATGTCTGCACGGAAGCCATCCACAGGCTACAAAAGTCCAGACTTAATCCTGCCCTGAAGCAAGACCACAGGCCAAGCAGCCGTGTGCGCCCCAGATGCTCGCCTTCCCGATCCTTGCTACGTTTCCTTTGACATCACAGGTGAATGACCAGGCCACACTGCATGCTTTGCGAAGGACGGCATGAAAGCCGCCCAGCTTCCGGCTTCAGCTCAGAGC
Source organism: Coccomyxa subellipsoidea C-169 (assembly GCF_000258705.1). Lineage (NCBI taxonomy): Eukaryota > Viridiplantae > Chlorophyta > Trebouxiophyceae > Coccomyxaceae > Coccomyxa > Coccomyxa subellipsoidea. The sequence continues at coordinate 363,989 of NW_005178035.1, forward strand.
ATGAAGCTATGGTTGTGGCCTGCCCAGATCTGAGCCAACTGCAGCTGCCGCGCCCCAAGAAGCTCCTCAGATATCCTATGGAATGCCGTTTTTTCAACGGCCGATCGTGCTTAATTCGCTGCTCTGATCATCTGAATATCGGTGAGAGAGATGTGTACATTCCTGTGGTGGATCAGTACCGTCATTGTGCAGCATCAACTTCTGGTTGATCACCCGAACGACATTCAATGTTGGTAGCTGCCGGCATTACAGTGCTGAATGCCATAAATGTGACGTGAGAAATAATGGCAATGATTACACGGCCGCTGTGATCGATCTCATTTGCCAGTCAACACAAACTGTGCGATGGATGGGAGCATCACTGATGGTCGAGATACAAGCCTTCAAGTTTCTTCCTCATGATCCGCTGTTGGCAGTCGCACATTTCGATGTACGCAATCAAAACGACTGGAGGATGATCGGACCTAGCAGACTGCCAGCAGCAACTTCATTTGGGACAAGATGGCAGCTCAGAAGCGTAGGCAGTGGAAGACACATGATTTTATTGACTGCACTTGGGACAAGATGGCAGCTCAGAAGCGTAGGCAGTGGAAGACACTTGATTTCACTGACTGCCGTGTCTCCAACATGATCCTCACATGTTCACCTTTGAGGCTCCCAGATGTACAAACTGAGCAATTGCAAGTGAGGAAGCTAATAGACGCCCAGACACATCTCGCCACTCATAGAGCATGCATTCCTATGGCATGAACCTGACAAATCAGCGGGTCACAGCTTCTCTTCAGGGAGACTCACACAGCCTCAAACGGCGTGCCCATGACAATCACTAGAGTCACCCTTTGCCATTCCACCTTTGAGGTTCAGGCTGTGCTGGTGCCAGCGAGCAGCCGCCTCTGCTCCTGCAACGCGTGGTACACAGCCTCCAAGGCCTTCCATCTGCGGTCCAGAATTTTCTTGCCCCACTTGTCCAGCGGCCACCAGGTTGGCTGTGTGCCCTGCGCCAGCACCTGCAGCCACCAAAGACAGGCAGTGAGCATCACTGATACTCTTTAAGCTGCGTCTCGATGCCCCAGTTCACCACACACCCCACAAAAGCCACCGCTGAAACACTCCTGAAGAACTTCGTCAATTCAACATCCAAGTGTCCGAAAGCCCAAGGTTGCACTCACCCCAAATCCAGATGTGGCTACTACCACAGGAAAGGACACTGGTTCCAAGCAGATACAGAAGGATCAATGAGGCTTTGTAATCTCAGGAATTGAGCCAGCAGAAAATTACTCAAGGCGTTCTACAGCATACCTCCACAGTATAGGGCACACTTTCACATGCAGATTGGAAATGTGAGACATGAGGAGACCTTTCCTTGCAAATTGCCACTAGAGAAAACCAAGGGAATCTAGGCAACTGCTGTGGAAACAGGACCTGCGTGGCAGACTTGTGGCTGGTGCCCTGCTGCGAGTTCACCATGGGGATGAGCGCTGCTCGAAGTGCCTTGCGAAGATCAGACTCTGTCTTGTACTCGGCCAGCGGCAGAAGCTCTGGATGCCCCTTCGGGCCGGAGGCAGAACTAGCGCCCGCCTGCGCAGATGTGCAACTTTTATAATGCAGCTCCCAGCGCATTTTTCCACTGATTGTGCTTGCTTGCTCCCACTTCCTCTGAAAAGGCAAGCTGCAAATTGCCGCAGGGCCTGCATCCTGTCTCCAATGGGCTGTGAGCGACCAATCCAAGGCTCACTCCCCCCTAATTTTCATGTTCTTCCAGTACAGGTTATTTTTCCTTCTCTCGTGGTTTGCTTAGCCAGCAAACAGACATGTAAGGCCCGGACCAGAGGGAAACATGGTAAATCAGGGTAAGCACCTTGTCAGCCTGCTGCTGTGAATCCTTCTGGCGCTGCAGCGCCTCGGCCATGGACGCTAGCCGAGCGTCTGATGGCACCGGCGTTGTCGGCGCCTCCTGCGTGCCGGCCTCGTTCCCGCCTTTGCTCTCCCGCGCCTTCTTCTGCAGTGCACCGCAAATGCTCAGCACAATGTTCTTTTCAACATTGTCTGTGATCCTGGTGCATGGGAAGTATTCAGGCCAGCTCTGTAGCTCCACAGGGTCATCCAACATGATGGAATGATTGATCCCATGGCTTTGAGCTTGGATGGCTGCCATTCAGCAGTCCATCCTTGAGCATGCGAGTCGCCGCTGGCTAGGAAATTCTGCTGATCAATCACATGAACGCCCCGGCTGCTCAAGGCACAAGGTGCAGCAGAAAGGCATGTCTCAGGCAGAGCGCGTGACAAACCCCTTTTAGACCCTTGCATGGGCACAGCAGGAAATTGAAGATGGCTCACCCTGGCTGACTTGGCAGCCAAAAGCATGGAGATGGCATCTGGCATGTCTGCAAGGGTGTCAAGCACCTTCTGCGTGGCTTCGTTCTTCAGCCGGTCAAACTCGCTCTCGCCATCGGCCCTGCACACATGCCCCAATAATTTTCACTTCTGCAGCACAATGCCGGCTGGAGTTGTGGGCTAAACTTCTGCTGCCGATAATTGAGAAGCAGGCCGCTTCACATGGTCCCAGACTGCAGTGACTCATGCCAAGTTCGATGGCAGGTCAAACGCAATGGAGACATCTGCAGCGCTGCAAGGTCATTTCAGTACACCTACATGGGCTGGCCCAAGCCTTTGCATTGTCAACCGCTCAGACGTTTTCCTTTCTATTCCACTTGAACGAGATCTAAAGGAATCAATTTGCAATTGAATGACAAAAGGTGGAGGCCTGTGAGCTGAGGGAACTAACATGGTAGCGCTCCCCTTGACTCCGGCAGTCTCTGGTGAGGCGTCATTACTCTCCATCTCATCATCTCCCTCGTCCTCTTCGCTTTCCTCCCCCGACTCTCCCTCCGACTCCTCCTCGCTGCTGCTCTCTTCGCTCGATTTCCCTCCAGCTTCCTGCCCCTTCCCGCCAGCTTCCTTCTCGGGTCCCTCCGATTCAGCCGGCCCGTTTGCGCCTGCAGCTGCCTGCCCATACGCGACCAGGCCCGGGGCGATGCCTCCTTCAGTTGGCTGCGCAGCACCCTCATTGTCGGACGACTCCTCCTCTGACGAGCTGCCCTCCTCGGACGACTCTTTGCCGCTGCTGTGCGGCTGTTCTGCGACCGTTGCAGCTGTCTCCCCCTCTGCTGCGGCGTCGGCAGAATTGCTGGACGGCGGCTGCTGCGCCAGCTGCAGCTGGCTCCCAATGCCGCCATTGGACTCTGCTTCGTCCTCCGAGTCGGACTCAGACTCTGATGAAGATGCCTCTGAGGAAGATGATGGCTCGTGTGTGGGCGCTTTGCGCGCCACATCGGGCGCTGCAGGCGCCTTTTCTGCTGCAGCTGTGGGGCTGTCTCCCTCGTCTTCGGAGGTGCTCTCTGCCCCAAACTTCTTTACAGCAGATAGCGCCTTTGCAATCGAGTCCTCGTCGCTGCTCTCCTCTCCGGCAGGACTCGCCAGTCGTGCAGCACCAACCACCCCATCATCCGCAGCTGCCCCATTTGTATCGGGTTTCTCGCTCACTTCCTGCATTGCTTCCACTCCGTGGGCCGTCTTCGCATGCGCCTCTGCCGGCTCGCTGCTGCCACCATGCTTCTGGCGCTTTCTGCGCGAGTCCGTTTCCGCACCGCCTGCTGGTTCTGTGCCATTCATTGCTGGCGCGTGACTGGGTGCAGGCAGGCCGTCGTCTGCTCCCGCGGCCGCACTACCTGGCGTGTCGTCGGCGGGGTGCTCCTGAGCCGCGTCGTCGCCGCTGCCATGTTTCCTTTCCCTCCTGCGCCATTTCATGCTCTGCCCGGCGCTCAGCACCTGCTCTGGCTCGGATGCTCCAGCGGCGCCTGCTTGCGCGGCCCCATCCGCCAGTGCCGTCAAAGCTGCGGCGGCAGCTTCCTCCGCAGCCTGCGGGAGCTGCCCGGCAGCCGCCACGCCCTCCGCCTGCGAGCGGCGCCCCTTCCGCTTGCCGGATGCCGCCACATCAGCCTTCTTCACCTCTACACGGCCCTTCCCCTTCTTCTGCTCTCTCCTATTGCTGTCCGCACTGCGGCCCCTGGCAGCCTTTTTCTGCGAGCGCGGCTGCTCTGCAGGCTGCGCGCCGTGAGAGGCGGCTGCCTGGTTGTCCGGCTCCGCAACGCACTCCTCTGCGGCCTGCCGAACGGCCAGCGCCGCGCGCTTCCGGGCCTTTATCTTCTTCTGCTTCTTCAGGGCCGTTGCGCCGGTCATGACACTTCCGCCAACCCCCTCCCGGCCCTCTGTGAGGACGCCAAGCCTCGAGGCGACCTCTGTCTCAAGCGTCGCCGGCAACGCCGATGGGCTGCTGTCGGCCGCCGCTGCGCGCGGTCTCTTGTGGCCGGGGCCGTCCGGTAGCGGCTCTGGCGTCGGCTGGCTGCCGGTGGAACGCTTCCTCTTCTTCTGCAAGCATTCAACAGCGCTCACCTTTCACGCTTGACTTAAGACACTAAGATCCTTTGGTACCGAGCCAGGCCTGTTGTTGCATCCTGCCTTCCTGCCAGGTGCTTGATGTTAAGCGGGTCATGCTCGCACCTTAGGATCCATTGGAATACTTTGGCACGGGAGCACCACCCGATGCTTGTTCGACAGGCAAGTCTGCATGTCTGCCCTGATGCCAAGAAGGTGATAAAAAAACACTGTGCATGCAGGTGTTGTCAGTGCTCACCTGGTGTAAGACTAGGTGAGCGAAGACCTCTGCCCCATCCTGCTTCAGAGCGTCTGCGCGACATGCACAGAACTTCTTAGATATCTAGTGACATTCAGATCTTTACATCTATGACACAGACCAACACAGAATTGGAGCTATGTTGACAGGCCTGCAAGGAGTACTCACACAGGTCGCTCTTGTGCCATTTTTTGCAACAGTGAGGGGAGGGAGCCACCTCGCAGCAGGTACTTGGCATTAATGGCGTAGTAACGCTCGCCTCCAGCTGCATCGTAGTCCACCATACACACAGTGCGGCAATTGACAGGGCCTTCATCTGGGTAGACTGCTAGGTGATCTTGCTCCACGGCGTCTGCGCATAAAGGGAGATTAATAGCTAAATGTATATCTTAGGAACACTGATTTCTCCGTGTTCTGACATATTTCGCGTGAACACACTGCAAGACGCCTGGCTCCTCCTTGCTGATGTCCAGGAGCTCGTACATTGGGCGTGTACTATCGTTATCCAACGATGTACAATTAGTGTCAAGTAATAGAAGTACCTTGCAGAGATTCGATGGAGGTACTGGGGTCCCGAACAAGCAGAAGACGCGTTTGAAGACTGGTCGAAACTTTCACGTTCCATGTTTGGTTCTGCATGTGTGTGCTTACTGATTGGCCCCTTCTACGAAATGCAGTATCAGGAGTTCTCATCGTCAATAAGACAACCGATCGTATGTCTTAGTTTCCAGAGAAGAAGACAACCCAAGATCGCATCTGTATTTTTCCTTAACTGTCTCTCACTGGCGGACTCCTGCAGGTGAGATACACATTTCTCACCATTTTTTCTGCATAAAAGGGCACATTTGGGAGGGCTTGTGAATTGTTTTGGTAAGGAAGAGCCCGCACTGCCCGCCTATTGGGGGGTGAACCCTCTCAACCCTACACAGTCTAAGAAACTGTTGGTAAGACTGAAGCATGCGACGCACAGTCACCCACTTGCAGGATTCCGGCATATGTTTTGCTCAATTGAGATATACGGATCTTGGTAAGTTGCGAGAGCGACAAGTGCCGTTAAGATCTGGAACACGACACATCGGTGCACCTTCTCAAGATTGTAGAAAGGCAGCATGGAAAAGAGTGAATCCAGCAATACAGATGACCCCACAGAAATACAGCAAGCAGATATACCGATGGTATCTAGCGCCGATGGCACGGTGGAGCCCAGAAAACCAATGGCTCCACCACCAAGGGAACCAATGCCACCCCCTCCACCGCGCTTCGATGCTGCAAAGGCGAGCAGCGAGAATAATGGCGGGTTCCGAATGCCAGAGGCGCCCTCAGCCTCCTCTTCTGGGAAGCAAGGCACCTTGAAGTCCAATGGCCAGCCCTTCAGGGCCCCTCCTCCCAAATTCCAGAGCAGAGGAGCAGCACATGGCAGCGCAGTGGAGCCCTCTAATGGGCAGGTTACTGACGACCGCCCGGCCATCAAGCCAAGGAGCTCTGAGGGTGCGCTGGACCGTGGCTCTTTCTTTTCGGCAGAGTCCCAGTGTAGACAAAGCCCTGACCAGACTGCCTGCATCAGAGTTGATATCTAAAGAACAGTGAAACGTGAGACTTCTGCATGCTGATATGATTGTGCTTGTCTGCAGAGGAGAGGGCGCGAATGGCAGCACTGACGGCTGCCCGCAATGCTGCAGCAAGTGTGACCCCGGGCCAGAGGGAGAAGGCAATTGCAGAAGCAGCCTCTGCGGTGCGATACACAATATCACGTCAATGCAATTGTCGATGTAACCTCCTCATGAATTGTGTTCATGATCATGCATGATGCCACATACTGCCTGGGAGCGCCGAAGAGCGAGTGTGTTATTCTGCAAGACACATGCCACACTGCCACAATTGATCATCATCCGCTCAGCGCTGTGCCAATAATGCAAAAGCTCGCCAGTGCTGTGAGTTCATCAACTCAGTGCTCGCCGCAATATTTCCTTTGGTGCAAGCTTTTAGGGAATGCATGAGTGCCAAGGTGGCAGCTTCATCCCAAATGGTGGCATGGCGCAGGTTTACACAGCGACGAGGGACAGCGAGCGGGCAGCCAGGGAGGCGCAGGAAACAGCGCCTGATCAGGCGGCAGGGGGGACCTCAGGAGGGGACGCCGGTGGCTCCGAGGCAGGCCCCCCGCGCGAGGCCCCCACCTACGAGCCACCGCAGTGGTCCGGCGTGCCGCAAGGGTGCGCAGTTTTGCTCAGACACCATGTCATGAATTGACTTGACAAGATTTATTACAATGCACTGCTGCACTGCAGCCACTAGCCTGCAGCTCAAATGAGCGCAAGTATTGTCTTTGGGATGCGGTGTACCCTCATGGATGTCAGGGTGGAAACTCTGAGATTCACAGATTGTCTGCACATCTCAACCATACTAACATATAGCGGAACGGACAAGTGGTGTCTTCTCCTCGCCTGCAACCTGCTCAAGCATGTTGTCATACACACTCTATGTTGATGACATCAGCACTGACATGTGTGCTGGTGTGTGCGCCAGGCTGGACTACTCGCTGGAGGTAATGAAGGCCGGCCAGATCATCGAGACGCGCGCCGTCGCCGACAAGGCATTCTTCACCTTTGGCCGGTCCCCCGGCTGCGATTTTTTGCTGGAGCACCCTTCAGCCTCGCGCCTGCACGCCGTGCTTCAGTACCGGAGCTCCGACGGCCGCGCATTCCTCTATGATGCCGGCAGCGCGCACGGCACCTTTGTGAACAAGAAGCAGCTCAAGCCCAAGGCCCACATGGCGCTGCGGTGAGTAGCTTTGCATGGATTTTTTCAAATCATTGCTGCAGCAGTACTTTCCTGGGATTGTGTGTTTGCTGTGCTTGCATGCAGCTCTTGTGATCAATGCGTGGGCGGCTGATTGTGCATGAGGACTCTCTTTGTATAAAAATGCGGAGAGGAGCTTGCTTTGTTGTCAAGAGGCAAGCAGCACAAGCACGTGCAAAGTCCCTGATGTTTCCGAGCACCGGGACAAGTGGCATGGCTACAAAAAGTTCTTGTGAGTTCCTTGGGTGATCACACAATGGGACGACAAGGGTCCATACGGAAGCTCAAAGGGTTCACTGGTCTTGCGCAGGGTGGGGGACATGTTCAAATTCGGCCGCAGCACGCGCATGTACATCCTGGGCGGCCCGGAAGAGCTGCGCCCGGAGGAGGGCCTTACCAGGGACCAGCGCAGAACCGCCGCCCTGCTCGAGGTGTTCAACTCGACTCTTTGCATGCACCTCATTGGCGGCTTGCAAGGGATGTTTTGATGATGCAGTGAGAGCAGCCAGTCATGGGTGACATGCTGTTGCTGCGGCTTCAGCTCAATCTTGTACGTTCCTAGTCCACAGTGCCCTGACCAGCAGCAACAGCCTTTTGAGGGCCGCACCGTGGTGCAACTGAATGCTGTCGCTTCAGTTGATCGGTATGCAGGCGCTGTACAATACACACATATGCTGGCCCACTAAGCTGGCGGCAATTGATTGTATCGAGGCAGTGCCTGTGCTCGTGAGGACAGCACCATATGCTGTATATTGCTGTATATTGCTGTATTGAGCTGACACCAGCACATGCATACAGTGCACGCCATGCTAACTTGCTGCCCTGCGGTGCTGGTCTCCGGTTGCACCAGGATGCCGCTGTTGCATGGGATATTTACGGGTTATGATTACAATCCCTTAATGCATGTGCCTTTTCTGAGTGGCTGCTGGGGGAATTGCCGCAGGCAAAGGAAGCGAGGAAGATCCGGGAGCAGCAAGTTGCAAAGGCGCAGATGGACGCTGCGAGGTCGGGCGGTGTCTCCTGGGGCTTTGGCGAGGACGCAGTGGACGATGAAGATGAGAATGGTGAGCCCTTTGAGAAAGCATATGACAGAACAGTGCATCTCCTTTCCTTTTGGCAGAACATTGCATGCAGTGCGTGGGTCTGATGCTTGAGTTGCAGCACGCTGCACCCACGGAACCCAGTGTCCTGTGATATATAAAGGTGCCTGACACACAATCAAGGCTTTTATGGACATTCCTGGCTGCATTAGCAATCTGTCGGAAGACAAGCAGCAGACTAAATGCCTGTTGCAGAAAGATGACTGAGAAATGCATTCTGTGCAGGTGTGGGCGGAGGCAATGCCGTCGACTGGCGCGCGTACGTGCAGAGCCACAGCCTGACAGACAAGCAGCAGAAGCTGGCGGACAAGATCCGCAAGCGCGAGGCGCGCAGCACCAACCTCCAACGCGAGCTCGACAAGATCCGGGTGCGGCGCACCCTCATGCAGTGTTGTGTATATTGCTGTGGCCATCAATAACCAGATGACCTCTAGATGGGGCACCCTTTCACAGCATGCATAGCAGGTATGTGTAAAGGGCAGGCCTGGCCCGGCAAAGGGGCACTACAGACACGTGAGCAGTGAGAGGCGGGACATGTTTGCGTACCATCTGGGTGCTTGATTTGTTCGCGATTTGTTGTGTGTTGCTTTGGCTCCTGCAAAGAAAATTATATGGGTCCAGAGCATGTCGGTGCTTCCCTCTACAGAAGCACAGACAGACGCAGGTTAAGCCTGATTAGAAGGTTCCTGCATGATGGTATTGGCACATGAAGGACTTTTGCGGTAGGAGATCAACAGCGAAAATCTGGCAGAGCTTGCCATTTCAGAAAGAGATACCTTTTCAGAAGAGGCATGCACTAGCTCTGTGCCGAACAGCAGGCATCAAGAGATCTGCCTGCTGCTCGCTCAAGAGTGGTGATCAGTAGCAACAGGGGACTGCAAACTAAGTCAAGAGTGTCTTAAATAGCAGTTTGACGACGTTAATGCTTCGATGCAGGCAAAGCAGACAGCTATGGAAGAGCTGACAGCGGGGCAGGCAGCCGTGCTGGTGCGAAACGAGCAGGACATCGACCGCACGACCGAAGAACTGGAGGAACTTGAAGACACCCTCAACGAGTCCATCGCCGACTCCATGCGCGGCGCCCGGCAGAGAGCCGCCGGAGAGGAACCCCAGAAGAAAAAGAAGAGGTGGGTTGCCCACATGTCTCGCCCTCATTTCCTGCTGGCAGGGCCTCAAGGGTCAGAAGATTATGAAGCCGCAATACATATACCCAGGTCGTCATGGATCAGGCAATGCCTTGCTGCATGGGAAGTGACAACAATCCGTCGAAGATTGTGCGGTGTTCTTGTGTGTTGACATGACAGGCAGGTTGAATGAGCTTTAAAGGTCGATGTCAAGGTGAATGTCATGCTCGGTCCTCTCAGAAAAGAAGCATGCAAGAGGAAAGAGAGCAGCTTTGCTATTCAAGCGATTCAGAGCGCAATGTCCTTATCCTTTCTGTTTGAGCATCCGAAACACTGATGCTCCTAGTCGAGCAAGAATGCGGCAAGTGCTTGTCCAGGCTCCTTTGCATCACCGTGCACAAGGCTTTGGTGCGCTCTGGACATGGTCTGCAAAGTCTGCAAGGGTCTGCAGGGAGGTGACGCAGCCGTGACGGGGCTTGCAGGAAGAAGAGGGATCCAGAGGACGAGGAGGCGCTATTGGCAAGCAGCAGCGAGGACGAGTTCTACGACCGCACCGAGGGCGGCCGACGCCAGAAGCGCGGCAAAGGCGGCCCAGCCGCGCAGGACGCCGCCTCGCTCTACGGCAAGAAGGTGGGCCCTGCCCCACAAATTTTTGGTTCCTCATTTTTGGTTTTGAGGGAGAATCTGCAAGTTCCCCAGCGCACCTTGATTGAGCAGTCCAAAATCCATCAATGAGGCGTCTGCCAATCGCTGACCTATTCTCGATGGCTCTCAAACGATGCTGCTTGCGTGTTGGTTGGTGTTGGAACAGCGCGGGCAAAGGACTTTGTTTTCTGGGTGGCGCTTGTCCTCTCAAGGGTTGACATGTTGTTGAAGACATGCGTACAGCTGCCATAGAAGCACCCGTATAGCTGTCAGGACTGCTGAGTAGTCTGTGTGGAGGTATTTCAAGGGTCTCACTTGTACGGCGCAACTATCTGTGGGTGACCAGGCCAGCCTGATTCCCGCACTTGGCCTGACTTGCCTGACGCAGACTCATGCAGAGTTCACAACTGACGCACCCTTTTTGCTGGCATGCAGGAAGCGCTGTTGGCAGAAAGGCGCAAGCTAGAGGAGGCAATTGCGAAGGAGCTGAAGGGGAAGGCTGCAGCGGCTCCGGCGTGGGAGGGGCTGGGAGAAGCTTCAGCGGCAGCTGTCAGCAGCGAGGCAGCTGCCGGCAGTGCGGAAGCTGGCGAGGAAAATGGCGCAGAAGCCGGCGTTGACGCCCTCGACGCTTTCATGAGCAATGTTGAGACCCAAATCGAGCAGGACAAGGTGGGGTTCCCTCCCTACTGCTCCCACCCTCTTACTTGCTGTGCTGCCCCCGTCTTTATTGGGCTCAAGGGTCATGCTTTGAGCATGTAAAGCACCAGCTCCTCTTGGCAGGGCAGGAATGGGGTCGCCCGTGTCTTGATCCAGATCTGCTGCAGTTGCCAACAAAGCTGTTGTTGATCCTGCTGCTACCCAGCAATGGGTCCACCTATTTTCCAATCTGCCACGTTTCCCTTGGAGGCTGGTATCATTGTCCTGCTGCCCACTTTTGGAGTCCTATGCCTGGCCAATAGACAAAAGGGTTCCTGTCACAGGTGTTGTATGAAGTTCTCTGAGATTTATGACAATCTGCGCTGGCAGGTGGGGGCGCTGCGGAGGGAGGTGGCGCAGATAGACAAGCAGGTGGCGGACGCAGAGCGGCTGCTCAAACTGGCGGATCCCGATGAGTACTACAGGGAGGGAACGCGCGCAGCCGAGGCCGCCAAGGCCAAGGGGATCAAGGCAATGGAGGTGGAGAAGAAGCGACGCGAGGCCGAGGAGAGACAAAGCCGCGAACGCCTGGTGCGCTGGCTTTTTTTGCAAGTTCTGCTTCAGGAATACTTCCTCTACTCTAGCATGGCAGCAGTTTTTGAGTAAATGGACTATACGGGGTTGGGTTTAGATCTTCAGAATGCTAGTTTTGCATTTGCCCGGGCCTTTGCGTTTGCAAGCAGCAGCAGCAGCGTCTCTGAGTATTCCGGCAAGGAATCATAGCTGGCATATTTCACTGAAGTGGTAACTTCAGCGTAATGCAATGGCTTCCCAGTGCTTGCATGAATAGATTGACCTCCATCCGACAGGAATCTGAAATCTGGCTGTGCCAACGCTTGCAGGCAGCCAAGGCGCAGGAGAGTGCCTTCGTCCCAGAGGTCGAAGAAGGCGATGACATGCCAGCAGCAGCGCCTGATCAGGCCCAGGTCCCCTCCGTGCCAGATCAGGCCCCGGGCAGAGTCCAACTCGACACCGGTCCCCCCGCGCCGGCTCCACTGCCAGCGACTTCGGTGGCGGCGGTGGGGGGTCCGGCCGGGGGGACTGAAACCGCGCCGGAGCCGGCGCAGCCGGCTGCAGAGGCGAGCACGCTGCACCGGCTTGCGGCCGAGTCGGCGAGCGCCGGGAGCTTCGGGCTGCAGGTATTTATGCCTCCTATCTGGCTGTGGCCTCGTCTATAGACCTTCTGTGCAGCAGATGTCTTTGCCAAAGTCAGTTTCAGGATGTTTTGATTGTTTCGGGGATGGGCCCACTTTGCACCTGCTGTATTTCAATGTCTGAGTGTGGCTGGACCTTGTGCCAGAATTACCACAAAAGCGGCATAATAAGAGCTGGTCTGAAATACCTCTGTCTAATGGGAGCTCACCCAGCCAATGTTTGAGCGGCGACTAGCAGGGATCTACTGAATACGAGAATTAAACGCAACACAAATACAGCCAAACGATGTTTCCTATCCCGTATCACCAGAGAACTGAGGGTGGATGTTGCGCCAGGTGCGCAAGCGGCCTGAGGGGCTGCTTAGCCGGGACGAACTGCGCGCGCAAGCGGCCGCGGCTGCCAGGAAACAGGCCGGGGGTGCCGCGGAGGGAACGCAGCAGACTGGCCTGCTCGCCAGCCTGGCACTGCTTCAGCGAGGGGGCCGCCCCTCGGACGGGGAGGACCTGGCAGAGGACAATCCGGTGGGAGATATTGCTGTTGGGGAAAATGGAAGTGCAACAGCGCCGCAGTGGCAGCCGCCTCAGGGGCAGAAAGGGGATGGCCGGACGAAACTGAATGATGCCTTGGGTTACTGAAGATCATCTTAGAGGCAATGGACGTGTGATGAGCGTGTGAGTGGCGCCATGGGAATCCTTTGTATTGCGGCACGGGGAGAGTAAGTACCTAGCCCACTCCGCAGCCAGGGGGAACGCATGCAGAATGCTTATGGTTGCTTCTAAGGATAGTCAATTACTCATTGAACATCACTTGTTCACAGTCTGTATGGTACCGGGAGACATAGATTGACAAAAACAACAGCTGACCATACAATCTGGGCTGACGTACAAGTTCAACAAGCCTGCAGAGGAAACCCCCAGAATGAGCAATATTGATACTGCAGGTGTCTTCTTGCTCATGTGACACTATCATGTTGCTGCTGCAATGTGACACTATCATGTTGCTGCTGCATTTGTGGCGGTTTTGCCCAGACTAGGGAACATAATTTAATGGCCACTTAGGTCTGTTGATATCTCTCTGCCCGGGCCCGTGTTTGGGCCGCCATTTCTCCGTCAAGCTCTTTGGTTCTATATTGCGCGGCCACACGGACCAAGCTCGTTCAGCCCATTTATGGAAAGCCAATCATTGCATGATGCTGATGATACCATCCAGCCAAATATATGCAAGAGGAACGCATACGGTAGCTAGGAAAAAGACCCCAATCGGCTTGATTCTCTCAATCACAGAGGACATTCAAAGCCAATTATGAAGTCCATATGTTACTGTGGCACGAGAAACGGCGATTTAGGCAAGAGCCTCAATAAACGTGAGACATGCTCGACCTCCATTACAACCTCGTTCGGGGGATTACAGATAAAGTTACTAATATTACTAACATCCCAGAGCTTGCATTGGAAACTGCCCTTGCCTGGGCTCAGCAATTTGTGGATTGAGTAAAGTACTGTACATCGGTTGATTACAGTCTGGTAAATTGCTGGAGACAATTGTGATTGCGTGCAAGCACGTACGGCTTCCAGATTGCACACAGCCCAGACGATTCTGGCGGTTCAAAAGCCTTTGGCTCTAGAAGGCACATGGTGCGTGCACACGTTGATAAGTCATGATGTTATTTGAATATCTGTTTAATTCCTGTATGTGATGTGCATCGGCAAATTTCCGCTATGTTCTCTGTCCACACCACTACTGTTTAGACTTGATGTGAAACGTCACATCCAGTGAGGCTCAATGTATTGATTCTAATGATGAACGTCATTAATATTGTTTGCTGCAGGCAGTGGAAGATTGGTACAAGCAGGTGCGTTATTTTCACCTGGGTAGCACAGATTGGGCTGATGGTATTTTTGGATGGTGGCCGATAGCAGTCAGCAAGGATGGCATCATCAACGATACTCAAATATTCAGGCGCAGTATTGTTACTGAGTACTCACTGGTTTGCGCAGCTTCCTGTTGTCACCAGACTGTACGTCACGTCATGTTTCCTTGTAACAGCAGCTTGTGCCCTCGAGGTGCGCTTGATCTCTGTCCTTATTAATGAACGCGAGGTGCTGGTTATCATGAAAGAAAGAAAGCTGATGGTGCCACGATCGAGGCTATAGATCATGCTCTGTCCTGACGCAGATCATCACCCCCTTCAACATATATTTCAACGCGAGGCTCATCTACCAGAAATTGGAACTCTGGCGACTACTGACAAACTTCCTATTTTTTGGCAGCCTAGGTAAGCTGGAATTAATTGATGCTGGCCAACTGCACATCAAGTTCTGCTTGAAGACCATGAAGTGCCATCTGACAGGGGTGTGTGCTGCTTTCGCGCAGGTCTTGACTTTGTATTCCACATGTTCTTCCTCATAAAGTACAGCAAGTCTCTGGAGGAGGAGTCATTTCGAGGGCGCAGCGCAGACTTCTTGTGGATGCTCCTATTTGGTATGTGTAGGGCTGTCGCTCTCATGTTTCTGACAGGCATCCCACACATTGGTTGCAATTCCAAGCATGCTAGATCTGCACTCAAATGATCTTGGGAGCTGTGGTGCTGTGGGATGTGTAAAAAGAAAATTCAACTGCTTGCAGGTGCCGGTTTGCTGCTGGTGATTGCTCCCTTTGTGAACATCCAATTTCTGGGCTCGTCATTGACATTCATGATGGTGAGCTCCAATGCTCTGATCCAGCCTCAGCACACTCTCTGTGCCCTCAATGGAACTATGCATGCCATCTGCAAAAGCCAACTTTGACTGACATTGCCTGAGGGTGCATGCCTCCTGCTCGCACCTGTTCTCTCACAATGCATGCATCCTGCTGCTCAATAAAAGACCTGCGCTATAGCCACTTCTCCCCGCGCCAGGATAGACGATGACCCTTTCCTGGAGCAAGTGTCAAACAAAAATGGGATGGAAGAACTCAGTATTGCTTGCTCCAACTTGAGCAATGGTTGGTGCGCAGGTGTATGTGTGGGGGAGGCGGCATCCGTATGTGAACCTGAGCTTTCTGGGGATCTTCAATTTTACAGCGCCCTACCTGCCCTGGGTGCTGCTGGCGTTCTCTGTTACCCTGCGCAGCAACGCAGCTGTGGACCTGCTCGGCATCGTGGCAGGTCAGCTCATCATTCCCAGCCTCAAAACCTGGCAGTGAATTTGAGATTGTGGGCCTGTAGAGGACAGCTGTGAGATACCATGGTGTACAGGGAAGAGTATGCTGTATCAGAGCAGACGTTCTGGCATTACCCCGTTTGCAGGCAATGCAGTCTGTGGCTGGCAATAAAAAGAAGCGGAGCACAGTCAGACTGGCCATGGTCTTGCACATGCACATGTCGTGCACATTGCAGTAGACTTGTGCTCTGATGAGATTTTAGAGCTCAGCAGGTCAGAAAAAGCCAAGATCGGTGTCAGAGGGGCAGATATTAATAAGAGATGCAGGATGTGACTGGCATGCCGGGTGCAGGGCACTGCTACTACTTCCTGGAGGATGTGTATCCGCGCATGACCGGGCGGCGGCCGCTGCGGACGCCGGGGCTGGTCAAGGCTTTGTTCCCCCGGGACGAGGGTGTGCGCATTGCGCGGACGGCGCCGGCCGCGGCCGCGCCGCATGCTTTCCCGGCCCCCGGCGTCGTGCCGCCACCCGGGCAGGATCCCCGCTGATGTCAGCACGCCCAGTCAGCATGTGTCCATGAATTTCTCTGGCCCGGCGCACAGTATCCCAGGCAGCTTTGTATCTGTGTGGGCCGGTGCAGCACCCCTAGAGAGCGCTCTATAGCACCCTGATCAGATCTGTGAGAGGATCACCTTATCAGCAGTATGCCATGGCCAGGACGATTGATGTTAAGGGGAATTTGGATTCAAGCATCATATCTGGACAGGGCGAGGGCAGAGATGTGAAAGAAGGAGGCTGACTCTGGCGCAAAACATATCAGGCGAGAGTGAATGTGTGAGAGGTTGTTTCTTTCTGGTGATGGGCCGTCATTTGTCACCCTCGAGAGCCAGCTGCAGGCTGCAGCGAGCATTGTTCCATACTGGAGAGAGCTCTCAAGCCCGTGGCCGCGGCCGCGGTGGGCAGACACTGTGTGTCTGTGTAACATAGTATGTGCTGGTCATCCAGCGGCATGTGCAGGGTGTGTGTTCGTTCTTTGTGAAGCCTGTATTCATCATTCCACGATAGCCGTTGTGATGGCATGGCTAATGAATTCGAATTCTTCTAAATCAGAGGGGTCCCTCTCCCAACGCCAGTGCAAGAAGATTTGATTAGCCCTTGCATGCAAGCGACGGGTTCCCTCCATGGAGCCAGAGGCCCTCAAGCTGATCACTAACTTGCCGCATCGATGCATCTGCAGCATGTGCAGCGCAAGCCTGTATTAGCCATGGTAGATAAACGGAAAGCCTGTGCATATCGGCCCCGGGTTACGGCTGCAGACGGACCTGTGCATGCCCCATGGCCCTCTGGGCTCTGAGTTCGCCGCTCATACAGATTACTCTTATTATTATAAACTAATGTGACATGCAAGAAAACCCTCAATGTGCTTTCTTGGACATGAGGCCGTTTCCGGCACAAGGTCCTGGACCTTGGTCCGCCAATTGGGATCTTTCTAGACGCTTTCGGTTCGAGCCAAAACCGATCGCGAAGCACTTCTTGTGAAACAGAAAAACAGCACATCTCGAATACAAGCGTCATGGGTTGCGAGAAGTGTGCCGGCGGCTGCACCTGCGGTACGTCTCTCGTGCTGAGTCAACTTCTGAGTTTCCCACCTTTGACCCGGGATCATGAGAACAACTAAGGCGGCTTCGCATCGTGCAATCATTCATCTTACTCCTTCATTGTCCGTTGACGTTCTCGCTCAGCCGAGCAATCTGGGTTCTACTGCACTGTCTGACTCGGCAGGGTTCCCATCCTGGGTTACCTGCTCTAGCCATGCTTGTCCTTGACCCAAGAAAGCAACTTGTCACTTGCATATTAGTTTGTTGTTCGGAAAAGGTGTTGCTGCTAATAGGGTTTGGGATACTGAGGTCATTAGCTCAATGCATGTCAACTAGGGCACTTGGCACGTCTTGACATAAGGCGAGGTGCTGGATAGCATCACGTCTGCGGAAAATACTCTACAACTTGTGCAAATTGTTAAAAGATTGTCTTTATGCCTGTACAGGCGCCAGCTGCCAGTGTGCAGCTGATTGCCACTGCAAGACCTGCGGCAAGCCTGAGGACACCTGCGCCTCTTGTGCCAGCGGTTGCACCTGCGGTGAGGCATCTCTGCATGGCTTCATGTGCTGTCAGGCCTGCAGCCATCCCTTGCATATCTCCATACACCATCACTGGAGAATTCTTCTGTGAAGTCCAGATTATAGTGCCAGCCCAAGTAGTCCTTATAATTCCCTCATGACTGCTGGTTTGGACAATTTGAAAGCAGCAGGTGCCATAGGTCTGTAAATTTCTACTGCCAGCTTCTTGCTGCGCCTCGAAGGAACTTCTTGAGCAGCGTGGAGTAGAGAGGTCTGACAAAAATCCTAAGAGGTGCTACATTCATAATTGCAGGTGAGAACTGCGCATGTGGCCCCACATGTACCTGTGCCACATGCCCCAAGAAGAAGACCACTGCATGAGTTCCTCTGGACACATCTGTAACATATTTTCAAGCCCGCAGCAAGTCTGCATTCAGAGTTTGATGTTGAAGGTCCAATATCTGTGCTGTGCTGTGCCAAAGCAAGACAGCCTTGAATGCATGAAAAGTATGGGAATGGCAACTTGGGAGGACTTATCCTTTTGTAGAGGCTATGCAGCAGAAAGAAGTTACTATGATGGTCCGCTGTCCAAGGGCTGCATGATGGCTATGCATGCAGAATACTGTCAGCCAATAATCTGCATGTCACCGGATTCCTTGTTTTGTATTTCTTGCTAAAATGCATGTGTGGTGTAATTACCTTCTGGAGAAGTGTCTAAGCTCGTCCACATGATGTGATGACAGAGCCCGTCTGGCCCATAATTTGGGATCCTGGATGGCCTTGCACAGGGGAGATGCAGCTTCTCCTTTCTACTCTCAGTCTACACGGTATTCTTATCCTGATCTTCAGTATACTCTTGACATCAGTGCAAGCCAATTGCCAGTGCCACTGTCAGTGACTGCCAGTTGAAGAAGGGTGACTCTCGTTTTGTGCCGCTGCATGCATGCAGTGTGCACTTTACTTGCAAGCACGCATACAGGGCGGGAGTCTGACACGTGTCTGCACCTGCACAGATCTAGATGCATGCATGCACATAGCTATATAAAGGCCAGGTAGCTGGTGCTGACCCCTTCAAAGTCCAAGTTCAATAGGCTGCCGCAGCTGTGCAGCAAGCTCAATAAGAGCAGTTGCATCTGAACTCTTGGGAATGCAGCAAAAGCAACAATTGCAAATACCTCGTCATCTTTACAACACAGTGTACTGAAGAAATAGTGACCTTACACCAAATTCGTTACTTGGCATCAAGGGCATTAAAGTAACAGGTGTTAATGGGGCTAGCTAGCGGCGTGTGCAGCAGCTGTCAAGGGGCTCGTGGCCTTAGAATAAACATGTACGGACCACATGGACACAACTCATTTACACACAACACAAAATAATACCAGCTTAAAGCTGTGCGCAATGGAGCGAAAAAAAATACAGCAATGGCACGTGGCTTGAGAAGAGAAGAGATCTGCACAGTGATCAGCATGGGCGGCGTTCAAAAAGCAGAAACAAACAACAGAACCAAAGAAGTCAATCAGGGCAGACATAGCCCCGTATCAAATTCCAGCGCCCCTCAAGAATATCAGTACACGATTATTTATACATGTATAAATGTCTGCAGGTCCCAGCTGGGCTGCAGCCCTCCCAATCTCAAATTCAAACTTGAAGTCAGCACTCATCCAAAAAGCTCCTCCCCACTTTGAGGGAATCCGCACCTCACCACCTTCACGCCACCCAAATGCCATTCAATGTTGCCCTAGCACCGCATAACTAGACTTGAAAGGTATGCAGGCCGGAGTCTGCCCGTAATCACCCACAGCCAGTAATCTTCTGTCTGCTCATCCTGGCTTCTTGGCATAACTTGAGCGTCAATGACAAAACCAGAAAACAGTGCTTCCCACTTGAGAGGGATTTGCAGCAATCCTCTGGTACGTCAGGAGATTGTCAGTTCGCCCTCGGCTTGGTCTTGTTGGCTTGAAGATGACACTTTGTCGGTGTCTTTGTCAGTGTCTCATGAACGCATGCAGCCTGCTCACACAAGGAGCTGGTTCCTCTTGATACACTTGTGCTCTTGGTACACTTGTGCTGGCTTTAGAGGCTCTCTAATTGTCTCTAATGATCATGCGGCCCTCTAGATGAACACAACAAAACATGCAGACTTCCACAGCATCCTGGTGACGAAGTGAGGGGATCAAACCCGAACCCATTCTCATGAGCATGTGCATGAGAATGAGCTGGTTCACGCTAAGGAAATGGGTGGTGCTAAGTAAGGACCTCGTGCGTTATTGAGTGGCCCGTCAAGGAGAGGTCCTGGTGTGTCTATGGACGTCTCAGGACATCAAAAGACCCACGGCAGGAAGAGGCGGACAACTAAGAGAACAACCAAAAGTGCAGTAGCGGCCCCCGGCAAAAAATATGAAATGGGCATTTCAGTTGACAGGTGCAGTATATTACAAGAGTCGAAGCCTCTTTCTGCCAGCCGAGGCCCTAACCTTAAGGTGGGCTTGCCAAGTGTTTCTTGTGCCCAAAACATGGACCAGATGGAGCTAGGATACCTTCATTTGGCCTTGGTGAAAGCAGTGGACAGCCTCTCGGCAGCCCGGCTGCAATTGAGGGGTGCCTCTGTACAGCAGTCCCCTCTGTCCGGCTCTTGATGTTCCTCGGGGGACCTCTTGTCACCCCATAACACAGTCTTCTTGGTGCCTCCCGTCAGCTTGTGCTGACCAGCGAGGTCTCAAGTGCCGCAGCTTCACAATGCCATGTTGGGTCGCCTCTTGGGCCCATGCTGGCGAGGAGCAGGGCAGCACAGGCGGCTGAAGTTGGGTGCAGCTTCAGAAGAGCCGCCGCTTGGTTCGCCTGCGAGGCCCTCTGAAGTCTGCAGCCGCACTGCACTCTTGCGCGCAAGCTTCTGCTGCCTGGCCCTGCACCAGCACTGGCTGATCAGGTGAATACCCAATAGAACTAATGCAGAGCAGCCTGTGCAGTTCTGCGCAGTGGACAAATCAGGGACTCCTGAGGGCAAGAGCGCAGAAGACAGACCTTTGGACCAATGACGGGAAGTTTTGTAGACATGAAAGGCAGTGCATGCACATTGCAATGCAGATCTTGGATCATGCAGAAAGAGGCAGCATCTCACTTGTGCGGCCATATCTGCATGCGCCACTTCAGCACAGCCGGCCTGCCCTGGCGGCAGGACCCGATCTGCAAAAATTGGCGAAACTCCCATCACCTCCGGCACGCTCGGCGCGCGACCGAGCCCTGCGCCATTTTTTGCGTCCCCGCCAAAACAGGCACCGGCAGCTTTGTCGCCAAAACAGGCACCGGCCCCTCCGCCGCCAAAACAAGCACCGGCTGCTGCTAATGCGGCGCGCGTCGGCCGGTCGTCCGGCAGCGCGGAGGCTGCGTGCTGGCCGGCGCTGGTTGAGTCATCCGCCAGGTTAGCGCAGCAGCGCAGTTCGTGCACCGGAGGGGCACTGCCCCATCTCTGGTGCGCGCTTGACAGTGCGTGCGGCGACGACACCTGTCAGGGAAGAGTTATTCAGAACGGCACGCAAAATTGACAATTCTCATCCCTTGCCCTGCCGTATTTAGTACCCTCATGGAAGTCGATTTGATATCCCTATCTCTTTGATCAATTTACACGCTAAGGCAGTATTACCAATATTACAAGCTAGAGACTCCAGGATCTCCCTTGCAATGCACTGCAATTGCATCCAGAAGGCAATACTTTTGACCAGATAAAACTCGCAAACAGAGGGGCCTTGCAGTTTTTCTGATCAATAAACTTCCTAGAAAGTCTTGAGCAATCGCATGCAGGCTCTAGTGGAATGGTCGGCTGGAGCTCTGGGCATCACCTCATCTGCCGTGGCAGCGTCGATGCGGTCTCCAAAGGAAAGCTGTGAGTCATTGCCGCACTGCCACGCTGCCTGTCGCTTCACACCTGTGCAGTCACATTCTGCCACGTCACACCCACTCGCAATACCACTTACTAGCAGAACTACCCAATCCCAGAGGAGGATTGCAGTGTGATAAGCGCTGTCTGGGCCGTGCAGGGACAGAATCACAGGCAGCGCTGCCAGCCAAATGGCTCAGGAAGCTCGCTCATCTGCAGGCTATGCTGACAGAAACGACGGGAAGCACTTGCACCCGGGGAAGAGACAAAGTATCATATGTGCAGAAGATAGAGATTGGAACTTGTGAGTATTCCACGCACCTTGAGGGCTGTTCAGCAACGCAGGTGCAGTCGCCCCCTCGGGCGGGGGGAGTGTTGCAGCGGGACATCTCCCCGGGCCAGGTGAGGGTGTATGGCTCGCCGTGAGAAGATGAATTGGCGGCAGATTCCCGACAGCTGCTGGGTCCGGCTGCGGCGGCGGCGTTGCCTCCTCTGCAAAAAGGAACATAATCAAAAATTTCTGGAGTCCATGCAAAAAAATTCCTGTACTGTACTCAGGACGTGGATACAGCAAATGGTGCAAGATCCATCTGGGCCCGGTCGATGAGTCAAATAATTTGAAGAAACGCAGGCCATTCAAGCGACAGAGGTACTTGAAAGGGCTGTCCTGCATGTGGACATTGTGCAATGGCAATACAATGAGCGGGTCACAGGACGACCAAATCTGCATCCATGCCTTTCCTACAAGTGCATCCTTGCTAGGAGGTCAAACTGGCACCTCAGGGTTAACTAGAGTCACCGCACGTATGCACTTACTTGAATTATTCCAAGGCTATATTCTTCTTCTATCCGTGAATTTGCTGTTGTTTCAAGCTCTCCAGTGCCCGCAGCAAAATTTGCATTTGGGCAGGCCATAACAACCGAGGGGCAGATTTCTGCTTGCGCTCCACTAGATCGAGTGGATCTCCTTTACATGCGTGACTCACCCTTGTCGGGGTAAATCCCCGGGTCGGCAGGCGGCGTGAGGTAACCTTGCGCGCCAATTAACGGCCCCAAGCCGGCAGCCGAGCGCCTCTGCAGCAGCGCATGCAGCTCGCAGGCAGCCTCTACCAAATTTGCCGCACTCACTCCTGCTTGCACACCGATCCATTACTCGGCTTTTTAATGCACAACAATGCCTGGGACCTCCAAGTTTGCCGATCGGGTGTCCTGGCTCTTTCTGGGTGGGAAGCTGAGCCCAGAGGTCCAAACTGAAATGAGTACTGACAACCAACGTGTTGTTGCATCCTCAAGTACTTGCCAGGAAAGGCATATAACAAAGGCCGCTTGATCAGCCTCGTAATGTGTACAAAAGTTTGTTCCTTGAGGGGGTGCATGTTCTGTGGCGGCTCTGTGTGGGGTGGAAGCTGTGCTCCTGAAGCTACTAAGATTTCGTGCAGTATTCCTCAGAAGATGCCAGATGGAAGTAGCAGTCAGAAAAGTGCTGGTACACAAGCAGTGTCAGTTGCTTCCAAAAGCTAGTTAGCTTTCACTTCAGATGTGACCGAGACAGTAATTTACGGAGGGGCGTACTATGTGGCACGTGCACGTGATGCACCCTCAACATTGCAATCCTCACTTTCACAACTTTTTCCTTGAAAGGTGTATTACAGGTTTGATTTGATATCGAAATCACACCTGGGGAGGCGATGGGGTAGCAGGCGCCGCCGGAGCGGTAGCCAGGGGCACGGGGGGGACCCTCCCCCCACACATGCGCCGGGGGAACCCGCCGAGGGGACCACGGCGGCGACTCAGCCCCGTTCAGCCCAAAGTCCCGCAGCACAGCATTGCTGCACCACAGATACAAAAGCAATCAAAGATCCTTATTCCTTCATTGATTACATTTTCTTGCTGCTCGGAGCCCGTAGCGGGTCGCTTGGATGTCGGCCAGAAAATATTCAGGCACTGCTTCATTGCAATGCCGTATGCACTTTTGCATGCAAGTGAGCCAACAAAATTCTGAACACTAATACAAATGGTTCAGACCTGCCGTCGCTGTGGCTCGAGTCGGCTGCGCATGCCCCGGCGGCTCGGGGGCTGCGGCCGAGGAGGCTGCTTTTGGGGAAGGGCACCTGCCACGCCGCCTGCATCAAAGACTCCAGCCCGCACGCGAATCCCGGCACTGCAATACAATGGTGTTTCAGAAAATTAATAATACTGCAGGTAGGCAAACTCCAAGCATCCCTCATGCCTCAAGGCATGCTCGCAGGGAGGACAAGAAGATGTCAACTACCTGCTGATGAAAGCCGGGCCATTAGAAGAACCTGTGCTTTTCAATAACCATGTAGGCAGCGTTGTGTGGGCACAGAATGCTGTTGGTCACGGCAAACAGACACACAGCAGGAATGCCTGGTCATGCAGGGAATCCTCAGCTTGGCAGGAGATGCCAGGCCCTGTCTCCTGCTTCACAGCTTTGTAACGCTGCTGACTGGAGGCACTGCGAATGCAGCAACACAATGCTAACAGTCTAGAGGCGTAATTTGGTGTCTAGAGGGATAGGATACCTGGTTGCTGGGGGGTGTTGCAGCGAGAGAACTCATCTGCCTCCTGCTGCCTGGGCCTTGGAGAGATGCTGCCACCCATATCTGGCCTGTGTACATCATGCTCTTGGTTTGCGCGGTCCGGCTGTGCTGACACAGACATGTGCTGCCCGCTCCTGTGCTCTGAACTGGACTGCACATCTGCTGAGTCAGCAGCGCTCTCTATTTCGGAAAGGTGGCGAGACGGACTTCTGTCGCTATGTCCAGCAGCTTCTTCTGCCATCATCAACGTTTGAGGCTTCTTGGTGCAGGACGTCTTCCTGGGCTCATGGCTGGATGGGGACCAGTCTCAGGGCTCTTCATCTGCGGTACAAGCGCACCACAGTAAGGACCAGCCGGCCAGTACCAGGGCAGAAGACACAGTGGATGGTCCAAAAGGGTACAAGTCTGTGTCATTAGCTTCTTTGTCCGTTAAAACCCTCGATGGCCGATGCATGGGGACGAGGGTTCAGGGATTACCTTGCTCACAAGAACCTGAGCAGAACTTGAGAAGAACAGGGCAAACCAGGGTGCGGGAGGTTGCCTCAATAGCAGGTTTTGACTGCGTTTCCTCACGGCACCAGCCAGGTGCTCACCACGCACCATCAGGGTTGTACTACGTGAGCAATAATGACGAACAGCGCACATAAACTGCCCAACAAGGTAAAAGCTCGGTATGATCGGACATCCCTGGAAGTAAAGAACACATCTTGGCGATCGCTGAGCAAGATCGGGACGGACCTCAGCTCAGTCTGGACACGTTTGACTGTTGCATCAGCTACATGCCCACCACGATCGTCCGATGGCACAGTAAAGTACGAGGATTCCTGGCATTTGCGCCTTATATTGTCTTTACGTGGCAGTGTAGACGGTCAGAAGGGTGCGACGGGCCCCCTGCAGTCCAACATCCACAGAGGCGTTAACATCCGTTTCGTCTTCCAGCCCTTTGCCGCTACCCAAACAACCGGACAACGCGTCCATATGGGAAGACAAAATTGTCAAGGCGGTTCAAGTGGCCCACTGCGTCGCTGTTGCTCTTCTGGTCAGACTTGGAAAGTCCGGTCGAATAATCCATTCCAAGGGCAAAGCAAGTTGTGGCCCAGAACCGCCGCAGTTTGGGACCTCGATACACGCCAAATTGGTCTCTGGTGTGTAGACAAGAACCACAGGCTCTAAAAGCGTCGCGATCGCCAAGTTGAAGCGAATTTACGCGGACATCTTGTTCAATGCATGGTGAGGTGAGGTCTTGAGAACGGCACCTGTATTCCACCCTAGGAATAAAATGGCAGGCTTGCGCGCCGAAGATGGGTTTACGCAAGCAGGAGAGATGCTCCTCGCACAAGTATCTGCACGAACTTTCCTCGCAAGCCTTTTCGCGGGGAATTCAGATACTTGACAAAGATGCTGCACCGCTCCGTAGCTCGCCGTGCATCCTACTCTGTCGGGCAAAATCCACTACTTTGGTGGACATGCACTCCACTACATTAGTGGATTTGGCTCTCTTTCTGAGCACGCCCCTTCGGGGCGTGCAATAACAAAAGCAATGCTGCACATCCTTCAGATTTACCTACAACAATCTCAGCATTGCATAGTACCTCCGTCAAGCTAATTATTTCGGTCAAGCCTGTATCTATAGGATCGTGCGCTACTCGTTTCTGCGAAGACAGCAATGCCATTTGCCAGGTTACCGTTGCAAAGTAGGATTTGAAAGGGGGGTGGGACGGCCGCAAATGTTTATGGGAGTAATTTAAACGAATTCTTGAAGTCTTCTGTCGCTGGCCATGTGAGGTTCGCACTTTTGCCGGTTTTTTGGCATCCCCATCCTTGACTTGTTTGGACTCAGCTAATCGAATGTCACGACCATCGACGTGCATGTCTACTTCTTTCGTAGTGACTGCATGCCCTGCCAAGCCAATTCCTTGAAATGAAATGCGTGCAGGCAACACAGAGCGTTCACCTGAATTGAGCACTGATGCACCGGACAGACACTGAAGTCGTCTACAATCTAAACCAACATCAAGTTCAATTGTTCTGGTGAGCGTTACGATCCCTCTGCTGCTGTGAGTAGCCGTGGGTGTCTGCCCTGACCTGGCTTTGCTTGGAATGCCAATCTGATGAGGAGCATCTGGAGAGGACTGTGCACCCCAAAGAGTAGCAAGTAGCCCAGGTGCTTGTAAGGATAGTTGTATCACTTGTACTAGAAGGCATGCTGCTGATGTACTTCTCATTCCTTTAATGTCCTGGTGGATCACTTGCAGAAACCGTTGTGTGATGACTTCATGCAGGACGAATGGTCAGGAACAAGAGGTGGAGGGTCAGTGTCAAGGTGATACCATCAGCCGACACTCCTGCTCTGCTGCAGCCAGGCCGCAGATTTGGGAGGAACCTAGGCAGCACTGTGGCAACATCTGCACCGAGGGGACCCCGGAGGCCGGCCAGCGCCCTTCCATCCTGGCGGATCCCTGCAAGAAACACAGCTCAGCAGGAAGAACAGCAGGATGGCTTTGCAGATGGAGATGGAGAAGCCGCTGCTGCCTATTATCAGCCTCCGCCCTCACGCCGGCGTCTGCGGAAACAGGCAGCTCAAGAGGATAATAGACGGCTGCACCAAGCATGGGATGCGTGCTTTGATGACAATGTATTCAGGAACACATGTTTCCAAGCTGGTCAGCCTGCACGCCAAGCAGCACTGAAGCAGCAGCTGCAGGCAGAGTTTTTGACAGCTGCCAGAGCAGCCCTGCCCGCTTGCAGTCCATGCAGTCAGGCTGGGAGGGTGGGATCAGTGTGGGAGCAGGTGGAGACGATCAGCAGGCTTGTGTATGTCTCGATCAGCGGCAGGACAGAGGTCAGCCCCCCAGCATTCAGGTGTGGCGGGTGCAGTGCCGCCTTCACAGTCGATCCTGTGAGCATGGGATGCTTTCCTGCAACGCCACAGAGGCCGCTGGTTTACTACTCTGGAGCGCTCATGTTGCAGACGCATGAGCTCAGCCTCGCCAGCCCAACCTCAATGGTCGCCTGGACTAGCGCCCTGGAGGAGGTGCACGTCAGGAACGGCTGTGTGCCGTACGGGCAACTGAGTGGCCTGCCCAAAAATATCTGGAGGAACCTCCCAGTGGCGGTCAGACAGTGGCGCAGAATGGACATCGCCACACATGACCTCAACAGGCTTGGCGTGCAGCCCATCTGTTCGGAGGCAGGGCTCAGCGGTGACTCAGACTTGCAGCTCGGCCAGCCGCCGCCGCCCCAGGAGAACACTCAGAGGGAAGCAGCAGCGTCGTCATCGCCACCAGAAATGGAAGCAGGCAGCCTCGCGGCTCAAACTGGCAGAGATGCAGCTGAGGTGGGCCCGGCGACCCAGGAATCTCTGGACAGTCGTGCCTCCGGGGGCCCCACTGTGCAGTGTCCTTGCTGCTTTCGCACTTGCGTGGCAGCCATTGCTGACGCCTGCCTGGGACTCACGCAGCTCAGGGCGGCGGGCAAAGCCTCTGATTTCCTGCAGCCGAAGCTGCCCTATAGCCCCTTCATTGCTGATGAAGAGGTGAAGGCCTTGCTCGCTCAACGGAAGGCCTTGGACCCGGCGGCGCTGGAGCGGCCGGTCTGCTCTCAGTTCGTTGCTGCCACGCCAACCGCCTCAGACACGCAGCTGCGCCTATATGTGCAAGTGAGTCTCCTCGCATTTTTCTGGGATCTTGTTGCGCTTACTGATGTTGGCATGCATCTCATATATCCATGATTTTTTTCTCTTTTTTTCCTGGCCCCGGCTGGCAAGGGTAATACTTGGCAGCACCCTAGCGTGCCTTGCTTCAGGTGGTAAAAATACTGAATACCATGCCCACGGTTGATTGGGTCTTGCTTGGATCTGGCGAGTTCAACAAGGGGTAGGGTTATGGCAGCCTTAAATTGCAGCTCTGCAGGATGTACCTTGCTTGGCAGGAAAGCGTGTAACAAGAAGATGTGCTGGTGCTTTGGAGCCGGTCTGACACTCCCGCATGTGCTTGTGCGTAGGGCGTGGCAGCAGCAGTTTGCCGCCACGGGTATGTTCTCGTGGCGGCAAACCTGTTCACACCGGAGTGCTTTGTTTACTACGAGTTGCTCCTGCAGCGTCTGCTGAAGGAGTTCAAGCCTGAGGAGGGCAAGGATCTGAAGTACTTCTTCATTGACATTGCTTGCCAGTTTGACCCATATTGGCGAAGGTATAATCTTTCGTCCATCATGCCTGGCGTTTACGTCAAGATGTGCCCTGTACAATTATTGCATGGAACAATTTCACTCCTAGTGTCTAGTACTAGTCATGCTATGAGTGTGTGGATTCGTCGGAGTGCACAGCAGCGTCCCCTTTGAATGGTGATGTGTTGTGCTGGCAGGATGGTTCAAGGAAACGTGGAGGGTATGCCTGGCCTGGCAGTGGGGCCGTGGCATGTGAAGGCTCACATTCCGGCATGCCAAGAAAAGTATGGCGCCCGCCGCATGCTAGCGGCAGGAAACTCCTTTGGTGACAACATTGAACAGGCTTGGGCACATTACAGGAAATTTGCACACATCTTGAAGCGCATGGCGACTGCCACGCGGGAGGACTACATGACGGACCTGGTGAGTTCTCCTTTCATATGATGCAAGCTCTTGTAGCCTTGCTCGATGTTGCAGTTTGTAACCCTGTAGGTGCGAGAAGTGACAATGTTGGTCCATGTGCAGGCGATGGCTTGGCAGCGAAAAAAGGAGCGCAGGTTGCCCAAGCAGCTGCTTGAGTGGCATAGGAGGGCTGCTCGACTGCTGGCACAACTGCGGCAGTCCACGGGGGCCCTCAAGCAGGAGATTGCCCAAATCAAAGCCCCCGAGTTGCAGGTAAAATGCACCCCTCCTAGTTGCTGCACCTGTCTCTACTGATTCTCTGGGGAGATGCCATCTTGATATATCCTGCAGTCTGCAATGCTTTGCATGCTCGCTTATTGGCTGATGAATCAGGTGCAGGGTGGCGGTGGCTCAGGAGGCGTCCCATCACCGGCAGGCCAGGATCCTCTCCAAGGCGGCGCTGGTGCAGGCGCAAGTGACGAAGCAGAGGTGTGTTGGTCCTTTTTGAAGGCTCTTCTCTAGCATGGAATAAGTATCAATGGGTATGCTAGTGAGAAGGAGGTGCTCAGAGGACTCAGAGTAAAGAGCTGCCTCAGAAGAAAGTATGCAAGCAGATTGTTTGTTTTGCACGCAGGGGTCTGCCCGGGAGCAGCGGCAGACATCGTCTGAGGGGGCATCAACAAGCGCGCCCACCATCCCGGTGCTGCTCCACTCTGCACCTTCAGTTGGCTGTACTGGTGCTTGTTCATATGACATGATAGGACATTTGACATGTGACTTATGACATGACAGGACAAGACATGACAGGATGTGCATACTGGTGGAGTTTTTGTAAAGAGCAAATGGGATGCACACCTTTGGAAGATACATAAAGATGCATGAATCACTGATGTCAGGATTCTTACTCGCAGGCCCGTCTTACATGGGAGCACCACTACCAAGGCTGCTTGGAGGAGTTGTACGCGCTGGGTGGCAGTGTGACTCTCGCAGCTGAGGGGCAGCAATCGCTCTCCGAGCAAATGCGGCATGAGCACCGCCGAGTCCTTGAGGGCAAGCTGGCAGCGTGGGAGCGCAGGCACCGGGTACAGCTGCGGTGGGTGGAGGCAGACCGGTTGTACCAGGAGATAGGGGGTCAGCGGAAGAGGTTCATGATTCAGCAGCTACATGCTTCCATTGCAGCCAGGTTCGTGGATTACTACGCCCTACAGAGACAGCTGGAGACAGCGGCATATCGTGAGCGCACTAGCCTGAAGCGGTTGCGGCGCCAGATGGAAGCCATCGTGTCCAAAGTCAGCGATGACATCCTTCAGCTGCGGCGCTGGCATGCCGCCCCTGGGGACTATCAGGGAGCGCAGTATGACTGCCAGCGCTTGACCGCCCCTGGCTTGCTCGCGGTAGACACATTGCCGTGGCAGCGACAATCTGCTCAGGCAGGGTTGCTGGCTAGGAAACTGGCCGCGCTGGCGGAGCAGCAGGAGCGCTTGAAGCGGTGCTCCGAAGAGATGACCATCGTGCGGCGTGAGGCCAGGGATATGGTAGTGTTTTATGAGCACTACGCCCAGCAAGTGCAGCAAGCCGCTGGGAGGGGAGAGCGCCGCCTGCCCAGCGCCCGACAAGTTCCCCATGCGGCGGAGCTGGGGGAGGCGGGTGTGCATGCAGCCCTTGAAGCTTTCCAGCTCGGGCAGCAGGTGGTGCTCCTCTCCAAGCTTGAACAGTATCAGCACTTGGGCGGCATGGCAGGCAATGCTGTGGAAGCGCTGCACGCCGACCTCACAAACCTGGACAGCGGCACCAGCTCCGACTCGGACTGGCAGGATGCGCGGTCCGATGCCTCCTCAGACAGCAGCGGCGGCGATGATGAGGACACATAAATATTGGCACATTTGAAAATTTGGCAATGAGCATCTCGCCTTGTCTGCCAATTTTGATGTTCTCGATGCTGTTTCAAACTTTGAAAGTCAGTAGCTTCTATATAGAGTACAGTAATCTTCTATAGAGTACAGTAATCTGATTGTTCTACAATTCATCAGATCCTTTTTGGGAAGGGAGTGCGCTGTGGAATCATCTGCCAATTGGCTCAAAAATCTCAAGATCTCTTAGCAGCTTGTTCTCTCCACACACTTAAAGCAAATAATTAACACAGAGTGCCAGCTTCTTATGTTGTTAATGTAAATATGCATTGCTGTTAAAAATTATCAGTTGTTCAAGCGAAAGGCAGCCTATTGAAACTTCCTGCAACTCTTGCAATTCATGTAGCTCTGAGCAGTGCCTCTCTCTATCTCATATAAGTGTCAAAATGTGATCAATGCCTGTCGTGAATGGAGGTGTCCCTGTCATGTTTTTAAAACTTTGATGAAGGTCCACCAAATTAAATTCGTTGAATTTTATTTTTGGCAGCATATCATAATATTATGATAAAATTATACGGCTAATACTACAAATTAATATTAGTATTAATACTTAAAATTTGTATATATGTACAGGTGTCCACGTTGTTAATAGTTAATAGCATGTTGACTGCCAGCAGCCAAAAAATGAACAGTATGAACCTTGACAAGAATTGCTACTTAGAAAGATTGCCTGCCAGGTTGTGAAGCTTCCTTAGTTAGAGGAAGGCCATGACCCACTGCCCACCATTAATGACAATAAAGACCTTCAGTCTTCAAAAGATTTGTATTGGTTCTAAGAAGATATGTCTGTCATAATGTGATTTTTTGATGACTCTTGGAGAGGTCATGTCAACAGTCGGCAACATGCGCCCATATGGCATGCATGTGACTCTGGACCAGATCCTCAAGGTGTAATTATAGTAAATATCTGGTTAGCTACCTATAGGCTGAGCATGTTGCAGTACCGTCATTGGCTTCACTTTCTACCAAAACCTGGGGGGACTTTAGTGTCCATGCAAGCCTGTGAGTGATCATTCTCATGTCGACAGCTTGTTTGGACCATCCAAATAAATGACCATGATATTAAAATATTTATCAGAAGCCAATTAGCCCTTCAGCTTCAATTAATGTTTAACGAGTCACCCATTGCATGGACTTTATCTCCACATTGTGAATTCGAGTTTCAAGCCTTAATATTTGCAGTGGCTTTAATTCTGCTTTGCAAGAATTATCAGATAAAAAAGAATAATGCATATATTTGACCAATTGGAGCAACAAGGCTTGAAGCCTTGCGAGCCGAGCTTGTTCAATATAATTAAATATAAAATAAATGAATGCAACAATAATATCAATCTGATCTATTGACAACAATATTACACTGTAGAGGCGCCTTCTAGTTATAATTGAGTGATTGCTTTTTAAGAGTACACTGAGGGCAATGGTGTGGCAAATAACTAGTGGGTACCCACTATTCACTTGCTACCAACACCGGTGTTGGGTAGCCATTGTGGCAACTTGCAATTGCCTGAAACGTTGATGCACATGTGTACGTGCCCACTGGCCACGGGCATGGCATGGGTTGCACCTGCAGCACAAGACATGCGTTGCTCATGAGCACATCTCGAGATGCTTGATGCTTTAAAGAAATTTCTCTCAGGTTATAATGTTCGACGGTGGTCCCACTGGAATCTCTTAATGGGTAGCCTTACGCCATTTATACTAGTACTGACCCGATGGCATCATTATGATCATCAGCATGATGCTTAAGGCTCCAAGGCTTTGGCCCGCGGCTTCAACCCGATTTCTACAGCACTTCTACACTTGGATCATACTCTTGCTTTCCTGAGATCTCACCTGTACATGACCAGTGCCCAGTGAATGAGGGCGGTGTGTGCATGCATGGCTCCCGCCTTCAAGGAAGTTCAGTGGTTGAAGATTACTAGGTTTCCTGCACACACAGCCGTGGTGCTTGAAGGAATTTCGAAAACCACACTCTTCGAGAAGGCATTTCAGGGTTTCGTTTGAGCAAGATTACAAAGGTGGCAGGTCCTATGTTCAGAGGTGTGCTGCCCCAACCCTGGACTGCAAAAGCCTCTTCATAGCGTGCGATACCTACAGGGCCGGTCAAGAGACTCTTTCACAAGAATACCATCAATAATCAATATTGAAAGAGTCTAAATATTGACGCTGAGTGCGTGCTGCACGGACAGCACGTCCTCAACCCTGGCGATCTCAGATGGCTGCTCGATGTAAAGAGATGTGCCCATCAAGGAGGGGCACCCACGCTGTGCAGCAAATTGACACCCCAATTCTGTCGCTTGTGGCACATTTGATTGATACACATCGCGTGCGTGTACCATAGCGTGGGTGCCGGCAAGATAAGGGCATCACCTTTGCGCCATCTGATGTGACATGCCGTGTGTCTTTATGCAGCGACCAAGAAGTGCGATGATGCTGAGAAGAATCTTGTAGCAATTCTTCCACGTTCAACATTCTATGTGAGTGGATTTCGACACCGACATCGTAGAGAAACAGCAAGAACGAGCCAGGCTGCTCAATGACAGATGGGGTTAATAATATTATAAGATAGGCTCAGGGGATTTATTTTCTTGCCCTCCACCGCCACTACCTTGTGGCGGTCAGCAGCAGTGCTCTGTCTTCAAGCAGAAGTGCTCCATCCCACTGGCCACTTCAGATTCGAAGGTTGAGCATGTGAGGCAACCGGGAGCAGAATTACCTTACAGATTGTTACATGCATGATATCTGGTTACCGTCATGATTGTTGCGCACATGTGCAGAGAGGGACAAGTGAGTGACTAATATTAGTTGCGTAGAGCGCATGGATGTGCAACGCCTTGTAGTGAGGCAGACTTGGTCACAACCTACTACAGTCCTCATTGCAATATCAAATTTAGGACATAAAAAAAATTGATGCTACATTTGCGTCATGCTCACACGCCAATTCTGACTAAGCTTGAAACTGACTTAGCTTGAAAGTGCAAAGATCACATTGCAAGTCACTCTCCAGCCGCCGGTGGGCGCCTCAGAAAGCGAAGGCACCTCTCGGGAACTGCCACCATCTGATTGCCCCCAATTGCTTCCAAGGGTGTTCTGCCTGCTCTGACTTCATCTGTGTCGCTCAACCATGCCTTCTGGTGTCCAGCCCCAGTTGCGTCTGTGATGGTGAGCCCGCAAATAACACCAAACCCCTCAAGCTCAGCACCGTGGAACCGTGTGCCAGGCCCAATATGCACCACCTCTGCCGTCCCCACTATCCTCCTGTCATCTGTTAGGACATAGACTGTGTCATCTGGCAGAATCTGCACGTCACTGTGCGCGCTCGAATGGCCTCTGGCTTGCGGCGAGGGGTTCAGCTGACATGCCAGCCCTGCGATGACACCCATTGCAGCTTCCATGTTGATCCCAGGGGAGGAAACTTCCAGGGACGGTCGACCTGCGCGCACCAACACACAGCTGCTTACAATCCGCGATTATTACCGCATTCAAGCAATATCTTCCCTAGTGTCTTGCTAGGATGTCAAGCTCAAATTTATTCCTGTTGTTAGTATTACCCAGATGACCCTTAGGTGCGGCACTCTACCACATCATATGTAGCAGGGTGCGTGAGTGACAGGCATGACTCAGGCAAAGGGGCAAGCACAGCATGTGGAGCAGGGTGCGTGAAAGACAGGCATGGCTCAGGCAAAGGGGCAAGCAGACACTTCAGCATTGAGAGACAAGACATGAACAAATCAACTACACCAGCGTATGAGAGCAGTCAGTTGACAAGTTCACAGGAATGACAGAGCAGGATTTTGTACATGCCTGCTGGGCCATCTGCAGAGCGGTAGGAGGAAGCTGGCTCCTCATCGGCAGCGAGCTCCAGAGCAGGATCAAAGAAGACCATGGCGCCAGACAGCGGTGACTGCTCCAAGGCTGACTGCGACTGCTCCGCTGCCGTAGCACTCCCACCTAGACAACACATGCCTGTCGTCAGCTTATTGCTGACAATTACCTGTCGATAAACCTTCGGGGTATGATTCGCATGGCATTATAACTTAGAAACTCACTGTGAGTGGAATCATATAAGCCAGGACAAAGAGAGCCATGATGGCTCCTCACCTTCTCCGGCGCGCGCCGCATTCTGCTCCTCAGCCAGCAACATTGCCAGCGCCACACCAGTTGCAGCCTCTTCGACGTTCATGGGCGAGCTCCCGGCAGCGCCTCCGAGAGCCACCTTCAGCCGTTTTGGATGACAGAGGGCCGCTGCAATGTGCCG
Organism: Coccomyxa subellipsoidea C-169; assembly: GCF_000258705.1. Lineage (NCBI taxonomy): Eukaryota > Viridiplantae > Chlorophyta > Trebouxiophyceae > Coccomyxaceae > Coccomyxa > Coccomyxa subellipsoidea. Next base: position 398,625 of record NW_005178035.1, read on the forward strand.
GTAGTCGATCACCAGCACAGCCATTTTGGCCGGCGATGCGGCATGCCCCTGCATGCTCAGCCGCACGTTGGGGACTGGCACAGGCTGCGGCGACTCATCTGCCAGCAAGCAGCCGTGCAACGGCGACTGGCTCGCACAAGCTGTGGGCTGCGGCGGCACTTCGCTGGCCTCAGGCAGGACACCCTCTGCCTGCCCTTCTGGCTCTGCTGGGTCACTGTGCTGCTGCGCTGGCTGGTCATCCGCATCTGACTCAGAGAAGAGGTTCCCAACCTCGTCTTCGTCGCCCTCAGTGGGGGGACCCCAAAACTCTGCGGCTCTGGCGGTTGGGCGCCTGAGCCTGCCTCGGCTGCCCCTTCTGGGCCGATTGCTGCCACGCGCCCCGCCTGTGCCGCGGCGGCCACGCTTCCTGCCCCGACCCCGCCCATGCCCTTCCTGCACGCCCCCACCGGTGGCTGCCTCTCCTGCACCCCGTCCCTCCACATCTGCGCGTGCCCCACCGCCTTCCCCTGCCACCGCTGCCTCGGGCTCCCCCTGGCTATCTGTCTGCACGCGCGCCTCGAGGAACCATATCTCCATATGCAGCTGGGTGCCATCGCTGCCTGGCTGCACAGCGCGCACCAAACCAACAGGAGCCTTGGCAGCACGACCCAACTGGGACAAGTTGCGTGCTGGGAACTCCCCGTCGCGGTGCAGCGTGCTTGTGACGGCCCAGAGAGCGACACCAATCGAGGGAGTGCTCTCCCCCAACTGCGGCAGGTAGTGGCACTTGTCGAAGGTCCAGAGCAACTCGTCAATCTGCTTGAGTTTGACCACGGGCAGGCCGCTGCTCACTCCTGCAAACATGTGAGCGCCTCAATTGACTGGCTATCATTCCCTTCCATCAAATCTGCAGAAGTTAAAGCCTTCTCGGGTGTGCAACAGTCACCAGGTGATCAGAGCTTCCAGCTGAGAGCGCCCACTCACCCTTGTTAACAATGGACTTGGCCGCTTCCATCTGAAGCTGTGACTTCTTCGGCGCCTGTAACAACAATAACTTACAATCAGTGTGTTCAGCCAAACTCGCTTTCACTGCACCAGCAGCTTGACAGATGAGAGGCGTTCACAAAGCACATGCAAACATAAGGATCCTCAACAAGATGCCCACCTTCTGCCTTGCTGGTCTTTGCCGTGCCGGTTGGGCTGCGGCCTCAACAGCGGCTGTGATCTCTTCAACCGCCGCCGCACTCGGCTCCAGTCCACCTGCATGACAGCATCCATTAGCTGCCAGCGCATAAGATGTCCAGAGGAAATGGTGAGGACATGTTATTAATTTGCCAGGCATAAGATGTGTAGGCGCTGATCGTTACAGCCATCATGGATAGCTACCTTCTGGATGCTCAAATCTAAGCAGCCCTTCCACCCTGGCGAGCAGCGCGCTTCTGGTGAAGATCACTGGCCGCTGGCCTCTGTCAAGCAGGAACCGCTTCAGCTCTGCAACGGTGGATGAGGCCTTGAGGCTGAACGCAAGCCACCGTTGGACGATGTCCTGCTCGGCTCCCTGAGCGCTGAGCTGCCTGCGGCTGATCCCTGGCTGTGGCGCTTGCGAAGGTCCTGCAGCTTCTGCCTCTGGGGCTGCGGGACCCTGCATGCCGCCTGCTGCAGCTGTGGCGCCCCTCTGCGCCTGTCCTTGGGCTGTCTGGCCTGCCTGAAGTCCACTGGCCTGGAGATACGAGGCTGCCATCACTGTCCTGTTCAGGTTGGGCACTGCTGCCAGCAATCTGCTGGCGCTCTTGCTGAAGCTGACTTTCTGATTGAGGTGTCTCGTTGCAAAGATGGCGGTCGAAGTCGTCCCATTGTCTTCGAGGCGAGCCTGCTGACCACCAATGATGCCTCGAATCTTGCTTGATCGCCTATCGGCTCTCTTCCTCTCCAAGTCGCCGGTCTCTGCCTCTGAACGCAACGCAAAAGTCAGAGTTAGTTACTCTGTGTCAAGGTCATGGGGAGATTCAAAACATAGGTGTTCCCAACCTTCAAAGATGGAGTGCTTATTGAGACCTACCAATCACTCCTTGATGCATGATAAAATTCAACTTATCCTCATTGAGATCCTTGCCCCTGGTTTGGGCTGCAATGACGCAGTCCTCACAGCATTTGTGGGTAATATTTCTGAGCTCTGGATACTTTTCGCTCTCAATCTTCCCGCGAATAGAATAGTAGCCATTAGCTCTGGACAATGCTGAAGGTTCATCTCGGCCAAGGCAGCTCTGATGGAAATATCTGACCCCTGAGTCCACGGCATTGCAACGTTGCAATGGCACCCTTGCCTCTTGTTTGAAGACCCAGTCGGCAACAGCGTCGTGGCCGTATTCGTCCTTTGTCAGACCTTCTGAATAGAATCTGATAATATAATCACAACCTACACAGCGAGTCAAGCGTTCTGAACTTGCGCAGTTCGGATGAAGCTTCTCCTTGTCACTGCCACACTTGTAACACGGGATCCTAGCAATAATAAGTGACATGCTCGGTACAGAAACACATCACTGATCATTCTCCATGCTTACTGACGAAAGGCCTAATTTTTATTACCAAAATGGCATGCTATGGAATGTGTTACCAGGTGGCATGGCCCCTGATTGCCAATAATCCACCACATTAGTAGCGTTTACATCCACTAAAGTAGTGGATTTTGATTACTCGGGTGCCCTGTGGTGGAAGCTGCATTTGCAGAATCCCGTAGACAGCTCATGCCAAAGATATATGCATTGTTCGAAAGCTGTACCAATTTTATACCTAGACCAAAATCATCCTCCATTAATGCTCGCCCCGTCCTGGGGTTCTTAGATCTGCTTGGATTTCTCTCGTCAATTCTTCCTGACTTGATACCAGCTGTCAATCGGCGCAGGGTGTGTCAGCAGAGATATCCCCTCATGAATTCATCGCTGAAACTTCTCTTCTGTGCCAAAGACCGGTCTCCAGTGCATTATTAAAGCCAAAGGTGTGCGCACATTTCTCCCCTATGAGGTGCTTTGATGGCATCGGTGGGCATCCTTATGGCGTCTCACAGCAAGGCTCGTGTCAATCCCGTAGATTTCTTGCAGAATTTTTGTTACAATCTAGCAGGTGCAATCGCTTGAGGGTGTCCGCTCCCTGGCAACAGCCGCCTCGTCGGTCAATGCAGGTATGTTTGCCAAGTATGGTTGCAGAGTTACACGCACAAGTAGCCCATCTTGCCTGGTGGGACCGTAGCCATATCACTAAACCTTTTGCTGCTTCATTCATCTGATGTTCCTGCAGGCACCGGTTGCACCTTTGAGACTTCCTTTGGCAAGCTCATGACAGCAGAGGGCTATGGTAGACGTGCCCTTCTGTCTGCCGCTCTTGGCTGCATTGCTATTAGTCAGCTGGCGGCAGACAACCCAGCCCATGCCGAGCCAGACATCTCAGTATCAAAGACTTTTGTGCGTAAATCCTGGGAAAAGAAGTTCTCCAAAGCCTATCAAAAATGCTAGCCCTTCTGACATGGCAGTCACGATCCTGAAGGGATATGGACACAAGAATGTCGTGCCCCTAGACACAAAGTCTTTTGAAAGTAGGAAGTGCACATGGCCGCCCTCAGGGGCAGCAGCATCTGACGAGTACGTTGTCATTGTTGACAGCTATTTACACCTAAAGACGCATCACAAGCGGTAGAGGTACAGAACATCATGTAGTGTGCGAGGCAAGTTGAGCCTTATAATATGCATAGAATATGCCAAGCCATGTTCTTTTTTGGGCGCAATGGAATCTGCTGTTTGCTGTTTGATGAACCATTTCCTGCTCAAGATGGATGGCTAATATTGTGATGTGGGGTGAGCAGGAAACTGGTCGATCTGGACCTGGACGTTCTAGGCCTTTCACAGTGGCAGGGAAATAAGCTGGTAGGTGTCCTGACGGGCACGACACTGCGTATGGATCCTGATGCGACATAACGTTTGCTGAGAGTCTGTGGCTTCCCCGGTGGCTGCATACTCGAGGCAAGTCCCCTTTCTTTGCTTGGTGCCTGGAGACGAGATGGGCTGTACTCCCTACATCTGTAATTCTCCATGCTTACTGACGAAAGGCCTAATTTTTATTACCAAAATGGCATGCTATGGAATGTGTTACCAGGTGGCATGGCCCCTGATTGCCAATAATCCACCACATTAGTAGCGTTTACATCCACTAAAGTAGTGGATTTTGATTACTCGGGTGCCCTGCGCCGTAAATCACTTTTCTGGCTGACAAGGTGGTCCTCTCCTTTCCCGCCAAAAGCTTGCCTGTCCACGCAGTACAGACAGCCTGTCCCAACAAAAAAGTGCACCGCACGCCTTGGCAGTGCCCAGGGCATGCTTTGCAGGCCCTAGCTAGCTGTAGGTGCCAAATTGGCACAGCAGAGCTGCTCACCTCCCCGCGCCAAGCTTGGCGCGGGGAGCCTTACTAAGTAAGGCGGTCAATCACTGACTGTACACGTCACATAATTTGCATCAGTGTGTGCATGCGCCACTGACATGCGCATGTGGCTATGCCCCATAGGATTGTCGCCTGCATACGCAGCTCAGGCAACATGTGGCATGTTGTGCAAGGCTTGCGGATCTGGACATCATTCCGGGCATCATTCTGGAATCTGAGTGCCTACAGTCACTACACGGTGCAGATGCTATATGCGATTGACATCTTTAAGTCAGATGCACAAGTGCACATGCCATTAGGATGACTGGTCCGCAACGGTGGCCAAAGTTTGGCGCAGTCAATCATGACAAGTGCCACAACAAAGCATTCATGCTGTCCACAAAGATGTGGATACTTGACAGAATTGCAAACACACTGCTGCTGTTCAGTCCTTCCAACAGTTGACCAGCGCCTCAAGTATCACAGATGCTGTCATGTCAGTCCTCTTGCAGCAGGATGCTGTTGAGACATTCATTTGTCTTTGGTAGTCCCTAAAACAAAGCCAAGCTCCGACTGCTTCTGCTCTAAATCATTCATGCTAAGGTTCATAGGGATGCAGTATCACCAACCATCAGTCACATTCCCTGTTGATCAGGAGATCTGCCAACTTTCTCCTGCTGATCACATCACATTGTTGCTATGCCTGAGCCGGAGCATCACGCTCCCATCTCACGGCCTCCGTCCTTCCAGGACACAGATCGGCGCCTGCCTTCAAGGCAAGTTTGCAGGCCTGTCAGATCAAGCGCTCCACGCACTCTTCACAACAGCATGACAACTCATCTATTCTACGTCAGAGCTCGGCGTCGGCCTTTTTGCCCGAGGTGAAGCCGGACACTATGTTCTTGGCGCTGCTGTAGGCCTTGGACAGGCCCTCTTTGGCCTGGTCCACAGCTGCTTCAGCCACATCCTTCGCCTTGCTCAGCACCTCCTGTGCACAGACACACACAACAGCTTCAGTGCAAATACGGCCTTGCAGTCACAGACCGAGCCGGTAAATTTTCATCACTTGCACATGTTTCCCTACGCCATCCACAGCCCTAGATATACATCTTCTTCTGATTTCCAAGAGGTGCATTCACTAGTTTCAAAATTCCCTCCTTCCTTGGAAGAACACCTCGCAGGAAGCCATGCCTGCTGTGCATACTGGAAGGAGAGAATGCAAACAACAACCCCTAGGGTGGCCACTTGACCAGGTCAAAGTGGTATGGCGCCTACAGCATCCCTGAAAGTTGGTGCAAACTATGTATACTTCAGCACAACAGCACACTGCAGCAGCGGAGAGCACATCAAGGCTCATCAGGCAGCTCAGCGCACCTTGGCTCCCTCCACAGTGGATTCCACAGCGGAGGCCGCCTCTCCCTTGGGCTTCTCCTCGAACACCTCCTCTTCGTCATCCTCGTCATCGTCCTCTGCGGCCCACACAATCAAACTCCAGTTACAGGAATATGTGGACGTCCATGTGCACACGTCAGGCTGCACTTGCATGTTGAGTTGCTCATGACGAGCAGCACAGAGAGCTACAATTTGCCGTGTTTTGCATGCAGCTTTTTTTTGGTGGGCAGCCACGAAAAGGCGTCTCTAACAAGTGGGGTGCGTTTTTTTGGGGCCCTTTCAAGCAGTCAAGCAGCGTAACTGTTATTAAGGCTGTTTGTTACGTAACGAGGGATGACAAATCGTTACCTGAGTACGGGTCGCCTCCCTTGCCCACCATGCGCTCTACACTGGCCCTGTCATACATCTGGCCGCCCATGCCCATGTCCTACACAGGCAGCAAAGAACAACATATAAATGTCACATGACCGCAAGCATGCGTAATCTTGCATCAGGCGCGCGAGCTGTGTCTTATTGCTCCTGCGAGCATTTTCGCTGTTGGGCGGTGCTGGCTTGACCGCGTGCACAGGCAGCAACACCCCAGCATGAATACCTGCGCAACTGCATGCTTTGCCGCGCATGTGTTGGCTTGGATCAAGCACACAAGCTGTACGCTGTTGCTGTGAGCGTCTGCTGACTTCCTGAAATGACTGCTTCAATACAAGCGCCTGCTCAGGAGTGTGCAATAAAGAGCCGCTTACGATCCTGCTTTTGCAACAATGCTGCCAAGACTTTGCTTTGTAGTTGTAGTCCACTGGACCTAAAGGCACCAAGTTGACCTCAAGGTGGGGCACTTTCCTATCACAGCACATGACGTACAAAGCCAAGATGCAAAAATTTGGTCTGAGCAGGTGCAGCAAGGGGATGTGGGCAGCTGCTAGAAGGCAACCGTATACAGGGAGATCAACCCTCACTCCCGTTGAAAAGGTAACACAGCTTATAATTTCCCCCCTAAATGGGTGATACACCTTACAAAATTCTGTCTGGAAAGGAAAGGTGCGAGGGGACGCCGTTGTCTTGTCACATCCTTCCTCGCGTGAAAAGGCAAGAAAGCCTTCAAGTCATAATCTAAAGGGTAAAGGGGAATGCCGCCGCACCTTCATGCCGGCCATCATCTTCTGCATCTGGGCCTCCTCCGGGTCGATGACCTGGAATGCCTGCCCGGGTGCCCGGTCTTTGGGCAGCGGCGGCGGCTTCTGTTTGCATGCGCCTGTCACGTCGTAGCACAGCCAGTTGCTGAACTGCGAGCGGCTCATCTTGCCCTGCGCGCACAACAGAGAGCTGGACAGGGCCTTGTTCAATCCTGTTTGTTCCTGAAAGAGGGCTAGTATCCAGAAAGACTCTTTTGAGAGTGGCACTGCCGAGCTGGCAGCGCAAGGGACAATTATGTCAAAAGCGTGCCATCCCGGAAAACGTTCATCTGACAAGCATCGAGAATCGGCGCCAGTCTCTCGAAACAGGCTGCCTCACCAGGTTGATCTTGCAGCACCTGTGTTTCAATGCAAGGCAGTGCCAGCAAAACTGGGCTGTTGCATCCTTGGATGCTAGAGGCTAAGCAAATTCAAGCAACTCCAACCAGACTGCTGTCTGGAAGACTGATCCCTTGGCAAATAAGGATACCTAGACTGACAGGCATCAAACTCTGTATGTCAGGTCTTCTGGCAGCTACGCATCTGTGCTGTTCACTGAGCTGTGAAAGGAGCAGGTCCCAACCTGCCACAGTTTCTCTGCAATGTCGGTGTCGTGGTCGGACAGCACTTCCTGCGCAGCGCGCTGGACGGTCTTGCACTCCTCGCGGCACTTGCCCAGCTCCTCATGCTCCACCAGCTTGAGCTTCTTGCCGTCCTCAACCAGGTCTATCTTGGCGATCCACTCCCCCTCGTCCTTGGCTGGGTCCCCCATCTTCTCCACCATCTCCAGAATCACCAGCTCCTCCAGCTGCAGTGCAGGAAGAATATATATATATTATTACTATTACTAACACCCACAATAATACTGATACCAGTACAATCACAAGTGCCATTTACTACATTCTAGGGGCCTGTTGGGAGCCAGCTGAAGCTCATTGATCTTATAGCACCCTGTTCCTGCCAGAGGCAAGGTGTAGGTCAAAGGCTGCCACATGTTCTACTCCTTGGTGTTTGATACTAAGGTGCAAGGCATTGGGATGTGTAAAAATGGCATTGCTCGCAATTGCAGAGACTACTGCGCATGAGAGGTGTCAGACAAGTTGTCTGTACCACAAGTTAGGGGTTGCACAGGAAGGCTCACCTTCTTTCCGGGCTTGAGGGCATCCCTGGCGGACTTGACTTGCCTGTAGGCGTTTTTGCCCACCGCTTCACAGACTCCACATCTAATGTAAGGCAGGTCAGATTTGACTGGTAAAGCATCGGGCTCTCCGCCAAGCTGGGCGCTTGCTTGGGTGGCCAGCACTGCCAGCGCCAAGAGTGCGCCACACCACCGCATTCTCATCAGATGGACCTGGAAATATTAATTAGGATATTCAGGCCGATGCAGGTCAACATCGTGTCGCAGCCGGCAGGATCAAACTGGGCATCACAGATCATAGCTTGTAGAAGTAGGCTGGTCGGTTAAGCGTGCAGCAGCAACAACAAAGCTTCGGAAAATTTCCGAGTGAAGCAATGTGATATTGTAACACTAAGCTAAAGTCACGAGAGCATTGCCGCAAGTTCTGATTGATCCAAAGATCAAATCAACTTTGCTAAGGTGATGAAGCGGGCCCGAGCAACAATAAGGAATCATTGATTTTGCTTCAAAGGCCAATTTAAGGTCTGTGTGGGCTTTTACATCCTCAATATGACAGGATTTCAGAGTTCCAAGACACTGAGGTGATCACCTGCTGCGTTGATGCTCGTGGGGCTCGTTGATACTGTATACGTATGGACACCGTTGAGGGAACTTTTCCAATAGATGGGAGTGCTTACAGTTCTCTTGAATGGTCATTCGAGCTTCCTCAAAATAAGAAGGATCCAGAGCTTGAGCCTGATCAGGCAATTGTGCCTTTTCTCTTCTCACTTGCTTCTCACGCTCTTCTGCTCGAGATCCATCTCTGAAATAGGAAATTCTGCAATCAGTGCATTAGGTCAAGTGCTTGCTGGAATATTGATCATTAAGGAATTCGCGGGAGCATGTCACGCAGCATGGTGTTTTCCTCTGGGTTGGCATGTCAACGTGCAGCACACTCCTTTCTTTCAATGCATGCACATCGCCAATCAGGGAGCAGAAGAACGTATCAATCATGGGCCGCATTGCAGACTCCCTTGTTGAGCAAGAGATGTATACCCTGCGAAGAAGACCACGGATCCCTTAGATTCATGGGCATCTGCGAGTCGATGGACAGGAGCAAAGCAGAGTCTCTGATCGCTTCAGAGGTAAATGCCATTGTTTTGTTACCAAAGGAGATATGGAGGAATCATTACTCAACACCAAAGTTGTTGTGGGACTTGCCAACAAGAAAGCTTGCTGAGTCAGATGTGATCATTTGTGCAGGCAGAAGGCTGGGATTTGGCCGAAAGTGAGCAGAAGCACCTTCTGATACGAAGAACATTCCGGACGAAGAACTTCGTCAAGGTACGAAGTATGTGCTGCATGGGATAAGAGATCTCGCTAGCTGCCCTTTTTCTTGTATCCAAAGCACAGAAGCAATACACGTGTTTCTGCAGGCGTTGGAGTTGTGCAACCGCTTTGGAGAGGTGGCTGAAGCAGAGGGGCACCACCCAGACCTGCACATCACGGTGAGTCCCCAATTACCTTGTACAATTCTACAATCCAAGACCAGCATGCTTCAACATAGATCACATCAGCATATCCCAGAACTCTGTCAATCAAGTTCAGGGGTGGAACCGTCTCACAGTGGAGTTGACCACGCACTCAAGGGACGGCCTGACAGAAAATGACTTCATCATGGCAGCAAAACTCAATGCAGTCCCCAAAGATGACCTGCTGTCCAAAAAGAAGGCCTGAATCTATATTGATCACTGCAAGGAGAACCTGTGTACTTCAACTGTGTGAATGCAATACAAAATGGCGATATCCGGCTGCATAAGGTGCCTGCTGCACTGAATGGCTGTACTTGTCTGCTTGAGCGATTTGAAGGTTAGATGTGCTGAAGGTCAGATGTGCAACACTGGCGATGCTTGGCAAAACGGAATATAGAAAAGATCTGGTTGCATCTGCCCCATTGTATTGTGTTGTTTAGTTGCGCATGAGGCTATTGCCAAGCTCATTCTAGATAAAGGCTCTTGGAGAGCAAACTGTGTTGTGCCTCCAAACGCTGTGTCTCAGATGCCAAATGTACCTACTGCATGCACTTGCTCCCCATAATTTAAGGTGTATGATTGATGCTAGCTGGCATCTGGCAGACATCTTCGGAGCAATCCTTGTAACATGACCTCCTGACACATTGGTGACAACAACACAATTCTTCTCGTGGGAGCAATCATTCCCAAGACACGCAGACATGCACTTCAGCCACCCATTAATATCAGTTAAGAGCACTTCTGAGTAGTCACAAGCAAGACTGTACCTACACGACTGGCATACTGTAGCTCAGAGTGCCTCACTTCTGCCACTGCTGTCACAGGCAGGTGCAATAAGTCGTTTCAGCAGCTAGCAGCGCTGTGATTGGCTGTGCACGGCATACAACTGCAGCACACCGTTGTGAAAATGTCACAAAATTGGAGGAGAGGAATCATTTGTTGCAACCACAGCTGCACCTTAGCATGCAGCATGTATGGCAAAAAGTGGCAGTGGCAGATTTGCAACCCTCTCTAATGAGGAGACGACTCAGAAATGGAGCCTGCTGTGTGCAATCCAAAATCCCACATTCCACACATCCTCACAGCAGCAATCAGCGCAGATTATTCTCCCAATCCTGTGCCCCTTCCGCACGTGCCCAAGCTGATGGATCTGAAGTGTGGCACCTCCGCACAGCTGCTTACGTCAGCTGGGCGCGCAAGAAACCACAGAGCCCGCTCAGAGCAGCAGCTCGGCAATCTGCACAGCATTCAGCGCAGCCCCCTTCTTGATCTGGTCCCCGCACACAAACAGGTCCAGGCCGCGCGAGTCCGGCCGGGAAATGTCTCGGCGCACTCGGCCCACGTAGACGTCGTCCTGGTTGGAGGCATCCAGCGGCGTCGGGAATCGGTTCGCCGCCCTGTCGTTTATTATCGACACCCCGGCAGCCTTCGACAGCGCCTCCAACGCCTGCATGCATCCCATGCTTGCTGTAAGACATAGGCACCTCGTGTTCTAGGGGTGAGCGTGTACGCTGGATTGAATTCTCCTTTGCCTCTCTCTGTCACATTGAATTGCCCATAGTATAGATGCAGCATGTGCGTCACTGGATTCCATGGATTTTCATGGCTTCAATGCCGAGCACAAGCACAAAGCAGCGCCTTGCCTAATCCATTCTGTTGAAGACTAAATGCTTGGCATCAGTAGGTTTTACATCAAACGCAGCAATATCTTCAAGCTAACAGCATATGCAAGCAATCCACACGAAGCAGCCTCGTGCATGCTGCGCATAATGCGGCTTCAGCCGGTGACTTTAGCACTTGCAACGGGGCGTACCTCCTCCTCGCTGACATCGCGCTCGAATTCGAGGTTTATGGACTCGGCGTGCGCGCGCATGATGGGCACACGGATGCATGTGGCGGTGATGGCGATGTCCGGTTCCCCCCAGATCTTGTGGGTCTCCTTGACCATCTTCATCTCCTCCTCATTGTACCCGTTGCCCGTCATCGGCGAGTTGTGGCTGAACAGGTTGAACGCATACTGCGCCACACAAATATGAAAAATGGTGAAAAGTGCCCTTGGATTGAAGTGAAAATGAATGTAGAAAAATCACCCAGATCTCAACAAGCATGCAAGCTTCTACTACTGCAACAGGAAGTCCAAGCTGAACCCCTCCTTGGTTGGCATGCAAGCATCTGTGAGGATCCATGAACATCCGAGACTGACTTTGTGCAGTAATGTTCCTGATGCATTGGTCCTCTGCATGGGTACATAGATATGATAAATAAAAGAACACATGCATGATTGGGACAATGCCCATATGCTGATAATCTAGGCACTGAAATTATTCGTCAGTCTGTCAAAGACAAGTACTTATGCGAGGCAGTAGGTGATGGAGCATGCATGCATGCATGCATATGCACAAGGCGAGTGGGTCAAAGGGAGGCCCCACCTGGAAGGGGAAGATATTCTGAGTGATGGGCTTGCCGTCCAGAGCCTCGCGCGTCTGCAACTCCAACTCGTCCATAGCCGCCTGCCCAGCCCCGCTCGCCGCCTGCACACCGATAAAAGTTGCACATTTGAGGATAAGGAGTGAGGTTGATTGGGACTCGCTGGATCTGGCGAGTTGATCAAGGACCAGGATTGTGGCAGCCTTTCACTGCAGCTTGTCTGCAGGACGTACCTTGCCTTCTGGAAGGAAAAGCGTATAACAATTATAATAACAATAAGAGGAGTTCTAGCCCTTTATTGTATTTTTGAAGGCAACGCAAGCCCAATCCTGCCCGACAGAGTCCTCCACGGGGTGAAGCTCCTCCAGTCCATTTGGGACTCATCAGAATCAGCGCGTCCCAGGGCAAAGTATCAAAAAGCAGTAAAGACAGGTGGGACCTGCCCATTCATGGCAGCCCAGAGTGCAGAAAAGAGCCTGCCAGGAATCATGTGACCTTTGCCAGCAAATCACAGCTCACATGCCACGCAGGCTTTCAGCACTCAAAACGGCCATTTTAAGGAAGACAAATCCTCCAATAGAGACCTTATGAACCCTATCAATCAATCAAAGACGAGCTTCTGGACCATGCATCCCTGGCGGCCAGCAGGGCTTCAGTCCTTCGGTTATTCCAGGGACTAAATTCCTGGTTTTTGCTTCCAGCTTGGGCTTGATAGGACCCTACCTGGTAGGTGCTCACAACCATGCGCTTGACGCCAGCGAGTCGGTGCAGGGGAGTGACTGCCATGAGCGCGATGATGGTGGAGCAGTTGGGGTTGGCCACGATTCCCCCCTTGCCAGCTGACACACCCTTCAGCGCATCGGGGTTGACCTCCGGAATGACTAAGGGAACGCCCTCTGACATGCGGAAGGCTGAGCTGTTGTCCACCACCTGCGCGCCGCATCAGGAATTGCCACGTCAGCATGCACCGTATCAGCATTTGCCAGGTGAGCGGGGGACACTGCCGACATGGATGACATAAAATGCCCAAAGGGGCACCAGTGTGCGCCCGGAAAAACTTCTCAACCAACTCTGCCAAAGATCTGGACCGGATCAATTTGAGAGTTAAGGTGGGGATTTAAGTCCGGCGCACACCGGCGGCCGAAAGGCGCAAAAGACCTGCGCAAGTCTTTCCTGCATGTTAGATGCCAAGGTGTTTGAAGTGCTATATGTAAAGAGAAAATAGTCCATGCAGGGAATGAATGGAGCAGCAGACTACTTAGTAATCTCAAGGGAGGCGCATCGCACCGTGCAGCCGGCGTCGGAAGCAATAGGCGCAAACTTCTTTGAGATGGAGCCCCCGGCGCTGAACAGGGCGATGTCCACGTCACCAAAGCTCTGCTCCGTCAGCTCCTCTATCGTGTAGGACCCCCCATCCCACTCCACTGTCCTACCAGCTGACCTGTAAAGCGGGGTGGGACCTCAACAAGAGCAATTGCCACCTTGTAGATGCCACGCTAAATGCTTTATCAAGGTAGCAGGACTATATATAAGGCTTTTGGACAGAAGGTGACTAGAACGGCCGATGGCACGTGCCGCAACCGGGCTATGTTGTGCATAAATTCTGCAGATCTGCCATTACTTGGACTCTTTGGGGCTACATATCAGGCAGATCAAGAAGGTTCTGCACTCACACCAGCATCATGGGCTATGAAAGAATTGAAAGGAGGAGTTCACCTGGCAGATGCTAAGAGCTTCAGGTTGCTGTAGGGGAAGTCCCGCTCCTTCAGCACCTAGGAGACGATGTAACGTTGAGATATAGCCGTATACGTCGCGGAGAACATTAGACAAAGGTGATTTCTTCCTTTTGGTCTCGTAAGATGTAAGCTTCCTTTAGCTTCCCCACACCACAACCGCAGACAATGGAAGATATAAAGAGCACAACGGTCTCGGACGCCATGAAGAATGTAACAGTCACACAAATTGGCCGAAGCATGCAGTTGAATCAACAGGAACACAAGCGTTGCAGAGATCCCGTTGCAAAAGGCCACAATCTGACGTCACTCTTATTTTGGAGAGAATGTGCAAATGGACAGAAATGTAGCATGCTCTGGATATCAGGAGTTGTCCTCACCCTCAGAAACTCCTGTCCCACGGCTCCAGTCACCCCAACTATGGCCAGCGATGGGCCGTCCGCTGTCTTGGCGGCTTGCACTCGCAAGCATTGCCGCCTTGTGACAACCCTCGATCCTCTACATCTTTGTTGCAGCTGATATCCCCGCAGTGAAGCAATGGATCCAGAACATGAGCACGTGCCCTGCATATTTGCTAGAGGTCGTGCACAGAGCCAACTGGCAGTATTGTGCAGGCAATTCCTGGGAATTGTTATAGCCGAGCTCGAAGCTGAGAACAATAATAGAAGCGCTAAAGAGGAATGCGCAACTGGGAATTGGGAAAGGTTGCTCTTGAGATCTGGGTCTCATCTGATTTTGGAACTGAGCTCAAAACCCTGTAACAGTCACCCCAAGCCCTAATGCAAATCCGCGGGAAACGCTTGCTCTCGCGCAAGGCAATCGATGCGATTCCGATACAGCCTAAAGGCTATGCTCCGCACCAGCTGGTCCCTTGTAATGCTGGACAGCTGATCATGTGCCACTCGCTCAGTGAGCACCGTCGATCATCAGCTCAGCAATAAATACAGTAATTTGGATGTTCGCCCCTTGATGGGTTTTAGCTATGCTTTCCGACTGTGAAGCCTTCAAATCAACAGAATGACATATATTTTGAATGAGGTGCGTATCCTCGCGTGCACATCTCAAACCTTGACAAAGATCTGAAACATCCATCATGGATATGGATGTTCTTGCTACAATAGTGTCGACGCAAGTCTAATCTCATCTGGATGCCATGCATGAAATAAGTTAATGTTCAGTTTCTTCATGGCTGATCTGACTCGATGAGACCCTGAAAGGACTGATACTCAGGATTTCTCTTTTGGTGCAGAGAACAGCCACGGAAAACTCTCCATCAGGATACATTAAAGGAATGCAGGACCTTGAAAATGACATCAAGGCGACGGAGCGCAGCCTGCTCGCAATCGCAGATCGGGAGCCAGACTCAAAGGGAGGCGTGCAGGCTGCAGCCAGGTCCCTACTAGGCCTGCTAAGGCTCAAGGCTCGAGGCAATGCAGGCATGAGCCAGGATGGCCTTCAGCTTGTCAGAGACAGCTGCACGTCACTGCTGACACCCCAGCCAGGCAACAGCCATCCAGGCCCACAGAAAGCGCCAGACAGCCGTCTGACGCCACAACAGCAGCCTGCAGTCCTCAACAAGAAGCTGCAGGAGTGCTGCTCAGTGCTGGGGTCAGCCATTGACAGCGCCACAGTGGCGCAGTTGGCTGCAGTGCTGGAGAGCCTGTACACAAGGCAGCTGCAGCTGCTGTCACAGTGCCCCCAGCTGCCCGGCCCGAAGAATGCCAACTCCCTGCCTGCCACAGCCGCCGCGCCCCCCATGACCACATCTCACCAATTAGCAGGGCAGGGCAATTTTGATAATGCCGACGTTGATCAGCTGCTGCCAGCGCAGCGGCCAGCGCCGGTGGCGGTGACGCGGCGGGAGTGTTTCCTCCAGGCAACCACGCAAAATCTGGCCGGGGCAGAAGACGCACCAAATATGGCCAGCCCGGCCCCCGGCGCCGTCGGCCCGATGGCATGCAGGCCCCACGGTGAGGAAATCCCCTTTTTGATGACAAAATATGGCAACTGTTGAGATAGTTCATGCCGTTCCTCGTGATTATAAGATTCACTGCGAGATTCCCGCCACATCTCGAATAATGTACTTCCGGACATGGTTTGGTATGTATCACGTGAGCCTGTCCTGTTTGCTGACCTGGCGTCCTGTGCAGGTGCTCACAGTGGCGGCTATGGAGTAGCGCAAGCATCGCAGGATGAAGGATCCAGGCAAGGTTGGGGCTGGGGCGGTGAGCCGGCAGCGGCCAGGGGTCGTCAAGCGGTGGAGGTCGACAGGCACGGGCGCGTAGTCGCGTCAGCGTCCAGTCAGCTCGATCGGGCGGATGCCTCAGGGCTGCTGCTCTCCCAGAAGAAACAGTCCACCGCTGACAGAGAGGCAACCCTGAAGCTGCGGCTACAGGAGGTGCAGCACTTGTTCCCCGGCATCTGTGCTTACACCTCATGCTGTCTGCCATAAGTTTCCAAAATTTTGGGTGTTGTTTGCAGAGGAATGGTCGTCGCAACGACGCCCCAGCCTTCAGCTAGACCACGAAGATTAGGCCGTGCCATCAAGAAGTCATTACCATGTGCTGACAACCTGATCTTCAGAATCTGTGTGCCTGGCAGGCGGAGGTGCTCTGCGAGGAGTATGCAGGGAGAGTGGCAGCGATGGAGCAGCGGTGCGCCGAGGTGGAGCTGCTGCAGGGAGAGAATCTACGCCAGGGGGACGCCCTCGCAGACGCGCACCAGCGACTGCGCGCGGCCGAGGTACACTTCAATATTTCCGTCATCACCAGCTTTTCTCCCTAGTCAAGCTTCTTAGCTGCTTGGGAGGGTGTCTCCCTTATCAGAATTCCAGCCCATTGCTGTGGCATTGTAGGCGCCACAGAAGGGCTCTGTTCAGAGTCTACATAGACATAGAAGATCTGGTGCAGTCTTCAGGCCAGGACACATTCACTCGTTGATTTCCCGTGCAGGAAGAGAGCAGCGCCCGAGTGGAGCTGCTGAGCCAGGTCAACGCCGACCAGGCAGATCTCGTGGAGGAGCTGAGTCAGCAGGTTGAAAGCCTGCGCGCCGAGGCGGCGGCTGCCGCGGCCGCGCCGGCCGTCTTGCAGCTTGAGAGCAAAGTCGCCGAGGCCGATGCGGCCGCCGCCACCGCCGCGCAGACGGCGGGTGCCGCGCATAAGAGGGCCGAGGAGCTGGAGGGACAGGTGGAGTCACTGCAGGTAATCCCTGGGACATCTCTTGCAATTGCCTCGAGGAATGATTGTATGTGAACTGATCTGCTACCCTGTGACGCCTCAGTGACGTCTCAAGGACACGTCCTAGGGATATTCCCTGAGCGGTGATTGTTTGCCTGCGCAGCCTCCTGCTCGTGCTAAACGGCCATGCACCTTGGCAGATCAGCTACGTGCTGCTCTTGAGCACCACCTCCCTTGGATTTTGTGCGGGCAATTCATAAATTGACTATCATTCCACTCAGGAGGAGGTTGCGGCGGCGGCCCATCTGCGCCGGCAGGTGGCGGATCAGGCGGCTGCACTGGAGGCGGCAAACACTGAGATTGACCAGTTGCGCGCCGGAGTAGAGATGGCGCAAGACGCGCATGACCGGTCCCTTGCTGCTCTGCAGGCTCAGCTCGAAGAGCAGGCCGGCGAGGTGCGTTCCACAGCAGCATGCTGTTGAACGGTGCACAAGGAGAGAGCAGCCTCTTTAGTGTTGGGGCCCAGTGATGAGAGAGTGAGAGAAGACAGGAGAAAGGGGCAGCGGCAGATAAGGGGAGGTGAGGGAGAGGTACTATACACACAGAAGATAAGCAGACATGAGAAGAGGAGGAGACCCAGGAGACAATCGGATGAAGTCATAATAGGAGATGAGAAGAAATGAGTTCTTGAATGCGGCTATGTTCTGGATGCGCAGGTAGCAGAGCTGCACGACCAGAACATGGCGCTGCGGGTGGACGCCGGCCAGGCGCGGCAGCTGCTGGCGCTGCGCACCGAGGCGCTCATACACAGCGAAGCTGCCGCAGCAGCCGCCGCTGCCCCGGCTGCCGAAGCAGCCAGTGCGGCGCCATCGTCGGTGCCGGCCAAGGCCGGCGCAGCCGCTAAGGAGGCCGCACGGCTGCGCGCGGCGCTGGCGGTGTCGGAGGACCAGCGGCGGCGCGATGGTGAGGCGGCCGAGAAAGCCGCGGCCGTGCTCCGGGCTGAGATCGAGCGGCTGCGCGCGCGGCGGCCGAGGACAGCTCCGCCGGGGCCGACCACGCCGGACCGGCGCAGCGCGCCGCCGGCGCGTCGCGGCAGCGCCAGCTCTGGCCGCTCCGAGGACCCCTCGGCGGGCCCCCCCGAGCCCACTGCCGGTCATCGCTGGCCGGGACCCCCCGCCCTTGCTGCCGCGCCCGCAGATCACCGACCGTTCAAACCCGCGTCCCTGGACCTTGACCACAGACGGCCGGATGCGGCCGACGGGGCAGACATGGCCCCGGCAGAGTTGGATGACATGGTATTGACTCACCAAGCGGAGGTCGCGAAGTGGCACGAGCACTGTGCAGCTCTGGAGGGTGAGCTGCGCTGGCTCCGAGCAATGGCAGCGCAGAACCGGCTGCCGGAGCCGGCCGAGTCACTACGCCACTTTGCCGGCGGCGTTATTTCAGAGGTGTTCCCTTTGGACCGTTACCTCAGCACATCGCCGCCCGGCGGACTCAGCATCCAGTCAGCCTGGCAGCAGCTGGCAGCCGACCCTGCAGCTTCCCATACCTTCCCAAGTTCATTGCAGCTGCTCCAGCCTAACCTGGGATTCCCTCCATGCCTGCCCAGCTCAGAAACAGCGTCGCAGCGGCAGCTGGGGACTTATGCCGGCAGCTGCGGCGCCTCGTCAGCAAGCGCTGACTCAGACGGCCTAGCGGACGCTGACATGGACGCACTACTGCAGTCTCTGGAGGCCGCCGTTCTCAGATCATCGCCTGGGACCCAGGTTTGCTGGAAAAATTGCCTGCCTACTTTGCAATGCTTCTGTAGTTTCTGGATCTGCCAGAGGTCTGTGCGACTTGCATCATCACGGCGTGTAGAGTGGCAAGGAAAAGTTTCTGAACGTTCAAGAGACAGTTGGCTGCTTTTGCGGAGCAGCAAAGGTAGAGCGCTGCATGCACAATCAGAGGAACGCTAGTGTAGGTACGCCTTTAAAAATGCAGTACAAAGGGAGTTTTGTACTGCACAGGCAGCGCCACAGCAGCAGGAGAGCATCGCACTTCAAGAGCCAGCCGGCAATAGGGCTCAAAATGGCCGCAGTTTGTCAAATGCGGCGGATGAGTTGGGTGCGGTGAGGAGTGACATTGTGGCGGCGTTGAGGCGCCGGGAGGACCTGCGGGGGGAACTGCGGGGGACCGAGGCCAAAATTGGCGCTGCAGAGTCTGAGCTGGGTCAGATACAGTCTGAGGTGAGCTCCCAGCATTTCTGATGGCTGTGACATGGAAGAGATGCTGATCGCAGCAGGATTGCTGGCCTGTATCGTTGATAAAATTGCACACGCATAATGCAGTATCTCTATGGCTAACAGTCATGGGCCAGTGTGAGTTGCTGAGTCGGATTGCCCTAAGAGTAATGACAGTTAATGTCAAGCATGCACTTGATGGTGCTGGCTTTCTGCTTGTGTGGCAGGTGCATGCGGCCGAAGAAACTCTGCGCTTAAGGCATGAGGAGGCAGACAAGCTGGCTGGCTCAATCGAGAACTACAGGACAGAACTGAAACGGTAATCACATTGAAATTCAATCTTGGAAACCTAGAATGCCTTTTGCCATCCTTGCAGCGGCATTGATGCGTCAAGGGGGAAGGCAAATGTAATGAGCTGACCTTCAATAAGTACAATGCTTGGTTGTGAAAATGTCTAATTCTTGGTTATGTCATCCGCCTGCAGACTGGAGGTGCAAGTTCAGAACGGCTACACTCAGCTGGAGTCCTTGGGGGCTGCTGCGCAGTTTGGCAGCCCACAGCGGTCTTACCAGAGCAGCACCGGCAATGAGGAGAGCCTGACAGCGCAGGCAGAGGCCAGCCAGGGAGTCAAGCTCCTCCTGCGAAAGCTCAAAGAGGCCAATGCAACTGCTGACAGGTACAGAGCATGTGCATTTCATGTGCAATTTATTAGCACAAAGTGAGCATGATGCACTTTTCTGTTCAATATTCTTTGCGTATCTGGATGTCAAGGCGACACATTTGTGTTCAGAAACTTGAGCAGAATATGAAGGTAATGAGGAATGTCATGGAGAAACATTGCATGCTGCCAGGTACAAGAAGGACCTGCACGAAGCAGAAGCGACAACCAAAGCCATGCAGCAGGAGTTGTCAGAGCGCGAATGCATGGCAGCTGCTGAGGTGGCGGCCAGCGAGGCGAAGCTGATGGAAGCCAGGCAGCAGCTGCGAACTCTTGCTGTGCAGCCGCCGGCCGCCTCAGGTACCGAAAAGAGAGTGTCACCTTCTTTATCGAATCTCACCAGGACACCTTTTGATCGGAGTTCAGGCAAAGCATGTTTCTGAGTTTGCGCTTGCAACACGGCTTGCCAGCCTTGTGCAGCGCATCTGTTTTCAATGGTTCTTGCCTCGTTGCAGACTTTTCAAGGAGTGTATATGCAATCCTCTGCAGCTTCATCTATGTATATACTCTGCAGAATTTTTCACAACACACGAATGTGGGGTAGCGGCATACATTTAAAGACCACCTTGCCCAAAATATGGGCACTCAAGTGTGAAGGAGCGGTGTGTGGTGTACTACAGGCAGCAGGAGGGTGAGCCGGTGGGACGACGTGATAGAGGAAGCTGCCGGGGAGCTGGAGGGCGTGGAGGGGCAGCTGCACACGGCTTCCCGGCAGCTGCTGGACCTGAGAAGCGCCACCGCGCAGCTGTCAGCAGACGCCCAAAAAGCGTCTGACGCCAAGGAACAGGCATGCACCCCTTGCTTTCACTGTATTCTCGTGCGCACCCACTCTTTAGCCGCCGGCCAAAGACCCTGTTTGAACAGCAGACGCAGGCCAGTACTGCATGGGATACCAGCCAAGTGCAATGCTACTACATGCAGCATACAATGTCCCACAGAGTGGGTGCTTCTGCACAGCTAAGGACCCCCCTGTGGTATCCTCAAACTTTACTATATAAGCAAATCCCCAGGATTGCAGACACAAGCCAGGGAGTTATTGCAGGCTGAAAGGGAGGCGGAGCAGGCGAGAGAGCGCTTGAGAGAGGCTCTGGCGGAGGCGTCAGCCGCGGGGCACGACGCGGCGAGGCACCGGGCGGCGGCTGACGCGGCGGAGGAGGGACACCGCGAAATGGATGAGAAACGGGAACGCCTCAGAATGGAAGTCGATGGGCTTGAGGGGGAGGTCCGCCGCCTGAACAGGCAACTGGAGAAAGCCGCTGGCAGCTGCCAGGCGCAGGTTTGTCGCCTCTGAAGCTTCCACATTATGAAAGCAATCTCAAATGAAGTTGAGCTGGAGTAGGTGTCTGTCTGGGGAGCCTCCGCCGACGAGGGCTGCAACACACCACTGGGAGCATGTTCGTCCAGATATAAAACAAAGGACAACTAGCTTCCAATACGATGGTTTCAAGGATAGAGGAAATGTGCTGCTGAATGTTGGTCGGGCTGAAACTGCCGTCTACCAGCAATGCTTCTCTCAAGGCTGAGCAAATCCGACAATGGCAACTCAGGAGCAGGCGTTGCTACAGCTGCAGCAAGATTGCGAGCGGGCGGCGGCGGCGACCGGGGCTGCTGAGAAGTCGGCGGAGGAAGCTCAGCGGGAGCTGCGCGACACGCAGGAGCAGCTGCGATGCAGCCAAGCGCAGGTGCAGGAAGCTGCAGCAAGCTTGGACGCACTCGCTCTGCAGCGGTCACAGGTGCATGCCTAAAGTTGTCACACCAACTGTTCATACACAGCCGAACAAAATATAAACCTGATGTACGGTAATGTCCTAGATTTGACGCAAGCACTTTTTTGAACGCATGTCAGTACATTATTTGGTGCAAGTACTGCAATGCAAATGAGGTCTCTTCAGCTTGCAAAAATGGCCTACCTATATTTTCGGGCACCTGGGAAAATCCTCTTGGCTAATCTGTTGTGCAGGCAGAGGCTGAGCTGGCCCAGCTGAAGGAGTTGGTAGCAGAGAGGATGCAGAGATCTGAGGCGGATGTTGCGAGCGCTGTAGCAGGCCTAAAGGCCGTGCAGGAAGAATCAGCACAGCTGGAGGCCAAAACCTCTTCTGCTCGAGCACAGCTTGCAGAGGTGACACCACTAGATTTTCACGATTCAAGAACCCGTTTTTTGGGCTACGATCTATTCTTGTGCTCAGCAAATGGAGGACCCCTTTGGAGGCCTCGATGCAGGTGTAGTTGTAGCTCGTGCCTTGTGCAGGCAGTCAATATTGCCTGCACTCACACTTCCAAACTCTTTGTTACATGCCAATCCTAAAATATTGCTGGGTGGCTTCTGATTCTTGCAGCTCGAGACAGATGCCAGGACGAAGGCTGACCAGGTGTCTGGGCTGCACCAGCAGAGGGCGGAAGCTGCCAGGGAGCTGCAGCAGATACAATCAATGCTGGAGGTCTGAGTACATTCCAGCTGTCTATGCACTGCTTCCTGTCCAATTAAGACAATGACTACCTATCCTTGTTCATTCATACTGTCGAACTGACACCCTTGATGTACGCGCGAGCCCTTGTTCCTGAGCATGCATGTCAGAAAAGATGGATGGAATGGTCCGTGATATCAGAAATTGAACCTGATGTATTGGGTGTAATGTTCCAGGCAGCAACGCAGCGCAGGCTGAGGGAGGAGGAAGCTGCCGACGCAGCTTCCTCGGAGGCGGCTGCGGCGCAGAGGGAACGCACGGAGACGCGTCGCTCTCTCCAGCTCGCACAGGACGAGCTTGCCTCACTCCAATCGCAGCTCCAGAGGTGATCCTTCATTTTTGATCCTCCAATTTTGATCCTCCTTTGCCCCAACGTCCCCTATGTGCATACAATGCTCTGATCAACTGTTCGTGGTGAGAGGGTCTTGCTGCACTCTTTAATGTGCATTTTGTGGTGCAGCTTGAGGAGCTCCCTGCCTGTTGGGAAGCTACTCAGATCTTCATGAAGTGCTCTTGTATAAGTGCTCCTTTGCTCCCTGCAGGCAGCAATCTATCACCAGCGGCAGTGGTGCACGCCGTCGACTCGAGCTTTATGCCACGCCAGACAGGGACCCCTACCTCAGCCCAGCGGTGCCCCCCTCTACTGCCGGGGGGTCCCACCACCGCTCTGCAGCGGTGGCGGACAGGTCCCCGCACTACACGGTAGGGTCTGCGGGGCGAGCGGAGGGTTTACCCTACCACGCCAGGGGGTATACCGCCGAGGGGACCCCCCACTATCTGCGGGGGGTCCGGCACTCGGAGGAGGAGGCGCGGCTGCAGGCGCGGCTGTCCTACTCAGCCGCCCAGTCAGCGTCGCAGGCCGATGTCATCGCCGGACTCATGGATGACGCGCAAGTGCTCAGGTGGGCCTTCAACCTCCTTATTGGACTGTTCTCAAGTCATTTCATGATGTCTTTCTTGA
The DNA here is from genome assembly GCF_000258705.1 of Coccomyxa subellipsoidea C-169. Classification (NCBI taxonomy): domain Eukaryota; kingdom Viridiplantae; phylum Chlorophyta; class Trebouxiophyceae; family Coccomyxaceae; genus Coccomyxa; species Coccomyxa subellipsoidea. The sequence continues at coordinate 421,923 of NW_005178035.1, forward strand.
GAAGTGTGCTGACATTTCTGATATCATAGAAATATTGTGAAGGCAATGTATCTAACGGTGAAGTGATGAGTGCCGCACCCTGAGAGCAAGCTGATAGAATGGGTCTTTCAGTCTTGCACAATAGCAAAGATTTTTGCCTTTGGTCAGTGGGCTATGTCTTTGTATAGTGTGCTCACATATCACATCAACGCTTCAAATGCAGCTTGTGCTCAAAATACACTCCCTGGTGATAGGAGGGAGAACGAGGAGAGGGCGGTAGAGTGCGAGGAGATGAGGAAGCGCCTGGCGATGGGCAGCGCTGAGCTGGCGGACGTGCGGCGCCGCGCGGAAGCTGCCGCAAAAGCTGCCTCCGGGGAGTTGAGCCGCGCAGAGGTCCGTCTGCGCTCGGCCGAAGCCCAGAAGGCCAGCCTGGCTGCTGAGGTGGTGATTCCTCCATTACAGAATTGATAAGGTTGTTTGGGTTCTGTCAACCATTCATCTGTTCACCATTCAGCAGCTTTCACGTTTGGCAGCAAGAAAGCACTTGTTGGAAATAGAACAATGCAGACATCGAGGCGGAATGACCGAGCTTCAAGAACACCCGTCTTGCGAAGTTCTTCTTATATTGTGTGATGCACGCGTGATCCGATCAGACTTGTTGAGAACGAGTTTTCCTGATGGCTTTAATCAATATCCGCACTTTGCTGTGAGCTCTTGGGCATCAATAAGTTTCTCACTGGCATGCCTGTCTGCAAGTGCCTGTAGCAATGAATCAGTTGGCACACCATTATTGATTCTGAGGCATATGTTCCTCGGGGCACAAATGGAAACTTCCACTTGCTGCTCGCAGGTGCACAGCTTGAAGCGGCTGCTAAAGCGGGCGGAGGACGACCGAACAGCGCTGACTACAGAATGCCAGGGGCTCACTGAGCGGCTGGGCGCTGCTGCCAGCCAGCGTGAAGCCTACGAGCGCGAATGGGAGGTCTGCGATCTTTCTCTTGTAGTACACAGTATACAAATCGCATCTTGGGCTCTGATCCTGTCCAACTTGCCATACCTCTGTTGCTGATATCTTAGCTCCAGGGAAGAAAGGACACCGGGATGCCAATGCATGTGTGGTTGGAATCAGCGTGGAGAGGTAAAGTTCCAATGATAATGAGGAGGGGGCTTTGCTGGTGGCAGGGCCTCACAGAGCGGCTGCGCGCGGCGGAGGCGGCCAGGGTCGTAGCCGCCGCCGAGGCCGACGCGGCCGGCCGGCGCACCCGGGCTGCCGAGGCGGCGGCCGCCGCCGCCGTTGCTGCACCGACCACCGGCGCAGCAGCAAAACTCGAAGCCGAACTCCAGGCAGCAAATGAGAGCGCCGCCACGGCAACACAGCTGAACGCAGATCTCAGAGCGGCAAATGAGCGGGTTGAGGCGGCCCTCGCCGCATCGCAACGCGATGCTGCCGCAGCGTTGGCCGATCTTGCCAGCGTGCAAGCCGACGTTGCTGGCGCAAACACTTTCCGGGAGGAGTTGGAAGGTCGGTTGGCAGCGGCAGAGAGGGAGAGGGGGGAGGTCAAATCGCGGCTGGGGTTAGAGGAGAAGAGGAGAGTGGAGGTCGAGGAGCGGTTGGCGGCTGCAGAACGGCGAAGCAGCGAGCTTGGCGCTACAGTGGAGGCCCTGCGCGCCGAGGCTGAGGCCGAGAGCTTCTCGCGGATGCTGGCTGACACGGCCGCCGACTCGGGGCGCAGAGCGGAGCTTGGCTGGCACGATAAGGGCCAGGCCGCTGCGGTGCAGGTGCCTCTCTTTTGCAGCGATTCCTGTGTTACGGGTGTGTGTGTGTAAGTATTGGACTGAGCTAGAGGGAGTTCTACTGAAGGCTGTGTCTTGTAGCAGCTATTGGTGAATGAATGAAGCTGCTGTTACAAAGGTCTTTATGACTGTGTGATTGTTTTCCTTGCCTGGAGCATTCCTGTTCCAAAGGTCTATGTGTGTTGAAGCCAGGCATGTCGGCTGCAGGCTGATCTGGCGAGCCTGAGTAGGCAAGCAGAGGATGCGAGAGCCGTCCTGCAAGACCTCCACAATCGGATCCGCCAGGTGTGAACTGAGTTTCACCTGCCTTCCAAATTAATCCTTTTAAGCATGCACCGGTTTCTTTTCCTGCAGCCTCCCTGCCTTTTGAACACAGGACGTGTAGAGCTCATGAGGCCTGAATGGAGGATGTTTGTTCCCTTGCGCATGGCGTGTTGAGCTTGAAGCTGCTCGATGCTGACAAATGTGCCAGGCAAACGCCAATCTTGCAAATATGCACCTAACTCTTTTCCTGCAGCCTGCATAGAGGACATACCGAGCCCGGGAGTCCTCATTGCATCATGTTCTGTCTTGTGCATGGCATGTTGAATTTTGAACCGAAACCATGCTGATCAGGGGTGATTGAACTACCCCTAATGCTGATGCGCAGTCACGCGCAGAGCTGGACGGCGCGTATGCAGCCAAGCGGCAGCTGAGTGAGGTGCAGCGACAGCTGGCAGAGCTGGAGCGGGAATTGTGCAGGGGCCATCACACAGTGCGCAGCAGGACATGAATTTTCCCTAGCAGCTGCGCTTGCTTTGGCACTGACAGCCTCTTGAGGGCTTGGTTGCGCAAGAAATGTGTACCATAGTTGCAGGAATTTGCCAATTGTTTGACCGGGTTACGCCTACAAGTTGTGTATGTCAAGTATTTGCCAAACGTACGAAGCAGAGCTCCATGGGACTCAGAGTTGAATTGATTGCTAAATCTCGTTACAAGTCTATGCACTACGGAAAATAGACAAGTGTTTCTTGTAATTGATTTGAAGCCGAATAGCGTCGTCATTTGTTGCTTGCGTAGAAAGCAGACGGCGCATATTGCCCGATGCCTTCGGTGGGATGTCCCAAACAAAAGAGCAAAAGGTATGTTAGGTAGGCGGTCCCACAGGACTAGCACCTCCCTAGATTCCACGCTCTGCCCTCTGGCACGTTCTCCCTTCACCGACCAGGGCGCAGGCTGAGCTTGCTGCGTTTCCGCCCTGAGCCGGTTCGCCTGCCTTTAACTGCCTCGACTGCCAATCCTCCGATCGGCAACCGGCACAGACCCCGGCCTTGAATGGGACGCAGCCGTCAACAGACATGCGTGGGCGGGATGCACTAGACTACCGTCCATCGCGCACCAGCTCCCGCTTGGGTCACAACGAGACGCTACTCCCGCCAGCTGACGTTCAAGAATTTCCCCTCATATATGTACCCTGAGTGAAATGCACATTCTGATTATGGGACGTCAACCTTGCCAGGTACTGGCCTCAAGCCAGAGATCAAGCTCCACATGATTTGGTTGTGAAGATAAACATGCTTTGTTCACAGATATTGTGCAGCAGATCATGATCCCAGCATCTTGCTCTTGCTTTGACTTGTCTCTTTTTCACATAAGCTCAAGGTCAGTCCAACTCTACTGATTTGGAAACCCGTTGCAGCTTCAAGCTCATAGGAACCTTCACTTGCTGCCAGAGCAGGACACTCACACTGCAGCTGCAAGCTGAACCGCTCCAAGTTTTGTCAACGCTCCCAATAGATAGTTGAAGATGTCTTCAATACAGATCTGTATCCTACAAAACCAGGCTTGCGCAAATGCTTACACCAAAGGAGCTCCCTTTTAAGCTCCTGGTCTCCCACTTGTTGAAGCGTCACTTCTAGATACATCTAGAAGTGTACAACGTTAGAAATTTCTAAAGCAGCGAAATCACACATACCGTACACTCCAACACTCACTCTCATTGACACTCACATGCGACACTAGACATTGACAGTCAGGCCCTCTCAAGACAGGTCAAAGCCGGCGTTGGCTGAGATGGCGTAGAGCAGTTTCTTGCGCAGCGTGGAGGCTCGCCGGTAGTTGGGCAGCTTGAGCATGTTGTAGCAGGTGCTGGCTGTTGGCAGCCGGTCCACGTCAGCGCCACCCAGCAACGCAAGCGGAGACGCGTCGCACGGCACCTGCGCGCACATGCCAGCGCATGTTCACTCCCAACGGTCGAGACATCTGTACCGCTAGAAAGGCTAGGAACGGCGCCTGCAAAGAGGATATACTCAGTGCAGCAAGTTCTGGCAACCAGTGGAGCAACGCATCAAGCTTTGGATGGAGGCATCAGCGCAAAGAATGGGAGAAAAGTAAATTACTGAGATTTTATGACATGCTGAGCACAGAAGGCATACAGGACCTTCTGAAGAAGCAGATCAATTGACGTGGGTGCCAGCCAATGCTGGCTGCTCAGCATATCTTGTCAAGTAGCTACAGCTTGATATAGCTATAGCTTTAGTTTCAATGTCAGCACTCAATGCTAGCACAGCAACATTGCAGCAGAGGGGGCAACTGACCCGGTGCAGGGTGAGGGGTGGGTTCAGGTGTTTGAATCCTCCCAGAGGCGCTCGGCTGACGGAAGTGGCAAACTTCATCAGCGCACTCCTCTCCTTGGGGCCCATCTCCTTCACCACCTGTCCGTGTCACATTTGAAGTCAAACATTGATGCAAGTTAAAGTGAAATAGAATCTTGTGGCACCTGACACAACAGCCCCATTGTCCTGTCAAGTCACAGTCAGAAGGAAAAGGAAGAAGTAATTTGAATAATGCATATGCATGACCTCTGTGCCAGGCAGCATGCAGACAGCTAACGGTGAACTGTTGCCCCAGGAATTGTCCTCGCCAGCTGGTGGACGGTCCGCTGAGCTAAGACAGTCAGCGCCCAGCAACCCCATCGTTTCCATGCAAAGCACCCAATTCAGAAATTACAGAAGAACAATGCAGCGGCTCTGAATTCTGAACTGAACCTCAAAATAATTGCGAAATAGGGGCGGGCCTTCCAGAAGAGTTTGACGGTGGGGCTGTCGGGCCCGTAGCCGCCGGAGTAGGTGGCGTGAGCGCGCATGTCACCCACGTCCAGTCCGCCGCCCTCGCCCCCGCTGAGCAGCTGGTTCACCTCCGCCGGGTTGAACAGCCGCAGCCAACCGGGCGCTATCACCTGCAACAAAATCAACATTCAGTCTGACCAACTTCATGAGCTGGGGCACACAGATATCCATTGTCCATTGGACAATGGGAGCCAAAAATTGTGGCTGGGATGTACAGCTGCAGCCACCCCGGTGTAATTACCTGTGCGATGCAGTGTTTGCCATATACATTGAGCCTGAGACTGCAAACTGCATCATGTACATGGCCTGCCAGCCTGACAGGCATATCCTGAGCCAACAAAGATGGCCTGCAGACAACATGTAGAGCTTTCTCTATACAGATGCAGGAATTGCTTGGCAGACATGACGGCAGGAAGATTAGATTGTGCAGATGCAGTCCGGTGCATGCGAGTGAGCTGGGGTGTTGCACCATCCACTGTGCACTCCGCTGGAGATCTGCATTCTTGTGAGGAACAATGCCAAGATGGTGCTCAGGACTGTATAGGCCATCCTAAATAGCTGCATTGTGCCCGAGCGGATGAAGGGCTGCAAGACACCCAAGGCGACCCCCGATCCAATGAAGGCCGTTTGGTATCATAAAAAACAGCCTGCCAACCATCTGTGCAGAAAAAGGTAGCAGGCGCTCTGCCTCTTTGCCTACGTTTAGGCGCAGTCAGCACAGAGAGAATAAAAAAGCATAAGCAGCACGCCTGAGCTAGGCCGGCCGCGAATGCAGCGGCAGCGGCACCGAGGCGGCCGTTGAGGTGCCAGTCAGCGACAAGGTGAATGTAAAGCAGCTTGTTGGCGTTAGTAACCGCCACGTCAGCGCCACCCGGGACCAGCTCCTGCACCGAGCGCCGCCCAAACGCCTCCTCCTCCGCCGCAAACGACAGGCCCAGATCCTCGGCCTCGCCCTCGTACCTGCGCAGGATACACTCTCAGCCTGTCGAAACTTGCATGATCTGGCAAGCTGATGAAGGCAGTAAATGCAGGCAAGCAGCTAGCCGGTCAGAATCAGCCATACATGCTTCTGCCTTCCAAATGCCTTTTGCAAATCCAGATAGACATTTTTGCACATGTAGCTCTCCAAATGAAGGACTTCTGATCAGGCTGTCGTAGGAAATTTCTGAAATCCTGAGAGTGACATCTCAGTGCACAGCACATAAGTGGGCAGGCAGAGCCGCACCGTTTGAGATGCAGCAAATTTCGGTGCAGCTCCGGGTCGAGCGCTGCCAGCTCGTCAAACATGGGCCGCCGGCCCTGCATGCACAATTTACTAATAAATCTCAACCTAGCTGACACAACACACTAAACTTCCATGCACTCATAGTTCAAGAGTCAATAGGTGAGATACAGCAGCACGAAATTTTGCTTTCGCCTGCAGCTTCAGCCAGGCCCTGCATCCGCGAAATAAAGGCAGGAAAAAGAAGCCCTTTCAGAGTACACTTACTATTTAGAATTACTCACCCACAATGTTGTGATATTATAACAGGAACAAGAAAATAACTTGCACCCGCGCAGCATAGACAGGAAATTATAATCTCAAGCTTATATTCACATGCGAGACAACAGCAGCATTTGCAGCTGCGCGACGAAGGCGGGCACAAAATATATGGATCTTAAAATTTGAGCACAGGAAACAGAAAACCACCTGCAGCCTTGCGACAAAGAAGGGCGCCAGGGGAGTGTCAAGCAGAATGCCTTCATATAGCGCCTTGCCAAACACAAGGCCCAGGAAATGCAGCAGCGCCGGCGCGGATGCAATGTGCGCCGCGGCCGGCTGAGGAAATGCAAGGCCTCCCTCGGCTGTCGATGTGAACAGGCCGCGGTTCACATCGAAGCCCGCCTTCACCACCTGCAGCAGAGGAAGAGAAAATGAGTGCACAGATAGGCCTTTGTTCAGCTGCTATATCTTGAGCCACCTGTACTGCTCCCGTCTCACAGTCTGCGATTTGCACTCTGCATACTTTCTCCACACAGCTGCATGTTCCTGACTGCCTCACTGACCTCCCCTCCTCCACTTCTGCTCTACAGGGATGGCTAACGGAGTTTGTGGTTCATGCTGGGTGCACAGAGGGGTCGCTATTTAGCCGGTAAAGATGGAAGGATGGTTAAGATGCTGTTTGAGGCAGTCAAGCATCTCTCTCCAAGTCAGCGGCCTTCTCTTGATATTCCTGGAGTCCGACAAATTGCTTTCCTCCCCAAGCAAGCATGGCAACAGCGCTCACAATTCCATCACCAGGACCAGATTGGCAACAGTAACCAGTGCACAAGGAGAGTCCCACTGCCATTGAAAACTTAGGCACGACAAGCAGGGCAGCTGATCACCACTTGTCATAAGCTTTGTGGCTATGTGGGACATCTGGAGGTCATTGTAAGCCTGCGCTTCTACTTCTGCTTGTTGTATGTAAACTTCCTTTCCTGCACAGTAACTGGAAAGCAGGTCTCTGCCTCGAAGGCCAGAAGAGTGAGTCACCTCCTCCAGAAACTCTTTCACCAGGCCGCCATGGTCCAAGCCGGCCTCCATCTCCCCATGAACGTTCACAAAGGACACGCTAAGGCGGCCCTTGATCGAGCCGCCAACGTTTCGCAGTGCCGCGTAGCCGTCGTCCAGAATGGCGCTCCGGCGCACGGTAATCTCCAGCGGCCGAGGTCCCCCGGAAGCGGGGGCCGCCTCCCAATTTCCCCTGCAAGAACAACAATTCTTTCCTCGAAATCGAGGACAGATCTGTACTCTCTGTGTCAGTGTGTATCTTGAGGTATGTGTGTTTAAAATCTTGGCAAATATATGGTCTTGGGATTTCAAGGGCACTGTTGCACCGCTTGTTCTTGGCCTTGCAGGCTTTGCACTTTACACAAAGGGACTGACGGGTTCTCTATCAATAGACTGCAGCGCATGCAGGCGTCAGAGCACGGCCGGTCATGTCAATATACTATCCTTGTCTAGCATGACGACTCAGGAGGAATCAGGTCGCGCACCGCTCCTTGTCGGCTGCCACCAATGAGCGGAAGATGAGCACTCGTTGGGTGAAGGGCACGCACTGCGGCGCCTCTGTCAGCAGCGCAGCCAACGCAGCCGACCGCCCGCTCACAGCGCCATCCCTTTTGCACAGAACGGCAGAGATCTCAGGAAAACAATTAGACGATATACAGGCGAAATCCAGACAGAAGGTGCTGTTGCCCTTTTTGAACTGGCACTTGATACGTTGTGCCAAGCCATGCCAATGCAGATCAGCAACTTGAGGACCCTCATACACGTACCACTGCCCTTTGCTTTTGACATGGCTATTCTTTGCTAGCTGATGCAGACGTATCAGAAACAGCGCTGTGGGTACTGGCACGCGTCAGTGCCACAAAAGGGGGCTCAAATTGCATGACTGATATGACTTTGCAAGCAGGTATCAGCATGCTGCACTTGTTGCTTCATGCATTGATCATCAAGATGACAACCCTGTGGGATAGATAACATCTTACTTGTTCTGAGCGGGGGATCCTGGGGGACCCTGCAGCAGCGCACGCATGACGGCTGCGGCGCTGAAACGCTCCTCGGCCGATTCGTCCGCGGCGGCCTCCGCAGCCGTAAACGGGCCCAGCCACAGCGCGGCCGGGCAGTACCTTTTTCGAGCAGTTCCAGCTTCTCAGTCCTTGAAGTGCATATCTTCAATATCTACCAAATAAGAGGTGGGATTTCGGTACCAGCTTGTCTGCACCTGGCCTCTGGCAGGAGAGCGTGTAACCACAATTTCATATCTTGCTCAGGGTGAAGCTGATGTGTAATTGCAGGCACAGGCGTCGTTAAGTCAGTAGCAAGCTGTACCCAAGCAGTATCCCTGCTGCATTTGATCCGTCAGGCTCTTGACAAGCAAGGCCTGTCTGTCTCCATGCATGCCTGCCGTGCCATGCAAGGTACCGTTCTTCCTTCCCAGGCACATTGGCCTAAACCTCTGACAAAAGAAGGGCAACACCTGCGCCGCACGTCGCGCTCGTACATTTCCCTCAGCAGCCGCGGCGCCCACCGGCCTAACAGTGCGCGTGCCGTGGCCGCATCAAACCCTGCACAGTGCCAGAAACAATCTTCACACTCCTTGCGTGCACAAGCAGCCAATGACAGCAAAACTGCCTGCATTCCCCTTCCCAACGATACACAAGGCTACAATGGCCTGTGCCTGCACACATCTGTACATTCTGCTCTTCCTGCCTGTGACCCTGCTTGGACCCAGAGCTAACCCCGGCCCCACAGCAGCGCCTGCAAGGCTTGCCATTTCAGACCCAGTACCAGCTGACGTGAGCTGTGAAGTTCAGCTGGGTGCCAAGGCTCATGAGCCCTCAAGGAGACGTGAGGGCCCAACCTGGATAAGGCGGTGGCGGCTGCCGGGCGGCAGAGGATTTGGCAACGGCGGCGGGGCAGTGAGTCGAGTAGACAAGGGTGTTGAGCGAAGTGGCGATGCCTCGCTGCTGCCCCAGATTGAACACGCTCTGCAGGGTGTAGAAGTCGTCATCATCCAACACCAGCAGCGCCTGTGAGTACACCCTGCAGCCCACGCAAAAAAACAATTCAAAGTTGCGAAGACAAAGGAAACATACACACAAATAATGTCCAAAGACGAAATCAAAATCTTAACAAAGCAAATAAAAATGAAACAAAACTGTCATAGGTGTACTGGCTGCGTAGACATTCATGTATATCAAAAGTTAAATAAATGCAGCACTGCAGTAGCATCAGGCAGCCATTGGCATGCTGACGCAGGCAAGGAGCGCAAATCATGCAACAGGTATGCAACTTATGGCAAAAGTCCTATCATTTCCACATGGTTTCTTGAGGAGGCAGGGAGGCTGCAGCACCTGCAGAAGAGGCCAAAGACGGATGCGTGAGCTGGGTCTACACCGCGGAGGCCCATCTGCAGAGAGATAATGTCCCAGCCGCGAGTGGCCTCCATTGGAGCCTCCAGTGGCAACCCCAGGCTTGTGGCCAGCCACCGCCACAGTCTTGGCAGTACAGCGCTGCCCATTGCCTGTCCCCAAAGAATACATTTTCTTAATTCGCCTTTCCTTGCGTGTGCACTAAAATATAACGTTGCTAACAGTGAGCATTGCAGGTGCTGCCCGTCGTCTATGCCCCAAGAAAAGGTTGATCAATGTCACGCTCGCGAGCGTATACACTCACACATTGCCTGGCCAAGCAGACAAATTTTATTTTCCCCTTTTCCCGAGAATTGTGGCATGCGATTGGGTCCGTACAGGTTGTGACAAAGCCACATGCGATTGTATGCAATGAGTTGCTTGAGGCTGCTCCCTCAGAGGAAGCAGGACCCACTAAACATGCCAGCACTCTTTGCAGAACTACAGCTGATTTTGCGGTGCGGGCATGCTCATCATCCTGAGGGTGTCTAAGCATGACTCACGTGTCACAGGGAGCTACCATCGCGTTGATGGGTCATTGCCACACCATGATCATCCAGATGCCAGTCAGAGTACAAGCAAAGAGCGTCAATTTTAGGGAGGAACTTATCCTTGGACACCAAATGTCACTATATGTGCAAAGCCATTCAAGAATCTTTACTCGCATATGCTGGCGGTGAAGATGATTGAGTGGGGTCCTCACCAGGGCATTGACAAATCTGGGCTCCTCCTTGTCGGCCTGGCAGCTGGTGGCGGGGGCCAGAATAGGGAGAGAAATTAGCAGGAGGTGGTACAGATGCGCCAGCAGGGGCAGCTGATTCGCTGGCAGCCCTGACAGAAGCTGCATCACGAATGTTCCCTCCGCCAGCGGCCACAGCCCAGCAATGGCACCTGCACAGTCATTGTCAGGCCATCCAATTGTAGCACAATCGCCTGTGATCTGTTGGGCAATCCAGTAAACTCGTTCGATTTGATTGGCACGCATGCATGCGTGCATGCATGGCTGCGTCATTGCAAACGGCCGTGTAGCTTTTGGGTTCCTTACGCATCCATCTCTCAGATGATACAGACAATGTGGTGATTACCTTGGGTATCAGAGGTTGAGTGGCTGCTGATTTTCTGACGGTAAGCGGAGAGGGTCCTGCTCAAGAGGCCCAGCGCCACTTGGAGGTACGCCTCAGCACTGGCGCTGTCCCCAAGCAGGGCTGACTTGGGCAGGTACTGCACAGAGCGCCCACCCTGCACCACACCACCCTGGTGCTAGGGTTGAAATGCCTGAAAAAGAGGTGCCCTATCTGTACTTCTATGTCACTATTCATATAGACATCGTCACAACACAGCATGCATCTGCTGAGATCTTACTTTCATAAATGTCAGCGTCTTGAGCTCAACCACACAATCATGGCTAGGGATGTGACTTACGGAAGAAGACATGGACTCAGCACGTTGTGTGCCAGTCATGCTGCGTCAGACTGCAAGAGCTAGCAGTACATCAGGTCCTGTCAGTCCTTGTGCAGAAAGGTCAGCAGCGCACCTCGAGCTTCTTAGTGACAAGGACCCCGGAAACAAGCTGCGTCAGGTTGACCAGAGCCCACAGGTAGTCACTCCACACCAGCCCATCTCCAGACCATGGACTGCGGACACACCACAAATTATTTTGTGTCTTTTTCCTGCTCGCTTCTTGTCATCTGATACATGCAGCAGTCGGGCTGACCAGCAGCAAGACAACAAGGCCTCAAACCCCCATGCAGACCAGGAGGGAAGGTGACCTGCCTGATGCCTGTGCCACACTCCCGGTCATGAGAAGCTGCGGAGGAGGTCCTTCTGCCCGGGTCAGCACTCGCGCAGTTACCAGCAACGCCCCCGAGCTCCCCAAGCGCAGGCAGGAGGGCCTGGAACGCGTTCAGAGAGGTGAGCTGTGCGCGCACGCCAGCTGGCACGTCCTCGATCAGCCGCGGCGCCGTGAGGAGGTACGCCGCGATACCGCGCGCTGCCGGGGCGGCCCCGGGAACCTGCGGCGCGGCATGCGCAGCCGCCGCTGCAGCTGCCGGCAGCTGCTGCCCACCGCCTTCCGGCTCCCCGGCGGCTGTCGTTTCCTGCCGCTGTGGCACCGTGCACAGCAGGGCTGTTGCCGCCATCTGCATTGTGGAGATGAGCTGTGCTTCCGCCACTGATACGCATTCTGCGTATCCTGCTCCGTTTGCGCCGTAGTGATCGCTGCGTCTGCACTGAGCCAGCCTCCTCAAACCCGTCGCCAATACAAGCGTGCTGCCGGCAAAGCTCCTCAGCGCTGAGGCTGCTTGAGCAGCATCGCTGTCACCTGTAAATGCAAAAACAATATATCCAGCATGTGTGATGTCTCCACACGATGTGATTGTACCAATACAATATCATCATTCTAATGCGTTCATCCTTGCACCATCTCCTCTCCGATCTTGTTGAAGAGACTGCAAGGGAGTTGCAGGAAAAGGCAGCTGGAAGGTGCAGCATAATTTTCTTGCAGGAGCTGTACATAGGTGCTACGACAGCAGGTGCTCTCAAAACAAAGCCAGAGAGTTTGTCATGCGCACAGGTGATGCAGGAGTGCTCACCTTTCGGGTAGCAGGCCCAGGAGTTGGAGTCTAGCAGCAGCACAAGAACCCGTGCAGCCGCCATTTCCAGCAGAGCGCCTCCTTGCCCTTTCCTGGCAGACCCCAGCAGCCCAGCACACAGCAGCACCAGCGTCCTACTTTGGCGCTGCCATGTCTGCCTGTGTGCACATGCACAATAGCTTCGACACGCCATTCCAATCCATGAGGATCAGGTAAGTCGGAGCAGCGTTGTTAAAACAGCCCTTCAACCTTCTCTAACTTGGGTATACGTATGGTAGTTTGCTGGAAGTGCTTATCTCTGTTTAGTGCGACATGACATGCATAACAAACCGTTCATCACCATGCACATATCAGCGTTGCATGCAAAGCAAACGTATTGAGAAGGACATGAAAACTGAATAACTACGGCTACTGTGCACCACCGACAGTGGCACCTGCCTTCGCTGAGGGTCATTTGCCAAGAAGCAGACGTTGAGGCCCGGATCTGTCGCAGCAATGCTGCGCAGCAAGAGTGCCAGCATGCCTCTCAGGGGTGCGCCCTCTGTGGCATGATGTATACTGATGGCGCCTCCATTTGAGGAATTGATAGGATGCCTGCGAGAGGCTGGTGGCAGAACTGCAAAGAGTGGTGGCGGCAGCACCTTATCTGCAGCCACAAAAGCAGAAAACATGAGTCATTTTTCTCAATTCTTATCCTGAATGCAGCGAGAAGGTGAAGAGGTGGCCATGGAATGCCACCTTTGAGAAAACTTAATGGTAAAAATGACCATAAGGGCCTGGCAAAAATAAACATGCTCTGATGGCTGCACGCAGCAGGAGAGGGGATTAAGTCACAAGAAGGCCAAGGCGCTTGCCTTGCAGTGTTGTAGCTGGCAAGGTGGTTTCTGGGGAGGCTGCAGCAGAGGCAAAGTCCTGCAGCCATTGCTCGAAGAGGCGCTTGCGCACCCACCTTCTGGCTTTGAAACCCCTGCAGGCAACACATACCCAGGATGCAGCTACTTTGCGGACATGACGAGGCTTCGTTTCGAGCATGACTGGTTGCATCCATCATTTTGCTTCCCGTTGAACTGAGAGCTGTGTGTGGTGAGGATCGTACCAGAATACCCTCTGTATCAGGCTTGCTGATTTGCTACGCACTCTCTGTTCACTGCGCGCTAGCCTCTCCGCCTTCACTTGACTCACAAGCTCATCCCTGTTACGACAAAATATTGTGTGATCATCACAATTTTGCTTATCTGGTCTGCAGTTGTAGAGGATGAAGTACAAAGTACCAACATACAGAGGTTCGGTGAACTACGGATCACCAGAAGTATTCTCAAAGCAACTTCTCTGGATCACCTGGTGATTTCCTTTTTGGTTCTAGCCGACAGATTGCGCGTGCGACTCCTGTCAAAATCCATGCTCACCAGAATTGTTCACATCAGGTCCAAGAGCACATCGGACTACATTCCGACATACGTCATCGCAATTGAATATTTATGGATGTCATTTTGACGCAGGTACATGCTGAGATGTTCTTCCTTAATGCCTGGCACTGCTCCCTAGGAATCAGTATAACCTGCTTCCGGTGCAGTCCTCACTGTACGATGTCTTCTGGCACATCTTAGTTCATCTAAGACGTGGAAGATAATCTACGTTTTTGCTCATCCACCCCACAAGGATCGTATCGGCACGAAAGAGATCTGTTTGAGCCAAAGCCCGAGGTTGGGAAGCTGTCCGCCTTGGCAAGAAGTCGCATATACGCATCAATGCGTTTGAATGGGCAGCTTGGGACTACAACAAAGTTCAGGATCAGGAGCGAGATCTGCATAGTCATCAAGAGATTGGGGAGCTTTTAATCCCTCTGTAAATTCCTGATCCGGACTGCTGCCTCGCCTTGTATCAGTGCGGTGTTCAGACGAGCCATGGCTTCCGGTAGGAGGAAGGTGTTGCTTTCCGGGTGCTTCTTGGTGCTGCTTGTCCTGACAGGGACAGCTCAAGGTAAGTGATCTATTTAATGTGCTCATCTGGTAATTGAAGGCATATGGCGTTTTGTAGCACCCGTGCATATTTTTCTATATAGGAAGATGCTCTCCACCGTGGATGGTACTGCGCCATGCAATCTCGCTTGGAACGAGCAGAAGTGATCATTAGCTATTTTGAAAGATGACAACGCTTTTTGACAAGTGATTATGAGGTCATATTATCAGCATTCCGCTCTCTGAGTAGCTCAGGGAGGCGTCTCAAGGCAGGAGGGAACGATCCATAATGCATTCTCACATCTCCTGAAGCACATCATCTTCGTCCATTGTGCAGGCCAGAGCGGAGGAAGCAACGGAGGAGGGAACAGTGCAGCGCGCAGCACTGGCAATGGGCTGCTGGGGAATCCTGCTGGAGGCAGTGGCGGCACGTTGGGAGGCGGCAGCACAAGGTCCTTCAGCACCCTGGGGGGAACCACTGGCGGTGTCACCTCTGTGCAAGGAGGCACCACTGGTGGCAGTCGCATTGGCCCCATCCCGCAGGGAGAGGTCCGCGCATCCACATCTCCTCTTTACTGTCCCAAATCTAATTGCAGTTGCAACTGATGCACAGCTCCTCTAAATGTGCAAGGATTGGCTTTGCAAGCCTGCATTACATGGGCTGTTGGTAAGGAAAGAGAGTTTTACCCAGAAAGCACACGAATCTGATATTGCATAGCACTGTTGAGCGCTAGTGCTTTTCAACACGTTTACCATGACACTGGTGCAAGGCAAGAGTGGGGTGGCTTGTGAGTGACAAAGGAGACCAATCCAGACCATCCGCCTGGTAGCTAAGCTGAGTCAGCTGTGACCTTGCATTCTCACACCAGGATCAGTAAGCAGCGCATGATGCCGGCATGTGCGCGCAGGTGTCGACCATCAGGACGTCCAGTCAGTTCAGCGCTGCTCAAAACGGCGTGCTGGGTGGCGGAGGGAACAGCAACGCCGGCGGCGGTGTGCTCGGGGGTGGCAACACGAATGGCGGGGGAAATGACAATAATAGCGGTGGCGGCAATGACAACAACAATGGCAGCAACAACGATAGCGGCAACAGCAATAACAACAACGATGGGCAGCGGAGCCGCTCCCTTGATTCCAGGGGTGGATATGTCTACAACAACAGGTGACTTCCTGACCTTTTGCCGCAGCAAACAAAAATCCTAGGATGGGCCCTGCCTGTCTACAGCGCAGCTGCTCAGCAACCACTGAGAATTTGCTCGCTGATCTGCAAAGGCACATGTCAGAGCTTGTGTATTCTCTTCCCTGCCTGCACATTTTGACCTGGATCAACATTATAAGGACTCAAGTATCATCTGTTCCTGCATACATACACCATTCTGCGGCCATTTTGGAGCTGCCTATCTCCCTCATGACTAACATACAAACCATACTCTGCTCAGCTACACTCAATTGCTGCCAGGCAAGGCCATGCTGGCTTCAAGGGGAAGTCCCTCCTTCTCTGAGTGGCCCTAGAGCCAAGCAGCTTGAAGCCTTAAGTGTCAATATCACTGTATTCCACCTCAATATTGTTCAAATTCAAACGTCCTGTCACCCAGGTACTGGTGGAGGGGCGGCTACTGGGATGGAGCCTGCTACGCATGTGGAATCTGGCGCAGTGATAATGCCGGCTATCCCACCTGCCCTGCCTGCCAGTACTTTGACCCAGATCAGCGCCTATGCATCACCGTCCAAGACTGCCCCAACACCTGAGCAGTTTTGGATGTTCCAAACTTCAAGCTTGCACCTTTGCTCATCTGGCAGCTGCTAGGGCACCGTGGCTGCATGCATGCATGCGCACATGCTCCTATGCGCTGTGGTCAATTTCTGTATATCAAATGAAAAGAACTCTGAGGGACGGATGTGACAAGGTGCCGAACACAAAGCTCCAGGCCGTTTGACAGCACCCAGCGCCTCAACAAATGCCCAGGGCTGCTTAGACAGCACTCTCAATGTCTCCCGGGCTGTCCCAGGGATTTAAGATCTTCCGAGCACTTTTCAGTCGATGAAGGGCAAACTGGTGACCAAACCAGGACACTTTTCAAGGACCCAGGAGCATGGAGCTCAAAATTAGAATGTTGCATATGGCCTGTTTCAACCCTGTGATTCACTATGCATATATGGACAGCACATGGTTGCCGTGGTAGTAAGGCGTGATCGGGCGCTCAGCCTGCACGCAAGGCAGTTGGCAATACAGGTGGCACCATGCATGCGCGCCCTATGCATTCGTTCAGACTGCATCTGATGTTAGTCACCGTACGCAAGACTTGGAGGCCGCTGCAGGGGCACTGACTGTATACTCGCTGTGCCGTTACGATGTGTAGAACAAAAGTGTGGCTGTGATGCTTTGAAGCAGTATGAACATGTACAACTTGAGGCAGCCCTTCCTCAGGAAGCAGAGGCATTGCCTGTTTGTCCGTGCATTATCCCTGATGCAATTTTGCAAGTTGACAAAACTTGGCAGCTGCTTTGCAGGCTACATGCTGTCAAAGGTACTGCCTGTCTGATTAATTAGTCACAGTGATATGGTTGCCAACGGATGGTATTGAGGCATGCCACATGCTGACCCGCAAAGGCATGCATGTAACTAATTGGATTACAATCAAGTAGCTCAGCTGCCCCGGCTGGCAGGTGGCGGTATGTATAGTAAGCACCATGTGTTGATTGGGTCTTGCTTGGATCTAGCGAGTCCATGAAGGGGTAGGCCATGTGGCAGCCACGACATGCAGCTAGCTTGTCTGCAGAGTCTGCAGTGCAGACGCACCCTGTCTCTGGCAGAAAAAGCGCCTAATAATCATAAATAGCTCAGTGTAACAACACGCTGTTGCATCCCACTCCGAGTCACATGTGCACAGATGGGTGCCTGCAGTGCTCATTTGAGATGCACACTCACTGCATGGCCCAATTGCCAGATTTAATTGTTGTGCCTTACTATGGTACTCAGTCAGTACTTAGTAATCAAGCCAAGTTTTCTTGTTGCCAAATGTGACACCCGGAGGGACCGTAGTAGTCAATTTGGGGCGGGTTGCAGAACTGGCAGCAAGCCACGGAATGTGAGCAGCATGCTGCTAGAGGTATTTGAAGGACAAGTGGAGCTTTTGTTATCCCACTCCTGGAGCGTGGACACATCACATGCTATCACATGTCGGGCATGGGCACGCCCAGCTTATAGAGCCAGCGCAGGAACGGCGGCAAAGTGTATTGCTTCTCTATGCGTTCCACAAACTCCCTCGCCTTTTCAAAGTCAGCTTTGACTGTGTCCGCCACTTCTTGCTCCTCTTTCTGCAGCTCCTGCACAAGCCCCTGCTCGTCCTTCTGCAGCTCGCTCAGCAACCCCTGCGCGCACCGATGCCGGGTGATTGAGAGTCAGGATTGAGAGTCAGGGTTCGACAAGGCCGTTAAAAGGGTCCCAGATGGGGCGGAAGAAAATTTCTTGTGCTCCAGAAAAATCACAGGCGGAATACTGACAGCTGCACAAAATGAAACACATGCATTTCTTTGGCCATATGGATGAATTGTCAAATCCATGAACATTTTTGCGCGGATCTGGCAAGTCCAACAAGGGCTAGCATTTCTGACAGCCTCTACCTACAGCTTTTCTGAAGACATACCTTGCCTCTGGCAGGAAAGCATGTTATGATAAATTGATTAAAAGGGAAGACTCACCTGTTCCAGGACGGTGAAACCCTTGCCAAATGAACTGAGGTCATTCTCCAGGGCATACTCCACCTTTTCAACCTCCCTCTTCACCTCCTTCTCAAGGCCCTCCTCAACCTGCGCATGCACAACTCGCTTCAGCTTCTCTCGCAATATCTGCTAAGGGTATAAACCTCTCAAACATTGTGCCCTGGTCACTTCACAGGTCAATTGGCACCCCCTCAAGTGACTCCATTCCTGCTCCCATCCACACAACCAACTGGGCAATTCTTTGGAGATGGGCAATTGCAGTATGGCAATAGCAGTAGGCCAGACAGAGCGAATGTGACCAAGATAAACACCATAAGGGGGTGCTTCCACTGCCCTGGCTAGGCAAATCTCTGCAAATCTTGAGGCTGCCCTGAAGGTGCCAAGCCACTGGGCATCGTTCAAAAGATGCCCAGAACTAGCTCTGCACCCTCAATCTGACACCGCCAGTGCTCCGAGACAGAAGAAACACAGGAAGGCGTCCTAGTGGCTCATCCTTTGCAGGTGAATGCTTGAGCAGGTTTTGTAATTGTTAAGGAGCATGGGTGACGCACCTCCTCCAACAGGGACTCCTGAGGGGGGTGGGGCTTGCAGCTGTTATCGGTGAGTTTGAACTGGCTCCACGTCAGTCCCGCCTTTTCCACTGCCGCAGATATCTCCGGGATGTATTCCTCCGGCAGAGTTGACGCCCTGAGCAGCCAAACCCCTGTCAGAACTTTCTAAAACAATTGCCTCTACTCCCATCGCCGAGAAAATACGCCAACACTGCCTTCAAGGACACAGGTGCGCAGAGGCTCTCCCAGAGGGATAGTGCAGGGTGAGAGATGCTAACAGTTGCACATGAGTTTGCTGTTCTCTAGACCCCATCTCCCAAGTCTCCATACTGATGTTGCCGTTAGCATGAGAAGCAAATAATGACAGATTGTGACAAGCACAGTACTAACTTGAATCAGTGCAGTGTAATTTTTATGCCTGGATACCTAGTACTTTGAGTATAATAATAGAAATAACAATTTTGTTATAATAAAAGTTTAGCATTCATAACGTAATGTGCCTTGGCGCACCTTGTGTAGACAGTGGCGCCTCCATAGCCTTTCCAGGCATCGTTGTTGCCTCGGTAATAAATGACCACATACTGGTCGGGCTTGGATGCCAGGATGTACCAGTCGTCAGTATAATTCAGGTACTCGTTCCCATCGTTGCGCAGATATGCAGGGCTGACGTTTGATTTCTGCACATGCACACAGGAGTCATTTATCAACCGGGTTGCGAAATCAGCAACTATGCATGCAGCAGGACTCAGTCCAAATGTAGGGCAATCCTGTCCTGTCTGCGAAATACGGCACAGGAATCTCTATTGTGCTGGGCCTGCAGCATGACTGGCAGCTGAGAAAGCTGCACAGCGTTGGCAAAGGCCGCTCTCGTGCTGTGCACTACTGGACAGCATCAGGCACGCGCCAACTTATCACATGTATCATAGCAACAAAAATGAAGGACTGCCTTTTCACTTCACTCCACCGCCAGCTTGCTGAACATCTGAAAGGGCCGCCAGAAACATGCACTGCCACTTGTCTCTGCCAAGGACAAAGATCAGGAAATGGGAGCTTTGTCCGAGCAAAAGTGAAGGTGGTTTTTATAGTTATGGTTAACATAAAATAATAGCTCCAAATAAACGTGTGCAGAAGCACCTGGTCAAAGGTCTGCACAGTGGAGCGCTCGATGAAGTCCTGATTGCCCTTGGGGATGCGCCAGTTGATCTTCCCATACAGCTTCCCCGGCTCTGGCACACCAAAGTAGTGCACCTGGCAGTCGAAGGTGTCGAAGAGCGGGTTGAGACCGGCTGTGATGTACCATCGCCCCTGCAGACATGCACAGGCCAAGGTGAGTCACCCGCTGTCACTCTGCACATCCTGTCACATTTGCTGCTGTGCCAAAAGCGAGCGGATGCCATTTCCCTACTCATCCTTCACTGTGAGGAGTCACCCCTCCCCAGAGTATGGGTGCGGAGTCAACAGAGTAGCATTTCCTGCCCGTTTTTCTGGGCATGGCTCCTGGATTCCATGTTCTAAGAGTACAACGCATACCATCGGAATGAACAGGCAAGTGCACAGTTCATATGGGTTTTTGGCAGTAAGATCGATTTTATCTCCTGATGATGTCTTCGTCAGCAGTCCAATCTAGCAACAATCCAAGAGCAGGCACAACGGGGTCCCCCCAATCCAACCACCGCTGCACAGGGTGCCAAGTAGGTGGACCTACTCAGCATGCCCCTCAGCTCTGGTCTATGGAAGGCAGTGGCACATGAGCACTGCTGATGCAATGGGAATCTGTGCCGAACCTGGAAGTTGTTCAGGTCAAAACTGGTGTCCAGCGCGCAGTCCGGGGGGACCGGGAAGGATGACTCATCCACCCTCTGCGGCACGCACTTCTTGTCGCTGACTGCGCATGCGGTGAATGCCTCCACCGCCTTGTCAGCGTACAGGTCACCGCAGCGGATCTGCGCTGACAGAACTGCCCATTCAGCCGCTGAAGAATGAGGGCCGCATGGTGGTATTCAGTGCAGCCCAGGAAGATAATTGCGCATGCAGGAGAGTCACACATTCCACATCCCTGCACACTTGTACAGAAATTCCCAAGATTTGCTGTGCAGACTCACTTCACAGCAGGCCTTGCAGGCACCACCCAACTAAGAAACACAAGTAGCAATGGAAGACGTAGGATCCATGGAAACTAAGGTGCAGAGATGACAGAGGGCAGGACACAACGACTCTCTGGCAAACTCATGACATTGCAGCCAACACGTCCTGTCAAGGAAAAACAACAAGAAGTGTGCTTGCCTGGCACTCTGTCTCGTCTGGCCGCCCATTGCAGAGCTGCAGGCACACAAGGTTCTCCAGGCACTCTCCATCACCGATGCACCGCGCGAGCGCCACCTGGCAGTTGGCCAGCAGGCAGGTGCCCACCTTCGCCACATCAGCGCCCGTCGCCGGCCCTGCCGTCGGCAACTAATGCTCATATCATTTGGCATGTCAGTTGCCTGCATGGTAACGTGCCATGCACATGCTGCGTGCCAGATAGGGCAACATGTATGGCACCAGTGCGGTGTCAACAGCAGCGACTAGAGGTACAGGATGTGAGCCACACCTGCTAGCAAAATTGCCCCAACAGCTGCAGCAGCAGCTGTTTGTCTGAGCGCCGCGCTGTGTCCTCTAAGAGAGTCCAAAACTTTTGCAAGCGAGCTCTGGTTGTCAGCAGGCTCTCTGCTGCTGAGCTGGGATCCAGGGGGATTGGCTGTGGGGGAGAAGGGCTGGACATCCAGCCCAAACAGCTTGGCACCTCTCTGCTGTCTCTCATCAAGGCTGGCACATGTCAATGTGCGTGACCTGTGCCTACGCGAGAAGTGCGGGACGTGCCTTCGCCTGATGTCGGATATTTGCAGGAAAGGCCTGTCAGCTACCTGCATGGGCAGGTCGTCCTTTTGGCACCAGGACACTGAAGAAGACTGAACGGAATGCAACATGAACGAGCAGTGCATAGGTGTGTGATCCAACATTACTATGTAACGATCTGACTTCTGTATTCGCTGACATTGAAGCCTGCGAAAATATTTGACAGATCACCCATCCTTGTAAGCACGTTATCCTTTATTTGTCTTGGTCCCTGCAGCGACCACTGGGACAGAGTTGAACAAAATGACGTTGCAGGTGGATGTCTCACCTGTCTGTATATGCAAGAGCCAATCTGCAATGGGATTTCCATCGAGAGGCAAGAAGGCATGCGGCCCACTGCCGGCCTTATAAATTTCAGTCAGGATTCAGGAGATGTCGGAACAGAACTCCGTGGAGCGGCGAATTAAAGACAATACAAGATCTCCAAAATTGTGGTTTCCGTGAATATTTCGTCGTTTCGAAGTCAGAGGATCGAATCAATCACTGATGAAGCCCACGACATGTCAGCAACGCAGGTGGGGCCGAGATAGGGGCATATTGGGATACGCGCTGGAATCGTGAGTTTTAGGTCTGCCCGCGCATACGAATCATTCACGAGCCTGATTCGACATTGCCTGTCTATAAGTCTGTCTTTTCAAGAAATACAAGTTTCGGAGGGAATCAGAGGCTGTGATTGCTACCGTGCTTGTTATCCAGAACGCTGTAATCCGGCTCTCATATAGTAAGTTCCGTTGAAGGCAGGGCGCTGCTTGTTACGACTGGCACATAAGTGAGTCAGAAGGGTATAAGGACGTAAAGAAATACTCCATTGAGATTTCCTTGACAAATGACAGGTAAGATGAAGCGCCCTTCAGTCCCAACGATGATTGCGGCATCTGACAGTACCAAGCAATATACTTTTTCATGAATCCACAGAACCTCGATCAAGTGCACTTGAGCAATGTCAAAGACGTTTTACTGTTTTCCCCGCACAAAGTAGGAGCATGCTTTTGTCGAGGCCGTTTTCTGGTTCTTTCAAGTGCTGATGCTGTGCCTACTCTCGCAGCAGCAGTGTTACCTGTGACGGACGCAGACCAGAGCAAGGGCACGATGTGCACAAGAGACATGTCAGTGGACAGTCTGCAGAGCTCCATGGACAGCCTCGCCACGCACGAAGCCCCCAGCACATCTGCCCAGGTGAGCGCCCCAGCTGGTGCAGAACACGAATCTGAGCTGCCCAACAGAGACTTCTCCGTCGCGAATGCATCTCTGGACGATTGTATGCGCCTGGTGCCATGTGCTGTCCGTATCCCCATTCTGCATCGCTGAATATGCCCAGGCTCCCAGTCAACCCCTTCTAGCTTTGCTAGGCAGCACATCAATCATGTGGGTGGGCACATGTGCCACTGTGCATGTGCATGCGAGGGCATCCCCCTCTGGATCCCCCCGTCTCGGGACCCCCCGTTTCTGGTTGACAGGGATCAGCCGCCAGCAAATTCCCACGCGCCCAGGAGACCTCCGTGCACAAAGCTGGGCTCAGCAATGCAATTCAGCCAGGTCAATGTCAATTTCAAATCTCAACATGCGCAGGGGCGGCACATGGACTATGACGCTGTGCTGGCAAAGCGGCGCGCCCACATCGGCCCCAACACAACGCTCGTCTACAAGCGCCCGCTGCACATGGTGCGCGGAGAGGGCTGCAGGCTCTGGGACGCAGACGGCAACGAGTACCTGGACTGCGTCAATAATGTGGCGCATGTTGGACACTGCCACCCCAAGGTGCGCCCTTGCCTGCTTTCTGCAGCTAATTTATCGGGGGGGCCCTGAGGCCATTTTGCCAGACAGTAGGATCCCCGAGGTCTAGCGTCTGTCATGCAAAGGGAAGACACTCCACCCCAAGACGCACACGCGCATTCTCTCATTAGCTCATTCACAGGGGTGCCGGCCCTGTGTTGGGCTAGGTGATGATTGAGGCTGGCATGGCAGTGTTCAATGGGGGCATTGCAGGCGGTGTGCACTGTGCTGGGCAGTTTTGCTCGGGCTAGGCCAGAAGCAATAAATCTGAAATGTGCTGCACCCCTGGGGCTACGGGCGCTGGAGGCTGCTCATGTGGAGAAGTGTTCTAGGGACCCTGTTGCCATTAAGTATTTCTGTAGAGGATGCAAATTAGGTGGATGTTGCTTGTTCCTGCTTGGTCTCCTCTGGTGCCAGCTGTTCCATTGGTCGTATTCCTCCTTTTAAGGGCGCAGACACATCCTGCTCGGGCATGTGGAATTCCTATTCTCCGAACGGGGCGGTAGCCGCCTCAAAAAGGTGGCAGAGGTGCAGTGGAACACCCGGCACACAGACTGCTATTAGCACATGACAGCCTGGAGCGTCCATCGATCAACCTTTCCAGACACAGGTGCCGGCATGTGCGCGCAGGTGACGGCAGCCATCGCGCTGCAGCTGGCAACGCTCAACACGAATGCGCGCTACCTGCACGAAGGCCTCAGCTCCTACGCTGAAGCGCTGACAGCCACCTTCCCAGAGGAGCTCTCGGTGTGCTTCGTGTCCCTTCTTGTCTGATGTAGCCACAATGTTATGATTTTGTTTTATGCATGTCTGCCATGCCTACCAAATGTAGGCGATTGAGCTTCAGCCGGCACATTGGTCAAGTTCGGCTGATGAGGCTACCCCCAATGACTCTTTCAGCATTGAGAACACTGAGTACTTGCCCATGGATGTCCGCCGAGCCTCTCTGTTGAAGCCAGAGTCTGGTTCACCAAAGTGCTGTCAGTGCTGCAGGACCCATCGTGGACAGTTTATGCATGCTCTTCTGCGTAAATTGTGTAGTCCTCACTAAAATGTGAGGCGCCAGATGACCCCTCTGTGATGCAATCTGTTACATGCATGCAAACCCGGGACGCATAAACAGGCCTACCTTCGGGCTATTGGGGCACGGCCTGAAATTTACAGAGACAGCATTGCAGAAACAGCATTACCTGCACTCAAGCAGGATAGCCGAATTATCCCGTTGGGGGCGCTCTGACTGGGCACTTCTGCACAAGTGACTTCTTGTGCTCATCCTTGACACTCTCTTCCTGTGGGGCCTACAGGTGGCATACTTTGTCAACTCGGGATCAGAAGCGAATGACCTGGCGCTGAGGATAGCACACTGCGCGGCGCCGGGGGCGACGCATGTGGCGATCATGGGAGGCGCGTACCACGGACACACAAAGGCGGTCATCGACTTGTCCCCCTACAAATACGAGGGGCCCGGGGGCGAGGGACGGCAACCCTACGTGCACGTCCTGCCCTGCCCAGACCCCTACAGGTGCGCTTCATAACCCTTTGCACACCCTTGGTCAAGAGGGCTTCTAAATGCTTATCATTAATATGTGTTCTACCGTACCCGAAAGGAAAAAATCACTTGTATGTTCTGCGCTGCTCACACCGGGTACATGTGTGAATGGTTCTTCACATCCCTTGCTGTCTGCACATTCTTGCATGTTCTCAATCTGACTGGGGGAAGGAAATCTCTTCCTTTTCTGCATCGCACTTCCCATGCATGCAACATGTGAGCGTTGGCCTGCTTTGCTGCATATGGCATGGTAGTACATACTGCGGCCAGCCCCCTGTTTACATCATTGCGCTTTTGGTCCTCCGATCTAAGCCCTGATGAAGGTATAAACTTCCACTGAAGGATCGGTGGCAGCTGAAAGTGGTGAATGTGCATGCTTCTGTCAGGGGACAGCATTTGGATGGGCGAAAGGCGGCAAAGGCAGCCATAGCACAGGCGCATGCAGCGGGCGGGCGGATTTGCGCATTCTACTGCGAGTCGGTGCTTTCATGCGGCGGCCAGGTGCGCCACAATGCAACATCCTTTCAGATAAGTAGACACCTTTTTAATGCAGCATCAGGGGCTAGTCTTTTATTCCTCCTGGCAGCATGGTCAGGCACAGCGCCCGTCAGCAGCTTAACCAGTTTGCAAGGGCTTTGCATGAAGCAAGCAAGGTTGTAGTTTCTTCTCCCTGTTGCTGTTGAATGGGGAGAGTCTGTTCTGTGTGCTTTGGCAGCGCAGTGCAGTGGTAGTAAAGTAGTTGCTGCAGGAGCAAGCATGCAGCAGTGCCTCCCTCTGCAGCAGTGACAAAGAGGAAGAATATCCATCCGGAGATGAGCACTTTTCATTGCTATTTATACCTTGCACATTCAAAAGGGTGTGTACTTCCGCAGATCATCTTGCCGGAGGGCTACCTCAGAGAAGTGTACGAGGAGATGCATGCAGAGGGCGCTGTGTGCGTGGCGGACGAGGTGCAGTGCGGCTTTGGCCGCGCAGGTGACCACTTCTGGGCGTTCGAGGAACAAGGCATTGTGCCTGACATCGTCACTCTTGGAAAGCCCATCGGCAACGGTTTTCCCCTTGGCGCTGTGGTGAGTGAATGCACCCCTCTCTTCTTGCCTGTCAACACCCGAAAGGATATTAAAGGGCTGGGTGGAAGTTGGCACACCTTTTGGCTGCGCATTGTGGGTTCATCAGAACTTGTAGGGCAGTACAAAGATGCCAATGGCTGTGCAGCACCTTGCTGAGTTCTTGATCGCAATGAATGGCCGTCCTATTGCCCAATTCGTGGCAATGCTGTTCCTTCATGTGCCCAGATGGCACACTTCATTGTTTAGAATCCCTTCTAAATCGCAGTAGTACAATTGTTGTACGGCCACAAAGGTCAACGGTGGTTGTGCCACTTAGTCGCAGAAGGGGACTAATTTAATGGATTGCACTGCCTGGGAGCACGAAAAGCGCGTTTTAGGATTTTTTGTCCGCCAACCAAGAGACTTAAATAATGATCACCCAAGCGATTCTCCATTTGCATCCCACTGCATCGACTTTCTACCTTGACGAAGTATCCAGTGCAGTTCCAGCTTTGCGTTCCACTGCTTTGTCTTAGTGAATGGCAGATTTCTCATGACATATTTGTTCTCTGTTTCAGATAGTGCAGCCAAAGTTTGCAGCGGCCTTTTCCAACGGGATGGAGTACTTCAACACGTACGGCGGCTGCACGGCAGCAGGCGCCGCCGGCATGGCGACGCTGCGAGTCATCCAGGAGGAAAATTTTCAGGCGCGCGCCAAACGCGTCGGGGTCTACCTGACAGCTAAGCTCAAGCAGCTGCAGCAGGTGCGACGCGTTCCCTTTTTCTCAGCACTTTTTCCAAAGCCTGGGTTCGTAGCAGGTTGTTGCGCCGAGGGGCTCTGCCTGAGAGCTGTTCTGCGGGGCAGCTTTGCTTTTGCAAAGCTGTGGATTTGAGCTTGTCAGCATTGTTGGGGAAGCTGCCTCGGTGCTCATGGAAACTGCTGTTTGGTGTGAGTTCGTCCGGCATCTGCTAATCTGTCTGAGACCGCAGGCAGCCGGGTATGTAGCCTTTTGCCTGACGCCCACAGGGGGCAATGACTTGGTCTGATTCCCACAAGGGGAAGGAAGAACACATGCACAGTTGTTGCGCAGTCGGCAAGCAATGCAAATACCTGAATGTTAGCTTATCAAAAGGACGCCACGATTTGCGCAATGCGTGTCACTCCATATGCAGATGATTCACATGCAGGGCTGCGCTACGCATGATGATGTCTGATCGCAAACTCCATGTGCACGCAGAGGTTTGAGTTTGTGGGCGACGTGCGCGGGAGCGGGTTGATGATAGGGGTGGAGATTGTCGACAACAAGGACTCGAAGAAACCGGCGCCCAACGCAGCCACGCACATAAAAGAGACGATGGTGGCGCGGCATGTTCTGCTCGCTGTGGATGGGCCGCACGCAAACGTGGTCAAGATCAAGCCGCCCATGGTTTTCGCCGAAGCCGAGGCGGATCACCTCATCGCTGAGCTAACCCAGGTGCCTGTCTTGCCTGCCCTTCCCGACTTGTGCTGGCCTGCTTGCTCTGTGCTGCTGCGTCGACTTTAATGGTAGCATCAAGTCCGTTGCATCTTGTGGAAGATGAAGCAATTGTGATAGTATGAACCGCTGTGCGTCATTTTGCATGCCTGTTTTATTGTGTTGTTTGGACCGCTGTGGAGACCACCATCGTTTGCTTGATACACCCATTCAAGACATTTGCTCTGCCCATGCATTTGAGGGTTGAGGACTGGCGTTGCAGGCTTAAATATCACTAGCTGATGTGGATGTGTTGCTTTGCAGGTGCTTGAAGAGGGTCTACCCGAGGGTGTCATTGCAGCAGACAGGCAGTGGGAGCCAAGGACGCCCCTCTGAGCTGCAGTGTGAAGTATCTTGGAGTTTATGTGCCACACCACATGGAAACGGAGGTTCCAAGGCTGGGTGCAGTTGATTTGAGGGCATGCTCAGATGGGCTGGAGTCTGCCTTCTTGTGGTGATTTGCAATGCGTTACCAGCGTTGCGGTGAGGACAGTGTGTTGCTGCTAATCGGGACTTTCTCAACATACCTTTTCTGCTGTCCTCAGAGGGAACACCCTTCTAATGAGATCTCTTGAAATCTACTGGGATGTCCGTGAATCGCATTGTCCTACTCTGACAATCACCTCACCCTGTAACAAATGATAGATAAGAACAGCAGCATTAATGTAATGAAACTTCCAGGACTCTGCATAGGAACGCAACCTGCAGTACAAAGCTCGGCTTAGCATCACCGCTCTGTCTGAACGCATATCTGCATCTGTACAATACATGCTGTCTGAACTCCCGTCCCTTTCTCATTGTTTCTAGATGGGTGCATGCTCAGCATGACACCTTTGATGACACATAAATACCAGTATTACTTCTGACCTCTGAGCAGTATTACTTCTGACCTCTGAACAATGACCACCGGAACTAATTGCAGCCCAAATAAGCACAGTACGATTTGCTGTACACGAGGCACACTGCATCATCTGATCATGACTGCACGTCTGATTAAGCTAAGACGTGACACCAGCTATCAGCAATTGCCGCCGGCAGCAATGGGCTGGCATATGCCGGGAGCAGCCTGGCCAAAGCACATCTGCCCAGTGCTGCACTCGCTGTCATCCATGCAGCTTCCCAGTGAAGTGCCCATCGCCACAAACACCCTGACCTCCCGCCCCTTCTGCTGAGCTGTCAGGCTGACATCGTCGCTGCATGTCAGGAACCTGTCCGGCTTATCTGTGCACTGCGGCTGCTGCGTGTCGCCCGGCGAGCAGAGCATTGCTGGGCGGCAGACACACGCACATCCAATTCAGAGAATTGCAGTCACCACAACAAGAACCCCGCTCTTGTCCCCAGCTGTTGGGCTAGCTGCGGGGCCTGGCATTTATAGTCACATTCACCAGTCTGCATGAAAGGTGCTGACTACGGTAACTTCCGATCCAGATGAACTGCAAGCTAGTTGACAAATCATTGCTGCCCAAGAGTTTCTTGTAAGGATGACAACCTAAGTGCTGCATTCCTTGCACATGCTCCGGTGCAGTGCATGCAGTCTCGACTTATCTGGGACACTACCAGATTCCATAGAACAGGCCAGGTGAGTGCTGCATGCAATATAAAACTACAGAGGAGAGCAACGGCTAAAGATGGGCAAAAGGAGCTTACCGGCTTGAGCCTGGTCTGTGACGGCGCACCCTCCGGCACCATTGCACCTGCCATTAATGACTGCGTTGTGGTTGCCCAGGAGGTCAGAACAGACGGCGTTGCCTCCTGCAGGCCTGCATGCACCGCCTGCTGCTCCACATGTGGGGGTTGTGACAATACCACATGCACCGCCCGCCTGCATTAAGCCAGAACATGCATTATTTGGAGGGCATTGCACATTAAGTACTGCAGCTCGGCTACAAGTCTGCTCGCTCCTTTGCATTGTGAGTGGCATTGAGCAGATGCATGTCAACAGAACTAATACTGAGCATCTACCAGAGACCATAAA
Source organism: Coccomyxa subellipsoidea C-169 (assembly GCF_000258705.1). Classification (NCBI taxonomy): domain Eukaryota; kingdom Viridiplantae; phylum Chlorophyta; class Trebouxiophyceae; family Coccomyxaceae; genus Coccomyxa; species Coccomyxa subellipsoidea. The sequence continues at coordinate 451,319 of NW_005178035.1, forward strand.
ACAACAGGTATGACATACAGCCCATGCATGCAGGCATGTCATCTCCTGATGGCAGTCCTGGCTGGCAACAATGTTGACCATGAGAAGAGGAGGGCAGGCGGTTTCAGACAGCTCTCACCGTGAGACATGAGTTTGCAGGGCAGCAGAGGGACATCTGGCTCAGTGTCAGCGGCTGAGTGCATGCACCTGGCGGAACACAGAATTCCTGACTAGCTTGCACATGCTCTGCACATGTTTGCTTTCTACTTTTGAAAGACACAGGTTATTTTCCTCGTACAAGCAATGCATGCAAGGGACATGAACAGCAGGCATCATGCCTGGTCATGGGTGCTGGTTACAGGGATCTCCTTATGCATTGCATTCCAGGAGTCTGGCTTTCTAAGCAAGGCATGCATGTGACATGAACATGCAAACATCATACATTTTGAGGAGTGCATGCAGCATGCATGAGGTCTAAGCAGAATGTAACAGACCTGGGGCGTAGGCAGGAGGCTGGGAATTGGGAGGAGAGTAGGCAGGTGGGCTGGCAAGGGGGGGTGATCCATATGCAGGTCCGTAGGCAGGACCATAGGCAGGGCCGTAGGCTGCAGGTGACTGGGTAGAGGCAGCTGGGGATGGTGGTGGGCCTTGCAGCAATGCATGAGAACACCTTGAGAACCTTTCTTACCTTGATCTAGTAAGGATCCTGGAAGGTAACAAATGATGAGACTTCCATCAGTGAGGGCTGAAGCCCTTGTGACCTTTGAGAAGGCTCCTCTTGTCCTGAGTACTGACCATCAAAGGCAGAAATTGGCGTGGTGTTTCCTGGTGATTTCTGTTGTCTGCATCACCTACAAATTTCACAAACAACGGCGGGGACATGCTGGAAGGGCGTACTCTTAGGCAAGAAGGCGCCAGATGAAGCAGATCCTTCCAAGGACTTCAAAGTCTCCTGTCGAACCACAAGCGCCAACAGTCAATCCAAACAAATTTCAACGTAATCAGCAGACTTACCATCAAGTAGGATGAGGCAAAAGGAGGCCACTGCCTCCAATGTACCCAAGCACATTTGGCGTGCTGCTTCCTTGAAAAGACAGTATGATCCCTTGGACGGCTGCCACTTGAGTTGTTGTAGCGGAATAGATGGTGTATAATCCTATTATGCATGGTTCAAAGACAGCAACAGATTTTGTCGAGGGAAGGACGTATGAGAAGAACACACGGAGATGCTATCGTTGCTTGCACCTCCCGCCGCTGCCGCATCGTAGGCAGCCTGTTGCGCTCCACTGATGTCTGCGATGGAACCGTACGCACTTCCCTGGCCACTGTCTTGGCCGGATGCGGGCAGAAAAGACGCACTCAGGAAGAGCAGCAGGGCCATCGACGCAGATGGAGCTCTGTCCTTCAGCCCCACTCTTGGCGGAGACATCTTGCCGCTTGCACGGACCTTCTGGTCTAGATGCTGAGATTCACAGGATCAGTGTGCTTTCAGAGGCATCTGAATTCTGGAAGTGCACCAGACTTCTGCCAGCGCATCGGCGGGGCGGGAACGGGTTCCCCCAAGGAGCGAGGGGACCACCAGCACGACATTTGCTCAGTAGCATCCCACCGAGTCCAAATATTTTGTCTAAAATTTGATCCGGAGCGGTGCCTGAACTGGTTTCAAAATACTTTTCCGCAGTCCTGGTGGGTTGACCAAGTTGCAATAGCACATTTCAGGGCGGATGACACGGCGGGACCGTGTCATACGCTGCATGCAGCTGCCCGCATGCACTGCCGCTGCGCATGGTAAAAAGCCCATAAATCAAGATTGCAACATGCCTCACTATGATGGAACAATAATTGTACATAGATGGTCTGCCATGGTTGGCCAGCACTGTACAAGCAAGCAAACACAATTGAGCATGCATATGCTAACTATGGAATAGCTCAGCCTCATAGCTGACAGGATAGCATGGGGATCACGAATGGCCCACAGTGCCCAGGCGGTCCCACATACTTGCAAAAGGCTCTGAAACAATTCAGGATCCATAACCTCCACATTAGATTTCAGGAGCCACAAAACTTACGTCAAACCTCAGCCTGAAAATACCCCAGACCCTCTGTCTCAGCAGCAATCCTGTGACTAAGGAAATCATCCTCTGAACAGGTTGAGCGGACATATCATATCATTTCAGTGCCACTCAACCAATACACCCGTTAGCGTTGTTCTCCACTGACCGCACATCTGCACGTTGGTACATTCATGCTGAAGACTAAAATGCTTTTGCAGGCTGCAGAGCCCGGGCCACAACGCTGAAATTCTTTCGCAACACACTTGGACCAGGAACGCTAACAGAAGACACCCATACACATCCTAGGCAACAATGCTGATTCCTCAGAACAGGATGATGCCATCTCAGAAGTTCTGCGTCAGAACGCTACAGTGCGCGTGTGAGCCCTTCTTTGGGCAAATGGGAGCGCCAATGTCAGCACAGGTGATGTCAGCGGCAGTGACTCAGCGGAACCGGCTCTCCTCACACGGACTCAGCGCGTGCAGAAGTTTGAACGCTAGCGCTGATGTCAATGGAATGACTCAGCGGCGGCAGCTCTCCTTGAGCAGAGTCAGTGCGTGCGTGCGCCCCGCGGCGTTGTCAATAACCCAGCGCTGACATCAACGCCGTCAATAATTCTCCTCAAGCATCTTCAACGCATGCCTCCATATTCTGGCATTGTCATCTGCCAGTGCTGACATCAGCGCCGGCGGATCTCTTCCAGTGGAGTCAGCGCATGCGGCCGTTGCGTAGTGTTGTCATACATCAGAAGATGATGTTATTGGCGACGACTCAGCGCCGCCGGTTCTCCTCGAGCGGAGTCAGCGCGTGCGTCCGTCGCCCGGCGTTGTCATGCGGCACTCGGGCCAGCCGCTGTTCCAGGTAGGTGGCGCAGGGGCGTGCGCCAACTCGCTGGGCCTCGTCTAGCGGAGTGTTCCCCCACCTGTCGCGCACGTTCACGTCCGCGCCGCCCTCCTCCACCAGAAGCCGGATCTGCCAGGGCAGTGAGGCACTTTTGGCGGGGGAAAAAATGAGGAACAAATAATACAGCAAGGCTGTTTGTAAGCCAGGCTAGCTTATAACGTGCTGACATTCTCTTTAGACCAACATTACAAGATGTTGCTGTGCAGGTGGATGTCTTGTTGCAGTATTTCTACCTGTGATCATGTGCAACTACACTACGCAGGTTCCAAAAACCAGGAGCCAAGCTGGAATGCACTTTTGGCATGTATGCCAGTGGTATGCTGGTAGCTCCCCTTTCATGGAAACTTGTGAGGTCAAGGGCATAAGCATGGTTTGAGAATCAAAAGCATCTTCATGTGCACTGCAGGAGCGGAAGGTAAAGGCAGCCGCACCGCAGCGGTGTTGCCTTCTGACGCGGCGATGTGCAGCGCGGTGCGTTTGTCGTAGTCCCCGGCATCGGCCGGCGCGCCAGCCGACACCAGCCGCCGCAGCAGCGGCAGGTCCCCCTCAAAGACACACGTGCACAGCTGCGAGGCCATTGCAACCCTGTCCTGGCCCAGCCTGCAGAGGGGGAGGAAGCTTAATCAACATCCCCATCTCCAATTACGTTGCTGGACCTTGGGGACCAGTCTGAACGGCTATACACGAAGGCACCAAACAAGAACCTGTGGTAATCAACAAAACGCTTGATAGTTCCCTCTCTATGGATCTTTCCAGGGTCTGGCATCAATGTCACTGTGACTCTGGGAGCTGAGTAGACCCCAAAAAACGTTGACAAAATCCCTGCACCTCCTCCTTGCAGCTTTACTTGCTATGACAGTCACAGAACCCCCTGCATCTGGCCATTCATGGCAGCCATCCCAGCAGGAGATGGTTCAGGAGGAGCACTCAGTGAGAGTCTTCTACCGTACACATTTCAATTACTGCTGCAGCAGCGGCATGCCTGAAGAAGCAAGCATTTTATTTCAAATTCTTTCAATTTGAAACTCTTAAGAGGGAAATCTCACATGGCTCCCTGGCGGCGCAGCAGCTCGACGATGTCAGCGTGGCCGTGGATGCAGGCTTCCATGAGGGCGTTCCTGTTCAGGCTGTCCTTGGCGCTGACGTCAGCGCCCGCTGAGATCAGCGCCACCGCCACGTCAGCGTGCCCCTTGGCCGCCGCCAGCATCAGGGCCGTCCGGCTGTCGTAGTCTGCGCTGTCGGGCGCAAACCCCTGGTGCAACATCTGCGCACACAGAAAACATGGACTTTGGTGAGTTTGGTGATTTGAAGTACACTTGTCTGAAACAGTTCGATTTGCGTTGCCCAGACTTGAGAGAATTTTCCTGGCTTCAAATGCGCGTAATAATGTGCAGAGCCCACTGGAATTTATAATGTCATGATTGCACGATCACACTTGTTGCAAGACACGCTCTATTGACACTTTTGATCCCTGTGATAGAGCCTGCAAGAATGGCCGTTGCGGCACATGATTTTTTCTGTCCACGAGAGCACCAAGGCGTGACTTCCTGAGCATGACTGGCCAACATTGATCCTGGTGATGATTGAAGGTGTGCAGTTGACGTTTGAGAGGACAGCGTACAAATGCTGACCTGGCGGATTTTCGCCGCGTCACCCTGGCTGGCGGCATACAGGAATTGGTTGGTGCGTTCTGCGTCCTGCCGCGCCAGTGTCTGTTGCACCATGCTCCTCACCCGCAGCAGGTTCGCCATTGCCTGCAGGGCAGCTTCCCAGCATCAACCTTTATTCACCCTAGCTTGCTCGGTGCATGACCCCAACAGCACATTAGCACAGTGTAAGTGAATGATTACGGGGACTGCCTGTACAGATCACAGTCATCAATCCTGTTACAGATCAGGGCACCTGCAAGACACACAGTACACAGTACACAGCACACAAACACCACATAAAATAATCAAGAGTGCATTCCTTCCATGAGAAGCAACATAGACCATGTTGTATGAGGTGCTCAAGGAATGCAAGGCAGCATTTTAAGTGATGTTCTGGCTTCATTTAATAGACTGTGAATGGCCATTTGACAGGGCTAGAATGCAGCCATGGCCAAAGGTGGGTGCATCATCAGGTCACAAAGAGAAAATTAAAAGTCTTCTCTTGCAGAAACTTAAGAACGTGTGCAATTGACACGGTTGACTCACCATCTCCTGCCGGTGAGTCAGGCCAGGAATAGAATTGCCACCGTTGACTGTTGAGCCGGCGGAGGGCGGCTGCGCCCGAGGCGGTCGCCCTGACAGTTCACCACTCCTCCTGCAGAACATTAATTTATTCTCCTTACTACATTTTTTGAGATCTCCTGGGAGCCACCTGAGTTTCATTGGCTGCACCACTGTCTGCATCATTTGTCTTCAGCACTCATAATCTGTCAGTCACGTCAGATTAGGAGTGCACGTTACGCATTACATTCTCTCATGGACAGGAGATCCTACTCACCCCCTCAAAGCTGGGCGGCCGGCATCGCTCGGATCAGAGCCCCCGCAGCCATCAGCCTCCGAAGCGCGCATGGCTGACAGCTGCGCGAAATTGAAACTGGTAGCGGCTGAAAACGGCGTCGGCGGCGGCACTTGCTGCTGTGGCGCCGCCTGCGGTGCGGCCTCCTGTGTCCCTGTAGAAAGCCAGAACAGATCAATCAACCAGAAAATCTTGGCAATCAGAATGGGTCATCGAGACTAGGCCCGGCAGACAGAACCAGCTCAGCATAGTCTACATCTGTCACCTTTAACTTGCTCACCAAGCATCGCCTGTTCTCGGCAGGTGGGCATGAGCTTGTGGAGGGGCAAGGACATAATTTCATAAGTGCATGGATCCCTTGCCAGACATGGGAAATTGAGATCTTCACTATAACTCTCTATATCATGGTCTCATATGCTTGCTCGGGGACATGTGGCCCCAATTGGAATAAATACTGAATACCATGCCCATGCTTTATTGAGTATTGATTGATCTGGCGAGTCCAACAAGGGATAGGATTGTGGCAGCCTTTAACTGCAGCTTTTTTGCAGGACGCACCTTACCTCTTGGCAGGAAAAGCGTGTAATAACAACAGGGACATGTGAGGGAAGCATGCGCGCACCTGCGGCCGCAGCAGGCAGGTCACGGGGAGATGCGCCGCCGGACGACCCCGAAGCAACGCTCTGCAGAGTGGCCACCGGGCCCGCCCTCACACCCGTACCTGCACCAAAATCAATTGTGCTTTCATCTGTTGACCAAAGCTGGTCCGCAAGTTTTGCGGCCAGATACATCTGCCATGAGAGACACTTGAGCTGTCATTGATCAACCTGAGAGAATGCTGGAACTGTCTGCTGCATGTCAAAGCTTGCAACCCAGTGACACATTCAAGAGGTATTACAGTCACTAGTGCGAAAGCTCCTTTCAAGCAAAAAAGCTGAATAACTGCATTATTATAATTTTCACTTTTAGAAACCCGTTGGGAGCCGCCTGAGGCTCATTGGTCTTGTGGGCAGTCTTCCCATGCCCATCTGCACATGAGAAAACCCCTGATGTGTCTGCATTCTGTCGGAAATCTGGCAATTCTAAAACTGTTCCGTACTGCATTTATTATCAAATCTGCTTCCGCTAAGTCTGTTACTGCTCTTTGTTTCTCAGGTACACCGTGAGAGGCCATTACGATGATGCCAAAGCTCCATGCAAAACAGCCAGCACATTTGCCATGTTTTAGAGTCTGTGTCAGGTGAGGTTTGGCACTGCTCAAATAGACAGTCCGAGGCCATAGCGATGAGTCAGCGGGAAATACTACACCTGGGGGCTCGTCTATGAGGGCGCCCTCCACCAATTCTGGCGCGGCCCATTTGAATTTAAGTTTGGATGGGATGGTCGGAGCCGAGTGCAGCATGATGGTGTTGTACGCATGCGCGCCGCCGCGGCCCCGGAACTGCTCCTGCACGTTCTGCGCGCACATGCCCGCACATGTCAGCATGCCGCGAATACCATTCTACGTGCAGTCGCGCGGCTTTGTAAAAGTTGCTGTATGTGGTTGACCCTGCATTCAACACAAGCGGCATGGTGGCCTGCACCTACTGCTTCACTCTGCTGATGCAAACCGCTGCCTGAACAGTGCAAAGGTTGTCACTACTTGAAACGGATTGGGCAGCACCCTGCATCTTGTGAAGGATGACTCCAGCCCCTTCTTCTGAATAAGAAACCTCCTCCTTGCATTTGATGTATTACTCTTGCACAAGGTGCTTCATGCTTGAGAAGCTCTTTCCAGGTGCTCCTCTTTCAAGACAGCTGCAACTTGGCAAGATCTTGAACATTGAAAAAGTGCAAGGGCTCACATCAATTTGCCTTCCAAACCAGACAAAGCAGCTGTTGGCAGAGCACAGCACCTAGGAGCACGGCCCTTGCGCTCTCGACGGCCCATATTGCAGCATAGGGGTCTATGGATGATATTCCAGGCCTTGAAGAAGAGCCATAAATAGCTGCACCAAGAGCAAACACCTCATGGGGGCGCGCACGCAAAATGGTGAGCACGGCACAGAAATTGGGCTCTAGGATTTGGGGAGTAAAATCCAATATATCAAATCCAAAAGGGGACAGTTATCAAGAGGTCGGGAATAATCACCTCGTGGGCGCGCGCAAGAAGGTTGGTAAGAACGGTGCGTGCGCCGATGGGGAATGCGGCGGCGATGGAGTTGTAGGCGCCACGTGGCACAACTAATATCCGACACACGCTGACGCTGCGCACCGTCTCCAACTGCGCTACCTCCGTGTAGAAGGCCACCTCCCCAAACGCGTCCCCCGCCCCGTACAGCGATCTGCCAGTCACCAGATCGATTATTTTCACGCATCCTGCCCAAAAATTTGCATGTTGTGGCGCGCCAAATCATGATGCATGAGCTGCAGCCTTCATTGGGATTGCCATCACCTTGGACTATGTCTTCGATATGCTTCAGCACTAAATGTCGGGGATCCGAATGGCACATATGCAATGATGATGACCCATTAAACTTTAATGGGTCTGCAGGTTCTGCACGGTCTACAGGTTCTACAACGCAGCAAGAACCTCCGGCAAGGCTCTGAAATCCCTAGTATATCTTTGCAATTGTTTGCCACGCAATTGCGGTATTCATTTCAATGTCATGCATCCCTGCCCTACAAAGAGCGGAAGGGTGCAGCTCCTTCGGGTCACAGAAGTATATCCCACCTGCTGTAGGAGCCGCCGCGGATGCTCGAGTGGCCGTCCAAATCGATGGTCAGCTCCTCGGCCTCCTGCCCCGGCCGCAGCACTTCCACCATTCCCCCCACCAGCAGCATCAGCTCGTTCACAGAATCGCCCTCCGACAGGATCTCCACCTGCGCAGCGCAGCACAGCGCGCGTTTCGTGCCTGCTGAAGGTTCCTCCCCTTGCTTTGGCAGAGGTCTATGGTGCTTTGCATGTCTGCATGCACCTACGTAGAGCCAATGCACAGGATTGGCACTCTGGCAGCAGTGACCACACAGCAGTGCTGAATGATTCCTATCATGTCACTCAGTTTGCCTTGTTAAATATGTGCAATCCTGCATTGTGTAGGGATTGCCAGAGGTCTAAGCAGTGCTCAGGTGACAAGCAACCGGGCTGGCCGCTGATGGCTGCATCAAAATGCATCTGCCCCGGACGCAAGAATCACGACAAGCAAGCCCGACTGTTTCTCTGCGGGAGGCGCTTGAGCTCCCTCGCGCTGCTGTTGATCTCGGTCACACGACCTCCTTTTGCCTCAATGCATGCAGAGCAGTTCTGAGAAATATGACATTTGGTAGCTCAGAGCAATCAGGCATGCATGCGCGCACCTCTGGCATGCATAGTTGCATGCTAGCGTCACTCAGAAGCAACTGGAGGTATTTCTGGTGATTTAAATGGGACCCAAGACACGCTTTTTATGAAAATAACACCCTGAAAATACTATGTTTCCACTAACGTGAACTCAAGGCATGTGCCCGCACCTGCGGCATGAAGAGTTCGATGCGCGCGACGCTGAGCAGCGAGTCGAGGAACTTTTGGCGTACGCCCTTGAAGAGGTACGCCCCCCGCACGTGGCGCAGGTACAGGTGGCGCAGAATGCGGCGCCGAATTGTGGTAGGAAATATATGCAGCACCTGAAGGATCACATTTCCATATTAATACTCTTGCAAGTTGTTGGTGACAGATGGCGCAGGGTTCGAGACTCAGATGGCCTTGAGGTGGGTCCTTTTTTTTGCAGCACTTTTTTGCTGTCTCTGGACCAGCAGTGTGGTTTGATTGTGCGGCAGTGGCAGCGCATGCCAAGAAAGGACTCCACGCAATTTGGAAGAACACACGAGGGTACAGATATCTTGGAAATCTGAGGGAGGTGGCCTCTGGGGTGTAGAGCAAAATCAAGGGGAGAATTCCAGGGGGTCAGAGAGCGCGACCTGCTCGTCTGAGGCCTCCTCATTGTTGAAGTGCAGGCGCAGGTGGGAGTGCATGCTGTCATTCAGATCCTGCGCACCAGCAACCCATGGTCAAAGCATTTACCACACTTCACACCTCCAAGAAACCATTATAGCACTCCAATCTGATAGCTGCCCTGACTTGATCCAAGTCGGATTAAAGTCATCCAGCCTGTTCAATGCAGCAAAGACAAAATGGAGGCAGCTGGAAGCATGCTATGAGCTAAAGCCATGTGCATGCAATGAGCACAAGCCCAGTTGATGAAAGCTCACATATTATCCTCTAGAGCTTTTGATGCCAGCCCATCTAGACCATGTACTGACCAATTCATGCAGAAGTAGAAACCTCGTACGAGCGGATTCAGATTGGGCCAAGCAAAGCACCTCAGGGATCTCATTGACGGCGATGTACTCCTTCAGATTTGTGGACAGGTCTCTGTAGCGCCCGGTGCGCTCGTCATGCTTCACCACCAGCAGTGTGATGGTTCCCAGTACGTACGCGCCCAGCGCCAGATTGAAGAACATGTACATCGTGGCCCACACCGCCTGCACATCAGCACGCACGAAAGCTCACTTATCAGCTGTTGTGTTGCCAAATTCACTAATTTGAGGGGTTTGCCAAAGGTGACTATATGCTCCACCGGGGTTGCATGGAATAATTGTCAGCGCAACTTCAAAAGAGCCACAATGCCTCTCCAATTGAAGTTCCAGTTTGAGCAGATATTTGTTGCTTGCACATGCCGTCAGGAATGTAGCTTGGCCAGCACGCAAGCTGCGTCCCAGGTGGGGTTGCAACTGCTAAGCAAGGCAGCACGTGTGAATGTCTTTTGCAGAGGTCAGATTCATTAGAGCCTGACCTCTGCGGTGTTGACTGCAGAGAAGTCCCCATATCCGACTGTTGCCAGCGTGGTGATGGCCCAGTACAGTGAGAAGGCATACCTGCGATGGAAACTTGATCAGGCGTAGATGGTTCATGGAGCATTTACATGTCACCACAAAGAAGATGAGAAGAAATTGCAGTCATGGCTCGGCAGTCATCGGTGTATGAAGCACCGTGAGCACATACAATAACAATGCAGCAGGAAATGCACTGTCATGTAGAAACAAGAAGGTTCAATGGGCATCTCCAGCAATGGACAAGGCAGCACGCAGAGGCACCGCACAGTGATGTCCTTGTTTGCTGGAAAAGAGCAGGGAAGGAGAAATCAGTACCTGACTGGCAGGCTCAGGTCAAACACATCGTCAAAGTGGCGCCCAATCCAGGTGTCATGGTCCAGGCCGTATTGCACTGCTATGAAATAGAACATGCATGCCGACCAGTGCGTCACATAGAACACATACTGCGCAGCCACACAACACATTGAAATATGTCAATAACAAACTCAAACTCATGTTGCTCTCTCTTGAAACAAGCATAGATGTTTAGGCAGATGATGCTCCTTTCAATGCAGACACAGAGTTTGTGCATCGACCCACTTGATGCAACTGCATGTCATGCTTTGCAAGACACCTGCATAAAGGGATGGAGAGGCAATAATTGTCTCAGGCTGAGACCCTCAGCAGTCATGGCATCGTTGGGGGGGGCTTACTATGAGGTTCCTGATGAGCGTGACCCAGAGCAGGGACATGGTGAGGTTGAACTCCAGGTGCTCAAAGAACCAGCGCACGCGGTACAGCCGGATCTGCGCTGCCAGAACTTCATCAGTCCTCCCTCTTTCCTTTTCAATTTTTTTTGTGGAGAAATGAGCCAGACACATGAAAGCATGCCTAAGCATGCACCTGCTTGCAGCTGCCAAATCCTGCATGCACGAATTTGAGTCGAAGTCCATGAAAGGGTCAATTGTTGGGTGCAGTGTGCAAGATCGGCCAAGCACTGCCCCAAATGCTATGCATGACTGGGAAGACTATAAGCGTTCACATAAGGTTGCATGTGCATGCGGGGGCGCGCAACTGCACATGCCAGCACATGCTGCAGCAAAGCAGGGCAATCAAAATGAATAATTGTTCCATACAAGCCCTTCAGGCGCACCATTCGGAGCAGTCTCAGCAGTGGCACCCTGGCGATTATGCTCTGCCCGGCATGGAAGTCACCCAGCACCCACAGGGCCAGGTAGTCCAGTGGCAGCCAGGCTGCCATGTCCCAGTAGAACCGAGTCCTGCAACCAAAACGACAATCTTGACTATTCTCTACCCCACAAAGCAGGTCCACTTTACTTTACATCCCTCTCAAAATACCTCCCAGAGGCGATAATTTGCATCATTGCATACAATCCTGCACTCCATCTGAATGATAAAAGCACAAGGAATAAATATGCAATACCCGCTATTCTGGTCAAGAGATGCCATAACGAAGACACACAGTACTAGAATTCTGTGTGCAGTGAATACTCTGTTGATATGCAATGACAAAATTCTACTAAAAAGTTTAATTAGGCAAATAAAGTGAAGAACAGGCACCTGCGGTAGTTTTTGGCCACGTCTGCCTTGTTGGTGATGAGGACCTCGTTCTCAGTGAAGGCCACTCGGAAGCTGATGACAATGTCAATCGCATACAGCAAGTGCAGACCCATGAAGATGATTGATGACGGGGATGCCCACGAACTGCACAGTATCACAAACAACATCTGATCAGGTGCACAATTGTGATTCAATAGTAGAGGGGTTCTTCTCTGCTCTACATGCAGTGGAATGCACCAGCCAGATCAAGCATGGCTGTCATTTTAGCATGATGGAATAGGTTGGATCTGCCCTGATGTGGTGCAATACACCAGCCAGATCGGAGGTGTATGCCTGCCATTTGAGCATCAAAGACACAATCTGGATCTGCCCTATATGACGTGCAACGCACCAGCCATACCTATCGTGCATGCCTGTCATTCTATCAATATAGGGGTGAGCCTGCCCTACCGCATGTATAACATGGGACCAGCATGGAATTGCGGACATGGACAACAAGGAAAGAGTGTATGATATTCTCCCTAAGGTCCTAATGCCGTGCGCTGGAGTCTAAGTCGTGCATTTGAGGAGGTAGGATCGCACTAGCGCTCTGAGTGGGGTAGAAAAGCCACGATCCACGGCTCGTAGAATCCTGTGAAGCCCGCTCCAGCAATGGTAACCCCCCACCAGATGCAGTACCTGCAAATCATCTCCCAGGATATCTGGAAGCACGCAGCCACTGACACACAATTTGATGGACTACCGTGTTACTCAAAGGTGTGTGCACTGAGTGCTGTCAGTCTATTGAGCTTACAAGGAGCGCTCACCAGTCGGCATGGGGGTCTATTATCCACTTGGGGATGTAGGGCTTTTGGAGGCCGCTCTTCCGTCTCTGCATAGACAGCACAAGAGATGCTCGGTCCTGGCCTGCAAATGAGCTCATTTTCTGCCCAGATCCGGGACCATCGTACATTTTACACAGCAGTTCCAGCATAATGAAGGTCGAAACAGGTCTAAACGAAAACTGCCTCCTGCTGCACCTGCCTTTGTGCATCACAGCATCAACATCGTCGCATGGACTGCGAGCTCAGAGCTGTTTGAATGATATCGGGGGAGCAACATAGCTCTAAGAATGGTATATGAATACCTTTGAGCGTTACAGAGAAAGAGGCAATCGTGTAAGTACATTAATAGTGCTAGAGAGTTTACTCTGTCCAAGTGGCCCTGCACTGCTGGCAGGCAGTGCGCGTCGGATGTGGCATGAAGCAGCGACTCCCCCAGATCATTACAGGAGGATGGCCGGCGCCTCATGCTTGCATTGCTCGACATGAGGCCGAGCTGAGCGGTCTCTGCAGCTCACCGTCCGCTGGAAGTGATGGCACACACCCATTTGGTGCGCATCGAGGCGTCCAACCTTGTCAATTTCCGCGAAAAGCTCTTGAATGTAAGAAATGTATTTGTGCCTGAGCAGTGGGGACTCCGCTACGCAGGATCGAGCTAGGTTCTCCGAAAGACGAGTCACATGGTGCACGTGTAATATTAATGCTGATGTCACTTCCCCTTAGATTTCCCCTCGAGACATTCTCAGGGTTTCAGCCTTCGTGGCTCTAGCTTCTTCAAGATTGCTAGCCTGGAAAAGATATATTTGAAATGCAACTCTACTATAGCTTAACAATCAGTACTGTTCTTGCAGTGTCTGCGCTTGACAGGGCTCAGCCTGTGAGAGAGTTTAGGGCTGTGTCTGCGGATAGTCCAAGGAAAATTTGATAGCTTGAGCAACAATCTATAGTTTTCAATATGGATAGATGGCTGCTATATACTCGTTCTGAGTGCTAGTGCTCCAGGCATGTTCCGCATCTTATAACTTTCCTTATTGCATCGACGCAGTCAGCAGGTTTACTTCGGAGCAGGAAATTTCAGCAGGGTGTCCTGCATTGGTGGCAATCAAATGCCCCCAATGAGCGTTTCCATGCCCGTTGGCGCAAGATACCCCAAGCATTTTTCGACTATGAAAGCAGACATGCCGCTGGTAATTATAAGGATTTCCAGCCACAACTTTGCATCTACCAGCCAGCGCGCACCCCGCAGCACAATCCCTCCAGTGGGTGCCGAACCATCACAGGACAATGGGAAACACTTGTATCCTTCAGCCGACCACAACGTACTGAGCAGCCAAGTGAGCACCTGTCCTTGGGCTCTCTTGCCCTTTGGCTTGTGAGCAGATCCCTTGTATTCATATATTTAGGAGCACCATATATTTCAGAAAGCTCCTTGCTTGGCACTGATTGTCGATCCTTTCAACAGACTGTACGTTTTGCGCATGCCTTGCTAGAGCCCCTGACATCTGCCTGATGGTAGTGTGGCATTCCATCAACAGAGCTGGGAAGTGAGGGAGGCAGCGGTGCAAGGAGTCCCCCAGGAGCTACCAGACCTAGTATTCGATCCCCAGGAAGTTCAGGCGCAGCTGAAGCAGATGCAGAGCCTGCTCCGCTCGCAGCAGCGCCAGATCTTGGAGCACCAGGAAGCACTGGCTGAGATGTACTCGCTCATCAGCTTGCAGGTCAGCTGCGCAGTCCACCTCTTGATAGAATGAGCGTGTCAAGACACATTAGCAACGGAGACGGTGTATTTCAAATGCAAGATTGATCTCATCAGAGAGTTGTATTCACCATGGAGAGGTACCTCTGCTTTGTTCAATAGCTACCTTTCCTGGCTTGAATGTTCTATTTATTTGACGAGGCTTCAACTAATGACTCCCTGATCAAGGCCTTTTCGCTGACAAGCATGTCGGAATAAGTGCTATTTGGGACATCCAACGCCCTGATGAAGGCGATCTGAGCCCATTTTACATTGCTCAATCTCGTTGTTTGAACTCTTCGGAAAGCTCTTTGCATGACATAATTTCTGTCAATTCTGCTGCGCAGCCGGCGCAAAATAATCGCCTAAACGGCGCAGGTGGCGGCAGCATGCGGCCGTTCGACGCGCAGCTGGCGGCCGCCAGGGACCGGCGCAGCATCGGACTCTATGACGCGCGCTTCCATTCCACCAACTGGTGCACTCTCTCCAGCCTTCTTTTCCATTGCAGCTGCAAGACTTTACCCCTAGCTGTCTCTCACTGATTTTCTATATCAGAAGTGCCACCAAGACTCCTACTTGAGGGGGAGTTGAGGCATCAGGCATGGGGCATGCATGAGATGCCAAAATAGTTTTGAACACATATGTCACGAGGATGGCGCACGATCAATGTGTTGCTGGGTACTTTTTCTCTGTGGATAACATGTAAAAATAGAATTATTTGCTCACCTAATAATTATGCAAAATTGGCGCACAAGCAGTGGATCGAGCCGGACTGGTGGTGCAGGGGAGCGACGCCGAAGGACCACAGGGTGCTGCCAAAGCGCATCATTTTAGTACGGCACGCTGAGTCAGAGGGCAACACGGACCACTTTGCCTACTCCCACATCCCAGACCCCCAGATCTGCCTGGTGAGGGCTGCTCTTCATCAATTGTCATCTGATGTCAAAATATATCACATTTGAATCCAACGTTATTGATCATCCCACCCGATCATCTTATGATAGTGAGGGTCTCGTTGTATCCTGGGTTTTGCACATGCATGCCAGTGCGATGCTGTCCAGAGGCAATTGATCTCATTGACACTTTCAAAGTGCTCCTCTCTGCACCCTGGAATTCTGTGACTCTCGGATGCACTTTTCCAGGGATCTGCGGCACAGTGTGGCCTACACCGCGCTAGAGATTAAATCACCAGTACAGAGTTTAGCCTTGTTATGCCATGTTTGACCTGCTTTTTACTGTGCATGTTCACGATGTTTCTTGAATGTCTCTGGAATGTTCTAGACTGGCCTGCATGCTCCACAGTCAGGTGTCCTCCCTCGTGCAGGCTCGGCAGAGCAATGACCAGCGAGCCCAGCTGTCCAGAAGAGCCGGCAGTACTGGCAGAGCGTTTGAGAATGCACTACTAATACACGCATGCATGCAATGTGTGCAGACGCATCGGGGCCACGAGCAGGCGATAGATGCGGGGCGGAAGATTCGGTCGATCATAGAGGCGGATGGGCAGCCCTACAAGCTCTACTTCTACATGAGCCCCTACAGGTGCGACGCCACCAGATCTTCGATCTTATATTCACACAAAGATTATCAGTTGCACCTCCTTGCAGGGCTCCTGCTGGGGAGATGCACTTAGCTAGGCCTCTCCAAAGCCCATGGATTTGCAGATGGCTTTCATGAGTGGCATGTGCAATTTACACGGTCCCTGTCGAGGGCTCAAATGTGTGGACTAGGAAGCCCTACCAATTAACCGCTTGATCAAGGGTTCTGGACTGTGTTACTCTATCTGAACTTTGATTACTACACACAAGTGTGCTGTGTCTTGCAGTACAATTTTAATCCTTATAATGTGTTGTAAAGCTTGTGTGATTTTGGGCTTTGCTGAAGGCTGCATCTGCTCAGCTGTTATGGTTGAGACATCAAAGATCTGACTAAACTGTTGATCTGACTAATCTGTGATCACATGTTCACGTGTGTGGCTGCAGGCGCTCGAGTCAGACGGTGGAGGGCATTGCCAGCTGCTTTGAGGAGGACCAGATCGCCGGGTTCCAGGAAGAAGTGCAGCTGCGCGAGCAGGACTTTGGCAACTTCCAGGTGGGTTCCTGCGCCTGATCAGGCACATGCCGGCGCATGCTCCTGTTGTCAAAGACTCGCAGCTGTGCAAAGAGATCTTTGGCAACTTCCAGGTTGGTGCCGCGCCTGATCAGGCAGAGATTCGCATCCTCATGTGCCTGTCTCAAAAGGACATGCAGCTGCGCGGTTAGGACTTTGATGAAAGGTAGGCAACCAGGTCCGCCACGTGCTCAGGCAGCGAGCCGGCATGTGCGCGCATCTGTGCAGTGCGTGCACAATTAGGTCGGCGCAGTTATGGTGTTGGAACAGACTGACAAGTTGAGACTCCAACTCACGCCCTGCAACTCTATATGACAGCATGCATACGCCCCCCACAGGCTGACAAGGATTGGGGAGATTGATATTTATTACTGAAGCCAGATGCATGCCTGTTTGTGTGAATGAGCCAAGGCAGGGTGCGGGGGGTCTGCCAATCTTTTCTCATTTGGCAAGCGTTTATCACACAAATTCATGAACCAGTTGGATGCTCTTTCCCATACCGTGAGATGATTAGTGATGGTATGGTGCCTGATCAGGACACGGAGGGCAAGGAGAGGGAGAAGGCTGAGCGGATACGATTTGGGCGTTTCTTCTATCGGTTTCCCAACGGCGAGTCCGGCGCAGACGTCTACGACCGCATGACCATCTTTGAGGTGGGCTGCCGTGCTTACGGCCACTTTTGTTGAGTCAATTAATACAGGCAATTCCACCCCCTAAGGACAAGACATGACCTGTTTCATCAACATTGTGCTTCGAGAAGCTCTTTCAAAGCCCTGGTCTGTCACACCAAGCGTGACTGCAGGCATGCAACATGTCCAAGGATGCAGGTAACAACTCCTCCAAGCACTGAATTGATTCAGCACATTTGTGGAGTCTCTCACACGGGCTTGGTGACATGGCGACGGCCATGCTGTGGGCCCTGGCCTGTAATTGACATATCAGATCAACTCGGGCAGGAGGCGTATGGCGCTGTGAATCAAGGGTCTTGAAGAGGGTTTTTTGCATGCTCGCAGAGTTGTGGTGCTATGAATTGGGGGACTGAAGAAGGGGAGTGATGGGAGTTTTTTATGCATGCGCACAGGACCACATGATACGGGACATAAACGCGGGCCGGTTTGCGAAGAATACAAGTCTGGTTTTGGTGACTCATGGCCTGGCCGCGCGCATCTTCCTCATGCGCTGGTTCCACTGGTCCGTGGCAGAGCTGCTCATGGTCTTCAACCCGCCCAACGCAGAGGTGCGGCCGAGCTCTTTGCCCATTCTTTGGATGAGTAAGCTCCCCAATAATCATGCCTCGAGAGATACACTCAGCCTAAGAGCAGCTTGAGGACTAACCAGCAGGACTCCCTGCAGAGATACCTGCAAGTTACCTGCAGGAGAAAGCCATTTTGAGATGGGCATGTCACCTTCAGAGCAGCTCACGCACGTGGCATGCAAGCTTAGAAGTCACTTTGGGGAGCTTGTGCCCTGCACAGCAGCTCTCCCTTGTGACAAAGAGCCTGATCTGCCTGCTGTGCTGCTGGACAATAGAAATTCTCTTCATGTCACAGCAGCTGCAGCTGCAGAGCCCCACTGTCACAGCCATCCAACGCCACTTTGTATGCTCTCACCGCTTACTTGGAAGCTCTATCGCTGTGCCATGACCGCACAGAATGGAAAAATCTGATGCACATGCTGCTGGACATACAGTACCTAGATCCTAGATGCCTAGGGACTGAAAAATGTGCAGTTAAAACATGTAATAATCACTGTGCCGGGGCTTTGGAATGCTGACATTTTTCATGTTCTGGCTGTGCTGCAGCCGATTGTGTTGGATCGAATACCAAAGGACGAGGCGGCCAAGGCGGGCGGCCGAGCATCGTGGATCCACACAAAGGCGTTGTATCGGCTGCGGCCGGAGTCCAAGGATATCATAAAAGGCTGCTCTGATGACATGTGCTCCACCGCAGTATTCCTGTCCGGCGTCAAAGTCACTGACTGGGTCGAGCAGGACTGATATTCTTTGCTGCCCCCACGATTCAGGGGTCATGGGGTGTGGCTCTAGGCTAGTTGCTCAAACTATGCGCAGGCCTCATGCATAAGCTGTCTCTGCTAGTCTAGCAGTACTAAAGCCTCAAGTGTCGAAGATCTGGATTTTGACTGATTGCAGGGAGTGCAGTGGGTCAAATCCAATGCGCGTAAGGAAGCCCTGGAAACCATGGCAGGCTCTTAGACGCGTACAGCTACACATCCCTGACAATCCTGACTGAAGCTTGCAAAAACGTTGAACCAGAGAGACTGCCATCTCTCAAATTACTTCGGTACGCACTGCATGTGCGGCTGCATGCTCAACTGGGGCACTTGTCTCACTACGGAGGCTGACTGTCGTCCACGTGGCTTAGTGCCATATACACCGTATATGTGGTCTGTAAGCAGGGTGGTAGACTTTTCAGACAGTCAGAGGAACAGGTTGTACAAACTGGCTGCACATGTGAACACACCGATCTAGGATACAAGACATGCATTCTACGACTTGTACAGTACAAGCATGCGCAGCAGCAGCATTTGTGGAATGTGAACAGTGGCGGTGCATGCTTTTCTTCTTGCAACTGTAGCCGGCAATCTCCTCCTCTAGCCTGTGACATTTGAGGTTTTCAAGGCCACTTCCGGTCACCCTGCCTTACGCGCACTCTGCCGACATGTCTGCAGCTGCTGCAGTTGCTAGCCAGCCGTGGCAGATAGATAGCTTGCACCATGCATGCGCTGCAGCTGCAGGATTAGGAAAGACGTATCTCACATGCAGCCCACCTCCAAAGCCACATGTTGCAGCCACCTGGTAAAATTCGTTCCTGTCCTGAACAGTATTTTCCGTCTAATGGTACAGTAACAGTAGTCTGCTATTTAACTCCCCTGGTAGAATCATGGTCCCTCATCTTCAGGTCCCCACCCCACAGCTGCTGAGCTGGCATCCCACAAGCTGCGCGCCAGATCTGGATCCTGCGCCAATTCAGACGCCCTGGCCTCCCGCATGTTGTGCAGATACAGCACGCTCCTCCCTTCAAGCTCCGGTGCTCTCGCTGCGTAGAGCACGGTTGATGCTCCCTGCATCCAGCAGACAGTTGGGGAAACTCACTTCACTTAATCGTCGGAGGGCCCAGAATAAAACTGTCATAATCAGTCCGCACCAATTGATTGAGGAGCTGTCCTGTCAAAAATAGTGCATGCCATTCTGCCAAACTCTGCTGAGCAGCACCCCGGCAACCCTCCAAGCTGCCACAAGGGCCTGAGCTTCTCGAACACTGTGCAGGCACTACCGCAATTAACAAAAACACTGTTTGCATGGACATGTCCTGGTGTCCTGACGAGCGCATCAGACAATGCAGGCATTGACGCAGAAGGACATAAATGCTGCTCACCTGTTTCGGGGTCTGGAAGAGCACAGAAGCCAGCGGCTTGAGCAGTGTGCGAGCCAGAGGCGGCAGGTTGTCAAAGATATTTGTGTACACTCGGCCAGGGCTGACTGCATGCGCCGTGACGCGCGTTCCCTCCGCCATGAATCGCCGCTGCAACTCTAGCACGTGCAGCACGTTACACAGCTTCGAGCGCGCATACTGCAAGTACCTGTGGCAGAACGGATTCTTGTTGAAAGAGCCTGCTTGGGCTTTTGCAGGAGGGCAATGTAGGATCAGCGCCTTGATGGCCCTACAGAAATTGCATTCATCCTATTGCAGCAGTGGTGAGAAAAGCTACAATATCAATGGGCATCACGGATCTGCAGATTTCCCACTCTGTTGCCAGGCCACAAGCGAAGTGCCTCTCTGTTATGGGCTAGGCACTTTGCAAGGTGCGCAGGTGTCCGTTGAAGACTTGATAGAGCTGTAGGTGAGGACGCACCAGTGGGAGGGCGTCCCTTGGATCTTGCCGTTCTTTATTTGCAGGGAGCCCTGCTTGTGCGCCCTGCTGGCCACATTGACTATGCGGGCTTTGGGCGCCAGGGCTGGCGTCAGCAGCCTAGTCAGCAGGAACGGCCCAAGGTGATTTATCCGCAGCTGCTGGTCCACTCCCTTTACTGGTGGCACCCCAATGACACCTGCGCGCATGTGACTCTTTTCCATCTGCGAAGAGGTGTTTCTGCATAACTGCACACATTCTGGTGCAAATAGTGAGATGTGGCTATGAATATCTTGGCAAGTTTCCATCTGCCTTCTGTGCAAAACATGACTGCAGATGCACATGCACCCTGCAGCATCAGATCGACACCTATTGATCTGGAATTTGGCTGCTTTCCAAGATCTGGGCTAAAAGTCAGTCTACAAGAAAGCCGCAAGCAAGGTGCAGTGAGGCAATGCAGCTGCAAGAAAGGGAGCACACCTGCATTGTTGATGAGGATGTCAATGGGATGCCTGTCATGCTGCACGCGCTGCCGGGTGGCTGCAGCAAACTGTCTGACGCTGGCAAAGTCGCCCAAGTCCAAGCGGCTGCACTCGCAGCTGCCTGGCAGCTGCCTCTGCCCCAGCTCCTCCCTGGCTTCCTCGCAGCTGCCATTGCCACATGCTCTTTTAGGTCCAGTCCCTCGTGCAATGTGTGACTTGGATGGCTAAAGAGTGCGAATGATTTTGCATCCACTGATCACCAGGTGCATGTCCAGGGGCATGTCCAAGACACATGCGTCCTCAACAATTTAGGGCAGGCTGATCAGTATACATGCCATGAATAACACGTCTGCAAACTTTAAGCAGGCCAAGGACCAAGCAAAGATACCGGTCTAGTCTCCTGCAGGCCATGATCACATGGCAGCCACTCTCCATCAGCCCAGCTGTCACTTCCTTCCCTGTGCGCACAGAACATTTGAGTGTGGGCATGTTTGGCTCCACCGCAAATTTGGGAGGTTGCAGCTTCACACAGCAACGTTTCATTGTTTTGAAAATGAGGCCATCAAATGCTTTGGTCGATTACCAATGCCAGCGTTAGCTCCAGTCACTATCGCCAGTTCCGCTCCCTCCTTCATGAGAGCGTGCCAAGAATATTCTTATATGTCTCACTGCGGCATCCTGGGGATGTGTGCCTTAGCACGGATCTTTATTTAATTATTGTCAGCGGTCCAAGAACTTTGGCATGCCGCAACTCTAGCGATTGAACCACAGAGCTGTTCCTGTGGCGAGCTTGGTGCATTCTGGCTACACAATCTGCTTCAGACCCGTTTTCCGTCAAATCTAGTTGTAATTCACATAGTTCAGCTTTTTCAAAGCAGACGAAGGAGGCTTATCGTAGGGTTCGGATAGGGCTTGAATTCCTTGCGGCTGTCTATTGGGCTGTTCTGGAAAAGAGATACTTTATATCAATCACTTCTCGTTCTGAATTTTAGGCACTGTTGTGGATGCTTCTCTTTGTTCCAAAACAAAATCAGAACTGGCCGTTTCAACCTTGTTGGCTTGCATCGCAAAATGGGAAGTCTGAAGAACGCGTGAACATACATTTGTGTTCCCTTGGAGCTTTTTTAAAGTAATTTTAGAATCATGCAGGCGCAATCTGAGCACTGGAATTTGCATCTACGGCAGAGCCACCAGAGATGCTGTGGTGCTCCAACAGCCAGAGCGGGAGGCGTTTCGCATGCTCTTTTGTGCAGATTTGCACAGGTAAAGACAAAAAAGTAACACAAAACTTTTCATGGCGTGAATTAATGGCATGCATCCCTCGAGAACACTTTGCTCCAAGGCTTGGGATGTCAGATCATGCTGCAAGGGGGTCCCCCTTTGGGAATAAAATAATTAATAAGTTTTGCAAATGGTTATAGGGGCGTTGTGGAGGACGCTTGAAGCCTGTGCTACGACAGGGTATACACAGGCAAAGATTGCATTCCGTCTTGACTGCAGGTAGTTGATTTTTACATGAATTGCACTGCCAAAGGCCAAAGGAGTCTTCTCGCCCTTATGGACCTTGTGGTGGTCTTGTCCACGGACACGGTGCTTGCAATGCCTAGCGTGAGGGACTTAAAAGCATCGCCAGCTTGACAAGTAATGCCATGCCATCTCTGATTTTGCTGTTTGTCTTGGTCCCTCCTCAGGTGTGCCAGCGGCCACATGGCTGCTGTCAGAGCCAACAGCAGCTACCGCCGGTCTCATGCTCGTGTCAGCCGTCATAGGATTCAGCTTCCATGCTCTGCTGCAGCCAGTTTTGTTGCATTCCCGCTCCGTCCCCAACAGATCAGTGGTTGGCAGCGCAGCAGAAAGGAGCATTGCTGCTCATGCCATAGAGATGTCTGGCGGTGAGCAGGATAGGAGAGTCGGGACAGGAGAGCTGGCAGCTTCATCCACTGTAGCAAGCTCATATACAGGCAGCTTATATACCACACATGCGGGGAGCAACTCAGATGAGTCACCATCGCTTACATCTTCAGCACCATCAGCGCTTCCTGCTTCAGGACTCTCTCAAATGCAGCAGAGCAGTCCGGCGCCGGAGAATCTTTGGAGTGCGGCCTGGAGAGGCTTTGAAGCCGCTTCCACTGTGCCGAGTGACAGCGGCAGACCTGGCACACAATCCCTCAGGGACAAGCTGCTCGGCAGGCGCAGTCTCAACTCAAGCCCAGTCAGGTACTCACTGTTCAGCCTAATGCAATTTGCTCTCTAGTACATCATCCTCTTTACCCTAATAGTCATGAATGCACAGACACAAAGTAGTGGGAGTCCGGGAGTTTGCATGGTTGGGCATGCGAAGATCATCACAGACACGGAGTGCCTGATCAAGTGCTGATGCAGCATGCCTGTCATGCAGGAGGCGGCAGGAGCAGAAGCAGGCACCAAGCGCTCACCAGGCAGATGCATCCTTGCAGCGGCCGCGGCTGTCGCTGCAGGGCATTGCTCCAGCGGCCAGGCTGGAGCTGCTCTCTTGCTCGCTGGCAGCGCTGGAAAATCAGATCCTTGCTCTACCTGACAGCGTCAGCAGGTGATCCAAATACAAGTCAGAATACTATGCAATGTCCTGTTCAGAACCAACCAATGTACATGGTTGGATGCGGGTTGAACTGCCAAAGTTGTTGAATGGCTGAGCTCTGATCCCTAAATGGGTCGACAAGCTCAATCCAAGGGAGCATGACCATGGTATTTCTGAAGTCAGGAAGACCCCTTGAAAGTTGCTTTGAAAACTTTCCCGCACCGCCAGGGTGCAGGTAATAGAACGAGTACTGCAGTACATGGCAGGGATGTGTAAAAGACAGGCCTGGCTTGGGCAAAGGAGCCATTACAGCTGCTCTAGCATGAGTTGGTGACCGCAGCATTACTTCACCTAACGTGCCCCGTTTCAGCTGAGGTCCAGTAAAAGGCTTATTTTGCATTTGCTCATGAAAACTACCCTTGCGTGCAGGGCGTCCAAGAGTGAGTGGAGTGCAGTAATGCCGGCGCTACTGCAATCCTGTAGCTCCATCGCAGCTCAAGGCTGGCTGGGACATGCGCTGCCTGGATTGACTCAAAATGCCACGTCAAGCACTTCAGGTTCGCATCTCTCCAACTCCCTCTCATGCCCTTGCTATCACTGACAAGTGCTTCACCACTCTCTGACGGTGCTCAGATTTTTCTCAAACCCGGCTGCTTGACACATAGTGGCTAAAAATGCCACAACTGCTGCTCTAACTCACATGTACAGGTAGAAGGATTGCATTATGACCTAAGTTCTGTGTACAAATGCTGAAGCCCAGTGTGTGTTGCAGAACGTGTGCTGGGAGAGGTTGGGAGCGCAGACGCCTCCAGGGAGCTGACATCAGCGGCAAGGGCCTCGCCAGCTCAGCAGCTTCAAAACGGAGGCGGGTGGGGCGCAGACAGCGGTAGCACGAGGTCGGCTGTGGGGCTGCAGAGTGATGAGAAGGCTGCCATCCATGCTGCCATCGTCAGCTTCCTGCGCTTCCCACCATCAGCAGATGGGGCTGAGACACTTCACAGTAGCCAGGTGAGCTACAGGCGTTTAGTGTTCCTGGCAGCAAATCAGGCCATGCAAAGCAGGCTTGATATTAACAAACACAATCTTTCTTCTTCAGCAGCAGATGGGCATGCATCCCACAGCAGCCAAGTGTAAGACATACAAAGGGGGTCCCCATTCCGCTCTTTGAGGGGCCCGTTTCTATGAGCCTCCTAATCGGCCTTACTAATTCACGGGTGTACCTTCTCAAGCTGAGACCAATAAATCCCACAGTAGGCTCATGCATGTCCCACTGCATAGCTAGTGCTTTGCGCAGCAAAATCCGTTCTGTAGATGCACTTTGGAGTGGTGGCATGCGATAAGCTTGCATGTATCCTGATTCGTTCAGCTGCCATGCAGGAAGGAGACTTGGGGAGCAGTGAGGGCAATGTGGCGGACAGAAAGGCGTCAAATGATGCTGCAAGCACGAGTGCTGTTTCTGCTGGCAGCAGGAGGGAGCAAGCACTGGCCATGCTTATGGACAGAAGGGAAAAAGGCTCAGGGTGAGCGCCATTTCCTGTTTGGCTGCTTTGTCTATGCCTGTCTAGACTGCAATCATCAAAGGTCCCGTTTCAGAATAGATAGCCATAATGTTCCAGACTGAGGAGAAGTCTCAAAAGCTTTTTTTTTGCTGTTTGGCACTGTCGGTGCAATGCAGCAGAACTCAGAAACTGCAGGTGGGCATTATGTCATAGTACATGTGAAAAAGGCTGACGCTCTGTGGGATGCTTGCAGGGCTTCGACTGGCAGCAGAGCAGCAAAGGATGCGCCCACGTCATCAGGAGCAGTGACGCCAGCGCTGCTCAGGCGAGGGGCCGCCATCATACAAGACATGGCTGTAATCATCGCTGAGACAGTCGCCGAGTCCTACCTGGCAGATGCAGGCCTCGCCAGAGGAGGTACCGCCCTTCAACTGGCCGCATTTATACTTTGTGACGGTATAGCAATGCAATTTCATTATATAAACATACTCCCAGCCATGCGGATCCTGGCCCTAGAATGATCTTACCTTCATCACACCCATCACTGAAAGCTATGCAGATCTCTTCTGCAACACCAGAGCATTTGCACCGTAAACACAGGCGTTCACGGTTGCAGGAATCATATCTACAAATTCCGCGCAGTACATTGCGGCTTTGCAACCCCATAATGACTCTTGTCTGCAATGCTTCTGTGCAACACCACACGAGTGGCATCTAGGAGTCATGCATTTTACGGTTGGAAAAGAGAGCATCTGAGAGCATCGAGTTGACGTATTTGTATGTGTATGCAGGCACACCAGGAAGGGCGGGGTCGCGCGTGGGCAGCTGGCCACTGCACCTGCACCGCCGAATCTCTTCCACCCGCTCCCTCGAACGCTTCCGCAACCAGGTGCGCCTGTACTCCAGACTTTGGAATTTGCGCTCTCTTTGCTGAGGATTCCCCTTGTGCATGACTCTTTGCTACTTCTGCATTCCTCCTGCATTCCTCCTTCTTGCACAATTAGCGTGTGCTGTCTCTCGAGCCTGTACTCCTCCTCTCAAAACCTCTGCAATGATCATGGAGGTCTCTGCGCTGCCCTCTCCGTTGCAGGTGAGCCCCAAGAAGCCACTGAGAAAAGCTGCAAGCCATGAATCTTAAATTTAAGAATACTGAAACTGGCTGACATTTGTGAAAGTGCACTGAAAGTGTGGCATATTCATGAATGAGCCAGGTGGCGCTGCAGCAGTGGCTGGAGCGCAATTTTGGGTCCGTAACGGCGATGTACGAGGACAGGCACGAGCTGTGGGGGTGGGACCACCGCGGGCGCCTCTTCAGGCGCATGCTGCCCGCCAGGCGCGCACAGGTGAGATGCTGTCACTTCAGAATTCATGTATGCAGTGCGCACATGCATGCGCCAGGCTTGATTTGACAAGGGTACTGACAGGTGCAAAGAGCTTGGTCATGAGCACTGCACAGCAGCCACACCACTATGTCACCAAGCAGAACGCTCCTCCTGTTCAGCCTGCTCTTTTACAAAATGGGTTGGTGACTTGACAATGCATCGCCGTCTGGACGACTTAATCTGAGACAGAAAGACCATTTACCCTGCCATTGAAAATTATATCTCTTTTGCACTTTGTCGTCTAAATGCAAGTTTCATTGTTGTGTATAGGTGCTCCGAATTACCTTCGTGTCCCTTGGATCCTTTCAACAAAAAATCACTGACTGTGTCCTCAACAATGGGATATAATTGCAGGAAGTGGAGCGGCTGAAGGGGCTGCGATACGCGCACAGCCTGGGGCTTGAGGCAATGGACGTGGCAGCGCCTCTGCTGCAGCGGCTGCTGGGGCGGTTAGGTGATGCGGTGTCATGGTTACTCGTGCGCCTGATCGGGCGCTCCCTGGGGCTGATCTACCGCGGCGTGCGCGAGAGCCTGTCCCCCCGGGGCAGGAACGCCGGCGGAGACAAGTCCCCCTCGCCGCAGCTGGACGGTGTCTGAGCTGGGGGTAAATGATGGAGCAGTACTTGCTCTTTTGTGTACCCTATTTGAGCGTGGTTTTGTGCGTTATGTGAGAGTTTTCAGCTTGATGTTTGCAGAGGGGGTTAAAGGTGGGGAACGATTTTGCAAAACTTGAGGCGGCTGCAGTGCTTGGGCAATAAATGGCTGCTGCAGCTTGCGCGCAATGCGTATGTGCAGATCTGGACACAGCGTCTTGAAGCCGTGAGTGGAGAAACTGCCTTTCAAGTGAAGGCTGGTTGGCTGTCTTGCACGATGGAGCGCATTCAGATCAGGTTGATATGTTGTGGTCTGCAGCCGTGAATACGTATGTACTGAAGTCACCAGTGTTACTCGCACAAGCAGACAATGCCATGTTACATGCAGATGCATATGCCGAGGCACTGTTGTTTAGGAGCTCTTGAACCAGGGCACAAAACTCTTTAATTACAGCAATTGCATGCAATGATGCTTTGCAAATTTACTCATGATCAAGAGTATTTATTCATGAATAATCAAGACTTGTACAATTGAGAAGTCAGTACAGGAGTGGGCAGTAAGCTCTGGGAACATAGTCGTAAGGCTCTCTATAAGCATTAACCACAAAGCTTTCAAAGTTTGGGAAAAGAAAATTGGGATTAATTCTATATGCCAGCATCACAACCGCTGTAAGCAGCATGGCTGCGCAGCATGGCATGCCTACTCCAAATTCCAATATGTGAATCTCCATTACTGCACAAAAACAATCCACAATGCTAATCACACAATGCTAGTCGATGAAATCTACTCAACGCGCTCCAACTTCGCACCAATCAAAGGTTTTAGTCAAAACTGGTGCTCTCCACGACCTCAACCTGCACAGGAGTGGCCGCCTCGGTAATCGCCGGCGCCGGCGTCTCCCCAAGAGCCGCCAAGTTTATCATGCGCCGCTCGGTGACCTTCACACCCCCGGCAGCCGCTGGGATGCTGGAGGCCGCCACCGCCGGCGACACATTACTCCTCACTGAATCACCGCCGTCGCTGGCCCGGCCGGCTGGCTCCGGCGCCGGCGCCGCAGCCGTCCGCCGCATCTGCCCATCCGCCTGACTTCGGCTTCTGCTGCTGCTGCTGCTTGCCGACACAGGCTGTGGAGGCTGCGCTAGCGAGCTCACAGCGCTGCGCGTGGTTGTTGCAGCTGTGACAGGTGGCTGCGAGGTAGCGGGGGTGGCGGAAGCTCGCGAGGCTGAGGAGTAGGTTGGGCCAGAGGCGGAGGAGGGAACAGCACGGCCAGGGACCACGACCTCGTTCTGCAGCGCGGACGCCCTTGGATACGGGGCGGTGAACGGCGACAGCCTCGGCGGCTGCTGCTTCTGCAGCGCAGCACAATCGTGAGCCAGCGTTTGAAATGTGGGCCTGAGGGAATTTTCTGTCTGTGCCAGATGCATTGGCCTTTTGAACTTGGTATGCAACCCAGGCTCCCCTGTTCAGAAATTCTAGGCAATCATTGGTTGCGGACATTAAAGTGCCACCCAGACATGACCGCTCTTCACGCCATTGCACGACATTGCAGCAGAACTCCTATCCCCACGATACATTCCAGACGCACCTGCGGCCCGAAGATGAGCTTGATGGTGCGCGCAACAAACCGCCGGCTGAGCGCCGCTACCAGCTCCGCGCGAAGGTCAATGGCGCCCGGGGAATCGGCGACGCCACGCACCTGCCCAGCACCGACGTTTTGAGTGACTATACACTGAAATCGCCCCTGTGACAAAAAACAAGTGGAATTCCAGGGCCACTTTTCCTCAGGACTCTTCAGTAAAGGTAAATCCGTCAAGCATGCAGGCAATAAAAAGGGTGAACCACTAAGAACCATCTGGGGCCTTAGGTGCAGAGCAATACAAATTGTGGGTAAGGGGGTCTGGGCTGGTTTGGAGTTTGTAATTGTTGCCAGGATGGGGGGCCAAAAAGCATCATGACTTAAGCAGGGCGGCACCTGCGGCCAGATCTGCGCGGCCTGCGCCTGCAGCTGCCGCACAAACGCCTGCACACCCTCCGGTCCCGGCAGCCCAAACGGTCCGCCCCCCTGCAACACACAAACACACGTCCGTCAAACTCTCCTCACAAACAGGCCATTCTTTGGTGGCATGATTGCCTACATCGGATATCCAAAGACCCCACTTGAGATGCTCAGCCATGGAGCCAGACTATCACAGATTACCAACCGGTCATCAAACATCCAGAAGCCGCCCTCGTTCAAGCACTCTATGCTTGGTCTGTGGCAGCCCTGGAGCCGTGCTCACAATTCCCCTTTCACAGAGATCAGGCCTGAGACATGACAAGCATTGTTGTGCTTCGGTGGGGACGCCACAGGGCAACTATGCAGCTGCCACGCAGCCAGCTCCAGGCCTGCTTAGGCAGGGACGCCCGAGGGGCATGATTGAAAATCAAAGCAAGCAAGATGGAACGCCCACCTGCGGCAAGGCGGCCGGCTGCACCCCGATCGCCGATGAGATGCGCTCGTAGAGCAGCCGTGCGCGCCGCGCGGCCTCGGCTTCGCCCGGCTGCATCGGCGCCAGCCGCTCGACGAGAGCCGCGTCGCCCGTCTGCGCCAGCACCCGGCCCCGCACCTCCTCTGCGCGTGACAAGTACACAGCGCATTGGCCAATTTTGCATAATTCCATCAAGCGCACCACTCATCGGCCTCTATGCACTGTGACCCCGTCACTGCTGCTGATGGCGCATGGCCTGCCTACATCAACAATCCTTCCACCCCCTAGGTGCGCCGCTCAAATTATAATTTGAGCATCTGCGGCATCCATAAAACCCTCAGGCCGTCCCAAAAAAAGTGCCTCTGGTCCCTCCACAGAACAACCATCCTGCCCACACAATAGACCACCCCACGCAATCTTCCTCTTGCCTTGGCAGGTGCAGGCACATGCACGCATCTGCGACGGCCAAGTCAACGAGGCGCGCCATTCCGGCGGCCATCGGCTTTTTCCTTCTCAAAAAATCTCCCAACATCAGACAACAACCCATCCTCTTCTTGCGCTCGGCAGGTGCAGGCACATGCGCGCACCTGCAACGGCCGAGTCGATGAGCCGCGCCATTTCGGCGGCGAGCGGCTTGCGGATGCCGGCCCCGGGAGCGCCAAGCACCCAGTCAACGACCATCCACAGCTGCGAAGGGTCGAAGCTGGCGCTCTTGGCGCTCTCCACTACTAGGTTCTCCACCCGGTTCCAGCGCACGCGGCCGCCCTCCAGCACCAGCTCCTCAAAGCTGCCCCTGGCGAAGCGATATTGCAGGACGCAATCAGCTAGTGCAAGAATTACCATTACAGCTAGGGATATTAATACCGGCCAGGCAACCTGGCAGCACACTCACATAATGCCAAGCGGGAATGGTGGAAACAAAATGCAAACTCTGGGCTGGCAAGGACGGTGAAGCTTGCATTGCTAATTCACTTGTGAGCCTACCTGTATTGAGTTGGACAAGTGAAAAGGGGAGACTCTGGCGTCAAACTCAAAAGAGCATCGACTGCGAATGGTGAAGAAGAGATGCAATTGCAGGCTGACGGGCGCAGTGCCGCCTACATGGCGCTTGCACTCGGAACTTCAGCCAAAAAGCGCCATCCCCTTTTCCGACTGGGCAGCCCCATGCTCTTTTAAGCATGTTACAGCGCCGTAGCAGCGTGATTGTGTTTGCACAGCAGCACGCGGGCTCCCTTCCAATACGTCACAATAATGTTGCAGAGCAGCATTCTACTTCCCAAACCAGGCATAGAACGTTAAGATATGAGCACGTTGCCTCTGGTGCAACCTTCTGTCGTGAACGTATTATGGTCCATACTTCGGTTAGCCAAATTGATGATCAGGTTGCGAACCTACGATTGTGCTTCTTCACCGTTGTTTCTGGTATGTGTCTGAACCACGCTGCCTTGATGTGGGGGCGTACTTGCAGCAGAGAAATGAGGATATTGCCATTCTTCTAGCTCTGCAGAGGGGTAAGCCCCTTGCAAAATTTTTCAACATGCACGCACCTGAGCTCTGGCGCGGGGTCTGTGAGCAGGCGGCGGGCCATGTAGGGGTAGGCCTTGCCCAGCAGCTTGTAGTCTGCATCAGCCTGCAGCGCCAACCCCTCCAGCACTGTGAGCGAGCGCAGAATCAGCGCGTAGTATGCCGGCACCCGGAACGGGAAGCGGAACAGGACGCCGCCCAAACCATCCACGATTGCCTGCAGCGCAGAAGATAGGGAGAGAGACATTGAGGAATAAATGCAGATTGGAAGGGTACAATATCATGCAAGGGTGTGTCTAACTTTATTCACAGAGTCTCAAAATATGTAGCCATCTGCAACAAACTGCAGTGCATTTCAATAGCTTTGCATGCAAAGTCACTGCTACCATATTGTAAGATGCATGTGCACACTTGTCTTCCAAAGCAGAACGCCAGTGTCTATCAACTCACAGACTGATGGCAACACGCCAATTTGCTGAGTCCTTTGCCGTATCTATACATCCGCCTTCTGAGACACAGCTTCCCCGCGTAAAAGGCATGTCTTGGAAGCAGCCTTCCTTTGCAGGATATGCTATCACATCATGCCATGCCCCTGGCCTCAGCCGGACCCGGATCCCTAGGCCTGCAGATGCTTAACTCCATAGAAGGCGGCACACCTTGAAGTTGAGCTGCGCGACTGAGCGGTCGAGGACGTTGTCAAAGAAGCTGGCGAGCGCTGGCGCGATGGGCGAAGTGTCCACGGACCGGTCCATGAACTCCAGCGTGTAGTAGTCCCGGCACATCGCCTGCGCCCGCAGTGACAATTTGAATCAAACTCCAATTTCATGATTTTAACATTTATCTCATATGCAATGCCATGCTGGCTGCCAATCTGCATGCTGGCAGCTGCCACAACACCGGCCATGCAAGCGGCATACGGATCTTCAAGCACACGACAGTATGCCACATCTATTAGCCTACGGAACGAAAGCCTGGTGCATGCAAGACACAAAATTGCCCCACATTTAGGCCAGCGCAAAGTGTTGCAAGAGGAAACTCATTCAGAGTGGCATGCGATGCGACATGATGATTCCTTGCGCAACCAATCAAATGCAATTTTCACCCTCAGGATACAAACGCTTCAAAAAGTCTGTCCTCTGTGAGCTTGGATCCTTCTGTGCCTGATCAGGCATGATGGGGCACATGAACGATGTGTGATCCACCCCACCTGGTAGTCGCGGTTGACGAGGTGGACCACGTGGGCGATGATGGCGTAGCGCGCGTTCTGGGGCGCCTCGCTCATCATGCCAAAGTCCAGGTAGCACAGATCGCCCTGTCGAGTAGCCAGCAGGTTGCCTGGACATTCCAGCACACACACTTGGCTGGTCAAATCCGAAGATATCTGGGATTTCACAGAATTGCCATACCTAGAGTCCCAATATGCCCATACCAAGACTCTATAAAGTCTATGCAGCCGCTCCTTCGCATGCCCAAGTCCCAGGATATAGGATTGCCAGGACTGTAAGGCAGGCAGCTTTCTGTTCCAAGAGGGGCACCACATGTTACAGACGCTGCATTGCCTGCTGTGACAGGGGATGCTCTTTTGGAACAAGAAGATGCCTGATGGCACATTGCAGCCAAACAAAGCTGCCATTTTGAAATCCTGAGGCCTGTCCCTCGCTCCAAGTGATGTGCTTGAGAAGTCTCTTTCTGCAATGTTGAAGTTTCGAGCCTACTCCTCCTCTGTGTGGTGCTGTGAGAAAGCTTCTTCCAGCATCCATTGGACCTATAATCTTGTGCTTCAGACCTCTGATGAAATGTGACAGATCAATGCTGAGAGGCTGTCCTCCCGCACCTGGGTGGGGGTCCGCATGGAAGTAGCCGTGCTCCAGCAGCTGCCGAAGGGTGCACTCGATGCCCACGTCCACAAAGTCGATGATGTCTAGTCCGGCAGCGGCCATGGCGGCCTTGTCGGTGAGCTTGACGCCGTCGACCCACTCCATGCAGAGCACGCGCCGCGCCGTGTGCGCCCAGATTATGCGCGGCGTTCGGATGCGGGGAACGCTGCCGTACAGCTCCTGCGAGGTTGTGTGTGTCAACGCTGAGTCACCTTACAGGGTTCATGTAAATGCTGAGTCACCCAGACAAGTGACGGGCGCAGCAAGCAAATTGCATTGCCAGGCTCTGCTTGCTGCGTCATTGCTTGCAGAGGTGATGCATTCAACATAAAAGCATGCTGCCTGCACCTGCCAAATAGGGACGGCTTTATATCACATGATCAACATTGGCACAAGCCTACTTGATCATCGAAGGCTCTTTGGTATGTGCTCCAACCCCCAAAGCATTCATGCATTCAGAAGTTTTGGTGAAGACACCGAAGAACCCAGAGAACACAGAGCGGGCAAGACTTGGCAATGAAGATGATGAAACAATGCCTACTAACAAATGCGCGAGAGTGAGTGGGAAAGGGACCTTGCACCCCACCTGGAACTTCTCTGCGCTGAGGCCCTCCTGCACGTAGTCCAGCTCCCCAAACAGCCGCGAGGCAAACTCGTCCACCAGCGGCGTCAGCGGCTGGAGCTGCAGCAACACACAGACACACCTCAACATATCTGCGAACAGCGCTAGGCATAATCACTGGCTTTGCTGGGACATATAGAGTTTGCACACAATGCCCCGAGGTTGCCCATTCCTTGCTGTCCGTTGCCTTGGGACATCCCTGCAACTGAAGACAAGGAAAATGGAGAATCACGGCGCATTGCCGAAGCCACCTTATTCGCCCTACTGCAACTCACAAACTTTTGCCCCGTTCATCGTCATGCACAGCCTAAGAAACTGCCATGGGCCTTACTAAATTCCAAGGACTTCGCATGGCGCAGGGTTGTGATTTTCCTTACACATTCCTAGGCCCAGTGTTACAAGTAAATGAGTGCTGCAGGCGAGTGAACAGTCGCTCAAATCTGCCGGTGTTGCTAGTGATGGGGGTGCTGACGCGCACTTGCAACGGCAGTTTGAGGCGGGGGAGCGAGGCGTCAAAGGCGGTCATGAGGCGCCGCAGAAGCACCATGTCGATGGCAATGTTCTCCCCGATGCCCGGCCGCTGCACTTTCAGCGCCACTTCCTCCCCAGTGCTGCGCAGCCGGCCCCGGTACACCTGCATGCACGCCACAAGTAGTTGCTTCGGCGCCAAGGCGGCCGCCGCTAAAGCAGCTTCCAAGGGAGGCGCTCCGACTGCAGAGAAATACGCTAGCAAGGCCGGTGCTTATGCGCCCGGAGGACCCATCCCTCTGTCAGTGACAGCTTCTGCAGGGCGAGGAATTTGATAAACCAGGTTTGAGGACCTTCTCTACGACCTTCTGTACGACCTTCTGTAAGGTCTTCTTAAGGAAGGGTACAGGCTCTGTTTGCAAGTTTAACAAGAGGAAACAGCAGTCATGAGAGGACTTCGGTCCATGGCTGGCCCATGTGTATTTTCAGCCCTCTGCATGCAACAGGTCGAGACAAACAGGATGGATAATTGCTGTGACATCTGTCCTCAGTCTAGGTGCAGGTCTGAGCGGGCGGAGAAGCGTCCCGGGGTGCCTCCTGTTCCAACTGTTGCCACAACTGCCGCAAAAGAGCAGCAGAAGAACAAGAAGCCTCTTCACTGGCATAAAATAGTCACACCAGCCAATGTGCAAGCGTAACAGCTCCCACGAGGCGGAATTGGCAACATCCAGGATTTGGCCGTACATGACCTTGAATTCCAAGAGACATCTTTTCATGTGGCACCTGCAATGCTTCACTGCCCATGCGAGGAAAAGAGTATTGAGTGCATGTGGCGCACACCTGGCCCAGGCTGGCGGCCGCCACAGGCTCGGGAGTGATGTCGGACAGGATGGCGCTGGCCGGCTCCCCAAGCTCCTCCTCGATCAGCTGCAGCGCTATGTCCGTCGGGAACGGCTGCAGCCGATCTTGCAGCTCTGCCAGTGTCTGCAGGCCGAAACACACAATCTCACCAACACTGCAAAATTCACAATCTTATTCTGAATATCAAGCACCCTGAAGGCACCTGAAACAGTGGTTCTTATGAAGATTTTGGGGGGGAAGCCAATGTGGCGAAAAACAGATGCAACATAGAACTATTGAAGCCACAAAAATGGCTAAAAGCTGGCATACTAGGAAAATTTCTCCCAACACCGGTAATTTGGGCGAAATTCTACTGAAAAGGGATGAAATGCGGCTTCCTGCGCTGGTGAGTTATTTTTCAGAAGCCAATGAATGGCTTCAAAGTAGGACGCCCTCATATAGTTTATGCACCACAAAATGTCCTGTTCATTTGTCAAGAGCCACATTGGCTTCAGAACGCCACTAAAAGAAACCCTGTCCTGAAAGGCAGCAACTGCCCAAGGGAGCCTTTTGAGCAGGGGCACAGAGATTTGGGTATGAACAAGCTCAGACCAACATGAGGTAGACATGCAGTGCTCGATACACAGGCATGCTGGCTGACATGGAACACCGATGATAACAACTCAGCAAGCTCTGCGATTGGCTTCAGAGCGCCTGCAGAACTTTTTTGAATGCCAAAAACCAAGAGGGCAGGGTGGGCACCTCGAGGTAGATCTGTGGCAGCAGGTCTGGCCGCGAGGAGAGGGCCTGCCCAATCTTCACAAAGGAGGGGCCCAGAGACTGCAGCGCGTTGCACAGCTGGCGCGCCCTCAGCTTGGCATTCTGCTCCAGCTGGCCCAGCGCATAGTCCTGCATTGCATGCATGCAGCGCTCGTAAAGGGATACATTCAATTGATGCATGGTACTATTTACCCTTTATCTTAAGGGTCGAGCGCCAGACGCTACCCTACAGAGCTGTGCCCTCTGCGGCATATCGTGCTGCACTGGATCCTCACCACATGCCCACAGCAGATCTCAGGACTCTACAGTGGCAAAATTTGGTTGCCGACGTGTAGCGATCAGCCACAGCAGCGGGAATTGCCTGTTGTGCACCTCTTGCTGCATTGCTAGTCGAGCAGCACTGATCATAATATGCACTGTATCCATCTGTCCTGCACAGGGGATATCTAAAGCCCGTGCACTCATCACCGCATAAACTGAGAATACATACTTCCATCCGGACAGCGAGCCATGGCAGGGGCAGAAACAGGCTGCCATGCACCTTGAGCACGTTGCCGATGCAGCCGGCGAGAGTGCTGGCAACCTTGACTGCACGCGCGCTGATCTCAACCTCCCTCCCCTTGAGCGCCTCTGACAGCTTGGCAGGGTTGTAGTTCACCCCCATCTCCGTCAGCAGCGCTGGCATGTCTGGTGTCAGCATCTTCAGCTCCATCGCTTCCACCTGTAGGTTCATAACATAAAGATCACCTCAAGGTCAGCCGGGCACTACCATTCAAAGCATCATGATCCTGAATGGGCGTCAGGCTTTTCTTGGTCACAAACTATGATAAGCAGGGGAGGCAGAGCTCTCAAGCACTGCTCGCTGGGAGATCTTGATTGGTGATTTTGCGCAAGCATTGATTGAGCAAGGCACTTGTTGGTTGAATATTGTATATCGCAGTGTTCATCAGAGAAACAGCTCACCCAGTCCTTCTGCCCGCTCTCTGTGAAGAACCAGTCACCCAAGCTTGTGGCACTCTGAGGCGCAGCTGCTGCCAGTCTCTGGCTAGATCTGTGCTGCCTCTGCCTCGACGCAACATCAGCCGGAACAAAAGAGGGATACTTTGTGGGTCCACAGCGCCGTGACCTGCTGTCAGCGAAAGATAATCCTCAGCAGATGTCCATGCCAGTCCACTGCTGAGAACCTCAAGCGCGGAATTCTCGCGCGAAGCAACCATCGAGAATATCCCAAAGATTCATTTAGAATGCCTTGTAGGGAACAAGTCATCAGACTTGTACGAGAACAAGAATAACAAAGACTTCATGACATGCCAGCTTGAACGTAATCTGCTGTACATGGACCCCAGCATATTTTCGTCTCACCGTAAGCTGTTGTGTGCGCATCTCGATTGTTCGCTTGTGTGGCAGAACGGCCTGCCAGATGTCTCAGCCTGGCATGAACTCCTCAACAGAGCAGTCTCCATCCTATCCCTCGGAGATACACAGTTCCTCAGTTTTGTGTATTACCGTACATGTCTTGAAAAGAGTCAAATTTTCTTGCAACGATCATCTACCACACTAAATTTGCCGTGCGGAGTTCTGAAGCAATCAGCAAACTGCTCCCAGATCGCTCCACGTCCAAAATCCTAGCTGCCACGTTGGCAGGCCCCAGATGAAGAGTCATTTACATATTTGAAAACAGATTTTGAAGGGAAAAGGTCCTCAGGAATTAGAATATCTTCTATATGCAGATCTGTTCCAGTGATTCGAGCTTGGGTGCTTGCTGACCACGTTGCAATTGGGCACCTGCATGCGTACCTCAAATCATGCATGTGATGATGACATGCACAAGCATGCATGCAAACGAAGCCTTAGTAATCACAGTTGCATGCAAAAAGACTATTCAGACAAGGCAGGGGCCCCGCAAATTGCTGCTCAAGAGCACACGCACCACCAGTACAGCTGCATGCTAATCTGCCCATCAAGCCGCTGCAGAACTGTACGGCTTTGTGTACACAACATGTTTGTCAAGGCTTGGCCGTACAATTCCTTCACAACCCAAAACCTGTCCCACTGTTTGTTTGTAAAAATAGATAGTCCAGGTGCGAGCCACGATCACCCCAAACCCAACCTAACATTGCTGAAGCTTGAACTCTTATTCAGGTAGGTCCAACATGGCAGTGCCTAGGTATGTCACTTCGGACAGCGGTGTTCTGGTCCACATGGACAGGAAATCCCAATCTTTGTCATCGCATCATACATGATAGCGATGCATGACTGTCACACTTTAAAGAATGGACGGTCCTTAAGAAGACCTTACAGAAGGTCCTAGAGAAGGTCCTCAAAGCTTGTTTTTCAAATTCATCGCCCTGCAGATGCTGTCACTGACACAGGGATGGGTCCTCCAGACGCATAAGCACCGGCCTTGCTAGCGTACTTCCCTGCAGTCGGAGCGCCTCCCTTGGAAGCTGCTTTAGCAGCGGCCGCCTTGGCGCCGAAGCAGCCGGTGAACGCTGCAGCTGCCACAAAAGCCGCGACAAGAAACACCGATCCCACCGGCACCACTGTCTTGATGATGATTGCGTCCCTCTTGCTGGATGACGCGAGCTGCAATTGCACACCGACCTTTCAGGCTCTCTTAAAATCTGAAGCGATATGTTTTTGGTGTCATTGCGCTGTTCTTGCCTGCAGCTGCTGGTGTGAGGTTGAAGCTTGCGCAATATCTCATTATGCTGCTTATGTTCTGCCCAGATGCCTTCAATGCATTGATTACAGCAGTAGGGAGTCAAGGCTCGGCAGCACGTTATGCAAACTCCAACAGTAAAGATGGATAACATGTGTGTTCTGACCTCGCTGGCGGTGCCTGCATAGTATAGCTGCCCAGAGCCGACGGCTGCCCCGTTGGTGCAGTTGCCAAAGTACGTCACCGTGCCGTTTTCACACTCCGTCCGTGGACCTACGCTCAGCAAGAGAAAGTTCAACTAAGAACAATCCTAGCACTTTTTGAGTAGACCAGTTCCAAGAAACACCTGGCTACCAGGCAGATGGCTGACCTTGATCATGCATGCATGCACAATACATGAATTGCAAGGCCTGTGCCCGCTGATATGCTGGCATTGAGTGCAGAAGCAATGCAGCAATAATATATCACAGGTGCAGTAAGAGAGCTGCAGGGTTGACTCAGCTCGCCCGAGGGCTAAGGGGGATTAAGCAGATGCGCGCCTGCCGGGGGAAAATCTGGGAAGGGTGAGTTGGAGGGTGCCGCGGCCGGCGGCGGTGCGGTGCCGAGCTCCGGCAGCGGTGAGAAGTCCGCAAGATACCAGGGGCGCAGGCCCAGACCTGCATCAGAATAACCCCTTGATTAGAGAACCCTCAGGGGAGTTTACGCCGCATTGTCTCCTCTCAAACAGCATTTCCCCTTTGGGTCCGGCTGAGTGTCAGCATCCAGAGATGTGGGGCTGTGGTTGTTTTTTATAATCTCGAAGGCCTGACAAGCTGCATTCTGTTGATGCTCCATGAAAGCAGGAGGGGCCTTATGCTTTTGAAATGGGCATTCTCAGACCCATGAGGAACTCAAGAAGCTTGGAGAGCAATAATCCAGGTGTTGCTTGACGTACCCAGTCCTTGAGGACTGGGAAACGTGTGATAGTCATAACAATGATAATGGTATTAAGAGCATTACCGTACTAATAGTTTAATAGTAAGAACGAAAGGAAAGTGTCAAAAGTGTCTGAAATCGCATACCTGTGGACATGTAGCTGGTTCCCCCGGTCAGGGCATTGACCTTGAACCACTGTAACTGGCGGTAATCATCCGCAAGGATGCCACCAGTTCCGTAGGAGTCCGGCTGCCAAGACCTGAACAGACCCCATTTGAGATATTTAAACCAATTGCACTGACTGCATGGTAAAATGCGCTTGTGTCCCACCGCCTGCTTGCAGTATCCACTCTTGTGCAGGCGCCCTTTGCATTGGGCTCTTTTGCAAGCATGCCAAGTGCAAGCCGTTTTTGCAAGCATGGGAACTGCAGAAGCTTAACATGTACTTGATCACGGATGGCAGTTTTATTAAGCTATCTCTGGTGCGAAAACAGCAGGCTGCTTACCACTAGAACCACTTCTCAATCATGGCATACCAGCGATATACACCCTTCAAGAAAAGG
Organism: Coccomyxa subellipsoidea C-169; assembly: GCF_000258705.1. Taxonomy (NCBI): domain Eukaryota; kingdom Viridiplantae; phylum Chlorophyta; class Trebouxiophyceae; family Coccomyxaceae; genus Coccomyxa; species Coccomyxa subellipsoidea. The sequence goes on from NW_005178035.1 coordinate 490,936, forward strand.
ACAATCACCCAAGCATGCATCACACCAGCAACCGTAACTGGTGTAATTTCTTGTGGCAGGGCTCTCACCAGTAAAACCAGTTCTCGATCATGGCATGCTGCCCATCAGCCGCCTCTAGCTCGTTGTTCATATAAGCCACAATGGACCGGAAGCACGTCTGCTCATCCGCGCTATTGAACATGGATCCAAATTCGTCCACGACAGCCCCAAACACACGGCAGGCCCCTCCGTCCGTGGGGCAGAAACCTGCATGGGTTCTGAGCACTTGGTCATTGGCGCAAGATAGAGTTGCAAGGGTTGCTCAAAATCATGAAAAGGCTGTAGAACCTGCAAGGTGCAGCTGTTAGGCACGAGCAAAGAGTTAGCTTTTGTTGACAAAGATGTACCAGAAGTATCAGCCTGCTTCATGACTGGGAATTGGGCATTCAGAGCTTGGATTCAGAGCTTGCAGAGCAGGCAAACAGAATTCATCTGAGCACGGGCTTGTTTATTCAGACATTGAAGTACAACGAGTGGACAAACTACAATGGTGGAAGCAGGCCTGCATTGAAAACCAGGCACGTTGAACACTCCAAGGGGTTGCAAAAAATATCCAGAATGGAATCAGCGCTAACCTGGGCTGAGGGTGAGGTGACCGAATGTCATGGTGAGCTTGTTGTAGAGCGGCTTGCCGGAAGTACCGTAAGTTTGCCCCGTGACCTGTAATAAACAATATGCTACACCTCAAATACCATAGCAGCATGCCAGCTGCAGCAATCTATGTCTTCTGAGTACATCATAGCACATATTGAAGTTCCGCAGATTTGATCAGATCAAAGCACAGCACTTTGGAGTTCATTGTATTGTCATTGCATTGGTGGAGAAAGTGCCATGACCTGGAAAACGTGTAATAATAATAAGCACAGCACTACCGTACCATGCCCACAGTACATACAAGTGGTTTCCTCAAATTTACCTCTCCGCAGTAAATGTGCGGTGCGGCCATGAACTGAGACGCGTATGCTTTCTTGACAAGGCGGTTGAAGAAGGGAGTGGCATCGCTGGCGCCCGAGTTCCGCACCACTGACTGATCGATGACGTACCCGTCGCCTGGTCAGGAACGGCACACTCGCCACGTCAGCATGAGCCGAGGTTTGAGCCAAACTCGTGCAACTGCTCTTGTGGGTGCTCACGTTTTGGGAAAATCACTGAGGGGGGGCACCGCTGCTGCTTAAATTCTGTGCTTTATCACAAGAACCCATGCATCTGTGCCCTCAAACTGCAAACTGATCATGCAGGGATCACATGTTTCCCAGGTGCACCAAAGCAGGTCCAGAGACGGCCAATTTGTTGCTTCACTGGGATACTGTTGTCTCCTCGCTACTTTTTGTCTGGAATTCAAGTTCGCACCATAATTTGCTCCGACCATGGCAGCTCCGGTGCCTTCTCCCAGGAAGAGGCAGTCTGGGCAGATGGGCCACAGGGCATCCATGAGGGCGATGTAGTAATCTGCCAGACCCCCAATGTTGCCGCTTCCCTGCCTGTAATGCCACGGAAGTTCTTGTGCTCAGGTCTCGGACCACGCCTTTCTGTGGTATGTGTGACTCTGCTCATCTCCTTAAAGCGCCATGCATGCTGATGGCCTTTTCCAAGCAGCCCTTTCCTAGCTTCCGGCAAGTAGGCTCTACAAGCTCCGCCGCAATCGTGGTCCATTTTCTTCCTATTCTCTTTGCGATGCCTTACGCAAGGCATGCGTGCGTATGTGTAAAATAAATTTTTATGTGGGTTGAGTTTGGCAGCTAGCTGAATTAAGCAAGGGCGCTCACCAGGTCATTTTGTGGCCATCTGGTTCATTGATGAGATCAAGCACGATTCTGCCTTTTGCCTCTGGGATCTCTGTCAGCACCCGCGTGACCAGCGTGGTCCAATTGCTGATAAACGACTGCACCAGAACAATCACATGAAATTTCCGCATTCTATTGCCAAATTTGGATGAAATGCAGACCAATGAGCCTTACGTGGCTCCCAACAGGTCTCTAGAATGAACTGGTATATAAAACTGCACACCGGCATAACAAACATGCAATCGTTTTCTTGTCAAGGAAGACTGCATGTCTGGCACACACAGGACATGCCAAAGACACACAACTAGCTGTAAAAGGAAAACTGCATTGACTCTTAGGCACGCAATGTCGGCAGCTCAGCCTTGGGCGGCTCAAGCAGATCAATCAGTGACATAGGGGTGAGTTGTCATCATTTTCTGGCAGGCTTCTCCTGCCAGAGGCAAGGTGCGTATGCAGACAAGCTGCATATATGGGCCGCCAAAACCCTACCCTTCATGGACTCACAAGGGTGAGTAACAAGGGGGATAATGCGCACATTAAAGTCCTTGAGCCTGTAGTCGGGGTCGGTGGTGTGGTAGTCGATGTTTACATAAAACCCCTGGTCGACGTAGAATTTGATAACCATCAGGTAACGGTCGTACACCGGCAGCGTGTCGAGAAATTGCGCGGAGCAGATTGAGCCAGGCACCGCCGGAGGGGCCTCGGCAGGGAGGTCCAGGGAGCTACGCGGAAGGTTGGGGAACGAATCCGGCACCATCGTGTACTTGAGGTTCAGCTGCGCGCAGCAGAGAAGTTGTTTAGGCTATGCAACCAGCTAGAAACCATTGCAGGACTGATGCTTTGGAACAACCTGCATGACCCCGCTTGGTAGAAAGTAAAGGTATGGCACCCGATACAGGAAAGGAAAAGCAGTCTGGGCTCTCTCTGTACCATACTCGTCCTAATTCAAGTCGAATTGCACAAAGTCGGATAAACCTTATTAAGGCATTTCTCTAAATCCACATTGTAAGACTGCATACTGCCAACTCCAATGGAATGCTCTCATTAAGAGCTTTCCAAAGCCGCCTTCAAAAATTACAAAGGCTCAATTTATTGGAGATATAAATTATTGTTCGACCCATTGTATTTTATTTTTCGATTAAGTATTTGGCCGAGTGCGGTACGTGAGTGCAACAGAAAATTTCTGACATTAATGCTAATGCATGAAAGCAGTAGAATATGGAGGTAGCTTGGTGCCTTTGAGTGGTTTGTTTAAAGCCCCCCTCACTGAACAGTCAAAGCAGGGCGACAGATAGAGAACGTGCAGTATGGGCTCTCTCTGATCTGCACGGCTGGCAGAAAATTGAGCAGAGGTGGAGAAATTGTACACACTCCCTCATCACACCGTACAATGTACAACTCATATGCTGATGATTGTACAGCAGCTATAAGGCTGGATCCCACACACAAAAGAGGACCCACCGGCTGCACTGGATCCCGTCCTGATGGAACTATGCAGCATCTGAGCTGAACTCGAGGGATGACTCACCGCAGGGGCGACTTGGCACTCGTGCTTGACTGGGATGGGGTCAACTTCAAAGTCAGTGAAGCGGAAGGGCAGTCGAATGGCATTGAATCCCAGCTGCTTCATCCGCCACACATTGGTGGCAAAGTCCTGTGTCACACTGTCCTTGCCCATCCACAGGCCCTCCGGGTATGAAAACCTGCAAGGGGCGAATCCTTCCTTGTCACTGAGCTGCTCCTTTTAATCTGTCCTTAACGTAATTCCCTACAGCTCAGGCAATGATCAGTGCTTCACTCAAACCATGCATTTTTGCACGCGTCTGTCTCAACGACTATGTGTTTCAGCCGCCACGTGCACAGACAAGGCATCTGCAATCCTGGGGCAATCTGAGAAATGTCCTTAGTGCAGAATTGCTCTTGATCTGCTGTAGACCAGGTATTAGTCGGGAGTACACAGGATTCGTGCTGGGAAGGGCTGAGGTGAGGACTGGTACTTACGCAGAATTGAAGCCGAACCACCCGATGCCCCTGAATTTGACCACGTTGCCATCACCATCATAGATGACTCCATTGTTGGTGGTCAGCAGAAGCCCTGAAGCTGCTCCTATCAAGGCCAACCCTGTGAAAGTGTTTTTCCGTCAGTCGGTCTGGCCCAGCTTTCGTGCTGGTGAACACACAGTCTGTCTCTGCAGGAGACCTGATTTCTCTTGGGACCCTGGTTGAGTAAGTACCGATTGCCACCGATGGCCCCAATAATGATAAGCGGTAGAAAATTACAAGCTAGCTACATCTTGTCAGCTTCGAGGCAAATTAAGCTGAAGCTCCGGCAGAGAAGTGCTGAAACACCCATCCTGCGGTCCAGCAAGCGCCCACCTGCTGCGACGAAAACGAGCAACGCTGGTCTCCGTATTCCAAATATTACCATCATATTTGATCTGATTGTTGACGTGCCCCTTCGTCCGTGTACCATGAACACAAGGTTCAACACGCCTCAGCAGGGCCACATGCCGCAGGCACTTCCGACAGGGCAGACTCTACGATGGACAGTAAATGAGTCCTGTCTATTCTGTTTCCGATTAAGAAAGAATAATGATGATACCGTGCATCCAAACAATTAAGAATAGGCCTTATCTCATGGCAGCCTGCACAGTCTGCGCTTCCGGTCGGCGAGGATGGGAGTTACTAATCGGAGGGTTACACCTGTAACGTCGTTTGCTGGTTTCTTTTGTCCAGAGCTGATTTGCGATGAGCGAAGGCATTGAAAGCACTCTTACAAGATAACATGAGCCTTTAAGTTGCACAACAGTCGAGAAATTTAACAACGACGACGTTCAGTGACTCTGCTCGCAGCTTCGACTGCCCTTCTTCTAGCACATCCAGAAGCGAGACATCACTCTGTATCACTATTTCTCTGTCCCTTGGAATATCTTGAGGTATGTTTTGAAGTGCACATTATTTGTGCAATCCGATGAGCTGACGAACTACTACATTTTTGGGTGCTTGAAATTGGTCCCTTTTCAGGCAATTGCAGCCCAAGATTGCTCTCTACAGCCCTAAATATCTTGCCTGTGACGACCCAGTTCAATAAACTCATGGAATTTAATAAAATATGGCATTTCGAGGTTCAGTGACACACCCAATAGCACGGTTATCAAAACTGTGCGGAAGGCCTGCTGTAATTGCCACATTCTCTGCTTCACTCATTCGCGCGCGCGCGGTCGTCATGACAGAACGCAGAGACTGCGGAACTCTGCTGACGAATCTGACCTCCCGTAACAGCTAACTGTAAGGACCTTGCCTGTAACCGGGCAACCAGGCAAAACGCATGCACAGCTTCTGCATGACAGAACCAAAGATCTGGCCTACCCTATCAGCTGAATAAGAAGACCCTTGCTTGATGGTGATCTATCAGGACACATGCATGCAAGGCTAATTTGCAACAGAACATATAAACCACAGATAGCTACCAGATCAGGCCGGACCGAATCAGCAAAACTGCAAAGGCCCTTGCGCAATGGTGAGCAATCAGGACACCACGCATGCAAGGCTCCTGCACGACAGAAAATCACGGCCACAGGGCATGGCTGCCAAATACTGATCCCCCCTGTCAGCTGACTGGAAAGACTGTAACAGAACATAGAGCCCAAGTATGCTACACTTGAGTTCCCCACTCAGCTCAGTGGGGGACCCCGCTGACCTCCGGGATTGGCGGCAAGAAGCCCTTGCCCTCCTCTGCTTCTGTGTCCTCTTCAAACTTGGGCTCCTCTTTGACTGGCACTCGCTCGCACCAGCCACACGTCCAGCACATTGTGCACAGCGCGCAAGAGACTGCAACGAAGCATGCGCATCCCATGGCGATGATAAGGACCAGCGCTCTGTGTGTGATCAGCGGCAGCTGCTCGCGCACCAGGTTCAGCGGCGTTCCCGGCTGCAGCCCTGCGCATTATTCACCCCGAGGTGTATATTATCACCCATTGTATTCAAATATCCACCCCGGTGTGCTGCAGACATGCAGGCCAAAGGGGCGCAGCTTGTCACCCATGGTCTGCCAGATCAGCTCAGAGAGCCAAGAAAAGAAACATCGTAAGCTCTGTACATATTGTACGGCTTGCAAAAGCAGCAGTCTGCGGCCTTGCATACACCTCAAATCAGAATAGAAATTGCCCTGTCTCACTGTAATGTACAGCCGGCAAATGCATCTGTCTGCAGCTTTGCTACACTACATTGACTGTATGCTCACCCAGCAGCAATACAGACAGAGAGCTTGCTGGTTGTGACCTCCCTAGACAGTGCATACTCACCACTGTTCTCTCGGCCGCACCTCAAGGTCGGGTTTAGCAATGTATGTGAGGCAGTAGCATTTTGCAGGAGCAGGCAATGATGTCTGACCTGGCAGGGCAGGGGGCTTGAAGTCCGTGAGGTACCAGGGCTTGAGGCCGACGCCGGTGGGGAACTGCACAGACCCCCCAGTCAGGGCGTTGATGGGCTGCCAGTGGATGTCCCTCCAGTTGTCTGTGTCCACAATGCCTCCAGTGCCTGTGTGCGAAACCACAAATATCTTGAGATGCATGTGATCTGCCATGCCTTTCAGCCTTGATTGAACTAGCCTTGCTGGCTGGCAAACATGTCCATTTCTCTTTGGGAGTAAGCTATCAATCCTCTTGGCTCCGTTTATCTGTGAACATGTGAAAATTTGCAGTTTCAGCAGAGCACAGGACTAGCTTTCATATGCATGAAATTCTGAGGCTGCTGCATGTGGCAACCATCATGCATGGCACACACTGCTGCAAGCACAAGAATCAGGAAAATAGCAAACATCAGTTGACGGAAGTGAAGGCACCTCCAGAGTCTGGGTTGTAGGCCCAGTAGAACCAGGAGGTCATGGGTGCGTGGGGGTATTTCTTGGAAGTGGCAGCCACATTCATCCAGTCCACAATGCCCTGGAAGCACTGCGCCTCCATTATGCTGTCGAATGTGGACCTGCACAGCATTGCAGCAGACCCTTAGCCTGCTGATAACGACATGTATAACTGGCGCCCGCAGCGGGCGCAAGGCCAATCGACCCTGATGGATTTGTTGCTGATCACCCTTGGTTTCATTCATGACCTCGAGATCAGAGGAATGAATCATATATATGCCAAGTGATCACAAGGGCACATCGGCTTGAAGTCGATTTGGCCTAATACATTGCACGTGCCGCAGTAAGCAGAAAGGGCTGCATCGCGGTGTAAAAGCAATGCATGCAGCCTCAAGATGGCTCCAGCAACACATGATTCAGCATGTGAAGCCCACAATTGAGTACTGAATCTTTTGAAGGAGGATGTTGGCTGTTGGTAACAATTTTGCACATCACAAAACCCGGAAGGGTGTATTGCTGCATGTGAAGTCCCTCTCAGTCCAAAGAAAAGCCCATGGAACACTGCGTGGCAGTGCTTCTCTGGCGCCCATCGAAGGGCATGATGGCAGGTATGCTGAGAGATCAGAGAAATGCGCACCCAAACTCGTCGTTGATGGCTGCGAACACGTGGCAGGAGCCCTTGTGGCAGAATCCCGGTGGCGCTGTGAAGTGGCCAAAGGTGTAGTTGTACACCTCGTACTGCCCCAGAGACGGCTTGTAGAAGTCCTTCTGCCCAGACACCTGTCGCCACCAATCGCAAATCAATGCAAATACAGCATTCAAGGGGAACTCGGGCCTGCAACTGTCATCACCCATGCTGCCACTAGACCGCATTACCTACTTGGGGCGCAAAATTTCAAATATCTTCGTCCTGTGAGTAGAGTGGTCCGCACGTTGGCGCTTGCTTAAAGAGTCTTTAGTCTCCACTCCAAGTTATCCGTGGATTCGAGCTCCCCAGCTCCTCAATTTGCAGCTCAAGTTGGACTTGGGCAGGCCATAACTCTTTGGCCCCATTTTCTCAGGTGCTCTTCTAGATTGGGCGGACTAAAGACAGGCAACATGATGGCCCGACATGTGAGAAAGACAGGACATATGACGGCCTGACATGCACTGGCATCCTGCACACATGAAGGTGCTGATTAAAGCAAGGCAGAATGGGGTCCCTGTGAGACTCAGGGTCTCAGAGAGAATGCTGAGATTGAGACTCATGGCACATGCAGCTGCAGCCATCTCAGCACGACACAAGCGGACGCATGTATACCTTTGGGCAGTAGAGGTGAGGGGCTAGGACGACTTGGTTGATGTAGGGCTTGTTGACAACTGCCTCAAAGAAGCCCCTGGCACTGCTGGCCTTTGGGTCCATCGCCAGCTGCTTGGGGTCTATCGCGAACCCATTGCCCCTGCACAGCATCCCTCTGCTCAGCACATGTGATTGCATTGCATTTTTGCGGCGCACCTGGATCTCATGGATTGGTAAAGCATCTTAAAATAAGATTAATGCCATGCATGCCTTCACCAAGTCCTGGCAACCAAACATTTGTATATGCATGGCTGCGTAAGCAGTCTTAGGCCTGAAATCCCATAAACACATATGCAGCAACTGTACTTGTAATTTCGCCAAGAGGTAGGGAGCTTACCAGGTAGCTCCAATGCCTGTTTGTCCAGTACCTGGTGCAAACAGCAGGCACACACATGATCCCCCAATCTGTCTTCACTCCCATTGCTGGAACAGCATTGAAAAATTATGCACATCGAGCCCCTCAAGACACACTTTTTGCAGTCATGATGCATGGTGACAGCAGGTGGACAATCCTCCATCATGCATGCTGCGCCGAACTCAAATCTGCCCAGCATGATTTAGGCAGAGAACAAAGAGGAGCACAATTTGGGGAATTGTGCACACCTTCCACCAGGAAGAGGCAGTCAGGGCAGATGGGCCACAGCGCATCCATGGCATGCATGTATAACATGCTCATGCTGGGGTAGCCATTGTTGCCCTGCCCACACAACATCAAGTTTACATGGCCAGCAGCATAGATGTCTGTGCTTTGTCCCTTGCCATGGTCACCGCAGCAGCTACTGCTTGTGCCAAAAGCACCTCAGCCTTGCTCGTCGGAACTGCCACACACCGAGCCATAGGAACATTGCGATGCACAGCAAATATAAGTCGCTTTTGTCTGCAGTGCTCTGGCTGCAGCCCTTTACCCAGCCAGAAAGCAAAGCAGAATTTGTCTCCAGAACACCCGTGTGACGTGGAAAACATAGCCAGGGCATTCACCTCCCATGTGAGGGTGTAGCCATCGGGTTCATTGATGAGGTCAATGATCAGCCGCCCCTTGGCCTCTGGCGAGTCAGCCAACACATCCTTCACAAGGTCCACCCTACAGCATGCATCCCCCTTCAAATGCAGCATTAAGTGATTCAGCATGCTGAGCCTCAATCATGCAAGGAGGCAGCAACCACTATTCAACACAAGAGCACCCTGTCTCCACTGTCCACTTCCCGGTGCATGCAACAAGCTGTATGTAAGCTGCTCCACTAGGCATGCATGACACCATGGTAATTTGGCGCCCCTTTCACCATGCATGCCCTGGCATATGCCCTGATATGCCAGCAACAAGATGCTTGCACAGCTGTTTTGTTGAGCGGCATGCATGATGACACCATGCAAACTTAGCGCCCTTGTCATCATGCATGCTTTGACATGCATGCATCAAGCTGCATGCATTGTGTCATCCTGCATCATGCCAACTTCTAGTAGTAAGGATTGAGAAGTACCACAGGCCGACCCAGCCGTCCATGTCATAGAGGGTGTAGTCATCTGCGCCGCTGAAGGGGGTGTCTCCGGTGACCAGCGTCTCATGCACGCCAATCGAGTGGAAGTCCAGGTTCACATAGAAGCCCTGGTAGATCAGGTACTGCACTACCTGCATCGCATTGTGCACAGCACAAATCAGCGCACATGCTGGAGCCTTGCAGCATACATGACTTTATGTGGCCTATTTTAAAGGCCTAAATTTAGAGTCTGTCAAAATCACATGGCTCACAGCTCACACATCAAAGCACAAACTGCTGCAGCCCTTCAGCTCACAACTTCCAGAGCCTTGCCGCACTGAACAGTGAACCCTGCAAAGAAACATGCATGCAGCTGACATAAACTGTGGACCGGTAAACTTGCATGCAACAAGGCGTACACTGTCATGCACCCGAAATGCTGGAGCTAAATCCACAGGTTTTGCTTCTGCAGTGCTCAAGGCTTGGCAGGGTGGGGATTCATACCCAGAGGTAGCGGGCGCGGGTGCTCTGGCCAGGCATGGCAATATTGCAGATGCTGCCTGGGACTCTGGGAGGGTCATCGTTGGGCAGCCTGTACTGGGCGAGTTTCATGTTGGGCAGCTTTTTGGGCACAAGACTGCTCCTGACCACATAGTTGCTCGCCTCTGTGCAGTTCCTGGTGTAATCGGCTGGAGGGTCCTGCATGCATGGAGAAGCATAGAATTGTACGCTGTGCATGTCTCTGCCAGCATGCATGCATTGCCACAGAAGTGCGCATGCATGCTGCTGGTTCCTTCTAGCACATGTTCCTTCAGGACATTCTCTCTGCGTGTGCATGAAAACAGCGAGCAGGCAAGTCTGTTGATGTGTAGCAAGCACAAATTTTACATTGAGCACATTTTATGCAATCATCCTTGAGGTGGCAACACAGAGCATGCTTGCTGGCAGATCCAGATCACTACAGATGCAAGAAGAAGAGGCAAGGATGGGAAAATGCAGGAGCCATATAGCAGGCTAGAAGTTCTACGCACCTGGAAATGGGAGAAAGAATAGGGGAGGCGGATGGCATTGAAGCCCAGCTCCTTCAAGCGCCAGACAATGGTGGGGAAGTCCTGCGACATGCTGTCGTACCCCTTGCTCAGGTTGCCTGGCGCTGTCAGTCCTGCATTGAAGCCATACCTGTGTGTGCAGGCAAGCAATACATCAGAGCTCACTTTGACATCCAGAACTGCTTCCAGAACTCTTTTCTGCAGTCGTTGAAACAATCTGCAGGCTGGTACTGATCTGAACGATGACTTTGAGTAATCTGAAGACGCAAAAGATGCCAGGATGGTGCAGGAGCTCTCTGTGAGCAACGTGGTGGTTTGGGGTTTTCGAGGTTGACGAAAGCAAGATCGTACCAGCCTATGCCCTTCATCTCCACAGGCTTTCCCCTCCAATCGATGATGGATCCTTTACTGGTGGTCAAGAGGGGGACTCCAGCAGCAGGCGTGGACGGAGCTTTGGCAGCTTCGAAGCCGTGCAAGAAAGTGCAGGCAGCGACAAGACCAAGAACGATGGCCAATTTGGTACTGCCATTTTTGGGAGAGAAGCCTTCATGCATTGCTGCGAGCAGCACGCCACCAAAGTTGTTGTCTCAGCAAAAAGAAGACACTTTCAGTTAACCATACTCATCGAGACGTGGTTTTCCTCACTATAGCGATCAGGCGGCAATCAGTATTATTCAAGAAGACATCAGCATTTGTTGTGTAATGACCATGCTGCTTACCACTGGATCGCACAAAATCTGAAATGCTACAAAACTTCTGAGCAAACCTTGGAAATTGAAAGGGGAGTAAGATATTTTCGACCATAGCTTCCATAATGTAACCCTAGGGATTGACCCTCCCTCAGCAGTTTTGGCCAGTGAATCAAGACTTGTAAGTTGGATTGAATTAATATATAACTGCAATATTGAACTGCTTCCACATTAGAGGTTCTTCTTAATATAACATGCATATGTGCCAAGCGTGCTTTGAATGTTTGTGATGCAGTCGTCTCTCAACTTGAAGATATGCTAAAGCCAGGGACCACGGCAATGCGGTGTTTGGCAAACTCCTCTTCCACATGACATTGATCATGGTCACCATTGCATTGCGTCTGTCAGTCAGGCCGCTGGACTAAGACTCATGCAAATCAGTCCCGAAATTGCTTGACTGGCTGTGATAAAGGGCAGACACCCCAAAGCTTGCATGTGACCTGGAAAAATGCACAACAGCAGTTAGCCAAGCATGCGCCAGCGGGCCAGCTTATGAGGATTACACGTGTTTTGGACATGTATGGGTACAAGCCCTTTATTACAAGGACAACAAATCTTCACACATCCAAAATCCCTTGTCTCTGTGTCCTTTCATCCGACTGGCGCTCTGAAATGAGGAACAAAAGCAAAAAACCACTATGAGGGGGCAAAGGAATTGCAACACTTGACACTGTCAGACGGATGGTTGCCATCCGTATGCTGACACATGCAAGCATGCTTCTAAAGTACACACCCCCTCAGCAATGAATATACGGGAACCGCTGATACCGGAAGCATTAAAAATATCGCACATGACTTGAAAGGACTTGCACCACTTGATCAGGAGCACAAACTCCCCTTCATGTCACAGCTCTGGTGCCAAAATGTACTGGGGTGCCTCAGGCGCATACCCTCTCTCTCAAAAACACAATTCCCTCTCGTTGGTACTGTGAAATTCCAACCACTCTTTCAGCCGTTGGTGCTGCAGCAAAAGGCAGCACAAATGTGGGAGCCCTTTTGCTGGGATCCCTTGTAAGCTAGAAGCACTGCCTGCATATGCATGCAGGCATGCATTCCTACGGCGCTGTTCTGTTCTGCATATGCTGCAGAAGAGACCAGTTGTCTCCTCATATTGTCTTGCCTCCAACAATCTTCACGGTCACAACTTGGCCACCCACAACTTGCCAGTCCCCAACTCAACGCAGCCATGCCATGCCAGCCATGCCAGCCAAAAAGCTAGCGGATATCATGCGGTGACAGCTTTCCAACCTCTTCTGACATCTTTCCAACCTTGTAAGATCTCAGAAACCTGTTTAAAGAGCCTGGGATGCCTCCAGCCAGTTGAACCAAGGCAGACCTTTATGAATTTCACTTGCCAACTACACGCTCAAATTTTCACTTTCAGAATCACATTCGTTTGCCCTGCTTGCGCCTCAAAGAGTAATGCTAAGCGGGACTATCATGACCCGGCGCAAACTGACCTGATTGCCATATAATGTCGTCCCTTTGAGATCAAGACTGACGCTAAGTGAGCAGCAGCCATCCGATCATATATCAACAAACTTCAGAAGAGGCTGAGGCTTTGTGAGTGGCCGGGGGCGGCCACGTTAGGCTAGCACGCTCGGCCTGCTTCTTCTGACAGCTGTCTTCGCCACTCCATACGATGTCATTAGAGCTCGATGTAGGCTGAGGCTGAGTGAGTGGCGGCGATTCAAGCATCCTCTTCCACTCTCAGAAGAGGCTGAGGCTTTGTGAGCGGCCGGGATCGGCCATGTCGGGCATGCGCCCTCGGCATGCTGCTTTTGACGGCTGTCTCTGCCACTCCATATGATGTCATCAGAGCTCGAGACAGGCTGAGGCTTAACGAGTGGCGGCCCTCCTTCCATCCTCTCAACAGACATCAGAAGAGGCTGAGGCTTTGTGAGCGCCCCGGGGCGGCCATATCGGGTTTGCGATCGGCCTGCTTCTTCTGGCAGCTGTCGAAGGAGCGCCGCTCCATGTTTACGGCGCGCACAGGCTTGGGGCCGGCCTCGGAGGCAAAGCATGATGGCTGGTGCTCCAGGATGGGGCACAGCGTCTTGCCGCTGCGCGTGAAGATCCGCAGCAGCGACACCGTTGCAGCCTGTAAGGGGCAACGCACTTTGTTGGCGCTGTTGCAAAAGGCTGCTGGCAAATTCCTGATGATGCGGATCAGTAAAAACTCGCAGAAGTTTTCAGTGTGCAAATCCGTTCCCACCACAGACGTTACCGGAGTAGAAATGCACTTTGTAGCACACTATGCAGTGTCCACACAAAGTTTTCCCAGCAAACATATAAGGATGGAGCACAAGAGCATCCTGCAGCACATTCTGCAGCTTCCCTGAAGGGCTATCACAGATGACGTGTAAGGACGGAAACAACCATGCCTCTACTTATGCTTGCAAGAGAAAGATATTGCCGATTGTCCTGGCACAGCACTGGTCTGCTGCTACCAATCAACCCCTAAAAAAGACATGCGCCCACAAAAGTAGCAGTTACGCTAGCTTTGGACCAGTGCTGGTTGACATGTGAGGTCTCAAACAGCACCCACCTGGATCTGTGTGTCGGTGCATGTGGCGAGCAAGTCCAGCAACATGGGGACTGCGTCGGCCGACTCCAGTTCTGCGCGCAGGTCCTTGAACTCGGCCAAGCAGCTCATCAGGTACAGCAAGCCTGCGCACGAGTGAGCACCCTGCCTCAGCGTTTGGGAAATAAATACCGCAGCCTCAAAAGCCTAACAGACTTTCATGCATTCCTTCCCTAACTTGCTCCAAGCAAATTTGCTTGTGAAAGTTTGAATGTATGCTGACCTGGCCCAGTTTGATAAATGCACAAAAGGAAGCCGGTAGAAGGCATGCATGCATCATAGGATGGCAGCTTCATGGTAACTGACAACAACTGCCCAACCTTGAACAGGCGCTCTGTCGACCAGAGTCAGCGATTCAGACAGGTGTCTGTGAAGCTGAGAGCTGGCCCAACAAAGACCACGCTCATAGCTGGACAGAAGTGACTGGCCCAACGGCATTCTACACATGCACACTGCAACATGCAGCCAAGTACAACCTCATGCCCGTTACTTAAAGAAATGCTCCAAAGCGTGGAGCTTGCAAAACACACTGTGGCCTTTGGAGCTCTGTTGAACCTTCGGGCGACCTGAGCAGCATCTTTGGCGCTTCCTAGGGGACTTGCAGCAGCTGGAGATGCAGTGGGAAACACGAGTTTCACCATATTGATCTGAGGGGCGCTCACCTGACAGGGCCAGAGGGGTCGACTGCAGAAGAGCGGGCAGCAGAGTGGAGCCACCGCCTGCGGCCCAGACGGCAGAGCGAGCGCGGCTGCACTGCACCAGGCAACCCAGCACCGCTGCTGCCTGCACCGCTATCACCCCCTGCGCTGGCAAAGCAAATCCTCGAGATCCCCCCAAATGTGCAGTGCTCGCCTTGACAAGAGGGTAGATCCCTCCAATGAGCATTTACATGCAGATCTCTTGTATGGTGGAAAGAGAACTTGTGCGGCCTCATCATCAGTCTGCTACCCTCCCTGTCAATTTTAAAGCATGACTAAGCAGAAGGTCCTACAAGATGGCATGTGCACGCTCTTCGATGCAGCCATGGATGCGACTGACAGGAGAGGTATACTGCAGACAATCGAGCAGCCCAAATCACCTCCAAATAGGGCCAACTACCAAGTCTAAGTTGCTGGAGCTGTGTTGCATTGAAATCCAATGCAAACCAAACCCGACTGCAGACAATTCAGCAACTTGGATTATTGCTTTAGTAGACTTGACTCAGAAACACAGAAAATGGCGCGTCTGTACCATGTCCGGACTTATATTTGATTTTCAAACCCGCACCTCGGTGTCACCGCCGTCGGAGACGAGCGCCATGAGGCCGATGACGCCGCCGCGCGCGGCAAACTCGGCCGCGGCCGCCATGTCAGAAGCCAGCATGGCCGTCAGCTGGATGGCCGGGCTCAGCAGCGCCTCAGGTGCGCCAGGTACCATCATCGCTGCCAGCGCGCTCATCAGGTTTGCAGCTCTGCAACAAAATAATCACAACACCGTCAAACTTGCTGAATGATCAACTGTGGCGATATAGAAAAGTAGAAGTAGAAGAAGAAAGGCTGTACTGAAAAGAGTAAGTATTCCACTTTTCTGCTTCATGCATCAAGGGATGCACAGTATTGCATCCCTGCCTTGCTGCGTTGCTTAGCGGTAAAGGAACGCGCTCTCAAGACAGAGGTGCATGAGATAGACGGGACGAAAGCCCATCTGCAACAGATGACGCCACTGCATATACCGCAGAGCTTTGTTTTTTATGGCACAATTAAGGCACACATTACCTGAGCGATGAGCGCAGCTCGGGACGGCCGGCAAGCTTCAGCAGCAGCGCGAGCGCAGCCAGGGGCACTGGGTCAGCGGAGCCAGGTTTGACGCCAGAGTCCGCGCCAGATTTGGCACCGCCAGCCGCCACGCCAGAATTGGCGACGGTGGAGGAGGCATCGCCCCCGTACGCTGCCGGGCACGCCAGCCGCACCGCGGCCGGCACCGCGCCGCAGCGGGCGACTAAGCTCGCGCCGTCGCCGGAGGATTCGTCAACTGATGAGCAGCCCTCGGTGAGGCAGATGAGCGTGCGCAGCGCCGTGAGCAGCACCGGCTTGGACTTGGAGGCGCTCAGCAGGGAGGTGAGTATTGCCAGCCCGTTCTCCTCCACAAAGGCACCCTGTTACAAAACCAGTGGTGGTCAGATGGTTGTGCCATTGATCGACAACCATAGCAGTCAGTCAATCAGACATTCTTGGCCTGCACTTTGAAACATGCCTCTTCAAGCAGCCTGGAAATAAGGAGATCTATGAGTGACAGCCAGAACAAGTCAAGTGTAGCATGAGAATATGAAGAGATTGCACTAAACCCTGCACACCTGTGAGCTGCTTGGGATCATGCACAACCAAAACAATATATAAGGCTACAATACTTTTCATCTGGGGCTCAACGAGCAGGAAGGCAGTGAAGAAGGCCCCCCTTGAATCAACATGACAAAGAAGCTACCAATCTGAAATTGCAATGACCGCAACCTGACCGGAAGGCCAAGGGGCACAGGGTTTGGGGCCATGCCTGGCCGTTGGGCAGGGGCAGCAGGCGGCGCAGGATGCCCCCGGCGGCAATGACAACGCCGTCGGAGCGCGTCCCCAGCAGCGGCACCAGCACCGCGACGCCGTTGGCCGCCAGCAGGATCTTGGCGTTGGCTGCAGAGGTGGCCAGGAACGCGAGGGTAGACAGTGCGCGCTCCTGCATCTCCGTGCCTGTCTTGGGCGTCGCCAGGACGTCCAGCAACGCCGTTATGCCGTCAGCGTCCCTGCCACAGATATTGTGGTATTTTTAGTCATGCCGGCTTACTAGTGATCAGCAGTGCCCAGAGTGCCTGTTCGCGTGTTGACTATATTTACACATGGGGCCGCTAATTGCCTTTCCGGTTCAAGAAAATGCATTCGGCATTTGTTATGAGGAGGCGGAGCTAAGCAGCTCTGCTAACCCCAGTCCCTCGGAGGAGCACGTGCTCTGCCTTGCATGACAGGCAGGACATATGGCTCTGGCTGTTTGACTGTATCACGAAAAGACCTGATCTATCAACGCCAGCTAGTGTCAGGCTAGCGCAGGCCCGCAGTAATCTGTCAGTATACAAATGGCACAGAAGAAATCTGTCTGTCTCCTGTGATAGGCTGCGCAAGAGCCTAAAACAAACCTCCGGGGCTGACTTTTCAGGATACAAAAGGCATAGAAGAAATCTGTCAGACTCCTGTGATAGGCAGCGCATGAGCTTGCAACACACCTGCGGGCGATGTTGCCGTCGGTGAAGTAGGCGTGGGACGGGTGCGCGGCGGCGGCTTCGGCCATCATCCGCTTGGCGCGCGATATTGCCCCCTCCTCGCTGCCACTCGTGTGTCCGAATGTCGGCTCCGGGCCGTCGTCGGTAAAGCTGCAGCCAGCACAGATGCACGCTCAGAACTGACAGAGAAATGACTGAGGAGGCTCAGAGGGCAGACAGGATGCTCTCCAGCCTTAGAATCCATCAAGCATGCGCTGCGGCATCCACGCATTGTACCGTATTAGTGAAAGCTGCAGCCTATGATCAGAAGATCCAGGGCTTCAAGCCCATTTCAAAACCACAACAGAAAATCGAATAGCACGATCCCTAGACAATTGCACAGCCGATCCACTGCTCGCGATACTACCTTGCCAGCCAACACTGTCCAAGCAGATCATGGCAACGTAGCAACTGCCAGAGACCAAAAGTCAATGGAAGGGCGCACACCTCATCTCCCACTTCTCTGGAGGCCCATCCTTCTCGGCAGCCAGTGCCATGGCGTGGTCCAGTTTTGCGCGCGCCATGTTGCTCAGTGTCCTAGCTAAGTAGCTGTCCCGCCGCTGCTTCTCCATGTTTTCTGGCGTGCCTGCACCGTTATTATTATTATTATTATTATTATTATTGTTATTACTGTATTGATATATTTCACAAATTTCCTGCCAAGAGGCAAGGTGCGTCCTGCAGACAAGCTGCGGATCCTTGTATAATGCCAGGAAAGGACGCATTCTCGCTCCTGACCAACACAAAGATTATGATGTGATGAATGCACACAAGGTTGACTGGGTTGACAAGACACATCCAAAATGTAAAAACCAGCGCATTGGGCGCATGGATGGAGTGTATCCAATATCCCATGCATGAGCTCTCCGTGCAGAGTCTTCATCCCAAATCTTGTTTTGCATAGTGCCCAAGATACGAGCACATTAGCATGAAGGTATATCTAGATTTCTGCAATGCATTCGGGTGGCGGCCCACCTTCGAAGACGGGGTGCGGGAAGGGCAGCAGTCCTGAAGCCGGTGAGAAGGCGTCGTGGGGCCGGTCACGGATTGCATCCATGCTGAAATGGCCTCGGTGGTGCAGCACTGCAACCACGCAGCCATATATCATTCAGTGCCGAAGCACGTCGAGTCTTCCTAGACCAGCTGACAACACTGATCACATCCAAGAATGACCACCTTGAGGTTCTGCTACAAAGAAAGGCAATGAAAGGAATGTTGAGTTTTGAACCCTGACAATGCATGCAAGCTGCAGCGTGATTATCTCCACATGCAAGCCAAGATACACTCCTCATGACAGGTGCGGAAAAGAGAACGAAGAAAGGGTTTCAGTCAAGAAGTGACTCAGCGCCCACCTGGCGTCACATGCGCACCGGCGCGATGCTCCACCCACATGGCCGAGGGCGGCATGAGGCCCAGGCCCAGCCGCGTCTGCGACCCGCTGCCGCACCGTAACTGCTCGGCCCGTACGGTCTCGGCCCGCACCCGGTGCGCCCCATAAGTATCCTGCAGCTCGTGGGACCCCGACCGCGCCGGGCAATTGTACAGCGGCTGCAAGTGCTGCAGCTTCCCTGCTTCCACCAGAGAAAGCCACACTCATGGACGATACAGCTGCATGCTATTGCCCTCAGACCAGCTCCTGATGGCCGCTCAACGGCTGGGCGCGGTGCACATGCACAGGAATGCTCACAGCAAACATACACCCTCCCTGTCCATTTGCAAGATTCCTGTGCTCAAAGCAAGTGAAAACAGATGCTAGTGGCTTTAACACATGTGCAGAGCAAGCAGCGGTCATCAATTTATCACAGACTGCTTAAAGAGGTACTAATGATGCAGTGAACCCACCTGGCGCGGGTACGGCGGCCGCGCTGGGGGGCGCACTGAGAGCAGGGTGGCCCCAGAAAGTAGACTGCGGAACGGCAGCAGCGGGACCCCCCAGGACAAAGGGGGATCCGCAAGGGCCCCTGCTGGCCTCCTCAGCTGTGGCCAGCGGGAACGAATCCGGAAGGCGCTCGGGAGAGAAGGGCGCAGGCTCGCTCCGCACCGGCGGCGTGCCCGGCGAGAATGTCACCGTCCTGCTGAGCACGAGTAACGTCAGCTGTGTGCACCTCGTCACCGCTAAAACCAATGCCGGCTCCTTGCAGATGCTGGACAAACCTACACGTAGGGCTGCACGCAGACGGCAAGGAACGGTGGAATTATCAATATCACCCATGCCAGCAGCTGTGAACTCTTTAGAGGCTGGTGCGGACCTCCTTGGGCGTTCAGCCTCTGCTGCAGGCAGCGATTCCTCTGCGCCCGACAG
Organism: Coccomyxa subellipsoidea C-169; assembly: GCF_000258705.1. Classification (NCBI taxonomy): domain Eukaryota; kingdom Viridiplantae; phylum Chlorophyta; class Trebouxiophyceae; family Coccomyxaceae; genus Coccomyxa; species Coccomyxa subellipsoidea. The sequence continues at coordinate 510,395 of NW_005178035.1, forward strand.
CGACACTCCATCCTTGATGCCGGCAAATGCCTCTGACTTTGACGGATGCAGAGAGACGCCCGCGCCCTCACGGACTCCGTTTCGGGACCGCCCCATAGACCGCACTACGGCGCGGCTGGCGGCATCGGCGCTCCCGCCCATGCTGAACAGCGCGCGCGCGGCCGCGCCGCGGCTGGCCGCCCCGCTGCTGGCCGCCCCGGGCCGGCCTTCGGCAGCGGCAGCCGCCGCCGGCGCCGATGCGCACATCTGCGCGGGGCTCGGCTGGGACATTGCCGCTTCGTGTGTAGGAGCAAGCAGGAGCTGCTCGGAGGAAGCACTGATTTCGCGCGAGGACTTGGTATCCTTGGAGCTGCCGCTGTCTGTGCGGGTGGCGTCCTGCACAAGGTGCGCCAGGCTGAGCTCGCGCGTGTTGGCGGCCTGGCGGGGGTCAGCGGCCGGCTGCTGCCGCTGAGTGGAGGGAACGCGCAGCGGGCGCAGGCTCTGGAACAGCGGCGACAGGTTGGCTGCCGGTGACGCCGTTGCGGAAAGACTGCCGGGCATGTCATCTCCCTGGACTGCCAGCTGCAGCGCAACTGCCGCGAGCACGCCGGCCGTTGTATCTGAAGGCGCCTCCACCTGCCTCTTCTGGCCGTCCTTCAGGTCTTCCACTCTGCTACTGACATCTCCTGTCTTGGCTGTGCCGGGTGCGCTCTGCGCAGAAGCCGAAAGGGAAGAAGCACGCTGCGGTCGTGCAGCTTCCTGTGAGGGGCGTTGGAGCACCCGGGAAACTGCGGCGACCGCTGCCTGCGCCGCGTCGGCTCCCCGCTGCTTCGCCTGCTGCGCATTGCTCCGAGAGCGCGCGCAGGAGAGGCGCCGGGGGGTGGTGATCCCCGCTAGGCCGAGCGCCTCCAGGGTTCTTGCAGGCTCATTGCTTGCTCCAGGTCGCGCCCCGTCGCTCGTAGACATCCGCCGCGGCGACATGGGCGGCCGCCAAGACACCGGCGGGCCGCCGAACGAGTGTCGGCCCGGCACAGCGTTGAATGTATCCTCCGGCGTGTGGAACAGCCGCGCCTTGGCGGCGGCCGCGGCGTCGTGCGGCGCCAGCGAGACAGGACTCTCGGCCGCGGATGGAGCCGGCGGCGACTCGTCGACGGTCGGCAGCCAGCTGCCGGACCTCCGGCGCTCGGATGAGCACCGGCGTAGCAGCTGCGGCGGCTGCGGCAGCGCGGTAACCACCGGGGGCAATGACCCGAAGAGCTGCGAGGAGAGCGCGAGCTGCGCCAGCTGCTGCTGCGGCAAGCAGGCCGGCTGCGGCGGTTTTGGCTGCTCCGAGCTGTTCCTCTGGGAAGGGCATGCCTCCTCGCGGTCTGCGGCTGCCACCGCAGATGAGGGCGTGTCCTCGCTGCCTCGCCGGCTGGAGGCTGGCGTCGTTAGCTGGCTGCGCAGTGCCTGCTTTAGCGCCCCTGATATCGCGTCGCTTGCCTGCATGCCACAGTACCAAACTCTGTGAAAACCATAAACAGATAACCAACTCAATAGACGACCAGGAACACAAACAATGCCCATTTTCCCTCGAAATCAAAACCTTTGCGATTCCTTCCACAGCTGCACTTGTCAGCCATTGGCAGTAGATAATGTTTTAAATGGTGATATACTTCTCTGGGCATGGCATGTTAGGGACAAAAATCCGTCACGGCGCATACATGCCATAGCTCCGGCAGACGCTTGTCATGAGCTTCTACCTGCCCCAGGAAGATTAAAAAAGGAAGGGAATGACAGCCTACCGCGGGTACATCGTTGAAATTAGACGTTGCCAAGCTTGAAGATGTTGAAGACATGCCCAGCCGCTCCCGGTATGCCGCCATGAGCGATGTGTAGCTTGGCCGCACCTCGCCTGAAGACCCCACGGATACACTCGCTCCATCCATACTCCGCCTGCACAACAGAACACACATGCCACCGATCAGCACAACAGCATAACATGACACTCTTGCAAGGGATTCATCAGGCACTTTTGAGTGATCCTCTGAAGTCCTCTGCAGATTTCATGAATGAAAGCAAAGTTCTTCTCAGCCGCTCTCCTATTGCAATGTCCAAGCTTTGCAGTCACATTAGTTCGGCAGCACAAATCCTGAAGCAATGCATGATGAAGTCAACACTCACCGCTCGACAATATTAGGACGGCCGTGCACATACTGTGGCAGCAGGGCCGAATCAAAGCTCCAGCGTGAGGTCTTGCCCGGCTTTATTGCCTGCCCCAGGTCCAACTTGTCTGCATGCACAGTGATCCAACGTGAGCATAGCCTCAGAAACAAGAAGTTGTACAGAAGTACCAAGCCCTCGACATGCACTGTACTGCCCACACCCGCACAAAGCAACAGGCCAATGACTGCTGCATCATATCAATGGATACCCTAGGCTACACCCAGAAGATACAGATCCCATGCACTGACGTTGAGCAGCCTTTTGCAAGAGCAGGTGAAGCAACAAGGCGCATGTGCTGAAGCAAGCTTGATTCGTCCGAAAGTCTTGCAGTTGATTGAATACAAATACCGTAGTCAGCAACATTATTCCCGCATAAAATAATTCGTTTTCTAAAAAAGGGTAGAAAACAAATATCCTAAAATGCAAAATATACACCCTATGGCAAGACCAGGTTTGTGAGCTCTCGCTGAGCCCGACCCATTGGTGATGATGAAACATCATTTCAAGGAAGGAGAGTCATAAAAACAGGTCCAAGCATTTCGCGCATTTTGAGGGGTGCGGGAATTATGGTGCTGACTACGGTACTCTAACGTAGGCATTACGACCATGAAGCAGGAGCAATCAGCAATCCATGCTCGCGATGAGGCACCTCTAATGTTCAGACGCAAAGCACGGGTAAACATGCACCCGCACCTGCGAGACCTGCAGAGAAAAGCACACCCTCACCAGTGAAACACGTGTAGCCTTGCAAACAAGCGGAAGGGTAACTCACCCAGGGAGCTGGCGTCAATAGGGATGAAAGGGGCAATGATCTGCTCGTCCCCCGCCGCGGCCTTCTTGGAGCCGGGAGAAGCTGACTCGCTGCCGAGGCTCAAGCATCGCGCCAGCACCTCATTAAAGCTGGCGCCCCTCGCAGCCTCGATGATCTTCTGGGGTGTTGTGCTTCCAGGCCCAGACCCAGCCTGAAGAAACGCAGACAAGTTCGGCAAAAGCAAAAGGTGCTGGGAAGCACAGGGACAGCAAGGACAGCAAGCCACAGCCCATATTGAAGAGCAGGCACCGGCAACAGCAATGTAAAGCACCGGGAACTCTGCTAGCAGAAAAGGTGCAGAGTGAAGGATATAGCATCCCATGCACTTTGAGGGTGCAACATGCAGTGGAAAAAACTCTAATTAACTTGGATCCCCCACACAGCACAGCAATTGAGATCACCCCCTGCTTCTTCCAACAGTTGCAACTCGACGGCCAGCAATGAAAGCAGGGCGGAGAGTGATATGGAAGTAAGGCCTGCATGGCAAAACTGCAGGGTAAAGGCTGGTGCTCGCACCGTGGCGCCCGCCAGCGAGGCCTGGTCTGTCAGCTGCGCGGCGAGCATCTTGCGGATGGTGCTGCTCTGGGCGCTGGGGGCGTCCAGCAGCGCACTCTTGGAGGTTGACTCGCTGCTGCTCTGGCTGGGCGCTGACGTGGCCAACTCGACACCTGTCTCCAGCGATCCCTCCAAAGACGGGTGGCCCGCCAGATCCATGTCCTGCAGTAGCCGATGCCCGAAGCAATCAAGTCAAACGCTCCTCAAGTGATGCTGCACAGCTTTGGCCTTGTCTGTTAGCACGAGCATCGCCATGCAGGGGTATAAGAGCAGGTCCAGCCAACGAAAGCTGAACAAAGTACATGCAGGGATCAGGGGTGGACCATGTTGCTGATTGGTATGTGCATGCCAATGTTCTCACGAACCCCACATTTTAGATTTCTGGCCATGCCGACATATCGACGATTCCAGTCAGTGAATTTCAGACAAAACAAAGGCAGAACGAGGGCGGCACCTTGCAGCAGCACTGTGTCATGGATCCGCAGCCAGGGCACTGCGAGCCGGCCAGCGCCGCAGCCTCCGGCCTGGCCGGCAAGTCAGAGCTGCCGGAGCCAGCCACCGACGATGGCGCGCTGAACGCGAAATGCACGCTGCCTCCGGCCGACGAGCTCCCACTGCTGCTGTGCATGCTTTGCACGCTGGAGGGCCCGCGCAGGCTCTGGGGCCCGCTGCCGGCTGAGCTGGCGCCGCGGCTGGCAGCGACGAGGGCCGAGACCTCCTCGCCGAGCCGCGCGCGGGCAATGTCGGGCCGCATCTGCAGCTTGGCGGGGAGGGGGCTGGGGAGGGTGTAGATGCTCGGTGGCGGGAAGGGGACCGGCTTGGGGGGCGTAAGGTTGTCCCCCAGCGGGACAGATGAATCGTCCTGCCAGCCCGTCAGGTTCTCCCTGCAGTTGCACTCCGCACCACACATAAAGCGGCGGCTGCGGCAGCGCGGTAACCACCGGGGGCAATGACCCGAAGAGCTGCGAGGAGAGCGCGAGCTGCGCCAGCTGCTGCTGCGGCAAGCAGGCCGGCTGCGGCGGTTTTGGCTGCTCCGAGCTGTTCCTCTGGGAAGGGCATGCCTCCTCGCGGTCTGCGGCTGCCACCGCAGATGAGGGCGTGTCCTCGCTGCCTCGCCGGCTGGAGGCTGGCGTCGTTAGCTGGCTGCGCAGTGCCTGCTTTAGCGCCCCTGATATCGCGTCGCTTGCCTGCATGCCACAGTACCAAACTCTGTGAAAACCATAAACAGATAACCAACTCAATAGACGACCAGGAACACAAACAATGCCCATTTTCCCTCGAAATCAAAACCTTTGCGATTCCTTCCACAGCTGCACTTGTCAGCCATTGGCAGTAGATAATGTTTTAAATGGTGATATACTTCTCTGGGCATGGCATGTTAGGGACAAAAATCCGTCACGGCGCATACATGCCATAGCTCCGGCAGACGCTTGTCATGAGCTTCTACCTGCCCCAGGAAGATTAAAAAAGGAAGGGAATGACAGCCTACCGCGGGTACATCGTTGAAATTAGACGTTGCCAAGCTTGAAGATGTTGAAGACATGCCCAGCCGCTCCCGGTATGCCGCCATGAGCGATGTGTAGCTTGGCCGCACCTCGCCTGAAGACCCCACGGATACACTCGCTCCATCCATACTCCGCCTGCACAACAGAACACACATGCCACCGATCAGCACAACAGCATAACATGACACTCTTGCAAGGGATTCATCAGGCACTTTTGAGTGATCCTCTGAAGTCCTCTGCAGATTTCATGAATGAAAGCAAAGTTCTTCTCAGCCGCTCTCCTATTGCAATGTCCAAGCTTTGCAGTCACATTAGTTCGGCAGCACAAATCCTGAAGCAATGCATGATGAAGTCAACACTCACCGCTCGACAATATTAGGACGGCCGTGCACATACTGTGGCAGCAGGGCCGAATCAAAGCTCCAGCGTGAGGTCTTGCCCGGCTTTATTGCCTGCCCCAGGTCCAACTTGTCTGCATGCACAGTGATCCAACGTGAGCATAGCCTCAGAAACAAGAAGTTGTACAGAAGTACCAAGCCCTCGACATGCACTGTACTGCCCACACCCGCACAAAGCAACAGGCCAATGACTGCTGCATCATATCAATGGATACCCTAGGCTACACCCAGAAGATACAGATCCCATGCACTGACGTTGAGCAGCCTTTTGCAAGAGCAGGTGAAGCAACAAGGCGCATGTGCTGAAGCAAGCTTGATTCGTCCGAAAGTCTTGCAGTTGATTGAATACAAATACCGTAGTCAGCAACATTATTCCCGCATAAAATAATTCGTTTTCTAAAAAAGGGTAGAAAACAAATATCCTAAAATGCAAAATATACACCCTATGGCAAGACCAGGTTTGTGAGCTCTCGCTGAGCCCGACCCATTGGTGATGATGAAACATCATTTCAAGGAAGGAGAGTCATAAAAACAGGTCCAAGCATTTCGCGCATTTTGAGGGGTGCGGGAATTATGGTGCTGACTACGGTACTCTAACGTAGGCATTACGACCATGAAGCAGGAGCAATCAGCAATCCATGCTCGCGATGAGGCACCTCTAATGTTCAGACGCAAAGCACGGGTAAACATGCACCCGCACCTGCGAGACCTGCAGAGAAAAGCACACCCTCACCAGTGAAACACGTGTAGCCTTGCAAACAAGCGGAAGGGTAACTCACCCAGGGAGCTGGCGTCAATAGGGATGAAAGGGGCAATGATCTGCTCGTCCCCCGCCGCGGCCTTCTTGGAGCCGGGAGAAGCTGACTCGCTGCCGAGGCTCAAGCATCGCGCCAGCACCTCATTAAAGCTGGCGCCCCTCGCAGCCTCGATGATCTTCTGGGGTGTTGTGCTTCCAGGCCCAGACCCAGCCTGAAGAAACGCAGACAAGTTCGGCAAAAGCAAAAGGTGCTGGGAAGCACAGGGACAGCAAGGACAGCAAGCCACAGCCCATATTGAAGAGCAGGCACCGGCAACAGCAATGTAAAGCACCGGGAACTCTGCTAGCAGAAAAGGTGCAGAGTGAAGGATATAGCATCCCATGCACTTTGAGGGTGCAACATGCAGTGGAAAAAACTCTAATTAACTTGGATCCCCCACACAGCACAGCAATTGAGATCACCCCCTGCTTCTTCCAACAGTTGCAACTCGACGGCCAGCAATGAAAGCAGGGCGGAGAGTGATATGGAAGTAAGGCCTGCATGGCAAAACTGCAGGGTAAAGGCTGGTGCTCGCACCGTGGCGCCCGCCAGCGAGGCCTGGTCTGTCAGCTGCGCGGCGAGCATCTTGCGGATGGTGCTGCTCTGGGCGCTGGGGGCGTCCAGCAGCGCACTCTTGGAGGTTGACTCGCTGCTGCTCTGGCTGGGCGCTGACGTGGCCAACTCGACACCTGTCTCCAGCGATCCCTCCAAAGACGGGTGGCCCGCCAGATCCATGTCCTGCAGTAGCCGATGCCCGAAGCAATCAAGTCAAACGCTCCTCAAGTGATGCTGCACAGCTTTGGCCTTGTCTGTTAGCACGAGCATCGCCATGCAGGGGTATAAGAGCAGGTCCAGCCAACGAAAGCTGAACAAAGTACATGCAGGGATCAGGGGTGGACCATGTTGCTGATTGGTATGTGCATGCCAATGTTCTCACGAACCCCACATTTTAGATTTCTGGCCATGCCGACATATCGACGATTCCAGTCAGTGAATTTCAGACAAAACAAAGGCAGAACGAGGGCGGCACCTTGCAGCAGCACTGTGTCATGGATCCGCAGCCAGGGCACTGCGAGCCGGCCAGCGCCGCAGCCTCCGGCCTGGCCGGCAAGTCAGAGCTGCCGGAGCCAGCCACCGACGATGGCGCGCTGAACGCGAAATGCACGCTGCCTCCGGCCGACGAGCTCCCACTGCTGCTGTGCATGCTTTGCACGCTGGAGGGCCCGCGCAGGCTCTGGGGCCCGCTGCCGGCTGAGCTGGCGCCGCGGCTGGCAGCGACGAGGGCCGAGACCTCCTCGCCGAGCCGCGCGCGGGCAATGTCGGGCCGCATCTGCAGCTTGGCGGGGAGGGGGCTGGGGAGGGTGTAGATGCTCGGTGGCGGGAAGGGGACCGGCTTGGGGGGCGTAAGGTTGTCCCCCAGCGGGACAGATGAATCGTCCTGCCAGCCCGTCAGGTTCTCCCTGCAGTTGCACTCCGCACCACACATCAGTGCACGGATGAAAAACACACTACCTGTCAATTGACCTGTGCAAGATTCTGATTTACGATGAAAACAACAGATCCGGCGAACTCAGCTTCCCTGATGCTACATGTTCCAAGCCTTGATAAAACTCTGCATATGGGCTTGAGCACTTTCATGCGCAGCAAGCGTGACAAGGAATGGGATATGATGCACCAGGGTATTGCACAACAGCCGGAAGGACAAGGGCCACTATCACAGCTCCCCAGATTGCAGCAAATGGGAACAGTACCTGCGCTTGCGGTGCATTGCAAGCAACTGCACAAGGGGCGATGACGAAGCAGAGCGTGCCAAGGAGCGGGTGAGGGAACGCGCGCGCCGGTCAAGCTCCACCGGCTCATCTCCACCTGTGCCGCCTGAAAACCCCTTGCTAGCTGCCACCTCGTCTGGGTCAGCGGTCGCTACCGCATACCTGCGCACCGCATACAAACGCACTCATATCACGGCTGTGACAAGCAGGAAGTACCCATCAGGCTGGGCCACATATAAGCCTAACCTGGAGAATCTCTGTGTGCAGCTTTGCCAAACCCAGACCGCAAATATGGAGCCAACAATCACAGACTAGCATCAACATAAAGGTAACCTTGAACAACCCTTTGGTATGCATTCTTCCTTGAACCTGCACTTGCACGCAACGCACATATCAGCAGAACACCACAACTGAGCAAGATCACAGCTCAGCAGAGCCATGTTGAAGCTGCACAGGACAGGGGTCCCTAGCAGGGGGATGAAGTCAATGGTCAGTCTGGTGCGCCCCCCACCTGTGCTTGTGGTGGTGCTCCAGCAGCGCCACGAGGGCATCTCCGACCTGGATGCGGGCGGAAACGCCGTCGGGCTGCGGCGCCTCGTCAGCGCGCGGCTCAGGGCCGAAGGCGGTCGCCAATCCCGAGGCCTCTAAACCCTCGGGGAGTGCGCCGCGCTCGGTGAAGCTGTAGTCCATCCCCACCGCGACCAGCGGCACCGAATTCTGCAGATTAAGTTGCGTGTTACATTCCAATTTTCATTCATTCAAAGGTAACATCGACGCGGACACACACGATCCTGTGTTGCGCTGTGAGGCTGGCATGACACAATGATTTAAAGACACCGAAAGATGCGGTGAAGCGGCTGCGGCAGCTAGTTCTCCTTCACCTGCTGACGGTTGCAGGATAAGAAAACCAGAGCACAGCCATTGCTGTACAGTATAGAGGGAGGCTGTGTACGTACAAAGCCTCCCAGTGATTTGAGGATACAAGGTCCAAGCACATGTAGTGCAGCGAGAAAAGTAGCGCAACCCACCAGGACTGCGCTCGTGGCTGGCGAGGCCGATGATGCCTGCTGCGTGGCAGACACTGCTGAGGGCTCTGAGGGGCATGAGCTGAAGCTGCCAGCAGCGGCAGACTCGCTTGGATCTGCCTCTGCCGACGTGGGTCTCTCCAGCTCCAGGGAGAAACGCACGGAGCGCAGCGAGACGTTTCGAGACATTGGCTGGGCAGTGCTGCCGCGCTTGTGCGAGGTCTGGGCAGCCAGGTTGTCCGCCAGCGGGTGCAGGAGTGTGTCATCCTGGGCAATGAGGCTGCTGCAGCAGCCTGACAGGCCCGCCTTTAAACTTTCCAGGGCCGCAGCAGGTTCTGTGGCGCTGCTCTGCATCCTCTGGCTATGCTGCAGGGCTGCATGGGCCCTGCTTGCTACTTCCACCTCCAGGACTGGCTGTGATCACTCCCCAGCCACTTAATATTCTATCTTTCAAGTGACCTGCGGGAAGAGATACACCTTTTAAGACACATACCGGGGCAGAAATAAACAATTTCGAGCTCGTCGTACACCTATCTGGGCAAGCTAATATCTGCCTTGATATTTGCCCTGCCTTGATGCAAGCACCAGCCTGAACCTAAGCAGAGCCCCGGCAAGCCAGCTCCAGGATGACCAAAAGACTAGTATATGTGGTCAAAGCTCCGCTTGGGAGGCCGACAGGGAGCAGGAAGCAGCTAGGAAGCGAGCCCTGGGTGAAGCCCAGCCAAAAAGTGGACGCTTTATTGAAAAAAGGTATCTCGAGAATATCTTCGGCGCCTCGGGCGGCCTGCTCCGGTCCGGCGCTGGCACCAGGACAGCCCAAACAGACCCCATGCACGCGCGGATCCTCGTGGAAAAAGGTCAGCCGAAGCCTCATCGCGGGCGCACAGCGGTCACGCGGGGTCCGTAACAAGGACGACGGGGACCGCTCGCTGCAGGGCTCGCAGCGGGGCGCTGACCGCCATAAACAATGCACAAACCGGTCCTGGAATTCAAGGTGCTGCCATCCCCCGTCGCATGCACGCTGCTCCCTGACAGAGGCTGACCCAGCTGCAGGCTCAAGCAGGGCTTCCCACAATAGCGTGCCTGCGCCCCTCTGAACGCGGACAATGCGCTGCACCACCCACTGAAGTCCTCTGACATGCCAGCAATCCCTAATCTGGGCCCAGACGCGCCCTCACCTGTACTACCGGAGAGAAATCCGGGAAGGGCAGTCGCAGATGCCCTCCCTCCCTGGTTGCCGCGAGATCAAACGGCGCACACTACGAACGATACCTTGAAGGTCCCACACTCCACGAGCAGAGGGTCTGCGGAATGCTACCACTTTCGTGCAGATCAGAGGAACATCAAACGCGGCAGCTGACGCCCATATAGCGATCTTTAAAGGGTTTGTCATCCTTGAGGAAATCTGAGGGGTTTGCTGACAGGCCCTAGGGCTTCCGGGGTGCTTGCGGTGGATGTGCTATATTGTCTCTGAGCAAATTTGGTTGGATTGATATCCTGCGGTGTTTGGAAGCAGCGTCGTCTCCTCCACATTCCTGGAGTAGCACTGTGATCGCCTCAGATCTTGTGGAAGCCGCTGCTGCGCCGGACTGGCGAGGTGGAAAGTGTGTGATAGTCAGGTAGGGCTGACTTTGACCGCTGTGAGCTCGCTTTCAGATCCAATCAACCTGTGGCATTGTATCGAAGGATTGCATCCCATCATGAGCTTGACTCTTGTTCGCATGTGCGATACTCTGAAAGGGCCCAAGACCCAACGTCAATGTGGTCACAGAATGATAAGCATCTCTTTAGCACCGACCTTCAAGATCGAATCCATTTAACAATAGTATATCAAGGAGCGTTGAATCGGCAGGTGAAGTATCAATTTTGCTGTTGCCCGCAGGTTGGGAAAATTGGCAGCCTACATCTGAGCCCAAGTGGGGGCATACAGATCAGGCCTTTGGCCTCAGATTCAGGATGAGTAACGGCCACACAGTGACAGTCCAGGGCCTGGGTGAGCGCCTGCCTGTGGAGAGGCCAGAGGACTGCGTATCTCGCACCCTCTCCGCTTCTGGGGCAGGCTTGGTAGCAGGAGGCATCATGGGTGCAGTCACAGCCAACTGGGGCAAGGTGCCCCCTGTGTTGGCTGACAGGCCCTGGCCCGCCCTCAAACACACAGGTGCAACATCTGAGCTTTGCTCTATCCTATCTAATGTCTAGAAGGGCTTTCACATAGTGTTGCGCAACAAACATATGAACACACCTCATGCATGCTTCCATTGGGGCGCAGCTGGCTGTGTGCAACCCGTAGTGAGCACTGAGTATTGAGCATGGGAATGTGGAGTGGCACCGATAATATTGACACTGCACAGGAGCCATCATGGGCGCTTATGGGACTACCTTTGCGCTGGTGGGCGGCACGTTTGCAGTGGTGGACTGCCTAGTGGAGGACTTCAGAGGTATGGTGGCCCTGCATTGGCTATTTGCCTGTTATAGCACCAGGCCCATGCTTGAAGCAAGTGGAAGCCGCACATAAGGAAGCAGTCAGGTGCTGTCCTTACCACTGCAACATGTCGATACGTAGGCGCTGCAAAAGGAGAGGGGCAGCATCAACCGGCAAAAATCCATACCCTGCATGTCAATTCAGCATCTTCCGTGGGTCCCTCTCGGTGTAGCTGGACGGGACTAGACTGCCAAGCATGCTTCACATTGCATACCATCCCAGGGAAAAGCCGTTGCAGCAGGAACTGACAACAATCTAGCGTCGGGAACGGTATAAATTGCAATGGGGGTTCTCCCGAATACTGCACTTACACCCCACCCCACGAGCAAAAATGATCAGTGTTGACCTATCTGGGGTGGTTGTGCGCAGGGAAGAAGGATGCCTGGAACGGCGTGATCGCGGGCCTGGCGGCTGGCGCGGCCATCGGCATGCGCGTCGGCCGCGTCCCGGTTGGCGTCGGCGCGGCCGTCGCGCTGGCCGCCACATCAGCTGCCGTGGACGTTTCCGGGGGCCACCTCGTCGGCAATGTGCGCCCTCTTTTCTTCAGTGGGATCTTCATTTTTTGGAAGATCACAACATGTTTTTAGGTTTTGCTGTTGCTGGTTCTGATGGCATGGCAGGCCCTCCGAGTTCCTGGTGTAGGCTGCGTGCTGAAAGCAAGACACGCTGCTGTCTTCAAGCACCCGCTCTCCAGCTGTCGCCATGTGCTTCATTCATGCCAGATAGTTCTCCTTTTGAAATTTGAAGGAGTCAAAGGCAGGCAAGTGTATGTGCAAGAGCCTGCGGCCATTGCTGGCTGCTTTGTTTTGTCCGCCGCTGCATCTTGCCAATGTAGAGTGGTGGAAAACGCATCATGAGAGTCTGTGAACATGTGGGCAGCTTAGGAGATCCCCATGGGCAGGGCACTGACTTTTGGTACTGCTGTGCAGGGGTTTGTGAATGATGGGGCCACGCCACACCGACCAGTGTATCCCTACAAGTGAGGAGACCTGCAGGACGTTTAGCTCCAGTACGCCAAGGCCTTCTCAGGTTTGGGCTAGGATTATTGGGCAAGTAATATTAGATCACTGCATGGTTTGCAGTGCTGGTGGTGCTTTGTGTGTGGAGAATTAGCAGACTTGATGCTGGTGATGGATGCGAGAGGTGCTGAGGGCAATTGCCTAACATGAGGCCACGATGACCTGGAAGTACTGTTTAGCAAGGACGACACGATTTGGCCGTCATGAGGCTGCACTGTAGTTTACAGTCTGCAATAATCATCTTGCAATTTCCCAAGACCGTCTACCGTCTTGTGTGCATCACATGTGTGTTCAAAAGAGGCCGCAAGGACGCTTGTCAAGCCCTCCAAGGCACCAGTGCTAACGTATTCAGAGGTGATAAACCAACTTCAGTGCGTACACGTGCGTTAAACGGTCATTTTTAGTTCCTTTCACATACCTCACTGAGACGGGACGTATCTCAATGTGAATACAAAACCATAGTGAGGCATGCATTTGAAACACAAACATTCGCAACACTAAATTGCAGCAAGGAATATCTTGCGTCCAATCTTTCGGGCAGGTGATGTGCAGCTATATTGAGCACTTGATACCCCACCAAAAAATTCATGGCAGTCTTGGCCCATCTTCGTACAGTGGCGCTGCGCAGTGATGCACAGCAAGTCATCATCGCTTGTCGTCGGGCTTCTCGGGCAGGATGTCCATCATGTAACCGCACTGCCCAATAACTCCTTTTCATCTAACAGCCAGTCAAAATGACTCATACTCCTGACCCTCGGGCGGGATCTACATCATGCACTTGCTAAGTAATTGGCATCACAGCCAGTCATCTGTCACTCATCGTCGGGCCCCTCGGGCAGGATGTCCATCATGTAGTCGCGCTGCGCTGGCCCGCCGTCCACAAAACCGGCCGTGCCGGGGAGAACGCCGTCCAACAGCTGGTCTATCACGTCCGGCTCCGCCGGCGTGTCGGGCTCGCCCTCGAACAGCGACGGGTCAAAGTTGTCGATCTTGTCCTGCAGTTCCGCCGACTGCGCATGCGCATGCAAGCAGTCAGGATAGCCCAGCGGTCACAGCGATGAACGAGGACACAATTGGCCAGCTCTGGATGTTACGGGCGTTGAGAAGCTTGCTGCAGCACAGTCTCATGACCTCCGGACCTTTCAAGACCTCCGCCGCCCAAGTTAGACAGGGGCCTACCCACAGCATGGTGCAAGGACAGCTCAGCAGCATCCAATATACAAAAATGCAGGCCACGTGCCTTATTCTGAGGCGTGAAAATGGTTGTTAGTGTAGACAACTTGCCATTCGTCTGTGCATAGAGGAGTCAGATGGTGCACCGCTCCAGATACTGTAACCGGCTTCAATGCTAAGTATCCCTATGTGCTGCACAAGCTACAATCTGCCTTCACAAAGCTACATCCTGACAGTTCAGGAAGAGGGAACGTGCGCGAGGGTGCGCACCATGCCCCAGGATTCTGCGAGTTGGACTGCCTGTGCGGCGGCCTGGTGTTCGGCCTCCAGCTCGCCCCAGCGCTCCTCCATCATGAAGTGGGCCCGGATCCAGGTAGGGATCTGGTCCGCGTCAACCGTGTCCTCCTGCGCGCGCCAGATCTTCAGATTTAAAAATTTCCATACGATGTACTGAACTGTGCAGGCCTGTGGGTGGACCAGCAGACATTCTTTCTTGCTCTGATTCTGCCGCCTGGTGACAACTTCCCTGGGGCGTGTTCTGAACGTGACAAGCGGCAGGTGCAGGTGTGCTCAGGCAAGGACCAGTAGGAACAGGGGAATACAAGCAGGCAGCGTCAGATGAAAGAGGAGTATCGCCCGCATGCATGCGTTTCAGGAATTCTCGGGGCGACCGAGGAAAGGGGAAGTCGAGGGGAGTGCAGCGCACCTCGAGGTGCATTTGCTCCATGAGGTTGCCCAGCGCGAGAGCCTGCCCGTAGCTGGGCACGGTTCCGCGCATGCGCTGCTCGTGGTGGACGTCCATTGCACGCTCCTGCAGCTCCTCCAGCCAAAACTGCCTGCGCGCGAAAAATACCAACACGTTTAGAACGCCGAGTCCCTTGATTTTGCACTATAAGACAAAGCGCAACCCAAGGTGCGCCTGACACTCTTGAACGCTTGGAGAATTGTGGCGCACAGTGGAGCTGCAATTTGAGGAGGAGTGCCCTTGTTAAGCAGGCCATGGTGGCAGCTGTGATGATGCGCCAGAGTTGGATTGATGAATACCCTTTTAACAAAATCCGACGGCGAACCACCAGAGCCGACACGTTTGGGCAATCCTATGCATTGTGTGGCGGGGGCAGGCTATGCGAGCAGATATTACTTGCCCTGTCACTTCACTAAGCATATTGCAGGTAATTGAGCGCATCAGGGACCTTGAACGCCATTGCACAGATGCCGGATGCAATGTACAGATTATTCGCTGCAACAGAATCCCCACCTTGCATATTTCTCCTTGAGCTCGCCCACAGTCAGCGCGTCGTCCCACTCCTCAACTGTCACACCCTCCTTCTTCCGCAGCCCGGACTGGACAACAACCAAACCAGAAATATGTTAATACAATTGGTAAAGTGTGCAGGACCCCACTAGGAGAACAGTGCAGAGAGATACTTTGTTGAAGAAGCCAAACGAAAGTAAACTGATCATTCTTATATTACAAACTTTTCCTGCCAGAGGCAAAGTGCGTATAGAGACAAGCTGCGAGAAGAGGCTGAAGGCAAGGTGCGTCTGCAGACAAGCTGCAGGTTGAGGCTGCCTCATATCCTACCCCTTGATGGAGTCGCCAGATCCGAGCAAGTACTCTAATCAAGGGTGTGTTTGGGGTGTGCCCACCTGGCCGATTTCTTGCTGCGCCCCCCGGCTGTTGCCCCCCGGCAGCGCGTAGGGGTCCGACAGATTTCCTGCAGCCAGCAGAGCCCGTACTGATCACACATGACGCATCTGGCAAAGAAAATTGCCTTATAAGTGTCAATTATGGCCCCTGGAAGCGCAGCCGATCATCTATTCAACCTCAGTAATGATCAGGCTGGCCATAAAGCAAGATGGTATGCACAAAAGCGCAGAATCTAAAGGCCTTGCCATCAAGGACAACACAAAAAGAGAAAGGAAAAGAAAGGAGATGTCTGCTGAGCGATTGGGGGCATGCCAAAGGGAGCATGCACCCATGAGAATGGCACAGCAGCAAAGGCGCTGGGGGTGTAGTGGGACCACCAGAACGGTGGCCACAGCTGCGGACCCCCCTGCGCAGTCACTCTGCCAGAGATGTAACAGTTGCACCAAGCACGGCACATCCCCGGGGTTGTTACGCCGCGGGGAGCCTGGAAACCTGACTATCTCTGACGAAGGGCTCCATTTGAACCTCCCATGGAATATACAGCTCCTGATGAATTCACACACAGTGCTCCTCAACTCTGAAAGTGTGCATGCTAGTGAGCCTCGCTAGCTGATTGCTGTCTATTCTTGAGACCAGATCAAATGACCAATGCCCTGGGCGTTGCAACCATGCCTGGGATCAAATGAGAGAGTAGCCTGCCAAATTTGCCGGTCACAGCTCGGCAGACCATAAGCAAGCAAAAGATCGCAGATATCAGTGTCCTTTGTTTCAATGTGCACTGGAGTGGATGTGGGCGGCTTCTGATGGGCGCTGCAAGGGGTCAAGGGGGGGAGGGGGGCACCAATATCCAAGAGGGGGTCGCTCAGCCGATCGGGGATGAATTTCAGCTCGTTGCGCATCTCCCGCTCCATTCGCTGCATCAGCTTCGAGTTGGAGTTGTCAAAGGCCCGGTGCCCCACACGCGACCCCTTGAACGCCTGCTCGCCACACCCCACCGTAGTTTTGCATCCACAGAACATATTGGCCGTTGCTCCATACAGGCCTTGTCAGTCAAGTGGCAGATCCCCGACAGGGAGAACAAAGAACACATGAGTGCAAACTACAAGGGCATGTTCGGCTTTCATCATGAAGCCTGGCATGGTGCGATCTCTCTAGAACGTGCCTGCCTCTGGTTGTTGGGATCCTTCTTGGCTGCTCGTACTACATTCTGTTGCCTGGACTTTCTGTGCAACCTGTGGTATGCCAACAGCCCCGCATTAGGACTACCTCACCTTGCATACTGTTGTCTAAGCACCTGGGTATTAGCACCAGTGTAAAGAAGCAGGAACGCTGAATGTCAAGGCTACAGATAGTCTTCTCACCCTGTGTAAAGCCGCTGCTGCCACCCATGGCTGGCCTGTCAACAAGAACAAACTCACGTGTTATCTTTTTTACGAATGAAGAGGATGCGCAGCCTCAACACAATTAATTCTACTAAATTACAAAATAAGAGCATATCCTGGCCACCTTGTCATGCTGAACCAGACGTCCCGAGCCCTGCATGCTGCAAGAGCAGAGATCTCCAGAGAGCATTCTCTCCGTGTTCAAGAAGGACATCTCTGGGGCGTTCCTTTCCAAGGAATTCTCCCTACGGAGAAGTTTTCTAGTTTTTTATTATTATCGTAGGGTTCCTATAACCAATTCACCCAACAACCGACACAGGACAGCTGCTTAGTATTGGCATTCAGCTTGGAGAGGATCCACAGTCAAGACTGAGATCTTAATCGTAACATAGAGATCACTGAACTCACAATATCAATGTGCAGTCAGCAGCCACAATATATAAGGAGATTGCTTGTTGAGAACTTCAGGTGATCTGTAGGCCGTCCTCCACCAAACCCTTGTTTTTACTCTTTAAAAACCCTTCACCCACCTTTGGTCCCCCAAACCCTTTATCCGTCGCGCGCAAATGATGGCGAACAGTCGGACCATGAAGGTAAATCGCAGACTCGTAGCAGACCACCTACGTCAAGAAACAAAGCATTGGATGTTGTCCCATGAAAGAGACATAAGGCTGCCGCAGCATTCCTGACTATATCGTAAGGTTCGATGGCCCATCAATCGGCGTGCTTTCCCAGGCTCCAATTTGCCATTCTCGCGTCTGCATTGTTACTCTTATGCCTCAAGAGCTCCCAGGCAAGGTTTCCAGAGGCTGAAGGGGGCACCTTCGTGAGGATCGAGGCGGAAACGGCCGTTGCAAGTGCTACAGAAGAGAAGGACATTGCCTTCAATCACCTGCGACGATGGGGCTTGGGAAGCCAAAGGCAATTTGCGGAAGTTGCAGGTGCGATGCGCTTATACGACGAACTGTCGGCTTCTTGCAAACTGGCTCCTGAAACCTGTACTAGGTCTCCACCACTGCCCAGCACAATTACCTTGTTCACGAACCACATTAGATCTTGGATCATTGGACATTGCGATAGATCCCATGATGCTTTTACCACCTCGATCTGATTGACGTCTGCTGCACAATGCCCTGCCTTGGGAGCTAGGCCTTGACCTCAGAAACACAGCAGCCTAACTCCAATCTTGTCTGCAACAGAGCCAGGGACGTCGGCAGAGATGGTGATGGCACGAGCTTGGACTTACTCAGCTGTCGTGATTGTGGTGTTGGGCGAGCAACCACCAGAGAGGTGATCACCCATCACATGCTTGCTCACACAATCGATGCAACATGCCTAGCTGGTCATTACTCCCCTTCTTTGCTCTGTGTTCAGTACAGCCAATCTTGCCGGCTCAATGGTGCATCTCCAATGACACTCTATCAGTCTCTGGTCGAGTGTGGGACCCAACATGTGATTGCACCCCTGTCCCTTCATATCTGCGCCTGCAGCATTCCACAGGGGCAAACCCGTGCTGGGCACACGTTTTCAGCCCAGGCCTGCCAGAATGAAGGTAGATCGCACCGGACAAGACGAATCTGCTCGCAGGAAAAGAAGATCTTAATGCCAAAGTGAACTCTGCTGCGCAGGCGGAACGTGACAGCGGGGCAGCCATTCATCTCTGTGGAGCCGAGCCTTGACACTGAGGAGGGGAATGCTGCAGACCCCCTCCAGAGCAACCTGCCTCTGGGGGCCGTCAAGAGGGGCGCGCAGTATCTGGAGTCTTTCATGAGCGGGCCGCTGTTCCCTGTCAGGTGGGGCAGCCGCTGCAAACCTCCCTGCTGCAGCTGCTTCACTGCTCTCGATGGCAGTGGATGCCTTTGTCCATCGGTGTTACCTGCCCCAAATAAAGCACATGTTGGTGATAAGTGCTGCCTCTCTTGGTGCCGGTGCAAAGATGGATCAAGGTCTTTATGACGAGCATGATTATAGCCTAACCTACTTATTGCGTGCAATGCTCATATGTACCTTTGGACAACATGCGCGATTGCCGAGTGTGACGAGAAGTGCTCATGCAATGGCATGTTCATGCAATCTGCATTGCGTTGGTGAATTCAAGGGTGCCAATAGGACAACAGTGTCCAGATACAAAATGGGGCATGTATGCAGGCTGGTGACCAGGAGCTTTGAGCACAGCATGTTTGGGGAGGCGGGGCCTGTGGCGGTGTACGATGTCTCCAGCGGCGTTGTCTACTTGGACAGGAGGTGACGCCCTCTTATTTCGGTTTTTTTTTGTGCTCTAAATCATACAACGTTTTCAACACTGTGTGAAGGCACGCCACTGCCTCACGCATCCTTCCCCAAGTCCGTGTCAAAGTGAGGACTGTGAAACCCCACGAGTGGAAAGGTCTGGCAGCATGGCCTTGCAAGAGAACAGTGCAGTGAATTCTGCACAGTACAATTTGTGAGCGCTGCAAGGTTTTTATTGCATTCTGGGATGTTGCAAAATGACAGCAACCTGATAGAAAGATAGCCGGACTAGCAGCATTGTACCCTGGCAGTGGCACACAGGCCATTTGCACTGCCAGCTTTCTTTGTCTGAATGTCTGTGCATGTCTCTAATTCGTAGCATGCCTGAAAAGCATGTTCTATAGGGTGTCTTGGACCATTGAGGGGCTCTCTAAGAAGGCACAAGTGGCGCTGGAGGCATTTTCGGAGCAGCTGTTTGGCGGCCTGGGTGAGCACTGGGGGGCCCAGCAGCGCAACGCCTCCCTGGGTAGGGTTGAGGAGCAGGGGGGGTTTGGCGGGGTTGCAGGGGTCGCTAAGGTGGTTGCACGCACGGCCGCGGCGGCGCTCGCAGCTACGATGGCTGCGCAGGTCTGCGCACTGCCTTCCTTCCATCATTATGTCATGCTTTGCCTGCCTTGTGGTGTCTTCCGAGCCAGAGAGCTCTTGACGTTGAAAGGTTATGATCCAAAGCAAAGATTCTGCCTCTCTTTGACGGTTGCAGCTGCGCATGTTAGATGACACAATATTTTGCTGAGGTAATCTGGCTGGCTTTCTTTGAGGTCTTCTAAATCCTGTGAGTCCTGATAAATTTAGTTGTTATTCTTCTTTTTTGTTTAAAATTCAGGCTGAGCATCTTGGTATGGTCACATGTGAGTGTGAGGGGGGCATTGATCAAGGGGAGGGCCTGGTTTGCAGACTACCAATTGGTGCGCAGGTGCCGGTCTGGTTTTGCATTGCGTGCCCTATCGTGCTTGGGCTACTGGCGCCCTTTGTATTCAACCTGGGCTTGACAGCGGTCGCAGAAGCTGTCTGCCAGCACTACAGCCTTCCCGACGACCAGTGCAACGAGCTTTGGTGCGCGCGCACTGCTTGCATTGATGCTTGGTCAATCCTGATCATTGTGCAAAGGTCAGATGAGCATTCTCTGCGTGCTGCAGTTGTGTCTATGCAGTCAGTGAAGTGGGTTTAGCACCTTTGTGCATTCCCGAGCTAGTATGCGTCTACCCCATCGTGCATATTTTGCGGGCCGTGCAATGTGTCAAGCCGACAGGATCATTTCTGTATTCAAATCCCCCGTGCTACTCCCTGCCACATTGTTGGACCAAAGGCTTCCCCCAAGAAGGCTTGACATGGTGGCCCAGGGCCGTCACTACATCACCACTGCAGCCTGTGGGTATCTTAAAGTCAAGCTTCCGGTGGTGTGCTTCACTGATTAAATGATATTGCTGGTTTGCAGGTACGGCGCATTTGCGTTGGCAATGGTGCTCTCACTGGCATCGGCAATCCCCATTGTCTTTGTGTGCCGCCTGCCAGACTGCGCAAAGGGCATTGCGAGGACAATCCTCCCCTACGCCTGAGTGGGCCAACCCCAGACATTCCATATGCAGGGGACTCTTGACCTCCAAACCTGAATCAGAGCTTTATTAGTGTTGACACTGGTTGGCTCAGAGATGCTTGCAGAAAGTGCTTCTCCCAAAAAGGAGGTGCAGTGCTGCAGCCTGGAGCCCCGTGGATGCAGGCTGCACACTGAAGAATGAACTCTGCGTTCTTATGCCCTCGGACAACGAATGCCCTCAGACAGGAAATCTCTTTAGGGCAGATTGGGCATGCAAGTTGGTGTTGACTCCCTGCATCAAGAAGCAAGCCGCATTGTGGGGAATTGTACATGTACTGCTGTTTGTCATTTTGTTTCAGCTTGCAAAAAGTTTTTGATGTGTGAATGGGCTGGATGCGCGCATTTGCTTTTGGCTGCCTTCCTCTGCTGCTACGATTATTTGTGACTAAATAGTGAAGCGATACCAACAGCGTCTCCTGTGAGAATAGGCTTCCGGATTCCGAGATCAGTACTGTATGAGCTGGGTGCTTATGATGTGATATGTGCCTAAAAATGGTTTTGCAACAGACGAGCCAAGGAGAGATCTGATTCCCCACGGAAGCTGATGGGACCTGGGAAGGGAATATTCGTTCGCCATGCTGACGTCACTATCCATCTATGGCATCAATCATGAGGAAGCATTACATCAGACACTCTCTCATGAAAAATGCTGGCACCAGCAACTTTTGCAAGACTTCTCTCTTTGGAAGATCCTCATCCTAGACAGCCCTCGGCTGTCCTCAAGCCAGAGCCATGATCATGAGCTAGAAGACTTGCAAGTGTATAGAACCCACTGCATAGTATTATTCTTAATATTATTACATGCTTTTCCTGCCGAAGGCAAGGTGCGTCTGCAGACAAGCTGCATGTAAAGGCTGCCGAATTCCTACCCCTTGCTGGACTCGCCAGATCCAAGCAAGACCCAATCAACCTCAGGCACGGTGCTCAGTATTTGCACCGCCCCCCTGCTCAGGGGTAACAAGTTCAAGACTGGGCATGATAAGATATACGCTCACACTTCACACAAGGCTCTTGTTAGAAAGCAATCGATATACGCCGCTGCATAGGCCCGGGTCTCAAGGGATTCAATGCATCATAATGTGCTGCAGCCGTTGCCAGCCAAAGCAAACATCGCCTCTCACAAGCCGGCACGCGGGCTATCAGCAAGCTTAGCCATTTAGTGCACGTCTGTCTGCAAAGTGAGAACTCAAGGAAATATTGCCAGCCAAATCCGCGCCTCCATAAAAGGTTTGAAGGTAATTCCCAGGCTTCCACAGATGCATTGAACGTTGCTGACTCAGATGCAGATGCTGACAAACACCCATTTTTTGGGAGCATTTTAGGCAGCTGCTCCCGGCTTAGCCTGCCACTCCATGATGGCGGAGCGCAGGCTGTGGTTACTAATCAGGTGCTTGTGCAGCAGGGGATCATTAGTAATGGGGCTGGTGTTGTGACTAAGCAGCCAGACCTCCAGCGCCTGCCGCTCATATGTGAATCCGTCCGCTGCCATCACCGGATCCCTCATCATATCCTGCAGGGAACAAAAGCAAGCTTGTCATTTTAAGTATCTTAGGATTTCATGGCTGTGATTCATACGCCCTTGCCTTGCTTTCGTACAACGCTGGTAGGAATGTCACAGGTGTGCAGCCGACTTGTTTTATATATTTTTTTGTATGCTTTTCTTGCCAAAAGGCAAGGTGCGTCCTGCAGACAAGCGGCAGTTATAGACTGCCAAAATTCTACACCTTGATTGACTCGCCAGATCCAAGCAGGCATCCCAACCAACCGAGGGCACAGGGCTCATTATTTGAATTGCCCCCCGCCAGCCGGGGTCCACTTGGCTTTGACAAGGCAGAATGACAGAACACTTGCAGTTGTATAGCCAAATATGGCAGCCAATGGAGCATAAATATGCAGAGCAAGGGCAGGGTGCTCATGCATAACTCCTCACGAATTGCTAGGTTGATCCAGGGCACGCACGTGGGTAACGGGGCAAACAAACATCGCATCGGGCTGGATTCCACTCCGCGACTTGTCCGTTGCCGCCATTCGACCAGGCAGATTGTGAGCTGGCGCTTGCCTCTCGCGAGGTTGTGTAGTGGGCGCAGCAGCTTGGACCCGTCCGGGCTGCCCTCCTGCACACAATTGGGCATGACAAGAATTTTTCAAAAGGGTCATCGGTTCAAATTATTGTTGCCATCACTATTACACGTTTTTCCTGCGAAGAGGCAAGGTGCGTCCTGCAGACAAGCTGCAATTAAAGGCAGCCTTAACTGTACCCCTGGATGGACTCGCCAGATCCAAGCAAAGAGCCAATCACCCGTGGGCACGGTGCTCAGTATATATACCGCCCCCTGCTAGCCGGGGCCAAATACAATGGGACAAATACATTGTGTCTGATACACGGGGGGGTTCAGAGGGAAACCAGAAGCACACTGAGGAAGTGTCTCCACACCAAGGGGATACCACACCATGACAAGGGGACGTGGGACCCTCTTGTACAACTCCGGTGTCTAAAAAATGACACGAGGGACATGCACTAAGCGACCTGGACTCTCAGGGAAGACCGCAGAGGCATATATCATGGAGAAGCAGCGCTGCTAGCATGAAACATTGCGCGGGTTTCAGCTCACCTAAGGCGGCTTGAGCCGCTGCATGCTCCTGTTGACGGCGCGCGATCTTGCGCTTGTTGCGGCAAATCAACACCATAATAATGATCAACACTGCATATATTGACACAAATATGGCGCCCACCGTGCCTGCACAAGATCCACACCAATATGTGCACGATAATCATGAAAAATTCCTACAAAGCAGGCTGTTGACGAGAAAGGTGTGGGGGTGATGAGAAAACTTTACGTGCTAGCTTCTCTCTCTTCTTCTGCTCAGCATCTGCGGCAGCTTTTTGGTCAGCTTCTGCTTTGGCCCTAGCAGCAATCACTGTGGGGTCTTTGTTTTCAATGCCAACAACCTCCCAGTAGGTGTTATTCAGCTGGTTCTTCAGCTGGAGCCTTTCATCGCCTTGCAGAGCAGCTACATTCCCTGCATCCTCCCTGTGGGCAGCAATTTCTGCCAAGAAATTTTCCACTTGTTCCTGCAGGCCTGACGTGCTGTTTGCAAGCGCATAAGCTCCTTCTGGAAAGCTTCTGGGGCTTGGCCTGGATCCTAGAGAGGCTTCCAGGCAGCACAGCAAGAGCAGAGTGACTGCAACCTGCAAGGTAAACGAGTAATGAAGATACGTGTGAGGGAGTGCCTCATTGATGAGCCTATGGAATTGTGATGATAGCATCGAGTCTTTTCGATTGCAGGCTCCAAACAAAGGGAGACTGATGGCTTACCTGGCGAGATCCCATTGCAGGTGACCTTGAATGTCAGAACGAGAGACTTTTGCTCGCTGGTGCGCAATTTGGGATATCCTGCAAAGGCAGGGAGGCCTATCAACTTCACTGTAGAATTAGGCAGGACGTCACAAAGTTCGTCAACCATAGGATCAGAATTTTCTAAGAAAGACCCTATCTCACCGAGTCAACTGCTGCAAGGCAGAAAATCAATGACCCTACTGTGAATTTCAGCAGAACGCCAGACATGTCGGCAGCCACAGGATCAAAAGCTGGAAACCTCGATCTATGCACCTCCGTTTTGGTTCACCTACTTGGCCGCTTGGATTGGTACTTGTAATTTATTCAACCGCGTGAACATGAGTGTTTCACTGTTTCAATGTTTGGCGGCAGCTGCAACCTCTTCCAATGACTTCTTAAGGGTCCGATGAGCAAGCGCAAAGGGACACACGCCCCAGGATATTGAAGATCAGCTCGAAGAATACTTTCCTAAGAGTCTAAAGGATCCACTCGCAGAAGATGATTCGCGACAGACGAGCGAGGCTGATGGAAGCTGATGCAGGGTATATTCCGATCGTCATGCTGATGTTGACATCCACATCTTGTGACATTATGACGTATTCAGCATCACCAAGCGTGCTGTGAATTCTCAAGGAAACACTCTCCCAGAGGCCTCCTGGACAGCTTGAGGCCATCATAGGCATGCCAGTTACACACAGCAATAAGACCTGCAGATTTGCATATTGCCCACCATGTTCATTATGAAACCGGTTAACTGATTGAAATGAAGGCTGCTGAACAGGAGATTCTTCAAAGCGTACATGCCTTTCAAGGCCCAATCATCCCAAACGCATCCCAATTGCCCGATATAGATACACAAGCACTCACTTCTTCACTGGTGTTCTTGGAAAGCAATTGAGGCCTTTCCTGCAGAAGGAGCTATGGCCTGCTCTCATGGGACTTGCTCGAATGAGTTCTCCTTGTGCCACACCTGTGCTTCCCCTGACCTGACACTGCCTCTGACACGCTTGCAGGCCGGTAATTGGAATGCCTCAAGGGTCCAAATACACAGGTTTCGAAGGCATGTCTCAAGAGAAACAAGGCACACTTGCCAGTCTCCTACAGCCCAAATGTGGAATAAAGGTGCCAGACCTTGACGCACATATTGCATGCTGTAGACCCCCATGCTGCCATTACCATGGCATTCCACATATGTGAACCTACTCCTTTATGCATCTATTCCTCCCTGCTTGGCCTGCCACTCCATTATGGCTGATCGCACGCAGTGGTTGGGGATAAGACGCTTGTAGGCCAGGGGCTGGTTAGTAACTGGGCTTGTGTTGTGATTAAGCAGCCACTCCTGCAGCGCCTGTCGCTCGTATGTGTAACCGTCCGCCGCTATCACCGGGTCCCGCATCACATCCTGCAGCAAAACCAAATCAGCGTTTCATTGCAGATCTCCACTGCAGGTTATGGCAGTCCCCCAAATCAAATAGACCCAAATTACAAAACGTTGTTCGCCACTACTGTCAGGGTGCATTGCAGCTGTGCAGCCCAGTTAGCCTTGACAAGCCACAGCGGCGTGAGAGGTGTGTTTATGATATTTGACGGGTGTGAAACCCTGACAGCAGGACAGCAATAGCAATGCAGTGCCAGGGTGCATGGCTTGCACAGAGCTCCCATGCTAGCACAGCATCTGGAATTTCCATGCAAAGTACAGCAGCTGGGAGAGCATGGGAGAGCATGTCAACTCATGTGGGTGATGGGGCAGAGGAATATTGCGTCAGGCTGAGCCCCGCTCCGCGACTTGTCCGCTGCCGCTGCGGCACCGTTTGCAGATGTGATGTTGTTGTGAATGTTCATCCGCCCCTCCCTGTTCTGTCTGTTTGGCACAGCAGCCGGTGCCTGGGTGGAGGGCCCTGCAGATAGTGGCGTGCACAAAATTTCAGGCCAAACGTGCCTCCTCAGAGCTGCTACTTCTGGGCGGCAGCAGAAGCACTTGCTGTGAAATAGTGGTCAGTGGCCAGTCAACAGGTCATTTGAGATCGCATCACGACGTGTGTCATTCACCTTGCTGCATCCGGAGGGGTAAAATATAGGAAACATGTTCATTAATTACCCCTAGTGGATCCCTCGCCCTTGACCCATCATGTATCTAGACATGCGTGCGGGAACCACCGGATCTATACAGGATCTTCGAGGCACAAGGACACCGGAATGTTGATGTGTTTGCACAGGCGGTGTGTAGACGGGATCGTACCCGCTGCAGCCTGGGCACTTTGGGGCTGGTGCTGACTGGACTGCTGCTCTGAGGAGACGTTAATCTTCTTGCCGCAGCAGCAGGCACATATCACGCAACAGAAGAGCGCGATTCCACAGCAGCTAAAGACAAAAAGCAACGCAAAAAATCGTCGGTCTGCGCAAATGCGCACTCCCGTCAGGCAACGAGCGCTGAAGCACAACACGAAGCGCACTTGCAGGAGAACTTGTGATGGCAAGAAGCCGTACCATCATGTTTCTTTGCCGCGGCGTCCTGTTGCTGTTTTTCAGCACCCGCTTTCTTCTGCGCTGCCTTGAAGGCCGGATCCTGCTTTTCTTGCTGTTCTATCTCATTGATCTTCCAGAAGGCTTCGTTGAGATCATTTTTGAGCTGCTGCCTGTCGTCGCCTTTGAGATTGGTGACGTTTTCGATGTCATGCTTGTGGGTTGCTGTGTCTTGCAGAAAGTCCTCGACTTGTTGCTTCAGACCTGAAGTGCTCTGTGACAGCTCAGCACTCCCTTCTGTCAGGCTCCTTGGGTCGGGTCTGGCAGCATGGACGCGACAGAGGCAGCACAGCAGCAGCAAACAGAACAAAATCTGTGAGGCACAGTATTGATTATGTAAAGAGCTAAAGTTATCAAGAAATTTTTGTCGCAATACGTCCTTTAAAGCAGGCACGTGATGCAGAAGTGTCTACCGTGCACAACGCCATTGCCGACGATGTATGACGTTAGGAAGAGAGACTCAATCCAACAACAACGGTTATGGCGCACTGTGGCACACCTCACAGTTCAGTCAATCGGTAGCAAAACTCAGTAAGAGAAATGGTCAAAGACTCGAAAACTCTCTGAACGCACTTTGGTTTCCATCGCTGCATATTCAGATTACCTCTACGCTGCACAATCGTGGGCAGCCATCGCCTGGCCTTGTATTGAGAGCAGAGCCCCTCGTCCTCACGTCTTGCACACTGCCTTTGTTTGGCCACGAAATTCTGCACTTCAGGTCAGGTCAGGAAGAAAGATGTTTCCGTACATTTGACAATCAGTAGAGGAGCTGATGAAATGGTCTTGAATGCTCCGATTCTCATATCTGTGATCTTTGAAACAAGACGATCGAGGAATCTTTGGAGCATGGAGAAGCTGGGAACGGGATATTCTTTACGTGGTGATTAGCAAATCGCCTCAGATTCCATTACACACGCATGTGGGCTGCAAACATGTACTCAAATGGGCCTGCAAAACTTGTGACAAGGACTGGCATCTTAATGATCTTGCTATTAATATTTCTTACTGATAATATAATTACATGCTTTTCCTGCCGAAAGGCACGGTACGACATGCAGACAGGCTGCAGTGAAGTCACAATCGTCACAATTGCAATCCTCTTGTTTAAATTGCAAATCAACCGTGGGCACGGCGCTCAGTATCTACGCCGGCCCCTGCCAGCCGGGGCCAAAAGCTGATGCCAACCCCTGCCACTATCGCCTGCAGATGGCACTGCACCCTGCACTGCTGTACCTGCAATAATAAGGTCTGAATCTGACCGTATCATGTGTTTTATGTCTGTCATGCGCCTCCAGTCTCCACATCGTGTGCTCCACTCAAAGATTTTTCATCAAGTCGCAGCCGGCACCTGCACATAAGCCCAATACTCTCAATACCAGTATTGCACTGAAGGAACGATCTCTCTGGCCGAGACACGCCGTTCGAGACAGGGACTCTCACTCTCCCATCAGCAGGGCGTTGCTTGCCAAGCAATCTACTTTCTCTGAAGACGCATGCGCTGCAATTTCGGCCAGCAAGACTGGCGCTCGAGCTTTGATGCTCCTGGTCGACTCTGGCTTGGCAGGCAAGTGATGCGATCACGGCCACAAACAGTTGCATCTGCAAGGGGGACATAAGTGAAACTCTGAACACGAGAGAAGGGGGAATGTAGTCTCACGTCGGACAGGTGGCCTTGGCTTCGAGCCACCCCATGACACAGTCTTTGTGAAAGATGTGCCCGCATGGCAACAGTAATACTTTGGCCTGCCCCATGTCCTCCTGGCATACCACACACCCTCTCTCCTCCACGCCGTCATCCTGTCAGAGCATCAGTACACCCTAACTCACAGCAGGTTTGTAATGCTCAGCTGTTGACCAGCTGCTTCCATTGTGGGGTGTTCCTGTGAAGACAAGCCGCACCAGACTGCAGCCACAGCAGTTTGACTCTGACCAAACTTGCATCCAGAGACCAATGCTCAGACCTCATTTCTTTGGACGGAATGTCAAAGGGAACTCGGTGCAAAATAAGGAAGGAAGCATAAAGGAGGAGAAAGCATCATTTCACATGTGGAGTAGGGGCAATGCAAACCTTTGACGTAGATGCCATGTAAAACGATGGGAGCCTCCTCAACAAATCAGTAGTAAGCAGCACCCTTGATCCCCTTGTCTGGGCCGCATTATCTTGAACGGGTTGCACGCGGGGAAGCTGTATATTTACTGCACCTGCATAAGAAACACATCCAAGCATGTCACTGCGCTATGAGTCTTGATCTTGCTTATTCACACATCTCGAGCATGGAAGCCCGAGCAAATCCTTAATCCCTGCTCGTATTCTGGGTTGTCATTTCAGACCACACAGAATCGCTAGCTTGGTCTCGGCTGTTTGCAAACATCAAAAGACAGCTGCAGTCCAAGAATTGAACACACAATTCGCTACCATGACCCAATTTTTGCAACTCGGGTCGCCGGATTCTTAGTAGATGGACAATGATGCAGCATCTATGCGCGCGCACCCGTGTTGAAAAAGAAGTGGTTGTAATTCCCTCAGCATGTTGGGCAGCCTGGCTTCTGGATAGCATGCAGTGCACAGCATCAAATTTATGAGCACATCCATTGGGGATGAGCAAGACGAGATGACCTTCATCTGCAAGCTTACCTGATGCATTTGCGGCTGCTGCCGCCACACGTTGCTGCGGAACCTCTGGGTGCGGGAAGGGGTTAGGCTTCTCGCGGGTACACAAGGCGAAAATAATGAGCGCAATACCCGCCACTCCACAAAATACCATTAAGAAAGTCACCCAAGCATCTGCGAAACACAAACGTTATTATTATTATTATTGTTACACGCTTTTTCTGCCAACAGGCAAGGTTCGTCCTGCAGACAAGCTGCATCTAAAGGCTGCCACAGTCCTACCACCTGTTGGACTCGCCAGATCCAAGCAAGACCCAATCAACTGTGGCCCCGGTGCTCAGTTTTTATACCGCCCCCCCGCCAGCCGGGGCGCTTAAACCCAAACACAAACACAAGTGCCCTGAATCCTCATACTAGCTGTGCTACTGGTGATATAGCACCCTTCCCTTAGTTGGTTCACCTAATCCTGGCATGTGGCAAAGCTCATGAGGTTCTGGACTTGCAGCTGTGTTTGCTTAGTCAGCCGTGCTTGGCACAAAGAACATTGGAGTACACCGGCATAAAGCAGGGGTTAGGCAGTACCACTGGTATCCAGTAACCGCCTGGCAAGAATTGAATATGGGGCTTTGAAGAAAAGAAGGACTGTGGTGGTAAAGACTGCGCACCTTGGTGCTTGCCGTCTGCTGCTTTCTGAGCATCCGCCGTAGCTTTTGTATCAGCGGCTTTTTTATCTGCACCTGCTTTCGCAGCCGCAGCAGCTTGCTCTGCTGCACCCTGAGCTGTCACAGCCGAGCTCTGGTCCACATTCCCCAACATCTGTTTGCCAAACAGTGCTCGGAAAGCTTCACCGAGTGAATCTGTCAGCTGCTGCATTTCATCGCCTGACACATTCCCTGCATCAGTCTGGAGGGTGATTGCTTCTTGAGGGTTATTGCCTCCGCTGTCGTTCTGGGGCAAGAGGCTTTCTGATGGGGAACCTGCTCCCTCTGACACGTTGAAGACCCCCTTACTGAATGCCTGACAGCTGCTAAGTGTGTAGAGGGACAGCAGCACGATTGCAGCCTGCAAGGACAGTGACTGCCATAATCTGTGCTATTCTCTTGCTCCTTACGAGAACACAAAACTCAAAAAATTGTAAGACAGAGAGCCTTTGGTGCTGCAGAAGCGTGGAGGGCTTACCTGGCACAAGGCCATTGCGTAAGAGGTTTGAACGATCAATAGAAGGATGGCTGTTTATTCCTGGCGACACCAACATTTCGACCCAGTCAAGTTGGGCAAATACTTCAAGAAGCAAACACAAAAACTTTTGGAAAGAGCTGAACCGCCAAGGTATGAAGATGGAAGATTGGAGCTGCTCGCCTGCAGTATATTTCTATATTATCTGGACTAGCGCCAAAGCCTATCGCTACTATAAGTGCGCTGGTCTTGACGCTCCCAAGGACCATAAGAAATGGCGCAAACATTCGCAAGAGCTAGTTTGAGATGTTTATATTGCGCAAGTTGAGTCTCGAATATCTTTATCAAATATTGCAGTATGACAACACCTTCTCTGAATTGACTTCAGAGTTATGAAAGTGAATTTTGTCAGGGACGAGCGAGGAAGCGAGGGAATATTATCGTGACCCCTGAGGCAAAGGGCTTTGCCGCAGGGAATATCCCATTTTTTCTCATGATGTCATCATGACATCAATCTTGCATGTATAAGTGTGCTATAATGGCTTCATTCCACATTTGATCCACTCCTTCCACTCCTTGACAACATCCTTGTGGAAGATGTCCCCACAATGTGGGGCCCACATGGCAGCAGCAACAGCTGGTGATTATCACACTTAAGGACGGTTTCTTGATATGCTCAGCACGCGAGAATTAAAAGTACCGGTATACAGAAAGGAAATAAGGGAGGAGAACGAAGGCTGTCAAGGCTTTCAGTGGAACCTGGAAGATGCTGGAAGGTGCACCTGATGATCCTGGGATGACTAGTAAGTCACCCCAACATCACTTTACAAAAGCAGGAATGACTCCAACGAAGTACAGCTATATTTTCACAGGTGACATAATTTGAGAAAGATTGAGCCACAGGTGTGCTTGAAAAGTACTCTGCTTTGAACCTGACCGACGAATCAGTCACACGTGCACCGCAACAGATTCTTAAATGAAAGGGTAATGCAGACCAGGATTGGCATCCAGCTGGCTGTGTACTTTAACAACATTTTTCGACGACTGATGGCTCGATTCCATGAGTAACCGCATGTCTAGATCAGAAGCTTTACCGTAAACAGCTTAGACAACCCAGCAACAAAACTTACCCGAAATAGCAGGAGAAATATGGCAGGGGAACTTTTCACTGACTGGCTGTTGAAAGGAACTCAAAGGTCCACAATCGCCAAGTTCTACGGTATTGCAATGCATATTTACATCGTGTCAGCAACATGTGCGGACATAATCACAGTGCCACGTCAGACACATCCAGTCTCGCACGCTGAGTTCACATGCTGGCTCCAGAGGGTAATAATCTTAGATTAAGGTTTGATTAAGGTGAGATTAAGGTTTCACCCCAGGCCCTGTATAAAGAATGAAGAACAAGGGGAGTAGAAAGTGATTCCACATTATACTGCCCTTGTGGAGAATAAGAAATGAAAAATTGCGCCATATCAGGCAGCTGCTGCCGGCTGCTTGGCCGCCCACTCCATGATGGCTGACCTTAGGCAGTGGTTACTAATGAGGCCCTTGTGCGGCAGGGGCTGGTTAGTAATGGGGCTGGTGTTGTGACTGAGCAGCCAGCCCTGCAGCGCCTGCCGCTCATAAGTGTGGCCGTCCGCTGCTATCACCGGATCCCTCATCACGTCCTGCAGGACAGAACAGCAAGCTCGTCAGTGCCAAATATTCGCAGCACATATGGTAATCGCTCAAGGACAGTCAAAACTTAGCTGAACCTGAACTATCAGGACCAAAACAAATTTTACACTGAAAATTTGCAACAGTCAAAGGTTGCCAGCAACAAGCCAGTGCAGGAAAGCCTGCATTGTTTGATTTCAGCCCCTAAGGAAGCTGTAAGATGCTAGCTGCTGTATTCAGGGGATACGAGGGTGTCAGAGTAGACTCACATGGGTGATGGGGCAGAGAAAGATGGCATCTGGCTGAGCCTCACTCAATGAGTCACTCCATGTCATGTCCAGTGTCACTGTGTGTGCAGAATCTCCATTAATCTGCCCTTGCATCCCTGCCTGAGTGGACGGCGCTAATTGAGCCCCTGCAAACAATGCCATGCACATACATCAAAGCCATTTTTTCCTGCAGTTGAAAGAAACCGTTTTTGCTTTTAGGCTTTTCAATGGAGGCACATGCTATGCACACGAGGAGAACCAGCATTTATTCTCTGGCGCCCACGGTTGATTGGGTCTTGCTTGGATCTGGCAAGTCCAACAAGGGGTAGGATTGTGGCAGCCTTGAACTGCAGCTTGTCCCCAAGACGCACCTTGCCTCTCGGCATGAAAGGCGTGCAGCAATGGTGACAACTTCTCAAGCTGATGGGCTCGTTCGGAATCATTTCTTATCTACAGGCGGGCAAACATGCTCACCGGTTGCTGGCTGCACCGTTGCAGCTGCAGAGTCCTGCTGGATTAGGAATCCGATCACCAAACAGCAGCAACATAGCCATGTCGAGCCAAGAGCCCCCGCCAGAGCACCAAAAATGATCACATCTGCACAGCATATGACACCCATTTAAGCAATGATTAGCTAAGGCACGCCAGGAAAAGCGTGCGCTTCCTTCAAGGCACAAGAGGTGAGCCACAGAGAGAAGGATCAAGCGACGCACATTTCTTGGGTGGATTTCCCTGATTTACTCCTTTCTGAGCGTTAGCCGCCTTTCGCTTTGCTTCAGCTGCATCTTGTCCTGCGCTTGTCTTTGTGGCATCAGCAGTACTGCTGGCTGCTGACAGGGCCCCTTGCTTGTCTTCCAAGTTATGCAGATCGCCCAATACAGACAACAGAGTACCCACAAAGGTATCCGCATTCTTGCCTTGCCAGCTAACGGCGTTTTTGGCATTGGTCTTGTACAACATCATGTCTATACAGAAATTGTCTGCCGCGTCTATCAGGGCAGGAACATCCTGTGTCAGCACCTCCTTTCCATCTGATTCTTCGGAAGGGTAATATAGTGTTGAAGATGTCTGATCTGGAATGCTAGCTGTCCTCTTATGATCTGGCTCTTTGGCTCGCTTATTGGCTTTGGCAGCAATGGCTGCTTTCACTTCGTCGCTCTGTTGCTCAAAATTGTTTGTAGCGCCGTATGCAAGGTACACGGCTCCTTGTAAACGCTGCCTGGCGTCGCCTTGCAGCGCAGGCACGTCCGGAATGTCTCGCTCAAAGAACCACAAGTCTTGGTAGAACTTGTCTGCTGCATTGTACAGGGCTGTGGCGTCATTCGAGAGCGCTGTCAATCCAATTGATTTCGTGACTTGCAACCTTCGAGCCTGGGAGCTGACAAGACAGCACAGCAGAAACAACCATACTGCCATCTGCACGAGCACCGCCAAACGTCCAATCAACGACTTGCCTGAAACCCGCCCATATGACTCGTCACTCAACTTCATTGGCTTGCAAATGACGGCAATTGGATACTTTCAAGGGCTGCTGCACAACCTACCTTGCCAGACCGCATTGCAGCAGTTGCCTGGAAGTATGGCGTCCGTTGAAAGAATGCGGGCAATCAAAACTTTGGTTCAAACGACCTGATGCGAGTGTTTTGCCTCCCACTGCTTGGGAATTGCTTTTATTTGCTTTTAAGGATCGATTTCATATTAGACGAATGCAGCATGCTGTGCAGCACGAATATTTGATTCTCCACAGGGAGAAGATTGAGACACGAGCGAATAAAATATGCACCCCTGGAAGCTAGCAGAAGCTGGATGCCATTGGACGAATGAACAAGCAATGATTATCACCAACAGAGGTGCACGTTGACCATTCGAATTGCTGAATTGAAACATGCACATCTGCGTCATTATTACACACTTTTCCTGCCACAGGCAAGTTGCGTCTGCAGACGAGCTGCATGCAAAGGCTGCCACATACACTACCTCTATCCAGGGAAAATGCAATCCACCGTGGGCATGGTGCTCGGTATTTGTTCCGCCCCCCGCTAGCCGGGGCAGATCTGGGTTATGGGCAACACCCTTATGCATGCCTTCGTGCTGCCCATTCTACATTCTCGAGAGCTTTCCAAAGGCCTTTTGCAAACTCAACATCTCAATCAGCCTGCTGCTGCGGCCTCAACATTCACAAGGCCTCTGCCGGCCACCCTGCTGTCAGGACAGGCCTCAAAATCCCAATACTGCTACACAGCACGTGAGTAATACAAACAGATCTCGAATTCCCTTGTGCACAATGCCATATGCTTCATCATATTCTCACACGCCCTGCTGCTGCGGCCTCAATCTTAATGAGGTACTGTCAAAGCCTTGCTGCAAAGTGGTACCTACTTAAAATGTCACACGCCCTGCTGCTGCAGCTGCAATCACATTGAGGCACTCTCAAGCCTCGCTGCAAAGTGATGCCTCTCAGCTTGACCCTGTCACAAGGCCGGCGGCTGCGCGGAGAGTTTTCCCTGTCAGGGGTCAAGAGGGGAACAGTGTCCCTTGATCTCTCCTGGACAGGAGCTATGGAGCGAGGGCACATTGCCCACTCGCAGCAGCAGGCTGATCACATCGCTCAGGAGAACATTCACCGAGCCCTGCAGCACACAGTAACCACCACTTCAGCGGGATCCAAGAGGCCGCTTCTCATACTTGTGACAGCCTCAGCTGTCATCTTTATAATGATGTAATTACTTTGGCGACACATCGCATTTTTATCAGCTTGCAGGACATCTATGCTAATTATTGTCACCGTGATGCGCTACAACTTTTGCCCTCTGGACTCTATGCGAATGTACAAGCATCCCACGGGCTTCCACATTTCCACCCACCCTACAAGCAAAGCTTGGCCCCGGCTGGCTGGTGATGGCACAAATGCTGAGCACCGTGCCCACAGTTGATTGGGTCTTGCTTGGATCTGGCGAGTCCATCAAGGGGTAGGAAGCTGGCAGCCTTTACAGCAGCTTGTCTGCAGACGCACCTTGCCACCAGCAGGAAAAGCGTGTATAATATAATAACAAGCCCAGCAAAGGATGATCAGAACTGTAGACATTCTGTACCTGGAATTCGTTGACAAGAAATGTGTCCCATATCTCGATCTGGATTGTCTCGTCCGGCCGCCTCACCTCCTCCCCAGTCAGCTCAAAGTCCACCTCCTGGCATGTCACATGATGAGAACATTACTAATCATCACTAATCATTGGTAAGCGTGCAGCACTGCCGGCATGCTTGCACTGCAGCTGTGCTTTCAAAGCAAAGGCAACTCTGCCAACATGCCTGCTTTGCATTGCTACAAGCAGTGGAACGTGAACCACATGCAAGCCTGTGTAGGCATCTGTGCACCTTTTGCTGGGAATGCACAGAACAGCCATAGAGTCAAGTGTCGTTTCAGCACAGAGTTCCGATGGTTGTATCAGGGAAGTTTTACCTGGCGCAGCGCGATTGTTTCCTGCTTGGATGTGAAGATGAGCCGCGGCGGCCGCACCTCGGTCGATGTCTTGGTGTGACCACACACAGTCACTCTCACCTGCACAGCAAACACAGAATAAGTCACCAGGGCTTTGACGTAGATATTTGGGTAT
This sequence comes from Coccomyxa subellipsoidea C-169, assembly GCF_000258705.1. Classification (NCBI taxonomy): domain Eukaryota; kingdom Viridiplantae; phylum Chlorophyta; class Trebouxiophyceae; family Coccomyxaceae; genus Coccomyxa; species Coccomyxa subellipsoidea. The sequence continues at coordinate 546,219 of NW_005178035.1, forward strand.
ATTAGGCATCCCGGGTGTCTTTTCTGAAATTGGGCTCATGCTCCTGGGTTCTGGGACGGGTTCTGGTCTGCCCAGTAGTTTTTGTTTAAAGGTAGGCAAGTGGGCAAGGCAGATAAGAAAATCCCTGGGATTGCAAAGAGGCATCGGGAATTTGATGTCTGAGTAAGCAGCCCTAGGTTTTTGTGTCACTGCCGAATTCCATTGGCAGCAGGGACCGGGCTTCAAAAAAGTTTCTTATACTTTCATCGCCCTAAGTGCTGTATCGCTGGTCTGGGACAACCATGGGAGATTCAGCCAAATGCTCACAGAGCCACCATGCCTGTGGTTGCAAAACCGCTGTCCAATACAATGTTTACATTGTAGGGCAGGTAGTTTCCCAGCTTTTGGGCAATCAACATCGGGGAGCGTCTGACAGGCGGCTGCATTCTACCGTGATTTTTTAATTTTTTTAGGGTTTAGGGTAATTATATATAATATAGGCACCGTGAGCACCGAGCACAAAGGCAAGGATTGAGGCTTAGTATTACAAACCTGCAGCTGTGTGTTGAAGCCTCCCTTCCACCAGGGCTTGCCCACCAGATCACTCACGCTCTTCACCTGAAACCAGAAAATTCATATACAATATACTTGAACAGTGCACACACACATGGACGCACGATTTTTCCAGTATCACAAAGCAGCTCAAATTGCACAACCTGCAGCACTAGACGCACTCATGCCAAACAGCAATTTTGCAATAGCACTCGCAAGCTGGCATGTGCGGCCTGGGCAGAAATTGTAAATGTGTAGCAACCACCGCGCATGAAGTGCTGCCTGTAGCTGAATCATAGGCATAAGGCCGGTGGACATCATGCTGACTGGGCATGCATCGCAGGCATGACCATGCGCGGACAGCATGCATAGCACCTGCCTTATGCCTGATGGCAGCCCAGCAAGAGCAGAGCAAACTCACCCACTGTACAACATTGCCACCATGCCTTCAGGCAAGGCATACTGTCAACTTTCTGCTAGAAATGACCAGTCAGGACGAAGGCAGCCTTATTAATATTCATTCAGCCTGCTCCACTAGTGGCAAGAAAGCATGAAATGTCAAGGCCGCAGCTCATCCAGTCATTGAGTACAAAGACCCTAGGGTTTATATCAAGCTCATGATAAGGAAATATCCAGGGTTCCCCCAGGGATCAGAAATTATGTACTTACCTGCACAACCAGGATGCCGCCAGTGAGGATATCTCTCAGCTCCTTCACCTCTGGATTCTCCCTCAACCGCCGCAGCTTCCTCCTGCTAGACACCCTGGACCCCCCGGTTTCCCAATCGTCTTCCTCATTCTCTTGCTTCCCTGCCTGCCTCTCAGCATCCCCATGGCGCTCACCTGCATCCTCAAAGTCAGTCAATCTTCACATTTCGTTCTCCATATTATCATATTTATTGTCATTGAACGCTTCTCCTGCCGATTGGCAAGGTTTGTCCTGCAGACAAGCTGCAGTTACAGGCTGCCACAATCCTGCCCCTTGTTGGACTCGCCAGATCCTAGCAAGACCAAATTATTCATGGGCACGGTGCTCAGTATTTGCAAGGGGAGTATACAAAAGAACCTTCTTTACACTCCCCAACCAGCCGGAATCATTCTCTTCACATGCTGCAATTGCACGCTTTCAAGAAGTTGGGAAAATGCGCATCAAGCAACTCCTGGATTATTGCACATTCCAGCAAATGCAGGGGTGAAATGGAGCCAGGCTCTGACTCTAAGAGTCAGCGCCCAGAACAAAAAAGAGATACTTGCACAGAATTTCAGCAACACGAAAACAAAATCATCATGTATTAAAAGCAGAATTGCTATAAAGTCTCGGCAGTACCGCTGTCGCCCGATGCCGCGCGTTCCCTCCGCTCGGCCGCGCCACGCGGCGGTTCCTGTCCTGGTGCCTGATCAGGCGACGATGGACCGGGGAACCCCGTTGCCTGATCTGGACCGGCGTCAGTTGCTGCGGATACCCTTGGCCCGGCCATATCCGGCGGCATTCTCTCATCCTGCATGAAAAAGTGCAACTCATGATGCTACGAGAGGTTATTTGGCAGCATGAACAGGAATTCACAGGGCGCCAACAGAGGTCCAGGGCTGCCCAGGCAGCACTTCTGGATGCACATATGTCCTGTGGGCAATTCCACTGGGCCAGGACTTATGATACGCCTAGCAAATTTGGCAATGAATGTGGCAGAAAATTGCAGACGGACCACAACCCCGAACCCACAAGCACAAGCACAATCTTGGGGAAAAACCCCTGGGTCGGCAAGTCCTGGTGCAAGAAGGTCAAATGGAACTCCAGATCACTCCTATGTCTTGCATTCATGAGCCGAAAAAAGAAGACTGACCTCTTCTGGCTGATTGCGCCCTGCATCGTCCGGCGCCGCGCGTTCCCTGCCGCCCGGGGGGCCCGGAACCTGATCTGGCGCTGCTGACTGGGGGAACCGCCTCGCCTGACTTGGCTCCTCCTCTGATGACAAGTCCCTGCGGACGGCGGCCGCCGCTGATTGGTCCTCTCTGTCAGATAAGTCTTCGTCGGACGCCACCGCCGCCTCCAGAGCTTCGCTGTTGATTGCCTTGTACTTCACCTGCGCAGGAAATCACACCCAGTACTTCACTGCTCACAATTCTTGGACATGCCAGGATGCATCTTGAGGAAGAAAGGCAATACATTCGCCTTTGGACAGCACGAAAATGCCTGTCGCACAGCTAGGGGTAATTACTCTATTAACTATAGTGAATACCCCTGTCGCACTGCGCTCGTGCACATGCTGTAGGCATGGGCCTCGCTGCTCAAGGCAGACGCAGTTGCCCTGCACACTTCAGAGTGCATTGACACATCAGAAAATGGCATGAGGAGACAAAAAACGCGGCTGTCCAAACACAGAAGTTATATTATCCATAGCACAGCGGTTCTGCACATGCCAATTGTACACGCGCCTGCTTCTGCATGAGAAAGCTCTGGTACTTGCCGCTCATCGCATGGCAGGCAGGCATCACAGTGACATGAACATTCTGCACTGCAAAAGAAATGCGCTGGCAGACTCGGTACTCCTTCCAGCAAAGTGACAGTGCTACCCGGGGATGAGCAGGAAGAACGCCACAGGCAGGGGCTTCACATTGCTGCCTGTGTTGCAGTTCATTTCAAATGGTCTTGCCGCCTCGGGCAGACTAAACGGAAAGGGGCAGAAATTATCAGCTCGTGGTGAATTGCCTTCTGGAGCGGGTATCATAACGACAAGAACAGCCTGTCCTGCAAGAATAACCCGGCAGACTTGGTAGTACTTCCAGCAAAGTGACAGTGTTGGCAAAGGACGAGCTGGACAGACGCCAAATGCTGCAGCTTGACCCTTGCTTTCAGCAGCAAGGTGTTTCTGTCGCTCTCGCCTGCCAACGCTGTCGCCTTGGGCAGGACAGAAAGAAAGCAATAGGAATAGATGACTTATCGCAGTTTAACTTCACAAACGGGTATCACAACGACAAGAGCAGCATGTCGCGCAAAACAAGCACGTCGACTCGGCAGTTTTCTCCTGAAAGACAGCACTGCTGGCAGAAAGGCAGCCGGGAGAAATGCTGCCAGGTGCAGAATAGCATTGCTGCAGGGTGTCTCCGCTGCTGTTCCCTCATGCCAGCACTGCCGGCTTGGGTGAACTGATGAGTCATGGCAGCGAGTACGTAGCAATGGCCGGACTGGTTCTGGTTCTGGTGTCACAACGATGATTGATCATCATCTTCTGGAAAACCCAGCATGCTAACTCAAGAAGCTCGTTCACAAGGCGACAGTGTTGGCACAGTAGGAGTGAAACAACTGCTGCAGCATAGCAGTGCTGTGTACTGCAGGGCATCTGTTCCTACTGCGCGAGCACTGCCGCCTCGGGCAAGGTGATAACATACCAATGAAAAGAGACATATGTTGCAATTTTTCATCAGGCACCACAATCACAGTAAATCATGGCCTGCCTAGGATGTCTGCTGCAGCAGGAAGTAAATCCAGCAAGGCGAAAGTGTTGGCATTATTGAGCGGGGGAAATGCTGACAGCTGCAGCATAGTATTGCTGCATGTGCTGCTGTGTAAATTTTGTGCTGCTACATGCCAACACAGAGATCTTTGGGACGCCGGCTCTTGTCGGTTCCAAGCCGAACAAGGCCGCAGCAAGTGCAAGCCAGGGGCAATGCATGTGCAAGCCAGGGGCAGTGCAAGTGCCGCGACCTAACTTCAGGCGGCAAGGTTTCGGGCAACCTGATTATCCCGTGGAGTTTTGGTTGCACGTGTCACACCGAGATTGACCCCTTTTGTTGCAAAGCCTGCACGCTGGCTCAACATTCCTCCAGCAAGGCAACGGTGTTGACAGGAGCAGGAGGCGGACAAACCTCCGCAGCAAAGTCATGCCTCTGCTCGAAGTGTCTATCCACCTTGTGCCCTGCCAACACTGCCGTCTCGGGCAAGCTGATCAGGTATATCTTTTCAGGGTTGTAGGGTTTATGGTTTCCCCTAAACCCTAAGATATAATACATAAAACATAAAACCTGAAATAAAGGATGTCAAGATCAGTTTCGTCAGCGGTGACTCACCCTCAGGTGCAGGCGGCAGGGCTTGTTGGAGCGCAGCAGCTGTTCGCGTACCTCCCTTGCTTTTCTCACCGCGCTCACCCTCTTGGGCTCCTTCCTGCACAATTTAGGGGCAATCAAGAAACACCCCGGGAATTTGCCAGAGGAGACTCACCAAGCGTCTAGCACTTTGCCATGGAAGTATTTCAGGCCTCCCATAGTATCCTCGGGGAATTCTGCATGAGATCCCAAATTCTGCTCCCGTAGGTGGTGTTTCTACAGGCATTTCAGCTGTAGGCTGATTTGGCTTCAGGCCTGCTATTGAGAGGTCTAAATTGGCAATTTGAATGCTTGAGACCCATGATGCCTTCAGATAGGCATGAAAAGACTTTTGCTTGTCGCGCACAGGTGACATATTTTGGCATACATCTCTTGCGAGCCAGAATGGCATCATGAAGCAAGTTACGAAGACCCTGGCATTGGACACAGTGCCTTTGTTTGATGGGGCCACAAGGGCTTCATTTAAAGAAATGAAGAGATTAGAGCCTGCCTGCGGGGTCCTGGAAGCTGCCCGGGAGAGCTGCCCTGCGGGCGGTCTGGGCTGCCCGCCTTTGATTTGGCGCAATGCGGCGGTTGGACTTCCACCCACAGATCCCTCTCCTGCCCGGGGTGGATCTCCGACACCGGCCAATCCACCCTGCACCAGATATCACTGTTGCTTGCTGTTGTGACTCTTTAGGGAAATACAAAGTATAATTACGATTGTGAATTTTTCCTGCCAGAGGCAAGGTACGTCCTGCAGACAAGCCGCATTTAAAGGCTGCCATTATCCTACCCCTTAATGGACTTGCCAGATCCAAGCAAGACCCAATCGACCGTCGGCACTGTGCTCAGTTCCACCGGCCCCCGCCAGCCAGGGCCAGCTTTGTGATCACTAGAATTATATATAATTAGTGCCCCTGAGAGGCCTCACCTAGGTGGGGTGATGAATGAAACCAAGGGTGATAATTAACAAACCCATGAGGGTCGATTGGCCTCGCGGCTGCCATGGGCGCCACTTGTTTATCAAACCTATTGTGCAAAAATTAATGGGGTACTAAATTTGACTATAGTGGCCCCTGAGATACTGGAAAGGATTGTGATCTACTGCAAGTCTCTTGAGGGATTTCACTTTTCTGCTGGATAAGGCAGGGAGCTAAGGTGGGAAAAGAATGCCTGTTTACTTGCGATCGGCCCGTTTGCAGGTCTCTCGCCGAGACTGTCTCAAGAGAGGCACAAATTCACATGGAGATGTCTGACTGCAACCCAGAGTCCTTACCAGAAGTGCGAACAGGCATCAGTATGGAGGATCTGCCTTCTTTGAGAGCAATCATGGCGGACAGCTCGAAATGGTTATGCAGGCTTGGCTTGAAAGCCCTCCTCACTTAAAGCAAGCAATCCCTTCCTAGAACACTGCTTCTGGCAAAGGTGCTATTGCAAGAAAAATGCAGTGAGCTTGCTGATGAAATGAAGGAGAAGGTCTCGCTGCTCCTGCCTCAAGGCAATGTTCCTCTGCAGACAGGCTGCAGGTGAAGGCTGCCAGAAAATCCTACCCCTTGTTGGGCTCGCCAAATCCAAGCAAGACCCACAAACTGTGGGCGCATTCTTCAGAATATATTCTGGCTCTTGCTAACCAAGGTTCTCATGAATATGTGATAGATGACCTTAATGTTATCGCACATGCATATGACTGGTGGAGGAAGTGCCAGAATAGAGAAGACTGGACTACAATGCTTCGGGTGTTGCTTGATATCACTAGTCCGCAAAGACTGGGCGTATAGTAATAATGACTGATTGAACAGGAACGTTTAGTCAGCAATTGCGCAAGACACGCCTCCAAATGAGGGAGCTACAGAGGCTCCATCCCTCATTTCATCACTACTCATACTGTTCAAACACTAAGAATGAGTCAGCAGGACACGCCAGCCGACGAGGGTGTCTGCTAAGGAAGCCATCAAACACATGACTAAGAATTGAGCAGAGATGAGTTAGCATGACGCACCTGCCGACGAGGGTGTCTGCGCGCACATGGTCGTAGTCATAGAGGAGGCATGTCAGAGTGTCCTGGTCCGGTTCATGCACCAGCAGCCGGAAACACTCGTTCCAAACCGGGTGCCGGCGGTTGTTCTTTATCGTGCTCTGCAGGCGCCGGTGCGGCCGGATGTACAGCCTGTTCCAGGCAGACAATTGACATCATCTGAAAACTTCAATCCGAAAGATACAGGAGTCTTGGGCTATTTGTGCATCCTGGGCACTTGCAGGGCTTGAGCACAAGATGTACAGCCCGTCTGGAAGAACAGCTAACACCTCGCAAGATTGCAGATTGGAGGTTGGACTCGTGCAGCACGCCCAAGTGGATTGAAAATAGGAATGCATGACAGATGCCAGAGGCAGCAATCTTATCAGGCACCAAAATACCTGAGCACCCGATTGGATTTCAAGGTCTTCAGCAGTAAAGGGACCCCAAAAGCAGCAAGGTTCAGGTGGCTCTGGCTTGCTTAGGAGCACTTGACCAAGGAGATATCTGGGGCGCGAGAGTAGAATATGCATTCCTCTGAATCCTGGAATTGGAGAGATCCTAAAATAGTGCCTAAAGGGTTTAGGTTTCAGATCCCTCAAAGAGCAGGAGGAAGGGGCTGCGTACACAACATAGGGATCGGACTCGGAGCAGAAGTCGATCCTGGGAATGTTTTCGGCCTCGATTAGCCTCACAGTGAGGATTCCAACCGGGCGCTCAACTTGCGCCAGCACACCCTTGACGATCTCTGCCGACACCTGCAACCATCCAAATTCAAATTTTAATTGTTATGCCTGTTGTTATTGTATGCCATGCCTGCCAAGAGGCAAGGTGCGTCCTGCAGGCAAGCTGCAGTTGAGGGCTGCCAAAAGTGCACCCATTGTCGGACTCGCCAGATCCACGCAAGATCCAATGAAACATGGGAATTTTGATCATCCTCAATTTTGATTATCCAGGCATATGTCTATAACCACATTGGCTTCCAACCAAAACACCCAAAAGAAACACTGGCTACAGCGCGCATGTCGAGAAGCCCGGTCATCTGCTGGAACGGCATTAACTGCTCACAACCTTGTGCTGCTCATATTTTTTTCAGCACGTGGCCCGATTGCATCACACAGGCAGGCGGAGGCGCCGTCCTTTGTTGAAGCTCTCCCACGTTTCCCTGGAGACCAAGCACTTCAAAGCGTGGTCTCAACAGCGGCCTCTCCATTCTGCACCTTGCTGTGCGTTCTTTCCATTTGTTGAACAATAGGCATGAAATGAAATTAAAAATTTAGAACATTGGCAAGTTTCCATTTGGTGACCTTTACTGGTGCGCGCCCACCTTGTTGGGCAGGGTGTAGTGTTCCAGGAAGGAGCACAAGACGTTCTGCAGCCAGTCTTCCAGGAAGGGCAGGCTGGTGACATCACCCCCCAACAGCCGCAGATCAAACCGGAAGCTCGGCATGTCTGCAAACGCCACCTGGGCGCCACATCAGCACATTAGTCGTGATTTAGAGGTGAGTGCGTGATATCCGCAGACATCTAAACAGTTGACACCGCAGCTAATAACTGCTGGTAAGGGGGAGCACGAAAGCAGCTTGACAAATTGTGTAAACGCCACCTGGACGCCAGGTCAGCAGCACATGGGCTGAAAGGCTGCCGAGCTCCTATCCCTTGCTGGAGTCGTCTGATCCAAGCAAGAGCCAGCTAATAATCGGCACAGTGCTGAGCATTTGTGCCGCACCCGCCAACCGGGGCCAGGGTGCAATCTAGCAATGGAGAGGGTTGACATAGAAATGTTCTGAGCCGATTGTAGAGGTCAAGTGAACTACACAGAAGCTAAGACAGCGCCACCGATGCAACAGCCCTACATGGGCCTAGCAGGTGTGTGACCAGCACTTAGAGAGCAGCGAGGGCAGAGCGCCAAGATTGAGCCAATATGCTGAAGTCCGAAGCAGATCACATTTACAACATGTCTCAAGAGTGTAGGGCAGAAGGGATGCACCTGCACGGCTCCGATGATGGGCAGAGTGTCCATGAGGGGCCTCAGCAAAACTCGCACCCGTCCGCTCACTATCACCCGCTCCACTCCAACCTGCGCCTTATTCCACATACACATTAATCTGGCCCCGGCTGGCGGGGTGGGGTGAAAATACTGGTTGGTTGTGTCTTGCGTGGATCTGCGGAGCCCTACAAGGGGAAGGTTTGGGGCAGCTTTTACATGCAGCCTGTCTGCAGGACGCACCTAGCCTCTGGCAAGCAACGCATGTCATAATATTAAAAACCAAAGCCAATTCAATCAGGCCACTTTCAAACTTACTATCTGCAACAATCCCCCTTCAGCAAGGGCCACCTTTTCTGAAGGAGCAGACTTGGGCAACTATGCCTATTCTATTTGTTTCAGCCTGAGAGCCAGCCCATGCCAGAATGATTAGCTGTAAGGCACCGACCGACAATCATGTGAGAGGGGTGAGAACAGATTGGAAGAGGATGTAAAGGGTGATTGCCTGGATGTTGATGAATTGTGCCAGGCCCAGAGCAACGTTGAGGAAGAAGGGCAGCGGCTTTATCACCAGACTAACATCCTGCGCGCACAGATTGACATTCTGTCATCGCCATTCAAAGACCGCTCAGAAGGCGAAGGGACCAGCGTTGTGCAGACAAAGATCCCGGTCTCACGCACACCTGACCTCAACAAAGCAGAACCGGCTGCTGCCTCTTTTTTAAACCAAGCGTAGATGCCTCCCTGCCGCAAGCGATGAGGCGCCAGGCAAACTGACAGGCATCCTATGAAACTCCGCGCCAGTCCAGGAACTGCTACAGTACATTTGCAGGCAAGCTGGGGAGTCCAGGGTCACACTCTCTTGCAAGTAGCTCTGACTGATCCGAGTTTTGATATGTCCCTGACCTTGTTCTGTTTTCGCATGTGTCAAACCCTGATACACGTATTCCACTCTGATGACCATTCAAAGGTGTTTAAGATGAGCGGCCTTGCCTGGTTGCCGCCCCAGAGGAAGTCGATGTCCATTGAGGCCGTCTCAGAGATACCCCCTGTCGAGCTATGGTACAGCTTAACGCCAGTCACCATCGGAGCCTTCGTGCCCAGCGTAAAACTGCGCAGTTTCAACACATAACCCCCTTACTCTTTGCCCCTTACTCGTCCTTACTGATGAAAAATACAGGGAGAAGTTCAGGTTTTCTACTGGAATCAGTCCTGAGCGCCCCAGGGATGAGCATTACACAGCGCAGAAAACCGTGCCCGGCGTGAAACTTTGCTGTGCCAAACGCACCAAACACCCCAAGATCTTTGCCCATTTAATGCCCCTTCTGCAAATAATGCAGGGGTTTTGTAGATGTCTCTAATCGTAACAGGAGGTGCTGTCCTCTGCTTCCCTCTGAACAAAGGCAGCGTGAAGCTGCACAGCACCAAACACACCAATTTGTTTTCAAAATGTACTAAATCACACCCCATATAAAAAGCAGCAGACAGGGATTAAGAGGGCTTGCTGCAAGCAGAGAAATCTACTAAACACACCCCTTTGCCCACTGATGCCTGCTGCTGTCTTCAGCATCCCCTGGTACAAGGCACAAGGATGCAAGCCAGAAAGTCGGGAGTTGCATTTCCAGCTTGCTCTTGCAACTGCAAGCCAACGGGAGATCACCTGATCACCGGCAAAGCACTCAACCCTGGGAAAGATTGTTATGATTCCAGATCGAGTGAATCGCAGTGTTTCAGGGGTGCGCGCACTGTTCCAGGGTGATGTCGGCCATCCAGGCAGCGCGGCGCTCCTTCAGCTTGGGCTCCAGTTTTGCGCGCGCGACTGCCGACACAGCATTGTCCACATAAGGCCACACCTGCCCTGCAGCCAACACCCGGGCAAAAGGTCTGACAGTTTCTCTGCAATATGTCTGTATCACAGCGCCCTGCTGAGTCCCTGGAGGTCGGCCTATCACGGCACACCTTGTCCATCAGCTTTGATAGATAGCCGCTGCAACCGTTCGGCGGCTGCGGCAGCTTTGCACCGAAGCTAGGAAGCTTCTTGAGGTAGTTCGCCAGTACTGTCATGGCAAGAGCTTGCTGTAGGCCCTCTTGTGAGTCTGGCATGCCAGTGTGGCGTAGGTTGGCCCCTACTTTGGATCCCTAGTGTGGCATGCATGCAGCCAATATTAGAGTAATGTGAGCGCCTACCGACTAGTTGGGAGAGCCACTCTGCGCGCTCAAAGTCCGAGTAGGTGATCCAGGCCGGCACATCCATCTGCAGGCAGCAGGAAATTAGGAATTTCTTTTTAATGCCATTCACTCATGCTTATGTTTGTGTGCTTGTCCCAAGAGAAGTACAAGCTGGAAGCCATGCAGCGTTTCTGTGGGGATCTGCGGGTCTTGGCTGCCTCTGAAAGGATGACAGCACCACAGCTAGCTTGGAAAACAAGGCTCGAATTCGAATAGAGCAAGTTTACCGAGCTATGAGCATGAAGATGCCTGCGGGTTGCATCTGCTGCTTCTGCAAGGATCACAGCCCCACTTCGTCCTTGAAATTTTTTTAACAATTGCCACAAATCAATGAGCACGATGTTTGGAAGAATGAACAGCAGGACTTAAGACCACGCACGTCTCCCAGGAGTTTGCGCAGCTTGGCGACATTCAGGTTGCGCAGGATCTCCACGGCGATGGTTTGCTTTAGCCTGGATTCCTCCCTTCTCCTGTTCTTGACGTAGAGGCTGATCGCAGTGACCGACAGCACCGCACAGCTGAGGAAGCCCAGCAGGAATTCATCAAAGCCCATCGGGGACGCGACGCCTGCGTGCACACAGCAATCGGGCACCCTCCTCTCCTATATTAACGAAATGTCCCCTGCACCTGACCTTCTGTACAACCCGCATGTCACAGTCAGTAGTTTAGTTGTGGTATAGGTGGAAGATTCGCTGTAGACATTCCGAGGAAGGATCCCCAAAGCACCGTGCACCAGTTTTCTTAAGGACACTGTCTCAGTCCAAATTGCTTCGCTTGTTTTTTCTTCTAATTTCAGAGGACATGAAGTCCACCTGTATTGATATTAAGTCCTATAGTGGACGCAGCCGAGCCCTTGAGGCGACCGGATGCTGCTGACGCATGGCACAGAAGTGTCCACTCGTCAGACACCAGCTAGGACGGCGCTGCCACGGACGCTGCGTCATGTTTTCGTGGTTTGAGAGATACTATTTCATCAAATTGAATGCGTCGCAAACAGAAGGTGCAGAATAGAGCGCTGTCTATTTGCGGTTACTGTTTGTGGGTGGCCCGCTCCTAATCAGGACACTGTAAATGTCAAGCTCCAAGCATCGAGGTGGACAGCTCGCTTCGAAAAGTTGTACACCCAGCGAAAGAACGTCCTTCTCTAATATAACTTTGCAGGTGTTGGCTACCTTAAGGTCAGTCAAAAGTCACTTCGTCAATAAGCGGGTTCGAGCTGAAAATCCCTCTGGTTCAGCACCTTTTTTACTCGGCATCTCATGGGGTTTGTCGACAGCGTGCGAGAATTCGGGAGTGAGTGCATCCTTCAATAAACACAGCCTCGGTTCAGTCTTGGAGACCTGTCGCCATTATTGCCATACTTATGTAAACAGCTCTTCCTGATGCTTTTCATGTTTCTCCAGGTACCATTCTCTGCCAAAACTCCTCCGACGGAAATCTATCAGCAATCTCAGGTGACGGCATGACGGAAGCACTTGGTGCTAGCAGTGCATTCAGACAGAAGCTGCTGGAGGCAACCCACAGAAATGCACCTTTCTATGATACTGAGCCGCACGCGAGCAATGATTTCATTTTTGCTGCTCCAGGCAGTACCGCTCCTGCTGATGAGCTCAGGAAGCTCAAGCAGAGGGATTCTTAGCAGGTGCCTTTGATGCACTGAAGGAAAGCTTTACGAAGGAGCTCAAACTGCCTCAAAACGAGCGAGACAAAGAGTTTCTGAGTGCAGTCACCACGCTGCTGGCAGCTCAGACTGGACTGCAAGAATGAGCTACTCAGCCGTAAATGTACGTCCTACCATGTGTATCTTATTTTGTCTGCACAGAGATATACATACTCTTTTACAGGTTTAAGAATACTGTGAGGCAACTGAATATGGCAGAGCATCGCACTGGTTGGCAAGATAACACCGAGTTTCGGGAACAGCAGTGTCTTCCAAGGGTGACATTAGTTGATTTATTCACTGACACAAGGTGCAATTATGGAGAGGTAATAATAATTCATACATCAGTATTAAGCAGTGACAAATCAGTCAACAATCCCTTCTGCACATGAGTGATCGCTCTTAAAATGCTGCTTCTCTGCGCGCAGATCACAAGAAGGAGACAGGCCAGAAGGTCACGCTCTACCTGCCGAAGGGTGGATCACAGGGCTACAGAAAGATCCCTTCTGGAGCGTGCAAGCAACGCAGGCCTGGACAGAGTCTGCGCCGCGCTCGGCTGCGCAGCCGTAAGGCAGCTGGCAGCTGGCGAGCAGCTGCCGGCACCTGCCGCGGCCGCTGACATAGCAGCTGTGCCTGCTGCAACTGCCTGAATGACAAAGGCCGCTATGTGCTCCTGCCGTTTGCCTAGAACTTGCAAGGATCTACCAATGGCCACCACGGGTTCAAAAGAACACGATAAGCTACGGCAGCTGTGGCGCAAAGAAAGTGTCAATGCTACTATCTTGATGCAATGCGATAAATATTTAAGTGTCTGTGGGGCAACTAAGCATGGTATACCTATCCATGGGAAGGTTTCAAAGATCAACCAAAACCTTCAAAACTTGAATTTCAGGGCTGGCGATGTGCGCATTGTGTGCTGCCCCTTTTTGGTCAACCATGTATTTGGCTTTCTGGATGTTCTGAGGCTTCTGCTCGTATCGGATTCCGAGGCGTCAGATCATTGCAATGTTGTTCTGATGCTTTGTAAAAAAAAGGGCTACCACTGATGGGCGTAATTTTTGTCCCACAAATGCAAGTGCTAGCCTGCTGCCTGTACAGCTGATTCGTATTGATTGCAAATTTGGTCAATTATATCCACTCCAGAGCAGAAGCACCCACATTCACGGTCGTCATGGATTCACGTGCGCGCCATTTGTGACGTCAAGTCACGTGTTGGGCAGGTCAATAACGTTGATCAGGACGTCCGTGCTTCAATATCAGATATGCAAGCATTGCTTGGAAAGAATTGTGATTTACACACGGTAAAGCCTCTTTAATGTGTCTTTTCCCGCTCCTGCTTAAATTCTTCACGACCCATTATTTTCTTCTTTTATTTCTTTTGAAAACCAAGTTGACTTTATTCGTTCGGCAGGTTCAAGACATATCTGGGTTGGCGTAAATCTGTCAGCACAGATGGCCCTCCTCGCACCCTCACGAGCTGTACTGCTTCCGTGCCAACGAGCCGTGCGTTTCCAGTTTCCTCACTCTGGTGCTCTTCTGTTGCCTTGTTTACGGCGTTTGCTGCACGCAAGCAAGCGAGCGAGCGAGCTTAATCTGTATCCGTGATATAAACAGGCACGGTCACATCTGGGCGCCCGCTACTCTGCAATAGCAGCCTCGTCAGTCGCTTGGAGCTCAGGTACCTATCGATTATTTTAAAGAAGGGGAACTAAGAAGTGTACACGTCTGCCGGTGGGTATTTTTTTGTACGCGATTGAAAGGGGTTTGGGCATCTTCGCAGGCAGCAGGGCCATATCAAGCACTCCTAGTGACGAACTCAGCGTACTCAAGAAACGTCAATGGAGACAGTCTACCATGCTGAATATTCTCAAGGACAAATTCGTGGAGGAGCTTCAGCTACCTTCAGATGAGAGGGACAAAGAATTTGTGAGAGGAGTCACTTTGCTGCTGGCAGAGCAGACTGGGCTCCAGTCACTCATCCTCTCCCTTGGCAAAGAAAGTGAGTCTTGCAGCCTGTCTTTGCTCATGGCACAAACGTCAGTATCCTGTGAAGAATTATTTACCTTTATAAGTAATACAATTACAGAAGAACGTTAACCTGCATCATAGAGTGGCATACAATTCACCTCTGAAGTCTTTTTGTCATATTCAAAGCTCGCACCATGATATGGCCATCATGCTAGATGATGCATGATTTGATTGGCTTGAAATACAAAAGCTGACAGCAGATTGCTTCTGCAGCTGCAGGCGACAGACCGGCTGCGACGCAGAGCTCGACAAGCAGAGCTTCAGTGACACTCTATGTGCAGAAGCGCACTGCGGAGGAGGGATCACAGGAATACAGCGAGGTCAATTTGGAGGCAGAAAGCTCCGCCGTTCTCGAAGAAGTCTGCGCCATGCTCGACTGCACCGCTGTCATACCCCTGGCAGCTGCCGAGCAACTGCCGGCACATGCCGCGCTTGCTGACATGGAGGCTTTCTACGCCTTGAAGGGGCAATTCACATTCACTGATGGCGGTCGCTATATCCTTGAAAATGATGTGGACGACTCCATTGATTCTGGCTCATCACCTGCCAGCGGCATTGAGCAAGGCAACAGCCTTGAAGCTGTCTTCGCCGCTCCTCAGGTGAGAGGCCTTTAAATCAAATCTTGGGCACACAATGGTCATTCAATGACATAGCCTAACACAATGTTGATGATTATTTGAGCGCTCGCGACAGTCTTACAGGGCTTTTCTGTAAGCTGATAGCAGCATTCGGTGAATATAGCCAATATTCACAGCGGCCTTGTTTTGCAGGTGACCATCAGGGCACCAATGGATTCGTGGTGGATGGCTGAACAAGTCTCAGTCATGAATGCAGAGATAGAGAAGACTCTGCTAGAGGCAACAAACAACCGCGAGAGAGCCGTTGCCATTCTTCAAGGATATGGTTACAAGGGTGCTGCATCCCTAGAGACGGATCCCCAATACAAATTCTACGGGGAGGTACTCCAGGATCTGGCAGTTGCCGAAGATGTTGTTCTTGTCGTGATATCCGAGTGGCATCAACGCTCTGATGCCCGTTCCTCTGGAAACGAGATTCATCCGTTTAACGCACAAACGTTGCAGTGGAACATGCAGAACATAAGGTACGCAAAGCTCTGCTACTGTTGACCACGCAACCCAAGGACTGCCATTACAGTATGATTGCTTCAATTTTGTTCTGCCTATTCCACGTTGTCACTCGAGTGGAGCTATTTTTCACACTGTTGTACTAACGGTACCGTGTACAGGGAATTGATGGATCTGGATGTTCCGGCAGTGTCCATGCTGAGGGGCAAACAAGTGTATGGGGCGCTGGTGGGGATATGCCTGCCTACCCGGGCGTGTTATATCAAAGAGCTGAAGGAAATATGTGACGAGAATGGGTTTGCTGTTTGGCTGCAGAATGGGTGTTTCATACAGGTAGAGCCTTTGTCACATTCTTTGCTAATTTTCCTTAATCTCCTGGAGTATTCTGTTGTCTTGATGGCATGGATTGACTCTTTGGGTGCTGCCGTTGGACAGGGAACACTACCCATAGCACCGCTTTCAAAGTGACCAGAAAGCCACAGAGCAAGGGTGTGCCGCAGATTGCCACCTGTCAGATGCGAGGTTGTCATGTGACTTTGGTGCTTAGTTAAGATCAAAGCGCAGAAGCATACAGCTCATTGTATATGGGAAAAGTAACACCGTCATATCATCATGGACGGTCTCCACCATGAACAAGCAATGAGAATGCGCGAGGAGATGTACTAAATACAAATATTTAGTAAGGTGCCAGCAAGGTTTCTGGTGAAGCTTCCCGGAAGGCACCTTTTAGGAAGATGCCAAGTGTGATGAGTTACACACCCGATGAGTTACACACCCGACCTTCAAGTCGTCATTATATTATAATGTGTATATACCTTGTGGGTCGCCATCTCAGATGGTCTGAGAAGGTCACTGCTGCGGCTCAAATATAATCTCAAATATATGATAGGGCTAAGCTGTAAAGAAACTGCAGCAACAGAAAGATCAGATGATTCTTGTGAAATACGGCAATGATCTCAGGTGTTGACCAAGTACGCCCCAGCCACTCCGGTGACACCTGGAACCTTGACAGATAGAATGGAGCCCCAGAGCTCCGATGCACCCTCGCCCTTCTCAACGCGCGTTGTCACAAACAGCTGATCCAAGTCTGGACCCCCAAAGGTGCATGCCAGGGGCTTCTTCACAGGCAGCTCCACCTGTGCATGCATTCCAAGACATTCATCAACAGGCCAGAGGTGTTGAGATGTGACAAAGCCCAGTCAGCTGACCATTAAGTTCCCATCTGGAACCAAGTGCCCGTTCCCTGGGATATTTGTCAGCAGCGTGCATGTGAGCTGGCGCTATCGAGCCAAGCAGACAGTATAGTACGTTCTTGAGTTTCCTCGCAGCCGCTACACACTCCTCTGAGCTGAAAGTACGGATCTTCCAGTCGCTGCCCGAAGTACGCGGCATTGAAAAATGCCTTTGGCGCACCTTTCGCTTCAGCTCCCCAGTAGCAGGGTCATAGCAGCCCAGCGCAGACCCCTCCGGAAGAGCCACCCACAGATTTCCATCCCTGCAAATCCCAAAAGGCCGGCTCGTCAGGAAAATACCTCATTTGCCTTTTATTTCAAAGAAGCATGAGGCGTTGGTATTTCACAGGTGCCACACCACGGAGTGGGATGGGTGCGCCTGCTCGGCATCTATAGATGCACCCAAACCTTAGCATCCGTGCATGTCCAAGACCCCAGGCATATGGAGGTCAGCACACATCATCAACCCCAGGAGATCCCAAACATCTTCCAATTCTGGCAAAACCGCAAATGGCAGCCCCCAATTGTGTACTGAAAGATTGCTCGCACCGGTCGATGGTCATGCCATCTGGGATGCCGACCTCTTGTGGCACTTTCACGATGCATCGCCCCTGCAGCTTCCCATCCGCCCCCTTCACTGGCACGCCGGCCTCGTTTGTGTCATACGCCGATATAGTTCCTGCACCCGACACAACCAGGCACCTCTATGGGTGCAACATGCAGAAATTGGTGTGGGGTAGGTTCAGCCTAGCTCAGCTGAGAGCTGGACTAGCCTTGAGCTCTTCAGGCGCTTCTTTCAGCAGCTGAAGGATTGCTGCCCGTTGATGTGCAGTATGCGATGAGCAGTATTGCAGGCTTCCAAACCTTACAAAAAGGACAAGATATGCTAGCGCTTTGTTTGCAAGGGGAGAGAAGGGCTGGTGCCTGCATAGGTGTCGACAAAGTACATGGTCCGCCGGGCAGTGTCCCAGGCCATGCCATTGGGCAGGCCCACTGCCTCAGGCCCCATCAGATCCTCCAGCTCCCCAGTCTTCACATCCGCCCTGCGACAGCGCACACTCAAAGCTCAGAAGCTTAATCCCTGGGGAGTCAGAGTTTCATTTGCAGCAGCAATCTTCGTGCGCTGCTGCAACTCCCGCAAGTCCATTCTGATTCGGGTGGCTTCTCAAGGATATGTACACAATGCATTGAACAATGCTGCGCACGATTTGGGGTGAAGCTCCAATCACGTTTTTGCTGGGCTGCAGGCAGCCTTTGCTTCCCTTCAGCTGCCTGAGAACCTCAACTGTGGCCCAAAGAAATAGCAGCAGATTTCATCATTTCAAATTGTCGTTTCTGAGCAGATGCATCTTTCCTAGAAAGGGAGCAGGAAGCAGACCTGTAGAGTCTGCCGGGCTCTCCATTGCGCCAGCTGGCATGCATCCTGCCAACGATGAAGGCACCCCCAGGCGACCCCTTTCCATCGTTGAACCGCATGCTGTCCACGCCATGATCCTCTGGGACTGTCAGCAACGGCTTCCCGAAGGTCTTGGCTTGCACATCCACCGGAACGATCGTCCTGAGCAAGCATGCCCTCAGTGTTGTTGGCATGCGTTGAAAATCTAGAATATCCGCTGGGCAATCTGGAAGATGGTTCTTTATGCCATGAATCTTGGGTTGATAAAGCGAAACGCCGTGGCGCTGTTCATGAAGGTCTGAACGGGGCTGTCTCTGACCTTTGCATTGCAGCCAAAATGGTGTTCGTGTCTGCTGTGAGGGCGATCGTTCCAACCATTTCAAGGGCATCGATCACAACATGATTCTTGGTCGTGCTATCCCAGTACTGGATGTTTTTCGAGTTGATGTCCACGAAGTACAGTCTTTGAATCCTGGCATCCCAAGTCGGTGATTCTCCCAAGTCTGTCTTTGCATCTACAACAACCTCAATCTGCACATTTTCTCCCATCATGACAACAGAATTTGTACGAAGCGGCCAAAGGAGGACCTTTCCGATTTCACAAGGCCAATGGAAGGGAATAGAAGCGTCAGATTAAACTTACAAACCAGGGAATAGCTGCTTGGAGATCAATCTCAAATCTGTACACAAAATTCAGGATCTGAATGGGGTGTTGATTGCTGGTAATGTCGCAGTTCTGGGCTCTGGATGAGGATTCCTGACTTGAGGCATCCAGGAGTCGAGGTGGCAGGTGCACGGCAGCTTCGTCACCGGCACAAGATGTCGGAGACAATTTCTTGCCAGAGCTTGGTCCTGAAGAAATTCAGCATTCCACAGGAACCTAGAACAATCATTTACACAAACAATTACAAGAGACAATCAATCCAACAGAGAACGCGGTGCCGGATTCTTAGTGGCCGGCAATGCAGAATCTTGATGGTGACCTGAAAGAAGCTTTTCTGAAGACACTCTGCGGCAGCTTCAGGGAAAGAAAGGAAACTATAGACAAGGTATTTGTGGAAGACGCCACCTTCTGGTAAGTATCAAACATCTCATTGAAGAGTGCACGTCCACTAATCACTGTTCGTTGTTTGCTAATAGCAGAAGCTACGGACAGACGATGAATATATTAATGTGTTCAGGACTCGTGTGCAGGCATATATTCCACAATGCTTTTGGGAGGAAAAATATCCACGGCATTTACCAGGTGCTGGTCTCTGCAAGCTCAAAGAAATAGTCATCGCCTGACTTGTCTACGCCGCTTTGAATTTCAGATACTTGAATTTTGCCTTACAGTTCTGTTTATTTGCAGCTTTGGGCATGCACAAATTACCCACCACTGGGAATCGAGTTCGTCCGCATAGGTTCGGCCTTCTGCCTTGCTTTGTTGTTGCTCTGGCGCTGCTAGTTCTTTCAACCATCAGCGATTCAGAAAACCTGACTTGCGAGCCTTGCGAGCAACGGATTCTAACAACTACTTGGCTCTGTGCTGCAGTGGCTGATGAGAGGGACAATGTGGTTCTCGTGGACCTGTTAGAGTACTGCAAGTGCGCGCTCAGCACCTGAAACTCTCACAAACTCCTCATGCCATCTTGTCATGCAAAGTGTCCGCATCAACGCCTGCAATGAATGCCAGACTGGGAGCTGTAACTCCTGCAGATTCTCATCATTCCATGCTGGCCTGACATAAGTTTGATTGCGTGTGCTCTCACGCATCGGTCGGGCACATCGTGAATGCGCCTGCCGCATCAGTCTTGTATTGTCGCTGTACGACAAGTGACTGGCCCCGGCTGGCGGGGGCCGGTATAAGTACTGAGCGTTGTGTCTTGCGAGTCCATCAAGGGATTTTGGCAGCCTGTACCTGCAGCTTGTCTGCAGACGCACCTTGCCTCAATGGATTTAATAAAATTAACAATGCACAAATGATCGTGTGCTGCAGTGTGTATCCGCTACCACCCTGGACTTTCTTTGGCGGCCCCACCATGCGCCTGCATGTCATCCTCAGCCTTGTGGACACCCCTGCAGGAAAGAAGATAGAATACCAGGTCAGCTTCTTCCTGAACAAAGCACTTGACAGGCTGCTATGTGAGTAAAATGAATCTCAGCCTGTGAGATGACAGGCAGGATCTGAGCTGCAGACATACTGGCAAAAAATTTGAGAAAGCACAAGACACCACATACTGCTGTACTTATGATGTGGTACAACGAAGTAGGCAGTGTAGAGCCCCAGCAAAGCTATTCAGGAACTGTGGTGGTGTGTGTTCAGGAGGACCACAGCATGTGGATGGAGTCATTGCTGTTCCACACGCTGCCAGCCCCTGTCGGCCAGTTCCTGCACAACTACACCATGCCCTTCATCGGTCAGCTCCCCAGGCATTGAGTTTGCTGCTGGCTGTTGCTGCATGGCTGTGCTGTAATCTTCTTCCTCTACTTGCTGCACAGAAGCTGACCTTACCCTCCTGAGTAGCTTGATTGCTCCTGTGCGCGCGACTCTGATCGGTTGGTCCGCATGCAGGAAATTTGGTGGCCTCGCTGGGCAACAAGTTCTTCGAGTCGGAACAGACCCACATCCCCAAGGTGCACACTGGCATCATGTATCCTCTAAGCTCCAATTTGGAGCACCACTTTAGCCCTGCTGAAGCTGTAGCTGCCGTGTCTTGGTGGGTGATCATGCAAGGGACATACATGTTCTTCTGGAATACAACAACCTGCAGCTATCATGGTGTGCGCCCATACACATGGTATGTGCACCGCACTGTTGTGCTGACATGGCACACTGATGTCGCGCGCTGAAACTGGCATGCTGAGCTGGCGTGATGACGTGGCAGGAGGTGGACATGCAGAGGGTGGATGGCGAGGTGGGCGTATCGGGGCTGACGGAAGTGCGCGCTGATCTCGGGCGCGCAATCAGCGCCATGTTTGCCCGCGGCAGCAGCGCAGCACAGCGCAAGGCGCTCATCGATCGCCTCTATGCCCCGGTGGGATTCTGTCCTTTTCTAACGTATTCTCTCGGAAGTGTGCTGTGGCTGGGCTAGTCGCTGATGAGGGTCAGAGCTGTAGGCCGTGCCGCACAGTTCCCACACAGATTCTCTAGGGAGGTAGATTTGGTGTCTTGCTGCAGTTGATAAAGTCTCAGTATAGGCAAAATTGACGCTTGCAGGCCAGGTGACAAAAACCATAAAAGAATGGGGGCAGTATGCTTGATGAGTGGCAGATGATGGGTGCAGGATGCGCTGGTTTGGAACATAATGTACACGGTGAGGGGCCGGCGCGCCATTTTCGGCGCTGTCAACCTGTGGTGCTCCCTCAACAACATCGACGTCAAGATCAACCGCATCGGTGCGCCGCTCATTTCAGTTGATATTCACATCTTGCCATCCGGCCCGCTTGCAGATATTTCACGTCCGAATGACGTCCTGGCTGCCTTGCAAGCAGATCCATGAATATCTGGCCGCAGAGACCCCTGCTCACATGCGCAGCAGGGTTCTCTAGGGGTAATTAACATATTAATTGTAATTATATACCCCTAGGTTCTCCCTCGCTCACATGCTAGGGCCTACACTGTGTAGTGGCCGTGCCTCTCATGCTTAACGCTGTACTCACTGCCAAGAGTGCCAAGAAAGGCAAGACGTCAACCAAGCACTTGTGGGCGTTGAAGTCATGCCCTGCAGTGCAGTGCCTCACATGTCAAGACTGCGTCTGTTTCCAGGATTTGGAGGTGAGGCAAGGTATCAGCAACACATGATGGGGACCATGAAATTGAGAATGACAAGTAAGAGTGACTAATATGTGTGCGCTGCAGTGCCCTGTGGCGACACTGTGCTGGTGGACGTGGCACAGGAGGTGAAGCCGAGGTACTGGCCGGCCTTGATGCCCGCTTATGTAATCTGGAACCACATCGTCCTCACCCTTGCCGACTCCCCTGACGGGTGCGCGCAACCACCCTCTATACCCCTTTGCCTTTATCCTAGACTAAGTTTGAGAAGTGTCGGATAGTGGGACTCGCTTGGCTGCTACTACTGATACTAACAGGAAGCGTGACAGCTGCCTCCAGCATTTTACTTCATGCCTGCTCTTCATGCTGCACTTCTTGTCAATGAAAAAAGAGAGAGAGAAACATTACATTGTGCCAGCCAAGAAGGCTGATAAGATGTCCACTTTATATCACCATTATGAACTCGGTCTAATGAGAGTCTGGTGACTGAGCCACCTGTACGAGATCGTCTTGCCACATGAACTGACGCTTGGTGGTGATATTGGGCCTAAACAGGCTGTCATACCTAGCAATGGATCTGCCGCGTGCACGCACCTTGCTAGTGTGTGCCTGTACAAGACCAACATTTGACATGTGCTAGTTTGCATGCTTCTGGCTTGCTGGAGTGCGTGGTACTTGCATTCCTGCAGTTTGTGTCCTCTGATTGATCAGATAATTTCCCCAGGCTCATCTGGATCGGAAATGCTCACACGCAGCATATGTGGTGGCTGCAGGGGCAAGGTGATCCAAAGGCATGAGAATCACCCAATGGGCACAGAAGCAACGCTGATCTACAACCTTGGACCCATCTCCTGGATCATCAATCTGATCCGCCGCTTCATGGGCGTCGCCTTTGGCATCGTCGGCCAAGTCATCTATCTCATTCTCAACTTCCTGCTCAATCAGGTGCCCCCCAACTCTTCATGATGTTTTCAAAGCTCTGCGTGAGCGCAGACAAGAGGCGATTTCTTGCCATTGTGCGCACAGAAATGTGCTGCAAAATATCTCTGAGCTGTTTTGAGAGCGTTGCAGTCCTCCTGCGCTCTGCGGGCCTCTTTTTGTCATGTAAACATCTCGGCTTTGTTGTTGTGGATTTCTTGTACTGTTGGGCATCCAAGCTGCTTTTAAAGGGGCGTCAAAATGAGCCTGGAATCCAGGACAGGTGCTGTACAAAGGGAGGCCTGCTTCTGTGAGCCTGACAAACTTCCTCTCTGCACTCGCAGAAGGAGATGGAGCAGCAGCTGTCGGACATGCCACGAGAATTTGAGCCGCCACACGCGCACAAGTACAGCCATGTAAACTGAAGCACCATGCCATTGATGGGGTCCGCATGCAGACAAAGTGTGTGTGGATGTGGACCGAAGTACTTAATTATAGTGAGAGACGTGAAGCTAAAGCAACTCTTTTGGTAGGCGGATGCATAACTTTACGGCACTGAGATAATCTCAGCACGCCCATATTGGCTCACCTGGCAGATCAATGTGCAGATGCGGTCTTTCCTGCGGCTCTGCTAGTGCATGTCTGAAGCATCAGAGCACATCTAGTGAGATGGTAGGCACAGTTATGTATAATTCCTCTGTAGATGAAAGGCATACTACTGGCATTGCATAAAGTGCAGGAGTGCAGCAGGATAAATAGTCGTTGGGTGGGGCACGAGAGAATGACTTACCACCGTAGCGGTCGACCGGTCATGCCCGTGGTATTCAATTGCACAAACCAATTCTAATACCCTTGGTAAAGACACTCAGTCTGGGAATAAATAAAATTGGAAGTCCAAGTCAAGTGGAAGTCTGACATCCATTCCTTTTCAGACAAACTTGTTGGGGTGGAGGACAAGAAGATTGGCCAAAAAAGAAGGAAGAGAAAAAGGTTGATTGGCCGCTGCCGGATTTGAACCGGCTCCTTCTACTTCTTTTGTGGTGGAAGCAACACCCAACGCCTTTGTCTGAACCCGAAGATGAGGCTGAGCGGCCATCTGATGTCTAGAGGGCAGGTCGACGCATCCATATAACCTCGACTTCCTCCAAAGTGGAGTTTTGGCACTTGCAGGTATCTCGAAAGTTTCAAAAAAGCATCTCGGCAAACGATGCCCTGCTTCTACGATTGAGGCGGTGGAAATCTCATGCGAATATACTTATTCACACCTGATTTCCGCCGATCTTAAGGTCTGCAGAACCAGACAGTGGAGTGTATTGATGTAAGCAGTTGGAGGCTTGACACAAAGCACGGACACATAGAAACTTCGTTCGTTTTGAGCTTGCCATACGAGTCCAAGTGACTTCCAGGTTTCCCGAGCTGCTTCATCGCTCGTCGATCATTACATTAATGGCAAAGGTGCGTTGAGGATTCTTTTCCCTCAGTGTGTATTCTAGTGGCTGAGCAGATGTGGCTTTAAAAGAATAATGGGGGCAGATTTGGGGCCTTCAAAAGGTGTTTGGATGTCTGCTTTGGAAGCCACAAACCGGCTTTGGAAACACAATTCACATCTTTGCGAAACACATATTGCCCACTTTCAGCTCTTTGCCCCCAACACCACCACTTTGAGCCAAAAAGATCTTGAAAATGATACTTCAGCCAATTTGTGGCTTCAGAAAATTTGTTGGAAGGCATCCTTCAAGCCATATTGGCTGTCAGCCAAGATTTGTTGAAGAACGTACTGTCACGCCCAAACCTCATGAGTGCCAAACAGTTCTAGACACATGTCTGCTCAATGCGCAGGTTCCCACCATGGTCAGATGCTTGATCGCGCAGATGGCCCTGATGTCACTGCTGGCTGTATCTGCCCATACTAACAATCCATTCGGCAGCAAAGCAGAAGCTGAGGCTGGCAACATGAGGGGCGGAACGGCCTTGACACCGTCACACCTTAGCGGGCTTGGCAGCTCACAGGAGCTCTTAATAGAGACGGTCTGCGGCAACATGCAGGACGAGTATGGAAACATATACTACGGCTGCCGACAGAAACTCTCAGATAAAGAGGCAAACACATGTGAGCCTTTCTTCTTGGGTACAGATTTCCTGACATCAATGATCAGACGATCCATGTGGCCATGATGAAGAACAAGCGGAGGCATCCATGATGGGAATGGCAGTGCAGCAGCGTCTTGCCACGGATCATCAAGTGGTGCAACCCATTGATGGTCTGTGTGGCTGAGATGCAGTGATGATTGTGAGTGCATCCACATTAATCGGCCTGGCTATCCTTGGTTTTTTGGTCTCCTGCGCGCTCCAACGCTGCCGCAGAACCAACCGCGAGGACATTGCAGAAATGGTCCCGCCACCTGCAGGTAAGTTCTTTCTACATAACACCACAGGTCCTTGCGGGAGTTTGGACGTGCTTGCTTCTGTGAGATTGTCATCATCGTCACAAAGGCTTTTTGAAAACCACTTGATTGACATGCCTTAAGCTGCCAGCTGAAGCAGTGGTTGAAAAAGCTGTAGGACAGTACGTGTTGCTACTAGCTGCTAGAAGCACCACCTGCTATTACTTAAATTCAGGAGCCGCAAGATGAATGAGAATAATATTGGAGGGATCTTTCAAAATCGCCATAGTGGTGTTGACAGCATCGTACGTGTACCAACTTATGCATCACACTGCGCTGTTGTGACCTGCAGGCGATCCAGTATAGTCGAACAAACACCATCAGCCGGCAAGGATCCCAGTTGATCATGCAAGATGCTGGGCCTTACAAGACTCTTGGAAGGCCCAGAAATGCTCCAAGTACCATTCAACTAATTTGGTGGCCCCGGCTGGCGGAGGGCGGTATAAATACTGAGCACAGTACCCATGGTTGTTGGGGTTTTGCTTGGATCTGGCGAGTCCAAAAGGGGTAGGATTGTGGCAGCCTAAAATGCAGCTTGTCTGCAGGTCGCACAATGCCTCGTGGCAGGTAAGGCGTGTGACAACGAAAACTTTCGCTGTAATTTGATCGCCCCGCCAAAGAACCGGCATGCTGGTTAATGTTATAAACGTGGATGCTAGAGTCATCATACGATTCCAGATAAGAAACATGGCATGGCCGCTAGCCTGTAACCTGGCCCAAATTTGAAAGTTCCGTAAGGGCCCTTCAACCTGTTGATCAAATGCACCAGTCTGTTCTACATGGCATGCAGTAGGAGCACTAGGGTGTCACCAGCTGAGGCATCCAAAGGCCATGGGGTCATCAATGATAATCACCTTTTACTCAGACCAGCGTTTGGGATTTGGGGTATTACAGTGGTGCGGTGAAGAGCATGCCCGCCACTGTCTTTGTATTGCACAAACCTAATCAATGACCTGGGCAATAAGCTCATTGCTGAAAACCAAAACTTTGAAAGGTCAGGGGGGTAAAGAAGGAGGGTCTGCCAGCCAATGTTTTCAAGGCAACTTTTGTGGAATTGCTGCACGTGACGTAGAGGGGCAAAAACGATGAGAGTATGGAACAAATGGCCGCTGCCGGATTTGAACCGGCTACTTCTACTTCTCTTGTGGTGGAAGCAACACCCAACGCCTTTATCTGTGCTCGAAAGGGACAAGGATGCGCGGCCATTTGATGTTCGAGTGCAGGCTGAGTCAACAAAAGATCCTTTGCTTTCTGCTATCAAAATATCAGAGAGACTCTGAGAGGTGCCCTCTGTCACAACGCTCTGAGTTGGACGAGCCGGAAGCGTCGTCTTATTGATGGCCGTCTTTTCTATTCTCCTTCATGTTACTGACAAATATGAAGCATCAAGGACTCTTTCCCCAAAGTGCCGTGGTGGCAGCTACCAAGGAATCTTGGAAGCTTCCTGAAGGAATCTTTGTACCAGCACCCATTACTTTGCTTCAGCGAATACAGCTCAGTCAAACATAACTAATGGTTTCACTTGATTTCGTTAGACCTGCAGACCCAGGATATTGACGTATATCGCAATACAGAATCGCAAGGCTTGAGCCAAAGCAACGACAGACGGCGGAGGCATCGTTCGTCTTGTGGTGTTAAATATCAAAGAGCTTAAGGGACCTGCAAGTTTACTTGTTGCGTGTTACAGAGCTGCTACGTCGCTCATTCGTTCAATATCCTTAATGACAAAGGTACTCATCCTGTGACACCGCTTTGTCGGGCAGGCTGTGCGTCATCGCAAGTTTGGAACACCTGTGATCACGGTGGCAATGAGCGCAGGTTGCCAGCCGAATTTCTGGGTTCTGGATTGCGCTGACCCTGATCGTAGTGTTGGCTGCATATGCCGATGCATCCCCGTTTGACCAGGAGGCTCCAGCTAAGGCTGGGGACGTGAGTGACAGAATGGACCTGACGAGTTCACGCCTGAGGAATTTTGGCAGCTCACGGAAGCTCTTAACGGAGGTACACTGCGGTTGGTATACGGACGACTGGTCTGGATGCATTTACTACGCTTGCCACAAAGACGTTGACAAAAAAGCAGCGAAGATATGTAAGCATGATCCCTGCCAACAGGATTTACATCAAACATGAAGCACGCACCCACCGTTTAATCAACGAAGCTGCACAGTGCATGCAGGAGCAAAGATTTGGTCTTGCCACTGATTCCCCTAATTATTCTGATTCTCTGTGTGGCTGGAGTGCAGGGTTCATTGTGATTGAGTCAATAATTGGATCTATACTTTTATGTTCGGTGCTCTGCGGCATCTGTCACTGCTGCCGCAAGCGCATGCGCGAACGCAAGGCCGAGATTGCAGCGCCACCCACAAGCACCACTGGTGAGTACTCCCCAAGGAAGATCACAAATCGTCACAAACTCAGTGTGCTGGCACCCGTGAGATCAGTATCACCCTCACAGATGCTTCCTGGAGATCCTCACAAATATCCTGTCTCAACCCTGACTCTCAAGGTGCTCCTATAAAAAGCTGTGACCTGCAATCTCTTGACAGTGCCACAAGTGCTGTAGTGTGGGGGATGGCACTTTTATGACAGCTTCAAGTGCAACCATGTTGGGCCGTTGTCCTCTGCAGGCAATTTGGTGTAGGCGAGCTGGGACTGTCTGCTGGCAGGGACCCACCGGCACTCAATCATGCCGCATGCTGATGTAAGCAGCCTGACAGAAAGGGTTCAAACCACCGTGCGACAAGTACTACTGTACTCCAGGCCCTGTAGATCTAGACTGATCCTGCCGCTCAGGAATGGCCAGGCTGCTATCAAGTGTAAGAGTCTGTGGTGACGGAATCGATAGTAGTATAGGAATGATGTGGGGCCGTTTTGCAACTTAATAGGTGCACCCATGTGGGCTAGCCATGTGTACAAGCGCTTGTGCAAGCTTGTGCAAGCTTGCGCTAAATCGGGACCCTGCAGGCTGACTGATTGAGCAGTCAGCAGCTACATCTGCAGCCTGCCTTTGCCAATTCTGATTGCATTTCACAGCCCAAGGGTGCCTGCTTGTAACAGTCTGACTTTCTTTTGTCCAAGGGGTGTATATGGGGTTTTGGGGGTGAACCCTTGCACCCCAAGACGCACCGGCTGACACTCTGCTTACCTTACGCATTACAGACACAATCTCAAGTCAACTGGCTGAGTCTCTACCTGGTAAAAGATTCGCATCGCATAACAGTGTTGACGCTTCTACAGCTGTAGTGTGCCTGCCTCAATATCAGACGATCCCCTGTTCGATGCTTTGCAGTTGCAGGCACGCCTGACAGCAGGGCAATCAGAAATTCGTTCTCTTCAATGAACTCAAGACTGACATAGGCATTGAAGACACTATCGTGCGGTACAATTCTTTATAATGTCTGATCTTCTGAAAATGAAACGCTGACGATGTGAGAAGCATGGGGCGTTTTTAGTCAGATTTGTAAGCGCGTGGCAGGAGCGGTATGTATAATATCGGCAGCGTATAAAACGGATCCAATCAGTGATAAGATGGCGACCCGCAGTAGGGGATCCCAACAGTGGGGTGGCAGCCATGAGTTCATCATCACCAGGCAAGTATGGACAATTTGTGGCTCTGCAAATGCCTGAACTTCCTGAAACTAGTATTCACCTGCACTGTGAATCTAAATATATTATCAAGCGTGTACAGGTCTTCTGTAAAATGGTTTAACGCTTTTCCACCTGGCAAAGCTCTCCTGCTTGATGCAGCGCCACAGTCTTAATAAATAAATCTTGAGTAGCAAATATTTGCACGAATGATGTCTTCGGTCCCATGGATGCACAGGAAGTTGCTGTGCTGTTTTGTGAACGTCTCCTTCTTTCTTGCTTTCTTGCATCGGGTTTTCAAGGATCATGAAGTGTGGCCTGTGTGGCAGGGTGGAGAACGGAGGCAGAGGGGGCGTGCGGGCGTCCAGCAGAACGCAGCGAGTGCTGCAGAATTGGTGTCGAAACTGGAAGAACTACACCGTTGCCTTCATTACGCTGGCAGCAATCCTCTGGTGAGAGGTCCTTGCTTGGCACTTATACCCTACTGACCTGCTGATGTTTAACGCCTCCTTGGTTCTGTTAGAGAGCTGCTCACCGGAGCTGGAGACTCCAGACGCCCGCTGAAGTTGGCTCAAGTATGGGAGCAAGCATTGCGGTTTGGGGTGTGCAGGTTTGTCCAGGGGTCTGGCAGCAGGGCAGCGGGGGGCGTGAAGGGTGGAAGAAAGGGATTGTTCGGGCGTGGGGAGGCGGACACCTGCCCAAGGAGATACCCCCGGCTAACAGTCGAGGTCAGCCCCTCTTAGCTAATTCAGAGCACACTCCTTTTAAGTCGTCATCCTGATGTCCCCACCTCCGCATGTGGTTCAGTCTGCTGCCTGCCTGGCAACACGAAGGCTGTCATAATTGCCACAATCACCACCCTTCATGCAAATATATACCATGCCTAGCCACAGGCAAGCCCTTGCTGGACCCTGCTCAAAGATGCAGCTCTTCTATCTCTGTCAGGGCCCCACAAGGCATCTTTTTGCCCGTGCATGCCCCGCTTGGCCCTGGCCGTACAAATACTGAGCAACATGCAGACGGTTGGGTCTTGCTTGGATCTGGCAAGTCCATCAAGGGGTAGGATATGTGGCAGCCTTCCAGTGCAGCTTGCCTGCAGACGCTGGCAGGAAAAGCGTACAAAAGTCAAAATATCAATGCCCCGCGCAGGAGATTAAAGGAGGGCGGTATCCATACTTGTATGGGGGCCGGCCGGATGGGTGCCGGCAGTGCCAGTCTGAGGAGTATGTGTCCAAGTTCTGCCAGTTTGGCATGGACGGCCATGGGCAGTGCTGGGGAGGGCGGAGGGAACAGCTGATCCATTACTACCTGGAGCGAGGGTTCACGGATATCCTGACGTTCACCCCCTGCGACATGTGGCCGCTGCTGCGCGGGCGCACCCTCTTCTTCAGCGGAGATTCCCAGACGCAGGTGCTCTCTATTGCCGTCTGGCTACCGGTATTGAGTATCAGTGCTCAGATGCGCACAACAAAGCGCCTCACGCAATGAGGCAAAGCCTCCAGTGGAAGTACTTGTGAAGGGTGCAGAACAGACTATTTGGCAGGACTGTTTCTTTTGCATGTCGCCAACTCACTGTCACCATACTTTGGAGAAAGAGGGTGTCTCTATCAGACCCCTTTTGGAATGTGAAGATGCTTCAATCCATGCGGCCTCGTCTGAAGTATCTACTGACGATGAAAGTCATCGCATACAGCCCGCACGCAGCACAGTTCACGAGCGCTGATCATTTGTATGACTGCCTGCGGCGCAGGACTTCATGATGGCGGCGCACTGCTTCATGTACGAGTTCACGGATCTGGGGTGGAGGGAGCTGGGGGATGATGGAGTGGCGCCCCTGCGAAAGCCGGGCTTTGTGTGGCACACCGGCCCCGGCTGCGTGCTGCTGCCTGAAGACACCAAGATCTGCTTCCTGCGCTGCGACACCGTCAGTTGCATGATGGGCGAGGTGCGCACGCAGATGTTCTCCACACTGCTCTATGCTGTAGCCAACAACCGTGCTGATATTCTGGGGCAGGTTCACTCCAGGGATTAATATGGGCTAGAACACTTTGAGACCAGCCAGGATCTTAGACATCCTGGAATACATGAGGAAAATAACGACCTGGCACTTGAGCATGCAGGTGCTGAGTGGCGTCATTTTCTGTTTCCGATTCTCCTGCTGAGTCCCATTCAGGAGCAGATCGTTTCCTGAGACAACACTTAATAGCCAAATAAAATTGTATAACTCATTGCATCTGAACAGGCTTGTAAGCAAGCAAGTGGCGCTGTTGGAGTTCAGGAGCACGTCAAGAGGCGTGCACAGTCTCTTTAGTGGGCCACGCTCTGAATTTGAATAAGAGCATGCATGTGCGAGCGCAGGTGTTGGAAAAGGTTGGCAAGGTGGGCAAGCGGAGGGATTATCTGGTGCTCAACTTTGGGCTGCACTTCTCAGATTCCTACAGGGAAGAGCTGGAGGTGTTCATCGGCCAGGCAAGCTTTCCCTCGGTGTTTTTTACTACCTTCTGAGGTGGCTGATTTGCAGGGGCCATGGCGCTTTCATGACTGGCTTGTCTTCCTATGAGGGAGTCAGACAAGCATGCAGCGCAATTTCTTTCACCATCTGTGTTCCAAGTGGAGTTCCACCATCTACCTCAATGGGAAGGGCCCCAAACACTTGCTAAGGAATGCACAGCTCAGGGAAAAATTGGGGTCTCATGTAGAAGGCTGCGACGTGTGGCGAAGGTAGTGCCAAGCAATGCCTGCGCCTCACGCAGTGACCGCCTACATGAGCGTCGCCGAAACTGCCTTGCGTTGTTCACAGGACCCAGCCCTCAGAACTTGAAACAAGGCATACCTCTCTCTGCAATTGGTCTCTAGTACTAACACCCGCACGAGTGCCCTCGCCTTATAATCGAGGAACGCCTCTCGCCGCAGCGTGTCATCATTACTGACCCCCATGCACATGTGCGCGCAGGTGCAGGCGCTGCGCTCTGCCGGGGAGTTCCCGCACCTGATCTGGAAGGACACGGCGCCGCAGCACTTCAAGACGACCTTCGGGGAGTATCCCGAGGACAAGCCGAAGCCGCCGTTTGAATGCGCGCCGATTGGGAAGGGCATGCCGCCACAGGTGGGCTACAGAAATATTTCTACAATGCTTAGGGCTCAAGGAAAATAATCTCAGGGATTATGATTTAGTGTTAGGAGACATCTTAGAGTGATATTTCACACGGGGAATGCAATGGTGGATTAAGGGTTTAGGGTCGATCAAGGGTCGTACTTCTGTTACAGAGAAAAGCATTGTGAGACTATACTCTGCGCGCAGGTCGGCGCCGACAAGTGGCGGCTTCGTGAGGACCATTCCGTGGAACTGCTCTCCCCCGAATTTGCCACAGTCGCCGAGGGCGGCTGGCGC
The DNA here is from genome assembly GCF_000258705.1 of Coccomyxa subellipsoidea C-169. Classification (NCBI taxonomy): domain Eukaryota; kingdom Viridiplantae; phylum Chlorophyta; class Trebouxiophyceae; family Coccomyxaceae; genus Coccomyxa; species Coccomyxa subellipsoidea. Next base: position 578,555 of record NW_005178035.1, read on the forward strand.
AACAAGGTGCGCGCTTATACTTGCTTTGTCTTTGATGCCTCCTTGAGCACCATTACACGCCCGGCATCTTGTGCTAGGACGCTCGTGAAGGGGTCGCAGCTGGAAGGAAAGATTGCTAGATTGGTCGATTGCCTGCTGCCAGCACCTTTGCACATTGTGCTGCCGCCATTCCCTAGAAGCACAAGGTTGCTGGAGGACTCAGATTCCCCCAAGGTCTCAAGAGGAATCCCTGCAGCAGGAGGCTGCTGATTTGCCGGCAGGTTGCGAGACATGAAGTGCTGGGCCCGTCTAGCATTCCACTGCACAAGCATCTTATTCGTGTCAAAATTTTGCGTCCACAAGTGGCGCTCAGGAAGGCGGTCATGCACTGGCGCAGATTACGGGATTTCCAAGGGGATGCATTGCCTTTCTTCTGTGGGGTATTCTTATACTTCCTCGACTATGGCGCACAGATCGCGAACGATGTCATGGCGAAGGCGGGAGTGCCAGTGGTGGCGGCCTGGAATGAGACGCTGCCGCTGTGGGACTATCACCGAGACAACGGCGCTGGCCTCGAGTGCACCCATTTCTGCGTTCCCTCCGCGCCCCAGCTCTGGGTCTACTTGCTAACCAAGACTTTGCGAGCAATTGCCGCTGCGGAGCCTGCTGGCGCCTCCGCCTGATCTGGCGCTGCTCCGGCCCCTTTCTGGCTATTTTTAGTCCCCTCAACACCATTCTGCGAGGGAGTGCTGGTCTGCACGGCGTTTAGAGGATGGGATGAGGGTGATTGAGACACAAAATCGACTTTTAAGGAAAGCTTGTAGCTGTGAGGGAGTTCAATGCAGCAGTTCAGAAATGGGAAACTGATTTTAAGATAGAGCAAGATGAACTCAGTTCAATTTGATTGTGTCAGTGTGCATATGTGTGTTCTCGGCAGGTTCCTGCATTTGACAGCAGCTTCTGGATGTGCTTCCTTGCAAGTGAAAATAATTTCTGCGTTCTACTGGGCCAAATTGGTCCTCAAGCATAAAGGCGTTTGATTTTAGGCAACACGTGGAATTAATTCACTGATCCACTGGAATCTCTGGGCGGACAGAGCCAGTCCTGTTGTCTGAGGTGCATGCTCTCAATCCATGGGCAGCTTGCAGGGCAGATGAGATCAGAGCAGAGCGCGAAGGATTCCACATCATGGGCCATGATAGAAATTCAGAAGCTTCATCATAGAGAAAAAACCCAAAATATACTTTCTGGCGGGCTGTGCCCGGGCACCAAGAGATCATTGGGGCTGTTGCAAGAAAATGCAATGAGCTGATGCTCGAAATCTTTTAAAAGGATCCCAAATCCAGCTGGAGCGCAGCTATGGTCGTCAATGTGAAAGTCCAGGCTTTGAAATGATGTTGGAATTACAATTGCATGCCTGTTCAAAATGTTCAATTATTCCTGTTATTACTCCCTTCCTACTTGCTCTGCTTTATGCAGGCATCTGCATTCCTATTCCTTTAACCTGGGCATGCAAGGAAGTAAAACTTTCGTTCTCACGATCCAAGTTTTTAGTCTACCTGGATGCATATATGCTAGCGCCCCTTCAAGTATACATGCTGATAGAGGGGAAAATGATGTACGCAGCCTTGCCACTCCCAAAATCCAAATCCTAATTCAATCCTATGATAGAACACCCAGTTTCAACTCAGCATACAGAGCTTACAATAGGTCTATTCTACTCAAGATCTATTATTAGTTTGCTGTTCAGCTCTGTCTTGCAATTGCCCTCATCAGAATACTTGCTCTGCACGTCTGCAACCTGACCTCCAAGCAGTCTGCCAGAACAGTGGTCAACCAGTGGTCAGAACAGAACACAGTGCAGTACAATTACTATACAGTTGTGCCACATCTGGTGTGCTCAGATGACAGCACGCAGTGTGACATGCAGCGAGCTGTCGGCAAACCAGGCATACATGCCAGGCAGCTCTGCATTGACTCGCTGTCTGAACCTCTCTATCAGCGCCCCTACCTGCGTGGCTGCCTCCACGTGGCCTGCCTCCAGCGGCAGGCCAAAAGCAAGCGTCACTCCCAAGTGGTCATCTGTCCAATGCACATCACGCCCACACATTAGCTCATGAGACATCCAGCAGGTCACCTTTTTACGACATATGCTTTCCAATGGTGCTCGCAAAATTTTGCTCTTTGTCATATAGAGGATCAGTCAGGCTTCTTTCCAGGAAGCAAGTGGGTCGTGGTGAAGGAAGCGCTCAATTTAAGAATCGCAGGCTCTAAGAACATCCACAATCTGTGCTGCAGGTGAGACTTGGCCACTCAGGGACTTTGGCGCATCGACAACACTCCTGCCGCTGTTTGACTTGACAAGTAATGGGACCCCGAATATGTCACCCTGAAGGTGTCCCAAAGCCTGGGCAAAGAGTTTGTGGGAATGCCCACAGTGCTTGGACTGGCAAATTCCATCTGTATTAGCCAATCTGAAAAACCGATCACACCGAGAGGCGAGCTGTGCAGGCGCACCTCTGTAGTGGCCTTCCCTGTTGCCGTCACGGCTGGCAGCAAACCAGTAATCGGGCGCCTCGGCCTCTGCCATTATGCGATCCACTCTCTCCGTCTCCTCGCCCTCTGGCAGTGACTCATCGACCTCGCCAGAGAAGCCCATCTCCTGCCAACTCACCAGCCGCTCCAGACTCCTGCAATTAAATTCACATTCTGAGTGAAACCAGACTCTACCCAGGATGATCTCAATGCCTGGAGGACTCTCATCCGGTCAGCTGGTTGCATGAGAGCTGCATTTTGCCATTCATTGACCACCCATTGTGTTATGGATGCCCTGCGGTCATTTCCAGGGCTAATTCAAGCCCAGTGCTTTGTTTTTGTTGATGCAACAGGAGCCCTGTTACGATTTCTTGAGAGTTGGAAAACATCGAGCGTTTAAACATCCAGGATTGACATCACGCCTGCACTCAAAGACGGCCACTGCAGCTCTGTCGATCAGGAAGCCCTGGGATGCCAGCTCATCCGCCCTTAGCAACTCTGTCTCCTCCCTGGCACATTGCAAAAGCATCTGCAATGACGGAACAGACTCAAATTGCAGAACTGCATGCCTGGTTCACGCGAGGCAACATGGGCAAGATGCAGATTTAGTCAGGTCTGTGTCTTGGCACCACTTGGATGATGCCAAAAAGAACAAAGTGTCAAGGAATCTCTGTGTAAAAATAAAATGCATCCCATGCCACGTGCACATTAGAAATGCATCCGAAAGTTGCACAGTGGAGTGCTTGCAGCAGACCTGCAGATCCTGAGCAGGGCGTCCAGCTGCTGGGGATTCAGCCTGCACGTGTCCCTAACAGCGCCCAGAGAGGTCTTGGGCCACTTGGACCCAGGATTCTCCTTTGGCAGGCTGCCATGCCTTTTGTCGAGTTCCTGCTTCAGGCGCACCAATGCTGGTGGAAAGCCCCTACGCGACACAAGATGAGACCTTACACTGCTGCTGTGTTTGCCCCAACATCATGCAATTCACGGTTGGAGCGCACACAGGTGTGCACCTGCCTTGTGAGCTACATCCTTATTCCAGATTGTATGGAGAGAAATGTGCAGACATGGTGAACTGGATCGGACCTGTATGCGAGTGTGACAACGCCCTGCCACGACACAAAGAAGGCATGCGGGCGCAGGATGCATGTGGGAGTGCTGGACAGAAGCTTGCTGAGCTCACTGCCTCTAGTTTCTGCTGACAAAACCTGTGCAGCGTCAGTGAAGGTCAGCTTCAAGTGTGAAGCCATACGTTAGGGACTCTTGGAGAATTTTCAGCATGCATTGAACTCCTGTCTTAGCATACAAGGTGATTGTTGGAACTCACCTGCTGGGGGGCAGGCTGTTCTTGGGCATCCCCAGTGTCCCCTGCATGATGCTCCAGATGCTTCTTGTGTGCCCTTCCGAAAGCTCTTGCGACAGCACTCATACTAATATCGTGCCTGCAATGGTAATTTCTTTACTTCTGGCTCGAGGAGTAGTTCCCTCTCAAACAAAGTGATCCAAGATCGGGCAGGAACGATCAACAGCTGACGTGACTCAGGTCGTACCTTTATTCAACTACAATATAAGAGTATCTCAGAAGTGATGGCGCTGTCAATGAAAGCTGCGGATTCCCGATGAGTCGTCCACCGTGGTGATGAAGACCTCGGTTTGCAACTGGACAAGTTCTGTGTGATGCGGCAGGATGGACCCAGAAAATTCCAATGTTACAGCAGAACAACAGAATACAATTTAGTGTAATTCACAGACAGCTCTGCTTGAAGGGCAGATATTGACAAATTGACAGCCCTTCAGGGTTCTCTAGAGCTTGGGGTCGGTGTCCCTTTGGAGCTCACAACTTTCCCAGCTGATCATTCTTGTGTTTCAGACTGCATTTGGATCGCTCAGCAGAAGGTGTTGAAGATGAGCTGGCAGGAGTATGTCGACGATCACTTGATGTGCGAGCTGCCAAACGGAGGAACACTGAAGAGTGCAGCGATCGTTGGCCTTGATGGAGGTGTCTGGGCGCAGAGTGCAGACTTCCCAGCTCTTGGAGATGACGAGGTAAGTCTAAAACATACTTACATTTATTACCTGATGTGGATGAGAGATCAAGCAGTGGTTCACAACTACCTCGTGGAGGTTGATGAGTCTGATGATAGTGAAAGGACGTGAGTGGTCTTCTTTGCCAAACCTGTCTCCACATCTGAAAGTGTTACTTGATTATTGCGTAACTTCCGAGCTTGTATCATGGAAGAGCAAGCCTCGCATGTTGTCTCCTAGAGCTTGTCTGAATCACTTCTGCCACTCTCATGGACAAAGACCGGCCTGTCATCTTCATCCCTCAATCTTATTATCAGTTTATTTGATGCCTGATCAACTTCAGGGGATCAACGCTGTGCCTCCCATTGTCTTTCTTGAGCACCATCTCATTGTGAACAGTCTCCTGTTGACATGGGGCCTCTGCTTTTTGCAGGTCGCCAAAATCGTGAAGGGCTTCACGGACCCCTCGGTGTTGGCAACAGGGGGCCTGTACCTGGGGGGCGTGAAGTATCTGTCCATCTCCCCAGACCCTGCAGTCATCCGTGGCAAGAAGGGCCAGGACGGGGTGACCGTCAAAAAGACAGTCAGCGCTCTGGTGATCGGCATCTATGGCGAGGGCGTGCAGCCTGCAGATGGGAACATCGTCGTGGAGAATCTGGCTGACTACTTGACAAATACAGGGATCTGAGGGACAGAAAAAGGATTCATGCAGCACACCCGCATGAGGCTGCGGGTGATGCACTGAGCGTGCACAGAGCTAGATCATCATGGGCAATGCTGAGAGGGTAGCGGTAGATTTGTATATTTATGTGCAATGCACTGGCTAGCAGTGCATAAAAGAGACTGCTGGCTGGTACTGAGTGCGGCAGCTACTGGCTTTCTAATAACAGTGAGGCTCAAGAAGCAGTACAATGTTTCTGCAGAGACTGGTGGCAGCATGGGCCGGAATCTGCAGGGCAATTAAGCAATTGTCTGGAATGATAAAGAGGACACAACTAGGAAAATGTTTTGGATTGCATCCAGCTCTTCAGATTTGGGCTTCAAAGATAAGAATAGCGATTTCTCGAGTCTTGTAAATACAATCAACACAACTTCTGATTTGAGGACACACATCAATCTACTTGCGTTGCCAGTGGCTCCTAGCCATACCGAATTTGCGGGAACTGAAATTGCGGCCTTCTACAACCTGATCAGGTCGTAGCATTATTTCATAACGCCATCTATCATGATATCAATATTACTCGTCCCTTTTATCAGATTTTGTTGTATTCTGGCAGGAGACACACCAGCGCAGAGTACTTGCATACATTGCTCTCACAGTGGGCCTCCTATCAGTTTCAACAATTCTCTTGACAAAATCTCTTGAAACTTCATTTTCTGCATCAAGGCCCTGCGGGATTGCAATCTCGCAGGGCTGCAACTCTAGCATCAATCTGCTTTGTTGATCATCTACCCTAAATTGCGGAAAGAGCGCACGTGTGCTAGAATGAGCTCATGGCGACTGCCCCTGTGCGGCCCACAGCTGCTGCAGGTCGACTAGCTGGGCCAGACAGCTGGCCAGCAGCACCCCACTCAAGTCCTTCACATAGCCATCCACCCAACACCGCATCCCCTTTATCTCCCTTATCTGCACAGGCACATGCTGCAGCTCACCAGCTCATTCAGTTTGAACCCAACTTCCTGCAGCGCTGCACGGCATCGTGCAGTGTGCATGTGCAGAAGAGCAGTATGCATCCAAATTCTTATGACTGTCTTTAAAGGCTGGTCCTGCCAGAGGCAAGGCACATCTGCCGCTAGCAAACACTGCCACATGCTTCGGAATGGTTAAATAAATACGTTCGCTCGCATGTGAGAAAGCTAAGCCCAGCAAGTGAAGTCAAGATACCTGGAGAATGGTATGAATAAATTATTTAGGGATGGGCAGACCTCGCATTCAATGCGCAGAGTGGTGTGCAGGGGCACGCTCTTCTTGATCTTGAAGCCAGCCTCTATCGTGGACAGCATGGGGGAGAACTCCATCTTTCCCAGCTCTGCTGTGGCTTCATCCAGCAGAGACTCCACCTGCACGCATGAAGACTCACCCTTCAGATGCACACCTGCTGATTAGCATGCAATTGTGAAACAAACGTAAGCTACGGATATGAAGTCGTTTACTTGCTCCCACGCAAGACACTAGGGCGTCATTAAGTACGCCCGCAGTGTGCAGTCAGCAACGCACAGCTCCCCCGTGAGCAGACATCCAGTAGCCATTGCCTATCGATGCTCTGTCCCCCAGCCGAGCTGCCCCCAAAATGGTGCCGTACCGGTCATCTCTCTGCTTGTCCTACAATACGAATCACATCACAAAATCACGATACTTTTTTTTTCAGAAGTTGCAATTCCTGTGTCAGCTAATCTGGCTTGTGCCCAGATCATCAGGTGAAAGTAAAGGATGTCACCCATGAGGTAGTCTCAGACCTTCGAAATCTACAATAGGTGATCTGCTCTTCCTGTACCTTATAAAATAGGCGCATGTCAAAGCCGGCCTGAGCGGCTTCATCACCGGATGTCCAGCTGCCGTTTCTGAGCAGCTCATAGGGCGAATGCTCTCCGGCAAGGTGCTTCTCGAAAGGGTGCGCCGTTGGATCTTCAGCTAGCTCCCTCAGAAGAGGATCCCGCGGTGGGAACAGGCCATGCGGCCTGCAGTCAGCTGAAGGTAGATATTAAGGCGGCCCTGCCAATGTGTAAGTCATCGATTCCACCGTGCTAGCACATGTATATTGACATCAGGGACACTCCAAAGAGCCCTGGCAATTGGGGCTTGTTGTCACAGCATGCAGGTCCCAAAATGGCCTAGGTGCAATTCCAGCAACTTGGGGCAAACATTCATCGGCAAATGGCGATGAGAATGAAGGCACCAATAGTAGTCCGCTTGGGAAGCCAGGGGCGCACCTGGAAGGCAGACCATCAGCTATGGTCTGTGCTCTGTACCCAGCAACCGTGGCTGCAAATTGGTTGGCACGCGCGGATGCGGGTGTGTTTCTATGAGCTGCTGGGTCTTCTGTCTGCTCCACTGAACCGCCTGGCTGATCATCTACCTCCGACCCTGCTCACAATCCAGATTCAAGTAGAACTGATTATGCAACTAGAGACTTTTATGTTAAATCTGCGCAACTGGTCCGGTTCCTTACCCTTCTCAGTACGCCCTTGAGACGCCATCCCATTCAAGGAGGATGGCTTATTGGTACCACCAGACTCATAGTAATACGTGATTTGCTCAGTGCTCCAGGTATTCATGCATTCTTCAGAAATCTCGGGTACATCGATGTATTTCTCGCTCAGTACATCGATTAGATTAATCAATCTGATCGTGCTTTCGTCCATGCCCCTTCTCAACGAGCCACTCTTGTCATCTGCCTGTGGTCTTGAGAAGTGGTCTTGAGATCACTACAAATCCTAGAAAGCTTGTCAGCGCTACCTTCGGGCCTCTCTGGGCAGCGTGATGTCAACAGCGTGCTCGCCGGGAGGACCCTGTTCAACCGGCGGTTGGCGTTTCTGCGAAACCGCTAGGGCGCTTGCAAAAGGAAAGGGGATTTGATATGTGCGCTTTGGACCTGTTCAAAATTTGCTTGTGAACGTTTGGGAGTTATTTTTTGGCTCGGCGTAGGACCGCAGCGGGCGGCAGGCTTGTAGAGGCTGCCATCGTCGTAAAATCTTGCTGAACTCGTCCAAACGGTCCAAAAGCAGAATTCACGGTGGGCATGATTACAACTCATTGTCTGCAGTAAGACTGGTAGCTTGTCAATACACCCTGATGGCGTCTCGGAGAACTCTAAGGGAGCGGCGAAACGTCAATTACAATGAGGACATGCTCGAGAAACAGCGCGGCGCCTCTAAAGCCATGGAAAAGGATTTGGAATCTGAAGACAATGATAGGTACGAAACAGCATTTGCATGGGTAGCATCGCGCCATTGTACGGTTGACTTGGACATGTAGGATTCTTAGGCGCATTGACAATGGCAGATTTGCTCCATCTAGAGCTCTTGTCATATCAGATGAGGTTTTGATGGGAGTTTGTTGTTAACACTCAAGTCAAGCAGCGGCTCGCGTGGCCTTTTCCTTTTCGATGGCCTTTTTGTTCGTGTCTGGAATCCTTTCAGTAGAGATCTATGCCAAAGCCACGGTACACAGCGCTCACGGCGTCTACTGCGGGTGATTCAGGGAGGCAAGTGACTTTAGCGGAGGAGAGGATGATGCGGGCAGCAGATCTGATTCTGATTTCGAATCCAGTAGACCCCATGCTCGTAAGCAAACACGGCGAACATCAAAATCGGAGTCTGACAGTGAGCAGAACTCCGATTCAGAGAGACCAGCAAAGAAGATGAGGAAGCAGAAGCCAGTGAGGGAGTTACCTGGCCGCTCTGCACGACCTGCAACATACAAAGATGGCAGCAGCGACGACAATGACAGCAACGATGAAGACGATGAAGAGGTCTCCATTGGTACGCCTGCAACCTTGTTGTCTGCCTCAGAACTCGCGGCCATGTATCCTTCACAGCGATCCATCCTACTTCCATTGCTTCTTAAAATGTAAAAGCTTGGCTTGATTTGATAGCATTCAGGTCTTGCTTGAGATTAGCTTCCAACTGCCTGTTGTGTCACAGGCGGTGAGGAGGTTCTAGGGCACGAGGACAGACCCCTGTCCCAGGAAGACATCGCAGACATCGCGTCAGCGGACATCCCTGCAGAAGATGTGGCCATGTTGGAGGACGGATCAGGTGCAGATGACAAAGCTGCTGCCGCTGAGAAGCCTGCCGCGCCCGGCAAGCGGCGGCTGCTGCTGAAGCGCTCAGGCCCTGTCGCCCCAAAGCAGGCGGCTGCACCCCAGGCCACACCCACTGACAGTGCAGGTGACCACTGAATGCTCCTTGCCCAACAGCATGACATCTTATTGAAGATAGTTAGATGAAGAGGTGCATGCAAGTCAAGGCATTTCTGCATTCTGTGAATGTAATGGTGTGAACCGGGTATGTCTGACATGGGGGAAATTTTGAGTTTAATTGTGTGCTGCGCCTCCTGGCCAATGTCAGAGCAAGTGTGTGCTATTGCAGGCGACGCATCTGAGGGTGATAGAGGCGCCAAACGAGGGGAGAAGAAGGCAAAGGAAGCATTGCTCAGCAAGCTCAGCGAGGTCACGCGCGAAAGGAAAGCTGCCTCAGAGACCACTCGCGCCAGGAATTCCCGAGCAGCCGTTACCAAGGTGACTATATCGCATGCATGCTTTCCAAAACCACCTGAGGTCAAGAATTGCGCAATGCGAGCGCGGATGTTCAGAGAAAGAGGATACAGACATCGAAGCGCAAGGGCAAGCGCCAGAGTGGGCCGCCTTGCAGAGTAAATGAAATGCGCACAACGTACAAGATACACAAGATGCACCATGAATGCTCTGAATGCTTCTCTGCTTCTAGTGGTTCTTTGATGAGTGTTGGTATGCATGCAGGCGCCCAGTCAGCAGCGCCGATCCGCCCGCGACCTCGCCAAAGTGAATATGGCAGAGGCAGACAGCAAAGGGGAGGAGCCGGCTTCTGACGAGGATGGCAGTGACTTTGAGGGGAGCGACGCCAGCTCAGAGAGTGACGCAGAAGCTGATGAGCAGGTCCTTGTCTCCGACGGCGATAATGACTTTGTGGACAAGGCGCCCCGCAGGTACACGCACCTCTCTTTTGCAGCATCCATTCCTTCCCGTGCCATAGTATCTGGTGTTGTCTTGTTAGTCTCAGATGGTAATTGCAGCTCTGGAGGTCCTTAACAAGTAGAGAAGCTTGCAGCCTGTCTGGGTTCTTCACAGGAGAGGGTGCTGTCAGTAGGATTTGCATCCGCGCACAGCGAGAGTTTCTCAAATGTGCACTTCTGACAATTGCATGTGCATGGCTTCTGCAGACCGCCACCCTCGAAGAAGGCCAATGGGGCAGTTGTGCGACGCTCCAACAGGGCAGGCCCCTCTGCACCTGCTCAGAAGGTCTGCACATCCACAATCATGACTAGTGTCCCTCCTTATGCAAGAGTAGCAGTGCGCTGGGGCCGCGCATTAGCATTTCGAACAGAAGCCTGCCTCGCTCGGCATATGCACTTCAGTGCACTTACACTCGTTCAGCTCTGATCCACTGTGCAGGCAGTGACGTGGCAGTAGCAATATATTAAAGATCTTCTGAGTGACAGCGCTTTCACGCAGGGTGCGCAGAAGCAGGGCGCAAAGAAGGCGCCTGCCAAGAAGGGCAAGGCTGCCGGCGCCAAGAAGAAGGCGTCTCTTTCGCGCAGCCGCTCTGGCAGCAGGTACCAACTATCCCACATCACCTCCAGTAGAACAGCTTTGCAATTTTTGCATTTGAAGCATCCCCATGCATGCATGTCCATGACTTAAAAAGGCTGCTATCAGGGATTGAAGCACCCATGTCTCAGGAATCATTTTGATCGTCTCACATGCATTCCTTCACCCTTCCATCAATCTGAACAGCCTCCTTTGTGTGTCATGCGAATTTGAAGGCCGCCTGACATGGAGAGCTCTTCGCATGACAGCGTGTGCATGATCACAGGAGGACGACGCCTGCAAGCAGCAACGAGGAGGAGGCATCAGACGAGGAGGAAGACGCGTCGCAGGAGTCATCAGAGTCTGACGTGGACGAGTCAGACTTGGAGCGCGTGGAGAAGATCCTGGACGTGCGCGAAGACAAGGGCGGCAAGGAGAAGATCTTTGTCAAATTCAAGGGTGCGGCTTTCAATACTCTTGTTGACAGTGTTATGTTAAAGTTCCGCATGGATAGACTAACCTACCTACTAGAACTGGTGCATTGTGCCTGGAGTCATTCTTAGAAAGTTGCGCTTGCCTGCATCAGCCCTGATGACTTGTGGCAGACAAGGGGATGAAAGACATAGCAGAGGGTGTTTGCCCTGTTTGCCCTTTCTGGCATTTGTGAGTTGGCATGTGAAAACATCGCACAGCCACTTGTGGCTCATCTGCCGGAATTGCTCGCACATTTGTATGGTGAAATATCGCCTTGAAGGCATGCCTCATGTGATTGTGCAGAGGTGAGCTACCGCAAGGCGGAGTGGGTGGCCGGCGAGGAGCTGTGGGAAGTCAAGGCGCAGCTGCTGCGCAACTTCATGCAGCGCCGCGCAGTCGACGGCGGCGGCTCCGGGGAAGATGACGAGGAAGGTGCTGCCGGGGGATTAGTTAACGGCATCAACCCCGACTGGCTGGTGGTGGATCGGGTCATCGCCCAGCACGGCAAGGGTGCATCTACTGAGTACCTGGTTAAGTGGTGCCAGCTGCCATACTCGGACGTCACCTGGGAAGCTGCCAAGCACCTGTCACACGCTGAGGACAAGGTGCGCCGCAGACATCAGGACAGCACTGATGAAAGGCGTGGGAAAACCTGGGACATTGTTTTAAGGTGCTACCGGTGGTGTTGCTGCAGGAGGTCTTGGCCGCTTGAGTTTGAAATGCCATAGGACTGCCCCGCCAGAGTTTCAAGCGCATTGCCAATCTTACAGCCGTATGCATGCATGCCTTCACGCATGTTCTAAGTGGATAGTGGGGATCACAATGGCTCAGCTGGGATCAGCAATGTGCACTGGGGGAGGGATAAGTGCGCTGACATTCCAGAATATTCCAAAATTTGGCTCAAATGTCATCTATGCAATGCACAGGAGAAGATCGCGGCGTTCAAGAAGCGGGAGCAGCCGGCGGCGATGCGCAAGGGAGCGTCGGCGGCGCGTACGGACGTTGTGCCGAGCTTTTTGAACGGGCGGCAGCTGCGTGACTACCAGCGCGAGAGCCTCAAGTGGATGATGGCCAACTTCCGCGTCCAGAAGAACTGCATCCTCGGCGACGAAATGGTGCGCCCACCAGCCTGCATGACTTTCACGCCCTGCTTAGTCTTCATGCATATGGCCATTGAGCGTGCACTGTATGCCTCATGCAGTGAGGATGCAGTAGATTGGGGTGCTTTTGGGGTGTGGATCAAGTGCATATTAAGCCTGGCCAACATCGTATTGCTCTTGAGCATATGCATGCCCAGGGCACATTGTTTAATGCTTACATAATGGGACCTATCCCTTGAGCATGCCAGACACTCCTGCATCGTACCTGACATGAACCTGGTTGACGCTGTTTTTTCTGGTGTGCCCCTGGGACAGAATCCAAGCAGCTTGTCAATCAAGCCGATGGCGGTCAATCAACCTCCCGTGGCTGCAGGCCTTGCATGCAAATGCTTGGCAGACCTTGCCTCCCATGTCATTTGTCAGGGTGGCAGCCTTGACTACCATGACTCACATTTACTCCTTGGCTGAGGTCTTAGACGGGCACATTTTGTGGTAAACAGCAACATGACGGCAGCTTGTCCGCAGACGCACCTGCCTCCAGCAGGAAAGGCGCGAAATATTTAAAATTGAGCAACATGGGTGGAATAATGACAGTCGATGTGGATGTGGTGCAGGGCCTGGGCAAGACTGCGCAGTCGATAGCGACGCTGGCGTTCCAGCGCCAGTTCCTGGGCATCCCGGGGCCCCACATTGTGATAGCGCCCTTGACCACGCTCGGCCACTGGCAGCGCGAGATCGAGACCTGGACCGGCATGGTGAGGCCCAGGAACTCAACCCAAAAATATCGCAGGCACTCCATGAGATCGATGAATTTCAACTGCTGTAGGGGTGTTTGAGGGATGAGGTCATCAATTCAACGGCTGTAAGGGTGCTTGAGGGATGAGGTGGTGACTTTGAATTATGGGGTTTTGAGTCATGAAATTCTTGAATGTGCAAGACAGGGATGCTGTGGCGTTTGAAAGATCCACGTCTTGCCCACTCATGACAGCATCTTTCAATCCCAAAGAAGAGCAGCTTTTCAGGCTTCATCTATTTGGCCACAAGCGGGCCCGGGCATTATGCCCCTGTTTGTACACTGTACTGAACATCCAGATCAATCCCATTGCCAATTCAGAGGAGCAGAGGCAAAGGGATGACGAGTGTATCAGAATGACATTTATGGGCTGAGTCAGTGTTTGTGTGTTTGTGCTCAGAATGTGGTGCAGTACACGGGCAGCAAGGCGGACCGCGAGATCATCCGCAAGCACGAGTTCTACTTTGCCAACGCCGACAAGTCCAAGAAGAAGCGCTACAAGTTCGACGTGCTCCTGGTGAGTATCCCCACCCTCATCAACAAGTCCATTTCTGTGTTTATCTTTTCCAAGTCAAATACCATTCATGCGCAAGCCATGACCATTGTCCATGAGGGGCGCTTCTTCGGAGGACACCCAAATCCCCATGTGGCCGCATGGCAATTCCCTGAGTGACTGTCAAATTCTAAGCCATTTATTTTCAAGGTGCCAGCCTGGCCTTGTGGAAATGCAGGGATGCTGAGGCAAGTCTGGCTCGGCTCGTAGGGGCGTTCGGCAGTGAACATTTATCCTGAAAGTGTGTCTGGCTTTCAAATTAGATTTGTGTGCGCAGACTTCGTATGAGACGGTGCTGAAGGACTCTAGCGTGTTCCTGGGCATCCCAGACTGGGGGACCATGATTGCCGATGAGGCGCACCGCTTTAAGAGTGTATCTGGCTCCACCCGCCGCGTCGTCACCAGCATGCGCGTCCAGTGGAAGCTGCTGCTCACCGGTGCGCGCATGACCGCCCTTCTGACAGTCAAAATTTCTTGTCTTCAGTTTACTCCCCTTGTGCCCCTCTTCTGTTTCTCTTAGATGCCTGGCCTGGCCTAGTCCAATAAAAAACCAGCAGCGTGTGCTATTCTTTGGCTGTTGCGCAGCAACAATATCTGGCAGGATGTGAGGAATGTACCTCTCCTGCACACCGATCCTGAGAATGTTGAGTGCCTTCCAAGTGTGTAGAGGATGCCCGCCGCATGCGTGCACAAGCCTTGTCACACAGTGACATTGGAAGTCAACTTTCTTTCTTGAATCATGATATCCTGTGTCAGTTGGCACAGTGGCTGCCAAGAGGATTATGCAATGTTGGCCTGACAGAGCGTGGGTGCGTGTGCAGGAACACCGGTGCAGAACAGCATGGAGGAGCTGTTTGGCATCCTCAACGTGCTGGACCCGGAGCAGTACGATGATGAGGACGATTTCCTGGAGCGCTTTGGCAAGGGCATGCCCACGCTGGAGCAGGTCCAGGACCTGCAGGTGCGAACGCTCTCCACCCCCTTTTTAGCCTTCTCCATTTTCAATCCTGCTACCCCTTGGCGACCTCTGCACTGACAAGGAGCAACTGACACAGCCGCTGCAGCACATTTTGTTGCACGCTGCCAAAACGGCAGATATAAACAGAGGAACCAGCAGCGTTTCTTTCCCCAAAATTCCAGGGAGCTAGTGGTACCTTTTGGGTGTGCCAAAGCTTTGGGCGCTTCGTGCCAGTTTGTTGTCTGGGTCCTCAGTTGGTGTTTACTAAGGCTGACGTGTGTGCCAGTCCTGTCATGCACAGTGTTTGGTGAACACTGGAGCTAACACAGCTTTATTTGTCTCAGTGTCGAACGAGCAAAATTTATGCCATTCAGGCGGAGCTGCGGCCGGTGCTGCTGCGGCGCATGAAGGAGGATGTGGAGAACCTGCCGGACAAGGAGGAAGTGGTGGTCTGGGTGGAGCTCACCACCGAGCAGCGCCACTTCTACAAGGCCATCTACGGCAAGCAGGTGCTCATCTTCCTTGCGCCTGGCACTTCATGCAGGACATTTGTGTACATTTGTTCAACACAGATTGCATGCATCACCTCTCATGTCATGTACGTTGCTGGACTTTTTTATCTCAGCTGTCCAGGGCAGTGCCCGTGGGAACATGTATGTACATGTGTATCAAGCCAGATGCATGCACGGCCTGCTTCTGTGTCTGTCATGCAGATCGCTGGAGTGCTTTATTGATGTCCTTCCTATGACTTGGCGGGGTGCGTTTGTTGAGAAAAATTGCGTGCTGCAGATTGGCGCGCTTCTGGGCGGGGCATCGACGAAGAACACGCCGCAGCTGCAGAATCTGGCCATGGAGCTGCGCAAAGTCTGCTGCCACCCGGTGAGCACCTTTTCCCCGACCTTATTCTTCATCTACTTTAGTTTAGGGTTTATGGAATACGGGTGTAGGGTTTAGGGAAGGGGCCTTGGTGAATTGCACCTCATGCAATGGTGAATTTAGGGTTTAGGGTCGATGAAGGGTCGAAATAAAATAAAACACAAAGTGGATGAAGGCTAATGCCAGCGGCCCCTCTTCTGACAGCCCCACACCACTGCTGTGTAGTCGGCATTAGCAATTGCATAGTAACCCAACCGCTCTGCTCTTATCTGAATGCAGCATGATGATGGGGCCACTTGGCATCTGTCCAGCTGACCGCCGGCGTCCATGCACGGAATTGGGTGCCCTAGTCCTTTGCAGCACTGCTAGACTGTCGCCCTGTGCCTCTGCGCTTCCTGCTTGTTCTCCTGGGCGTATTTCGCTTGCGCCTGCTCTTGCCATGCAACTGTGCTGCAACACTAAGCACCCTGACACTCATACAAATAACGCTCACTTCTTGTGCTCATATATGACGGGTGTGCCTGACGTCTGCGCGCAGTTCCTGTGCCGGGGCCTGGAGGATCACATGATGCTGCGGCAGGCGGCGCGCGGAGCGGAGGCGCAGGAGATCGACCGCATCGTTAACGCGTCCGGCAAAATGGTGCTCCTCAACAAGCTGCTGCCCAAGCTGCGCTCTGAGGGCCACAAGGTGCGCGCAATTTTCTTCCTTGTGCCTTCTTTTGCCAAGCACCCGCATGCATGCATGCATGTGCTGTGTTCATGATTGGCTAATGCTTCTTGAGAGGCATGGTGAGGTTCTCTGGAGAAAGCAAACTGCCATTGTTACCTGGCATTGGTTGTTGAACGTCTTGCACAGCTCGACTGAGTTTCTGAGTCTTGAGTTTCTGAGTCGAATTGCTCTGCAGTGAGCGACTGGTAACCGAACACTGTGGTCACATTGCTGGTTACTTGTTGGTCAGAACCATCATGTGCACCTTCAAAGCGACAGGCGCAGAGGGGAGAGCACCTGCAGAAGCAGCATGGCACACATGCAGTGTTTGAGCAAGTTTGGATTCTGCAGCCACTTCTGGGGCGGCCGTGCCCTAGACTCGTCTGAACATTGCTGCTAGCCATTGTTTGTCATTATGCTCAAGGGGATTTCTGCTTCTGCTCCTTCCTGGGCTCTAAATGACGCAATCATTGTCATCCTAGCCACAGGTGTTATGGGGTTTGCATGGTACTAATAGTCCAATGCCGTGCTGCGTGTCAGGTGCTGATGTTCAGCCAGTTTAAGATAATGCTGGATGTGCTGGAGGACTTCCTGCGCCTGGGCGGCTTCCCATTCGAGCGCATCGACGGCAGCGTGTCCCAGCGCGACCGCGAAGACGCCATCAACCGCTACTCCAAAGGTGCGCCGCTGCACTTTATATAAATTCCTTTCTTTCTGCCGAGTCAGTGCGGCGCTGCCATTTGCTGTCCTCTTCGTGTGAGCTTGCTGTGTGCCTGACTAGTTTAAAAGACTGTCTTCCACAAAGGAGCCTATGTGCTCAGTTGACTGCTATGCAGATTCTGGAGTACTCTCTGCTTACTTCCTGGAACATTCGCATGAATGCTGCTTTGGGTCACAGGAGTATCAAATGATTTTGCACGAGAGGCTACATATGGTTACTTCAGATCCTGTTAAATTCAAGGGGTTTATTGAGGATGAAATTCCTGTGTTTGTGCAGAGGGGTCGGACGGGTTTGTGTTCCTGCTGTCGACGCGCGCTGGCGGTCAGGGCATCACACTGACAGCCGCAGACACCGTCATCATCTATGACACCGACTTCAACCCCCAGGTACCTTCCACATCCCCACTTGAGCATGACCTGCCTTTACTCTTCATTTCCTTTCTTATCCTGATCGTTACATGAGACATGGCACCATCCTGAATTTCATTAACAAAGGTATCACATCTTTTTGTCTCACACATCAGATGATCTCCAGATATGTTGGTGACCACCTGCAGAGTAAGCAACGCAACCTCCAACAATCTGCCACATGAATTCAAGTTGCTGGGAGAAGGACATGTGCTGGTACACTAATAACCAAAAGGTGCTCAATGCAGCTTGTCTGACTGGAGTTGTGTGTGTTGCCCCCGCTGCAGAACGACCTGCAGGCGATGGCGCGCTGCCACCGCATCGGGCAGGACAAGGAGGTGAAAGTGTACCGCCTCATCACCACAGGCACCTATGAGCAGAACGTCTTCGAGTGCTCCACGCGCAAGCAGGGTGATTGTTTTCTCTCCTCCGCTGTGCTCACCGATTTACGGAACATGCCCTTTCAGCAACCAAGCACCAGCCGCCCCAGACCGCCTGAAGCACAACAGGCAATTGGGTTGGAAGGAGAGCGTGGTAGCCTAGCGCCGCTGGTGCTTCGGCCTTGATGGGCTGGCAATCGTATGGCATCTCTTGAGCATGTGCTGCTGCAAGTAGCCGTCTCCTGTAGCCAGTGACAGAGTCCAATCGCCTGCCAGCAAGTGGGAGGGGTGAGCAGCAAGACAGTGCATACCTGCAAACCCCCATTGCAATCTCTCGCTGGAACAGCCCTCTCACTCGCTGAGAGACAAAGGTCCGCTCATGCTGCATTTTTCAATTTCCTGTGCAGCGCTGTGAGGGAATGATGCACTACATAAAATAAAATCCTTGCACTGCAGGCCTGCACACGCGATCCTGGGGTATATTCATTTCATGTAGGGTTCATTGTGTCTCCCTAGTTCTATACCCCTGAAAAATACCCCTGAAACACAGGCCTGGACAACGCGATCCTGGGGTTCCTGAATGCTGACGAGCGCAAGGTGGACGGCGCCCGCATCGCGCAGCTGCTGGCGCACGGAGCACACGCCATCTCAGCACCCGACGAGGATACCGCTAAGGAGGGCGACGCTTTTGCCAGCGAGGTGGGGACCTACTTTTACGTTGGAAGGATCAATTTAAATGACTGATATGCTTGCACGCACTTTGATTAAAGAAGTGCACGGAGTGCCGAGTGCCGAGATGGCGAAAGCCACGGTGTAGGCAAGACAGAAAGAGTCCCAAGCTTGCCAGGTTGCGCTTGCAGGTGGATCCTTGGGTTGCATGCATGTCCTGGGCTTTGTGAGGCTGCATGCCCAGAATTCATTCTATAAGTGCAGGTTTCTGCAGTTGCGACAGGCATCTGGAGGATGATTATTACCAAGCAAAGCTTTTTCGACTGCCTGTGGGCGGATGCAGCGCTTTCCTGCCTGCGTGTTCTCTGTGGCGGCTCCGGCCGACCCTGGATTCAACACTGCTATGCATTTTCCCGTTGTGTTAATAAGACTCCCTCAAGACCCCTCAGCATATGTGCATGCTTGCAGCCTGTGGTACTGTATCGGCTTCCCTGGCTGCCAGGCTTGACAGGCAGTCTCAATAATAATATATGCAGCTTATCTGACTAGTTTCAAACCCGCAGGACATTGACGCCATCCTGGCGCGGCGCACTGAGAAGCGGCAGCTGGGCAACAGCAAGGGCAACACCTTCAGCACGGCCACCTTTGCCATCCAAGAGGAGGAGAAGGGCCCCCAGGACCCGCGCGAGTACTGGTCAGCCATCCTGCCCGAAGCCGTCGCCGACCACGACGCCCAGGTGGGGCCACTTCCATTGTTTTCTCTTTCACCCCCCTGTTTAAAGCAAAATGCTCACTGTGATGCTGCGTCATAAGAAGGTTTATCACATAATGCATACATACATAATGCTATGTGATTATCACATTTCTGTTGAGACAAAAAGGTCACAGGGACCTTGTATGTCAACGGGCAGCATAAGTCTATGGAACTGAATCTGGGCGCACTCAGGAGCGCCTGACAGAATGCAGGTTGTAATACCCGACAGTGCTGGTCAATTCTATATTGATCCTCCATATATGTGTGTATCAATCAAGCTTCCGGCAGTATTCCTTGGCAGGACGACGGTGCATACCTCATCCCACTGGATATCTCATTCCTGTGGGGCAGTTGTCCATATGGCGGATGCCTAATTATTCGCACATCCCTGCGCAGGTGGCAGCTGCGGCGGTGCCGGTGGATCTGGGGAAGCGGCAGCGGCGCAAGGTGGTGTACAACGAGGTGGAGCTGGGCAGAGCCAAGGCCTCCGACGGGTCTTCCTCCTCCAGCAGCGGCAGCGAGTTTGAGGCCGAGGACGCGGTCGACGATGAGGACGAGGACGCCTCCGGAGACGGCTCCGGCCCCGGCGAAGAGGGCGCTGACGGCAAGCGGGTGGGCATGCTTCTTTCTAATCTGTTCTGATGGTTCTTTTCGAGCATCCGTGGTTGTTCTTGTTGCTTCAAGCATCTAGGCAACGGTCACCTGACCCACACCGGTCATGCCCTGAGGTTACCACCCATGTAAGCAATTGTAATCGTGACATTCACTGGTCATGCCCTGACAAAGTGGCTGACAAAGACTTGCGAGAGCAGGCTGCATCATGCAATGTGAGCAGGCGGGTCCACTGCCAATTCTGGGAATCTGCCTTTGCAATGGTTCAGCATGAGAGTGCCTGCTATCATTGTGTGGTGCATCTCCTTGCTCCACTATCTTGAAACGCGCAGCAGCAGCAGTGGATCAGCGCCAGTTTCCATACCAGAGGTGGCTCCCAGAGCTGTACAGGTCGTTATGATGGATGATCTTTTGTCAGGCTGCAGAGAAATGCTACCTTTGCTGACAGAGCATGTGTTGCATGATGTGCAGAAGCGCAAGCGCAGCAAGGAGGAGAAGAAGGAGCGTGAGTGGAGGCACACCGAGCTCAAGGCGCTCGAGGATAACCTGCTGCTCTTTGGAGACGGCAACACCTCCAAGCTGCGATCCCTGGTATGCTGCCATGAATCATCATCACTTCCCCCTTTTACAAGATTGCTGCTGTGGCAAGGGTTCTTCAGCTGCTGATGGGGTCCTCGCCTTGCCTGCTGCCCTTTGTCCTGACACACGACTATACCTGAAGCCTGCACAAAACTTGCATCATGCACATACTTTAGGAGCGCTTCACGTTAAGGGCAGGCAGTTTATGATAGTAGCTTTTGTGCATGTAGTTCTGGTTCGCCCAGGCTTCAGATGTACCAGTGGCACCTCGTGTTAAACACACCTGACCCACATCAACAGTCATAGCACTAACCCACATGATGAGCCAAAATAGGCCAGGGTGGCAGCCTTTCATGGAAGCACTGCTCTGACGCACATACTCCTCATGATTTGGGAAAGCGTCTACCTATTTTAATAGTAGTGAGCTGTGGGATCTTGTGAAGCACGGCCTTGTCGTCGCCACTACTGTATCTTCAAATTAATTTACTAACTTTATCCTAACTTTCTGCAGGCTGGGCTGGAGAAGCGGTCGGTGGAGGAGGTGGCTCTGGTGGAGCAGGCCCTCGTGCGAGTCATCCAGCGATCGGCGCAACTCCCCGAGCCGCCCAAGGCTGACAAGGTGACAGTCTCATCGGCAACTGTCACCCGCTCTTTCTGCCAGAAGGCAAGAAACATGTGAACCCGCATCTATACACAAACTACAGGTGAAGGCTGCAATATAGCCAGCCTGCCTCTTGTTGGACTCGCCAGATCCATGGTAGGCCCAATCGATCGTGGGCACGGTGCTGAGTTCCTATACCGCCCCCCGTTAGCAGGGACCAATCGAACATCTGCAGTACAGAGCGTAGTTTCAACGCATGCGGGACAGAGCGCATGTTTTTGGGATCTTTGGTCTGGCTGCAATGTCTTAATGCATGTACGCTGGCAGCAACATTATCCCTGTCGAGTACAATATTTCTGTAAGACAGCACAGTGACCAAAATTTGCCTTGTGCTGTGCAGGTTGCTGGCGCAGAAGGAGCTCCTGCTGGTGAGCACTCTGCATATCAAGAAACCAGACTGAGAATGCTGTACTACTGTTGAGGCTTGACTACGCAAATGTCACCTATTCACGCCATTGCTCGAATCCTCAAGCTAACTAGGCAAGGATTCAGCTCGGTGTTGAAGAGATGAATGGCGTGTCACAGGTGCCGTCGCCCCAACACCGGCCCTGCCACAGCTCATCCCTGAGCTGCAGATCCCTAAATTCGCTAGAAAGGTGCTTCCTCCTCTCAGCCACACGCTCTTTGAGAAGCAAAGATCCTTGCAGATGGAGCTCACATTGAATCAAGTTCTCTAATGTTATGTTACGATAATCCCTGCAGGCATTTCTAATATCGCATTCAGGAAACATGCTGCAGCTCTGTGCGCCGTAGCGTGTCCTCTGGCAGCAACATTAGGCACGCTCAGAATTCACAAAATATTGCAGAGCTGGCGGGGTGCGGTATATACATAGCATGCTTGCATGGCCCTTCGTGTATGTGGATTAGCTGACTGCTCTTGTGCAGGCATTTGAGGGTGCGCTGGCACGCCTAGAGAAGCACGGCAGGAAGCACGCTGCGCAGCTGCGGGACAGGGCGGCCCTCAACCAGCTGGCAGCCGAGGCCGACCCCTACAAGGCTGCCGTCGAACTCGCATCCGTAAGGCCCCCCGATATCCCGTCCCCTACAATCATGCTGCCCCTGTTAACGAGAGGCCGAGGCTGAGCCATACGGCCGTGATCATGAGCGCTGCGTGGCTCAACTCTGCCCGCACCATCTGAGCGCCACCTGCGTAGGCACCAACAATTGTAAATAGGAGCCTATCAATGTTTTCAGTAAAGAAGAATGGTCAAGTTCTCTTAACTTTCCCCGATTGAAAAGCTATTTCGTCAGAATCAAGACAGATATCTTTTGCACTCTGATATTCAAGGACCACTGCCTTGCCAAGGGTGTCTGGGCGTTCTGTTGCTATTAATCACACTCATACGCATCTTTCCTACATGAGTACTCACTGAATTGCTGTTTGCTGTACGGCGCGGCTGGTGTCCAAGGCATCAAACCTGCAGCTTGTCTGCAAGTTTGCGTGTGTCTGACAAACTAACTTTGAAGACATGAGTGTATCTGGTGCAGCTGGTGCCCAAGGCGTCAAACCTACCAGCTGCGTGGACTACGGCGGAGGATGCGCGGCTGCTGCTGGCCGCCCAGCGCATGGGCTACTACCCCAACTCAGCCGCGCGCCGCCAGAACGCGTCCGAGGGCTTCGTCGCGCGCTTCATGCTCCTCTACACCCCCGTCCGCGTAAGTTTTGCCCTTGGAAATACAGGTTGCAGTTGCTACCAGGCAGTTGATGACAATGTTCTGCAATATTTCTGCAGCGATTGCATAAAGCAGAAGACATGTACAAGCTAACATTCTGTTTCAATGCT
Organism: Coccomyxa subellipsoidea C-169; assembly: GCF_000258705.1. Lineage (NCBI taxonomy): Eukaryota > Viridiplantae > Chlorophyta > Trebouxiophyceae > Coccomyxaceae > Coccomyxa > Coccomyxa subellipsoidea. Next base: position 601,408 of record NW_005178035.1, read on the forward strand.
GCGCAGCTGGACCCTCAGCACCAGAGGCTGGCAGAGGCCGCCGGCGACAGCGCCGCCGTTTCATCAGCCGCCGCCGCGCAGCCCCTGCCGGCCGCGGCGCCTGCCGCGCCGGCCAACGCCGCAGCGCCGGCTGCTGCCGTGGAGGCAGCCACAGCCAAGCCTGCTGAGGCCGCCCCTGCAGCAGCAGCAGCAGTTGCTTGTGAGAGAGCAGACCTGCCACCTTGATGTTATTAGTCGCCCACTTCAACTATGAGCTACTTCCTCAGGGCTTGGGGACGGGCCACACTAGTGATAATCTCCACTGGGAATGCAATGGCTATGTAATTGTATAGAGTTGATGAAAGGTCACAAAATGTTGTAGTTCAAGAGATGGGTACAAATAGTAAAAAATGGAAATTTTGGATTGGTGCTTGCAGCAGCTGCAGCAAAGCCGGAGGGATCGCCGTCAAAGGCCGGGACGACGCCGAAGAAGGTGTTCCGGCCACCCTGGTCGCGTACGCCCACTAGCGCTGACAAGGCGACCAGTCAGCCGGCGGCTGCACCGGAGGCGCCAAAACAAGAAGCGCCAAAGCCAGAGCCTGCTGCCCAACCTTCTGCCGCTCCTGCCCCAAAAAACACCCAGGCATGCGACTTTTTTTTTATTCTCTCTGCGGGTGCTCTTGTGCAGATACCTGCAGCGTCCGAAAGTGCATTTAGGCTGCTTTCGACCTCCCTGATGGATTCCTGTCCTTGTTGGAGTGTTCTGATGCTGTGGCAGAGAGGTACCATGTTTAGGAAACTCCTTTAGCCCCCGGTTGTCCATGCATGTCTCCCTGTGTATCTCCCTGATGACTTGTTCCCCAGTCTCTAGGAGCGCGCAGTCCTTTCGACGCCACATCTCGGCTTCCCCTATTTTGAAAAGACTTTTGAGCGCTGAGGAGGGCGATGCATTAGATTGACCGATACCCTGGCTATACCCCCTAGCCACCGGTTAGCCATGCATACCCCCTTGTCCCCCAGAGTCTAGGAGCGGAAGTATGTGTTTTGCGGCACTGCCTGGCTTTCCCCCTTTGAAGAACCTCAAGCCCTGAGGAGGGCAGTGCATTAGATTGACAGAGAGCGGGGTAATTTCCCTTCAGGAGCACATCGTTAGCTATGCTACCTGGGTAGCGTTCCAGGCCGTGATTGACATGCGCTACGCTCGGCTGTTGGTGGCTCTGCGCGCTCGGAGCGAGCTCCCCAGAAGCACCCTGCCCCTGCCCTGGTTAAGCCCGCAGCCGCAGCAGAGAAACTCCCATTTGTCCTTCCTGCCAGGTAAACAGCCCTCCTCCCGGGTGTATTTTTGCCCCCACTGCAGCAGCAAAGTCCCTGGGTCTACCTCTCCTTCCCAGAGACTGTTTGCTCAACGAGGACGTCCTGTGTGCCACCAATCGTGCAGCAGTACCTTGTATATGACAGCTCAATGAGCTGGCCTTTCAAGCCTGCAAGCATGCTTCAGATTTGCAAGTTCAGGCGAGCAGCATCTATCGCACGTTTACGCTCACAGCAGGACCCAGTCGAATGCGTCCACGTGAGGAAGATGGTTGCGACTGAAGAATCCCCTTTTGTGCATGTGCAGGAGGGGGATATGGCTGATCCGCTGGACATTACATTCGATGAGTTTGTGCTGGTGGATGCCCCCAAGCTGCAGAACGCCATCCAGCAAGTCGCCAGGCGCTACAAGGCGCTTGTGCAGGTTAGATTTTTGTGCGGACCACAGCCCTTAACACTGGAGATTGCCAAAAATACCACAACAAACAAAGCACACATCCCTAGAACAGAACCAAACCCACTGAATGCACACTTAGCCGCCAATGCCAGATATGTGCCTACCAAAACGGCCAGCGAATTGAGTTATTCGGGAAATCGAGTTGAGTGAAGCCGATTTAAGCCATTAGGCGCCTTCCCGCAGCAATCAACTGTCCAATAAACGCGCCGCAGGTTGTCGTGAGCCCCGATGCGGCCCGCGCGGAGGCGGCCACGGCGGCGGCAGCTGAGGCGGCAGCGGCCGCGCGCAGAGAGAAGCACAAGGCAGAGAAGAAGCTGGAGCGGGCGGCCCGGAAGGAGGCAGAGAGGCGCGCGCGGAAGGAGCAGAAACATCTGGAGCGCAGAGCTCACCTGGAGAAACTCGCACTCGGCTGCTTTGGGACCTCTGATGTCAGGTGGGTTGCAGACTGAATTCAGGGGGAAATATTAAGGTTGATTTTTATTTCATTTGATAAATTGCGGTGATGAACAAACGCAGTCTCACCCTTGCAAAACATGTTGATTAAACGCATGTCTCTGTGAGCACATGACAATGACAGGATCTGTCAAAAGTGGCAGATTTAGAATTGGCACACAGCGTTGTTCTTTGTCTTCCGATGTAAGCTTTGGCGTTGAAGGTGTGCTCTGTGGTGCAAAACTTGTGCTGAGGCATGTGTGTTTGGGTGTCAGACCTGGCGAGGCAAATCCAGGCAACGCCAATGCTGAGAGGCTCAGCAAGCCTCCCTCTGCCAAGAAGCGCCCGCCCTCTGCAGGTGAAGCTCTTGCCATGCAGCCCATGCCAAGAAAATGCCACATGTGGATGACTTAAAATAACCGCCAGCTCTGTTCAGCAGTTGTGTCAGGTTAAAATGGTAAGTAGTACTGGCTTAACTTTTCTTTTGACATTCACAGGCGTCAACAGGGATGCAAAAGAGCGCCAGCTGTCGCAAGGGCAGATGGTGGCGGCAGCGGATGACGACGACTTTGCACCCCCGAAGAAGGCACACTCCGGTGCGCTCCTGAGCCTGCCATTGTCCTGAATGCAGCTGTACTCAAGGGGCACCACTCTGACTTTCGTTACTCTATTGTAAATCGTGTATCCGGCAAAGTGCATATCTTTAATGTCCTCAAGATGCACCTAAGATTGCAGACATTTCTTACCTATACTGCATGTATTAATTCTTATGTGATTAATATTGGTAATTGTGCTCATCTCAAGCTACAGCGTAGTGAAAGGCACACTTGGCCTGTCCATGGCAGGGAGCGTGTGTAGTAAGGCTGACATGATGGTGGCATGTGCGCGCAGGTGCCAGGGCGGAGAAGGAGAATAGCGTGGGCGGCAGGTCTGCCAACGTGCCGGCTGCTGTGGCTGGGGAGGGCATCACCCGCAAGCCACACCTGCCCAAACCACACCACGGGTGAACTCCTCTGCCATGCCTCACAGCAGCCCGATACCATGCTCTAGACACAAAATAGCACTTCCTTTTGGAACACCTTTGATTCCCTTGAATCTTTAGTAACGTAGAAAAGGGCTTCTTGAGTGCAAACAGAAGAACCATTAGGAGGCGTGAGATTGGTTTGGTCACTTCCTGGACCTGCAGTGAGCCTGGCTAAGAGCCTGCACTAGCGCCCATTTGGGCCCTGCAGATTTGGCTACACCCGCCTGCATGCAGGCCTTATTCCTTCTGGCATTGGTTCTGCCGATACAAAGTGGTGAGAGCATGCGTCTGTGCAGGTCTGTGAGCTCGGCCAAGCGCAAGGCTCTGAAGCAGACCACCCTCAGCTTTTCCAAGAAGCCCAACACAGCGCTCGGGCCATCACCTGCAGCTGATGCAGATGAAGAGGACCCAATTGTCATGTCTGAGGAACACGAGGTCATCATCGACTGATGGAGGCCGGTTAAGACTGCGCGTTCTATTTTAGCCGTGTTGTCTGGAACTCGAGGAACCCTGTAGGCGCAGAGATGCAGAACATGCGGCTGCAGAATGCATGCAATTGAAGGGCAGTAGGGCACCCTGGCTGCAGGCCTTGAGCACACCAGGAGCGAGCAGAATTGCTGGTGCAGAAGTGGTAAGAGAGGTGCATGCTCTGCGCAGAATGGATGACCCTTGGAACCCACCATGAACCGCTGCGAACGCGGCTGAAAGCCTGGAAATCACTTCGTCCTTGCCATGTGCAGGAAACAGACCAGCCCTAATAAGCAGGTACCTAATAGCTGCCTGTGCGCTAGCTGCGCTGTGCCAGGGGTGCAGTTGAATGAGCTCATGCCGCTGTATGTTGATTTCTGTTAGTCTGCGAGATCTACCTTGGAACTAGCTTCAATTGGTGGCGAGCCTCTTTCAGTGGTTTCTTGCATTCATTCTTGCCGTGGACATCCACGTGACGTATCAGAACTTAACAGCTTGGCCAATGCTCATTAGTAGACATGTCTGCACTCTGCTTTGAACATGACTGAATCGCGCAGCGCTGCAGCTGTTTGCCCATATGCATGTGCTGTTGTTTGAGCACGGTGCGCAGTGTTGTAAACCCATGCATGTGGATCAATTGAGAATGAACGGCTGCAGCTGCAGCTGTTGTGCCTTTCAGCAGGTGAGATGGCATTGAGCCCACAGATGCGGGCTTCCCATCAGCACTGTAATGAGGCTTACGTCAAGCTAGTTCGCACATGGCCATGGGGCTCTTCGAAATTCGAATTCGCTGATTCACGCCTGCCCAAGGGCAGCAAATGTTGCAAGTGGTACTGGATTGCCCTTGGTGTGAGTCAAAGACGCACGCAGTCGACCGGAGCAGTTATCAAGATTCAGCCTTCCATGTCTGTGCCAGAGGTTGGATCGCTGCAGCAAGGAGTCATCTGACACAGGCTTCTGCAGCTTCCAAGTACCAGGTAGCTGCCGCTGTGAAGGCCAAAACAGGCGCATCACCATCACGTCAGCGAAGCACTCAGATCGTAAGAGCTCCGCTGAATACCTCTTCTTCTCTTTACCTCGTCAAATTGCGATACCAGCGAATCGTAAAGAAACTTTGGAGCCGTGACTCATCTGCTGTCCACCCCTGCATTAATCTGAGGTGAGAACATTGCGACCGTCCTTCTCGTTGCCGAAAACAGGTCAAGTACTTGGAGCATACTCGCTTGATACAGTTGAGGCTTGTAATCAGGAATTTATATTTTGTACAAATTTTATCCTGCGAGGTGCTCCTCATTTAGAAAGCTGGTTTCAATCTGTTCTATGGGTTATGCTTGCTTTCCGAGGTTGGTAGGGAAGAGCCGGAAAGCTCATGTGCCGATGTTCACGACTGCTCACACGTTCTATCATTATTGTTTCTGCAGGATCACTGCGTAAATCTGGCCATCCGGCTCCGAAGTCTGCCCTCACAGCAGAACTTTCTACTGTTTCTTTTCCTTGTGATCTTTCAAGGTGAGCTCGATTGTTCGGGCCCGCAGCGTGGTCTGCTTGTCTCAACGATCTAGTTGTACTGCTGGTACAGGTCGCACCCGATCAGCAGTGGGTTTTCTGTCTTTGCAGGCACCCTGGCCGTTGTTTTGTACTCCTTGCTCACGAGGCAGGTCAGCACTACATCAAGGACCCAGGCAACCCCAAGGCTGGCGTCAGGCGTTCTGAGAGGCTTTTTGTCACAGTCCAGCGTACCTTTTTCCAAGCGAAACATCTCAATCTCAGCGTCTGCCATGGCCACACTCCGGCCAGTTGAGAAGGTCGTGCAGGGGCAAAAGATGATGGAGGGTGAGTAAATCGCTCCTCCCTATAAACCGCTGTGTACTATCATTCCGGCAACGGGCCTTACATCCCGCGAGTGTCCCAGACAGTTGAGAAGGTGCAGTGGGATGTTAAAGGGATTGAACGCCCGTTGCCACAGTGTCTGTTGTGCCCTAATCCATGCCCAATGATCGCGTTTGCCGAACATGAAAGTGGGCTTTCTTGGTCTTTCTTGCCATTTCTACTTTGGCAAGCCTGAGCCAGCCAGAGGGGCGTTCTGTCGCTGCATGCATGACTTTGGCTGCCAGTGTGCTCAGCAGCAGAAGCTGCTGATGGCAACTCGTGTGGCTGTGATTATTGGCGTCCAAGTCACGCACGCAACAACAACATTCCAGGATTTTCTTTGCTGTAGAAGTGCAGACATGGCAGCTTGGTACATTGCTGTCACACAGGTTGTAGCGTGATGCAATCGTTGTGTGATGGTGCGGTGCGTATGCCGTGACCCTGTTGAATGGATTGCACCATTTCCTCCCTCTCGGAAGCCTTCTGAAAATCTGCATGACATGCTGATATGTCATGACAGGCGCGGGAGTGCGCATCTGCCGCACGGTGGGCACCGGGGCCCAGCGCAATCTGGACCCGTTTCTGATGCTGGACGAGCTGCGGATGCCGGCGGCGGAGGCCAGCGCGGGCTTCCCCTCCCACCCTCACCGCGGCTTTGAGACGTGCTCCATTATGTTCACAGGGAAGATGGAGCACCAGGACTCCGTCGGCAACAAGGTGTGCGCGCAGCCTGCACACAACTTTTTCTATGGCTGTGGCTGCCCTCTGTTGGGCAGATGTACATGTCAGAGCGGCACATGAGGCTCCTCTCACAGCTTTGAAGATGAACTGATTCGCTTTAGCTGTGCACAATGTGAGGAGGATTCTACATCTTGGTATAGCACTGCCAGTGGTGATTTCTCCAGGTTGAAAGTCTCATAGCCCGCGTGAAGGCTTCGAGATGGTCTTGATCTCGACTGCCTTCCAGCTTTTTGAAAGGCTATGAGACAATCAGGACTGAAAGGAATCCCCAATGTCGAATGCCCCTCACTGCAATGACCTCTGAAGTCTTGTACTCCTTCTGCTGATGTCAAAAACGGAAAGTCAGCGTGTAGCATCCACAATTGCTGCAGGGTCTCTATATGTCACTGAGAGGATGATGCGAGGTAAATTCCCCTGCAGGGCGTGATAGAGGACGGGGGCGTGCAGTGGATGACGGCTGGGCGTGGCATAATCCATAGCGAGATGCCCAAGGTGACCGCGGGGGACCTCTGGGGCTTCCAGCTCTGGCTCAACCTGCCCGCCAAGGACAAGATGGTCAAGCCCAGGTGCGACAATGTTTCTTATTGGCTGCAATACCATTGATGACTGTGTAATGAATGACAGTATCCGCGACACTCAAAGTAAATCAAATTTGCCCCAGTGGCATGTGACATTTGTCGCCGCACAATATTGTGCTTGCATCCCTACGGGCCATGTAAACACAATCTGGGGGCGGTGGATGCCACTTGCCAGGAATTTGGCCATTTGGGCTCTGGTTTCTTTTCCTTTTGTTGGAGTCGATTGCGAGCTGCTGTGTCCGGTTGATTTGCTGCCTGGCATATGGTCACATACAACACTTTCAGGCTTTTGTGAGCGAGATGCATATCACACTTAGAAGATTCTTTCATGAGAGCCTGGGTTTCAAAGCTGAGACTTGGCCGCTAGATAATGCTCTCTCCTGAACAGAACATCTTCTGACTGTTCACATGCATGTTTCAATATGTGCAGGTACCAGGATTACCAGGCAAAGGACATACCTGTGATGGAGAGGGATGGAGCGCGCGTGCGAGTCATGGCCGGTGAGTCATCGGGCGCCACCGGGCCCATTGCCCTGCGCAACCCAGGGATGCTGCTGGACGTCACCCTGGCAAAAGGCGCGTCCTTCACCCAGCAGGTGAGTGAGAGATCCGCAAGACGATCTTTTGCATGCACTATGTTCTTCATGTGTTACGCTGCTGCTGCGCCTTGCCCTTCTCTCCAATCACCGCCAGTTCACTCTTCCGGCCCACTGCACAGGACCAGAGATGCCTGTCAGTGCATGCACGTGATCTTTGTATTCCAGGAGCCGATGTAGACGTGTATTTTGCTTGTCATCGTGACTGCTTGGGAGACTCTGACAGCGGACAAGTATCAGGCTTCAGCCTCTGCTGCTCTTGGATAATGTTGCCCGAGCTCAGGCCCTGAGTCTCGGAGTGTGGCAGGCAGCTTTGATTTCATTTCTAGAAAATACAGTCCAAGTGCAAAAGTCAATGGTGGGATGCATCTGGAAGTGATTTGGCTGGGTGGATGTGTGCAGATTGACAGCGGTTGGAACGGCTTTGTTTATGTGTGCGATGGAGCCGGCAAGGTCTCTGGTACCAAGGCAAAGCGCGAGCAGGTGCTCATCCCACATTTTCTCTTCCCTTCAACCAGAGAACATTCAAAACTCTGTGCTCAGACTGGTGCATCAGAAGTTTTCACCCTGCAACGATAAGCAGTCCTGGAACAGCTGCACAGGATTGATATTTGCCATGCTGTGTTATATTTGCATGCAAGTTTTCCTGTCTGTGTGGTGGTGGTCAGCGTGGACCAACTTTCGGGGGCTTTCTGCGCGCAGGCGCTTGTGCTGGGAGAGGGGGACCATGTGAGCGCGAGTAGTGAGGGGGAGGGCGGCATGCGCTTTCTGCTCATCGCGGGACGGCCCATCGGCGAGCCCATTGTGCAGCACGGGCCATTTGTCATGAACACTCAGGTGCGCGCACATGCGCCCGGCACATGCCGGCACATGCAGAAACGCAGTGTTGCAGTCTCACAAAAAGCAGGTTGATGAGTTTGTGGCAAGGGTTGTACAAGCCTCTGACGCAGATAACTTGGCGCATGTTGCCAACAAGTGGCTTGTCTCTGCATCGGAGGCTTGTTTGCGCAGTTGACAATGGAAGGGACATGCTTGCAATTTTGTCAGTGCAGGCTGATGACCAATTTGCCTGTGTGTCACTACATGCAGCATGTAAGGGGCGCCTCGGCGATCACTGTTTGGCTGACACGTGCCAACATTCGTGACTCTATTTGAGACCGAGGCTTCTTATGTATAGCATGCAAAAATTCCGCTATGGGCCAAGGGGGCTATCATTCCTGAGTAAATTATTGAGGTGGAAAGAGTGGGAGATGCAGCAGGACCTGAGATGTCTTCTGTGCTGGTGCAGGAGGAGATATACCAGGCGTTCAGGGACTACGACTCTGGCAACTTCCAGAACCCAAACGATGATGTCTGGGCTGCAGCATAAGCTGTCCGCCCCAGCGTCAGTAGAATGCAAGGGTAGAATAGGAAGACTGGGGCGGAATATGTAATTAGGCCTGGACCTATGGCAAGTGTCAAAAACACAATGAAGGGAATACTGTAGAATGTATCCTGTGTAAAGGATATGTGCGGCTGACTGACCTGCAAGCACTCCTTTCAGCTGCTGAGGAAATTCAGCACTTGCAAGTTCAGTTGATAAAATACCTGAGAATCCACAGGGTAGGACATAGGATTTATGCAGAAGATTGGGGAATATGGGAATTGTATGAATTGTCTGAACTCAACTTGCTGGAATGTTAAGAGATCTTGATTGCATTACAATGCTCTCTATCACAGGAAGGACGGTATCCTCAGCATCCACAGCACGCCAACAAGTTTGCATCATTGTGTGTGGGCATCCATGCTAAAGGAGGCATTTTCCGCCAGCGACCTCCTCTTAAGTCATGTCTAGTTGTACTCAAGAAGCTGCTGCGACCTCTTCATAGTGCAGCATGGCCCCGGACAACTCTACCACTTTATTTGATTCAACTCGCAGCACAACAGGATCGATACCATATGTTGTTGACAATGCAGGCATCAATCGCAGCGCATGCAGCATTCCAAGAGTCGGGATACCCCTGCGCGCAACAGAATACGTTGTATAGTCTAGACTTGCTGGTGGCGCATTTGTGCATATCACGTCTCATTGCCCAGGGGTTGCAGTATCATTATGGCGGCCATTGCATGCTGACAAGGTGAAGTGGATGGCATTTTCTTTGAAATGTGCCTCGCAGCGCTTACCAAGCGAATTATGTATCCCCCTCGAAGGAGTATGGAGAAACAGTGGGAATGTCGGCCCACCTGCGACGCCGGTAGTGGTCTCCGGCGCGGACTGAGAACGAGGTGGTGTGCTCGAAGAGGCCTCCGCAGAAATTAAAATTACGGAGGGGAGACTGGCAGTGCGAGCAGCTGCACCCATGCACCAGTCCACCAGCTCTAGCTGTGCCTTCCGCTTCCTTCTTTCCTCTTCCAAGATCCTGTGACGCATGGCTTAAAGATCGCAGCAGCGCGGCACGGGACAGCCACTGTTCTTGCACTGCTTCGCATGCACCTGCAGCAGCATCCACACGCGCCTGCACCAACCCACATATCTTTCACCTATTGTACTTTTTTCATGGTGACCAGCAATTTTTGCGTGTCCTGGGAGTGACAAGACTCTTGTGCCCCCTGGTCGCGACATATAATGACGGATGAGAATGTTGTCTTCTTTTGCCTCAACAACATGTAATTTGGCAGCTGTCGGAGCCTACAAAGTGCGTTGCAAATGACATGACTGGTGCATTGAATCTTATCAGCAAGTTCAGCGCTTGAAGAGAACGGCATCAGCAAAGGAATATGAAAAAGGGGGTCGATGTCACAGACGTGGCAACTATATAGACCAGACTGGTACAAATCGGTCACCGGTGGTCCTTTTGTGACCTGAAAGCTGGCCATCGGGGCGATATTGTGACAGTCAAGCCCGTCAGGTTGTGGCAGGCTCACCCGCAAAGCTGATAGTTGCCGACGACCTTGAGTGGGCAGTTGACGGAACAGACCTTTCATCTTGGCGCAGTTGGAGGAGGGGCACGTTCCGGCAGCCGCTGGAGTGCACCAGGAGTGTCATGACGCGCGCCAGGTTGGCATCGCGCTCCCGTCTCTGCTCCTCTGTCATCTTTTGCTGTGATTCAGTCAGTCAGTCAGAGTATGTCTGACTCCGACGGCCTCTTTCCTCTATGCAATAACGGCTGCACGGCACATGGCAATGCATGAGGAATGTGACTGCTCGCTGTCTATGATTGGTCAAAACTGAAGCCGAGCCAGGGTAAAGGGCCATGGGGCGCGATTTATCTACCATGGACCCATGCATTTGATTATGCACAGGTATCGCGCTGCTGGATTTGTTAAGTGCTGTCTCGGCAGATCTGCCAAGGATTGAGCTGGTGATCTGGGACAATTTAGCAAGACTCGTCATCTATACACTCCTATGAGCATTGAAAAGGGAACGAATGGTCCTATCGCCATACATTTTGCTACGCATTGCAGCTGAGAGCTGATCTCAAGACAAGCTCGAGTGGCAGTCGCTATTGCCACACTGTAAAACATTGCCATGGTGGTCCTCTGAGGAATCTTCCCTACATTGCGATCTTTCCTCTTGATACATGAATATATGCGCTTGCAGGTTAATATTGCCGAATGAGAATATATGACTTTGGTCAGCAGCTGTCTTCGACACAATCGTATTCAATGCAAGGATGGCCTGTGATGAAGCCTCCATTTTGGCCAGGAAACGCAGACAGGTTTCCTTGAATCCTAGGAGCATCGAAAGAAATATGGCAAGTCTCGATGGAAATTTTTCAAGAAGACACCCGGGTCGAGGCAATGCTGCAATCACGTGGATGGCTTTTGTAATTTTCTCCTGTGGCATCCAGCTCGTTCGTGGGTTCCTTTCCGGAAGAAATTCGTTACAGCTTCGTACATCAGCTTGTTCTGTCTACCTTAATGTTTTGAATAAAGAAGCTTAAGAGCGATAGACGCTGCAGACGTTTACGAAGGCAGCAAATGCTGACACCGAGGACACTGTGCAAATACATTTCTGGAAATCAAATTTATGACAATAAGATGACAGGCTTTTGCAGAAGCGTCTGACATTTTAGAGCGGCGTGACGAGCAGCAACTAAATGCTACTGCGTCTCAAAAGGTCTGATTACAACAACAACCAAGCAAAATGCCGTTCTGGACTATTCTTTTCTACCTCGCCTTCGTCTCAGGAGGTAGGCAAAACAGAGTGCTTTCTTGCTCGTATTCATCACCTATGCTTCTCACTATGGGAAAGGCGTCTGTCCAGGAGTTTTTTTGAAGTTTTCCTTCAGAAAAGAGTGAGAACCTCCTCGAGATTGACTCTGGATTGACATGCATTGGTGCAGTTTCGTTCGGTCTTTACACCTTAGCCAGATGTTTCTGGCAGAGGATGCAGCATGCTCGCATGACCCGACAAGTCAACCAACAGGTGCCTACAGCAATGAACCAGCACGTTGTCTGGAATGCACCCATGGCTCAGGCGCAGCAACAGGGTGCAGCACAACCAGGTCAGCCATCAAGTCCACTTCAGCTCACCCAATACTTGTTGCAAATTCACTCACTGCAGGATGGCATGTTGCCAATGGAGGGGCTTCTGCGTTTCCAGAGCCTTCGTTGCCCATCATTTCATGCCCATAGGAGATTGTTCATGTTTCTTACAGAAGTTTCTTTGACTGATGGTGGCAAGATTAAAACCATGCTCGAGACTGCACACTTGAATGAATGTGTGCTTATGAATACAGATGCAAATAGAGGCCAAGGTGAGCAAGGAGGAGTGCCGGGTACAATGCCACTGCAGAGGGAAGGACCCTTGCAGCTTCTGGTGCAAGTGATAGACCCACGAGACAATATAAGTCTGGGCAGAAGAGAGACTCATGTACAATGTGCACAGGAAGAAGGTCCGGTTGAACCCCAGAGACCATCTTGACATTGTCTCACGAGCGCGGCCGATTGAGGAAATGCAATTCTGTTCTTAATCTGGTGACCAGTACTTCTCGGGGTTCACGCATCGCAAACTTTCTTGCGGGGAGGGAGGTAGTATAGAAGGACAATCTTGCAAGAAGCACCCCTGCTGTTGCGGTGAAAAACTTTCTGGACACACAGATTTGTTCTTTCCGGACACAATTAAGTCCAAATACATAGGAATGCAATTGTCTAGAGTGCAAATCAGGGCAACTCTGATGGAATACATACTATTACATGCTCTTTTGCAAGTGAATCTTAGCTAATTCCAGTGCCCACTGCGTTGCCTGTCACAACTGCACTCTGAGCAGAACTTCATTCACACGGGTGCTGAGCGAGTTCAATGGTCCATACTGCGCAAGTCTGAATGCTCCAGCCGCCTCCTCACCCGCTAACATCAGACCATCTGCACAGCACCCCAGTTGTGACTCAGCCCACTTGTAAAATGCAGGCCAATGATTGGCCGCCAATCAATCATGATCAACCGGGACATGAATTACCCCATGCTGCACCCTGGCTAAGGAGATCACATCAAGACATTAGTGCAGATGCATGCTTGTCAATGCGCCAGTCAGGCTGTCTTCGCGCCTGAAGATACAGTCTGTCAAAAAAAAATGTGAAGGAAAGGTAGTGAAGTCGAGCGAGGCCAGAGAATTATCACCTGACGCAAGAATGTCCTTCAGCTGAGCGACTGCCCTGAGAGTTGCTTCTCTTGTGGCGCTTCCCTCAAATCTGAGCACGGCTGCCACCTCACCGCCAGCTACTTCCAGACTCAGTCTGCCGTCCTTGGGCTGCGGCGGCTGTATTGTCCATAGCAGCTCATCAATAAAATGCGTGAGCATGGATCTGTAAACTGTTCTGAAGAACTACCGTTCTTTGGTGACCAGCGTATTGGAAGCAGCAATGCACTTGGGAAGCCTCAAACAATGGAATTCTTGTGGATCACACCTTACCGCTTCAAGAGACTCCCCATCTTGTCGAGACCCGACGTACAGCTCCATCGTTTTGGTAACCTGGTCATGCAGAGGCATCGATTAAGTCACCTTACACACCAGTTCACGGACGGACAGTCCTCCAAGCAAAGACGCCTGTATTCCTTGTGCATCAGGAGCAGATCTGCCATATTAGTCGTCACAGCAATTCGAGCAAGGTGAGCAGGTTTGGCAGATGGAAACGCACCTTGGGATTGAACCGCATGACCACAGGCTGCGTTTGTCTCAACCGCAGGCCCTGTACATTGGCTCCATCGAAATAGGCCCCCAGTCCGAGGTATCCTGCAGAGCAGCCCGCCTCTGTTGCCTGTCTCTTACTGCATGGTGCAGCTCTTGTGCTAAGAGATCCATTTCACGGGCCACACCTTCATCCCTTCGCTCATAGGGCATCCGAACCACCGAGTACACATCAAAGAAGCGCAGATCATACTTAGTCGCTTTACTGATGACTGTGTAAGGGGGAAACTCTACTTGAGAGCTGAGCTGCTGTGGGCCAACAGCATATGTGCGACATCTATATCTGCTTGATCTCGAGCTATGCCGATCAACCACCTGCAAAGACAACATAGTTGTGGTGTTAGTACAAGTGCCGATGTCGGCATGGTGGGCTTTACCAGGTCTTAGCAGCTTTCCCTGACCACTTCGAGATTATTCGAATTTATACCTCAGGCCAGCCTTCTGATGTCCCAGAGGATCTTCGTGATCTACAGATCTGTGATCGAAACCTTCTGCCTGTCAGTGCAGAGCAGTGATCTGTCCATCTTCTGGGTTCCCAAGGCGCCACTCCTTGGACGTTACACATTTGGATACTCCCACTAAATCTCCTCCTGCAGTATCACCTGCAACCATTGAGGCAGACGTGAAATTAAATCGCCCAAGATTCATGCACGCCATTAGTGTGTACCATGTCATTCCTTAGTCAGCTTATTTGACGTAAGAAGAGATATTATGAACAGTCCTTTCTGCTTGTTTCTCCCAAAATGCGCAGCACACCAGGTCTCTGAACCCACCAGGTACATTGGTTAGCATTGTTACATAGCGCTGTGACAAGGTGGAGAAGATCAGCAGCATTTTCGGGGCTTTAGGGTTGGTGTCCCAAGGACAACGTGAGATGCCGTCTAGTGACCTGCAGCATCGCCCGTGCTCTGCATCGGCATCTAGTAGGGACGACGTCAGATGTTTTATCGCAAATAAGCTAGTCCTATCGGTGATCGTGCTTGGTGCGAGTGGAGACCTTGCCAAGAAGAAGACCTTCCCTGCCCTCTTCACACTCTTCAAGAAGGGGTGAGGGCTTTAACTGTGACGTGCATATTATTTCTCTGAGTTTTTTACCAATTGCGGATGTGAAGAGAAGATTTTTTTACTCTGATAATTGGAGGAAAGCATACTCACTGTCCAATCATCACCCTCTTGATCAAAGCTGGGATGGTACCTGCAATTTGGCAATTTAGCTGAATGTGAGCATCGAAATTGCTGGGCACACATCTGTCGTGTAGACCTGTCCATGAGCCCTTCAAGATAGCATAAATGGGTTCCATTCTGGTGCAGCTTCCTTCCCAAGAACCTGCGCATCATAGGATATGCACGCTCGAAGCTGAGCGATGAGGATCTTCGGGAGAAGATCAAGGGTTACCTCAAAGGCACAGACGCTGAGATCAAGGAGTTTCTCAGCAGGATATCGTACATCCCTGGCTCCTATGATGGAGACGAAGGGTTCCAGGTGCGCTTGGACAGAAGGCATATCAGAGTTCCAAGACTGCAACAATTAGCTACAACTCAAATTGAATGGGTAGATCCATGCTCTATGGATCTACCCACGCTCTTCAATCATCCAATCAGCTATGCAGACTGATGACAGCGAACCTGGCTGTGAAAATTCTGCTTGTGTGGCCGCAGTCCTTGCAAACGAGTCTGGAGACGAGGGAAAAGGGGCACGAGAGCTCGCCGATCGGGAGGCTCTTCTATCTGGCGCTGCCGCCAACAGTGTACCCTCAGGCAAGCACCCCCTCATTGTGGCACTAGGAAGGTATAGAATTGGTGCATTCCGGCTGACTGGGCCCTGAAAGACACTCCAGACTGGCGACAGCGGGCCTGAAAGCTTGAATTTCCAAAACAACATCACAATAGGAATCTTTCAATGGCTGACATTGCAAGGCTTGAACAAGCCTTGCAATGTGCTGCAGCGTGGGGACAGCATGCGTGTGTGCTGGGACAGACAATTATTACAATGCAATCATGGGCATGGCTGATGCAGTCTTTCAACAAGCTTAATCGTTCCAGACGATGGCGCGCAGGTGTGTGCGGGGATAAAGCGGAATTGTACGGAGATGGGGTCGGACGCGGAGGGGTCCTGGCTGCGGCTGGTGGTGGAGAAGCCGTTTGGGATGGACCTGGAGTCCAGCGAGGAGCTGGCAGACAAGCTGGGCGCGCTCTTCCCTGAGGATCAGCTCTACCGCATTGACCACTACCTCGGCAAAGAGCTCATGCAGAACATGCTCGTGCTCAGGCACGCCCACTGTCAAAAGAATGTGTGCTGTAAAGTGACATCGGTCTCATCGAGAAGAACGTATTCTTGCTCAGGCAGGTTTACTTACCCGTCCACCAGAGTCTTTTAAACTTGGAAGTGATGCCGGGCCTATTGGGCAGGCAGGCTTATGTACCTATCCTTCACAGATTCTTGAGTAAGGTGGTAGGGTTGGCCCAATGTAGCAGGACATGCTCGTGGTCAGGCAGGCACACACCCACTTAGCAAGGTTTTCCAGCTGTTTCGGGTTGCCGGTATTATTGGGGCAGAGACCTACAAGCAATGCACATAAGGTAGCAGCATGAGGCAATCGATTACGTGCTTCACAAGATTGCCTTCTGCCGATTCCTTGTGTGCGTTATTTGTTGGCCTTGGTAAGGCTCCAGAGGTGCAGGTGCTTCAGTCCCTTGAAGTGATGTCTTGGTACAGCATGCCATGCTGAGTTCGCTGATGTATGTGCGCAGATTTGCGAACCAATTCCTGTCGCCGACGTGGCACCGCAACTTCATTTCCAACGTGCAGATCTGCTTCAAGGAGCCCTTCGGCACCGACGGCCGCGGCGGCTACTTTGACGAGTTTGGCATTATCCGCGATGTCATGCAGAACCACCTGATTCAGGTGAGCAACGGCGCCGTCTGACGTATGTGAGCTGGGAGAGGCTTCTGCGTGCTCCATGTTGCATTTTGCCTGCTTTGTGTTGGCATTTTGCTTATCCTACAATATCTTATCCTGACCCAGGTTGGCGGGGGGCTGTACAAGTATTGAGCACCTGTGCCCACGATTGATTGGGTGTTGCTTGGATCTGGCTGGTCCGACAAGGGGTAGGATTGTGGCAGCCTTCAGATGCAGCTTGTCTGCAGGCACATTTCGCCACTAGCAGGAAAACCTGTTGTAGTAATGGCTAGAAGGTGATGCTTTTCTATGCATGCAGGTGCTGGCGCTGCTGGCCATGGAGCAGCCTGTGACTCTCTCTGCAGATGACATCAGGGATGAAAAAGTGAAGGTGATGATCTCCAGCCCTCTCTACGCTTAAAGAAGGCCCTGGTGCATCTTCCCCAATGAACCTTCAGATCACTGGCTGCAAAGCAGACTGTGGCCCCGGCTGGCGGGGGGCGGTACAAATACTGAGCACCGTGCCCACGATTGATTGTGTCTTGCTTGCATCTGGCGAGTCCAACAAGGGTAGTATTGCCGCAGCCATTGATTCCAGCTTGTCTGCAGGACGCACCTTGCCACTTGGCAGGAAAAGCGTGTATTAAAAAACGATGTTAAAACAGACTATAGGACCTGAAATGGCTTTCTCCCACACTGCGCAGTTCCACTGGACGTATCAAACGCTTTTATTCCATCGTTCTGCACCTTTCCAACTGCGTCTCAGCAGGGAAGCAGACTCTGGCCAATTGTACAAAACACTTGTCCGTGCAGGTGCTGCGGTGTGTGAGCCCGGTGAAGCTGGATGACACTGTGCTGGGGCAGTACACGGCAGGCGGCGACCAGAGGGGCTACCTAGAAGATGAGACTGTTCCCAAGGACTCCAAGACACCCACCTTTGCCACCTGCGTCATGAACATCAACAACGAGAGGTGCGCCCTGACCTTTTTATTGCCTGCAAGGCTTGAAAGCGCCCCTTGTATAAGCATGGCATGGCATGGCATGCTGAGCTGATCCATACTCTTTATGCAGTAGGATCAGTGAAAAATACTGAATTTTGATATGTTCTCTGCAAAGAATCCAACCTACAATATTGCAAAAATCGCGACTTTATTATGTGTGGATGCTGTCTCTGTTTCCTACTTGAGATCAATTAGACACCGAATGTTCCTGATCAAGCTGTCATGGAGGTTTTAGACGGTCACAAGGAGGAAGTAAGCTGGTATCCGACATGATGTTGTAAGTGAGCTGAGCCCAACAAGATGAGTGGGTGCAGGTGGTCGGGGGTGCCGTGGATCATGAAGGCTGGCAAGGCGCTGAATGAGCGCAAGGTGGAGATCCGCGTGCAGTATAAGTCGCCCGCATCAGGCATCCACCCCAACCTCAACGAGATGCGCAACGAGCTCGTGGTGCGTGGCGCGCACCTTCATGCCCCCAGCAGGCTTCATCAAAACAACGTGCACCATTGCCACTTGTGCCATACCACAATGCAGACTCCAGCACCCTTCTTCTGACACCCAGGGAGTCTTGTCTCTTGGAAGTCATCAGACAGAAGGGTCTGACGGAAAGTCCGAGTCCCTGTAGTATTGGCCATATGCAGGCCGCATTTGCATCCTCTGCCAGCTATTGCGGAAATTCGCTGCCGCTGTCTGTCTGATGCAGACTCTGCTTGGGTGGATCCAGTCACTGGTGCTATATAGATGTTTGGGTGCGTGCAGATGCGGCTGCAGCCGGATGAGGCGATCTACATGAAGATAGTGGTGAAGGAACCCGGCCTGGAGATGCACCCGACCGTCAGTGAAATGGACCTCAGCTACAAGCAGCGCTACCAGGTGCCACACATACTTCTCACAATATCTGGTTATGGCATCCATAATTGCTGAGTACACTCTGAGCATCCCGGGAGATGCTGTCAGAAGAAAGCAAGAAAGGTGGAACACACTACAGGAAATCCCGACGGTGTTCCTAAAATGCGCATGTGCATGCTAGAATGGCTGCCTGAGCAGGAGATCTATTCTCTAAAAAGAAGCTTGCAGGCTCTGCCAGTGCAGAGCTTGAGTGGACTGCCTTGTCTCATTGCAGTAGTACCATCAGTAACAGACTCTGTAACTCCAGGGCGCCGACATCCCTGACGCGTACGAGCGCCTCATCCTCGACGCGATCCGCGGCGACCAGCAGCACTTCGTGCGCAGGTGCGGCCGCCACGCCGCGGTGATCAATCTGCTTTTGAGACGCATAGCTGTATGAGCGGTTTTCCTAGAGGTCCTTGACCTGTGGAAGTACATGGCCGAATGGCATCATACGCACATAATTGGCAGAGCCGGGTCTATGGACGAGCATATGGTCCCAATCGTTGTGTGATGGCAAGATAAAGTCTGATCATCTCTGCTCGTCTTGTTACCTGGCATCACAAAGTTGCAGGTGCTGCAGCTTTTGCTGCCAGGCTAGAGGACGAGGAATGTTGGTTTGCCTGAAATTGGCTCCAGCGTGCCGGACTGGACTGCTTGCCTGACAACACCGGTGCAATTTGGTGACCGGGGCAGAGTGTTATTGGTGAGCAAGTGCTCCCTTTCAGATTTGTAACGAGCGCAATGTGTAGGGATGAACTGCGGGCGGCCTGGGCGGCTTTCACACCGCTGCTGCACGCGATCGATGCCGGAGAGGTAAAAGCATATCCCAGATCACTTTCTTGCACAAGTGCTTCATGTGTTTGACGAGCAATTTGAACAAGCAGTCTCGGCTCTAATGGTCTAATGGTCAGCAGAGAGGTTATCATCTAGCCTTACATCATTCCTGCATATAGTAAGGTGGTACATGTACTGTAGACATCTCAGTAGGTATGTATGCTCCTAGATAATTGATTGCTTTGCAGGTGACGCCGCAGCCGTACCCGGCCGGTTCGCGCGGCCCGCCGGCGTCGGACGTGCTTGTGTCGCGCGCCGGCTTTGTCAAGAACACCGAGTATATCTGGAAGACCGAGGAGGGCAAGGGCGACATCTCCTGAGCCCGCCTGCCCCGCACCTTCTGTCCTGATCACGTTGTTGTTCATCACATGCGCGAGTTTGAATTTGGATCGCCCGGGCTTGAGGACGACTGCCTCAGGTCAGTCTTTCAAGCGCGCCTGATTGCCTGATTGAGACGTGGATCTTCGCGTGCCGCATGCCCAACTTTGGAGTTTGGTAGCCCCGGCTGCGTTGTGGTCAGTTGTGGGGACTTCACATAGCCAGCATGTTGGCTCGTTTGGTAGCCCAGAGAGGAACGTGATCTGTAATGTGAGAGTACCCTGTCCTTTTTCCATGCAATTGGAATACGGCAGCTGCGGTTGCCAACAAAGTGCTGGAGTCAAGTTGGGATGGGGAACAAAAAGTATTGTTTGGGGGTGGTCAGCTGTGACACCTCTTTTGGCCATAGCCTCACAAAATCTTGCAGCACAAAGGTCTCTGTATCATGGTGTCATGACACTTGTTGATGCTCTTATGAAGTGAAACAGCGTCAGCACCACAAAGGCATTTTCTGTGAATGTGGCATTTGTGGTCAATCGAGCAGTTTTGCAGCACATTAGCAAAGCGCTAGAATCTATCCAATTGCAGAATTGGATTGGCATACATGTTGGTGCAGCCAAACACAGATCCAGATATATATGGTCCCCGGGGGTGCCATGTACTACAAGAGACTAGTAGTCTCTTTGCTGTGCCACGTGGCACTCAATGTGAATGCACTCAATGAGAGTGCTCTGAGGTACAGTAGATCAGCAAAACCCACAGTATACAAACACAGCAGGTCTGCAGCTTCAGCCTTGGCTTCAATCATGATGAGGGCAGGTGCTTGTCAAGGATGTCGTCCGCCCAGGGCTGCAGGTCCTTGCATGCATCGTAGAGCTCCTGACTTTGGAAGGGCACCGTGTCGCGGGCAGCGGGCAGCTTGCGTGGCTGCCCGGGCGGGGAGATCCCTGCCACTGTGATCGCCATCGTGATGTCAGCATAGCTCAGCGTGCCCAGCAGGAACTGGCCCCCACTCTCCTTCAGCTGCGCCCTCAGCTTGCCCACATACTCCAGTGCCTGCATATAACCATGCTCGTGTCATTGTACTAATGCTGCAATGTGGGTACCCGGAAACATTCTGATGACAGCCCAAACATTCTTTTCCAGGCCCAATCACCCAGAGCTGAACAGCAGAAGCCTGAAGCCTGCTGGTATACACATTGCAAAATTGCTTGCCTCATCCAAACAAGAGCCCTTCCTTTGAAAGAGGGACAGTCGCGCAGCCAGCAGGCTCAGCAAGCAGTACAAGGACCAGGCCAGATTTGTCCAGGAAGAAGGGACAGTGTTGACCTTGTCCAGGTTCATGGGATCATCCAGATCGCTGTACTTCTTCTGCATGCCCTTCACCACTCGCTCGCTCATGGCCAGGCCCAACCTGCGCCCAAAGGGCAGCCGCAGTAGCAGAGGAGGCATCAATCCCAGGCGAGCCTCCTACGCACAGAATCACATGTATGCAAAATCAGGCGCAGTGAATTAAGTAAGTAGCAATCTTGTCACATCTACAAGGTTCATGCCGGAATAAGAAACATGCAAAATCAGGTGCAGTGAGTGCCACGGCCCCGTGAGGAACAATGGCTTTGCTACATCACAAATATATACACACCTCATTGCTCAAGGCAGTCTCGAAAGCCACTTTCCTGCCGTAGCTTGAGATCTGATTGCTGATCTCATCCCATCTGCATGGGCAGCACACAGATCCAGAGCAGGCTTGCATCCCTGAGTATAATATCCGGTTGTAAGCCATGGCATGCCTTCCAATAGCAGGCAATGTTTTGAAGGTTACTAGTCATGGCAAAATGCAATGCTGACTGGCCAAGGACCTCACCGCTTGATCTCTTCAACTCTGCCTGCTGGGAACAGGCTTGCTGCCTCTGCGCGCTTGCTGTGCGCATCAGCCCACTGTGCAATCTCAAAAGACTCATATATGTTTCCTGCAGGCAGCAAAGTCTGCTTTCAGCGGCGAAGCTCTGTCAAAGTCGACAGATGGAACGTCCGACTTCTCCCTTGAGTGTTGCATATTGGTCTGTGGTGCGTCAGATGACTGCAATAGGCTGCTGCAATGGTCAAGACTGAGCAACAAAGGAAACTGGTATATCAAGAGCAGACAAAGACCCACCGTCCGGCTTAAGCAGCACAGGAGCTGTCACTCGCTCTTTGCTGAAGGCTTTGCCTGCCTTGACCTTCATCCAGGTCTCGCCGACTATTGGGGTGTACTCCCAACAGGTGAATGGAATTCCATGGTATTTCAGTACCCACCTCGCCTGCGCAGATGGACAAAGTGATCTGATGCTCTCAAAACGTAGGCTCATACTCCTGCTAATTGCACAGGCATGTATGCAACGAGGCCAATGTCTTACTCTCAATGAGAAGGGGGAGACTTGCAGACTGATCAACTCCACTGGCCGTGTCGTTGTCATCCTAGGCTAGTATCCTGTTGCCAATGAGCACCAGTCCTTCAGTACAAGAGTGTCAAGATTCAACATATAGCGCATATTCAACGTCACTATTGGTAAGGCCACGCCTACCTTCTGTGCACAGGATCTTGATTGACCGGTGAGACAAGAGAATTATACGCTAGCCAATGCTTGCTTATATCCAGCGAGCTGCCCTGGGCATTTCACAACGCGTCACACGTGAGACTTTGAGGGCAATTCTGCCTTTTCTTCCAGGGATGATCGCGTAAGACCCTCGTGAGGATGTACCAAACGGGCTGTACCTGAGAACCCGGAAGCTCTCGGAAGCTTTACGTGAGGCTTGCGCAAGCAGACCTCGGAACATCAAACTATTGATCCATCGTTCTCGCAACCCTGATCAAATCGAGTGAGTCTAGGTCTTGCCTTGGTTGTTCGAAAAGAAGCAAGAATTTTCCCCGAAGCTTCACGCATACCCCATTCGTGATCATTGGGGGTGTCTGACTCTGGCCTCAGGCTTGTTATCTTGACCCTCCTGGGGTTGAAGAAGTTCTCTGCGCTTGTAAAATGGGTGGCAATCCTGACAATCCTGAACTTGTGGCCTTGCCCGGCTCAGCATGGACGCTCAAGGTAGCATCTTGGAATAGGCTACAACTCTTCTTTCCCTTGTACCAGTCAGAGCACTTCATCATGATAATTACAAGAGTTTATATTTGCAAGAGTTTTCCTTAGAGTACCAGATCATGCATTGAGGTGACCGATACTCATTCCTGCAGGCACGCTGGGCCTTGAAGCATCACAACGTCAAGTACAGGACAACAGTCTACACGCCTGTCTTTGGGGCTTGGTGGCTCAGGTTTCGGTCTGGAAAATGGAGCGGGCGGATCACAACGCCCGTCATGTTCACCCCAAAAGACGGTGCAGCCCTTTGTGCGCTGTTCAGCTCTCTTTTTGACCTTCGGCTCAGGAACCCTTCACAGGATCTCTTGCGCTGAAGAGACACTACATTTGCTTTGTCCAAGAGAGGTCCAAGGGCCCTCTTCTTAACAGCAAGACAGGCCATTGAATTGATATAATAATGCTCACAGGTGTGCTGTTTGAGTCGCTTGACATCGCCCAGTGGGCCGATGATCACAGCAGTGCTGCCGGTGCTTCGTCACTTTTCCCGGCTGCCAAGCTTGAGGACATCAGAAGGTGCGTGCAATATCTCAGTCACGTTGCCTGCACACGCTCAACGCAGAGTTCATTAAGCGTGAACTCTACTGTTGTGGGCCCCTGTCTGGCTCACGCTGCAGATGTTGCACATGCAGGTGGAATGACGCCGCGGACACTGCCCTGCACTATGCTCGGTCGCGGGTCTTTGCAACCTTGAAGAGCAGCAAGGTGCTGACTTGTGCGCGCCGCAGTATATGATCTGGTTGAGGTTGGCTTGAACCCTGTATTCAGGAGTTTTAAGTTTTAATTGATCTTACCCAAGCAGCTGTCAGAGTAACAATTGACACCCATCGTCTGCGCAGAAATTGAGGACGGCTCGTATGGCGGCTCGTATGCCGTCCTTTTTCAAAGCTCTGGGGCCTCTCGGAGATGTCTTTAATAATTGGTATCTCAACCAGTTCTCCTCTAAATATGAGGATGTCTCCAGCGCTGCGAGTCTTGAGAAGGTGCGAGGGTCAGCAGGGAAGCAGCTGGTTCAGTGCAGAGAAAGTGGACATTTTCTATTTGGGCATATTCTCATTACAACAACTGGCAGGCCCCTCATATGTAAATTAGATGTCCATTAAACAGATCAAATCTGTGGCTTGTAGACCAAGGCGGTGCTCAGAGATCTTCAGGAAGCCATCAAGGCAAATGGAGGCTATGTGCTTGGCAGCTTCACATATGCAGACATCGCCATGGCCGTAAGATTCTCTGTCCCTGTCATTCCTTGGATGCAGCCAGTGTTTTCTGAACACCATTACATCTTACGCTGCATTGCTGAACTGGCGGTGTCTCTGATGTTTGTGGGTTGTTCAGCAATTGTGCATGCAATTGTGCAGGTGGCAGTGCAGACCATAGAGCCTGTGGGACCTCCTTTCACAAAGTGCGCTTCCATTCCCCGTTTCCTACGCACAGTGACGTTTGCTATTTACTGCCTTGTGCCGAGAGAATTGTCTTATTGACTGGATCATGAGAGTTAAAAGCGCTCTGATGCTACATAGAGGGGTCAAAGTCCTGACTTTTCAATATTGGTGCAGGCTCTCAGATGAAGCTAGAGCAGCTCTGACACATCAGGAGCTCAAGGCTGAGTTTGGGGAGCTTGTGGCCTGGCGCGATCAGATATTCCAGAAGCACTTCCCCAGCTGAACGGAAGCTTCATCTCGATTATTGACCAGTACTAGTGTCACCAATGTGGTGTGACAACCTTGTGACACACTCCCTTGTGACACAATTCCTATGGACTGCCAGCGATAATCATAGTGCAATTAGTGTACACTGTACACTGGCGGTCACGCTGCTCACGGCCCTCTGACCAATGCTTTAAAGAAATTTCTTGCGGTGTCGCACATGTGCTGCACAGTGTGATTATGACTCACATGTCGTATGTACAAGCAGATTCAGGCAAGCTTGTGCACCGTGCAGTGACTAAATTGCATGCGCATGCTTGATTGATCTGCTTCATGAATCCGAGCAATTGCACACCTTGAGCTCATGAGCTAGCGAATTACAGGTCACGACATGAACCACTAGTACTGTAATTTCTAAGCTTACACTGCAAGGTGCTGGAGCCCAACCGGGGGTGACCTATACTTTATGATGCTTTCCTTATCTTGATGCAGGGTCTGCATTGCACACGAAACCTGCATTTGTCCTCGTGATGGATCGCCTGCCCGCATGGGCAGGAAGGTGGGCAAAAGGGCGCGCTTATCGACACTCCCTCCTTGTTTGCCCGAGACATTCTTTTCTCATATGAACATCATTCCCACGTAGACTTGAGTAAATAACTGTTTGTAGAATATGTCCATCATTCGCGGAAGTCACACAGTAGAATTCGCCTGGCTCATCAACCATGGGCTCATCAACCATGGATCTGGGCATGATCAGCAAATTACTCATGGACCTGGACATGAGCCCCGAAGAGTATGTACAACTCAATAATGAGGAAATCAAACAGATAATGCTGGAAAGACGTGAACGTGCCGATGCAGAGACGGCTGTGAGCTGTCACAGAAGTTCTGTGCTTGCTCAGCAGCGCGCAGGTACAAGGCTGCATGATTAACTTCATCTGTGTGCAAAGAAATTCAACATTTTGTAGAGACGCATTATTTCCCAGGCATTGAGTGGTGTGAGTCTGCCTGACCAGGTCAAGCACAATACATCGCTCGTCTACAACCTTTGCAACCCTGGTCGTGCCACTGGGCTGTCAGCTACACGTGAGTCTGATACACACGGGCAGTCTCATGCAGGTTTTGCCAGTGCATATGGCAACCATGACATGTGGCCATGTCTTCAGGGACCGAAATGTCGTGGATCAAGAGAGCAATCTGCAGGAGTACTGCATATCAATCTGCCAGAATCCTGAAGGTGCTGAACAGCCACCTTAAACGCAATTGATCTGTTCGAATTGGTGCCATTAGATGTTGTTTTTCTCAGTTCCATGCTGATGCAGGCTATCACGATGATGACGATGGATATACAATGGGCGCACGGGTCACCTTTGGCAGGCCCACTGTTGATGACATCATCTCGGCTCTCCAGGTTTGAAGGTCTCTTACCATTTTGCAGCTGTACTTCAGGACCTCGAATGCTCTGCAGTGAACCAATTCTGCCTTCATGCAGCTGTAAGCGGATTGATCCTGTGCTTGGCAGGTCGCCATGGCCTTCCCTCTGGTTGGCAAGGTACGTTGCGTGCCTGCCAAACTTTCTCCTATTCAATCCATATCATAGAAGCTCAAATTTCCTGCTTGGCTCTCTGTTCCCAAGGGAATGCCTGGAGCGCCACATCCGTGTGATTCTGTTTTATGCAATGCACTCTTTTGATCTTGGAGCCGGCTGATCTGTGCAGGGGAAACGACCTTATGAGGTGCTTGTGGCGTGGCGCCTGCGTGACATGTGGCCGAAGCTGGAGAAGTGGCTGCGTGAAATGGAGATTCTGCCCTGCCTAGAAAGGAGGGAGGAGGCCGCTGTCACCTCTGCCGCACATGGCCTGCACATTGAGGGTCGCAACAACCCGGTGGGCATTAATATCTGCTTGTCGTTATGCCGTGTTTCCACGCATGGAGTCACTTGCCAACCAAGAAAGATCGCGCCAAAGCTTTTTGCTGCTTTTGTGTGTGCTCGCCTGCATGCGTGGAGCAGATGCTGCCGGTAGCTGATGGGCTGCGCTGCAGCCGTTGCATTATTTCCACGACAGAACACGGCTGATTAAGGCTTCTACACTGCACAGAAACCTACTATTCCAGACCCCTTAACCCCTTCGCAGCAGCTCAGGAATGAGGGCAATAGCCTTTTCATCCTCAGGCGATATGCCAAGGCCGCAGACAAGTATGTTCCTGTGAAACTTGACCCACAATGTTTCCTTCCTTCAGTCTATTTTCAACACAGCAACTTAGGACTGCAGATGCCTTGATTGGCCAACTAAAAGCCTTGTTGAGCACTTGAGGTGCAGTGATTGAGCCCCAGGCTGATGACTTGAGATGTTCTTTTGAAGTTCAGGTGACACAAATTTGCAGGGCAGGAGCTGAGCTTGTGTGTGTGCCTGTGCAGATACACTGAAGCTTTGAGGGAAGATCCTGAATCTGCAGTGCTCTATGGGCGGGTTCAAATGCATCTTCGCTGTCAAAGCTTCCTTGTTGCTCTGCTCAAGAACCCGGCATCCTGCTATTCAGCAAAACTTGTAAATTTTTTGTTGAGTAACTCTGTTGCTTGCAGCAACCGGGCCATTGCCCATTTGCATATGGGTCTGCATGCAAAGGGACTTGCAGATGCGGAGGATGCAATTCTGTTGGACCCAGAATACAGCAAAGGTCATTTCCTGACCTGGCACAATTCATTGCACCTATTGTGTTGGGCTTCTTTCTTCTTATGGCAACTTGTCAATGGCAAGAAGAAATTTGGTCTGAGCAATATTGAGTGTCTGTGCCATTTTTTCTGCAGCTCATGCCAGGAAAGGGCTGGCTCTGCTGAGATTGGGCAGGAAACAGGAAGCGCGAAAACACTATCAGCAATATGTTCATTTATTCAAGCATAATTCACAGTTCAAGGGAGCTCTACAACAATTGGAAGGGAAGACTGTTCAAATCTGATAATTGTATATATACCGTGCACTGCCTGTACAGCGCATTTGGAAAGTGTGCGCACTCATCAGTGGTTTAATGTTTTATTTTGGCGCTTTTCCTGTCAAGAAGCAAGGTGCGTCCTGCAGGCAAGCTGCAATTTAAGGCTGCCATGATCTCACCCCTTGTTGGACTCGACTCCACAATTATTTGCGGTTGTAGAAATGATTGTAAGCTTGAGAGGGTGTGTTGATGTACGTACATCCCAGCCAGGACGATCATTTCAGTGAGCATGTTGCACTCCAGTGCTGCCTGATGGGATTGGCTGCTCTTTTGAAACAGTATGTGCATCTTTAGTACTGAGAAGGCAGCTACCGTTTAGTGCAACATTTCTTTTTATTTGAAAGACGCATTCGGAGCCCTTCAACGCTGCTTCCACTGTCTAGTTGTGCTTGACATGCGCAGGAAGTGTTAGGGAGTGGCCACTGCCATGGCAGCGCATCTAGCTACCTACAGGCCAGCTGCTACATATATGTCAATGAAAGAGCTACTTTGACAGGTCGTTTCTGCTGGTAGGATGCACCAAACGATGTGCGAGTGGTCATAACCACTTCAATGCGCTCCAAAGGTTCCAGGATCGAGTCCCTTTTCAATCCACCTCTTTTGTTTGCTCATTCTTTTTTCGCTCGGTGGACATTGGCTGCCCCGCTTTTGGGCAGCGGGCAGGTTCTTCTCGGGAGCCCTCCTGGATGTGACACGAGATATCGTGCAAGCAATTGCGCGAAACATAGAGAGTATATGCAATGCGCACCACTCTTCATATTGCCTGATCTTTGTTTGGATTGGCATCGCAAAGATGGATGGGGAAGTGAGCTGGCGCGAGCAGAGATTTCTCCACAGCATGGACATGACCCACGAAGAGTGGAAGCAACTTAGCCTTGAAGATCTGCAGAAACAAATGCTTGAAATCTACGTCACATTTGATCCAAAGAGGGATGAAAATTCTCACGAAGAGGCTGCTCTGGCTCAAAAACGCGAAGGTTAGGGTCAAATTTTCAGCACTGCACAGTGTTATATTTGGACAAGATTTCGATCCTATCCAGGATTTGTACTGACTTACTGTGTGAATTTTCTCGATTAGGCGAGGCGCGAGATATTGCACGTCTACAACCACTGCAGCCGCTGAAGTGTCTCTGGTCTGTGAATTACACGTGAGTACTTCTGTCAAAGGCTTGGATCAGAAATTTGTTTTCTTTTATATATGGTAAGGCGGTCACATTTATGACGCAGGGGGCTTGAGTTCATCGATCCAGAGACAAAGCTGCAAGACCACTGCATAACGATCTGCGAGAATCCTCAGGGTGCTGATTGCTTTAGTCTGCCTTGGACGATGTAGAAAGGTGTCGTAGCGTGGGTTGGGGTCCATATGCTTTCAATGTTTGCGCAGGACACATTATGGGCCACAAGACAACGCATGGGATGCCTACCGTTGATGATGTTGTGACGGCACTTCAGGTCTCACAGTGCTCTCCCCTATTACCTTGAAGCAGAAACTCAACCATGCTCTGCTTGCTGGAGCATCACCTGTTCCACCACAATCAGTAAATAAGTCTCTGGCATGACAGGTCGCCATGGCATTTCCCTTGGTTGGCAAGGTACTTGGCTGCCTCCCTCTGTTCTGCCCGCTTCCCTTTACAGTCCCCATCACATTCATGTTGTGTGGCTATTTACACAGCCTCTGCCTCTCACTGCTTGGTGCGCAGTCCAGCTACAAGCCAGTGACCACAACGTGGCCACTTGAGGGCAGAGAGTCCGCCTGTCACTCGCAAGCACTATGCTGGAGTGCACTCGCACCTGCACCACAAGCACCCCATGTGAATAAAAAATGTGTCAAGCTTTGTGGCAGACCTGTTGCTTGTGATGCGCAGTAATGGGCAGCTACATTTTTATGTGTCCAACCAGAGCGCAGCATTTCCATGCCACCTGCCTAAACAGCCAAGTTTAATCACATCTCCACTGGCTGCTGCGTTCAGGGGAAGCGGCCTTATGAGGTGCTTGTGACCAGGCGCCTGCGCAACATGTGGCCGCAGCTGAAAAAATTCCTGCATGAAATTGAAATTGTGGCCACGCTTGAGACCAGGAAGGCAGCCATGCTCCCCTCTGTGGACCATGCTTTGGTCATGGAGGCCCAGAGCAGCCCAGTACGCGCCATCATCAGTCCTTTCAAGTCACAGTGCATTGTGAGATCAGCACCCTGGTATTTATACTCACCAAATGCTCAGAAAAGCTGAAGCCTTTGTGGTTTGCCAGGTATCTGCATCTGAGCAAGCATCAGCTGATGTGCAGCTGCCAGGTGCATGTGAAGGAGCACCAGCTGCCGAGCAGTTGCATACTGCACCCGAGGAAGCACCAGGATTTAAACTGCTGCCAGAAGCTGAGGAGGTGCCAGGCCTCCATGGATCTTGGCTCCGGTCGCGCACATTGTCTCATGAGAGAAGCACAAACCCTCGGAGATTGAAAACTTGGTGTTTTGCAGGAACCAAAACTTCCAAAACCCCCCATACCAATTGAACAGCTGAAATTGGAGGGCAATCAGTTCTACGCCCTACAGCAGTATGTCGAAGCTGCTGACAGGTTTGCAAAACTTTCTGCGCTCTGCAAGCTTCCTGCTTGCTGCCTGAGCCTAGTCTAGAGCTTTGTTCATTTGTTTGAAAGTACCATTCCGTAAGGATTGCAGATGCTGATTGCGACTTTGAGGTAACAGGAGGTCGACAAAGATGGTCAACAACTGAGTGATTTAGCCCGAAGCACTGCAGGGCTTACAATCAGCCGTGTTTTGTGCGGCAGGGGTTTTGTGCTGAGATAATTCGATCGTTCCCATGCCGGTACAGGTACAGTGAAGCTCTGGCGCAGGACCCCAGATCTGCAGTGCTTTACAGGTGCATCCAAACAACAAGTCTAATATTTGAGCTGTCACATCTATGCTGAATCCCTCTGCGCATTTCAGGCATCCTGCACCTTGACAAGGGATGATCATGCATCTGTGATCTCTTCAAGTCTTTCATACTAGTTCTTGTGTTCAATGCAGCAATCGCGCCATTGCCTATCTGCAACTGGGTCTGCATGCAAAGGCGCTTGCGGATGCTGAGGAGGCGATAAGGCTGAACCCAAAATACATCAAAGGTGCTTTGTCCAGCTAGCCCCACCACTGATAGCCTCTCTCCTTATGATCTGACAGACTCTCCATCAGTCTGCAGTGAAATCTTAGAGAGAAGTGAAAATGCTAGCTTCAAAGGGCTTTGCGTGATCATATTTGATTTCCTTGGTCTGCGATGTCACAGGTTATGCCCGGAAGGGGCTGGCCCTGGAAAAGTTGGGAAGGGTGGCTGATGCGCGCGCACACTATCGGGGGTGTATCTTCACTCTCAAGCGCAACGAGTGCTTTAAAACTGCCCTCCAAAGAATGGAGACCAACAACTTGTAGCTTCAACACTGAAGTCAGTATAAGGTCTCCAATTTGACATAGCAGAGGAGTGTACAGCTCAGCTTGCTTGTGTGCAGTGTGTGAATGCACTGCGCACTTTCTTATTTCGAAAAAGTTGAGTGGCGGCCACTATAGTTTTGGCGGGATATGAAGGTCACACCTTGGTGCAACTAAGGTGCAAATTATTAGATCTGCAGATCTGCAAATTTGTCTGCAAGCAGCTGTTTAGAATGCCCAATACTACAGAGCCCGACGCTGCGGGGGTCCAGGGGGTTGTAGCCTGCCCAAATCCATATCGAAATTTAGAATCTCTGTTTTGGAAATTCAAAGCGAGAGCAACCTTACAGATCAATAAAGAATAGAGGATTGGGACTGATTAAAGTTGATGCAAGGTCCATGTGCGTACCACTCTAGACGGACATGCTGTGCGGTCATTTGTACAGGTCCTAGGTTCACGCAAGGAACAATAGTATGTATCCAAAATGATGATAATCATGAGGCTTGGAAATCTAGAGATCTGAGAGTAAACCTTTTACAATCCTATGGTGCTGGCAGCGGGGCATATGCGCGCTCCAGAAAATCACAATATTGCAGAATTCTCATTCAGGTGGGCTCGGGCTGAGGGTGCATTTCACTGGCCTTCTTGTATATCATGGTGGGCCCAGTGGTCTTTAGTGTCGCTAATATCAATTGGCGTGCATGTGCTCCTCTCTCATGGGATGATGGGGACTGGCTGCCCAGATCGGGCAAGTCGCTCAAGACCAGTGGGCAGGGTTCGTTTGCTTTACCTCGTGGACAGTACTGTGATGGCCTCGAGCAATCTGATGCACTGATCGTGCCAAACACTGCACCCAAAGCCGGGAGTTGACCTCATTTTATCTGTCTGATGGGAAGCTTGCCGCGGAATTTCAAATCGATGGAGAAGGATTTTATCCAGGAGCTTGGCATCAGCCCCGAGGAGGCCGAGAAACTCAGTTTGAAAGAGCTTCTTCAGAAAGCAATGGACTGTTGTGAGCAAGGTGATGCAGAGATCGATGCCATATTCCACAAAGATACCGCAATTGCACAACAGCGCGAAGGTGCACATCCCCCCCTTATTAGCACGATCTGTGGTGGAACTCTGCCGTTGACTGAGCGAAACAGTCGTGTTTGATAAGGGATTAGTTCCGGTGTGTCTTTGCAGGCGAGGCCCAGTACATTGCGCGTTTGCAGCCACAAGAATTTACTCACTGGGTTGTCAGCTACACGTACGTATGAAAACACACGCCCCATTGCTCATTGCAGAATGTCCTACAAAATTGTGAGAAGCGCTTCTGATCTCGGATATTTTTACAGAGATTTGGGAATCATCGATCCTGATACGAAGCAGCAGCAATACTGCACATCGGTCTGCCAAAATCCAGAAGGTGACTGTTGACGTCGGTGCTTGAATAAATATCAACTGCCATGAAAGATGATTAAAAGTTGGATGCCACATCTCCCTGATCTTGTGCAGTGGTGCAGGCTTGATCCTTGGCTCCAAAGTCACTCAAGGCAGGCCCAATGTTGATGACATCATCACTGTTCTCCAGGTCCGGCAATCTGTGCCCGAGCGTATCTTGGTGCTTCATTTTCCTGTCTGCATGTGTGTGTCCATCTGAAGGCCTTCATCTGTTTCATGTTGCAGGTCAGCATGGCATTCCCTCATATAGGCAAGGTGCGATCACTTGCCTTGAGCCAGCCATGTATCTTCTTGCATGCCAGACATTGATATCTTGTTCCAAGGTGCTGTAGGCATGCACAGCCCCAAACTGTTTGTCTATGAGTCCATCTGGCCCTGAAACCATACCAGTCAAAGCCGCCTTCCTCCTAAAGCAATAGGCATGCACAAGGCACCTGCGCCATCGGTCTTGAAAAGAGGGTGTCATGACATTCCAAGTGTGCCTGGTTGATTAGGGGAGGCGGCCTATGTCATTGCTGGTGGCCTGGCGCATGCGCGACATGTGGCCGAAGCTGGAGAAGTTTCTGAAAGAGATGGAGATCCTTGCCAGGCTGGAAACCAGGGAGCAGGCCGTGATTGCATGCGCAGAGCATGACACCGACATAGAGGGCCGCAACAACCCAGTGCGCACTCACAGAAAGCCCCCCTTCCGACCAGAAATGCGCATGGGAAGTTCTGGAATGTGGGGCCAGCCTTTGACACGTTGAGAATCTGCAGTAAAGTTGCTGTTGGGCTACATGGACACAACTAGTATATAGCATCATGTGCTGCTGCTCGAGACGAATGGCAATATGACACCCCAGCCCCTTGAAAGAGAAGCCTGTCACGGTAAATTGTAGGGCTTATTCTAAGGCTTGGAATCCAAGGCCTGGAATTTTAGGCTTGAAATCGAAGCCTTGCACCTGAGGTCGATTACAAGCTGTAAGTCTGGCTGGGATGGTACGCAGGTGCCTGATGAAGTCTACAAGGAAGAGCTTCCCCCAGCAGAGAAGCTGAAGGACCAGGGCAATGACCTCTTCTCCTCCAGGCGATATGCCAAGGCTGCTGAAAAGTGCGAAGCCGCCAGATTACCCGTTCAAAGTTGCTCCTTGCCGCAAGCTGCTATGGCTGTGGTCATCTTTGTTGGAGGACGGTAGCAAAAAGATCCTGCGAGGCATCTGGAGCAGAGAATGAAGGAGCCCAAATCCCTACATTTACTCCTTGGATGAGCCTAGTTGCTGGTCATGATCGTATACTTTGGCAAATATCCAGCTAGCATTGCTGTGGTGTTGCAGGTACACTGAGGCCTTGGAGCATGACCCCACATCTGCAGTGCTCTACAGGTGAAAATTCTGCATTCTGCACCCTGATGTTGCAGACTTTTAGGCGCAATTGCAATCTGGGCACCCCACCTCTTAATGTGCTATTTACAACTTTGCTGGGACAAAGCAGAAGATAATCAGATCTAATATGATTGTATGTGTCGACTGCAGCAATCGATCCATTGCCCGCCTGCACATGGGCCTGCATGTAAAGGCACTAGCAGATGCGGAGGAGGCGATAAAGCTGGATCCACAGTACATCAAAGGTCCGGCCTGACGTTCGGCATACCATTGATGAACCCCTTCTCTTGCATGCTGCCTCTTGCCTGCTCCACCTCTGCTGTGTGCGGCACCAGGAGTCAAGAAAGCCGCCAGGAGATTTGCTGTCTTAACATGTGAATTCTTTATCTTATCTGACCAAGAGATCATATACTTGTGTGTGCAGCGCATGCGAGGAAGGGGCTTGCCCTGGAAAAGCTGGGA
The DNA here is from genome assembly GCF_000258705.1 of Coccomyxa subellipsoidea C-169. Taxonomy (NCBI): domain Eukaryota; kingdom Viridiplantae; phylum Chlorophyta; class Trebouxiophyceae; family Coccomyxaceae; genus Coccomyxa; species Coccomyxa subellipsoidea. The sequence continues at coordinate 635,423 of NW_005178035.1, forward strand.
AGGGCAAATGATGCCCGCGCACACTACCAGCAATGCATAAATACCCTCAAGAACAACACACACTTCAAGGAGGCCCTCCAAAAGCTGTCTGATGTCAAGCTTTGATTTGCTGGCAAGGGCTTTTGAAGTTGTGGTGCCCTGCGCAGTCAAATTCTTCAAGTTGTACATTACATATAAGTTTTGAGATGCCCATCTTGAGCATCTCTGTTATGGGGCTCTATGGCATTACTACTAGAAGCATCATTCTGATGCACAGGATTCACTCATGATAAGGCTTCTAGATGCATGCGGCATGTCTGCGCAACTGCAGTCCTTCTTGCATGCAAGCTTGGAAAATTTAAATCCTTCGGATTCGCAGTCCTTCGATTGAAGAATACTTGCTCAAGCGCTTGGGCGCGCGCACCCACTTGGGTCTTGCAAGCATCTGCACGCTTGAAGCCATTATATATGAAACACGGGTGTTTTTCGCTCCTTGGGAAATTTTGCGCACATCTGCATGCATCCGCACGTGGTCAAGGAAGGCTGCCCGCTTTGGCAAGAAGCGCTGGGCAATTGGGCAGGATCCTGCGGCCTCAGTATGGCGAGCAGCACTGTGTTAACAATTTGTTAATAAAACCAACAATTTTAACGACTGTTGCATCAGTATTTCTTCTAAACAGTAAATCTGGTGCCGGCAAGATGCGTCGGGGAATGAGCAAGCAAGAGAAGGAAATTATCGCGGACTTACTACCAAATCCGGAACAGGCGCCCGATCTTCTCTCTGATGAGGAGCTGGAAAAGAGAGCATTCAATTCATATGACAAAAGCGACGCAGAAGTGGATGCAAAATGTCACAAAGAGGCTGCGCTTGCCCAACAGCGCGAAGGTATGGTTTGAGGGTTTGTCTACCACACTCTGCAGAGACTGCAAAAACTGCTTATTATCAAACATTAAAATAGACTTCTACTGAATATGCGCATGTCCTCTACCAGGTGAAGCACAATATATCGCGCGTTTGCAGCCACTGCATCCAATATGCTACTGGACTGTGAGTTACACGTGAGTATGTGAGAGAACTCTCCATTGCACTGACTTTGCTTGAAGATATTTCCAGGGATGCTTTTAAGGTCCATTTGCCATTTCAGGGACCTTGGCTATGTTGATCCTGAAACGAAGCAGCAGGAGTATTGCATCGCGATCAGCCAAAATCCCCAAGGTGAACGCCGTTTGGTGAATCTTTTGTCATTTTCTGATTGGATCTTGGGGTTTGAAGTTATTCAAGATGTAAGGGGTGGTGCTGCAGGATCTTTCGTGGGCTACAAGAAGACCCATGGCAGGCCTAGTGTTGATGATGTTATCACAGCTCTGCAGGTGATGTAACCTTTCGGTGTATTGCCCTCTTGTTGCCAAGCTTCACCTGCCCACGACATTCTTTTGAGGTCCTACTCTCAAGGCTGAGGCGCTGATGTGTACTGATGACAGGTCGGCATGGCCTTCCCCATGGAGGGCGAGGTGGGAAGCACCTGCCTCTCCTCACTAACCCCATTTCCATTTCATGTTACTCAGCTGGATGTATTTTATTCCTTCTTCGACAATTTCGGTTACTTGTCTGGGCTTCATCTTAATATTGCTTGCATTTCACTCTTTCATGCATTTCACCTATTTCAGCCCACCACTTCTGTACTAGCACCAGCTATTCACAGATGTACATTCATAAGCGAGGACATCTGCGCCACTGATGTGTTATGCTGCGCCCTCTAATGTCCGTCACCTGAAATGGCTGATGCAGGGGAGACGGCCCTTTGGAGTGTTTGTGGCCTGGCGCCTGCGGGACATGTGGCCAAAGCTGGAGAAGTGGCTGCGCGAAATGGGGATCCTCAGGCCTCAGCTGGAGACCAGGGAGGAGGCAGCCGAGACTTGTGCAAGGAATGGCACCGACATAGAGGGCTGCAACAACCCAGTGCGCACCTTCATCTACCCAGATGCAGGATTTATTGGCCTCTCGTCCCCCAGTGGGAAGTCCCCATATCTATGTCGTGCCTGATTCCCTGCAGCTCGACAAATTTGAACAGCCAGCTGCTTGGCAGAAAAGGTGCAAAGTGCCCCCAGGCACTCCAGCAAATGGCACTGTCTTGTCAGCCTGACATGATGAAAAGGACCCCTCTTACAAACGAGACTGCTGTTTCCTGGCAGAGTGCAGGAAGGCCAAGTGCGTTCTGTGCTGTTGCTGATGCTTACACTCTGCGCAGGTATCCGAGTAAGATTATCAGATTCCACCAGCAGAGGAGCTGAAGAATGAGGGCAACCGCCTGTTCTCCCTCCGGCGATACGCCAAGGCTGCTGACAAGTAAGATTCCTTCATTTTCCCTCTGCATAGAAACCCTGGTCTGCTGTTGCATAGGGAACCTTGGTCTGCTCTTCCATGTGTCCTGTTTTTTTTTTAGAAAACGCCACAAACGCACCACAGAAACAAACTGCAGGTGCTTGCTTCTGAAGATTTCGTAGGCAACAGGTCTGCAGCTCGTTGGCTGAATGGGTGGGGCTAATCCGCTGGTGTTGTTCTGGGCAGCGGGTCTGAAATGAGGAATCCGCTCTCTGCACACAGCTGAGCCAACATCACTTGTTCACGCAGGTACTCTGAGGCTCTGCAGCATGATCCTGACTCTGCAGTGCTTTTCAGGTGTTTCCTGCACTCCTGTTTACACCAACCATACGCCCCACCGTGTGCGCTTTGCACTGTGAACTGATGCCCACGAATTCCTTGCGCTTATGAAGGCTTACAATGACTTTGATAACCATAGATTTTCGACCCTGCACCGACCCTAATCCCTAGATTTACCATTGCATTCCCCGTGAAAAAATATCACTTTAAAGGCCCCATCCCTAAATCCTAAACCCTGGATTTGTATTCCCTAAACCCTCAGCAAAATTACTGTAGAAATATCTCCGTGCTGAAGGCTGGTTGTGACTGAAAAAATGTTGATTGCCGAAATCGAGCCATTGCCTTCATACACATGGGCCTGCACACAAAGGCTCTGGCAGATGCTGAGGAGGCGATAGAGCTGGATCCAGATTATCTCAAAGGTGTTCATCCGCACTGGCCACCCTTTCTCTGGCATATCCGTGCATTTTGCAATGCTTTGTTCCAAAGAAGTACATAGGAAGGAATGAATAGTTTTCATAGCTCTCTTGATATCCATTGTATGTGTGTCATGCAGCGCATGCGAGGAAGGGGCAGGCTCTGGAGAAGTTGGGAAGGGTGGATGATGCGCGCGCACACTACCAGCAATGCATAAACACCCTGAAGTACAACTCCCACTTCAAAGAGGCTCTTCAAAAACTTGATGCAGCCCAGAGCTGAAAGAGTCTCTCTTTCTGTTCTTTGTGCTTGTTTGTACCTCTAGAGCTCTGGGCAATGGTCAGGCATCTTGTAATTAAAACCCTGTAGTCCAATAGTGACGAGGTATTTTATAGATTTTATTGAAGTAGCATTCGGTGGATGTCAGTTTCTGCAGAGTTGTTTGTACAAGCGAAATATAGAGACGCTGCCTGCTGTTGGCATCTCTCTATTTTCATTCATTCAAGTTGTACAGCAATCAAATCGTTTTATTCTCAAGAGCGGCCATGAATTAGCCAGATCATGACGACAACTCATTGCTGCAATTCAAACGTGTGCCAATGCCGGACTACGGCAGCTAATATTTTTGGGCTTGCATGACAAGCAGCTCCAAAACTTCAGCCATTTGATATCGCACTGAACCATACCCTGTACACGCAGCTGTGCCGGTTAAAAACGGCAACACTGTAACCACACAGAACCTATTTGCAATACTGAAAAATGCTGCACCCAGCAATGCACGTGGCACTGTCTCATCACAGTGTATGGCCAACGTGTGTACACCACATGATACATCAACCCGCCACCACTCCACGCTGCGTAAATTGCCTCTCGAACTACTTCCTGGTGCGGTTTCCATGCTTACACCCGATAGAGGGTCGCTGCATGCAGCGACTCGTGTGCACATGCCAGACACTGGCACATGAGCACGCGTAACTGACCGTATACCAATTGATCTCGTCATACTTATTTCTAGCTCCCTAGCATCTGCACAGTGCATAGCTGTCACGACAGCGCCATGTCTATGCCCGACAGATCTCCATTGCTGCTAGCGCCCGCAGAAGGGAGCTCGCCCACCCATGAGGAATGCCGGGAGGGCCTGTCTGGGTCTACGCCTGCAGTGCAGGCAAAGAAGCAGGCTTGAGTCACAAAGAATGACTAAATGATGAGTCGGAGTACAGAGGGAATGGTATTTATTCACTAGGAGATTACATCTCGGGCCAGCTAGATGCAGCAAAAAAAAGGGCTGATCAGATGCCTCATGTGCGCATTTCAAGATGCAGCCCCAAAAATAAACTGCAAGCAAAGCATTCAGGCGTTGACTATATCAACACAAGTTCCAATGAGCAGATTTAACATGTCAGCATGATCGCAAAGCTGACAGTTTGGTTGACTTGAGCAAGATGATGAACTCATCCATCCGAGCACCTATTCTGGCACAGCTGTGCTAGAACACAGGAAGCAAGCCCTGTTCCAGAAATGTGGTGGACCACAGTTCTTGCAATGTCTGCCAACCCTAGCACAGACAATAAGGCATCACTCACAAGACTGCACATTAGGAGCCTGAATTCTTAGATCTGGCTGGCTGGGTGTGTGGGGCACCATGCGCTCATGTGAGGTCACATGCGGGGCACACACCTGTGATGATGACTACGAATGAGGTGATATTTTTGAGGCTGAGGCAGGGGTCGTCCTTGCCCTTGGGATTCAACTCGGGCACCTTTTGCCCCTTCCTTTTTAACCCCACCACAATTTCCTCTTTCTCCCTCGCTCGCACCATCACCTCGAAGAAGCTCTTCACCTCTCCCTCTCTACAACACCCCATGAACTTTCAATTATCTGATTTGTTGGCTGACAAACACCAGTGTCCTTTTTTTCCTCTTATCAAAAGTGATTTCTTGGCTCCATGTAATGAGGAAGAAGCCCTGCACTGCCAGGCAGTGGTCTGCACAGCCCCTCAGGCAATCTTATTCACCCTGTGCGGCTACCACGAGCAAAGCAGACGCCCTCTCCTAGCATGCGGTGGTCAAGACTTTCTGGGGGATGTATCTCAAATGGTCTTGGTACCGTACTGCAGGCGCATTGGCACTCTAGCAAGGGTATGACTCTGCCCTGGTTCACTGCATGGCCTGGCCTCAAGACCAAAACTAGCATAGCATGCACTAGGCATGCATACATCTCATTCACTTGATGATATTCTACCTCATCTCGGATATACCACACAGCCAAAATCAATTCATTGTCAGATTTGTATGTTTGACACACCCATATAAACACATGGGAAAAATAGGTTAGTCCCGGGAAGTATATATCAATTCCGGGGGTGGACGCACCTCAAGTAGCGGGAGGCCGTGTGCACGTATAGCTCGTTGCCGTCGGGCGTGAAGAGCTCTGACAGGATGTCATTGACGTCCGGGTTCTCTGCCACCATTGCCAGCGCCATACTCACCAGCTCGTTACTCAGCACAAACTCGCTCACGCTCAGCTCCTGCGCATTAACACACGCACACTTACATTCACAAACTCCATCAATTTATTGGACCCATATCGAGCGATACAGTCGTGCTTCAACCCAACAGGGGTTGAATTCATTATGGGAAGGTTCCTCATGATCACGAGTTTCTCCAGCCTGCAGGCTCCAAGGCGGCTACAAGACCGTAGCCAATTGTGCCGGAGCTGCATGAAAGACGGATCTTGGCAAAGATGGATGCCAACAGGAGAAAAATTGCAGTATACACCGTGCAACCTGACCACACAAAGGTTGACAGCTCATGCAGAAAACTTCCATGCACTGCTACAGACAGGCATGAGGCATGTCTCCGAGGGCGTGCCTGGATGAGATGGCGGGTGCGGGTGTCCAGGATTTCTGAGATGATGATGGTCTGTTTGACTGCTGTGGCCATGGTATCGTACCACATCGCCTGCTTCCCGTCTGTGTACATCGTCGACTGCCGCCGCAGCGCCACTGCAGCAGCACCCCAGCAAATGTCACATCAGCACACCACGCTACCCAAAGCGAGCATGGATCCATCCTGGAGAAGAGATACCCATGAGCCTTCTAGAAATTCACGTGTAAAGGAGTGCATGATATGCTGAAAAGCTAAGAGGTGCCTGAAAACATTCCCCAGGCCATGCCACGACAAAAATGCATGCATGGAGCCCACAACACGTGGTTCATCTTCACTTCCAGACGTCAAGCGTCACCACCCTTCTCCTCGTCATGCCTCGAAAGTGACTCAGCAGAAACAGAGTAAGAAGTGCAGAAATGTGCCGGCAGCATCCCTGGCAACTGCTGATTGCTTTCAAAAAGAGGAAATTTTGCCAGAGTACCAAAGGCAGCGTCAGTATTGCAGTAATATTGCTACTTCAACGGGTGGAGGAATCATGGTGCCAAGTTGAGCACTGCTTTCGCCCCCACAGAAGCGGTAAAACTCACTGGGCCTGATGCGCATCTCGGAGGAGCGGGACTTGCGCTGCAGAGGCTGGGGCCCCATGCGTTTGGTCTGCAGGTCGCGCAGCAGCAGCAGAGTGGCCAGGTTGCGGCTGTCGCTGTCCGCCGCGCCATCGCTGCTGCTGCCGGCCCCGAACGTCGCCATCTCGTCCGCCAGGATCAGAATGCTGCTGAACTGCTCGGGGGCTAGCTCCTCTAATCGCTTGCGGCTCACCAGCTCCCCCTCGACCTGTGCACACATCGTTAAAGTCAGTCACTCCTTACAGATTGACCAGGCTACCTCACCCTCTTCCCTGTAGCCACCCAGACAGAGAGACATGTTGCCTGCAGTGCATGCTAATTAGCATCAGTCAAACGAGAAGGGCGCATGAAATTTCATGGGGGCAGTTGAATCAGAGAGCTCCTTCAAGACTCAGAGTGCTTCTCAATGCATCTGGCCATGCCACTGCAATGTGAGCAGACGAGCAATGGTAATCGCTAACGATAAATATTACAGTTATGGGCCACAATGACCGCTGCTATCCCAATAGGAGCTGTGAAAGTTATACAACCTGCAAAGGAACAGACGCATCATTATGTTCGCACCTCTTGGACTTTGTAGATGAGCGTGAGGTTCTGCAGGCGGGTTGGGTCCAGCCCTTCCTTCTTAAGAATCCTCTCCCGCTCCTGGACTGGCACCTGAGCACACCAAGAGGCCTACTTTGTCTGCCTTCCTACTTGATCCATTGCTATACATACATCCGTCTGAATCTGGCAGAGAATCTGGCCAAGAGAGACCCGCAAGGCCTCACCAGAGCAAGGCCCGGACAAGGGTGCCGGGGGTTTGGCACAGACACGCAGCGCACCAGCCTCTAGTCTCAGGTGGGCGTCAAGGGGACATTCCAGGATACCTTGTTGTAGAGCCAGAGCCAGATAGTATTTAGAAGCTGGCAACAGAAAACAGCTCAAGGCACGCTGTTTTTATACACAAGCCTTGTTAAGAGACCAAGCGTGCACCTCGTTGTAGAGCCAGAGCTCGCTGCCAGGGTACACAAAGGCGTCGAGCACGGCGATCATGTCGTGCATGTCGCGGCGCCAGCCGCAGAACAGGACGCGCTCCGGCGCACGGCGGCTGACGCCCGGCGGGCATGCGTCCCCTGGCTGCGGCGCCGCGGCCGGCTCCTTCAGCGGCGCGTACGAGTCATCGTCCTGCGCTATCACTATCACGTGGTCACCTGCACACACGCCAAGAGCAATTCAGCCCTCTGTAGTCATGTGCCCTTGGCACTGTTGATAAGCTCACGTCATGTGGAGGCATTCGCATCTCCTTGCTGATACTCAGCACATAGTCAGCTGTTGCTATCACACTATACATAGCGTGTGGGGCATGAATCCCTTTGTTGGGTCTGTCTACTTCCTGGCAAGCAGAGCCCGCCGTGGTCACGGCTGATGGTCACCCCACTGCTGGCTCTGCTCTTGCTGAGTGGTAAGTGCACAGGCGTAATAAGACAAGGTGGTATCTGGGAGTTCAAGTCCAGGCCATTCGGAAGGCATTGTGAAGGGTGATTTCGGGCAGTGGCCAGTGCAATGGTTCCTGCGCGCACCGGGCTGCATGATGTAGTTGTCTTCGGGGTTGATGAGCAGTCCGCTGGCGTTGCGGATGCCAAAGGGGACAGCTTCCGGGAAGCTGACCAGCACCTCCATGAAGCTGCGCCCCGTCAGCTGCGGCCACTCCTTCATGTAGAACTCGTCACCTGCGCATCATAGTATTGTGACTAATCAACCCCCCAAAAGCGATCAAATCTCAAGACAGCCCGCTTTCCAAGAGACCTCATGGTTTGCAGTAAGAGCAAGAGAGCTGCTTTCAAGATCCTTGTGCTTCCTGCATGGGGGTGTGACATGAGCCACCAGTTGGTGCTCACGCATGCAATCTTTATAGCAGACTGCAACTCAAGTCGCAGAGACACAGCTTATCAACAGCAATAGCGTCCAGACAGTGGCGCACCCTGGAAGCCCATGATCTGCTGCCAGACTGATGCGAGGCCGTGCTGGCGCGCGCATTGGATCATGAGGCGGCCGATGATGTCGTGTGAGACCACGGTCTGCACGTGCTGCGTCCCCACCATCTTCACCAGCGGCTCGTTGTCCAGGTCACACACCTCCGCCACTATGTGCCCCTGCAGTAGGAACACTGCCTCTCAGGCGTGTGCTCTCCACAATGCAGGTCATGAGCAAGGGTACTCCAGCAAAGAAATTGTGGGAATTGCCTTCAGGCAGATGTGACATGCGACTAGATGACTTCATGCTTCTGCAAGGGCTTTGCAGCAGCAGGCTGTATGCCGCGATGCAGCATGCTTGCATCCAACCTTACAACTGATGGGAAAAGATTAAGTCAGTCTTTTGTTCAGAATTAAACATCATATGTGTCGAGCCCTGCAAGAGCATTGTGAGAACTAGGCCCCGTGGCCGCCATCAAGACACCTCAGAAAGCAAAACCATGCTCAAGTACTCCTGCAAAAAATTAGCTTCATTGACGGTAGAGCGGAGCCTGATCGAGCTGCACTGGTCAATGATGTAAACTATTAGATTTGTTGCAGCAGGACCCGAGTCACCTGCACGCATCAAGCAAGCCTAGCCCCTTACAGATGTGAGCCATGTAGGGAATATACTAGGGAGGACCCTGTAGTCTGCACTCAGATACAACCTGTCATACTTTTGCATGCGGTACATGTTTGCGGCCTGAACAGGCAGGCACCTGAAGCCCGCCGCGTCCGGCCTTTTTGAGGCGGTCGTGGACGCCCATGAGGGAGAGGACAATTCGCAGAACGCGCGCGTCGGAGCGCTCCGGCGTCTCGGCCGTCGCCAGCACAACGATCGCGCGCGCCACGTCCACCGACACCCGCTCCAGGTCCAGGCCTATCAGCGGGTTGCCGCTCCTGCACGCACAAGGGGGCCCTGATCATGTACTATTCCCATTACTAATATTGCTCATGTTTGGGTAGGATTTCAGCTGCTCCTTAGCAGACGCATCTTGCCTCCGGCAGGGAAAGCGTGTAACGATCGTAAAAAATTGAATAAGATTACTATGTTCTTGAATCTGTGACGTCTGATTTCAACTATGCTTCAAAGGGTTATCTATATGGGCTCTCAAATTCGACATGCCGCTTGCACCTCGGGAGCTCCTGCTGTCGCGCCAGCAAGCTCCCAGCAGGGCTTCAGGAGTTGAAGCAAGGAAGAGAAGCGCTGAACTGCCAAGGGCTGGGCCATAACATGTGTCAGCGAGAACAGAAAGTTTGTGACATACAGTTTCAGTCATGCAGCAGCTGTGGCACTCGTGGAATCCCGGCCTTTGCTCTGACTTCACAGCCAGCCCAAATCCGGTGATACTGCTCAATGCTAGAACTCCAAGGGTACCGTCCCCACCATGCCATGCAGATTCACTCCCACTAAATGCACTAAACCTTTTGAAGAGGGAGTCGCACTGCGCACCTGCAGAGGACGCGGGAGCCGCGCAGGTCGCGCACGTGGCGGTGGATGTCGTGCTCCATGTCGAGCTTGTCTCGCTCGGCCAGGATCACGATGGCCTTCCCCCCCGCGCTCTCGTTGGCCAGGCAGAGCTGGTCGATCATGTTGAGGGACTTGTCGCTCCAGCCCAGGATGAGCGTGTGCGCTGCCTCCAAAACGTCGCTCTTCCCCTTCTTCAGATCCTCTATCTTGTCCCCAATCGCATCTGCATTGCGCAGCACAGCCCAGTAATGAACTGCTCTTGCCCTTCTTCAGGTCCCCTTTCTTGTCCCCAATCGCGTCTGCAACATGAAGACATCCCTACCTTGGAATTTTCATTGCTCACTATTGCGTGCGCAGCCCATCTTAGTCCTCCGACGGGGCTATTTGTACATTGCACTTAGGGGTAGAGCTAAAATTTGGTTCGGACTTGGCCATCATGTGGATTTACCCCTGATGGCTCTCCCGTTCATTAGCTATGCAATGCTCAACCATGCATTACTCCGGTGTATGACCAAGATGGCTCTCTGAGGACGTCGCCTTTCCTCTGCATTGCCCGGCTCATCGTCTGAGGCAATGCATGCGCAAGCTGGAAACGTCACTGCCACCATTCGTATGGCGGCGTGATGCACTGCTGCCCTCACCTGAAACAATGCCGAGCATGAGCGCAGTGACGAGCATGCCACCCAGGCTGACAAAGACGGCTGTCGCGCGCACCAGGAAGCCTCCATACTCCACCGCCTCACCAGCAAACGTCCAGTCTATGCCCACCCCATGTATCGCCTGCACCCAGCCAGCTTATCGTTGGATATAAGGATATACTATAATATATGAAGTAGACGCCTCAATGAAGCCTGATTTAGTAAGGATTTGAAGGTGAGTGATGCCAAGGCATGATTGTCCTTGTTGGCGCGCAGGCATGGGTGGACACATGTCCTATAAACAGCAGCTCGCGATAAAACACAATCCCTTTCAACACTCATGACCAAGCTTTCCTTGGTCCAATCCCAGATTTGTCAATTTGTAGGACCACTTGCATTCGAGGCCTCGGAGTGAGACTTACGTGCAGTGACAACTTTTGAGGGAATTATACGGGAACGAGGGTGTTTTGGGCTGCAGAGGAGCGCCCACCTGCCAGAAGGCGTCGTAAAGTGACTCGCCAGTGACTGCAAAGATGCCCAGGCCGCCAAGCCACACCAGCCCGATGGTCAGGTACAGCAGCGACAGCACCTTGCTAAACCTGAGAGCAGAACAAAACCTCCGATTGAATACTGTTAGCGACTCAATTTGGAGTTTTTACTTCAGCCGCCACCCATAGCATGCATTAATTGCCATGCCATAAGACATGTGTGGCTTATACAATCGGGTTCTGTACAAGATGGCTGATGCATTGCTGACCAAGCAACATCCCCAAATCTCAGATGGCATCCCTGAGATGCCTGATCTTTTCTGCGGTACAGGAGCAGTACAGGAGGTGCAAATTCACATGCAAGCGTTGCTGGGCACCTGTTGTTGGAGAACCAGACTTCGAGGTGGTAGGCCATAAACTTGCTGGTGGTGGCCTGGCGCTCGTTCTCAGAGCCCAGCCACTGCCGAAGCAGCGCCTGAACCGGCGCCGGCAGACTGTCCAGCCGCGCACACACCCCATACACCCCCGCCAGCATCACTGCACAGATAAATCGCACATATAAGTAATTCTAAAGGCGGCGCCAGATTCCCCTGTGATTTGGGGTATTGGCATTGATCTTAGAAACCTGGCGCATACTCAGGTGTTGAAACAAGAGACTGTCTTACAGCTATCGGGTCGAGATCACCAAGACTTGTCCAAATGCCCAAAAACTGCCGTGATCTGGGGAATAAACCTTCATACAGACATGGCCGTTACACTGGTCGCGCAAACTGAGCTGGTAAACATGTGACACTGCTATGATCTCCGACAGAAGGCACTGGCCGGTAACTGGCAGCTGGCACCGGTGGCTCAGGGCAGTACAGTCAGCTGCAGATCAAAGCAGCATAAGTAGTAGCAGCCGTTCAACCATGCACCTTATGCCAGGGGAGGAACTCTTGCATAGACACTATAAGCCCAAGCATTTGCAGAGGGTAGTTGTCTGTGCGAATCTGACAGTCCACAGCAATGCAGCCTCAACAGGAGTCATGCAGTCACTTTGCGCTATTGTACCAGCTATAAATGCACGCACCCAGCAGAAGCAAGCCTGCAGCAGCGCGGCTGGCCCAGCTGGCAGGGTCATCTTTGACCTCCTCGTCGAACCGAAAGTTTCCGGCAATCTCACTGCGGATGAAGTCGGCGACGGCGTCAAGATTAGTAAGCCCGCCGCCGCCGGCGCGCGCGCAGTGGCCGGCTGCCTGCTCCAAGTTGTGCAGCGCCACCTCGTGCTTCTCCCTCTGCATGACCTCATGCGCACGCAGCCTGCGGGCATGTGCCGACAGGTCATGACAGGTCATGCTCTTGCGCCGCATCTATAAACTGCATGGCCATCTCCTTCGCGACGCTCTGCATTGTCTGACTGCACTATGAGGTAAGCTGCACCCCACATTTGGCGTCTCAGAGCCCAGGGGACAGGGTGCTGTTGCTGCATGACCCATTGAGAGGTGGCTTGCTCGGGATGACTACAGGTTGCATGCGTGTGACGCTGACACCTCTTCTCTGCAAGGTTCTTTTTGCATTGCATCACTCCAGGGATCAACACACGTGGCATCTCCACCCCCTCCTGCACCCCTGCTTTTCGGTGCAAGAGGAGCTGCACATGCTGGACTCAGGCAGCTTCGCCAGATGCATATGAAGCATCGTGGAACATTGATGGGATCGGCTATCCTATATCCAGCAGATGCTGTCCAGTTTGTAGCTTCAACTGTAGTCCTCCAATATCCCAAGCAACGGTGCCAAGACACAGGATCGATAGTGTAGGTTTGAGGTGGGGCTGACCTTTGTGTGCTGTAGACCTGCAGGCTGATTCCCACCAGCACAACTACCACAAGAAGAAAGCCTTGCACCCAGGGCGTCGGCCATAGTGCCCTTAACGAGCGATGGGTCCCTGACATCGCTGTATTTCTTACTAGCTGGCAACGTCCATCGTGCTAGCGTTTGCAGGTGATCGGATCAAAGAGATCCAAGGCTCACATTATCGCTGATTGGTTAAAAATATTGAACGATCGTATCGCTGATCGCAACCTGTGTCGTTGCAGTAAATCCATGCACGCGTCGTTGCAAAAGTCCGGTGTGACAAGGAAACGCTAAGATGGCTTCTTGCCAATGTTAATCATATGACAAAGTACAATATTTTCGAAGTTATCTTGCTTCCATTTTCCTTCTTCTCGATCGCGCGTTCTGGTGCAGTCAAACGGTCGAAACGAGCACGTGGTTCGGCTGCCCGCGCCCGGCTGCCAGCATGGCAGCATGCCGAGCAGGGCCAGCAGGGCGACCCATCAGGCGTCCCAAAATGTGTATTTTCCAGAACGAACTGATCAATCGGTGTTCGTCTGAGTATCGAAGAGCTTTGGCTTCTCCCAGACATCACAGCTCCACACTTCAGCTTACTCACAACCAGTCCATATTGGTCTCGTTACTACAAGCATCTGCTGCGGTGTGGTCCAACTATTCTTACAAAACAACAGAATAGTATTGGTTATATTATCCGCGCCTCCTCTGGCCAAAGTCTATTATATTTCAATAGGGAGGTCACTCAACCGTGTGATCTGACTCGTGAAAATCGACGTCATCATCATGAAGGCGACCGTGACTTGGACCTTGTGAATGGCACATGTCTTCCGGCAGGTGATCCGTGGCAGAATCGCAGCTCCCAATAGCTGGCTCAGAATGGTGCGGCCAAAGCAGACAGCAGAGCCCTTGCTGCAGACTAGTCCACGCAGATCCAAGATGGACATGGCAGCCGCGTCTATTGACAGGCAAACACGCTCAGCAACAGCATCCACGAGTGCTGTTGGAACTGCAATGCAGCAAGGCCCTCCTGCTGTCCCAACAAAGAGCAGGGGGCGGGCCTCAAGGCAGCAGCGCACCCGCGCAACAGCACCTCCTGAATGCACCATAGTTGTCGAGGCTGCGACACAGAGCAGAATGAAAGAGGAGCCAGGCAGTCATGCAATTACCAGGGATACGGCTGGGAGGGGTGAACCTATGAGGAAAAGGCAGCGCTCCAAGGGGAAGCAGGCAGCTGCAGCAGAGGCTGTAGAGCTCGAGGTGACTGCCACAGCAGTGGCAGCTGCGAAGGGGGCTGTGAAGCGAAGGAGGGGCAGGAAGGTGGAGGAAGCTGTCATAGAGATAGAGGAGCTTCTGGAGACTGCAGAGGAGGAAGCCGCCAAGGAGGAGGCCACCGCAGTAAAACCAAAGAGGGCGAGAAAAAAAGTCGTGAAGGAGGACGACTTGAACGCTGTCCTGGTGGATCTGCCCACAACCGTCCCAGCCGGCAAGCTCGTCGGTTGCCACGTCTCAGCAGCAGCTGGCGTCGAGCGCGCCCTCGTCAATGCTGCATCTATCGGTGAGGCATTCCCTCAACTCTGCCACACATGCAACAACTGGCTTGAGCCCCTGTGTGCTGCAAGCGCCTTGTGTCAGCCTCCAGTGTTGGACGGAACAGTAGACAGCGACAATTTGAATACCTGTGGCTTCAAGGTACCAATCACAGATCCAGAGATAGTGATGAAAAGCAGTAAATCCCCCACTGGTCAATTATCTATGAGATGTTCAGCGAGCAGTATCTCGTTGTCTCTCTCAAGAGAGTAGATGGATGATAATGGATAACTTTCACTGCAGGAGCGAAGGCGTTTGCGATGGACACGCGGTCGAAGCGGCGGTGGGAGTGCCCGCCGCTCATGCGCGTGACCGCCGCAGCCTTCCGCGCCGCATGCAACTCCTTTGGCTTCTCCGCTGCCCAGATCATCCCCCACGGTGAGCACATTCCCTTGCTATACAAACCCCTTGCATGCTAACTTAAAACCTCGCCTCACCTCCTTGCTGGTGTGCATCTTACACATCCAGACCTGCTCACTGTGTTTGCAATCCCAGCAGCCCAAGGCCTGTGCAGAGCATCATGATGGCAACTTGACAAGGTTTTTCTCGATAGATGCTCAGACAGAGGAGACTTATGTTGTACATGCGTGTACTTATTTCCCTCTTTTTATAGAGGTGAGTTTAAGAAGGCAGTACTGTTGAAAAGCACCAATATGTACTGTGAGGAAGCTGAGGGAAGCCTCCGTCCCTATTGACAACCCAACGATGACAAAGAGCAACAACATGTGCATCAAGGAAGCTGAGGGAAGCTGCCGTAACCCGCAGGCAGCTACCTGATAAATCTGGGGTCGCCGGATAAGGAGATGCTGGCCAAGTCTTACGCGGCTTTCCTGGAGGAGCTCCAGCGATGTGAAACCCTTGGCATCCGCTTATACAACATCCACCCGGGGCACACCAACAGCTGCGGGGAGGTATCCACGCCTGAAGAATGCATGGATCGCATCGCCGGCTGCATCAACCGGGCGCATGCGCAGACCTCCGGCGTCACTGTCGTCCTCGAGAATGTGGCCGGGCAGGTGCGCAGAAGAGGCGGAGACTGCAGTATGGGACCGATAATGAAGTACGCCCGGATGGGCTGTACAGGTCGCGGTGCAGTTTGAGCAGAGCCCTGTGCAGTTGTGTACGGGCCAGTGAACTCCACACATGCCGGAGATTGTCTTGTGGCAGATGTGCTCCAAGAGCTGTGAGGCTTGCCGGCTGCCGAAGTGCTTGGAAGGACAATTGGACAAAACTTTGCTCCCAGAGGGCGAGAATGAGCATTTTGACACCCGGCAAGACACACATGTCTCCGAGCAACTCTGTTGAGGACTGACGCTAACAGGATTAGCAGAGGGGTGTGAACATTCAAGACCGCTCCGAGGAGCAGTCATCTTCCTGTCAGCAGTGGCTTTCTGAAAGGCAGGGGATTGGCTCTTTCGTAGTCACCTGGCAATGTAACTACACACTGAACGTTCATGGGTAGGACAGCGCATAGCCTGTCCATATTAAGATCAGTTTCTTTCACAGCCCGATGCAAAGATACGCATGCAGGGCAGCAGCGTGGGGCACAGCTTTGAGCACCTGCGCTACATGATCGATCGGGTGGAGGACAAGGCGCGCATCGGAGTCTGCCTGGACACCTGCCACATGTTTGCGGCAGGCTATGATCTCTCCACGCCCGCCGCCTACGAAGCCACCATGCAGCAGTTCTCTTCCGTTGTCGGCATGCGATACCTGAAAGGTGCACTCTTTATTAATCCTTGCACTGTCATCTTGCCCTATCTGCCAAACACTGCAACGCTGCAATGGCTCTGTTCTTGTGGAGAGAGCCCTTGGATGCAGCTAGTCAAAAGCAGAGAGATGCTTGTCAGTCGATTGGAGGCTTGCCATTCTCGGTTAATTGTATACCTTGTATCGGTGTGGTGGATGTTTGCAGAGTAGTTCCTGCATTTGACTTGCAGACGTTTTCCAAGGAAAGAGCTACAGCATTTACGTGTTCATTTTGTGCATGCACAGGGATGCACATCAACGATTCCAAGTGCGCGCTGGGCAGCAGGAGGGATCGCCATGAGAACGTGGGCCGCGGCTTCATCGGCATCACAATGTTCGAGTGCATCATGAATGACCCGCGCCTCGATGGTGCGGCCATGTCTCAATCTCATCTGGAACAGCAGCAGTGTCTTGGCTTTACATGAGCTCTGCCGCAGTCCCCAGAGTTGCTGGCATAATGAGCAGAGCCGGCAACACCCATGCATTTTTTGAAGTGCTGTGAAATACGCCATGTTGGGCAACACCTGGGATGCGAATGATATATACCATGGCATTGTCTGAGCTGTAGCTCGCTCAATTAATAAGCAGGCCGCCTGAAGTGGTGTTTGAGTGCATATATCACACTGCCTGCCCCGAGGCATGCATGAACCATGCAGGATGCTCACTGACTAGCAAAGTGTTTGTTTTGCGTGCAGGCATTCCGCTGATCATGGAGACGCCGGTGCAGGAGCCTGGGCCAGCCATCAACTACAAGAAGTCATTGTTGGAAGCGGAGGTTGTGTATCGCCATGAAGGGGACGAGGCACTGGTAGGCACAGACAAGCGCGACATTGCAATGCTGTACAGCCTGTGCAAATAGAGCCCCTCTTTTTATTGCAAAGGGAACTTGATTTGGCACTTGCACAACATATTGTCTTGAATAAGACAAAGGTCTAAGATCCTATGGCTTCAGGAAGCAGGCTCCTGGTGTACGCATGTTGACCTCATGTTGGGGACAATGTTGTCATGTCACAAAGCGCTTTGACAGGTTTGATAGTATCAGAGCCAGATTTCTGCCTAGATGTTCTGACGAATATGCTGCTGGCACCAACACAGTTGTGTTCGTTAAGAACTCAACAAATAATATCAGTACAATGTAGACAGTTGCTTCAAAGATGACAAATTGGACTGGACTGCCGCCCGACACTGTCGTCACATAGCAACGTGGCACACACAGTGCATTATTATTTATTATTGCCATATGAACGCCGTCCATTGGATGGGCAGTCCAAATCCCCTTTGTGCCTGCCATATCTTCTCCAGCCCTTGGCGAGCACATGCAACTGCCAAGTACAACACACATTGTTGTCTGATCAATCAGACCACCACATCATCATCGCGGACAGCAGTGGTGGCACAAGGCACGACTGATATCAGCGGCAGCAGCATCACTGCCGAGAATGCAGCCGCGCTCTCCCACCAGCCCGTAATAATCGGTGCCCGTTTCTTCTCAAAATACCTCACTTTCCCTCTTACAATTCCCTCAATACCACTTTCCGCGCCTTCAGCTTCTACCCGGCTTTCCCACTCCCCACCGGAGCCGCCCGTTGCTGACCTGTCGCTCCTCTCTGCAGCTTCTCCATTTGCGCTCGCATGATTGGGACTCACTCCGCTGTTTGCAGCTGCTGCATCATTCTCTGAGTCCCCGCCTCTTTCCGTGCTGCTCTCCACGTCAGGAGATATTTTGTGGTCAGGGGCTTCAGTCTGGTCAGACTCGCAGACGCTGGCTGCGGCCAGACCACGGCCGCCGCTGACGGCTGTGGCAGCATCTGGGAGGGGCAGGGATGAAGCGGAGTCGCTGCCGTTGAGGACAGGGGCCCTTGCTGTGCACGGCAGTCTCCCACGCAAATGCCTGTGCACGACTCATGTCCTTAGCCGTCCATACAAGCCCACCAGAAGTGCTGTCCAAATGTGAGTCGTTCACAATCTTGCACAGGTGCGGCAGGCATTTCTCTGTAGCGTGCTGATGGTAATTTAAGCACAACAGCAGGCTTCCTTCCCTTGGGGAGTCACACGCATGCAGTTCTTGGAGAATTAAGGACGTGCAACAGTATAGAAAGATGTCACACCTGTGGAAGGAGTCGACTGCTGCCTGCGTGCCATCTGGCTCCTGAGCCATCCTGGACGCCATCAGCTGGGCAGCTGCCTTCACCTACAAGGCCACCAGACCCCCCGCCACTCTCAGAAGACCCACAATGTCTAGCAAACTCGGCCAGACAAACTAAAACCAATGAATCCTTGACCTTCAGACTCCTGCTGCATTTGAAGCCAGGGACCAAATAATGTGCATTCTTGTCACCACCTCACGCAATTCATGGCATGGAATCCTTGCCTCAGAATTGTGAATTGCTTCTGAGCTGCAATCAGTTTGGAGAGAGTTTGAATTTTAATAAAGGGCGCACCTCAGGCTGCATGAGGAAGCGGAGGCCCTCAGTCAGGTGCTCCACTTTGAGCTTCTCGACGGCTACCGGCGCGGGGCCGACGCCGGATCGGCGGCACATCTCGCCCCAGAACGCCTGGTCCCCAAAGAATGGCACCACCATCGTCGGGCAGCCTGCTGCCAGCCCAGCCCCCGTCGTGCCTGCCAAATACAGAATTTGAAATTCGAACTTGAATTCAATATCCAAAATTTTAATTAGGATTCGAATTTCATTATTTCGAATGTTCCTGCATAGCCCACCACTAGCTGCAGTGAGGCTGCCACAACCGAACCGCAATCATTTCCGCAAGATGTGGGATCAGGACGTCTCATCCAGGACGCTCTTTATTGCGTGGAAAAGGGCAAAGTGCGGTCAGTGGTCATGTCGTCTCACTGCGCCCGATGGTGCACTCGGCACACGAGCAACGCAGACATGGTTGTTCTCTGTAAGGAAGATCAGTGGTAGGATTGTCAAGTCACCTGCGCCGCCGTGGTGAACAACTGCGGCGCACTGCCGGAACAGCCAGTCGTGGGGCACGTAGCGCTGCTGCAGAACATACACCCCCTCGGGGATCTCCTCTGCCTCCACCAATCCCAGCCCTCCCCAGCCTGCATGCATGCATCGCAAAGTTGATTACCATTGGTGTATAAAGGGGTGAAACATGACCTAGCAGAGCTGTGCTAGGAAAAGACACATAGGCTGACTTGTAGGCTAGGCATCTGGTGTGTACATCAGTTCTGGAGGAAGTGGTGTTCCCTCCATCCCCCTTCATCATTATGATACCATCGGTGACATGCGTGCAAGTGCCCTGGCAGGGGCTTCTCTTTTGGGCATTCTTCCTTTTGACACATTCGTAAGCACACCTGCTCCAATGACTGCCCTCACGCCCATCTCCTTGACAGCAGCAAACACCGTCCTCGCAAGCTCCTGCGCAGGGACACATGCAACTCAGTCGACACAAACCACCCGATGCCATTAAATTTCCATGACATGCTTAGACATGACAGCTGCAGGTTGGTTCAGAGCATCCAGCAAATCACCAAATTGCACCCCTTCCCGATTAGGACAGCATCATGCAAAAAGGCACTTTTAAGCATCCTATCAAGCAATGTGCCTGGCGTTGAGGAACAATGTGCTGTTGCACATCTTGGCAAGAACCATTTCAGGGCTAATCCTGCGACAATGATCTTCTTCTACTTCATGGCCCTGGTCCCTTGGAATTGACTCACGTGAGGCCGGCTGAGCGTCATGCTGCCAAAGCCGATGTACACAGGGGGCGGCCCAGCTTCCAGGAATTGAACCAGGTCCTCTGGCGGAGAGTAGTGCATGCGCTCGGAGGCCTCCAGCTGGCAGAAGCCCACCACCTCAGCGCGCTGTGGCCAGTCGGCCGGCTGCGGCAGCAGCGTCGGGCTCCAGCAGTAGGACACCGGCACCTCACAGTAGTGCTGCAATTGCGCCACACTCGGATAAGTCCAGGACAACTTCTTCAGAATATTCCTGCTGAACGGCTCTCTTGTCTAACCTGCTGTCTGCAGGGACAAGGTCGAGTCCAGAAGGGGCTGCCATCATGCATGCTGCTTGCATGGCGCTGCAATGCGCCATAATCACTCATGCTTTCATGGCACAACACCCAGCTTCCCAGCTTCTACAGATACTCAAAGAAACATCCTTCTCTTGGCATCTTACACTCAGCTTTCAAGGCTGTCTGTATGGATCAATTTTGCTTGAAAATGCTGCCGATAGCCACACCGCAAGCAACAGGAAACTGATCTCTGCCAAAAATGCCCCGGCCTGTACGCTGCCACACATATCCTTTAAGAATAACACGAGCCACAATCTGCTCTTGGATGAGAGGGGCACACCAGCGGCCGGTGGTAGTGCTTCAGGGAGAACAGCGACGGCTGCCCCAGCACCTTCTTCCTGAACGTGTGCAGAATATCCCCCTGCATGCATGCATGCATGAGCTGACAATACCGGCCTTTTGGTCCCTGCAGATAGTAAGAGTTTGACATTTGAGATTGTGCCAGTCAGGCACTGCCTTGCCTTTGAGACAAAGGACCTACATGCGGAATTGGCAATTGATTTTGCGCTTCGAGGATTGCTTCATTTTGTATCACATCTCTCAAAATGTAACCTGTTCCTTCTTTTAAAGGCAAGGCAGCGTACGACTGGTACCATCACAAACGCAATCCTTCATTGGTCACATTCTTCTGCGGAAGCATGGTCCCGATCAAATCGTGATCAAATCGAAAGTTTGATAGCCCCGCTCACCGTGCCCACAAACATGGCACCGTCGATGGCCTTGAAGGAGGCGCGGTTGACGGCCCCAAAGAAGGGCTGAAA
Source organism: Coccomyxa subellipsoidea C-169 (assembly GCF_000258705.1). NCBI lineage: Eukaryota > Viridiplantae > Chlorophyta > Trebouxiophyceae > Coccomyxaceae > Coccomyxa > Coccomyxa subellipsoidea. Next base: position 656,551 of record NW_005178035.1, read on the forward strand.
GTGTCGCCTGAGCCGCGGAGGCAGCGAGTAGCGCTTCTCGTGCAGGAACCGCGCCTGAGGATGCGCAAACTCCTGCCAGAAATGGCACAGGAGAAGCTTATCCCCAGCCTTTCTGCTCAGGCGATCAGGCCAAAGTGAACGCACAACATGCAAGGCAGGGCGAGCGCCATGTGAAGATAATGCGCCGGTTGCTTTGAAACAGCCATGAAACCGCAGGTGACAGTGTTGTCTAGAGAAGTGCAGAATGGGCGGACCTTGGTGGCTGTCCAGGGCATGGTGAAGAGGATGTGCAAAGGAATCCCCAATGCATCCGCCACATGAACATGGGCGTAGCTGATGGGATTTGCTATGATTGCATCTGCCTGCACTCCTTGCCCACAAGCTTAGAGACTGACTTTCTGCACAAAATCCGCCGTACAAAGCGCAGAATGTGTTCCTCAGAAAACCATAAGAGACTGGTCTAGAAAGGCGCACCTTGAAGTGTTCTTGTGGGTGATCTGGGTCTGCCTCAGTGCATGCAGCCAGCTGTCCTGCCACATAAGCCTTTACCTGCTGCCGCACTTTCTTCACCTGACCCAATCCCCTGGGGAAGACACCTGCAACAGGGCGCACATGTCATTCAACGGGGTTGCACCCAAGCCCGAGTACTGGATGTGCTTTGGCGCTGAAGGCACAGAAGTACAAGGAGTGGCAGGAAGACGGGGCACCTTTGCTCTGTACAGCAAATTCGGCGAGCACTTGTGGGTCACCCCCCAGTGGGTAGAACTCCAGCCCAAACTGCTCCACAAAACCTCTCAGCTGGGAGTGGGTGGCAACCCGCACTCTGTGCCCATACTCCTTGAGCGTCAGGCCCACAGCGACAAACGGCTGCACCAGGAAACATGTCAGTAAAGGGTGGAGATCTGCTGGTTATATAGACTGCGACGTGTGTCAACAGCGGGTCCTGAAAGGCCAAGAGGACTGACCTGAACGTCTCCCAAGGTCCCAACAGCCTGTAAGCACAAACGGAAGGAGATCGTACGTATTCAATTGTATCTGATAAATGCCGGAGATAATTTTGCTATAGTCATCCAAACCTTGGATGTTTGCTTTCAGGTAGGAATCATGCACTGAGAATATTGCATGCATATAATAATATCGATCAAAAAGGTCGAGGAATAGTCTATACCAGCAGAACGATGTTCAAATGTGGTATCCTGTGCAAATCTGTATCTTTGTCATCGAGTCCAGTGGCAGGGTCCACACGCCTGTTACTCTTGACATCCGCTGCGAATTTGCCACTGATCGGATTTATTTTCATGTTACTCTTCATTACGCCGTTCGACAACACATCATCAGGCGCGTCTAGCAGGGGCTGCACAAGCGAACAATTCTCATCTACAGACGTAGTCAAAGTACCAAACAGTCTGTCGTCGTGGTAACCTTTTACAAGCAGCAGTCTTCCCAATAGGAGCAGTCTGCCGTTTGACAATGGCTTCATCACGCATGTAGCGACGGCTACAAAAGCATTTCGTTTCACGACGAACGTCCTTACGTAGAGGTTACCACGTCCGTGGGGGTCCCCTCGCTGGGGAAGGAGGGGGGAAGCTGCCAGCTTGTCAGAACCCATCCTCCTCCTTGAGCGCGCATTGCACCTTGCGCGGCCACTCCATCTGCTCCACCCTGTCGCTGAGCTCCTGCCAGGGTCCCATCCTGTCCGCAGTGGCCATGGGCGCAGCGCCGGATGTGCTCGGAAGCACCCACACCTCTGTGCTGGCCGGGAAGGGCCACCCCTGCCCAGCCACCCAACAATTAATCAATCTAGGAAGGGCAGAGGCCATATAATTTTATTGGCACGATCACACACCCCATCTGCAGCACCATTATAAGTTCGTGGGCTGCGCATGCAGGTTAGGTGATATTGGTCACTTCACAAACTCCGGTGCTTGCAGCCCATCATCACCCCGGTCTTGCAGGCATGGATATCTCGAAAGCCCCATAGACTTTACATCGGCTACTGAGGCTTCTGGCGATCGCGGACCTCTGGTCTCATGTGCTGCAAGCCGTGGTCAAGCTTGGTGTATTTGTCGCGCCCCTTGCGCCCTACATTGAGCAGCTCCATCCACTGCCGCTTCCCCGCAAACCCTACCACAGCCGGTGCGCCGCACTTGCCGCACACACACCTGCACACGCGCGTTCCCGTAACTCTTGTCACTGTGTCCACGTGAACCATGCATGCCACCCAAATCAAAATCCATCAACCTGCATAATAAAGTAAACACCCCACAATATGCACACCCCCGACACACCCCTGGGTTTCACCCAGTTTGCAGACAGTTTCTGGTGCATGTAGGCGCCAATTTGCATTTGCATGCCAGCTGCGGATGCAATGGGGCGTAAGCATGCAGACGCACTGCCACAGCCTGCGGAATGGAATATACGTTGCAAGCAATGACCTCTGCCGCAGAACACGATGCAGCAGCACGCGCTTTGGGTGCAGGGATGTGGCTCACCCTGAATTCTTGGAAGCACGATCCATGTGCATCTTGAGGCGGGTATAGAACGCGGGCGCCCAGCTCTGGAAGGTCTGCGAGGAGAACTCTGACAAGAGGGTGCCTGGATGGCCTGCATGCAGCACACGGATGTCAGGCCGCAATTTGATATGCCTGTGTCTACTGGAACCTCCCAAAGTGTGTTATCGCAATGCTGCAGGAAGTCCCAATGTCTGACGAAAACTCAAATTGAACCTGGTAAGGTTTGAGTGAAGCCCCACCGCAGCCAACGTCCAGAAAACCCACTCCAGCCTCAGTCACCATGCGCTCGTCATCCTGCAGACCAAAGAAGATGAGAAATAAATTCTGCTCCGCATGCTTATAGCCAGGCTGTCCTTGAAATAAGAGCATGCGTTGCTGCGCGCACTTGAGCGCCTTTGACCCATGCAGGGGCGATGCCTGTCTTCCTAAGAATGCGCCACATCCAATTTGCAGGATGGCTGTAGTAGTGTCCTGTTGACCTGTAAATCACCAAGAGATTATAAAGAGTTCATGCAGCATTGCCTGCAATCCTGAATCAGCCACGACGGCGGCACCAAAACATGGCTCACCAGGCATGGTCGCTGGGATTATTGCCCCCAACAATGAGGCGCAGGGGCATGTCCCCAAGTCTCTCAGGCAAGCCTTTTGCATTTTCCAGGGGTATTTTCTGCCTGCCCCTCGCTCGAAGAGACGCTGCTGATAGCACGAATGTCTCTCCTGCTGCTGCTGCCGACGGTGTAACAAGAGCTATTGGTGATAATCTATTGGAACTCACTGTCTCTTCGGCAGCGGCTGCTTGGCTGCTGCCCTCCTCTTTGAGTTCTATGCTGGCAACGACAGCTTCCTCTGCTGGCGCTTCTGAAGCTGCTGCGCTGAAGCTATGGTTCTGTTCGGATTTTGTGGGTGTTGTTACTTCTGGTTTGACCACTTCGCATCTTGCTCTCTTGTTGGGTCGTGTCTGACGGGGAGATTCCAGAGCACTTTTGGTGCTGAATTTCGGTGCGTTACCACCATCTGCTAAAAAGCCTTGCGCTACCTTCTTTACGTCCCTCCCAGATCTGCATCTGAATGCCTGCGCACACAAATATATGAATTTGTAGAATCCGCTTGAAGTCTGACCTGGCACTTGCGTAGCAACCGATACGAGGGGGTGTGCACCTGAAAGACATTGCGCGTGACCGGCATGGTGTTCGACATCAGTACTTCAAAGAAGACATATGTACGCTTAGCGAAGAGAATAGATTCACATGAATCTCATCACTTGTGTATTACTCCTGAATGGTGACAAATGTGCATGCTGTGATGGACCTCGAAAGTGAACATTTTGCAACAGTCAATTGATACAACCTGCCAATCTGTTACACACTACGATTTCTGTCTGATGAATAACTGCTGTTCTGTTCTCTTCACCTTCCCTTTAACGCAAAGACAATGTTGATCTAAATAAGATCGCCTTGGGTGGAATCTGTCGACACGCTCTGGCAGCTGCTCCACTCGAGCGTCTTGAAACGCATTCTTCATCAGATTTCTTATTCCTATCGATGATTTTACGTTCCTATTTCATATTTAGATTGAGGGGAAATGAACGATTGTCGCCCACCTAAAAAGTAGGAGTGTTTTGTGCAATCACGTCGATGGGTGTGCATCCAAGACAAATCAACCTAGACGGCCACCTCTGAATTGCAAGACCTACTTAACCAAGTCAAGCAATAATTGAATGATTTCATCACGCTGTAGCATCATCGGACTCCAGAGGTGTCACCATACCCAGCAAGTGCAGGTGCTTCTTAGATGCTGCAGATTTGCTTTGGTACTTCTGCATGTCGAGGAGCATTGAAATTCGGGATGCTTCCAGGACTTGTTTTTTTGCCTCTCCCGCAGGTGCTCTGTCGCCGTCACCAGTGCAGCAGATGGGGTTTGCTGACTCATCACCAACTCACCAGGCAGCCAGCTCCTGCAAGAAGACAGCCGAGGAATGCGCACCACTGCAGAGCAGAGGTTTCTGGCAACAGCTCTTCAGATGGCGGGACGTTCGAAAGTGACGTCCCTGTTCCCAAAAGGAGCGCAACTGTAAGTCCTGCGCCAGTTCTGCTCCTTCCCTCACGCGTCACTTCCTTGACACCTTTATCCTTTCATGTCTTACAAGGCTGATGCACCTTGTGATGTGTAGGTTGCGCTTCCTCGCTTCTTAAGTTCCCCTGGCAAATTGTTCGCCTTGGCAGGCCTTCTGAAGATCCTGGTGGTCACCTTGCACACGGTCCCTGTAGGTGAGCATTTTAGGTCCGAAGATACATGCATGCTCGCTCCAGCACTGAGTTCCTCTACCATTGTGAGAACATCCCAAGCGTGTTGTAAAATGAAAGTCTTGCATGCTACAGGCTTCTCATGCCCAACAGGACTGGCGGCAGCCTCCACCATGATACCATTCGGCCTCGGTAAGTCTTGCCCTGTCACAACTTATTGTGCGTCTGCAGATGGCCAATCCTATAAAGAGTGTGCATGCAACACACTCTACTCTGACATGATATCCTCAAAATGGCCCTGAATCCGTCTTGTCCTGCATTGCAGCTCTCGTTCTGCTCTCACGCTACCTGCTCGAGAGGGACTTCATGCGGTGGAAATGGTCGATTCCTGTGCTCGTGTTGGGATCAATTGTCTTGATCTGGCTCAACCGCGCCTTGCTACCGGCAAGGTGATATCATGACTCCATTCTGACCTTCTGACGACTTGAAATTCACCTCCCATCTTTGGCGCTCGCTCTGCATTTCTCTCTCTTCTCAAGGTTTGGGGCGCATGAAAAGCCCATGCCGTCAACCCCACTCAGCAAGGGACAAGCCAGTCATGAAATGTTGCTGTACCTGCGCAGGGTGCCTGTGAAACAAAATGGGAGTGTCAACACGGCTGCAGAGGTGAGGCGTGCGCGGCAGCAGACACCAGTGACTCGCCAGAGTCCCCCCAGCACGGCAGATGCAGAGCGCCTTTGGGACAAGTATGAGAAGGTTGCCGAGGATCGAAGCAAGGCTGCAGCTGCAAAGGCCAAGTGACTACCTTCGTAAAGAAGCCAGTGAGTGTGAGACCTGTGATTTATGACCTCCAGAGGGGCCTATGTGAGGCCAATATTGATCGGGGCGGACTTCAGAGATGGGTGGCACGAATATGGGTGCCTAGTTGCCAAGAGCACATTTGTGTAAACTGTAATTTAGTTGCTGGAGTGCGCTGGCAGGTGAAATATCACATATGAATGCTTGAGCTGAAGTGTTAACGTCTGAAACCATATGGCCCCGCCCGCATTGATATGTCGGATTCATTACAGGCTCACGATGCCAATGATCGTAAGGCAACCTCAGTATATTATATATCCGCACATGCTCATGATTGCTGGCCAACTTCAACTCTTGACATCGAGCCAAAATCCAGGTCCCCCCGAAAGTGAAAGGGGGGACCATGTCATTTGTTTCGAAGTTCTCTGCTGGCAGATAGATCGACACTTCACACACGAGCCCTGGTCCTCAGGAGTACCGAACCAAGATGATTTGCAGTCCTGTAGCCGGAGTAAAATATCCACAATGTGGATTGCGGGGCTGGCAGGTATCCTTGCGTGATACTGGGCTGCGCTCCGTGATTCCGTCGTACAAGTCCCCAGCCCGCCGGTGCAGCAGAGACCGCTGCGCAATTCTAAACGCAGCGCCATACCAGCAAGCGCTTCCTGCAACAACTGTCGAGGACGATGACTTGGTGACGACAACAGTGCAGCTTCCTCCGTTGACAGAGGTGAGCCCTAGTTTCGCAATCAAGTTGATGGGTTCCCAGAATCAATTCCCTAATCTGGATATTCTGATCGCAGGACCTCGCCAAAGAAGTTCTTTCGAATTATGGGTTTGATCTGATAAAGACGAAGGCCAGCGATGTCTACACGGAAAAGCGGGCCAGCACAGCGCTCCTGATCCACCCTAAAAGCGTAGGTACGAAACGATCATTTACCTCCGTTATCAGCTCTGCAGATCTTACAAACTGTCTTAACCGCACTGCATCACTTTTAAGACTCAAGGAGGGCTGTAACCATCCTTCACCATCAACCAGCCTTCTTGGCTTGTGGGGGAAGATCAATACATCTGCCAAACCGATTCTGTCCTTTGCAAATACACCATTCGTTTCTGGACTCACCAAATTTCTGTGCAACAGGGGCCGAGGTACCAGTGGTGATATTTGCTCATGGCTTCTCGCAGCCAGTGCAGAACTACACGAGCACGCTGCAGAAACTGGCAAACGAGGTCGGCGCAGCCGTCATCGCCCCAGAGACCAGCCTCTTCCAAGTGTTGGGCAAAGTGGCCGGCTCAGGCAGTGGCCTCCTGGGAGAGCTGACTGCCAAACCTCCCACCAAGATGCAGGTACCTGGATACCCCCCACAACAGAATTTTCCATGCCCTCCTTCCGAAAGCTGTAGTGAGAGAATAAATGCAACACGCATGTTCAGGATGCCTATAACAAGGTTGTCTCAGCCACGCTCCCTATTCCAATGCTGGCCCAGCATTGAAGTAGGTTGCCATATGGAACAGCCGGCTCATTGCACCAGGCGGAGACCTGTGACTTTCCTGCTACAGCAACTCTGAGGATGCTTGTTCAGAACGACACACAAGATGGCAATATGGTCTCTTGCGCTGCCGACTACATACAATCTTACCCTCATGGAGTACCACTATTCTAAATGCTTTCTTTGCTATGTGCAGGCAGCGCTGATAGTGGACGTGCTGCGGTCGGCGGGCTACCTGCACAAAAACGGCGTGGACGGAGCAAAGATGGGCCCTGTGATGCTGATGGGCCACTCCATGGGCGCCGGCATCTCTGTGGCCACTGCTGCCATGCTCAAGAACGTGGCCGGCGTCGCCGCTGAGGCCCCTGCGGTGCGCAATGTTTCACACCTGCTTAACGCCAGAATTGTACAGATTTTTTCTGTGCAGCATTCAATGCAAGCCAAGACTGGCGGCAAGGGATACATCCAAGCCATGACAACATGAGATTGGATGACTACAGAGGACTATCTCCCATTAGTTGCCTCCCTGCACGCGCCTGCTGGATTCCCTACAAAAGACATCTGCATCTTTTATGACCGAATGCAGGACACAATGGCAGGCCATGGTGAAGAAGGTTGCAGCCTGTGTCATGTGGCTATCCTTTGAATCTAATAAAACTGCTCTTCCTTCCCACCTGGAGGGACCTGCTGACATAGTGTGCCTTTTATGCCTGTCCAGAGTTCTGATGAACACTGCTCTTGGGCTTTCTTCTTGCGCAGGTGAAGCAGCTGATGGAGAGCCCGGTGAACCCAGACATCCATATGGACGACGACCTGCTGGGCCGCAGCTACCGCGAAGCTGTCGCCTACTTCACGGACAGGTTCCCCGACGCCGCCAAGCTGCACCTCATCGGAGGAGACCAGGACCAGATCGTGCGCCCGCTCGAGGTGCTGCCTCCCTTTCCACAGGGAATCACATAGAATTATAATGGGTGTGCAAATAAGTCATAACCTGCCTAGAACATGTGCAGAAAAGCAGGATCAGCAGGAAATCTAAATTAGTGCTAGAGAAATTTGTCAGGCAGACATGCAAGCAACGATGCTGATGACACATAATAAAACACCTGGCTCGGTCTCTGGTAGTGATCCACACCCAAAGCAGGCTAGGGCAAGTGTGGAGTATTCAGGAGTCCCCTAGTGTCCAGGAGAGAGATTTGACGCCAACCCAGTAGTATCAACTAACCCATGTCTGTGTCCCACTGAAGCACACGCCTCAAATTGCCAACCTTGCCGGCAAGCCCTCTGGGGTGCAGTGATCAGCGCTCCAACCAGTCAATGATGCAAAGGTGACTTACTGGTCATGCAAATCTTACTGAGGGGTGACTGCTTTGCACAGGTGGCACAGCTGTTCACTGCAGCGCGCACGGCTGTGAAGAACGGGCGCCTGAAGGACGTCACCCTCTTCACTGTCAAAGGAAGCCACATCGGCTTTGGTACGCCGTCTTATCACCCTTGCACATTCCGTTTGCATTATCATGCACCCCAGTTTGTCCCCTCAAACCCCTGCACTGTCACAATCCAGGGGACTCTAAATAAAGTTGGATGCCCCTTCCTGCTTGTCACATGTCTCTCCTGTCCGGCTCTGCTGTTACTCACCCTGCTGGAGTGTGTATTTATGTTCTGCAGCACTGATATCTTTACAGTCCCCTGCACAATCATCCCCAAGATCTCCAGGACAAGCTTGACCTGGCTGCACTTGCAGAGGACAAAGTGAGTGTGGAGGTGGACAATCCAGTGCTGGGGGCTCTGTTCTGGGTCATCAACCTGCTGCTCTACAAGGTGATCCCAGGACCTCATTGCGCCTCTTCATTGCCTTGTATCATTGTCATTATTATTTGATGCTGTTCCTGCCAGAGGCAAAGTGCGTCTGTAGACAAGCTGCATGTAAGGGCTGCCACAAATCCTAGTCCTCAATCGACTGTCCTGTATACTGTTACAAGTAAGTGAGCAAGCCTTCGTGTCTCACTCTAGGGACACAGGTTGCATGTTTGGGCACAGCAGTATCACAACCTTGAGACAGGGCATTCAGCAAGAGCTCACAAATGGTCGTAGCATGCTCTGTGCAGGCGGAGATCCTGAAGTTTCTGCTGCAAGACTACAGCGAGCAGCTGGCAGCCTCGCAGTATGTGCTGGTGGGCTCTGCCAAAGCGTTCCTGGGTCAAGAGACCTTCCCTGCAAATCCCTCCCCGCTGGGTAAACCCTTTTCAATTGTCCTTACGATCTTGTCTCTGCCTTCACTGCAGCACAAGATTGCAAGTCCAACTCCATGGAAGGTAAACATAGCGAGAGGGAAGAGCCCTGATAGTCTGAAGCATTTTTGCCAAAGAAGCAATGCACTCAGCTGCCTCTGTGGAAAAGTAAAAGGTGCCAGTTCGCCAATGGGGGAATGGTGCGTGGTGCAGGTGTGTACGAGCTGTCCAATGGAGTGACGGCTGTGAAGACGCGGACGGGGTATGCCAACAGCCCGCAGGGCAGCAAAGAAGACACCATCATTGTGTCACCGGATGAAATTATTCTGCCCACGCCCTCCGATGAAGGTGCGCTCTGCAGTGTTCTAGAGTTTTCATGCCACCATCCAGGCCGTCATCTCACTCTGCTTGCACACCTCCTGTCAGTGTTATGTGTTCTAGCACGCCTGCAATCACACAGCTCCATCCTCCTCACTATCCCACTGTTCACAACGTCATCTGGTCCCTACGCATAGGAGGAGCAATCAGCCACCATCAGAAACTGCAGACATTGCTCCAGCATTTGCTTCACAGCACGGGAATGAGCAGGCTGCAGGCTTTATTACCTCCTGCCTGAACTTCAAATACTACAGCTCAAAGTTGTACCCTTGCAGAGTCGGCCCTGAACGCTTAATTCAGTTGAAATTCGCGGGGTGAGCACATGGCTGCCGCCCACAGCGGCTTTGCTGGAAATGCTGAAAATGCAATTTCAAATGCAAATTTGCAGAGATTGGGACGTGGCTGCCGTCCACAACAGCGTTGCTGGGCTGCTCTAAGCGCTGAAAATGCATTTTGAATTCAAAATCGCAGAGGTTGGGACGTGGCTGCCGTCTACAGCAGCATTGCTGGGCTACTCCGGCGCGCATGCACTCACAGTGGCCAAGGCGGTGCCCCTGATTCTGGCCGGCACCGGCAGCGAGGGACTGGCGGTTCAGGGCAGCATGGCCGTCGTTGCACTTCTGGCGGCTGCGCTCGTCTATGACAACGCCATGTTGGCGTCCGGCCGCTTCCTGGGGCAGGTGCGCGCAAGCTGATTCATTTCAAAGTTTGGATTTATTTGGTCCCCCGACATGGAAGTGCTGCCTTGCTTGGGGCTGCCGTTGCACTGGACATATGGCTCTGCTCAAGAGCTCCATATGAGCTTGCTGCTGGCTCATTACTTTGCTGTTTGCTGCCACGGCTGGCACAGGTGGGTTCTCATCTGAGCAAGAGACAGTGCTTGTTTGCATGTTGCGATGCGAAACTATCCGAGCCCAGGAAAATGAACCAGGAGCTATTTTGAGATGGAGTCTTGAAAAGCTGCCAGAAAATGCGACAACAGCAAGCCGTGAATGTGATGCAGGGTCCGCTTCTGGAGGCGTTGAGCAGCTACCGCTACGTGGCGCACTCCTTCGCGGTGATCCTGTCATTGGTTGCGGCAGAGCAGGCGGCACGCGCCGGTGTTGTCTTCGCTGACACCCTCTGGTTCAAAGGTGGGTCACCTGAATCTGCAGATACTCTCGGGGTATTGGCATGGGGGCCAATACCTGAATCTTGGATGTATGTGACTTGCGCCAGGTTCAAAGTTTGATCAAAGAATATTCTGATGCATGCACTTCGCCTTGAAGCTGAGATCTCGATGTTCCAATTGAATGCTACCTTAGACATGCTCTCATATTCTGACGATGGTACACATGTCTTTGAGCCATACATTGTGCACTGCAGTGGTGCACGAGATGCAGTTGCAGGATCTCTTTCTCCATGCTGTTTTAAAGTACAGCTGATTGAGGCAGACATTGTGCACTGCAGAAGTCACAAACGCAGTTGCAGCAACCCTTTTGGCGTTTTGAGTTACGGTTCCCAAAGCAAGGAAAGTCCAAGTCTTTGCACCTGGCCTTCCTACCAGGTGCTTTAATGTTGGAGCAGGTCAAGCTGGCGCCCTAAGGTCCAGCAGTTTACATATACTAAGATACGTCATGTTTCTCTTTGCAGGGACTCTGTTGGCGGTGCTCTCGTTGGAGGTGAGCCTGAGCTTCATCCAGAGCTGGTTCCTGCTGGAACTGAAGCCGCTGTGGGCCCGTGGCGTGCTGCGCTACGGGTACAAGGACCCCTCCTTCTCACAGGTCCTCCCAGTCATCTCTTCCTCGGTGAGTTTCCTTAGCCTGCCTCCTTCTTTGGCCCCAGTCAAATGGTGGTAGCAGTCGGTACTGGCATGAGTCTCACAGAAGATCTCACCGGCCAAGTGCCTGACCAGCTGTCCCTGTCATTTGTCTGTAAAAGTGACACTTGCAATTGCATGATCTAGAGCATTTTGAGATGCTGTGCCCCTTGAGTTCAGGGTCATCAGGAGGACATGTGAGTGGCAGTGGAGAGCACTTGCTCTGTGTGCATGCAAAGTTGACAATGTATTACAGGCTCTCTTGCTCAACTATTACGGATAGAGCTTGTAAGCTTTTTTGTAAGGGATTCCTGGCCATCTGCAGGTGTTCATGGCCATTCTGGGTGGAGCAGCGGTGAGTAAAAACCCATCGATGTCACCTCTGCTGCTGGGATCGCTGGCTTCTCTTCTGCTTGGGGTGCGGCACATGCCCCTTATTCCTGTGACTCATGCATTACTGAAGCACCGTCATTCACTTCATGCCGAGTCACTGGCACTGGCATGCACATGCTTCAGACAGTACATTAAACTAGAGATGGTATTGAACGGAGGGTGTGTCTGCTGACACAGGCTGTTCCCGGAAAGGTCATACCTGGGTTTTTGGCAGGCAACCTGGGAGAAGTGCTGCTGCTGGCTTCACTGGTGACAACCGAAGCCATCTTGAGGTCGCAGGGCCTGTGAATATATTCTTTGAAGCAATTTCCAATATTGTTTAAAAAGAGAACATGTATGAGTGCATTTTATGGAGTTTTCAAGTTTGGCGGCAAGGCAGCCCTTCCTCTCTACTTTGGCGCTCGCACTGACTTTCATGTCTGCATTTTCTTCCTCGTTTGACTTTCGTGCTGTGCTTTCATCTCTTGTGCTGAAAGAGCTTCCATTTATTGGGTGGAGTTGTCACTGCTGTGTTTTGATGAATGAATTGACCTGGTCCCGCTAGTGGCATGCAGCTACTATGCATTTGGGGGAGACAGGAAGTGCAGGCAAGATTATTTTTTGCATCCACGTTTGGGGTGCAAATAAGACTGGCAGTGAGTAGCATACACTTTACAAGCTCTATAAAAACTGCAGTAAGATAGATTTCAAGACATTTCGCTATCACAACGTTTTTTGAAAAGCTCTACACAGCTCTGGAGCTGTCTCGGAGGCAGCAATTTTATATATCAGCTAGCGGCCCTTTGGGATCGCTGAGATCAACTCTGGAGATCTTGCGGATCAGGAGGTAAAACAGTAAAATTGTAAGACACGGGAGACTGGGTAGTCACCATGACCCAAAATAGCGCATTTGTTTGCATGCCCTGCTTCTTCGAGAAGCCTCTTGCCCAGCTTGCCAAAAAAAAGCAAACGTTCTCAGGGTGATGCAACCTCAAAATTGTACTGGCGTTGGCCGCCCACATACAAGCACATTTGACAATAAAGGACTGCCCAGTTGCGGGGCACTTGATTGGGTTATGAAGCTCCCTTCAATACAAGAGAACCACTTTGTTTGACAGCACTGCTCACGTGCATGCACTCACATCCAGCAGCAATCTCACAGCTGTTAAGAGCTGCTAGCCCAAGACACAGATGTGTTGCAACACCTCCTGCTTCCTCGTAATGAGATCCTTGTACCCACACCCGTGTGCAGTATAGAACTCTTAGTGTGCTCAGCAATTCCAAACGCTGTGCAGAGCACTCCATGCACACGGCAGCCCACCATCCACACACCCACATTCCCAACATTGCTCTATCACACATATCGTCTTGTGCATCCAGACCATGCAAAAGGCCGCATCCGTCTTACGTATCAAATTTGACTAATTTCTTCTCACAGGCACGACCATGCTCAAACCCCCCCATACACTCCACAGCGCTCGCCCAGCGCTCGCCCAGCGCTCGCCCAATGAAGCCCGGTGCACGGCACACTCCATGCACAAGCCTTGCAGTCGCCAACATCGTCATACTCGCCAGACCTCAAAAGGTGCTGCTCTCCATACTTTACATCAGCAGGAAGATTTGTGGCTGAGTGAGGCCAAGAGGGCTGCTGTCCAAAAGACCCCCGCAAGCGCCTGGGTAGAAGGGAGGAAATCTATTCGCGGCGCGTCCGGCCGCGCCGGTGGAACTGGGAACAATCCCATGCCCTTGGCGGTACATTTTTTTGGCAACGATGGACTCTGCAAGCCAGCACGGCACGCTCCATGCAAGAGCCTTGCAGCTGGGGAGGCCGCAAGACGTGCAGAGGAAGGTAGGTGTTCTATTTGCGACGCGGCCGGCCTTTTGGTGCGAGTGGACAATCCATGCACTTCGCACGTTTTCTGACAACCACCGACACTGAAAGCCGGCACACCGCTCCATGCACGAGCCTTGCAGCTGGTGAGGCCGCTGGCGAAGGTGAAAGGGAGGGATCTCTATTCGCGGCGCGGCCGGACGCGGCGGTGGGACTCTGGCTCGGCAGGCATGTCGATGGCATATTCTGCGCGGTGCATGCCGTGGCGCGAGGAGCGGTGCCCCGCCACCTGGCGATCCACCGCGATCACATGCAGCAGCTCCGCCTGCGCCAGGATACAATCGACATGAGCTGAACAGCCAATTGGGCGCAGAATCTGCTTATAGACATATTTTTGCTACTTATTTGTTAAGGTTCTTTTGCGCATTTAGGCAGGCACTCTCATTTCTGGCCACCCACAGGAACATGCGCTAAAAAGCCAAATGCTCTACTGCACATGGAGAGACCACATGGCACCCCTGGCCCAATATGCTTGATGCTACCAGGTAAAAAGGCTTCAGAATGCAGCAAAACATATTGCTTTGCTTGCTGCATGAGCAATCTAGAGCACCCAGGAGGACATTTGGCTTTGGTGTGCAATATAGATTCATTGCAGGTCGGCAAAAATCCAGGGGCCATTAGGCATTTGCGCAAAAGGCTTGAGTAATCGGGAGGCAGGCGCGCACCTGGAGCTGGGGGCAGGAGGAGACCATGTGCTGGTAGCCCTCGGAGACCATGACGGCCTGCAGGTTGCGCGACACAAACTCCAGGCACACACGCTTCAGCTCCTCCGCGTGGTTCTGCTCCGCCAGAGACAGCGTCGTCGCAACCGTCTCCACCTGCACCCACACAATCGAAAGTTCAGATGTGCCTCGAGTTAGCATTGGTCAGCATAAATCTCCCGGGAGTGCCAAGTGTGAGACAAGAGTAGTGCTGGCGGTGTTTGCTTGTGTCCGGTAATGCTGCTGTCGGTGCAGTTGAGGAAGACTAGTCTGCAAAAAGATGGGATAGATTGCACAACACTGGATGTGTCCCGATGCACAGAAGGTAAACCTCACCGTCAATGGAAGGCAACACATTCAACTCAGCATGTATGCAGAAGGCTCAGGTGTCGAGTGCCCTCAGCCGAGGAGACCTATGTGATCATTACAGTCCGGGATTGCAGGTAATGCCGCGGGGAGGGAGAGAGGAAAGCGCACCTCCACAGTTTCGCAGAGGCGGCGCTCACAGATTTGGCGCAGGCGGCTGAGCTGGAAGCGGTCGGCAGCCACCAGCAGGTGCTGCGCCATCGCAACGTCCAGGTTGGCACCCTCCAACTCCTGCCAGCCATCAGAGGTTGTCAGGATTCCCCACAATTTATGGAATCCAAAAGATGCTGCCGCAACTCTTGACCCACATTCTTCAAGATAAGATGGAACCAGCTCGTTCGTGCATGCAAATACCATGTGCTGCACACACACAAATAGCGCTCTACATATGCAGAAGGACAGATTGGAATACCAGGGGCAGCAGCAAAGGTAGCGGTGGCAGCACCAAGAATAGCACATGCAGCAGCATGAATGAGGAGCTAACTTCCCTGTCGAGTGGACTGGCAATGTTGCTTGCATGTCTCCCTGACAGTTTCTCTACCCCTGACGGTTATTGATCTACTAAACCCCCCTTTGGTGCACCTGCTCTCGGTAGATTTTCACTCGGTTGTACTAGAATGAAGGCTGGCGAATTGTTAGGGACACCTCGCTATGGCCCAAGCCAAGAATCCTAGTACTGGAGCGAAGTCTGACAGTTTTCCTGACAGACAGCAACGAGCAGCAGCTTCCAGCAGGGCATGTGCACCTCGGGGAGGGTGTCGGTGTAGACGAAGTGCAGGAGGGCGCGGAAGACTGGGCCGCGCACGTCCTCGATGGTGACAACGCCCTCCACTCCCTCGCGCATCTCGCTGTTCAGCAGCGCGTGGAACACCGGCGAGCGCGCCATCAGGATTATGCGGTGCGCCGTCAGCTCCTCGTCGTCCACCTGGCAGGTTATGTCATCCGTTATGTCATCAGCAGGCGCAAAAACAAGCAGCGAGCTCGTGTCTGTAATTTCCATCCCTGACAACTCCAAAATGAGAGGTTCCGCGACAGATACAATTCACGTCGTTAAGAAATCGTGGTGGGATCATGCAACGATCGTGCCCTCTGTCATTGCAAGAGATGCAAGGGTCCCGGCATGGGGTGGATACATGACTGGCCCAGAGAAAAAGGCATGGTGGCCCACGAAATGAGCAAAATAGAAATGGTCCTCACCTTGAATTTCACGTCTGCACCCTCGCAGCTGTCCAGCAGGGCGCCCAGCTCGCTGCCAAGAGTTGAAGGAGGCACCTGCAAAGCGATCACCTCCACTGCTCAGACTTGTAATATGACAGGCAACCAGCAACATGCAGCATTACCTGTATCACCAAAAACCACAAGGGAACCATTCTGGGATAGACCAAGCGCTTAGCGCAGCAGCGCAGATAGAGGCGCCACCTGGATGAGGGGTAGCTTGGGGACATTGGGACCCGGCTGGCGGGTGAGGGCGCCGCCAGTGGAGACAACCAGCTCTATGGTGTAGCGGATGACTATGGTGTCGTTTACCAGGTACCCGTTGTTCAGGTTCTCCAGCACCGACCGCTTCACAAACTTGCGGTAGCCGTGGCAGTTGCGCGCGTTGGGGTCCTGTGTTCATCGAATGAGTAATTGTCACCCACAACACCTTCCACACATGAGCTCACTGTTTTTGAATTCAGCAAAAGAGGGCCAGCTAGCAAAGAGCCAGATTGTCACACACTTTATGAGACTTAGATTCAACAACAAACTCCAAGATGATTTGTGCATGGACGCCACCATCACACCCGGAGACTTGCATTCCTTCTCTGTCAGGGTTCCAAAGTGCAGGATACTCAAGATGTCCTCAAGCAGCAGGAGGCAATGTATCAAGACAGCACAAAGGAAGAGTATGCAGAGAATGTCTGTACAGAACCACATTGCAGCGCACACATGTGCCATGACCGCCAGCGCACATGAACACGCCACACCATGTGCGCATGCATGCGTTGTCGCAATGACACATGCATGTGTTCCGTGGCAAAGATTACAGTACATGAATGGTGTGCAACACCAGAGCAGGAGAGCAAACCCCCCTAAGTAAAACCCTGGTATAGGACAGATATGAGCACCATCTTGCAACAGAGCATGGACAACATGCCATGCACTTATGCACTACAGCGAGATCAAGCTCATGCCTGAGCTTCCGGGAAAGACCACTGAAGTGCAAAATGCGCACCTGGCGTGCGCAGGAGATCTTGACGGCGCCCTGCGCGCGGGAGCGGCCCTTCATGAGGTCGCGGCCGCCGCCGGACTGGTCCACCAGCGTGAAGCGGTGGAATGCGCGCACCACGCGCCCGTCGCTCGTGTTCACAACCCCCTGCGGTGAGTCACTCTCGCCTGCATGCCACCAGGGGTCGTCAATGAAAAAGGACCAACGCATGCATGCCCAAATTCATGCATGCATGTTTCACAATTTGCTTATCAAAGTCCTAAGTACCTAGTGCCGATTACCTGAACAGCACCTGCCGCTCCAAAGGCATCTGACATTGGATGCCTGGTAAAGAAGCAGCAGACCACACACTCTATCATGAAGGGCACTGAGATGTGGAATGTTAAGGAAACAGAGAGCAGAGCTGTGCTCACCTATGAGGGCCACAAACAGGGCGGCGTAGTCATTTGTCAGCTCTCTGCGGCCGTGCTGCCCCACCACCTGCTGCTGGTGTTGCTGCTGTTGTTGCTGCTGCTGTTGCTGTTGCTGAGGAGGGGCTACTGCTTGATTGTTGGGCTGTGGGAAGGCTGCTATAGCTCCCTGCTGCTGGCCAGCTGCCTGCTGCGCTGCATGCTGTGCTGCTAGCGCCGCATTTGCTCTCGCCACTGCCGCTGCGCACACCCCATCCACCAGAAAAGTCAGCCAACACTCTTCTAGACAACTTGCATGCAGACACGGTCCCTTGAGGACCCTGGCATGCATGCATGCATGCATGCAGCGCCCTGTTGCTACCCATCAGGACCACGCACGCGAGGCGGGCAGGCTGGGGCGAAAGGCCAACGCTCTGCCGGTCGCGCGTTGCCGCCTATCAGGGGATGAACGGCAACTGCAAGGTTTATCCACTGGCAAGAGAGCTTCACGTCTGTCTGCAGGGGCCCCCGGACCGGCAGCATTGTTGGCGGGGGCGGCGTTGGGGTTCTGTGGCGCTGGGAACGCTGGCGGCGGCGGCCCCGCTGCCGCGGCCCCCGCTCCTGGAACTGCGGCCGGCGGCGGCAGCAGCGCTGGCGGAGGACCTGACAAACCGTTATCATATCCTAAGTACCACCGCTGATATTTCTTGCTAATATCACTAATATTTGCGTTTTTGCATGCGCACTTCTTGCCAAGAGGCAACCTGATGAATCATGAAGCTTGCAGCTACAACCCATGGGATCCTACGCACAACGGCAACATTGATCATGTGGAGATGCCATTTGGTGGCAGAGGGACTTTGTTGTCTAGGGCAAGAGTCTCACCTTCAAATCCATTGCCGCCGCCGCCCGCCGGAAGTGCAGGCAGAACGGCGGCCATTCCCACGCCCATGCCACCCTCTGTGGAGGAGCTGCGCTTGCCATCCGGATAGAAGAGAAGCACCTGCAATGGCATGCATGCTGTCTGAATGCCACTTGCCAATATTTCATCATGTCAAGAGCTCAGAGCAAGATGTAGAGGATAATCCTCACGATGAGAGCACGGGGATGACAGTGCACTTTCAGTGGTCAAGTCCCCAGCCGTAGAGGATTCTTTAGATAGTTGTGCCTGGCACTCACCCACTCATGGCCACCGACTGTGAAGCGCTCACTGGCTATCGGTTCTCCATCGCCTATGCCTTTGACCAGGCTGTAGCCTATGATGGTGTGCTCATGCTCGCCTGTTGCAAGGACAAGTAGTAAGGAACCACAAAGAAGATAAGGCATTAATCCGGCTAGCAGGCATGCACAGCAAACAAGACATTCCCTAATATTTGCGAGGTCTCAGTTGTTTGAAAGAAAAGCCAACATCACCTCTGCAAACGAGCAACTGCAACAGGCATACTATTTGCAAGAGTGGAGAACAATTGCTGCATGAGCAGCGTATGCCGATGCAAACGATTTCAACCTTTGTATAATGATTAAAGTGTGGTATTTAATGTGTTTTTCAGCCCTCAGCCAGAAAACTAATCCTGAACCAAGGATCAGGAACCCGGCCCTGTTGGGACAAGCTGAAGCACTGGAGAGCCTCACCTATTATTGTGTCTGTGACCGTCTTCGATGCGGACTTCTTCTCATCCCTTTGCGTGCCATTCGCAGCAGCTGCAGGCGGTGTGCCCAAGACTGCAGGCACAACTGCTCCTGGCCCTGCCGCCATTCACCCGCTATCCTTCCCGCTCCTCACAAGTGGAAAAGCTTTTCGTTTCTAGCTTGCTAGCACACTCAATTGGGCTTAGCGTTTCGCCTGGAAAGAGCACGACGTGATAATCATACAACAAGGTACATTAGCTGCCAGACCCTCTTGACGGAACCAACTGCCCCGATGGAGGGATTACTACCTTCAAACCAATACGAAGGATGCCTCACGAGATGACCGGGCAGCAATCGTTTTCAAGGAAATCGGGAGGGCCAGGGTTCCAAATCAGTACACGAACTCCCACGGGACGGTGAGTAACCTTCCTGACGCCAGCACCTGCACCCACAGAACGCCTGTCTTGTTACTCTCAGAAGGAGGTTTGATGTTTGTGTATGAAGACTTTTCAAAGCTCCGATTGATTGCAGCTCTCATTTCGCCAGGCGATCTGTAAAGGAAAATTCCAATTCTATAGATTTGCACACTGATGCCTGCATCAGAAGCATACAGAATGGCATCAAGCATGATTTGATTTGCTTAGATCCACAGAATTTTGTTATCTTAGTATCAATAGAATCGTGGGTCAGTTCGTGTGTGATAACAGATATTCGCATGAAATATACTTTCGGGCATCACTTCTAGAATGTCAACTACGGTCCTGACTTTCGTCATAGTAGGACTTGATGATCATCCCATCTTTGAGGCAGATCTAGCAGTGAGAGGTGCGTACTTGCCATTTGCCTGAGATAGAATTCGGAGTATCCTTGGTGTCACAGTTCTCTTGACAAGCTTTTGGTGCGCTTTGCACGGAGTTGTAGAGTCCGGTCGGATGGTGCAGGCGACACAGGGTCGAGGGATGATAGGGCGCAGTACCTGCACCAGTTCGTGCTCCATGCTGCACTAGATGCTGTGGACGAGCAGCAATGGCAGGGCCAAAATATGAATCTGGGAGTTGTTGACAAGTTTAACAATCTACAGGTTGGCGGCTGCCCTCCGCTGTGCCATGCTGTGCCGAATGCTATGCTGCAGCTCATGTTATGAACTTGAGCTCTATGTGATCTGCAGGTCTCGGCGTTTGTCACTGCGGCACAGATCAAGTTCCTCTTGCTGCATGATGGCAAGAACGACGACACGATCAAACTGTTCTTCAGGGATGTGTATGAGGTTTACTTAAGGGTGATCATGAACCCCTTCTTTAGCCCGAGGTCACACATCAAGTCCCCTGCTTTCAACCAGAAAGTCAGGTCATTGGCCAGATCGTACTTCAGATCCTGATGTAGCTGCCCAGCAGATGCAGTGGCACAGAAGCGCAGAACTGAGTTGCAGATGCTTTTGATGATGAACATTATGGAAAAAATTGAACATTGACATGGAGGTATCAGTGAAGGATCATATTGAAGTCAGGTAGCTGCAGCTGTTTTGGCTTTCCGATTTACACTGTCAGCTTGGCACTTAGCAAGCACTCGAGTGCACTGCAAGAGCTGTTGATATGACCTTGCATCACACTTCTTCACACGCCATGGAACATTGCCTATTACTTTGTCATTTCTCTTGTTCCTAACGGTGACCAAATCTCTTCCTAAAACAGGCCGAAAACAACGAACGTGGAGCTGACCGGACAATGTCGCAGGGAAGACTTGCATGCGAGTCAATATGATTGTTCAAAACCTGCGTTACAGGCAATGCTGCAATCAACATCATGCATCCTAGAGACGCAGCACTTCGTCGCAAGTCTTTGTGCAAAGACCTTAAGAGCGCCGGCTACATGAGCTCTGCAGATAATCATAAGTGAAATTGCCGCAACCAGCCAGCGCAGATCAGAGCCCAGCAACCGGTGCTGGCACACCAACTGGCAGAGCTGCTGGGAGCACAGACGCCGCCTTGATGACAGCTCGCGTCACATGCATATTGCTACTGGCCGGTGCGCGTTTTCAAGCAGCAATGCAGCGTTGCTTCAAGCGGCAACAGCGCTCCTGAACTCTGTGCGAGCACCGCCAACACCCACGCCCTCGCTCGAGTTGTCACCACCCACAGAGATGTCCACGGGCGGCCTCATGGCAGCGCATGCAGCCAGAGCCTGCACCGTCACAGCATGCCACAGTCAGGCTAGCGCAAATAGTGACTCAAGGTAGTATTCGACATCACACGAGCTGTTTCATGGTGAATCCCAGCGCATGGCTTCTGCCAGGATGCAGGACTGGCGAGCCCCTTCCTCACGTCTGTCTTACACCAGCACTGTACACACTCATCAGAACACAATCCTTCGATAACACAGCACACTTTGGTGCTGCTATTTGGAATGTCCCAGGGCATGCTGTATCAGGCATGCTGTAAGGAGGCATCCAGCCAACCACCAGGTAAGTGATGCGCTGGCTCCTTTCTGGTGCCAATGCTTTACCATCTCCAGCACAAAACAACACATGTGTGCGGGAGGGCGGGAAGGAGCTGCACCTTGTGGACGTCATGGCGCAGGAACTCGGAGAAGAGTTCGGGGTCGAGGGGCTGCTGGTTGTCGATGGCCACGTAGGCCTGCTGCTCCAGGATGTAGTCGAATCGCGGCGCCCACTTGCGGCTGCCCAGGCGCGCGGTGTACGAGCAGTTGTCCACCATGAATGCAACGCCGCGCGCGTGCATGTACGGGTTCAGCGAGTCCACAGCCTGCAAGACAGAATCACAGGAGCCTCACTGCCTGTAGACTCTCAATACAGGACAGTGGTGAAACATCTCCAAGAATGCGGCGCATCTGCAGGAGCTCCACTCTGGCACCCTGCCCTCCTTCCCTTCTGCGTCAGCCTATTTCTCTATAGCGTGATGGACGACCAATGCAAGCTTGAGGCATTGCAGCCACCAACAGCAAACTCCTAGCAGCCTGTCAGCAATGATCAACAAAGTTTTACATTCGGATTACGAGCTTTACAGCCTTTCATTGCAGCACTGTCTGCATGATCCTCTTGGTAGCGATGCTTGCTGGCAGCCTTGGCGCACCAATGCTTGGCATGAAAGGTTGGGCAAAGACTGTGCCCCCGGGTCCCCTGGAAGAGAGTACTGGCAGCGCTGCCGATGCAATGAACGCTCTCTTGACAAGAGGTCAATTGGTGACATCAGGCAGCGCACCTCGATGATGGATTCGTTGCAGATCTCGGAGTAGGGGTGGCCGTGGCTCTTGAGCACATCGACGGTGGCCATCATGGTGGCCACGTACACGCCAGCAGTGAAGGGGTGCAGCGGAATCTCCTCCTCCACACGCGCTGCCCTCACCTTGCCTCCAACCTCCTGCGCCAGATAGATAAATCATGTTATCGTAATTTCACATTTTCATCTACATCAACTTTGATTGAATCATCTCTTCCAACACAGCTCAACGATAGAGTTCAAGTGTATCAACTATATCACAACGATACAATGGTGATTTCAGCTGGTGAGCTAATCAAAGGGTTATGCCTGACTCCTACCAAGAAAGGCAGAGGACCGCCACTCTGAATATTTACATTGAGCAGCTAGCAGAATGTCTGCATGCATGTGGCCGTTGTATATCTGCTCTACAGATGCAGGTGGAGGCCTGAAAGCACGGAGCACTGTTCTACGACACAACATGCATGCAAGCATTGCCAGTGTGCTCTAAAGAGTCACACTAAGGCCTGGCACATATGCATGGGTCCAGGATGCAACGCACAGCATGATTACGGTGGAGAGAGTGGTTCTCTATGGGCATGCAGAACAAGCGAACTAGCGGCGCACCTTCCACATGTAGGTCTGGTCGATCTTGCCCATGGGGAAGCGGTCAAAGCGCTCCCCAGCCTGCACCACGCTCTTGATCTCATTGCCGCTCGCCACGTCATCGTAGATCTCCTCGCAGATGTCCCGCGCCGGGCCGTACGAAGCGCTGTATGCCTGCGCAGCCGCCGCCAAGTGTCTTATGACACAACATTAGCAAAGCAACTGGCATCATATAACGGAGCAGGGAAAACCGTTTTCTTGCTTACATTCATTATATGAGCCAGTGGACAGGGACTAGCATGCAAATCCACTATCTGAGCACATGTCCCGAAGTGCACTCCAGGGAAAACTGCTGGTTGCACATGATGGTAGGGCAACTGGTGCGGATACAAAAAAATGGTGTGCCCAGTCATTGCTGACCAAGGAATGGGGGGCAGCCCTGGGATAAGGTACAAGCACGTCATGACAGAAACGTGGGAAAATGCTGAGGGGGTGCAAGAGTGCACCTTCTCAAACTCCTTCTTGCCGGCGGCGTCCAGGGCCTCGTAAACGGCGGGCATGCCTGAGCGCGAGATGATGCGCGTGATGGGACCAGTGATGGACTCCACTGAGTTCTTGAATGCGTCCTCCTCACTGCCAGCCAAGCAGCACAACGTCAGAAATACAAACTAATGGAGGTGCAATGCAAAGCTTTCACGAGCCCATGCTCAACAGATCTCCACTGCCGCTCCTTGAGGCTCTGTCAAGGGTTCCCTTTGACACTTGCTGCTCTCCAGCCAATCGCAGGACAAATTGCAAGAATCCTAGGCCAAATATCAATTAGAAGGGCTCAATCTCCAGTTGACATGATCTGCCAATGATTGGAGAAAGTTATGCATGTGGAAGGGCTGTACCTCTGTCCCTGGCGCACATATCTCCTGAAGAGGCTCTCCACGATGCCATGGACAGCCCCCAGCAATACACAGCGCTCTCCGTAGATGTCACTCCTGTATTCGCTCTCCAGCGTGGTCCCTGCAGGAGCCAGTGGTCGTCAGAATGGCGAAGAAGAGGCACGAAACAGTGCCAAACAGTCAGCAAACAGCCAGGAGAAAACAGGTATGGCCAGACATTTGAGGTGATGAGGAGCAGGCATGCACCGAAAGCGAATGGTGCTCCACAGCCGATCGCCCAGGCAGCGGCTATGTCTGCAGCGTTTCCGGTGGCGTCCTGCAGACAAACAGAACCCAGTAAGGAAAGTGAGGCACACGAGTGGCCTCTCTGCTTGCAGGCAAGTACACATGTGCTCATTAAGGGCGATTATGCATTGTCCATCAAGCATGACATCATGCTTGATGGAAACGGACTTTGATCTCACCTGGTGGACTGCAATGGATGCATTGATGCCAGCGCCGTTCACGGACTTTCCTTGTTGATACAACCGCCTCACGGACGGACCCATGCCCTGCCATCAGTCACGGTCTTGCCTTCAGCACCCATCAGTCATTTCAAGCATTGTTCACAAGGCATGATATGATCCTTGAAGGATGTGTAGCAAAATTTCCTGGCTGTGATAGTCCCCGCAGGACAGACTCCTCTGCCCTCGTGCCATCCGCAAGCTTTAAGCAGCGAGATAGATCCACCCTTACCTTTGGTGCATTGAGGATGACGTTGATGTCATCCCTGAAGTCCACGCCATCGTTTTGCATGACTCCCAGCAGGAAGCCGTGAGACAGCCCCAGCGTGGCACCCGGCTTCATGGCTGCCAGCACCCTGGGGTAGAGCTTTGCCTGCATCACGCACACAGCACGATCAAATACTCTTACGATATCACAGTTCTTTGATCAGGTGTCTTCCTGTGTGCCACTCATGAACATAGTTGCAGACATGCAACCCCAAAACAGAGTGCAGAGAGCAACTTGGAAGTGTGGTGATAGCACGGTGTAAAGAAGGGGATCATCCTAAAAGAGCGGTCTATAATGAGATAGACGTACCTGTGCTGCGTCAGAGATGAGCAGGATCACCAGCTCGCTGGTGGACACCATGTCAAAGACCTCGCCCAGGGTGCCTGCCTCCTCTGTGAACCCACATTCACGGGCCTCTGCCTCAGACACGGACCCCTTCCTCAAGCCAATGGCCACCTTGATGTCCGAGTTCACCTCCTCCAAGGACTCCTTCAAATTCTGAGCCTGGGCTGGTGCCTGTTGTGCCAATGCAGGGCTACTATGAGTCACCCTTTACCCAATAAACTTCAGGGCGCAAGGCTGACAACGGAAGGCAATTATCTTGAAATTCCGCATGAGCTACTTCTGTGTATATGCCAGATCGTATGACAGTGACGACAATATGAGTGGAGACATCTTCGTTGCTGCATTGTCTTCTCTCAAAGAAGAATGATACAGAATACTGGCCTGGTGTGAAGTTTCAAAATCACCTGTGAACCCCAGCCGATGAAAGAGATCTTTTTAATGCCCTTGAAAGCTTCTGGCAGAAGCTTGTACTTGTCTCGGCCGCCGCGATAGATGTACTCCTCCCTGCCCGCGAAGTCCACCTTCTCGGGTGTGAAGATCTTTGTATCAAACTTAAGAGCAGCCGCGTTAACGATCCGGAGGGACGATGCCCTGCTGCGCCCGTGAGACAAAGAGAAACGTGATGTCGCTGTTGAGCTCAACAAAGAAGCCCTCTTCAAAGAGGACAGTGCGTGGGGGACAGCCGAAGGCATGCAAATGCATGGCCTGCCAAGGTATGCCGGCATGGCTGCTGCCTGGGGCAAAGAGGCCTTCATGGTTGCAGTTGAAAACACTCCCAATGCAGGCACCTGCAATATAGAGTTCATGGTTGCCTAAACCCTGCATTTGATAAACCCTATGCAGGGATAAGATAAGAAACTGCCAAATCTGGCTATATCAGAGGAAGGCGAAGGAAGGTGGAGGGACGGCCGCTGGAGAACGCGCACGTACTCCTCCCAACTTGCTTTCAAAGTTTGCAATTGTTTCTGCAACATCAGACACAATCGAGACTCAGTGAATGTGACGTCAATCATATTGTTTTCGCCATCACTTCCGTAGGACGGCTTTTTGACAAGTTGTCTCTACCGAATGTCTGGGATGCAGTCTGAGATAGATAGGTTGAATGCAGAGAACGATCATTTGCGAAAACTCTTAGGCATAGATGATAACAAATCTGTATTATCAGAGTTCCAGAGCGCAGATACTGCCGAAACACCACACCATTTTCTCAGATCGGCAGATCGTGCTGCTGCCTACGACACTTGTCCGCAGAAATTGCACACCTGGGAAGCCGGCTCCCATGACTTGAATAAGGAGCAGATATCACGCTACAGCCGTCAGATCATCCTCCCGTCCTTTGGCCCTGCTGGTGAGACAGCATCTCCCTGCTTCCTCTTCTACCTTTGAAATCAAAACGATGCAATGATGGAAGCGCAGATTGCCGTAGTCCTCACTACACTGTCTAGCTGCGCGCACATGCGCAGACGGCAGAAGGTCCATGACAGTAATCACGATCAAAATATGTGTGCACGCAGCGCAAGCGCGGTTGTGCAAGGCTGCAGTGCTGGTCATCGGCTCTGGCGGCCTTGGCTGCCCGGCCGCGCTGTATCTGGCGGCCGCAGGCGTGGGCCGCCTGGGGATCGTGGATCAGGACGCGGTGGAGCTCAGCAATCTGCACCGCCAGATCGCGCACCGGGAGGCCTCTGTTGGCATGCACAAAGCCGACTCAGCTGCGCAGGCCTGCAGCGGCCTCAACTCCTCCATCCAGGTGTGCGGCTAATTTGGGTTTGCAGCTTTTATTCCGACTCTTGACAACAAGCCTGAATCCTACCTTTCTGTGCTCAAGTTGCTTCTGGCTTTATCCGTCTGCGCCGTGAAGCGTTCCACAGAGCGGGACCCAGCCAGCCCATCTTGCTGTCCTTGCAGACTGTGCCCTGGGCAGGCTGTGCCCTGGGGTGGCCATCTGAAAGGGGCAAGCAGTGCCACAGGCTGCCGTGGTTCTGATATTTGAGAAACCATGGTGCCGCTGTGCACCACCCTTGCCGAGCACCCCTTGTGTGCCATTTCAGTCCACCACAGCAAGATGTGCTTACAGAGGACAAGAACCCAAGGCCTGCTCTTTGTCTTTTGTCCAATCTTGTTGGGTTTGCAAGGCAGAGCAGTCTTATGCAGGGCAGGGCATCCCTACCTGCACCCCTGTCCAGTAATTGTGTAGCGATCTCTCTCAGCGCACAGTTGTCTGCCAGGTGGATGTGCACCGAGAGGGATTCACCGCGGCAAATGCGGTAGAGCTGGCCTCGGCGTACGATGTGGTTGTGGATGCGACTGACAATGCGGCCAGTCGCTACCTGATCAGCGACGCGTGCGTCATCGCGCGGCGGCCGCTCGTGTCCGGCGCTGCGCTCGGCATGGACGGGCAGCTCACTATCTACAACCATGGCTCAGACGGTAAGAGCGCGCTGCCAGATTGCAATTGTCCTGCCGCAACAAGTTCCATTATCTTGTGAAAGTGATTGTAGCACAGATTGTGCTTGTTGTATTTTCTCACTAATAGGCTGGGCATGAGTTTGCTGCCTGGTGAGATTGTTGTGCTTGTCCTGGGAAAGCAGGCAGGTGAGGCCGGTGGTCCATCAGTCAATGATGTTGGCTTATTTTCCAAAGGAAAGAATCTGCTGAGTTCAGGCTCATGTGCTTTCTTTATGGCGGCAGGGCCATGCTACCGCTGCATGTTCCCTGAGGCGCCGCGGCCAGAGAGTTGCTCACGCTGCTCCGATGCTGGCGTGCTTGGGGTCGTGCCAGGCATCATTGGCACCCTGCAGGTCTGCCACGATCTTGCCTGCATAATGACTCAGTGGGACCTTCCACTGACATCTGTGTTATTATGAAGTGTCGCCATTTCTTCTAGGCAGGCCATGGGCTAAATGCAAAGCAGTGCAGATCCTTTTCAGATCTTATGTACAGGCTATTGGCAGGGGTGCCAATGACATGATGCGTGTGATAGTGGTTAGAATCTGGATGTCATTGTGGCTGTTGTAGGCCAAGTTGTGTGCTGGTACACATGTGTGCCTTTTAAAATGACAGTAGTGCGCTTCTTGGCAGGCACTGGAGGCTATCAAACTGGCATCTGGAGTGGGCAAGCCGCTGAGCAGAACCATGCTGCTCGTTGACTCCATGTCCAGCCGTTTCACTTCCATCAAGCTGCGCGCTAAGGTTGATAATCCACTTCAGATAGTACTAGAGCTCAGCTGGATCATCGTGCTTATTCACCTGCTGCTGCTCAGCAACTGCACGTGTGACATGCAGATGCCTGGATGTATCTCCTGCGGGGAGAATCCTGACATCACTGCACAGTCATTGCAGCACTATGACTACAGCGCTTTCACTGGAGCGCCCTCCAATGATGCGGCACCGGAGCCCCTGCAATTGCTGCGCGATGAGGAGAGAGTATCTGCAGCAGAGGTAGGATCACCCGTGTTCCCTCGAGAATAGTATGGCCAACAAGTCCCCTTTTGACAGGCAGCTGTGGCATTGATACCTAGTAGTATGGAGGCCAAGTGGAGTAGCCTTGTGTGATACAAAATATGTGATAGCTTGAGAGAGATGAAAGTGTCAAGCTGACCGAAGGCCAAGTAGCCTTCTGTGATACAATTTATGTGATAGCTTGAGAGGGATGAAAGTGTCATGCTGACCTGGGTTGGGTTTTGGTGCAGCTGCATGAGCTGCTGGAAGTGCAGCCGGATATGCTCCTCATAGATGTGCGGCCCAGGGATCAGTTTGAAATTGCCCACATGCCAGGTAGGTGGCACAGCCACAAGAATAGATGAAATTTGAGATGTGCAGAGAGCAGAGTGCAGTCTTGAGGCAGGCTTTGTTCTTGAGTCAATGGCTTATTTTCGCAGGCTCATGCAATTATCCCTTTGATGAGACCAGGAAGGAGGCTTTTCATGAGCACATTGACGCCATTGTCCAGAAGGCGAAGGAAGGCTGCGGCAGTGGGAGGGAGAATGGGGATGTTTCACGGCAGCAGCAGGCAGAAGACTCGAGAGGGGGCAGCCAGGGAGCTCCCCTGTGTGTTGTGTGTCGACGGGGAAATGATTCCCAGCATGTGGTGCAGATGCTTAGGCAGGGTGGAGTGAGAACAGCAGTGGACCTAGTGGGAGGGCTTGAAGCATGGTCAAAACATGCGAAAGTGGTCTTCCCAGAGTACTGAAGGAGGTGCGGATAGCTCAAGTTTGATACATGGTACGTTTAGTACACGATATGCGGTGATCTTCAGACTGATGCTCACTGCACTGCGCAGTGGTTGAGTACCGGCATTCTTTAAGTAAGGCAGTGGGTCTTTAGCTGATATTGTTTTCCATATGGCCACCAGTCGCCACTCTATGCTCAGAAACCAGTTGAATTGTATCCCAATTCCCAGCTGAAGAGGTCTCTTTTATTGGACCCAGACCCCTGCAAACCCACACAACATGATGTGCCAAGATAGGCATGCTGGTGCACCTTGACTGTGAGACTTGTCTGGCGGAATAAAAAAGGCAGCTGTGAAGCCAGAACTCGCAAAAATATCTAGGCTAATCTTGAGAGTCAGCTGAACATCCTTTTCAAGCCTCCTCCGCAATTGATAAAAAAAAGTGGAAATTGCGATCAGGCATGGACAAGCTTTAGCGGAGTCTGGTGTCGCGCAAATCAGCTTGCCAGTTCAAAGTGATACAGGGTCACGACAATTGAATAGACCAGCAGGTAAAGTGCATCACTTGATGTACATTGGTTGTGGGCTCAAATGTTTGGCAATGATCATAAAGTATACATTTCAAGTTTGGGGCTGTACAGTGCTGTGATTAAGTCAAGTAGTGCAGGATATTGCTGATTGAATTGATAAAACATGTATTCGTGCCAGGCATTGCGAAGGAAGTGCTTTGGGACCAATGATGTAAAGATGATCTTTGTGTTCTAAAGGGCAAGATGCTGGACATCGATGGCGAGGTGAAGACGCTGGTGGAGAAGATCAAAGAGCTGGGAGCGCCAGACCAAGCCGATCATGGCAGGATCAAAGTGAAGTATGGCATCCTCTTCAGGGAGACCTCTGACCTGTTTGAGGCACTGGCCGGCACAATGAGGGCTGCCAAGCGCAAGAAGCTGGTCACATTTGATGGGGAGCTGCTGCTGCAAGGGGTGCACGACAATGTGGATGTTGTGCTCCTGGAGGCTTGCTGACACCTGGCACCTTGACACCGCTATGGCACTTCAGCACATGCATGCTGGAAATTTGGCTCAGAGTAAGATCGCTAGAGAACACTACACTTTGTCCGGGAGAGGAGAACTTACATTTGCTTGCTAGTTATACTGCAGGTAGTATTTCATAAATTTATTCCAACCAATCAGATCTGTTCTCAGGCTGAATCACAGCCTTCTAGCACTTACTGGCTAATCTCTTATGGTTTCTGCATGCACTGGTTAGAAAGTCATCTCAGATCCAGCCGAGTCGTGGCTTGAAGTTGATCCACAAGCCGTCATCCACAGCCAGGGTGAAGGCGATGGTCTGCCTCTCCAGCAGGCCCTTGTAGCCGTCCATGCGCGGTGACAGCTCCACTGTAAAGCGGCCTATCAGGGTCCCAAGGATCGTTGCCACCTGCAAGCGCATGCAAAGACCCTTACCAGGTGCTACATATCTTGCATGCTGCTCCTTGCCTTGCATGCAATCATGCAGCGGCTGTGAGAGATCAAGACTGTGCCTAAACATGATATTGCCATCAAGCCAATGCCCATCACTAGCTGGAGAGTGGGCTCATCTAACAGTCATGTATACCAGCATACTGAGCTCCGCTTGCTGTGAGGCAGCCGTCTTGCTGTACAGCCTGATAGCATCACACCACCAACACATGTAGCACAATGACATGGAACATGCTCAACTTTGCCGGAAAAGTTCTTAGGGTGTTTTTGCATTAGCTAAGCGCACCTCCATCATTGCCAGTCGCTGGCCGAGGCAGTCGCGCGGGCCGCCAGAGAATGGGATGAAAGTCGGCGCCGGCTTCTCGCCGCCGGTCGCTTCGCGCGCTGCACTGGCCGCCGTCCACTTGGGGGCCGCCGTGTCCCGCGCCGTGATGTCACCGGCCTGCACCGTAAAAACAACATCATAATATACATTTCTGTACCCGCCCTGACAGATTGTCAATGATATGGTCTATACATATCCCTCTTTCCGGAGCGGGGAGTCTTTGAGTCTTTGAGATTTGAAATGGAATTACTGTACCTGCCTGGAGAAATTGTGAGTGATGCAAGCTAGACGTGCAGAGAGCTTGCACCAGGGAATGAGGACACAACAAGCCTTGCATCCTGTTGCTGACACACTCAAGGTGACAATAGGCCTCAAGTTATGGCTGTCGGTCACAGGCTGACAGAAACTGCTCAAATTGTGTGCTTGAAAGTAGTGTCATTCAAGCTGGTGTGCTTGGCAGACCTCATGGGAGATGAGATATTGTGCCTGACCTGCACGTGCACCTTGGTGGCTGCGGGCTCACTTGCCGCTTTGATGGTGGCCCAGCGCTCGGGCATGAAGCGCTCCGGCTCAGGGAATGTCATCATGTGCAGCGTGTAGATGGGCACCTGCCATGAAGAGAAGAAAATAATCTTTGCCCAGTCCTTTGGACTGCACTCCCAATGGAACAATTTTGTGATTTGCATCCCTGGCGGTCATGTCACCTTGTAGCTGTCAGGTGTATCTAAGGTCCTGAGGTGACAGCTCAGCAGTTTTTGCATCTAGCTCTATCCCGCACTCTGAACCTGTCTACTCTTACGCGCCAAGGCGAAACGATTGTGTTGTTTAATATTGAAGCATAAGCACATGCATGGGACACTGGCATAGAAAACATCAGATGAAGGGCAGTGAATAGGGTGAGGGGCGTTACTTGAACTTCAGTCCCGGCAGGGATGAGATAGCCGCCGAGGACTGTGACCTCATCTGTGCATCTGCTGAGGCCCGTGGCGGCCACCGGGAACATGCGCAGGCTCTCCTTGATGACCTGCAAACACATGGGTGCTGTAAACTAAAGCTCGATTCTTCAATGCAATGGGGAGCGGTTGCTGCAACATGCAACATGTACATAGGGAGACGGGGGGACAAGCTTTCGGATCAGGGAGAGAGACCAGATTTACGCCCGGTGGGCTTGAACCAGAGATCTGGGGAACCATGAAAGAATCAATTCCATTTTCTTTTTTTTCCCAGAATGGATCCAGCAAACAATGTGGAAGGTGCAAAAATGAAACAGATCGTCACGTCGGGTTCGCAGGTGGTCACCCTGTGGAACCCACTACTGGTGACGGTCAAGACAGCTTTGTTTCCGGGAGCGGACGAGAACGGGCAGTTTCAGTCTGGTATGAACGATCCATGCGTTGTGATATATTTCTGCAACCCATTACTGCTTTATGACAACCTGGCCTCTTTCTTGGTGCCAATATTTGCATTCAAAAAGGGATCCCTCAGTGCCTCACTGGCAGACAATGGGAGCTCTGGAACAATGTCCAGCAACAAATATGCCATGCATGCATAGCAGGCATGTGCTCTTCTCAGTGAATCTCTGCACCAGGCAAAGGATTGGTCTTTTCTGATGCGTCTGGAGATGTACCAATATATTCCAGAACTTCGCTGGGAGCCAAATTACTGAAAAGACTAGATGACTCTGAAGTACTGGGGCTCGCCTGCAAATCCGTTGGACCAATCTATGAACTCGCCCCCCACTTTTCAAGAGTGTCTGGCAAACACTGATGTTAGGCAGGTAAAGCAGCAAGGAGAGCGCACCCCGTCGAGGTAGGTGAGACGTGGCAGGTCTGAGAAGGCCATGGGGCGCGGAGAGGGGTTGGCGGGCGTTAGCAGCAGCCCGGCCGCATCTAGCTCAGCCGCCAGCGCCTTTTCCTGCTCCGGATGAGCCGCCAGCAGCGCCCTGTGACAACTCGTATCTCAACATGGACCCTCCTAAATTCATATTAGTGGCAGATTGATGTGCATTCTTGGCTTCCCAGTGAAGAGCACCGAAATCACCCAGCACAATAACAATGCACTGCTGACATCCAGGCGGCCCCTCCCGCGGGAGACATGTAACATTGGCTCTTGAGAGTACAGGAGCTTACTGAGACAGCAAGTTATGAAGCCCCCTGGAAATACCAAGGGACTCTAAATCTAATTCGATTTAGAACTCCTTAGGAATACTGGTGCGAGGGGCAGAAGGAGTAAAGGGGGTTGTGCGGGTGCTTACAGGGTGAATGCGCAGGTTTGTGCGCTGGTGTCGAGGCCGCCCAGGATGATGCCCGCCACCTCAGCCTGCAGTAGATCCCCCGACAGCGCCTTGCCTGCACAGCGGCGCCCGACCTTAACTCTTCAAATCCAAGTTGTTGGGCACGGTCTTGCAGAGAAGGTAAGACACAGCAGGCAAAATCTCGCAAGGAGTGACAAGATGAGCAGATGCTGACTAGCTTTGCAAGCCGCTGGTATGCCCAGCCGTGCTGCAATCATGCAGGACAGCAGCATGCAAGTCAAGCATGACAGGAGCGGAAGAAGTCTTCTGGCTACAGGCGCTGCCGCACCTGTTTTGTGATCGCGCACTTTGGCCAGGCAGCCCCACAGCGACACGTCATCGTCTGCCACATCCCCCCTCGCCTGCATGCATGCGCCATGTTGTATCAGATCCGCATCGAAGAGCCAGTCCAAATGGAAAACAACTAAGATTGTAACAACAACAAATTCAACTGCCAAACATGCAAATCAAAGGCTGGAGAGGGGCATGACTCGGATGAAAAATCAGTGACACATGTTAGGGAGCAGAGTGCTTGCCAAGACATCGGTCATGATCTGGTGCCAAATGGAGTGCAGGTTGGCCAGGCGGACACTGAACTCTTTTGCCAGAGGGGAATTGGGCGCTAGCTTGCGGTACAGCTTGCGGAACGGGTTGGTAAAGCCCCTGCACATTTCCCAACGCACACCTTGAAGATAATTCCTTCCCAATGGGTTCAAAGCACTGTTCCTGCTCACAGAAACTGTGACAGGATAGTGGCCCCTAACTTTGCTTGGCCAGGCACATGCACCGATTGGCTGCATGCGACTGACGCACTGATATGCGAACAAGGACTTCTCATCGCCTCTCGATTGCATGATGTCATATCTTGCTCTGCCAGAATGCCCAGATCCAGTCTGCCTTATAAACGCTAGCATACCGTAAAACCAATACCGGCCAATAGTGGCTGGATCTTTCTCGGCCAGGGCTCCCAGCTCGCTTTCCAGGTACTCTATCTCCAGAGCCTTGGCATCCGCTGCATTCTTCCTGTTGCCATAGTCCAGCATTCATGACGGTCACATCAAATTAGAGGCGCGCACCGGAAGGTCTCGGCCATGAGGAAGTGCATGTCTTCCAGCAGGGGGCACGGCGAGTCCAGGTCGACGGCATTGGAGGGCAGATCAAAGCCGGTCGTCAGAATGACGTCCAGCGTCACTCGCGCCATCGCGTCCTGCACCTCGATGTCTCGGCCGGGGCCGAATGCGCGCAGCCGCTCGGCCAGGCCCAGCGACTGCTGCACCACCATCGGCATCTTGCTCCTGCGCGCACATGCCGCCCGGTGACTCACATGCAAGGGACTTGATGACATATAGGTGGGGTCTGGGGGATACAAATACAAGAAGAGCTGCAAGAATTCTGGGACATTTACAATGTGTGTAATTATATGCATGGCTGGGCCTCTTCTCCATCTTCTCCAACAGATATGCAGCGCATGAGGCTGAAATCCATGGTTTATGCCTCAAGCAGTGCACAATGATGTATGCTAGCAAGTTACTTGCTCTGATGCCAAATGATCTAAGTTCCTGTTTATTCTCTAATTGTTCAACTTGCAGTTCCCCTGCTGTGTTTGTTGTCTGCCGCTACAAACTCATTATTATCATGTGTGCTCGGTGCGCACCTGATGGCGTCTGGGTTGAAGGCCAGAGCCAGGGTCTTGCGCGTGGCCTTCCACATGGGGTCGTTGGTGTGGCGGATGCTGAACATTGTGTCATGGGACGTCCTCGTCGCCAGCTGTGCAGCCACAGCAGTCTTTAGTCTTAAACGGCGCAAGCAAGATGCACCAGTGCTGCCTTCGTTGCGATTGCTCATTGTGATGGCCTCTGACGCACTTGAATATTGGTGAGAAGCCAAAGAGGCCTTATACCTGGTAAGGCTTGTGAAACCTTTCTTATGTCGGGACAGCAGCCTCGGTGGCATCCTTTGTTCTTGCTGGTGGCGATCGTGGCAAACGCATTGCATTGCCACATTCACGCATCATGATTCACCAACCACAGCAACAGGCATGCAATCCCAGTCAAGCGCACTGGAGCAGGCTTTAGATGGCGTGCATGTGTGTGAATTCTAGTGGCCTCTGATGCTGGTAAATGCGAGGCCTTCACAGAATGTTGCATGCATTCCTAGTGGATCAGACTCCTGCAGGCTGCGCATGGCATGTTTTGTGCAGTCTCTGGCAACATTGTGAGGTACATCGAAGGGTGTTTGTTATAGGATTCATATGG
This sequence comes from Coccomyxa subellipsoidea C-169, assembly GCF_000258705.1. Lineage (NCBI taxonomy): Eukaryota > Viridiplantae > Chlorophyta > Trebouxiophyceae > Coccomyxaceae > Coccomyxa > Coccomyxa subellipsoidea. The sequence goes on from NW_005178035.1 coordinate 691,904, forward strand.
GAAGGGGCGCACAAAGAATCCCAGCTCGTAGACGCGCGATTTGGGCAGCCCTGGGCGGCCCAGAACTGTGGGCAGCAGGGCAGGATCCGCCACAACCACAAATGTGCTGCCTGGCATCTTCACCCTGTCCCACCTCAGACCCACTCTCAAATTGACAGCCGCATGCTCACTGCATAGACTGTGGCATGTGTCTGGTTCTGCTATAATGAATGCCACGAAAAATGGCTGAAAACTTGCACAGAGGCAGATTCTTTGTAACTTTGTGTGGATCAAGGTTGGGCATTAGTAAGCTGGTTGTGTTTGGATGCAAGATGAGCTTTCTATATGCGAGTTCCACATAGGGCAAGTTGGCTGAGTGAAGAGAAGTGGCCCCACCTGTAAAGGGGGCCGTACTGCTTGGCCCACTTTGTCCACTGGATGTGGGTCTGGGGCCTTTTGTAGCCCATCATTTGGGTCAGGTTGCCAATGATGGGAAGGCCTGGCGGCCCGGGCAATGCTGACATGGGCTTGGTACCATCTGAGCAGTTTGATTAAAAGCTTTAATGTGCAACCACGGGGTCATGGAAGTTCCCACACTACCTTGAGTATTGCAAGAACTTCTTCACCATTGTGAGGGTGTCCAGCAGCAGGAGAGTGTCAGCGATTGCCAGACCTGCGAGCTTCCTTTTGCTTGTACGCGTGCTGATGAAGTACAATGCCAGCAGGCTCAAGCACAAAGCCGTGATCCAAGGTGAGATGTTCGTCTGCGCGGCATCCTGCAAGTCCATCGGTTCTCTTTTTTTCTTGTCAGATACAATTGAGCAGTGACACGCAGGGCAATTGTTCTGGCGTGAATTTTTATTGCAGTGGCTGTCCTATCTTGACAATTGAGGACGATGTTTGATACGAGAGTCCCTGTCTCGACCATCGGACACTGCGTCCGCTGTGTTCTCGAAACGCCACTATGAGTCATTGGAGAGATTATGAGCCCGCAGATGTCAGACGAGTAGTTAAGATTCTATCAGAAGGTTAGACTCATTGCTACAAATCGGTTTCGTTCTAAGCGCCTTGACTTCGAACTGCGATTGGCCACTAAGCGGAGAATGCGTCGAGGCGAGTGGCGGCAGAAAAGAGCCACCAAGATTGCTCTGAGATGCAAATTTATCTGACTGCACACTATCCTGTTCAACACAATATTCTGGCCGCAAGAGACGGGAGACCGGTCTGTGCGGCCACAGCTTCTCAAATTTTCAGATCTGAAGGAAGCTGGCCAGCCTGGCGGTTAGTAGAATCACATCTTATCCTGCCCTGGAATGTCATTCTCACCTGCAACAGACGGACATTTCACAAGATACCAACTTCGGATAAAACCAAGAACCCAGCAAGATGCAGGCTCTTTTGCAGAAGAAGTTCCTGGGCCAGACCAGCACTATCAGCAAGGCCAAGGTGAGCTGGACGGTCGGACCCGCACTCCACTCGAACTCGCGCGTGTTTTGCACAAGCATCCAAGGACAAGCACATCCCCTGCATGCCTTTATAGATTGCGGGGGATATCGCTGTAGTTCGCAAAGCACGATTTGGGCAACTAACCGGTCAAGATGAGCGAAAAAATATCCATTGCTCCTGCGCAGAATGGGGAGACCACGGTGATGCGCACCACCAAGCAGGCGGCCGCCAAGACCACCAAGCAGGCGGCCAAGACCACAAAGCAGGCGGCCAAGTCCGTCAAGAGCACCACCAAGAAGGCGGCACAGACTGCTCGCAAGACAGTGAGGTGATCACATCGACACATCGCTGCCCTGCAACAAGCGCTGCGAGTCGATCGCTTTTCTGTCCACCTTAGGAATACCTCATTATGGTGAAGCTAGTGCATTAGATACTCTGGGGACTCGGAGAACAATCTGACCGTACTGTGATTGCTCCGATGGCCCAAGTAACCGGTACATTGGGTGACACAAGTATTAGGCCCTGGGCCACAGGTGGTTTCAAACAATCTTCTAGGAGCTGCAAATGTGTTACACTAGGGTGTGGGGCATCTGTTTGACACCATTTGTTGCTGCAGGGAGCGCGCTGGCTGGTGGGGACCTGGTGCCCAGTCCTCATCCCCCTGGTAAGGCCATGAGCCTCCAAAAGTCAGCACTGCTCTCTTTTCTTTGCTCCTGGGATGGGATTCTCTGAATAGTTGCTGCGACTCCGAGTGTGCTTAAGAATGCCGCATAAATTAATAACGCTCCCTGGATTCAGCTCCTGGAACGAGCAAGCTCTAAAAAAGTGTGTGTCTGGAAGTGTGCTTGAGAAATGCTGTTACTTGTGTGTTGCAGGTACGGCCCAGACCGTGCCAAGGTGTTCGGTAAGTTTGAGACCCATTTTCCTGCTGCAAACCTTTTTTTAGTGCCCCTTCCTGCTTGTCTCCTGCTCTACTATTCCTCACCCTGCTGCACTGTGTGTGTTCTGCAGCACTGGTGAGATTGTGTTGCCAAGACTCCCATATAAATTGAAGCAAGACCGAGCAAATTCAAATCTGAATGTTGAGGCTGGTTGGTGCATGTGCCCTGCAGGACCCCTGTCCTCCGCCACACCCTCCTACCTGAATGGAGAGTTCCCAGGTGTGCCACTTAACTTCCTTTGCAGCACCCAGCCCTAAAGCAGCCTCCAATGCCCCAAACTTATGCAGCTACAAACAATACGTTTGTTCCTTGAACATATTTTGCAATCTCCACACTCTGGCTTCAACACAGTAAGTGAAAGTGTTGCAAACAGTCATGCTTAAGGGGCACGCTTGCCAGAGAGTACTAACGTCACCAACAAGAATGCATTAGCATGTGAGCAGTGCGAGCGCCGAGTAGAAGGCCGGCTTTTCTGGCAAGTTGTTGCACTCTCTGACAGAGATGCATACTGCTGGAGCAGTCAGATGTGCTGTTGAAGCAGTCAGCAATTGCCTTACAAATGAAGATGTACTACATGGCAAGCATGCATCATGGCTGCGGATGTGCAATAGAAGGAGTGACGAGCACGAGTCATGGCTGCAGGTGACTACGGCTGGGACACGGCTGGTCTTTCGGCCGACCCGGAGACATTCGCGCGTTACCGTGAGATTGAGGTGATCCACGCTCGCTGGGCCATGCTGGGCGCCCTCGGCTGCCTCACCCCCGAGCTCCTCTCCCAGAACGGTTTCACGGTGCGCACTTCCTACCCCTTGACATTTTCATCTGTAGAGCGCTTAGTGAGAAGGCTAATTGCCAGCAGTGGGCAACTCGTTGAATATGCCTCTTAGTGTCAGAAGCAAGGCCCGGCTTGTGGCTCATTGCGACTTCAAGGCCGGCCTTAATTCGTGTGCCAGTGTGAAAAGCCTTTCTTTGGGAGACACATTGCCTTGGTGCCCCCTGTTCTTCATGACGTAATGCAGTGTAACTTGCTGCCAAACATGGCACCCTTTTTACTTCACATATGCTGCCCTCCAGAATGGTGCACGAGAATGCTTACATGCAGGTCCCTGAGTGCTTGAGTTGCGCAAGATTATGGCTAGTACCTTGAGGGATGCGCGGTGGCTGACTGTTATTATGTGCCTTGCTGTTTGCAGTTCCAGGAGCCGGTCTGGTGGAAGGCAGGCGCGCAGATTTTGAGCAGCGAGGGTCTGGACTACCTTGGCAAGCCCAACCTGGTCCACGCCCAATCCATCGTCGCCACACTCGCAGTCCAGGTCAGCCGCTGCACATGCCTGCCTCTTTGGTTTTTGCACATGCAAGCATAGGTAGGTTCAGTGACGCTCTGCAGAGCTGGTACAGCATGCGTGCATAATTTTTCTGGAATGTGTCTTCATCATGCCTGTATTCTAAAGCTGTATTGTAGACTCTCAAGGTGCCCTCCAGCGCAGATGATCCGATCTTGCCAGTACACATGCGAATGGTATTACATCCATGAAGGCATAGCAGAGCTAGTGCAAAGGCTGATGTCTTCAGTGTCCATACGCAAGGGCTATCACCCCTCCGTGGTTGTTATTCATCAATTGGCCAATTAAAATGCAGGGGCCTTCAGAAAATGCTTGTGTCCTTATAATTGGAGTCGCCGGGCGATATTTGGCAAGATGGCATGACGGGTGCCCAAGCAAGACATGACTTGTCAGCACTACAGCTGCGCCTGCATCAACTCAGCCTTTGAGATGACTAGAATTGGCTCTGCAGGTGATCCTGATGGGCAGCGCTGAGGCGTACCGTGCGGCTGGCAGCGCTCCCGGCGTCGACGGCCTTGACAAGCTGTACCCGGGCGGCCCCTTCGACCCCCTCGAGTTCGCCTCAGACCCCGTGCGTTCCCTCGCAAACCCTCTCCCCTAATCCCCCTGTTTATCCCCTCGCCAGAGGACTCTGAAATTGATGTAGAGTCCCCTGTCACCGCGCATGGGGCTCATAATTTCCTGAGATATGCAGATATCATACTTTTAGCTCAGGAGTACGGTACCCAGTGGAATTCAGATGAAGTTTGCCCATGTGTAGCCAGTCGCTGTGCACACCTGTGGCCTTGCATGCCTTCAACAATGCAGGCAGCTTAATCCGGAAAGGTGGGGTTAAGCAGGGTAGCTGACATTCAAGGGGCCCACTCTGCAAGAGCAAGACAGGCATGGCAGAGGTTGTATGCGCTGGTGCAGGACACCCTGGCAGAACTGAAGGTGAAGGAGATCAAGAACGGGCGCCTCGCAATGTTCTCCATGTTCGGCTTCTTCGTGCAGGCCATCGTCACTGGCAAGGTGGGGGAGTTCTCTCGTGTAACCACTTTCTACACCCCCGTAGAGATATGGAAGATACATTCAAGAGTCTTGCATGTCTCCATCAGCGCATTCCAATTGAATGCGGCGCCCAGCTGCAGACATTGACCCATGGCTGCCACGGAATGCGAATGTTTATTAATCATTATGTTCTCATTTTATTTAATGTGGATATACTTTAAAATTTGTGAATATACAGAAAACGCTCAACTCTTGGAATCACGTGTAGGACAAAGTCTATGGGCCTTTGTATTCTTGTGCAACGTCTTACACTCGCTGTGAAGGCCTTGGTTTGTTTGAGGACCATGCAATTACTTAAAGTGTTTGGCAATGTGCAGGGTCCTCTGGAGAACCTCAATGACCACCTGGCCAGCCCCTATGCCAACAACGGCTTCGCCGCCGCCACCAAGTTTGTGCCATGAATCGGTGAATTCAATGTATATGGATGAGACGTGGATCAGCTGCATCGCATCCTTGATGCACACTGTACCGTGTTGATTTGTACAGCAGAAGATGAGAGGTTGCCCAGTTGGTGATGCCAGTAACACAAACAAAATAAACGAGGGAGATGTAAGAAGATGCAAGACTCTTGGGCATGACGACATCAGTCAACTGCAGCGTTGCACTGAATAGCACTGCAAAGTGTATCCCTTAAGTGCCACAGCATTGCAACAGAACATTATGCATACTGCAGCATGAACTTCATGAAGTTGTCAACTGCCAACAGCCTGTGGCAGTGAATTGTTTTCATTTTTTAAGAATTTACAAGGAAATTCCCTTGCAGTGGGAAATTCAAACAGGTCCAGAGTCAAGCCTCACTCTTGTGCACAGGCACACTTCCAATCACTTTGCATTCATTGATCAAATCTCATTTGTATCATAAAAGGTACCTCCGGTGACAACAAGCAGCTCAAGACATATGGCAAACTTTGCAAGGTTCACATTTCTGCTGATTGAAATCGCCAGATCTAAATCAAAGCTGCAGCGTCACCACTGCTCAGTATCAAATAGCCCATGTCCACAATACAGATTGTTCCGTTACTTCAGCTGATCAGAGCTAGTGATCAATCATGACGTCACCCTTGCAGCACCCATATGCATGACAAGCCATGGATGGGAAAAGTTCAAAGAAAGGGCTGCGCCGCCTATCTATGCTTGCACACCCCGGCATGCACTGCCACTATCACACTGCCGTGCTCTAGCCAAACACGTTTTGATCCTGCAGACATACTCCGCCATAAGGAGTGTAACTCAGACATCAGACACACCCGCAAGGCATCAAGGCAGCACTGGATTTGACCTCAGTGGGCCATCATCTACTGTGACTGACCTTTCATAGGGCTGCAGCTGGCAGCTGACTGACAAGGTACCAAATATAGGGCCACAAGGCCAAAATATTGCAAAAGATGCATTAGCCTGTCTGCATGATGCATTGGTCAAGGGAAGATCGTGCACTTCTGCGTACATAGACCAGTTCGCTTTCGTTCAATCAATGAACCTAGCAGGTAGCTTCATGAATTCCAGGCGGTAAACACTTTCCAGAGGGCTTCCTTGTGTCATTCTCAGAGCTGGTGGTCTCCCTTGTGGGAGAGCAGGGGCTTGTCATCATCAGCTGAGCCGCCGAGCTGGTCACGTCCGGCCTTGAGCCAAGAGCTCTTCCCCTTTGACTTGGCAGGTGCTGATGAGGGGCGCCCACTCTCAATATCCTGCAGGAGAGGAGCATTTATGAGGATAACATAACATAGACAGCAGGCATCAGGTGGCACAGAATTGACATGCAAGCATTGCTGCAAAGGTTAGGCAAATATGTATGAGCTATCTGGAGGCGCAACTGAGGATGCTCAAGAATGGAGGAACACCAACACTGAGAAAAAGCCTGCAATGCACACACCTCAGCAGCGTCAAAGTCCCCCACGATGAATGTATCGTCCGCGCTGCTGTGGGGATCTTGGAAGCTCTCCTTGAAGCCAGGACTGTTCCCGGGCAGCGAGTGCTTGCGCAGGCCTGATGGAGGCCGCCCTGCGCATATACGCAAGTAGCCTCTCAAAACCCTGCGTTCACCTACCCAAAGGCCTCTGAAGGAAGAGGCTTTACAGACAGCGCCACAAGCCAGCGCTGGAATGACCTGGAATGATGAAGGTGTTCAGAACACTGCCCTAAATTTTGCCTTTGATGGCGGTACTCCTGATGACATATTGCCGTGGCTTCAAAGGAGCACATGGCAATAAGCCATAGCTCCTTTTACAAGCCAAAGGAATACAGTCCCCAAGAGAACCACCACTGAGGGCAAAACTTCTGTTGGCAGAGCGCAGAATACACCCCAGAGACAACAGCCCACATAATGCAATAGAGGCATAGGCTGCACCGTGGTGATCGCTGTAAGCAGAGCTGGCGGTGGCACCGAATCGGGGGATCCTGGCGCCATGTGCCGACCCGTCGCGCGCGGCCGGGACCTGCGGCGAGCCGCCGGCGCCGGCTACACTCGGGTGCTCTGCCGAGGTGGGGCCGAAGTCGGAGGCAACGCCCTCCGACGAGGACGGGCGGCTGAAGCTGGCCTGGCTGCCATCGGCTGTGACCGGCGGCGCCTGAATGCTGTCAAATGCCTGCAGCTGGCGCTGCGCGGACGGAGGACCCAGACGGCCGCGCTGCAGTGGACACAGGAGTGTGCGCGTCAGACACTGCTGCTGTATGAGAGACACAGAGCAGGACGTCATTGGCATGAAAATAGAAGCTATTTGCGGGACTTTCATCAAGGGAATGTGCTACACTCTCTCATTCTCAGTGAACCTATGAAACACCAGAGAGTCTCTCCCCTGCGTTCGGCTTCCTTCCTCGTGAGCAAGAGCCTACCACATCCAACAAGTCACAACATATTGCCTGGCTTGGCATGGTCACCAAGATCACCAGGCAGGAAGCCTATTGCACTTTTTAAAAAACTGTCCTTTGTTACCTTTCTGACCCATGTGATTCATTTGCCCGTTGCTCTCGGGCTTGAACCAACCCCAGAAGACATGCGTGCGCGCACCTGGTAGCCGAGGACTGGGTCGAGGGTGCAGGCCTCGAGGGCAGCGCGGTAGGCGGCGCGGCGGATGCGCAGCATACGGCAGGGGGGCTGCGCGACGGCGTCAAAGTCCGGGACGTAGTCGTCGCAGCTGAGCGCGCGGTTGCCCAGCACTGACCAGGGGCCCAGGTCCAGCTCAAAGCACTCCGCGCCTGCACGCCAGCATTAAAAGTGATCATGTGAATAGCACCTGCCGCTATTGGGAAGTCATAGACTGAATATTATGCACACAGTAGTGCTGCATGGAATTCTACTTCAGGTACCTTTGCTGGCGAAGCCGTTTCTCGATTGTGTTTTGGCATGCCTGCGGCCAGCAAAAAATTGGCTGTGGTCATATGCATGTCCTGATGTCTGTTGTTGCATATGGGGAGGAGATGCAGGAGGGTAACACGCGGTGAGAAAATTAATATTACGTCTAGAGCAATAAGGATGGCTGATCAAGGGCACGCCACTGTCAGAACTCAATCTCCCGCCCTTTCACGCCTTGAGCGTGAACCCCCAGCACTGCGGCTTGGGTTGAAGCTCAAGGCGCAATTGGACTAAAGAATCCGGTTCCCACAGTGGTTGACGCCAGGGAGAAGAGGGCAGAGCTACATCCAAAAGCTTACAGGATGCCCGCACCTGTGCGTATGAGCGCCTTGCCCTGCAGGATGAGGGTGAAGGTGTCGGAGGGCTCCCCGCGCGTGTACAGCACCGTGCCCGGGTCCCCGGCATCGCTGCTGGATCCGGACGCCATCTCCAGGGATTTCCGCGAGGACGCCCTGGCCGCTGCCCACTCGCCCACCGTCCCTGTGTGCCGGGGGCAGACAACTCAAGATAAGCAGGCAATGTTAGACAGGACTTCAGCAAATCTGATGCGTATCCTGGAAAATACACGGTTCTATGCGTCTGAAGCTATCCTCCATTCCTGCTTCTGAGAGCCTCCAATATGCCGTCCAGAGAAAAAGCAAAGGGATGCGCCCACAGGAAATCATGGCGGCTTCCCAGCAAAGAAACTCAGGAATTCTATCCAAACATATCGGCTCAGTCGCAAGTAGATTCCACATTGCATCCTGTGGACACCTTTCGCTGGGAATATTAGTATGCGCTTGAAAGGTGGCGCACCTTCCAGGGAGCTTTGGCTGAGCAGGCGGGAGGGGGATGAGGAGAAGCCGTGGTCAGTGGGCGTTGCCACCTGCACGTCCCTCTCCACAATCTCCGCATGGCTGATCAGTCCCTGCATTCCATGCACACCTATCTTACCTAACTGCAACATGCACCTTTGCCCGCTACCATCTTCTGCATGCTCTTCAGACAGTCCAAGGAAGACACATTTACAACATCTTTGTAGTTCTGAGCACCAAACAACAGGATGTTGCAAGGTCGTCTTCAGGACTATCCGACAAGCAGATACTGGATGTAATGCAATCCCAATGCCCATATATTCGCAAAATTTTTACCAAGGCATTCCTTGCAGCTCCTGTCATATGTCAAGGGTGCACAAAATTATCACCGCCGACGCCACCCCTTCCTTCAGACCAGACACGTTGACCAAGAGGATGCACTCGTTCCGGAGGCACAGCTGGGGCACATACAAGGGCTCTACTGGACCACACCCTTTATTACAGGTGCAAGAAATTCTGCACCTTGAGGGGCAGGTCATAGCGCATGAGGGGCGCGAACTCGTCAACGTTGAGCTGCAGGAATGCGGCCACGGCGGCCACCTCAGCGGGGCTCAGCGTGCTCGCATGCAGCTTGTGCTCAAACATGGTAAGGTAGGTTGCCACATCAGCGCGCGTGCCTCCGCGCCTCAGCACGCGCCGGTTCACGTCCTCGTAGATGTCCGTCTCGTCCACGATCTCCGCCTGTATTGGCAGTCAACATGCAGTTATAAGCAAAACTATCCCCACGAGTAGGCGCCTGCGATGCATCTGCCAGGTCTGTGTTGATGAATTGGAAATATCTTTGTTTCTTGAGAATTTGCTTTCAATGTTTGACGCCGTCCCGTTCAAGATCACTGTGGCTTAGAGGAATGGAACGCCACAGATGCTCGACAAGTACGGAGTTGAGCATTGTAAGCACCATGTCCAGGGTGAGGACGATACCCCTATAAGGCATGTATAGCCTTCCACTCTGTGACATGACTACTATGGGGCATACACAGCAATGAAAAGGGAACATTGGAGACGAAGATTACCATTCAAGGCAACGTGTTCGCTTTTGGCATGTGCGGTACCACATCAGGCCTCCACCCTTGTGAGCCCCGTGTGGAGCTCTGACTCGCATAAGAATGGGGCAGAGAATTGGACAAATGCAGACAAGCAGTAAAACGGTAATCACATGTGGCTGCACCTGGATGAGTTCCTCCATGACATCCTCGAGGGTGATGAGGCCGATGACGTCGCCGTCCGGTCCTCCCGGCATGTCGGGGGCGCGGCGTACGAGCAACATGTGGTTGCTAGAGGACATGAACTCCTTGAACACCACGTCCAGCTTCACGTCCTCCCGCACCGACGCAACATCGCGGCCCCTGCAACACAACAACTTCCTCTCACCAATAATCTACCCATACGCTCTGCAGAGCTTGAGCATCTTGTACAGTTTGCCAGCGGATAGCAAGCATGTGCAGCTGCTCTCGCACACAAGCCAGTCCATTTCCACGCTCTGGTGTCTCCTGTGCTGTAAATGATCTTGACCTTTGTGCAAAAAATGCGCCACTAGACTCAAGAGTGCTTTGCACGACGTATAGCATAACACTGGCATGATATCATCGCATGAAGGTCAAACTGTGCGCAACACAGTAGTCGCCTCAGCTGGTGGACTTTATCCACGAAGTTTCAAAAGAATGAAAGCGCCATCAATGAACAGAGGCACTCGCGCCAATCGAAACCCATGCATGTTACAAGAACGCATGCATGCAGGAAGCCGCACCTGAAGGCCAGGACAGCGCCGAGCTCGGTCTCGTCGTCTGGGTCCACGAGGATGAGGTCCTTGACATAGAGAATGCCCTTGATGTTGTGGCGCGAGCTTTCGTAGACGGGGATGCGCGTGAAGCCGCTCTTGTAGATGGCCAGCATCGTTGCAAAGTTCAGCCGCGAGCGCACCTCCAGCAGGAAGCAGTGCTCCAGCGCCGTCATCACATCCTTCACCCTGCAGCGCATGCATGCATGTGTTCCAAAGAATCATGCATGCACGTCTTGCAGCACACTAGGCATGCATGCCTTGAGAGTGTCATGCATGCATGTGCCTTTATGTTGACTCAGGTGGCATTGTCATTGGAAGGAGGGCGGTGCTCTCTGGGGAATGCAAGTCACAAGAGGTATTATATATGCAACAGATGGAAGTTGGCATGGAAGTTTGGATTTGCAGCATAACCGGAGGACAGGATAGTACTTGAAGCAAATGTAGAAGGCATGTATGCATGCATGCAGGCAGGCAGGCAGGCAGGCAGGCAGGCACCAGATACAGGGGATTGGAAAGGAAAGGGCACCTTTTGTCCTTGTACTCCAGAGCGCCAATAAGCAGTAGGCGGTCAGCATTGGTCAGACCGCTCTCGGCCTGGGCGTCAGGGTCATGGACATGAATGTTGCTGCATGGCAGGTAATATCAATCAGACATGCCTCTTTTGTCAGACATGTCTCTTTTGTCTCAGCAGAAAACATGACCTCTATAGTGATGCAGAAGAACCACAAAGGAAAGCACAAGCCATTGACTCACATCAGGCTCTTGAGCTCCTGCTGGGAGAAGACTGTCCCAATGTCACGGCCGAGGCACCAGTCAAGGATGAGGCTTGTTGGGTAGGCAATAGGAGCCAAGATGATCCTGCATGATCCCAAGCATGCCATGTGAGTACATGTCACAGGTCTACAATTGTCCAACGAACTGAGCCATAAATCGCAGGTGCATCCTGCAAGGAATTAGGCATGAAATTCACTCACGTGAAGATCTGCACAACCCAGATAGAGTGCGCGCCCACTTCCAAGCCATGCCTTGAGCAGATTGACTGTGGGATGATCTCGCCTGCAGGACATGCATGCCACTTTTCTGCACTTGCAGCGATGAAATATGCACAATATGGTATTCCATGTACTTTGCAAGTTGATGCTGCATATTGAAAGAGGCATTTCTGGAGAAGAGTTGGCTAACCAAAGATGAGGATTACAGCAGTGGAGGTGAGCAATCCAATAGGACCCTGCAAGGCATGCAAGCTAGATAAGATGCATGGGCAGTGCGGCTGTGCAAGCTGCAGATAGCAAGCGTTCAGCAAGAGTTGGCGCAGCAGCTCCCCAGGGGTTCACCGTTGTGAGATCAGCAAGGAGAATTGAGAGAGCGCTGTTTATGATGACATTGCCCAGTAGGAGGGTACACAGCAGCTGGTTGCCTTGCTCCCGCACTGCAGTCCACAGGAATTCAAGATATCAACGTGGAGCTTAAAAAACAAAATTGTTTGCTTCTCACCGGCAAGCTCATGTCGCAAGTGACATATTGACAGAGGATCCTGCATCTTTTGGGGCATCTTACCAGGCAGAATTTTTTGTGCATGGCTCCTTTCCTTGGCATCTCCGCCCTCCACAAGGATCTGTACAGCAGAATCAGATCAGGGAAGGGCGCTTGTAGTGTTCAAGTAAAAGGCCATAGATTGATGGTGCGCGACTTGGCAATGCATTCCTTGGCATTATGCACCAAAAATTCATCCAAAGACATGCATCACACCCTCCATTATTTTGTGCCACTAAGAGACAGAACCGTACCCTTAGGCCCACTCGGTCAAGACTGAGCAGACCCAACGTCAGCCCGGCAAAGAGGCCAGACAAGGGAACAAGGAAAAGCGATATGATGACAGCCGCCCATATTGGAATAGGAAACGCATCCACATTTCCCTTCAACTACAGATTAACAAGCAAATTTTAGTGAATACTTACTTCTTTGCAGGGCACCGATATTCCTTGATAGTGATGTCTGGTCCCATTAACTTCCCATGATCAGTAGATAATACATTGCAAGACTCAACAAACCCTTCAAATTGGAGGTCTATTGACGGTGGGGAGCAAGGGAAACAATTACTCAGATCCTGAACCGGTGACATGTCAAGCTACCTTCGTGCCGCGATATTGCCAGAAAAGACTCACTTGATTGCAGGCGAACCCGCATGAGTCTGCAAGACAGTCGGCGGCTTGATCACTTAGCAAATCACAGCTCTGAATGCACTTCAACAACTCTGTAGCCATCGTAATTGTTAGGGACAGTATCGATTACTGTCCCCCTTCCTGTGTTACCATACAATCGTCATACCGTCTATCTGATGAAGTATGACGCAACATGAAGACGGTCCAAGACACGACGTGAAGAGAAGTGTCCTTCCGATGTAAATAGAAGTTCAGTTCGGACAGTTCCAGGAGTACGACGGCGTTCTTTCCCTTCTTATTGCACAATGCAGAACTTAAAGATCTGGGAATCTTCATCACTGCACAGAGGCAATTAATGTGGGTGTGAAGCAGAAGCTTTAGTCGAAATCTGCTCATCAGACATCTCTGTATTGCGTACGGTATTGATTCTTTGGAGGGGCAATCTCAGGTCGCAACACCAAAGGATCTGTAAAAATGGCGGACCTTGATGAGCTTTTTGGTTCTGAGTCTGATGATGACGACTTCCAACCAACGCCGGTGCGGGGCCCCTGGGCAAATTCTTCGTCCTTCTCTCCAGTTCTTCATCACCTGCCCTGTTCCATCGCTCCAGATGGTGGAGAATATGTAATGAACACTTTATAATGCAAAATTGTGTGTTACAGGCCGCCACAGCTGCAGCTTCTGAAGATGCTGCCGAGGAGGACCTTCCAGAGGAACCTGCAGAGGAGGAAGCAGATGAACCAGAGGAAGCTGTGGAGGAGGATGAAGAATCAGGCCCTGCTCCCTCAGAGGACGATGTGGTGTACAGGGAGCCACCGCCCGAAAGACCCAGCGGCCCTCCTCTGGCCCTGGATGCGCCTCCCATCGCGCGGCTTGGTGAGCTCCTCAGCACATCACTGCCACACACGTCTATGGCGCTATGCCAATGATGGGCTGAACCCAAGTGTCCTCTGCCAAAAAAGAAACCTGCATTTTGTGTCAGAGCACACAGCTGATCACTGGCTCGCTTCTGCCGCAGAGAGCGACAACACCGCGCTGGTCAAGCTTTCGAACATCATCAACATAGACATGAAGCCCTTTGACCCTGCCACATACAAGGAGGCCGAGGAGGAGGAGGAGTATGTTGATGACCAGGGCACACGCCGCGTGCGCGTGCGCGACCAGAATGTCATCAGGTGGAGGCGGACAGTCAAGGAAGATGGCAGCAGCGGCATTGAGAGCAACGCCAGGTCAGCATACCTCCCTTGACACATACACCTTTTGGAACATTGTGCATGCTCTTTGACACTCAATAATGGCCTCATGTGCTTTCTGTTCAACAGGCACTGCGATGGTGATGCATACAAGCTGTACATGGGCTTGGTCCTGCAAGTGCCATTGTTGCAAGTGCCAAATTGGTGTTGCAGATTTGTGCGGTGGTCGGACGGGTCGTTGCAGCTGATGATTGGGGATGAAGTCCTGGATGTGGCGGAGTTGGACATTGAGAAGGACAACAACTTCCTCTTTCTGCGGCACATGCAAGCAGCGTATTTGGAGGTGAGCCATTTGCCCCGATGCACGTCTGCGTCACAAGCATCTGTAGGTCAGGAACCAGGCCTGCGCAGAATAACTGATTATGCCGCAATGCAAAGATAGGCTTGCACCAGACGACCAGACGCTGCTTGGTGGACATGAAAAATCCACGTCACTGTATTAAAAACACTAAATGGTGGTTCTGGATCCTGTCTATCTGCTGCTCACCAACTGCAGCCTGATGCCATCCAAGACCATCACCAGATGCTTCAGAGCAATTTTAGCCCACACATAAGGGCCCAGGGATTGTCTTTCAGGCTCACTTCAAATGAAAGCCACACACTTGAGCAACTTTTACTTTTGTTCTTTGCGCAGAGCATGGGGCAAATACAGAAGAAGCTGGCATTCCGGCCGGCCAGCCTAAACTCGCGCTTCCACCAGCGGCTGCGCGAGGCGGTGGAGCGACGACACACAAAAGTCAACCGCGTGCGCAGGTGTTCCATCAGACTCCCTCCATCCCCGGCCCGTGCCCCTGTCCTTCAATACTGAAATGTCTGTAGTGCCCCTTGGCCCGAGCCCAGGCTTGTACGCATCCCTGCCAAGGAGTCTGTCTTGGGGTGCCCTTCCTAGAGGTCATCGAGTCACTGAAGGATTACATTCAATATGTCCGCAGACAAAACGAACAATCATTCAGTCATGTTGGGAAACATATTTTGAAGCACCGACCCCTACTTCCACCCTAAGTTCCGGACCCTTGCGCCCTAAAACCCACAAAACAAGGTTGTTGGGTATTACATCACTGCGTGTGCAGCGTGGCGACGGTGGAGGATCCGGCGCGGGAGAAGGCTGAGAGGGAACGCCGCGAGGAGGCCCGCATCCGTGCCACCGAACAGCTCGAGCGCCGCCAGGTGCGCAGCACGTTCCCTCCCGCTCTGTCCACTGCCCCTGATGTTGATGGTGGAATGTTACAAAGGCAGCAAGAGTCAGCCTGTCTTGTGCTGCGCCGCTGGCAGGGGTCACCGCACCTCTGCCGAGGTTGCAGCGAGCTGCTGCTTATACTGTCTTGCTGCGCCTGTACCCTCGAGAGTCTGATGAGGTTGGTTAGAACTCTCAACTAGGAATGCTAGTGTGCATGGGGCACACCATTATCCGGCATCGTATTTGATGTGCTGAGACCATGACAGCTGCTCATGCAGTGCATTCCTGACGCACCTGCAGCATCCATGCCCCCAGCACAATGAATACAATGCCAACATCTAACGTCCTCACGTACTCCAAGCATTTTGTAGCCTGAATTGAGGCGCATTCCCACTTTAGCATTGCCTCATCGCATGAGATCAAGGAACCACATGCATGCTTGGGCAAGGTTCCTTTCTGAGGCACGCTGGGCTCCGCATGCGTGCAGAACAAGGAGATGCGGCGGTACACGGCGGGTTCGCGCTACGACAGCCGGCCGCGCGGGGAGGCGGGAATCACGGCGCAGTACCTGGAAGCCATGGACGACGACGACCTAGGAGGCGACTCGGACGACGCCGGCGGCCTCACCGCCACCGAGCGCGCTCGCACCGCCCTCCGACGCAACGCTGATGTGCGCAGCATTCCATCCAGTGGCATCTCTCTCTGTGTTGGATTCAGATTGCTTTTGACCTTTAGACTGCAGCACTCTCCAACGCAACGCTGATATGCGGCACATTCCTGCCTGTCGCATTTTATCTGCTGCTTGGTTTAAGTTTGCTTGTGACCACTCAGCTGCAGGACCCTGCCGTTCCCAAGCAAATGTGCAGAAAAAGAGTGGGGCTTCAGGTTGCAGAGTCCTGAAAATTGGGGTGGGGCAGCCTCATGGATGGGCCGTGCGCAGCCCAAGAGCCCTGCTACAAGGGCAGTCCACTTGCGCTCTGACTGCAGCAGATTGTTATTCATCGAGAGGTCCTTTGTCAAGCAAGCACTCATGTGTTCATGCAGGAGGATGCTGAGGCGGAGAGGCGGCTGTCACAAGCAAAGAGGCCGCAGGCATCCGCGCCCGCGCCGCCCCCCAAGAGGCAGCACTTTGGCCCCATTGAGAGCGACGATGACGAGGACGATGCAGAGGTGAGCTGGCTGCCTGCTATCTCTGCGGCTCACTGCGTGCAGCGTGCACTTCTGGAGCTTGCTGAAAAGCTGAAGCCCTGAAGCTTCAGGGCTGGCTGAAGCTTTGCAAGCAGGCCTGAAGCGCTGTGTCCAAAGCTGGGCTCGGCATTCTGTGTTTTGCTGCTTGCCTCTCCAACTGGGGAATGCATGTTAAGCTGAATCATAGTTGCACCATTCGGTCATAACACTCTTTGGGGACCGTGTATACGGCCGAATATACGGTCATACGGTATTAAAGTATACGGAATACGGTCAAGAACGGCCTATTTTGGCCCAAAACACCGAATATACGACCGAAATATTCACCGTATGCCGAATGGCCGAATCCGTATGGTGCAACTATGAGCTGAATGTATGCTTTTTGGCTGATGTGCAGGAGGATGCGCCACCCAGGAAGATAGCAAGGAATAGACAGCGGGGATTGGTGTTGAGTGATGATGACGATTAGGAATGTAACATGTTTGCAACTTGTGTTTGCTGTTTTGAAGTGCATTTGGATTGCAACTTCCCATGGCCAAACGTGGGCACTTATTGAAGGTCTTGACTCTTATTTGATCCAGTTGCTATGATTGATTTGCTCTTCTTCCATAGCTGTCACGTAATGGCGGGTCTGCTGCCTCCTAGGGAATTGTAAAAACGTTTCTGGAGCTTACGGCCTGCAGATATATCACTATGTACATGTAGTGAAGCTCTCATGATCGTGTTCCAGGACAGTTTCTTTCCTATGTACGCTTGTAACTTACAAGTTGTAAGTGTGATGCAGTCTCAACAGGCTTACAGACACCGGATTTTTCTGTTGACCACCCTGACGAGCTGAATGCTGATCTCAAGTCAGTCCTCACTTTCATGAGTGCTGACTGGATCTGACGTGTTCGAGCGGCACATGCAGAACTAAAAATAGCCGAAATGCTTTGTGTTTTTATGATCGATGGCAATCGTTGTGAGTTCCCTCTAGCGGCCCCTCGTGGCCCTTAGCAATGTTGGTGTTCGTGTACGCTGCGCTGATTTACTCTGCCTTCATTCTCGGCACGAGTTTCGTTATCTTGGTTGTTCCAAACCAGGTCCTGCAAGCTCTGATCGACTTCAAACCCAGAACTGACTTCCTTATTAGTTTGCCGCACCTGTAATCCCAGGAACTTATTCTTTTTTTCGGATTATTACTGAGGCAGTCCTTTCGGTATAGTCAGGCGGAGAAACCTAGGTTGTTCCGGAAGCTCGCACCCGGCTCCGTTGGAGGTCGACATGATAGGGATGTACACTAGTCACTTCTTATTGGTCTGATTTAGTTTTTATAACAATATGGGAGCACTGGCGATGCCGGCTCTCTTCGGGGATCTGTTCAAGACCACGAGGGTAGAGGTGCTGCAGTCTGTGGCATCCGAACAGCTGGAAGAAGTGATTAAATGGCTCGTAGCAGAAGTGAACGCTGTATCAGAAGCTCAGAAAGCCGTGGACGTTCAAGCTCTGAAAGCGCAAGTAGACCATCTAGTAGCAGACAACGAAAGATCCAGAGCTGAAGTCGTGAAACTCCAAGAGGCGCAGGTAAGCGTGCTCTTGCCATCTCTTTTTACGATACAAGAGGAGCCAAAATCGCAAGATAATTCCTTCTGCGAAGTGGATTCATCCCCTGGACCGTTGCAGGATGCCTCTCAAGGACGTATACAGAAGCTGGAAAGGTAAGGTAAAAGCTAAAAATACACTCTTATGCAAGAACAATTGGAGGTGCGGTAATTTCAGTGGATATCAGCTCTCTCAGCATGGCATGCTTGCCTCTTTGCATATCAATCAGCAGTAGAAAGATGAGCTAAGCATCGCATTGAGATTTTGGCCTGTTGTACAGGTCCTTGACACATTGCCTCAAAGGCTAGATTCCCACATTGAGCAGCAGCTAGCAAAGGACTCGGACTCAGCAGAACAGCCAATCACCAGTGACAAGCTAGAAAGGACAGCAAATTCAACCTGTTTAGAAACAAGTGACCCTTCCTCAGATGACAGTCTAATTGACTCTGCTGGCGGTAGACCGCACACTCCGGAAGATGGTGCAGATATCATGGCAGGAAGTGTTGCAGTCACTGCAGCAGGAGATGAGTCGCCTGAGCCAGTGCCGAGGTACAGTCTGCAGGGATCCACTGAGAACGGTGGAACAGTGCGAGAAGACCAGCCTTTCAGCTCAGAAATAAGTCCGGCTGCAGCGGAAGGCTTGGAAAAGCTTGCACAGGATGTTAGTCACGTCAGCGAGTCTTACATGCACCAACAGGTACAAATGGCTGACTAGTACTCGTTGGCTCATGCATTTCAGTAGCCCATAGAGAGCAGAGGGATTGGTTATTCTGTGAGTGACGCTTCTTTGGCTCCGTAATCGTCTCGACATTTCCATCTGAAAAAGCGCCGTGTCGTTCTTGCAGGATGACATTACGGATATGAAGAGACAGATGGAAAGACTTCAAAAAGCCGTGTCAGACAAAGCCAGCTACGCAGACCTCCAGGCTGTAATCTCAAGCATGCCGCCTCAAATATACCTGGAGGCCACAGAGAAAGCCCAAAGCGCTGATGTAATCTCTAGTCAGAGCACTGCAGCTCTGGAACCAGAGGTAACAACTCTATATGGCCAGTCAAAGGAGAGAAACTATAATTTGATGCCTGCCTGCTCACGTCGACTTGCTTACTGGGATTACTAAGGTGACAAATCAATCTGTGCTGGTTCCTCAGGGGCTCAGAATACCGCCGACACAGACGCCAGACCTCCAGTATACATTGCTGCACCAGAGGCTGAGCAGCAAAGCAGATGCAACAGACACCGATGAATTGCATGGGCAGTTGACCTCGTTTAAGGAGACACTGAATGCCTTACAGGTGCCCTTTCTCTCAATCTCATTCCCAGATTCCATGCGCATATTCCCCTTGCATTTACTGAGAGGTTGCTACAACGCACCTAGCCCTGAGGGCTGGAATATGGGGTTAATGATGATAAGTACCCATGCACATGAAGCATCAAGGCATAGCAGGTCCAAATGACACACCGCTCAAGAAATGCGTGCGTTGATGCAGGCGGACTGCCAAAGAGATATCAGCCTTCTTCATGAGGAGCTAGAGCTCCAAAGGACCATGCCAGCATTGCCTGCAGCCAATGCAGTGCCCTCCAGCCTCTTTTTGGACCTGCTGAATGCAGCAGAGACCGCAAATCAGCCACAGGATCCCATCGATTCCAGCTCTCTACATAATGCTTTCAGTGACCCTTCATTCTCTGTACCTCAGGAAGGTCTGGATGAAGATCTCAGCGAGCATGGCAGCGAAAATGCAGCGTTACACAGCACGTCAGGGTTGCAGACAGAAAAAGTAGTCGCAAACAGCACAGCCACTGACAACAGCAGCCCAGGTGAAAGTGACTCGCTGCCAAGAGAACCTGTCACTACCAGTAAAAGCGCAGATTTGAGCAGATCTGATGACGAGGAGAAGGTTTCACAGCAAGCACAGATGCCACGCGGATCAAATGCAGCAGAAAACAGGGACCTGAGCCTGCTGAAAGCCCTGCATGCATTGGAGCAGAATGTCGCGAGCCTGCAGCAGCATCTGGCAAGAGTGCAGTCTGAAGGAAAGGTTGGCAGGCTGCAGCTGAGTAGAATTGCCAGGGATGTGCAGAGATGCCTGGATACCAATGCTCGACTGGCAGCACAGCTGGCAGCACAGGGATCTTCCAGAGCTGACATGGCAATTGCAAAGGGGGTTGATATGGACAGCAGCAAGGCGAAGGAGAACCATGACACAAACTTGCAGGAAGACTTGATAAAGACTGCCTCACTAAAAGAGGCAGAGCTTCACGCCGAGTTGCTGGACCTCCGAAGGACGCTGGAGAGTCTCACAGCTGTCATTGCTGCGATGGCCCTGAAAGACCATGCTGTCCTCAAGCAGCAGGTAAGCAAACACGCAGTGCCACCATGCCAGCAAGCATACAGAATACATGCAGAGTGTCTTTCTTCTCAATCAAGTGACCTGACTCTGATCTCTGTATATACGTGAATGAAGTGTCATAATATCGATGGGACGCTGCCAATGCAGGGTGTCATGTCGAACGGAGACAGGAGCACGCTTCTTGAACTGAGAAATGCCTTGGACACCGGACAAATTCCTTGTATCACCGATTCTGGCATTGCTTTGAACCCATCGAGTCCCTCGGTGGGCACATTTGACCCCTATCGTAATAGATGAAGTCCTGCTTGATTGCCTGGGTCTGCATTAAGGCGTTTTTTACCGTCCTGTGTTGAAAATGCCTGTCTGTCTGTCTGTCTGTCTGTCGCAGGAAACAAAGCAAGGTGCTGAGCTGAAAAGTGCCGATCTGCGATTGGACCACTTGGGCACAGAAATTGCAGCACTGAAGCACCAGCTGTCGGAAGTAATGCAGTTGCCAAAACCCCACTCACAGGCTGCAGCAACTGAGCAAGCATTGATAGCGCGCAAACCCATCCCAGGGTACAGGTGAAAGCCTCTCGTACCCACTGTGTAGGAATTCACCCTGCAAATGCGTTTCCCAATATTTGCATGTCTTGCACACGGAATGGCTGTTGGTTCAGCGTGGAGTCGCAAGACTGGCCTGGCAGATCTTGTGTGTGGATCTTACCTGATGATGACGCATTTGTGTGTGTGTCCTGCCAGGTGCATTTCCTGCAATCATCCAGTGGCAGATCTGGAGGCCTTGCCCAGGATTGCGCTTCCATCCAATATAATGAAGAGCGCAGGGCAGTGCCGCGGCGTCAACACCTGCAAAGAGAAATATGTGGCAGAGAAACAGCGAAATGCAGTGACTGGGGACAGGTCGCCTGGCTACTCTCCCAAAAAGGTGCATATACAAACATTTTCTGGCGTTCCACCATACATATGTTTTTTCTCGGCCAAACCATGGCTTGCAGCCAGAACTAATCTTTACTTCATCAGAACAGAGCCGATGCTGACCATGACAATCAGTAACACTAGTAGTCTTCCAGACATTAGTAATCCTGCATCATCCATTTGTGCATGTAGAGGACTGAGGGGTGTCACATAGTGAGAGTCTTCGCAATGTGTTCAGGAAAGTGCAGCCCTGTCCTTGCGTGGATCGCCAACAGCTCGAAGGGGGAAGGCAGAACATCCAGAAGAGTGGGGACCCAGATTGCCACCAGGGGGGTGGAGAAGTATTGTGGACGAGGAAAAGAAGCGGGCCAGGCATGTATTGACATAGGCAGAAGGAGGTAGTAGGATCAGCTTGGATGCTTTCAATCAGTTGCCGCACGTAGGCACATTACACATTCCATTTTCATCTATCCATGAAGCTATGCTTGTTTCGAGCTCGCCAGCTCCTGTGTTGCAGCTCGATGTGCGGTTGGGCAGGCCATAGCAGTGATGGTACCAAGTTCTTAGGTGCTCCTCTACATTGGGCGGACCAACCAGAAGATAGATAACTTTTCACCATGGTGGTTCGTCTCAGGCCGGCGCCGGATGCCCACGCATAAGTAGTACAGCTGCAGCCAGTTACAGGCACCGGCCCGATACGTATACGGCTGCAGCTATTGCAATGGGCGTTGGCAAGAGTCTGAACTAAGCTTGCTGCATTGCGCATCTATTTACTTAATGTGATCTCTGTTCTTGTAGATTAGGAAGCTGGGTGAGGAAACGAGTCATAGTTATGTCAGACAGGCACGTGTACATATGATGCCACATCAGATTTGGCGCCACCCTTGCTTCTGGACTCGGTGAAGTAGGACTCTTGCTTCAAGAGATAGTGAATCAGGAACATTAAATCTTTGAACCCGTTCAGCGTTGTTTCCTTGATATTTCCGGTGAAGGCTCAGTTGGAGATCCTCTAACAGTCCAAGTTGTGATCAAGATAGTTTTCGTTGACAAGGGCCCTCGTACAAGTGGATATTACAACAGTGCCATGGGGGCACAAAAAGGGAAGAACACGGATAAAGCTTCGCATCGTGAGCCGATGACACCGATAATGATTCAGAAATTCGTCACTGCCGTTGCAGATCACAGCAAAGGCAAGCGCTTGAAGGTCCTCGCTGGACGCGTCAGCAAGATCGATATTTTGTCCGCAAAAGAGCCACTCACACAATTCAACCTGCTGCAAATGGCCGTCGTCATGAACAACATACCCGCAGGTAAGATCAGCTCACCCACCTTTCATCACTTGCCTTGCCAACACAATAGTTGACTGCGCTTATACGCACCATATGCCTGCATAGTGGAGTTCATCTTCTCGCTTGGCGCCGACAAGAAAGTTTTGTGGGACTCCCTGGATGGTACGGAAGATGGATTCGACTTGTCCTTCCTTCCTGAGAGGGTCTTCACAGACTTTCAGAACTTCGCCATCAATATCTGCAGTCCCAATGTGGCCATGCATGCTTTCGAGCACAGTGGCTTCTCCCTCCTCCATCTCGCGGTGTGCCTCTGCCTTTGACTGCTTGCTTACCGTCCTTGACACAGTACTAATTGCTAGAAAGATCAAATAGGCTGACACTGTGAGGTGTGGCTTTAGGGTGGTCTGTCAGCTGTGTGTGCTAACAGCTGCCGGGTCTGCGCCCCGCAACAAGGATTTGAATCAGAGCATCTGATGCACTGACGCATGCATGCTGCCTGCCCAAACAGGCGCTTGCAGGCCACAAGGAGATGGTGCGCTTCCTGGTGGAGGGCGGCCATCTGCCAGTGGATGTGCGTGCGACAGTGACAAATGCAACACCCCTAATGGTGGCAGTCACAAGGATCTGCGTCACACCAGGCGGCCTGTCAGGACCGCCACTGCATGCATGCGGCAATCCAATCATGCAAGACAACGTCTGTGAGAGCTCGTGCGAGAAAATGCTGCCCATAGCATACCTGCTGCTTGAGCTGGGCGCTGACCCAAGCGTGGTCGACAGTTTAGGGGCGTGCCTGCTCGCCACGGCTGCCGAGGCAGGCATGTATGGCATGTGGGATTACCTAGTCGAGATAGTGCAAATTGCCGACCGCTGCCCCGTCTATGCAGGTTCGCACATCTCACCTTTGCAGCAAGTCGTCCGTCATCTGAATGACAAACCTGCTTGCAATCAGGCCTGCACATGTAAATGCTGCCCAGTACCTATGAGCGTGTTCCTGCGGCAACACATCCAATGGTTTAAACCTTCCTGTGTATGACAAGCATCGACTTTGGCTGCACCGCTTAGCTTGACTGGCCCACTAGAGTTTGTCGATGCTGAGGTGGCGGCAAATCATAGTTGTGTGATACATGCAGGTCACCTCCTCTATGGCGCAGCGTCAAACTGTGTCAGGACGGGGGATCCTCGAGAATTGCAGCAGGTGTTGGAATACCTGAAGAAGCGCTATGCCGGCCGCGAGAAGCAGTTTCAAGAGGAAATTGCAGCACCCATCAAGCGGCGGCGTTCTGAAGCTGTGGACAACAGATTGAGAGTCATGCCTGGTGATGGCTTCATGCAGACGCACGCACTTTGCAGGTGCACATGCTACTTCCCAGCTTTTGATAATAAAAGTAGCCTTCTGCTCTTCATGTGGCCACAAGCAGTGTTCCACTTGGGGGACATTCGTGCCCGACAGTATTGCAGAGGTGCGCAATTGTTTGAACACAGTTATCAAAGCCAAATTATTTATTGATAAAGGATCAGGCTGTCCTGCGCTGAGGATTCGGCTGTTTTTCCAGGCTGATGATCGGCACAAACGCCACGCGGTTGCATGCAATGAGACTGCTGCTCCAAGCGGGAGTGCCTATCAGTGCACTCAAGCTTGGCCAGGAGAATTACCCTGTCACGGGCCGCTGCGAGTTCAAGATGTTTGTCATTGTCGTACACATGGTTGGGGAGTGCTGTCCAATGGACATTCCAAGGCACGTAGATGTGCTGTTTGGGCTGTTCTTGGACTCGCTTCTGCAGCAGGCAGATGAACCCGACTCAGAGGCAGCTCCACTCACAGCCAAAATGCTGAATGAGTCTTTGGGGCAGCTAGGGACCAATGGTACACTCCTCATGAACCAGACATCAATGTGGCCCCAAAGGTGACTCCCCACATCCCTGAGAAAGACCCACATGCTTTTTGCAGTCCTGCCTGGCATACTTTGGCTGCTGGGAACCACAATTGCCATGCTTGACGGGTCTCTGTGCTGTGCTGTGGACCAGCTTTTCACCAGAGCTCTGCGGGCGCTTTGACTTCTGCGCACTGGGCAAGCCAGTGTCCCCAATCGTGCTGCTGGCTGCGGGTGGGGTCCCAGGGAATCTGAAAAAGCTTCTCTTGGCCCTGCGTGAACGCCATGAAAATGGCCGATCCAACACAGATATCTCCAGCTTGATCAACACTCCGGACCCCTTCGGCCGGCTGCCTCTCATAGAAGCCATTGCCAGGTGCACCTCTTGCCCTGCTATATCCCTGATCACCCTCCTGCTCTCCCAAAGACTTCATCATCACGCACGATGTTCCATGCTCGTGGGTGCACTGCTGGCACTCTGAAAGTATTGTGCCGTCGCTGTATGGAACCTGCTGGGCGTATGTTTCGCCAATTGCTGAAAAGAAGTGGCAGTATGATTGTAGGGCATTGGATCCTTAGCATGCAGAAACCATGATGCCGGGCATGCAAGCCTCAGAGGCACGGGGTGATCGTACTGATAGTGGGTGTGCTTGTGTGGTGCGCAGGAACCGAGTGGACGAAACAAACAGCCTCCTTGAGTTTGGTGCAGACATCGGGCTGATGGATGGCATGGGCAGGAGCGCGATGCATGAGCTGGCCAGGCATTGCAAAGATGATGCCCCATCGCTGGCAGAAGTCTGCTTCAAATATCTGGCGCAGTTGGAACCCAGCCGTCGCTTGGAAGTCCTGAAACGCACAGCATTTGACTCTATCAACAAGTACACACCTCCGCTGCGCACATTGGGCCAGATGATCAATGCGCATGGCACCTGGCCTCTGGTGCCGCGAATGGTGGAGCTAGACCTGGATGTGCATGGAGGTCTTGCCCCAGACTCTGCTTCAGAAGTCCTTATCAGAGCGGTGCGCTTTGTCAGATCTCCCGCGGCATAATCATGCATGCTACCTTGGTACTGCATAATCGTCTGCAGACAATGGATCATGCAGTGCATTCCTTTGTGCATGTTCTGCATATGCCTGACATTTAAAGACCCAGGTCTCTTTTATCATATCCACTAGCCCAGCTTTACAAAGGCTTTACTGGTCACTGACTGGCAGAAGAGTACTCTGGCTGCTGCGCAGATGTCAAAACAGATGTGCCATGGTGGCAACACGCTGCGCAGCGTTCCGAATGGACCCTCTCTTATACATGCCCTGGAATGTCGTGATTCGGATGGCCTGACAGCGTTGGGGACAAGCGTGACTTGGGGTTACATTGAGATAATAGAACCCCTGCTACAGGCTTGCAGGTGAGAACCACGTGCGGATTTGTGCTGTAGGAACTTGCACTTGTGAGTCAACAGTGTGCCATGATGTGCCAAAAATTGCAAGTCCGTGGCATGTGAGCGCCTTACAAATCCAGAATTTCCTTTTGCAGGCGAGTAGGACTCGATGTTGATGGGCACCTCAACTGGGACTACCTTGGTCCTGTCTGTGTGAACCCCCCTGTGTTTGGGGGATTGAGTCGCAAGTACTTTGTGTTGCCAGAGCTTGTGAGGTCTGGGTATGACCCAAAGCGTTTTGCCAGCTTCTACACCAGAGTGAGGCTGATGCTGCCGCCCCACTTGGCATCTGAAAAGGCCAATGTCTCAGAGGAGAAATTCAACCTACTCATGTGGGCTGCCGCTCACTGCGAGCCCATCACACTGCAAGTGCTCATTGAAGCAGGCAAGTCAACCCACTCGCTGCTTGCGTGCCGACGCATGTTTGTGCCAGCAATGTGACCATGCCGCGGCCCCACTTGCTCACTTGCTTGCAGAAGCTTTCAGGCTATTACAACCGCTCTATTTGCACTGTTGTAGCCAGGATTGTAGCACCTCAACGTAGAGATTGTCACTGCTGCGTCAGACAAATCAAGTGGCCATTGTGTGCAGGGATGGATGTGCACCATGTACCGTATCCAGTCAACCGCTGCTGCATGAATGCCATCACAGCCGCTGTCGACTACCCTCGTCTGCAGGAGGGGCCAGGCCTCAGCCCTGGCAAGAAATCTCACGTTCCAGAGGAGGGTCAGGTACATTTGCAAGAACGTCTGTGGTTTCAAGGCTGTCTGTGCTGTTGCATTACTATCTCATCGGGTGTTGCTTTGGTCAGCATGCATGCCAAGCCTTGTCACCATTAGAAGTTTGGCGGATAGGCACCACTACTTTGAGGCATGCATGCTCAAGACCGTGGAGGTTCCATGCAGTAATCGCATCCTGTGCAAGAAAGCAAAGTAAATTTATCATGACTGTGTCATGTGGTGTGCAGCTGGAGTGTGTGCTGATTCTGCTGCGCGCAAAGGCTGCCATCACAGAAACCCAGCTGCACAAACTCTTGTGCTTGATCTACAACGCTCAGTCCTCAAAGGTGGTACCTACTTCCTGGAGATCCTGCAGATCCTGTTATTATGCAGGTTTGAAAAGATATCCTCTAAGGGGCAAGATTGCAGAAATGACTACCACAGCTGACAAAGTCCACAACAACTCTTCCTCAGTACCAGGGGGACCTTCTTATGCTAAGATGCAGCATGTCCGTGCAGTAGGCATGTCAGCAGTGTGTGGACAGAGCAGTCAGAGATTAGCAAGGCAGACAACGAGCTGTGTGCCAGCTTATCATGCAAGCGTGCAGCTTATGAAGGGCCTTCCCCGATGACAGGTGACACTAGATTTTTGGGGAAACTGCAGGCGGCACAGCAGCTGTGGACACTCCTGCACAGGAGAGCGGCGGTCTGCGCAGGATGCCGCATGTGTGGGCTGTGGCGCTCATGCGCGCACTGCAAGGCAGTCTTCTATTGCAGCCGCATCTGCCAGACCAAGCACTGGCCCCAGCACAGGAGCAGCTGCGACCAGCTCGCGCAGGAAATGCATGCGGATGCTGACAGGACCGCTGTGCTCTAACAGATGTCGGCGCTAGAGAAGGAATGCATGGTTGCCTAGGGCCTATTTTCACACCTTTATTGACGTTGGAGAGGGCGAGATCGAGCGAGCAAGAGAGTGACTTTGTGTGTATGGGTGAGTGAGTGAGTAAGCGTTAAAGTCTGACTGAGTGATGTTGAGAGGGAGGAAGGAAGGCAAAGAGATTTGTAAGTAGATTTTTGGGCTGGCAGGCTCGCGCTTGAGTTCGTTGCAATTTCAAGATCCTCATGAGCAGCTGCAGCGGCAACGCATGCGCATGCATACATCACTTTCTGAGCTGCATGTTTAATTCAAGTGGCTGGAACGGTGTATTATTTCCAAGATGTCAATATGTATTGTCATCAAAGAGCGCAACACACATCACTTGAGAGTCTCATGGCCTTCCAGAGGTGCACCTTTTACCAGAGCTTGTCCCACCCTGATCATTCTCTGTACACAAGGCTTGGCCCTAGGAAGCTCAGACCTTTCTCAATGCCAACTATCTGAGTGTATCGGGTCATTCATTCATTTGTTGAATCAACATAGATGAGACAAGAAAAGTATTTCCAAGGCTCATAGCTCAAAAGAAGTGATCCACCACCTCCGTTATTTGCAGACATGCTGGAGCTCAGAATCACTGGCTCCAAAATGCCTGCTGTCATCACTTCTCAACCACTCACCTAAGAGAAACAATTCCATTACTTCTGTTCTGCTAAGAGCAGTTCTCTGTATGAAAGTATTCCCAAACACATGTGATCTGTACAGCACCCTTTCAAAATATCATTCCAGGCAATAAAATCCCCGTTCATCAGCATTTGAAATGCATGCAGCAAATATTCTTTTGAGTTCACGGACTTCATCCTTCTCCGTCTGCTGTGTGCCTCCCACAAAGCCCCTGCACGGCAATAAAGGTCCCTTCATCGCATGTACATTATTCTCTGCTGCGCAGCAAGGTTAGTAACCAGCCAGCAGACAAGAGTTCACATTAGTCAGCATGTGCATCAACCAGCTGGTCTTATAGTTACAATGTGAAGAAGTACGCATTCAAGCATGAATTCTAGGGAATCCCTGGTGGGCATACTTCACTCGCCTAGAGCCAGGGGCGGCCGCCGGGACCCCTCGGTCCGCCGCCACCGGGGCCCCTCGGGCCGCCACCGCCGGGCCCCCGCGGACCTCCCCCTCCGCCACCGCCGCCACCGCCCCAGTTGTTCGGAGAGGGGCTCCAAGAAGGACTCCAAGAGGGGCTCCAAGACGGGCTGTAAGAGGGACTAGAAGGGCTGTAGTACGGGCTGGAGGGACTGTAAGAGGGGCTGTAATAGGGGCTCGAAGGGCTGTAAGAGGGGCTGTAGGAAGGGCTGCTGGGTGAGGGGCTCCAAGAAGGGCTGGAGTCTGCGCTGCCAGAACCTGTTTTGGCACACAAGTCACAGCCTTAGTAATGCAGTGACTCAGCTCGGCAGACGCTGCAGGGCCGCCGGGAAGGGGCGGGCCCGTGAAAATCAGCGCCAATAAAAGAATTGCAGCAGCAATTGCGCTGCGAAATCTTGTGTTACCTTTACCGCTCGGGGGCACGGAGATAGTACAAAGGGGTCGGGGCCTCAGATTCCCACTTTCAAGCCTGCGACAAACCATCCAGCAAGCCCACAAGTTGCACACACCGTCAACATACGGTAACATCATGTGATTCGATGCAAACGCAGACCAACGAACGAATGTCGAGGGGAGGGCCTGCACCCACCTGAGGGGCTGCTGCTGGGAGAGGAGCTGCTTGCAACTGCAGCAGCTGCGCCAAATGTGCTGTTGCTGCTGTCTGCTGTGGCGTTGGCCGCCTTTGCAGTCACATTTGCCGGCGGTGTAGCTACCGGCGGCGTGAGAGCTGTAGCGTTTGCAGCAGCAGCTGCTGGCTTGGTCGGCACAGGGGTCAGCCCCTCGCGCAAGATGCCAGCAGTGTTGCTGGGGACTACAATTGTGTTGGCTGCAGCCAGTACGGGCGCCGGCTGCCCGGGGGCGGGCAGCGCCGCGGGGCCCGTAACGGCCGCAGGCTTCACGGGCTGCGGGACCGTAACCGCTGCGGGCGCCACTACGGGCGCGGACGCCGCCGGCTTTACGGGCGTTACGGGTAGCACGGGATCTGCCGCCCCCGCTGCGGCCGCCACCGGAGCAGTCGCCGCCGGTTTGACGACGGTGGGAATCGGCGCGACGGCCGGGGTGGCCGCTGTTGTGGTGGCAGTTTTCGAGGGGACGACGTATGGCGTCAGTGTCGGCTGAGGCAGGTTTGCCGTTGTTGCTGATGCGGTGTCGGCGCCTGCTGTGCTCGCTCTGGATGCTGCGCATGGCACCGAAACAAGTCAAGATCAATCATAGAATGCTGCACTCGCACGAATCAAACACATTGCTTCCTGACTTACTCAGCATCGGAACTTGCAGCACTGCCCTTAGCATTGCGCAGCAGCACAATCCGAGGCTTTGAATTGGTGATATGGAATGCAGAAATTGCCAGGTGCAAAACAGAATGGATCAAGTTTTTCCTGCTGGTCAGAAATCTACCTGCTGGTGCCTTTGCAGTAACGGCTCTGCCGGGTGCAGGGGCCTTGGCAGGGGCCTTGGCAGCGGTCGCCGCCTTTGTCACAGGGGTCGGTGTTGCGATCGCATCGCTGTTTTCATCGCCGGAAGGCGTGGAAGTGGCCCTGCACAGAAGCCACACGTGCCCTCCCTCAGGCTTGCCTCACTGACTTGGAACACCTCATTTGAAATTTCCGGCACTGTCAGTTCTCATTCCACAATCTCCTCTGCAGCATTCACGTGTGTGGGCGCGCAGTTCCCTTGTCAGGCTACATCAAAGCTGCTGACATCCAGTAGTCATAGGGAGCGGACGTGCCCTGCAGGGCGTGCTGCCAAGCAGAGAGGCAACACATCATGGCGCAAAGATATTATGCATTGCAGGTAAATGAAGTGGCATTCAAGCATGCTGAAATACGCTGTGAAGAGCGCGCACCATCCGTAGCGCACAGGTGCGGGTGGCGATCTGGCCCGCCCGGCCCTGGAGGGCGCCGCGGTCTCATCGCCTGCCGCTATGGACGACCCCACGCCCACCGTGGAGTCATCCTCTGCCTCACTGTCCGCCTGCAGACCAAATCAGATCCGAATCAAGCCTCAACCACACCTTGTGCAGACCACCAACACCCTTACCACCCCCACATACTCCTTGTGTATGACAGAATCTAAGACAAGCCCTCACTACCTGCAGCCAGCGCACAGCCGTACAACTGCATCTCCAAAGAGTGCAATGGTGGAGATGCCGATGGTCATTCCTTGCAAGAATGTATCTTTCCTGAACGCATACAGTAAAGAAACAACAGTAGGAAAAGGGCCAGATTGCAAAGGAAGGTTGCAGGGGGGGCAGCACTCACGGTGGCGCTACTGCGGCGGCTGCGGGAGGGGGTGGGAGAGGCTGCATCGGTCTGGTCTTCGCTATCGCCACTGGAGACACCGTCGTCCTCAGTCTGATCTTCGCTATCGCCACTGGAGACACCGTCGTCCTCAGTCTGATCTTCGCTATCGCCACTGGAGACACCGTCGTCCTCAGAGCTATCTGTGTCGTCCGGGGTGCCTTCCCCAGCCACCGCCCCGTCCGCATCCAAGCCCGCGTCCGGCGAAGGCGCCTCTGCCACTGCATCCAGCTCTGCAGAATGCATGAGCCCAATTCAACTTGAGCTCAAGCCAGAGCAGTGCAGAGAGTGTCGACATGGTCAGCTGCTCTGCAAATGCACGGGGAAAATCGTTCTATTTGAGCTCTACCAAAGCAATGCAGACAGTTTTTGACATGATTGGCAGTATTCTGGTGAACAACAGCGTCACAAGGAAAAGCAAGAGGCAGAAGAGAACGGCCAAATTTTATTGTGCATTCTGAAGAGTGTTGCTTGGGCTCATGCAATTCCTGGGCACGGAGGTGCTGTGCTTCCAAAGCTGAGCTAGGCGAGTCTAAAGTGCTGCAGTTATATTTGACAGGTACGTCATTATACCACTCTCCACCGGCTACTCCACCGGCTACCAAAGCCAGATCAGAGCAGGGGGAACGCCTAGCATGTGAAGGTGCGTGGTGACAGCCTACCTTCTTGCAGGAAGCGCGCGCGCAGCTTGTTGAGCTGAGCTAATTGGGCTGGGGTGAAGCGCTCAGCATCCTGCTTCTCCATCAGTGCATGGTGCTGTGCGTCGTCCCTTAGCTGCCGCCGCCAGCTCTGCCACTGGAACCCCGAATTCGCCTGCCTTGACGTGACGGCCAGGCTCACCACCAGCAGGATGGCCACGAGGCCCGCCCAGGCCACAGGGCTCAGCTTTGTGGGCTCCTGCGCAGGATTTCGTTGCTTAATTTACGCAAAATGGCAGGACAACGCATATCAAACGCATCGGAAATATCTGTGCGGCAGATAGCTTGAAACCAAAGAGGAATTGTTCCCACCTTTCGTGCCATCCGTTTCCCCTGAAGCTCCGCTGATGACAAGGATGGCGACCTGTACATAAGTATTTAGTTTAAGCACTCAGGGAGTTCAGACCTTTTAGTGGGACCTGGATCCAGGTATCAGAAGTGGTGGGCTGTCTTAGTAAAGTGAATGACCCAGAGCTTTGCTTTGCTTGACATATCACATATCGGACAATTCAGATTTTCATTATGTCAAAGCATTCATTCAATTAACTTGCATATGGATGTTTCTATCAATATTGCCGTCACTGCCCAACGCTTATAGGATGCAGCCCTACACAACCTACTGGAGCATGGTCTCGACGAACTCAATTGCGTCAACTAACTGCGGACCATCAGGATGCCACCTACCTCACTTTCAAGGTTCCCAAGTCAATCCGATACGAGGATTTGCTATCGAAGGTGAGATCAGCGCCCCTAAACGCCGGCCAGTAGAACCTCCGATTCGGAGCGTCAAGCGGCCAAGTAAGCGGAAAGCACGGCACGTTGCCAGATCATCTTGATCAACGACACACGAGAAATCTACAATGCCACCTTCAATGTATTTCTTTTTATTGCTGTCTCGATCACAGCTTGCTTTGTCGAAGGGGAGTCCTGACTAATGTGGTAATGAGGTTTCTTGCGGCCTGGAGACTCCGACAGGTGTTTCGAAAGTCAACGTTGACCAGAACATAGTAGCTTCATTGTCAATCTGAAATTGTTTTGTTGAACTCACACACGGCATATCTGCAAGACAATGCAGGACTGAGAATCTTTGAGGACGAGAATCTTTGAGACTACACTCCAAGGTGCAATCGTCAGTGATCGACGACGTGACGTGACACCCAGGAACTTCCACCTGTACTGGAATTAGGTTGGTCTCAGCTGGCAATCTTACAGATTCCAGCATATTTAGCATCACAAAACGTGCTCTCTTGAAGAGCTCATTATTAGTTCTCGAAAGGTCTCAGGCTGTCGGAGGATCCTGAAAAAAGCTGACTACCTGCTGGGCCCTGCACCAAACCACTCATGATTATCGCCTCCACACATATTGAGGTTTGAAAATCAGGTCAACGTCGACAAACACTTGTGCTGGCCTCATTTGGCATCGGGACAAGGACGCGCCGGCACACATCCAGATCAGTGGTGTCCAAGATGTCTGCCACAGAGCTGCTGGCAATTTGCTGCAGTGATCCCAGCATGCAAAGAGCCGAGGCTTCATACTCTGACAGGTGCAGGTGTGAGATGCTCATGAGGCTCTTCCTGATGGCACCCTGAGCCTGCAAGTTAGACTCACCCTGCGCACTCTTGGGACTTGTTCTCAGTGGAAATCATGTCAGATTAACACATGCAAGAATGATACTGAACTGGAGGAACTGGAAAAGAGAGAGTGCATGTCAACAAGTAAGAGATCAGGAAACAGCTCTGAGGCTCGCCTGGTTCAGTAAATTGCCTGCTGGTGCAGATACAAGACCCTGTGTGAGCTTCAGAACCAGCATTCCCAGATCAATCTCAGGTGGGATGGCGATCATGACAGGCTTGCCAAAAGACCTGAACAATTGACCATCAATTATTGACTACTGTGGTTGCGCCAGCATGCAGGCAAGAGGAAGGCAGCAAAATCTGAAAGGACATTGCCTGCATGAAGCAGCTTGGAAGATGTTCCTCTCATGCTGATTGGATTGATGCATGCGGATGATGGCAAAGGCATCCTTGAATGTCGTTCCAAGCTTGCTGATCCTGTCATCACAGACACTGCTGTCTCACACCTTTTTAACATCCATGAAGCAGACAGCAGACAGCAAACAAGTCACATCAATAGCAAGAGCAGCAGCAGCAGCAGCAGTGCATCCTGCTCACCTTGCCAGGGCTGGAGACAGCTCTCCCATCAGATCGCTGATATCGAAAACATCAAAGGCCACGACATGTCCAGATCTTGAAAAGATGAAATCGGCAGAGCTTTTCAGAGCCACCTTGACTATGTAGCCTCCTGCCTTCTCAAAGGCTGAGTGATCTACCACCTTGCGGTCACTCACAGACTGGCTCACGATGCACACGCCATGGACCTTGTCGCTCATCGTGACCGAGATCGTCAGCAGGGACGACGAAAGATGGTCAGGAATCAGTCACGCCAGGCAGCTCAAGATGAATTCAAGTGCGCTTGACACCTTGCTAATCCCACAACGATCTGTTCCCAAGCATACTACGATCGATACGATCGATTTTAGGCGACTGGCCAGCTATTAAGGACGGAAGTTGATTGCCTTTGTCTGACAAGAGGTCTTCTGCATGGCAATCATGCTGTGGGGTGAGTCATCGGCACGGCACGACAGAGTCCAAGAACGCATTGCTCGCTCTCTCTCTCTCTGCATCAGCAGCTTGCAAAACGCGAGGAAGAAGATCTCTACTGTTTATTCCGGCGGATCTAGTGTACGTGTTTGCAGCGGCTTTTGCAGCGGCTTGAACCTTGGTTCCGAAGACCGCAGTTCTCTTGACTTCCTCATCATCTTCTTAAGCAGAGGTACTGGCTACACGTTTCTTTCTATCGTTGGAGAGGCCTGATGTCACGAAAGAGAAGAGGTGGCTTTCAATTGACCCGGATTTCCAGTCTGCAGGGTGGTCTGTGGCTCCATTTCTCTTGCTCTTTGTCTCCTCGGTTCTCGTGCACCTTCGAAGTACCAGGGGAAGTACCCTGGAAGTACACGTCCCTGGATGATTGCCGCACAAATTACTGTACTTTTCCTGAAGGATGAATTTCTGTGCAGGTCTTAGCAAGGCCACTTTATATTGTCTTGTAGCTCGGGGAGAACGTGAGACTGGCAGGACCACCTCCATGGAGCTCCTGACTGAGGCTGTCACATAGATGAAGTGCAACGGATGCTGGGCTGATTTCGAGGCCAAGTCACAATGCGTTGCCACACACTGTGGCCATCTCTTCTGTGAGTTCCTGCCAAACACCTTGGCTGTTTCCTGCCTTTCCTTGTGCTCAAAAAGAAGGGAAAGGATCTTGCTTGCTGTGCAGGCCTGAAATGTGCCCAATCAATCCTGGAGTCGGATGAATCCGCATGTGTCATTTGTGAGAACATCCTAACAAAGAGGTGAGCTGGTCTTGCACCCTTGCCACCTGCCAAGCGTGTTGCGATCTAAAAATGCACTGACCTGATGTTGTCTGGGCTGCAGCAATGTCAAACTTGTCAACATCCTCCAGGGTGGCAACGCTTACCAGGTGACTCTCAATTCCAGTGCACACACTTAACTGTGTTCAGTCACATGCTGGTTGTGAGCTGAGTCAGCTGACACGGGTTTGGAGGACTTGCCACCTGCCGGGCCTGATCTGTAAAGTATCCCAAACATGTGTGCCCTACACCGGGAATCGAACCAGGAACTTCGCGGTCTCTTGGCAGCCTTCTTTCCTGACAAGGGGTGCTGATGTCTGCAGCTCACCCTGTGCGGGCAAACCCCTGAGACAGCCATGACGAGCGCGCTGGCCTCTGTCAACTTCTACATAGGGCAGGTGGAGCTGCAGGCTCAGCTGCGCGAGAGCCAGCTGCAGCGCAAGCTTGAGAAGGTGCAGGAGGCCTGCAAGAAGAAGCTGCAGGAGGTCCACAATGGCTACACCCAGGTCTGCAGCCCCCCTGTACTTTTGGTACTCATGCCCCACCAATTTGCCCTTGCTTAGTGCCCCTCAAGCATGCTATGGAATGACATCCAAGAGCCTGGCCTTGCTTCCGTGCTGCTGATGATACCACCTTGCAGTGATGCATGTTCAATGCAACCCACATCACAGAGCAGCCCCTGGCTTGCGGTGGCCGGTGCAAAAACTGAGCACCGTGCCCATGGTCCATCAAGGCGCATGATTTTTGGTAGCCTTTACCTGCAGCTTGTCTGCAGAGGCACCTTGCCTCTTGGCAGGAAAGGCGTTTATAATGATTATGAATTACAGCATGCGGGAATGCGCTGACCTTCGTTCTGTGGACGCTTGCTGCAGGCCAAGCGGAAGTATATGGAGGCAGCCCAGGAGAAGCAGAACCTGGAGGCTGACAGGGCAGAGCTGCAGCAGAAGTATGCGCAGAAGGCGCAGCAGGCTCGCAAGCTGCAGGAGATGTTCCAGAAGCTGCAGAAGGAGAACGAGATGCTGCGCTCCGGCCGGCAGCTTGGCCAGAGCGCGGGCTCCATGCTGGCTGGCAGGCAGTACAGAAGCACCACCCCTCCGCCAATGGGAGGCGGCATGGGGGACCCAGGTGGCAACTTGGTGAGGCCAGCAATCACATCATTTGCAGTGAGTCAGAGTGTGCGCTAGCTCAAAAGGAATATGCAGTGACAGTGTATTTTTGAGAGGAATGGGGACGATGACATCTGCTATTTCCATGCCAAGGATGCGAAGGAGATTCAGAAATGTCAGCCACATGCGCGTCTGCAATGAGGGTCTGTCATGAGAGCAAGATGCTTGGCAATATAAGGATACTCATTTCTGCATGCATGCATGCATGCATGCATGCGCAGGTGACAACCATACACCGCAAGCAAGTGTTCCTGAACCCAGGTCAGGCAGACATGGGCCACAACATGATGCACAGCAGCCAGCAGCATCTTGGCGGTAGGTTAACTCAACTGTATTAGCAATAGCATGCCTGCCAAGCATTCAGATTCAAGGCATTTCTAAGATCTATTTTCTGAATGCAGGCTTTCTTGAGAACCCAGCAAGGAGACAGTCTGCAGGCGCCATAAGAGCTGCAACGCCTCCTCAAAGGTGCGGCTGGGCTCATGACTTGCATTCTGGACATGACTTCAATCCTGCAACCTTACATGCTTTGCCTTTGCACATACAGCCAGAACTTCGTGCCAAAACCACAGCAATGACTTCTGAGACTCTTGAAAATTCTTGCAGGGGATTTGGTGGATCTGGGCCTGTAGGCAGGAACGCCCTCAACATGGCCAATACATCACCCCTGCATA
Organism: Coccomyxa subellipsoidea C-169; assembly: GCF_000258705.1. Taxonomy (NCBI): domain Eukaryota; kingdom Viridiplantae; phylum Chlorophyta; class Trebouxiophyceae; family Coccomyxaceae; genus Coccomyxa; species Coccomyxa subellipsoidea. Next base: position 728,875 of record NW_005178035.1, read on the forward strand.
GCCCTGGCCGCGGACAGATGACAACCGCAGGTGTGAATCTCAGGCCCCTTTGCCTCTGCTGCATCCTCAGAACTCCCCTGCAGCACCTGCAAGACCTGAATTCTGCTGCACACTGCCAGTCTCTGCTGCAGCTTCCATGCTCCAATGCGTGTTTCACATCTGGGTATCAAACGCATGACTAATGAAATGTTCTGTGCACATCATCGTGCAGGCTTCGATTCACCAGGCAGGAGGCCCACCACAGCTGTGCATGACCTGCTGGGAGGACCACACGCCATGTCATCCCGGCGCAAGCCAACCTTCCTTGGTGTGCTTAAATACCTGCATATCTTCCTTTGCAGCTTCTTACGATTGAAGTGATCTGGGACTGCATCTGCATGAAGAATGGACTCAAGGTTGTGGTGTTGCAGGGTCACCCAGTGGTATGGCGAGCGGACTTGCCAGCCTGTGACCAGACTGTTATCTTTGACGACCCTTGACATCACAACACGCAGTCCTGATCCATCTGGACTTAATGGCATGACTAGCCATGAAAACTAGCTCCTACAACTCCAGGCGGGTGTGAGAAGTGTGGTTCATCACACATTCAACGGTGCATCAGAGAGTATCTGTACAGCAGCGTAAGACCTTTTACTTTGATGACAGCAGAGGGCCGTGACAGTGGCCCTGTGAGTACATGCTTTGCCATTAGTCCTGCTCGCTTCATTTGGGATAGCCAGCACCCCACAGGAACTGTCGCTCCATTACCTATATAGGTACCTGGTGCTCTTGACTTCATACATACAAGAACAGACTGTGTAGCATTGCAAACCTTTTGCAACAGGTTTTAGGGAGAGAAAATGCTCGTATGCACTGTGGTGCAAGACTGTGCGCATTTGATGTACAGACTGAAGCAACGCTACACAGCCTTCCTGCCCATGCCTAGACAGTTTTCCTTGTGTACAGGTGTCATGCAACAGTCTGAAAATCACCCAACTTAAATGCTTGCTTCCCTGTTGCTCTTGCGCGACAATGGCCCTTCTGTAAAGTCTAGAAAGTAACGCCAAGGCTTGGTGAAGCAACCGCACAACTTCACCCGGACTTTGACTTCAACTCTTATCATTCATCATCTCACTGTGCGCACATTCTGGGACCTCAGCTCCTATGCGGAGCTGCTCTCAATATCCCTGACAAACCATGGTACCTGATTGGCCAATCAGGCACTTTATTCCTGCTGGACCCTGGTGCTGCTATTCAAATTCGCAGCAAATTTGATGCTGCGGCCAGTGCTGGCTATGGCAGGTTTTGCTGCAGTAGTACACCTTTCTGCAGCCGGCACACTTCTGACACCGCGCTATGCGGCGGCATGCAGCACACATCGCCGCATGTCTGTGCAGGAATTTCCACAGCTCCAACACATCTCCTGCCTGTTCCACAGCGTGCATCATGCTTTGTGTTCAGCAGATTGCCACACACACATGCGCGGATACGGTCACAAATTGAATGTTATGTCCAGACGGCCGCATCATGGTGCAACTTGCACGCTGCATTGGGCAATCTGGCAGCCCTGCACTGGTCAAGTTTATGCATACGATCTTCCTCCCAAGAAACCTAAACACTGGATCCAAGCGCCTCTGTTCAATTATCTTCCCACAACTAGCCGCACTCCAAGCGGTGCTGCGGCCACTGCGCGGCCTGGCAGGGTCTGCTGCAGTAGTAGACCCTTTGGCAGCCATCACACTTCATCCTCCGCGCTATTCGGCAGCATGCAGCACACATTGCTGCATGTCTGCGCAGATGTCTCCACAGCTCCAGCACGTGCCCGGCCTGTCACCAGCATGCCTCATGCTGAACCCACCAGAATCTTTACAAAATATTATTACACGTTTTTCCGGTCCTTAAGGACTAGGTACGTCAAGCAACACCTAAATTCTTGCTGTCCAGTCTTCAAGATTCTTGCATTTTCTCCACCAGTAAAATTTCAAGTAATTGCATGCCCAAAAGGTGCACTGCCTCGCTGCAGCCAGCAGTCTAATCATATACTATACAAGGGACACACCTTGTCTGTCATTTTGCTTGCCATTGCATGCAGCACCTTCTGCAATTGCTGCTGACTCATGGACCCTCCAGCTTTGAGCAAAGCCAGCACACACGCCAGCTGCACACCCCACATTCAACCCACGCATGTCATCATCAGCATTTGCCAGCAAACCAGTGCATACATAAATGTACAGCAATCTGCAATTTGTTGGGTCCAAAGCAGCCACTGGAACCATAAGCCCACAGATGTCATGCCTCAAAGACGATCTTGACCTTGCAAGAAACCTCTTACTTGATGCAATATCATAGGAGTATCAATTTCAGCCACATTCACGACACATGCAGCATTGGTTGCGCATGCTTACAAAGATGAGCCCCTGCCTCACAACCTACATGTCATATGGCCATGAGTATTTGGCCTGACTCTGCAACCCTAGGGGGCCCCTAGTAGGGGCAGCAAGCCCTGTACAAGCAGAAAATATGGATGCTGCTGGGTCATCGCGCTCCGGGAGCAGCAAATTCAACCTTGCAGGAGCATCCAACCAGCGACTAAATGTGCCGCATGGCCTTCATATTCATGAGATGTTCAACCCCATCTGATGCCATCCATCTTTTATTTGCCGCGGAATCTAAGCTGGCAAGCCTGACCTAGACGCAGGAGGCAATCCGTCTAGCCTATTCTTGCAGATCCCTGGATTCCTCACTATAAGGTGACAGTTCCTCAGCCATCAACACTCCTTGCAGTTACAGTTGCACCTTCCTGCCCTGTGATCTGGTGTTTTGTTTAGGCCAAACTGAGGTTCTGCATCGATGAACACGAGTCGTGGCGGTGGAGCACTGGAAATTGGTTGTCACAACCAGTGGCCACGGAATTCATGGCCAGATACTCCTCTTATCCTTCAGGCAGTACCACTGGATCACCCAACAATGAGCTTCGCGGAAGGGGAGCACGTTTCAATGTGGGCCACTGAAGGCGCGAAAGGAATCGCAGCCACCTGGTGAAGACATCTGCAGGCAGAATAGATATCATCAGCCGCCTTGCGGAGAGACATGCGTCAATTTCAGTGCGCCTCTTAAGTGAACCGTGATCGCTTTGAAATCAGCCCAATTTGCCATGTCAAGGGTGCGTTCAAGGTCTCCTTTTTAAAGTCGGCAAGGGTAGTAACGAGGAACGTGCCTTGCTGTTTCCACTCATATTCTTCAAGGAGTCTGACGCGCCTCGCCACTTGTGCCAGTCTGATAGTTCTTAGTAAACCTTCCCTGATGTCTTGGGGCATTTTCGGGACTTCAAGAAGAGATAGCTGTCATATCTGCAGCAGGAACACACTGTCCACTTGACCGTACTTCACGATCTCAATGTTTGATCACAAAATACCGATGAGGGTGTTTGGACATTACAACGTCCACAAGACTTACCGAGACCCAAAACAGTCGCCCAGCCCTTAAGATTCAAATCGGCGTCCCAGTTTTGAATCACCCAAGTAAGATCTTCGGCACTCTGCTCTTTCAATCTCTGGAGATTTTCTAAGTCTTTCTTGAGCGCTTCCTCGCTGCCATCATCGGACCAAGCTGCAAATGCCACTGTCAGTCAGGTTCGAAGGGTTTCTGGTACACAGGCAAGATTGCACAACTTTTGTTTGCGTGCTAGTTGTGAAATGTTTTTGTACCAATGCTGTCAGCGAGACCCATCCTGGGCGTAGAGGGAAGCTAAACCATAAATGGAGCTCCGTTACACTGTGGCAACACGCATTTGAGGAAGTTTTGTTATAAGAGGCACGAACGAGCAGAAAAAAAGGGCGTGTAGCAAGTGGGGGAAATAATATAGGATATATCATCAAGGGTGATAGAAGGTTTCAATGCCCTTTCACGTAGGGGAATCCTATGGGCCCTATCGCACCAGAGAGATGCGATTGTGTACATGTAGTGCATTCGGCTTTGGCTTCCGAGCCGCAGTCGCCGCAGTGCTCTGCAGTACATGAGACAGCTGTACAGTGTACCGCAATAGAAGTAGAGCTTTTCATAGCAGTCACGCTGTATATTGGAAGGCTCAAGTCTGCATGCTTACCATTTTACATCCGGCTACACTTACGTGTGGCAAGTACATCCCTCAATAGTAAGGAATCCTATCATTCGGCAAGGATTTTGCAAGTTCTGAGGCTGGCTTGGGGAGGGCATAATAGGAAATACCCTTTTTGAGATCCCCTGAGTTTTCCCCTTTTATAGTTCCAACGGCTGGTGCTAGCACAGTGCTGAAGTGGCATCATGTTGGTGAACTGATGAGGCACTGTATGCGAGTGGTTGGGGCTGCACGAGGCCTGCTGTATAGCAGCTGCTGCCAGCACCAAGCGCCCGCCACACATCCCAGCAACTTGCAGCAAGCATGTGTCACCCGCATATACCGGCACCATGCACAAAGAAGTCTCTGCATGCGCATAAAGCTAGCAAGCTTGGAGCGCCAGGACCCAGGCTGCCTCCAAGTTGGCTGCCGTGCTGTACAGTGCAGCTGTATGTACAGCGTAGTAAGTGCATCAAGGTTGAAACAACAGCACTCATGACCAGCAATTCTGCCAGAAATCCTGGATACTTTCTGATATAGCATGAAGCTGATTGGCTTGTCATCTGCACAGCAAACATGCCATGAGTAGGACTTCTAACATATACCGTGGGCAGTACTTGCAACAGCACATGTGACTTGCTTTATTGCAACTGGCGCTTAGATCAAATGCACATACTCAAATGCATTGTCAAGGTTCTGCATGCAGACCGGAAATTTGTTCTCTAAAGTTAAAATAGCAGTTGCTAGAAGCTGCTCCAAGTAACTGCACAATTGCTTACAAGAGTCAAGCGCAGGCACACAGTTCCGTCACTGATGGTCAGCTCAAGAGTGGCCAAACCCAAACATAATTTAATTATGCAGGCGCACATTATTGATTGAGACAGCAGGAAACCGGTGCATACATATATGTACAGCCCTGCCTTGCAAGTTGCAATTTGATGGTACAAAACAGCCACTGGAACCAGAAGCACACACTATGTCATGCCTCAAAGGCGATCTTGACCTGGCAAGACACACCTGTTTATTATTCGCAATACCATTCTGCCACCTGCACCACCCATACAGCCTCGTGCGCAGGCATAAGCCTCTGCCTCACAACATGCATGTCATAGGGCCATAAGCATCCTTTGAAGTCTGACTCTGCAGCCCTAGAGGCAGGAGGCCCTGCACAAGCAGAAATTACGGATGCTGCTGAGTCACTGCGCTCCGGGAGCAGCAAGTTAAAACATCGCAGCAGCATCCGACCAGCGACAAAATGTGCCGCTTGGCCTTCTTATTGATAAGACATTCTAAGCCTATCTGATACTGTCCATATCTTACTTGCAAGAATCTGAGCTGGCAAGCCTTGACCAGGAATTGAGAGGCAATTCGCCTAGCCAATACCAGTGCAGATCCCTGGATTATTCATAATAAGGTGAAATTTAAGCCAATCTGAGGTTCTGCAGTGATGAACACGAGTCATGCCGCCCAAGCTGTGAAATTTGACTGCAGCGTCCTGTTGCCACGTGCACGGAGCTCGTGGCCAGATACTCCTCATACCCAGCTGGCAGCGCCATAGCATTTTCGACAAGTCAGCGTGGTAGAACTGGACCACGTTTAAATTTGGGCCACTGAAGGTGCGAAATGTACCGCAGCCACCTTGTGAAAACATCTGCAGGCACAATATAATTACACATCGTCAGCTGTCTTGCGCAAGGAAATATAGCGAGATTCATCTGCATCGATGAAGATTGGTAACGTCTATAAAGTCAGCTAGGACCTTGATAGATCAAGGGTAGGCTGATGTCTTCTCTGATCACTGGGCACTCTAGTAACAAGGAGCGCGCCTTGTTGCTGGTACTCATATTCTTCAAGAAGTATGATGCGCAGCCTTACTTCTGCCCATCTGACAGTTCTCAATAATCCTTCCCTCACTTCTTGGGGCATCTTCGGGACTTCAAGAACATCTGTGCAGGAGATAGCATTCATATCTGCAGCAAAAGCACATTGTCCTCGTCAGCATACCTCAGGGTTTCAAAGTTTGATGGGACTATATCGATGATGATATTTGGACATTGCACAGGACGTACCGAGGCCCAAAACAGTCGCCCAGCCTTTAAGATTCACGTTGGCGTGCCAGTTTTGAAGTATCCAAGTGAAGTCCTCATCGCTCTGCTGCTTCAGTCTCTGGAGGTTTTCTAAATCTTTCTTCAAAGCTTCCTCGCTGCCATCATCAAACCAAGCTGCAAGCCAAAACTTTCAGTCAGTTTCGAAGGTTTCTGGTACACAGGCAAGATTGCACAACTTTTGTTTGCGTGCTTGGTGTGACATGTTCTTGTACCAATGTTGTCAGCGAGACCCATCCTGGGCGTATAGGGGAGCCCAACCAAAATTGGAGCTCCGTTACACTGGCAATACGCATTTGACGAAGTTTTGTAATAAGAGGCACGAACGAGCAGAAAAAAAGGGCGTGTAGCAAGTGGGGGAAATAATATAGGATATATCATCAAGGGTGATAGAAGGTTTCAATGCCCTTTCACGTAGGGGAATCCTATGGGCCCTATCGCACCAGAGAGATGCGATTGTGTACATGTAGTGCATTCGGCTTTGGCTTCCGAGCCGCAGTCGCCGCAGTGCTCTGCAGTACATGAGACAGCTGTACAGTGTACCGCAATAGAAGTAGAGCTTTTCATAGCAGTCACGCTGTATATTGGAAGGCTCAAGTCTGCATGCTTACCATTTTACATCCGGCTACACTTACGTGTGGCAAGTACATCCCTCAATAGTAAGGAATCCTATCATTCGGCAAGGATTTTGCAAGTTCTGAGGCTGGCTTGGGGAGGGCATAATAGGAAATACCCTTTTTGAGATCCCCTGAGTTTTCCCCTTTTATAGTTCCAACGGCTGGTGCTAGCACAGTGCTGAAGTGGCATCATGTTGGTGAACTGATGAGGCACTGTATGCGAGTGGTTGGGGCTGCACGAGGCCTGCTGTATAGCAGCTGCTGCCAGCACCAAGCGCCCGCCACACATCCCAGCAACTTGCGGCAAGCATGTGTCACCCGCATATACCGGCACCATGCACAAAGAAGTCTCTGCATGCGCATAAAGCTAGCAAGCTTGGAGCGCCAGGACCCAGGCTGCCTCCAAGTTGGCTGCCGTGCTGTACAGTGCATGAGGCAGCTGTATGTACAGCGTAGTAAGTGCATCAAGGTTGAAACAACAGCACTCATGACCAGCAATTCTGCCAGAAATCCTGGATACTTTCTGATATAGCATGAAGCTGATTGGCTTGTCATCTGCACAGCAAACATGCCATGAGTAGGACTTCTAACATATACCGTGGGCAGTACTTGCAACAGCACATGTGACTTGCTTTATTGCAACTGGCGCTTAGATCAAATGCACATACTCAAATGCATTGTCAAGGTTCTGCATGCAGACCGGAAATTTGTTCTCTAAAGTTAAAATAGCAGTTGCTAGAAGCTGCTCCAAGTAACTGCACAATTGCTTACAAGAGTCAAGCGCAGGCACACAGTTCCGTCACTGATGGTCAGCTCAAAAGTGGCCAAACCCGAACATTATTAAATTATGCAGGCGCACATTACTGATTGAGACAGCAGGAAACCGGTACCGGTGGATACATATATATATGCACAGCCCTGCCTTGCAAGTTGCAATTTGATGGTACAAAACAGCCACTGAAACCAGAAGCCCACACTTTGTCATGCCTCAAAGATGATCTTGACCTCGCAAGAAACACCTCTTTATTATTCGCATTCTGCCACATGCACCACCCCAACAGCATCCGACCGGCGATAAAATGTGCCGCTTGGCCTTCTTATTGATAAAACATTCTTAGCCTATCTGATACTTTCCATATCTTATTTGCTGGAATCTGAGCTGGCAAGCCTTGACCAGGAATTGAGAGGCAATTCGCCTAGCCAATACCAGTTTAGATCCCTGGATTATTCACAATAAGGTGGAATTTAAGCCAATCTGAGGTTTTGCATTGATGAACACGAGTCATGTCGCTCAAGCAGTGACATCTGAGTGTCAAGCTCAGTGATCGCGGAGTTGATGGCCACGTACTCCTCGTGATCAGCTGGCAGCGCCAAGACAGTTGCAATCATTGAGCGCGGCAGATTGGGGGCGGGTTTTGACTTGAGCCATTGAAACTGAGAAGCAAAACGCAACCACCTTGCAAAGACACCTGCAGGGCAAAATGAACAAACAATCGTGACCTGCCTTGTGCCAAGATCTGCAGCCAAATTGATCTCTACTGGGTTAATTGAGCTCAGCTGATTGTAATTGACAAGAGCACGAAGGGTCCAACCATTCCAGTGTACTGGGCAAAGACACCACGAAGAACTTGCCTTGTCGCTGGTTCTCAATTCTTTCCAGATCTTTCATGTTGCTTTCCAATTCTGCCCACCTGATGACCCTGAAGAGTCCTTCTCTGACCAGTTGGGGCATTTTCGGAACTTGAAGGATTTCGAAAAAGGAAATACTCTTCATATCTGCCACAGCAGCACACTACTCTCATGACCGTTATAGAAAACTGCAATGAATGGCAAAACACTTATCAAGATCACCCAAGGTGTGTTAAGCATGATAAGTGTTTCATCAGACGTACCGAGGTCCAACACGGTTGCCCAGCCTTTGAGATTCAGGTTTTCGTGCCAGTTCAGGGCCAACCAGGCATAATCTTCATCGCTCTGGCGCTTCAAGCTTCGGATGTTTCGCAGATTCCTCTGCAAAGCTTCCTCGCTGCCATCCTCAAACCAGACTGCAGTCACCACCACAAGTCAAGTTTGGGTGGGGTGGACAGGCCAGGTCACATAACTTCGCCACGTGCTTGGTGGGAGCGTTTGTGCACCAATACTGTTAGGGAGATCCATCCTGGACGAGTACAGTGGCTACTCCAAACAGGACTGCGCCAGGTGCACGGTCCCCTTTCCCCATGTCCCGAAATCAATGGTGTTTGTGACAACGTGAGGAAACGTTCCCTTCTTAATGATTGTTTATTCCCATGAGTGCAGTCTCACTATGCATGGAGTCTGAGAAGAGACGTTTGTGAAGTGTCAGCATTGCTCAGCAACTTTCTGAGAAGCACCAGGCTTCTTACCAGATGCTCCCGTATATGGGCAAGTTTCAATTAGTGCATGATCTATGGCAATGAGAGTGAGAACAGAAAGCCGAATGAAAGAAATTGCTTTAGGCGGTAAAGGGGTAACGATCGGGGGACTTCCGCCATATTATAAAAGATTGTGCGACAGTATGGGCGGTGCAATAGAGCAGTTCACATAATTGGAAATCAAGTTTGCAGAACGCGAAGGCCATAGTTTCGCCTTCACGTTCCATATGCGCGTCCGCTCCGTTGTGATCTACAAGCATTGCACGAAGTGAAGCTGGCCATATTGAACTCTTGAAGAGGTAAGCCACAATCAGTGCACTTGGAGATAGAACTATATCTGGTTTTTCACCAAGCTGTACGGGTCCCTCATGGATGACAGGCAGCCCCCAACCCAGGTGTGCTAAAACTCCTCGCACAGCTCCTTGTGACCCTTGTGCACGCAGCAGATTCTCATATGTTGCATGCTTTTCTGTCAATTTTATGGTTCGAATCTGGCGTGTTCCTCCTGTTGCAGGCTTGGATCAGCAAGCTGATCATCCCATGCTGCAATTTCCTTGCGAGACCCTTCCGACCGAAGATGTCAGAGGTGGTCGCCCAAGGTTCAGCTCCTGCAGAGGCGAAGTGTGATGGACCTGCTGTGCCTGGGCCCGCGCCACACATGCTTGCAGGTGTTTTTCAAAGCCGCTTCCTGTTTGCAGCAAGAAGGTTCCAAAGCTAGGTGCAGAACTGATTTCCTTGCAAATTGTCATCAGAATTGCAGCTCAGCAGCAATCAGGCCATGATGCTCTGCCAGCATACCAGACAAGGAAAACATCTTGTGTCATGGACTGTCAAACCTAGAGGAGCTGTGCTGTGGCGCACAACTTCTGTTTGATACTTGGCAGGATGTATTGGACGAGGCAGCAAAGGCTGCTGTTCTTACGTGTTTCTGACTGCCATCAGGGGATGACATGGCAGCATATGACATGGCAGAGGGGAGCGGAGCAGCAGAAGCACCAGCACGGCCGTCCAGCGACCCCTCCTCACCAGCAGCCACGTCCTCAGAGGGGGGCTGCAACACAGCAGTGCAGGTACGAAACTTGTAAAGTGTGGGAAACACAGTGCAAATCATCCATGCTAAGCATGACTAGGACCCACAGGCATTTATAGTCTTCTGACTCTGGAATGTGGGGAGCAGGAGGGCATTGCGGATACACATCGGCAGGAGTCACACTGCGCGTGCCAGAACTGCTCTGCGGTGCGTCCTCAGAATTTGCACAGGCCTCCTGAAGCTGCATGCCACGCTCTTGCTGGGTCAGCCATCGTGAAGCGCTTCTACTATAGTTATCCTTGTCTTAAGTTCACGTGCACCAACGTCACAGGAATGCTCTAGTGCGCATGAAGGGTTGGGAATAAGGGCATTACCGACGCGTGACACTAAGTTTTGATCGTGTATGCTGCACAGCTGGAAGCCAAGCTGGCAGAGGCTGCCCAGCGCACAGCCGAGCTGGAGCTGGCGCTCCTGGAGAAGGAGAAAGAACACCAGCGAAAGAAGACTGAACTCACGGATGGCATTATTGCGCTCATACTGCAGAGGAGCAACTCTCCGTCTGACAGATGAATGTTCAGGCTGTTACAGAAGTGGTCATGTCTGTGTGTATATATTGTCAGATTCAATTGCAGCACAGCTCTGAACTTCACCGATGGTTTGCATGCAGAGTGGAATCTGAAGTACTGAGAATTGTCATTTCATCCATTGTTGAGAATTGCCAATTTTATTTGGCTACAGTGATTTCTTTCCTATGATCGTGTACCACTTGTGAAGTGTAGCCTACTGCTTGCCAGACCTAGTATGCAACAAGATTAGGTGACAGCATTACAGATGAACCCTCTGGATTGTTACAGGGGATGAGGTGAATTTCAAGGATTATTGTTGGTTATCTATGGCATGCATGTATCTGGACAGAACAGGGTACCTAGTGGGACAGTAAGAGTCACAGCTGAGCAGTAGATTGGCAATTACTTGAAGAGCTTCAACACTGCGCTTGAAATCTCGGCACTTGGTCAAAGTTCACAGCAGTATATTCCGACCAGCGCAACATGTAATTGTGCCTCATCAGATACTTAAAGCAATCAAGTCCGATACAAGTGTGCGGGCCTCTCTACCCACGTCTTAGCCCTCTGCATGCTCTCAGATATGGGACGGTCTTCATAACTCACAGACAAGATGACTTCTCTGGCTCTGTTCTCTCACTTCGTGCCATGCCAGCAGTGCAGCGGGGATAGTGATGCCCCTGCATGCATATTACACCGCAGCCTCCCTTGCAGCGGATCCCCTCCCACCCTCACGCGCTGCAAGCAGTCCACAACAACCTGCACAGCAGCCAAAGGATCTTCATTTTGAAAGGGCTGTTTACCTTGCAGTAAGGCAGGCATGTGAATTCTGTGCTAGTATTGTGTCTCCCACCGTTCCTGTTCTTCACTGCATTTCGTTGACAGGCCACATGGCATGCAGTTTCCTCTGATCCACATCTTCCTGAGAAAGAACATCACACCTTGTGCAGAGCTGGGAGATGGCTCGCTGCACACTCCAGCACGATTTCTGTGCCACAGACTGCCAGCAACACCGGTGCATCTCTCGGGATCTCCAGGGCTGCAGGGCCGTCCACCTCCGAGCAGGGCCCAAACTCGGCGCGCAGAGAAGCATGCAGCTCCACCACTAAGGCCTTCATCAGGTCTGCGACTGATCCCATCACCATTGCAGCTAGCGCCCAGCGCTCCCCCTTGTTCCTTGCCTGCACGGACATTATTATTATTATTAATATTATTATAAGTATTATTATTATACCGCCCCCCGCCAGCCGGGGGCCGGGGCCGGGGCACACACATTGGAAAGCTTCAATGCACTGACTTTGACAGAGCAGGTACAACGAGGGTGGGACGAAGATGGTCAAGGGAACCCGCAAGATCTGGGGGGAACCAGGCATTGCAGCATTGACAGAGCTGCCACACCACCACTAGAACGCCAAGCACAGGTTGATGCTGTGGTGCCGTACACTGACCTGACTTTGATGAGTATTGTGATTGAGCTGACTTCTGCTGGTCAGTATGCACAATACAATAAGAGGTGCAGCATTAGAAGGTGTAGCTAGTGTGCCCGCATGACTGAGCCAGGCCTATTTTTGCGTCCTGCCCTTCCTACCAGGTATTTTCCATGTATAGCAGGTCAAGCTGGCGCCGCAGGGGTCCACTGGATTACATAGCTGTGTGTGCAGGAATTGCGAGATCCACCCGGGGGTCTTTGGAGGCGTTGGAGGGGAGGTGGAAGCGCCGGCCGGCGGCTGACGCGACCCAGCCCTGCTTCTGGCACTGCTCCCAGGCAGCTGCCCAGAAGCTGCCCAACCTCGGGAACGCCGCCAGAAGCGCGCGTAGCCTCTGCTCTGCCAGCACCGCTGACACTCCCAGATGCTCACCCAGCGCCTGCCAGTGTAAATTTCAGCCTGAAAATTGAAAATATGGCATACAGCAAATCGTGTAAGTCATGCACTTGTATGGGAAGGGACAAATGTACAGTCTGTTGGCAGCAGCACACCGTGCAGGATTTATTTTGCAGTCTACAAGCTCCTGTCAGGTCCAGATGAGGAAGCATACCTTTGGGCTGCTGCCATGTGTCAGTGCATCAAGAAGCAGCTGTGTTGTCCTGACCTCTCCAGGCCCGACGACATGCCCATCCTGCATCAAGTGCCGCCTTCCTTACAAGTCCAGACCATGCAAGGCCTTTTTCCAGCCCTGTACATGTCATTTATGCCTGATATGGGCCACACTGCCTGCTTTCTCAGAAACAAGTGCTTGCGTAATGGAGTTGTGCCAAGAAGCATGTACCTGAAGCAGAACGCTCGCCACTTGGGCTACAGGATCTTGGGCACTCAGGCACTGCAACAGCGCCTCATCATTGCTGAGGTGCGCCAGTGCTGCAAGCTCCAGACTGCTCATGGAGAAGGACACAAAGGTGTTCCCAGGATGCCTTGGCCTGCACACCACACCAGCGGATGTCAGGGATGTCACTCCCTCAGCATGAGAAAGATCTCTTCTTGATCTCTCATACATCGAGAGTCCAAAGCTTGAACATTTGAGGGGAGGCAAGCTGGTGCCCTTACAAGCTCAAGAGATCAGAGTAAAACAGCCTCTTAAGCTACCTGAGCAGCTGCCTCAATGAGCAAATGGCCCAGATGCCACCATGCGCTGCCGCCCACTCCGCTGTTTCACCACTCCAGGCCGCTGCAAAAGAGCCGCTGACTTCATCCCCAGCGCAGTCAGCGCTCTTCGCCCTCTTTGCTGGAGGTCCTGCGCTGCTCTGATCGCTGTCATCGCTGAGCCGTCCTGCACTCACTGCAGCTGCGCTGGCTGAATTCTCGTGAGGGGCTGAGACTGGCTCTGAAGCCCATGAGAAAGTGGCCCATTGGGCAGGCTGCCCTGTAGTGCTGGAGTCTGCTGAAGTGCTGCCGCCTGCATGCTGCTGTGTGCGTGGGAAGCCTGACAGCTGCGGCTGCCTCATGCGCCAGATCTGGCTGCATGGCAGCAGCTGCTCCGAGCAGGGAAGCTGCTGGTAGCTGGTGGGCAGGCCCGCATCTAGCAAGGCGCCCAGGCCGCCAGGCGGGTCAGGCAGACGGACCAAGGCTGAGTGGCACAGAGGCGACACTGCAAGTGGCACTGTCTGCTGCACGGCAAGGGCAGTGCCCGATTCTGAAGCAGGAGCGATGCTGCTTACGATGCCACATATCAGGTGGCCGCGCCCTGGGGCAAGACCGGGCACGCGTACCACCACAGCACAGCCATTCACATCCTGCGCACACATACACACAGGTCATCCACATGCACAAGCAAATTTCCTCATGTGTATCGTGCACATCCATTGCCGCTAGACGCGCAAACCAAAAGTGCCACTGGGACACACCGGGGTCACACCTAATAGACCATGGCTTGTAGGTGCGTGGCTGGGCGTACCTGGGGATTGAGACTTACTGACAGGAGCTCATCTTGGAGGCTGGACTGGCTGACAGAGAGGCCTGCGCCACAGGGCTCAATGCTGCATGCAAAGAGCATTGCAGCCTGCTCATCAAGCGGCCCCATGAACCCAAAGTCCCCTTGGCATCCCATGCTGAAGCTGTAATCTCCTCCTCCTTCGCTCGCTCTCCCTCCATCCATAATCTCTCGCGCCGGCTGCCCTGAATGCTGCAGCTGCTCCTGAAGGCCTCGCTGCTCTTCATGCACTGCCATAGAGCGGCCTTCCGGCTTTGTAGCCACAGACTCGCTCCGAGGAGTGGGCGGGGTGGCACCTCCACTGCTAAGCTTCTCCAGCAGAGCCTGCAGCTGGGAGGCTCTCTCCTGCAGCACCTGGTGCTGCACCATCAGCTGCGCCATCTGGACAGCTCTCAGATTCCCAGCTGCAGCCCCCATCCGGGCAACCTCCCTGAGCTGCATCAGGCTGATGGGCCCCCTGCCCCTGTGCTTGGGCTGGAGAGCTGCAGCCTGCACTGACTGCAGTGCGAGCATGCAGCTGTCCCTGTTCGCGAGGTCTACTGTGCGGAAGGCCAGGCTGGAGGCAGCTGTCTGAGCTGTCGCCAGCGCTGCCTGTGACTGATGGAGCTGCTGTGATAGGAGCGCTACGTCGATGCTTGCAGCTGGGAGAGAGGTGTCGGCCAGCAGGCGCAGCACAGGCATCTCCACCTCCTCATAGACCTTAAAGTCAGAGAAAGCCTTTTAAGTAGTTGTCATATTTTATAACACGTGTTCCAGTCCTTAGGACCAGGTATGTCAAGCATCAATTGATTGATAGTTAATTGCGGGAGAAATTTCAGCCCAGTAATCATTCTCATCCTTGCATCATAACCTGTTGGCAATGAGCAGATATATCACAGAGGGAGTAATGACAGGCTGATTGCATTCCCCTGACCAAGAGAATTTCCTTGCTGTATGCCACAGATGCAGATGAATAAGGTGATGGGAGATGTCTGACAAGAGTTTAGGAAGATTGTGTCTCACCTGCAGCATGCCCCTGGCAGCCAGCAGGGCTCGCAGAGGGTCGGCCACGGCGAATGACAGCAGCGCGGCGTGGCAGGCGCGGGACGCCGCATGATTCTGCATCGGTGGCAGCCGCAGCGCAAATTTTGGCGCGGCCCTGTCCTGGACGTATTTTAGCACATCACCCTCTGGCGCCGCCTCCCACAGCAGCGCAGCCGCCACTGCCGGATCATCCGCAGGCCCCTTGACCTGCAATCAAGTATTCTTTTTCTTGTCAATTTAAATTTGTTTTCAAGCACCTTCATGCGAAGTACAGACATTCCAATCCACAAGAAGGGCATTGCAAGGCTTGAGAGCATCTGAGGTGAATAAGCAAAGCAGTGTAGTTAAAAAGAACAAATTACTTGTATGCCATTGGCAGGTTGCGAGAGCAGCGAATGGTTACCTGATCGAGGAGAGCTTGTGGCAGAGCCTGCATCTGGAAGACCGTCTTGCGGATGTTGGGGTCCTGGAGGACTGACAGGGCCAAATCCCACAGAGGGCAGTTGGCAGATAAGCTGCCTCTGGCCAGGTCCATGTAGACCACTGAAGATGACCCCCAAGAGAAAGCAATGCCCTGTGGTGAGCATGGTTCGACATGCAGCTCAGGCAACACTTTGATTGGCTATGCAAGAACATAGCAGGAGGCAATGAATGGAGAAAACTCCCAATACCACCTACCTCAACACCACCGCCAGCATCTGCGCATGGGATACTTATGGCAAATGCCACATGCTGCTGCTGCTTCAGCATGTCCCTGACACTTTCAAAATCCTGTGTCTGCAGCATGCACGCCAGACACCATTGTCAGTGCTGCTCAGCACCAGGGCCACTCTGAACATTATCAGTGTCTAGAGCTCACAATTTGAAGGTTCACATCACCTGTGAGGCTTCATTCAGAACAGTGAGCTCGGCTGAGCCTCGCATATACCTCAGGCTGTCCACCACGGAGGGTCTGCTGCGGCCATGCACTTCCCCTTTCCGCACGCTGTTTACACTGCGTATGATCTCTGCAACGTCCTCCTGGGTCATCAGCACCTCTTCCTCATCTCCTTCATCTGGCACAGCCGCTGCCACTGCACCTGCAGCGCAAATCAGGTCTCACCGCAGTGCGCAGCAACAAGTATTGAGCAAGTCACCTCTCATAATGATTTCAGACGAAATTGCATGGGACAGACATGAAGGGTACCTTTCAGCTGCGCCGGATCTGCTGCATCCTCAGCATCGTCGTCCTGCCACGCCGCTTGTGCCGAAGCCAGAAGAAACTCCCTTGCAGCTGCATGGACAGATTCCCCTCAGGCGAAAGAAAGCATCCCAAGAGAATTCTTGCAGGACTCTGACCGATACCGATGCAAGATCGCCACAGCTGTGCACCAACGGGAGGCCCATAATACATGCCCGCAGCCTATGTCTGAATGCAAGCCACATGCAGCTGAGTATCACACGAAGACATTTGCATGCTTCACATGCAGTCAGTGGGAAAGTGAGTCACCGGTGAGCAGCAGCTTGGCGCTGCGGCGCACGACAGCGTTGCTGCCGAGCTGGCCGGTGACGCCGATGCGCGCCGCGGCTGCGCGCGCGTCCTTCGGCTTGGCCGCTCCGCTGGTGCGCATGGCGTGGGGCAGCCACGCGCACAGAGCGCGCTCCACCTCTGTTGCAGGCGTCGCTGCCAGAGCCTCCAGGTCTGTGATGCCCGCCAGGTACAGCGCCCGCGCCTGCGCCGCTGTCACCTCCGGCATCTGATAAATACACAGAAAAATTGCGTAAGGGCCCCGCTGCATGTGATCGGTGTGAGGCATACCCAAGTGTATGAACCATTGTTGGACAAGTTGCCCTCAGTGGAAGCAATTCAGGGACTGCTGAATCCTGCTAGAAGTCTTCAGTACCTCCTGATCAATTGGGGAGATTTGCAGGACTAGGGAAACGGCAAAGCATTTGATTTGGAAGATATCACGCTGGGATCTGAGCCACAAACTTTCAGGCAGTCCTTGTCAGCAGTAAGAAGCCCTTGCAAACACAAAAAGAAGACAAAACCAAGTAAATGCTGCCCTCGGGCATGATTCCAAGCTGCTTTGCCAGGTGGCGCTATAGGATGAAGCACTGCGATACATCGCGATAAAATCCACACCTGCATGAGGTCGAGGAGTTCTGGGCAGGCTCCGGCAGTGGCCTGCTGGCTGACTCGCATCAGCAGCGGCTCCAGATTGAGCCAACCTGCCGACGCACTCAGCAGTGCTGCCATGGCCGCCCACCCCGCCACATCAGCCTGGTGTGCACACGTGCATACTTACGTTCGTTTACAATACACATACACATGCACATGCATCCAATAATCTCAATGCAAAAGTCTGGTTGATCCTTTTCAAGTACATACGCAGGTTGAGAGTGGTGCAAGGGATATAATGGTAATAAAGTTGCACACCTGCAGCTTCTGAAGTTGTCCACGAGAAAGGCCTGCACAGAAGCCAACTCGTTGGTATCAAAAAAAGCTGCGCGACAGGAACGATGCAGACGGGCAAAACCTGAAGAGGACGTAAGGCTCTCAGAGGCTCCCAGAAGACATACCGGCCTTGGAGACAGTGTCTGGCTTGCCCCAGGTCTCTGCCACCTTCCAGGCTGGCACCTCGCACATCAGGTCATTCACGGCGCAGGCAGCTGCAAAACGGGCGTGGCTCTTGTCCTTTGCCACGTCCGCCTTGCCACCACTCATGCGGATCAGAATGTGCCTGCATACATTTCAGCATCTTACTCAACATCCACTACTATCTTTCCAAAAATTTCCTTGATGTACATGGCAGCTGCCTCTCTGCCCTGCCTGTCTAGCTTCATGCTGCACACTTTAGCGCGTTTTGTAGCCCCTTCTCCTACACGTACTAAACTCTGAACACTCCACAATTAGAGCAAATGGCTTTTGTATGCTCTTGTTGAGAGGAGTATAAAGAGGAAGATATTCCGCATTGACAACTTGATGCACCCCTTACTCCCCTTGCTTTTATGCGCCACGTCAAAGCACACAAAAGTGGTGCTGTCCTGTGAAAAGAGGCAAAAAAGAAAAACATGGCAAGCGCACTCTCGGGTGACGCCGACGGCTGCGGCCACGCGGCGGTGGTGTTTGGAGAGGCCGTGGAAGGCAGCGCTCCAGGCGGCCCAGTCGCAGATGTCAAAGGGGTGCTCCAGCATCACCAGGAACACCGGGTGCAGCAGATCGTCCACCGGCACATTCCGGAAAGCTGCCTCCAGCTCCTGTACACGCAGTCCCGTTGCCACTAGCTATGTCGATACACACGTTGCTTCCAACCTGTCTCCTCCTCGTGCGCAAGCCCCTCAACAACTATGTGCCAGGGGCGCACCATTGCCATGGATGGCATGAAAGACTTTCTTCGGCGCTTGCGCTGAGCCTCAAAGCAGAAGCTCATGGCGTTGGAGGACAGCCATGGACGGCAGCGGGATTGTCTCAAATGACATGTCTTTGGCAGGTTGCTGCCAGTGCAAGCCACATGCAGGGCGTTACCTTGTACAGCCGTTCGCCAAGGTGGGGGGGCAGGGAGGAGGAGTGCACGGCTTTGCCCATGGCAGTGGCCCGCCATTTGGGCTTCTCATCCCCGGGCAGCGCACGGAAGGACAGCAGGCCCCTGTTCCGCAGCGAGCGCAGCGCCAATTTCACTGTTGCATCCACAAACGTCGCTGGCGCCTACACATGAAGACCAATCATGAGTATTGATAAAGTACTTCAAATGACTAGAATTGTAGAGATCAATGTTGTACATATTTTGCCGCACATGGCTGGTATGCGCTGTGATCCAACAAACGGTTTGCATGCCTGTTGTATATCATAGACAAGGGTGGCAAAAGACAGTGAATGGGAAAGTTGGACAATAGTAGGAGAGCGAGAGGTGACCTGGTGCCTGATGAGGGTGCAGCAGAGCAGGCGCTCGATGTCAGCATGCCCAGACGTCGAGCCATTGGCAATAGCTTCCAGCAGCAGCCGCTGGAAGTGCGCGGTCGGCGCCATGTCAGACGCCACCTCAGCCGCCACATCAGCGTGCTCCAGCGCATCAGCGCCGCGGGTGACGGCGGCCGGTGACATCAGCCGGCTGCGCAGCTGCGGGAGCGGCTCGTGCAGCAGCTCGCAGATTGGTTGCCAGTCTCCCAGGCCGCGTGGCGCTTCCGGCAGGCCCTGGCCGATGATGTAGCTCTCGCCGGCCTCCGCGTATCCCGCGCGGCCGGCCCGGCCCACCATCTGCAGGTACTGCGCCCGTGACACCGGCCCCGGCCCCTGCAGTGCACAGTCATCACTTCTCCTCTTGTGCTTTCATGGATCGGGCTTTTCCATGAATCGGGCGTTTCCATGGATCGGGCTTTTCAGTGCATTGCAGGTCGAACGTGCGGCTGACATGGTCAATGATGTTCCATTTTGATAAGTGCTGCTGGCAAAAATCACAGATTCATTACCACATGTCTGCAGTGGCTTGCATCGCAGTAGTAGGGTGTCTCAAGTATTAAGGTGGTTGTGCTTAAAGGTATTCGGAGAGATGTTCCACCACCCTTCATTTGATAGATGGGACTAAAGCATCCAGACAGAAGATGTTTCCCAGCTAAAGCAATGTGAAGGCACAGATATGAAGGGACTCCTTGCCTGCCATAGGCTGCGCAGGATGACGCGGCGCGCAGGCAGGTTGATGCCGGCCGCCAGCGTGGAGGTCGCACATAGCACGCGGATGGTGCCGGCGCGGTAGCCGGCTTCCACATGCGCACGTTCCTCCAGCGTCAGCCCCGCGTGGTGCCATGCAACGCCCGCACGCATCAGCCGCTCCAAGGTTGCGTCCGCGTAGCCGCCCATCGCGCCGCGCATCGCCTGCGCCAGCTCATCCCTTGCGCGCACCACTTCCTGCATGATCGTTACCGTAAACACATGTCACAGAAGCAATGGTATGTGTTTCTTAGGAGCTGTCGGTACTGGGCTTAGGAGCTACTACCCCGTGTTATTGAGCAAAATGGGATTTTCGGACAACTCTCAAGTCAGTAGTACTGGTGCGTCTGATTGGATGGACCACAAGGGGTGTCACTGGAAACCTCAAAGGTGCCAGAATTCATACTGTACACAATGAGAACCAGGGGTTCCAGTGGTATCTCATATCAAGGGATCTGTTGCAGGTATGAGTACTGCACCTCGGCAATAGCTGGGATGTGGCTGGGCAGCAGGTTGGCGAGCATCTCGGCGCAGCTCTGGCACTGCTTCCTGGACGCGCAGAAGACCAGCACCGAGCCGGCCTCTGCCACCACCTCAGCAGCCAGTGGCAGCAGCAGATCCCGGTCGCGCGCATCGCTGTCGGCCAGCTGGCGCACCGGCACCAACTCATCCTCCCCTGCCTTGCCCTGCAGGAGACACGGTAAAATCTCGAGACATGCATAAGTAGACTGTCCGCACACAGGTACTTTTTTCCAGGTTCGCTGTTCTATAATCTTCTTCCCCTATCTGTTAATTTGCGGTTCTTATGAGCTTCAGAGCTCTCCCCAGTCTCTGTCTTTGGCTCGGTTGATCCAAGCATGATTCATTTGAGCAGGCCATAACACAAATGGGCCCATTTTCTCAGGTGCTCCTCGCGATTGGGCGGACTAAAGATTTCCGCTGCGCCAGATATTGTGACTTCCAATCTGGGAAAAGGGGTTGGTTCTCTGATGTCACCCAGGACGGATGGATAGACAAGAGGCAATAGGCTCGGACTGTTATGACGCATGGGGAGATTGGCTCCAAATCTAGGAAATGAAATTGGTTCTCTGATGCCACCCAGGACTGGGAGAAACACAAAGGGGGATAGACTATGATTGTAGTGATGCATGGTAGATTAGACACACCTTGGAGAAGACGTTGCCCTGGAAGACGGCGTATTCTGTCAAGGACACCGGCCGGAAGTTGGTCAGGAAGAGGCGGCAGCTGAGCCACTTGGACAGCGCATCCACGCCTGCGCACCACATAACCAATACAGTCAAACATCTTGATAGTCACACTCGTTATAAGCACATCCGCATTATAGTCAAAATAATTTTGGGAACGGGTTGTTTGCCTAGAATGTGACTATATTGAGATTGGACATGAAAATATTTTCATATTACCAACGATGTTTGTCAAATCATGCACAAAGCAGGCACTGTGAAATGCCCTTTGAGCGGGCTGATGCATACCACCCATGGTGGCAGACATGCCCACGATCTGGATGGCGGGAGCATGCTTGGAGTGGAGGATCTTGGTGATGGCCAGCTCCAGAGATGGGCCCCTATGTTGGTCGTTCAGCATGTGCACTTCATCCACCACAACGCAGCACAACTCATCTGCACCGAAAATGCTGCTCTCGTCTTAGTCAGTTAATTTGAAACATGAAAGAATTTCAGCTGGACGAGACTGGTACAGCAGAGCCTAGAGAGACATGCGCACCCAGTCGATCCTCCATAACAAGCCTGTTGATGGCCACGTTTGCCTTTTCAATTGTGCAAACCGCGATCGGCTCACTCCTGCACATCAGCAAAGCATGCCATTGACTTGAGGCAATTCTTGAGATCGCATACACACACATGACAAAACATTACTCACAGTAATGCAGATGAAGGAAGCCTTGCCAGGGTAAAACACAGAGTGTGTGAAGAGTACCCTGGCTGCAGGGGTGTCCCATTCTCAGAATTGCCATAGAAGCCCTTGCATTTGCAGCCTGTCGAGCGCAGGATGTCGGTGAAATCTGCTGTCTTCTCCGCAACTACACTAATGTATGGCAGCACGAACAGCGCAAACTTCCATTCCTGCACTTGCACAATAATATCAGCTCCTTAACACTGCCCATTGGCCGGAAGCAGGGGAGGTTCTTGTCAAGATAATCATGAAAGCCTAGAAAGAAGGCATGTAGACACATGCGAGACCATTCCCAGACATGCATCAATTGTGCTGACTGATCACCTGCTTGTTGCGTGTGAACCTAGCTCCAGGCTTGCGAGTGGCCAGCAGCCTCCGCAGCATGAGCACCTCTGCCACGAGAGACTTCCCTCCTGATGTTGGGGCGCAGTACACCAGGTTGCTGCCATCCACGCCACACTCCAGGGCAGCTGCCTGCCAGGGATACATCTCCTTGACCCCCTTCTCTGCATACGCCTGCGAAAAGAAATGCCGCCTCACAATTAGGATATATGACATTATGCACACCTCCAAATGGTATCTCTTAAAATGGAGTATAAGCAGCGCATATCATGTGTCACCGGACAAGGAATAGCTCATGTGTCTACCTGGGTGATTGCATAAGGAAGGCCGTATTCTGAGAGGCAGAGTCGCAATGGCGGACTCTTGGCGGGCAGGCTTGTCACTTCCTGATCTGCTATGAGTTTCGTGCTGGGAGTGGGCCCCAATGCTGGGCTTCTGGATTGGTCGCTGAGGCTGCTCCGGCCACCAGACGCAGCAGGCCATATATATGGCTGGCTGTCTGACACGCCTGCTACAGATCCCCTGGAGCATGATGCTGCAGCTCCAGCACTGTCCAAGCTCGATTGTGCGCTCAATGGGCGAGCCGCTGTGGCGGCACTGAAGGCTGGGGCACTGAATGGGCTGCCTTCTCTGGCAAGGCAGTGAGCTCTGCCTGGCTGCTGCTGCCTCTTTGGGATGCTCCCTCTGCATGTGAGGGAGCCTGCTGCGCCCACTGCTGACCAGACGGGCGAAGTCGACACCTGGGCGACCTGTGGGCTGCCATGGAGTAGGCCCCTGCTTGGATGTACTCCGGTGATAAGCTGGGCCCCAGATGGAATACATGTGCTTTTGCTGCTCTCTGGCATTGCCTCCCTTCTGCGAAGATTTGCTGTGTTTGGATCGGAATATTGTGGTGTATATCCTGCACATGTGGCCGGCCCTGGATTCTTGGCAAGGGCAGCTGGTGCTGAGAAGTCTGCCACTCTGCGTTTCTTTGGGAAGGCTGCAATCCCATTCCACTGGTTGGCATTTATGTGGCTTAACTCAGACCCTCGTCCAGCGGCTGTTCTACACGGCTTCACAAATAATTCTCTTGGATGTACATCTCGAAGCTGCCTTCCTCTTCCTGAGGTACTGCAAAATCTCGAGCTCTCTCTCCTCTCGTCTTCTTGCATCCCTATTTGAATGTCACTGTGTTCAAGCGCATGCTTCAACAAGATTTACAGTGCTCCAAAAAAAGTAACCGTTGTACAATCTGGAATCATAGGCGACTTGCAGTAGAGAGGAACGGACTCCCAAGTGCAGATCATGAGCTCATAGACAATTTCACAATGTCTGCGCTTGCCTTCTGGGTTGCTCTGAATGCTTGGACTCAGCAATGGACTAGATGATGACGTTGGCCCAGCACACGAAGCAGGCAAAGGCGTCATCACTGGAGGCCGCCCTTGTTGTCTTCAGTGTGTGACATTCAATCTGCCTGCTAAGATTGCAACATAGTTGAGACTATCGTATGTCATCTTGATTAAATACACTACTGTGCTGATCGTCTGCTCGTGATTTAGAGGCGGACGATCTGGAGCAATCTGGAAACGATCTAAGGGTGGCTCCTCAATGACAGGGCAGACTAAGAAAATAGGCGCATGGCTGAAATCGGCTGTTATATCCTTAGATACCTCTCTCGTCGAGCTGCGGCCGATCGATGGAGGACTGGGAGTATTTGCTGTGCAAGACCTTTGCGAAGGTCAAAGATTGTGTGAGATACCCAAGACGGCCGTCTTGTCAGTCCAGAACACAGGCATAGCAGATATACTGGAGCAGCACAGGATAAGAGGCGGCTTGGGCCTCATCATAGCCATCATGTACGAGCTGAGCATTGGCAAGGAGTCTTTCTGGTGAGGAGCCTTCTGTGATCATCCCCTGCTGCCAATCAGGGAGAAAATGATGACTTGCAGCATACTGTGCATTGGTGGTTCTGTCAAAAGTGCCAGTGCACACGCAGGCATGGATATCTCGAAGAACTCCACAAGCGAGAGTACCTCCCACTGTTCTGGGCTGAGCAGGAGAGGTCGCTCTTGCAAGGGACAGAGGCGGAGCACAGGCCGCAAGAGGATGAAGAGCTTACGCAGGAGGATTTTGAGACGCATGTTCCTCCTCTGGTAGAGCAGCATGCGGATCGGCTGAGAGCAGATTCTTTCACGCTTGAGAGCTTCAGAGTGGCAGCCTCCTGGGTTGCATCCAGAGCCTTTGGAGTCGATTCCTTCCATGGTGTGGATCCACTGGAACACTCACTGTGTTTGTGCCTTGTTTTTCCACAAAATATGCTAATGTGCCTTTCTCCATCTCTGCTAAATGTTAGACAAGCTGCATTGTACATGTCCACAAACATGCCAATATGACTGGTGTCTGTGCAGGAATGTCCATGGTGCCATTGGCGGATATTTTCAATCACAAGGCGGCCATTGTACAGTTCTCTGATGACTACGTCGTAGAACCCAACTGCTACGAACAAGATAACTCCAGTGAGGACGGCAGTTCCCTTGCATCAGGTCAGCCCTCATTCATACAGGCTCAGTGCTTTTTGTGTTGTGACCGTTGCTGTCATAATACAAGTTAAACACTTGTTCTAGTGATCTTCTTGATCCTAAAGTTTTCCCCTCAGTTTTGTGCATGACTGCGGATGGAGAGGCTTCTGAAGAAGAAAAAGAAGAGGAGGAGCCTGATGTGGACATTAGTGAGCAGAATGGGCAAGGGGATGCAGAAGAAACACAAGGAGAGGTGAGAGCTCCTCGTGCTGTGACGAGGGGCAGCATGCTGAATCTGTCAGGAGGGAGCGGTGACCAGTACCGCCTTGAAATCGGGATCTGTGGAGCAACGAGAAGCGATGGTGAAGAGGTTCTTGAGGTGTGCCAAAAACATCCCTACCTGCCTGGCCTCGAGGCAAGATACAAGGCCCAGAGAGACTTCTGAGCTCATTTGGTAGAGCAGCTCGCTTACAAAGAGGAGGCTTGTGGATCGAGTCCACTGCCCATCTTACATCCGGTTGCACAATCAAACAACAATACCGGGCTTGGTGAAATGACGAGGTATAGCATGTGCGTGTGCAGATCATTGCGGCATCTCCTGTGCCCAAGGGGCAGCAGGTACACAACACCTATGGCGAGCTCGGCAACGCAGAGCTGGTGGTGAAGTACGGCTTTGCGCTGCGCCAGAATCCCTTTGAAGCCGTGCTCCTGGACAAAAGGGCCCTAACAGAGGAAGCCCGGCGCATTGTGGGCGACAGAGCCTGCCGACAGCGCTGCAGGTTCCTCTCCAGAGAGAGGTGGGCCGCTGGTCGATCCTTGTTCTCAGCTTCACTGTCCTGGCAGCAGCAGTGGAAGCTCTTGTACTTGATCACATACGGCTCACAACATGCCTGTTCTCTAATGACAGCGACCATTTGCACCATCTTTTTTACGCTGCCATGGCTCAGAATCAAGGATAGTGCCTGCTGTGGAGCCATCCTGATAAGTACAGCACTGACATGCAGTGAGTAATTATGGCATGCAGTGAGCTGTTGGATGAGGAGAGGGAGCCCTTTGAGGTGCTTCCAGGCGGCTGCATTGGCCCCTCCCTGCTGGTAGCCCTGCGTGTTTTGCTGGCGTCCGATGCAGAGTTCTGCAAGTGGCAAAGCCTGGACGATGCGCTGCAGCTCTGCACTGTACAGCAGCAGCCAGAGGGCTCCGCAGACAGGCAGCATGAGTCAAGCCCGGGATGCAGAACAGCAGAGCAGCCGGGCAAGGAGTGCCGGTCGGAGATTGGCCACCCTCCCAGGTCCTCTAGGAAAAGGGGCGCCAAGGAGGGCACCGCAGGGGTCAGCGAGCCAGTGTCTGAGCGGCCTGAGGCAAAAAAGCAGCGCAGTGAGGGTGCCAGGGATGCAGACACTGCTGGCAGGAATGGGACGGCGGCAGCAAAGGTAGATTGTGATCTGGATGACGGCGAACAGCACAACGGTGACTGCCACACAAAGAAGACTAGCACAGGCGCAGCACCAGAGCAGGGGGCCAGTGCAACAGGAGAGTTGCCAGCGCAGATCGGCAACACAGACATAAGAGTAGCTAGGCAGTGCGGAGTGCTGACAGGCGACATGTGCCTTGCTCTGGCACAGTGCATCCGGCAGAGGCTGCAGCGCTATAGGCATGCATCGCTGGCAGAGGATTTGAGAGAGCTGGAGAAAGAGGAGGGGTTGGGTCAACGTGGGAAAGGCCGCAATGAAAGCAGCAGAGCTAGGGTGGCTGCTCTGAGGCTTGTAGTGACAGAGAAGGAGCTGCTGCATGCAGCGCTAGAATTTCTTGAATAATATGTTTTGAACATGTGGATAAGATCTGAACAAGAGAGTTTGTTGGCACACTGTGGAACATTCACCTTGCCATCCGAGATGCATGCATGCACAATGTTGTGCAAGATTCTGTAAAATTTAAATACCCATTGGCTGATTAGTTTGCCTAGAAATGCGTGGAAGACGCTAACACTTATAACTGGTCATTCATAAGAAATTTATCAACATCCAACACATTTGCAAACTTGAGCAGACTCTGCCCCAGCAGGGGGCTACAACCAGCTTCCCATACTCCAGAAGCTGTGGGGTAATGAGAAACGTGCTGCGAATTTTGAAGGGCACAGCTGCAGATGTGGGGTACCAATAAACATGGAAAAGCCATGACTGATGTTCAGGAAATTTTGAATAGAATCATTATCGCTGCATCGTTTTTGGGCAGATGGTGCTTGGATCTGTTCCCAGGCGACGTTGAACCTGACTTCCATCAAGTGATTTCTTGATGGCTGTTGTGGGGCCCACGCGTTCCTATCTGTCCGGCGCAAGCTCGGGCTTAATTGCAGACGATGGACAAATCCAGCTCATTCTGGGTCCCATGTTTGCCGGTAAAACGTCAGAGCTGATACGACGGACCAGGAGATTTGGGCAATACAAAAAATGCCTCTTGGTTGCATACAAGGGCGACAATCGCTGCGGTTCTGACGCCAGTGTGGTCACGCATGATCAAACTGGAATGAAGGCAAAGTCTGTCGAAAAGTTGAGCCAGGTCGAGAATGCAGCACACTGTTACAACGTCATTGGCGTTGACGAAGGGCAATTCTTCCCAGGTACAACAGAGGGTTTATGCTGTTTATTATGTGTGCATGATATCCCATCTTTTCCTGAGCAGGCCATGATGAAAGCTGAATGTGCACCATGGGTGGTTCTGAATCATGGCTGGGGACATCAAACAGATGAGAAGGACTGTTTATCCATCTTTGCAGACGTTGTGGAGTATGCGGAACGGTGGGCCAATGAGGGAAAGATCGTCATCATCGCAGCCCTGGATGGCACGTTCCAAAGACAGCCCTTCAATAGCATACTCGAGCTAATTCCCCTGGCTGAAGAGGTTCTGCACCCTCTGTCCCCTGGTCCTACCTTCCAGCGCAGCATCATTACTATAACAAGCTGGCATTGTCCCAATAAATCACATGTGGATTTCATTAGGTGCTCAGAATCCTCATATGGCTTGGACAATTTCTCCACAGGCGGCTGACATGCGCGCAGGTGTTGAAGCTCCGAGCGGTGTGCAGCGGCTGCCATCGCGAGGCAGCCTTCACCCACAGGCTTGGCAATGAGCAGGAAGTTGAGGTGCGCTTGATCTATATTTTGCGGCCGGCATCTGCCCTTCGATGTATCTCTATATTCACATCTGCTGGAGCCTTTGCTGTTGGAAACGGGCTGTGAGAACCCTCAAGGCATAGTATTCCATGGCATGCACTGTGGCCTCTCAATCCAGTGTCATCAATGCAGATGGGAGTGTGACCAGGTTTAGGGATTTTGCAGGTTGTGGGCGGTGCTGAGAACTATGTGGCTTCGTGCCGCGCCTGCTACCACTCCTACAATGACTCGAGGAGTGGTGCACCGGCCGCTCCAGAGCCCAAGGGAACTCCCACTTCAGCTCAGAGGTTTCCCTCTGTCTTCCTTCTTCTGAATCATACGAGTCATTGGCTTCTAAGCATCCTGATCTTGCCAGGACCTGCATCCTAGGAGACTGCTCCATGCAGCCATGGCATAAAGTATCCTGCAGCACACAAAGCAATATGGAAAATCGTATGTTGTGACAGGCCGAAGAGGCGCAGCACGCGTTTTGCAGCGGGCAGCGCACAGCGCAAGGCGGAGTCGCCGGCGGCTGCTGAGAAAGTTGAGGAGCGGCGTCTGTCGCTGCAGGCCCTCACTCTCCGCTGAGTGGCCAGCTGCTTTGTCCCATTTTCCAGCAGGAAAAGCATGCTCAACTGACAATCTGACTTACGAGAATTTAGTACAAAGGCAGCCTACAGAAGCTCTCTGAGAACAGAGTACAGGTGGCGAAGTTGTCAGCGGTGCATGTGATAGGCTTCCAGCTGGCAGGACAGGTGTTGCCGGACAGTGTGGAGCTGATGGATCTGCAGATGCAAATGTATGAGGTGAATAATTTGTTGGAAGCTTCTGGCGGCAAAAAAGGTGTTGCGATTAGGTGTTGCAGCCCCCAGTGGAGCATGGGGAGGTCGGGAGAAAAATTTGTTGCTTGGGTGAGAATTTCCCAGTGGTAGTACCAGTGGATCTAAGTTCAGTGGCATGCAGCGTTGGCAATCATGTGCCAATGGCAGGGGCGTGCTAGATTGCAGCGCTGCAATCTAGCACGCTAGCTAGCATGCGATAGAGACAGTTAGTGTCTAAAATGATAAATTCAAGCAAGCGACTATTCAAATTCGGACAATAGAATACATGCAATAGCAAGCAACTCCTCTTGCACGCCTTAATGATAAAAGGACTCTATAATGTGTCCAATGCCTACTTACTCCCAAGTAGGAAATGGCAACTCGATCTGTCCCCGAGGACTGCCTGTTGATCATGGAAGCAGCAATGTTCATGTGTAAAAGCAGCATGCTGGATAAAGGCGTCCTGTTCATGCTGCACTCTGATGTCAACAGCACTCATAATTCCCAGCAGGAATTGCAAAGTCATCAACTGTCAACGCATGAAAAGCCTGCACTGCACCACTGGCTGTCTTGCAAGCCTGTATCCACAATAGCTCGCACAACAGGCTGTGATCATGCAAGCGCGCCATGCATTCCTGACTGAAGCATTACCGAATCCCAGTCTGTAAAATTTCCATGTAGAATCCAACTGCAGACCCTGCAGCCTCAGAAATGTTTACAGTCGCATAATGCCGCCTGGGTTGTACAAGAATTACGACGCTTCACATTATTGCCCTTGCCACCTCGTCACTCATGATTCTTCCGGTGAATTCGCAAATGCATTCCCAGTGCTGACACTCTCTAGCTGCGCAGCATGCAGCCTCTGACACGGTTGCATGCAGTTGTGACATCAGCATCGCCGATATAATTTTAAAATAAACTCCAGTGCGCATGAAAGGATGACAGCTGACGGCTTCTCACAGGTTCCCCTTGGTGACCTCATCATTCAGGCGCACGAGAGCTTCCGCGTAGCTGCGCACGAATTCGGTGGCGCATTCCCCCAGCTTCTCGGGGTGATACCCCGTGCACATCTGGCAGCCGGCAAAGTGCACCACGAATGGCGGGTGCTTGACCTGAGGCGAGTCCAGGTCCTTGTACCAGCAGTTGATGCAGAAGCCGTGCTCAAAGTGCATCTGCGCAGCACAACGTTGCTTCAATGACCCGTTTGATGCCCTTGAACATTAGGCTTTCGCTTCTGCACACTCCTCGAGGGAAAGCAGAACATTTTGCCAGGCATGGTAGCCATTTAAAACGACTTTTCCTTAAGGCCTGCGGTATGTGAACTTGCAACAGCAGACAGGCGCAAGATGCAGCCTTTCTGGCAGTGCTTTGTGCAATTACACACAGCAGCTAAGCATCACTCATGCGAGATCACTGAGTGTTCTGACCACTTAGACAGTAGACAGTCAGGGGTGCATCTTCATGGGCCCCCTGAAGATGAGTCACAAAGATGGGGTCACTAAGGATGACTCGCCTTGGCCATGATGTCGGGCTCATTCATGAGTCGCCAGACGAGCATGTTCTGCTCGTACATGCCGATGTCATAGGAGGGAACAGCGGCGCGCAGCATCTCCTCCTTGCTCCAGTCCACTGGGTATTTGCCGTAGGTCGCCATGTCAGCGATGAGCGTGCGCGACCACTCCGTGTTACGGATCAGCACCGACCCCGTGTTCAGGCCTGCGCCAGATGGCAGCCACGCACGCCTTCAGGATTTGCAGGGACTTTGAGGTGTGTGCATGTTCTGTGAAGTAGGGGTGAGAGGCGCAGACATAATGTTTACCCATACGCCACACCAGAGCCAATCTTTTAAGCCAATTCCTGCCAGTGTCACCAGCAATATGTTGCGCTCAAAATGTATTCAGACCAGACTGCAAGGTGAGGAAAATGAGCCCCATTATGCACAGCGCTCACACAAGCAAATTCCTTGCAAAATATCCGATTTCAATTGACACACCGGCAGCACATGCCACTCAATCCTTTCAAGCCGCAGCACAGTGCTCGTCCATGTCTGGATCTGCACCAAGCCCCACGCTTGAATGCAGAAGTGACACTCGCGGGCGCACCCTTGGCATTGTGGCCCTTCATGATCCATTCGGGCTGCCCCCAGAGGATGAAGTCCTTGCCGGCGTAGGAGTCGAGGGGGAGGCTGAAGGTGATGTTCTCCAGCACCATGTCCATGTCCAGCCACAAGAGCCACTCCGCACGCTCGCGCGTTATCGTGTTCAGCGCCTGTTCAAACACACAAGTTTAAACACAAATTGTCACATTGTAACTCAGACATCCACCAGACACGCCTCAAGCTGAGCACAGCCCCATGGCCGAGTTTGCAGCTGCCGTTCTCACTCTTCTGCGTTGATCAAACAATGAAAGCTTTGATCAGGCTGATCCTTTTGAGGCCATACTTCCATGATCTCTCATCTGCAGCAAGGGGCTGCAGTAACAAGTAAATCACAGCAGAACCAAATCAAATTTGCCAGCTTCGGCAGCTCTGAGCCCCTTGTTGATTGTCAAGGCCACCTCTGATCAGGACAGCTAAATCGGGGGGTACCGAGGAGTACTAGTAGTCTTTGGTAATCCCTGGAAACGTGGGTGGAAAACAGGTCGTACCTAATATGGCGCAGTTGTTCAAGAGGATTACGGGGGAGATGGCGCACTGGAAGGGAGTCTGGTGACAAGGTATAGATGGTCAATGTTGGGTATTAAAGAGATGAAACGGCGCACCTTGCGTATCATGCCGACCTTCTGCCAGGGCCCTGGGCGCATGTGGGAGTCGACCAGCTCCGCCATCTGGTGCACCTCGTACGAACGCAGACGCGCCCAATCCTGCTTGTTCTGCAGCTGCGCACACCAACAAAGCAGCTTCCGTGGTCAGACAAACGAGCAATGAATATGGTGCGTTTGGCATGCCTACTAGACATTGCCTAGACACAATACAGCTCCTTTCAGCCAACCTGAGCCATCCAAAATATTCGTAGATGTGACACCAGCGCAGCCCTTTGTTCAGGCAATGTGAGGTATCCAGAATATATGCCGTGAATGCCGGATTGCCGATCCTTGTATATGGGCTGGAGCATGCCAATAGAGGTACATGCTCATGCATGATACACATGCCATTCTTTTGGACACCAGAGCTTGCTGCGCAGAAGCCAGAGCCATTTAGTGATCAGCACACTCGCTCAGTGTACCTAAAGTTTGGATTTTATAAAAGGTCAACCTTTATAGGCAGCTAACTTCCTGGAGGAAGATGGTGTTTGCGGCATCTTCATAGTGCTGACATGGATGAGTCTGGTATTCAGAGTCATCTACATTTCATGCCTAAGCTCACAGGCTGGTGGCAGACCTGGACGCTCATGTGTGGTGCCCAAAATGGTCTACCCTTGTGTCAAAGCTCACAGGGGCCACAAGGCAGGTGGCAGACCTGGAGGCTCATGAAGTAGTCGCCAAAGGGGGTGGTGCATGGGATGGGGTGGATCCCAGTCAGCACAATGATGCGCTCCTTGCTGCTGCCGGGTAGCCCCAGCCGCTTGTTCATCCAGTTCCGCGCCGGGTGCTTGTCTGCACATTCAGATTCAAACTTATAGTAAGACCGTGCCAGGCACATTCATCCATCTGCCATCTCAGTGGGTTTTGCTATGTGCTGCTTGCTGTTGTGTTATGTATTGCGTGCTTTGCAGCTGCACTGATACATAGCAGGATTGCATAACTGTGACTGTCCCGTTACTGGTTACCCGCTACTTTCAGGGTATCTAGTTCTTGGTTCTTGACCCTCCTGCTAGGCTATTCTCCACAGGTCACATGGAAAGAACAATTCAAACAACAAGATCTATGCTCTGAGCACACAAATGAAGTGGATGTAGGGAGTGACCCTGCCTGTGATGAAGCCGGACATGACTGAGGAGAACTGGGGCCCCCGGTACCATTGCTGCACCGGAATTCCCTTTTCCAGGGACATCAGCTGGCAGCCCCTGTATGCAGCCACCTCTTGTCACCAAAAACTACCAGCTTCCCAGGAGAGATGCACCATTGAGTGCAAATCCAACACAATCAAAAGGCAGCCGAGCAACCGATGCCGCGCTGGAGTGAGGGTGGAGAGTGAGTCTAGATCAGGCACTGAAGGGCTTGATGGCGGGTGCGCAGACGGGCGCACTTGTACGGAAAGGTGCCGTCAAAGTTGCCGTTGTCATCGCAGCCGTTTCGGTAGTTGCACCAGACCCACATTGAGCACTTGTCGTCCTTGACGCAGGCCTCCCAGCACTGCACAGGGCACACAGGCTCCCACTAATCCACACTTTTCCATACTCTCCAATGGGCACTTCAGTGGGCTCTTTGGCTCGTGAAGCATACGCCAGCAGACGTGGAGCACAACACACGGCAGGCAGCATGCACAGGAGCAGGCATGCTTCAGGTGAGCGTCCAAGCAGCATACAAATAGCAGCAGTAGCAGCATATTGAACTCGGTAGTGGAGAAGGGGCGATTGCCTACAGAAAGATTGTCTTTAAGATGATCACTCCTCAGGACTCGAACGTGTGTAACAATCAAAATTGTAAAGGGAGACGCTTGCCTCGTGGTCAGAGGGGGTGTGAAAGTGGGTGGCGTGCTTGAGGACGGTGTTGTGGCGGACGGGCCAGTCAAAGGAGGACTCGTTGAGGCTGGCCTTGGGGATGCCCAGGTCCCTGATCATCATCTTCAGCGGGTGCCCTGTCTCCTCCTCCCGATGAATCGCCTTTATCAGCCTGGCCAGCACATCAACGCGGCTCTTCTGTCCACATTGTACCGCATGTGCGCAAAGCAGATTGCTCAGAAAAGAAAATCTGTTCCTCCTGGTTCTTGGCTGGCAAGATGAGAGGTCTGGTGCAAAATTCTGCATGCATGGGAATGCAGAGCAGCCAAGACAATGCACAGCGACCACAGGAACCTGCGCAACAAAGTTAAAGATGCTGCAGACTGCAGTGCATAAATGACGAAATCAAATTTTGGGAAAATTGCCTAGACAGGGAATGCTACAAGGGAAATTCCTGAGAAGTTGCTACAACGGAGCTAGCCCTGTGGGCTGGAACGAGTGTCCAATGTTCTCATTTCTTCTCCCCTGGGAAAGGGATATAGGCAGACACTGAGGTGCAATGAATCTAGCAGGAGAAGTGACTTAGAAATAGCACTGCAGGCTCGCCTGTGGAATCGGCAGTAGGCAAAATCGTAGTGTTCGAGGTAGCTCTTGTGGCATTTTGCCAAGGGCTCCTTGCCGCGGCCCGCGTCGCAGAATTCACAGTCGTAGAAACGCGTTATGAACAGGTTCCACCGCTTGTTCTCCTCTCCCCACTCCTTCGTCGTCTCCACCTGTGCACACATTGTGGCATTTGGCGTTTGGCATTTGGTCTGGAGCCAACCGCAATTCATGTGCTTGTTCACAGGTTGGACTTTCTCTCCCAAACTTGTTCCTTGCCGACTTTACTCCGATTTGGGTGTGCACTCTCAGACTGAGCCAGGTTATTTGTATATCATTCTTCTTGCATGTGTGTGTAATCAGATTTCTCTACAGCTCCACCAGCGACCAGATGCCTAGCTGTGATGGCGAGGCGAGGTCAGGCTACTCATCACTCTCCAACGCTGCTCTTCCAGGTCACGTGTTTACTCTTTTGTACACATGCTTTTATTTAGTCCTCAAAAATATGAACCTAAACGCTAAGATATACTGCTTACCCACCAGTCCATGATGGGCAGTGCTCTCTGAAATGGCTGACGTACTAGTGGAAGAAGCAGAGCTTCGAGATAGCAAAGGCTTCTAAGCCAATCAGAGCTTACTGAAAAGACCTGCCATGCACTTTAAGCGTCAGCTGAGCTGACCTGAGGGTCCTCAAGAGGGGCATGCCCCGTTTGGTGACTTGACTGACACCTTTAACAGCAGCATCCCATGGTCTGCATTCTTGGAAGGCAGCATGTAAAAGCATGAAAAGAGGTCAGGGCACCCAGACAGGAGGCACAGCACCTTGGAGGATTCGGTGAGGTTGATGCGGCGCCAGTCGCAGCCGATGCAGAAGTCGCCCTCGAAGTGCATCTTGGGCAGCAGTCGCTCCGGCATGCGCACTATGAGCCGAGCCAACGCAGCCGCTACCGGGTCAAGCTTCACGTCCTCGCGCAGCGACTGCAGTGCGGCAACATTCACATGTTCTCAATGATTGTCAATGGAACCAAGGGTTTGCGGTCTCACTCCAGCGGCACGCTGCATGTAGCAGTGCTTCTCCCATTCATGTGACAGATGTGCCTAACCTTCGGCATGTCCTTTCACGGCCATGCACAGAAGAGCTGTAGCTTTCAAGAGAGGAAAGCATCTCTTGAGCAACTTTGAGAGAAGACGGCCTTGTCACCAGGCGCATGCATATGCAATCTTGCCAGAACGCCACGGTGGAAAATCGGAGGCGTGTCTGACCACGCATGCAGAAATACATATCCATGTTGTTGGTGATTCGTGTTCAAAGGAGGAGAGTGCGCAAAAGTACGCACCCGGCTGGTGGGGGTGTAGGTCTTGGCTTCGTTGGCAAGTAGGTCGAGCAGCCGGCGGCTCCAGCGGCTGTTGCGCAGCACAAATACTCCCAGGTCGGCCGCTGCCGGGCCACCGCGTTCCACAGAAGCTACTCAAGCCATACGCCCAAGCACAGACACCATGCTCGGCCTCAGGGAGGTGCATCCAACAATGTTGATTGTCAGATGCAAGATGCTTGCGCACCCGCCCCAAGGCTGCTCCCTTCCTCGGCCCCAAAACTCGCCCTTTTGGGTTGGCCTCTTGTGGCCGCCCTTTGGCGCCCCCGGCGCCCGCCAACACACTCACAGCGGACATGCATTGCTCACTCTATGATGCTTGCAACCACGTTTGGCTGTCAGCAGACATGCAAATGCCCATTCTCTGATGCTTCCAACCAGGTTTGGCTGTCAGCAGACATGTAGCAAGGCAGGCAGGCATCTATGCGGAACCCGCCTCGTAATTTACCATCAGCAACATATCAGCGGGGTACGCTTCATAGCATGTCATATGCCGGTAGCGACACTGCTGCTTAATACATGAGATATAAATAATAATGCAAGAGGGCAGCACACACCGCGGAACTCTCCGTTGCGCAGCTGTGTGGCGTTGCCCAGAAGGATGAAGTCCTTGTCCCGGTACGACTCAAATGGGAACGTGAAGGAGGTGTCATCGATGATGGCATCCGGCTGCAAGCACAGTGTGACAAAAATTTAGGAGCGTAAGTAACAAAAGGCGGATGGATTCTCACAAAACCAAGCAGCACGGCTCAGGTGCCCAGACAATTCTTCCAGGGATGCTGCCCAAAGATAAAATGTCCTCACAGGTGGTCAAAAGTCAACACGCAGTGATGGGGGACAGGAGCTTTTGAAAAGGGAACTCGTGCTGTGTATGCTCCCCTGTCAAAGTCCAACCACTCCCAAATACATCCCCTGAATGGGTCATAAGGCTTTCAAACCAGTCACCATACCGTGAGATCCCCATAATATTTTTGCATTATGAAAGTATCACTGTAATGGCCCCTTCCCTAAACCCAACCCCTAAATCCATGTTCCCTCAACATTAAGCTACAAACGATGTCACAAACCGACTAGACTTTTAACGTGAGGGGTGAGTTTGGATGATGTGAGTTTGGATGATGTGGCACCTGCATGAAGAGGATCCACTCTGCGCGGTGCGGAGGGGTATCCTCCAGCAGCTTGCGCAGCATACCCACCTTGTTCCACGTCCCCTCCTGTTGCAGAATGTCATAGATATCTTGAAGCCAGATCAACAGACAGAAACGCCGAGGTTGTGGTCAGGGGCAGTTGGTCAAGCTTGCTGATTGCCAAAGATGTGGCTCGCTACTGTGTATCACGGCCCCGGCTGGCGGGGGGCGGTATAAATACTGAGCACCGTGCCCACGGTTGATTGGGTCTTGCTTGGATCTGGCGAGTCCATCGAGGGGTAGGATTTTGGCAGCCTTTACTGCAGCTCGTCTGCAGACGCACCTTGCTTTTGGTAGGAAAAGCGTGTAATAATATTAACAATGTGTATCACTGAAAACAGGCTGCTGTGTATCTGACCAACTGCAAACAGGGGGCCCTCTGAGCATGACACTGTACTGGGAATGATACAATGCCAATGACGCAGAGTAAGCAGTCTAAAGCCCCTGGGTGGCCAGGTGGTGTTAAAGTATATACCACAAACATTGATACCCCTTGAGTGGTAGGGAACAGGGGTTGTTGGCAGGGTTTGAAGCATGCCTGGGGGTCGCCGGGGGGACGAAGGGAGGGGTCGAACGTTTTGGCGCCCAGCACAAACTCGCAGGAATGCCAGCGCGCATAGTCCTGCATGGAAAATTGACAACTTGCATTCTTTCCGATCAGTCCCGTGACAAATGAGCGATTCAGGAAGTTTCCGGAAGGGGTTCAATTGCTCGGAAAGACTTAGGGGCAGGTCAAAGTGCTGCTGTCTCTGCCGTGTTGCAGCAACACAGCCAATAGCATGCTAATCAAGATCACAGGTGCCACGTAAGGACGACTCTTTTGAGGTTCCATCAGCCTGGGTGCTTCCATGGAAAAGATTGAGCTGCAAATGTGTGCATACCTGCTTGTTCATGATTCCCAGCAGCGTGAAGAAGTCCCCCTTGTCAGCCGTGCACGAGCTGGGCGGCACGTAGGTGGCCACCATGAGTGTTGTCAGCGGCGCAGAGTGCAGACGGATGAAGGTGCGCTGGTCCGGCTTGCGATCTGCACAGACAACACGTATGAGTCTATCACTGCCTCAGGTTAGTCTCTGATTCAAGCAGGGAGGATGCAAGACTTTCAAGGCAGCAAACACACTTCCTGAAGGCGAATTCCTGATTGGATCCGGGATGGGTGCAAGGCTGTCAAAGCTGTGCGTGCGCCAAGCGAGGTATAAGGGCTGCTCTGCTGTGACAACAGGCATGCATCACCAACATGTAAAACCCCTCGTCCAGGGGTCAGTATCAGTGAGACAATTCAATGGCTGGCAGTGTCTGTCCCTGCGACCACAAATTACTTGAGCTCCTGCATCAACATCCCTACAGGTCCTGCTGACTTTAGCATGATACTTCATCAGATCCACTCCCGCGACAAAAGCCGAGTTGGGCACAGCATTGGTGCGTCATGCATGCTTCCAGATGACAGCTCAGGTGGAACTCTGATTGGTTTGATGGAGGCACGCACGCCGCATGTAGCCGGAGAAGTAGTTGGCAATTTTGTGGGAGGCCACTTGTCGCTGACTGGGCAGGCCCCAAGCTTGCATGGGCTCGTCCTTGAGTTGACACCCCTTGAAGGGGATCAGGCGCCCATTTTCATCCATGCAGCCTGACTCGTCCGCACACCACGTCCACGCATTGCACCTCTCCGTGTGCCTGACAACACAGGCACACACTTGCAAGCTCAGACTGCAGTAATCTATCGCACCCCTGTGTGCATGTCAATCCAAACACACTCATAACTTAGGCTCACATGTATTATTGCTGAAGGAAGGCATACCATCATCTTTGAAAGATAACAGTCAATAAATCAGCCAGGCCGGGACTGATACGATTGCTGCCTCTAACTCTCAGTGGCAGCGCCCAGCATGACATGGAAGTAGACATATATTGCATCACCAACAAGATGATCGTGCTGGAAACACCGCAGCACAGTGGGACAATGATGAAGGGAACATATCAAGGGCCGAGGATGTCAGGCAAGATGAAGGATTGGGCGCACTTGCAAGCTTTCCAGCAGGCTTCCGAGGACGGCTTGATGTTGGCACCGCCAACTTTCAGCACGCGGCCTGCGTAGGTGGCATTCTGCAGCGAGCAGCTTGCATTGGCCACGGCTGCCTGTGCAATGGCTGCCCTTGGGGACCTGCAAATACCCCATCAAGGATCACAGCCGCTTTACTAGTATTACACGCTTGTTCCAGCCTTCAGGGCTAGGTGCGTTGCAGCAACCTCTCAACAACTCCTCTCCAGCCTTCTCTGGTTCGGCACTTTCTCCACCAATGGTATGTGGATCCAATGGAACCCAGGACACCCCTACCACAATCATTCCAGGATTTTACAGGCCTGCCCCTTCTCCCTGACCCTTCTGTCGCCGGCACCCACAGCGAGTAGCTAGGAATTTCCCAGTGTTGATTCCCGTACTGAGACAAGGTGGGTCTGTAAGCCAACCCCTGATGCTGTTGACAAGCAGTCGGACAACCCCTTCAGCTTCTCGCCTACATCATTGCTGATCACCTCCTTCCCAGCAATGCTTGAGTGGATGTCGGGACTAAAGGAACACCAGTAGTGTACCCACAACAGGTCCATTGTTCCACCGCACTAACTAGTTTCTCTATGATGCGAGATACTCTCAGCTTCTCTTTGAGGGCAACCATGGCAGGTATCACCAAGTCGAATTCCTGTGTGATATTCATTGAGCTGCTGCGGAAAGATGCACAGCGTAGAAGACATCAAATGAGGATTCTGAGAGGCGCGGGGTTCACCTGGCTTGCCCGTTGGCACTGGTGTGTGAGCGGGCGATTTCAGGTGCAGCATATTCAGTGGAAGTGCCGCTGCTGGCTCCCTGCAGGCTTGCATAGATCGAGAAGCCTAGCAGCAGACCCAACGCTGTCCTGCACAGATAGTATATGGCATGATCTCAGAAAACAAGTCTTTGAGAAGACTCCAGACTTGCTTGGCAAGGTTCGCTGCAGATGGGATGTGAACGTCTAAAAAGCGACTTACAGTGGCAACAGTGGCAGATTTCTCCAAAGTCGATATGCCTTGGCTTTGAAGGTTGTGAAGAGTGCCATGATCTGCTGCCTTGTCGGAGCGCAAGCTTGTGTTTGGCCGCATATGCACGTCACGCAGTGATTTTCGGACTCAGAGTGGACCCTTGCTCGATCTTGACTGCATCATTTTCTCGCCACTACTCTAATCACTATTGTTCAACTAATCACAATGAAGCTAGCTCTTCTTTGCTCTGGAATGCGTAAGTGTGGCGCAGACGACTCGTCGTACACAATTGCTCTGACAAATACCCAACAATTTTACGATGTACAAAGCAAATCAAGCTATGCGGATATCCTTCTCGCAGGGAGTCTGTCTGGAGCAGGGCGGATGTGTTGTCGATGTGGATCTGTCCAAGGTTGAGTCCAAGGGTACATCCAACGACGCTGACCCAGGACACGTGAGGAGCATGCCAACCAGGAACCATCAATGCATATTATGAAAGTCTCCAAAGGTCTCTTGTTGACCTGAAAGTTTGATCTTTACAGTCGATTCCAGCCATTGGCAATCAACAAAAAATCATGATTCTGGCGTTCCTTCCCAACTTGAACTATTGAACACAGGAACTGATTCCAGATACTGAAGCGCCCATAAATACAATGTCCCACATGCCATCTGTGTAACAGCATCATGAGGCAGCCTGCAGACCCCACTCAATCCGGTAAACGGCCTCCATCTTCCGATACTCCAGCTCCTGGATCCGCTCATCCTCCTGTGCAGACGTCTCGTGTCTTTGATTTTGCTTCTGCGGTGGCTTTCTGTAACCTCATTGCCTGCCACTCTTGGAGTAAAAGAGGGCATGGCCGCAAAGAATTGTGCAACACCCCGGAGACACACCTCTGCAAGTGTCGGCGTTGCTGTTGCTCCCTGCTGTCCATGGCTGTCTGATTCCACCTGCGATGGTCCCTGCACAAGCAGCACCCCCCATAGATCCCCTGCCCATCTCATTAATAATAATATCATTATTACACGCTTTTACTGCCAAGAGGCAAGGTGCGTCCTGCAGACAAGTTGCAGTTAAAGGCTACCCCTTGATGGACTCGCCAGATCCAAGCAAGACCCAATCAGCCATGGGCACGGTGCTCAGAACCATCTCATTGGTCTATTGGTAACAGAGCACACGACACATGCGGATGCTGCAACAAGTAAAACAACAGTAAAGAAAAGCACCAGAAAATGTGCGGAGAAAGAGCGGACCTTC
This sequence comes from Coccomyxa subellipsoidea C-169, assembly GCF_000258705.1. Taxonomy (NCBI): domain Eukaryota; kingdom Viridiplantae; phylum Chlorophyta; class Trebouxiophyceae; family Coccomyxaceae; genus Coccomyxa; species Coccomyxa subellipsoidea. Next base: position 769,564 of record NW_005178035.1, read on the forward strand.
ATGGGAGCGCCGGGGGCGGCTGAGGCAGCCAGCCAGATCAGGCGCTGCAGTTCGCGCTGCAGGAGTCCAGTCAGCGCCTTGGCCTCGCTGTGCATGCGCCTGCGGAGGCTGCGCGGTACCTCCATCACATGCAGCAGGCCCGCTGCATCGCCTGCGCATGGTGACTTGGAATGGACTGTCCGAAAATCATTTTTTAGGCAATTCCTTTCACAGGTGGTAGTAAAGTTGCAGCGCGTTGGATGTGGCCCACCACCCCGAGAGCCGGTGATGCCAGACTCGTTGCAGTGGCAAGCCATGCACAGTCAGGCTGTACAATGCCACATGTCAGCAGTTGCCACTTTCAGACACTCTGTCAGAGGGCGGTAAATTAGAACGGACACAGTCTGAGAGCTATGGCCCCGTATGCGCCGTCGATTAGATACAGATCTGTACTTATGAAAGTCTGCCTGAAAATATGTCCTTTATCACCGGGGAGGGAACCCCGGTGGACTGGTGGAATGCCAGCAAGCTTCCAGGTGGCGATGACCTGTTATAATGGGCATGCCATCATGGTCATGGCCAGCATGATGTAGCATGATGCTACATCAAGCTTTGGACAGAATAACACTTCAAGCGAAGAAATAATGCAGCATGATGCTCTGTTTGCACTCATTTCTTACGCCGCCAAGCTTCATCCCGGGAGGAACTGGCAATTAAGTGGCACATGCTGGCTACTAGAAACTGCAGCAAGCAGCTGTCAGGTTCCAATGCAGCAGAAGTGAGTCATTCACGAGTAAGTAAGTCAGGCCGCTGACCGATAGCCAGCAACTGTTGGGTGGAGGTCCGCTTGGCGGTGGCAGCGACGGGGGCATCTGGGCTGAAGCAGAGGCTGGTGACGGCTGCGGTGGACGCCGCGGAAACCAGCACCGGCTTGTGGCTGCATTCCAGCAGATCCCACGCCTCCACTAGACCATCCGCGCGGCCGGCAAACAGCACACCTGCAGCACATCATGTATGATACCAAATCATATCGACAAGCTCTGACTTGACACCAGACTCCCTTAAAGTGCACCATCTCCCCGTAATCCCCTCAAACTACTGCTCCGTACTAAGTATGGCCCATTATCTACCCACGAGTAGTTCGCTTGAGGAGTCTACTAGTGCCCATTCAGGTGATGTCCATCCTCAGGGCTTTCTGCACAACTTAGCAAAACTTTACAGCGGGCAAACTGACAGCATGCACGTGCTTTTTCGTTCTTGTCAGGGCAGAAAGCACCAGCACCAGTCTGCAAGGCAAGTCAAGGTGAAGGACCTTTTGAAGTTTAAAGTCTTGAAATGTTGAATAAATATTTTACAATAAAAAGAAAGATTTGATTGTGAATAAATACGAAAAGTCACACCTGGCCGGGTGGGGCTCCAGGCAATGCAGGTGTAGGCACAGGGCGCGCTTGCGCAGCGCATGAGCGGCGCCTCCAGCCTGTCAGCCTGCCACAAGGCCCAATCCCAGCCGCCCACGCTCAGGATCAGGTTGTCGATGAACGGCGACACCGCCAGTGCCGTCACTCCGCTGCTGTGCGCTGGATTTCTTCCAGCCGCCGCCTTTTCTGCCTCACCCCCATCTGCTGCCTGCAAGGAGATGCATCTGGTTTGTTATTGTTATTCTTACCAATCCACGAGGATCAACTGAGTGGCAGCAGCGTTTAAAATGACAGCCTTCCATCCTTCTCTATCCTGGGCTTTCCACCAAGGCAGAGAGAAACCAAGAGACTCCAAGTCTTGTCTGACATCATCATCCAGGACCTAACAAGGCTGCCACTTTTGCCGACACCTCTTGAAGTGCTAGACAGGACTCTGCATCAAGCTAATTGTGAACCGAATTCTCTTGCCAAGGCATGACCCCACTCCCATGCTCTTGTGGGGAAAAATCCACAGCCTGGTGAATAAGACAGGCAGAGTTGGGCTTGAGGAATTACCTGGGAAGTATCGTTGCGGGAGAAGCTCTCGGATACAATGTCTCCATCCTGCAAGCCTATGAGCATGGGCCGGCCGCTGTGGGGTGTACCAGCAAAGCTGAGGCAGCAGCAGGGCACATCGTTGCCGCCGAAAGCCTTCAGTGGAACCGCATAAACTGGCTTCCACACCACCTCTGATGCATCCTGCTCCCTGAAAACATCATGCCCGCAGAATGAGAACTTTGCGCAAGCCTCGTTTCCTACAGTGCTGACAGTTAAACAGGTGGATTGAGTCATGTTGATAGTGTTCATGCTTGCGGGTGCCGGCGCGCACTTCTTGGCCTTTCTGAATCGCCACACGCGCATATCCCAGAACAGCACCCGGCCGTCAGCGGCTGTGGATGCAAAGAAGGCAGAGTCATTCCCAGGCCGGCTCCTTTCCTCCCCCTGTCACCAACACACCTAAATACGTTAGCAGCCTGCTTTACCGTTACATGAAGTGGTGATGCACTGCTCTGCACAGAATGTATGTTTCATAACTGAGTGCCCCTGAACGAATGAAACACAGGGGGGTTAAGGGTGCGATCATCTCTTACTGTTGGTAGGCATGCCCCGTCCTTTGTGATGTTGGTCCCCGGAAGCCATTGCAGCGCCTGTACCGGGCCCCTGTGAGAGTGGTCCACGCAGGACAGGTGCTGATGAGCAATTTGAGGTGGAGATTTCTTGCCCTCTGTCGCCGAAGGCTTCTCTCCCCGTGTCGCTGCTATGTGCTCCTGCCATGCAACACAGTCTCACATTGTCAGACATGCATGATCGTGACCTTCGCTCCCCAAATCTGATGCACATGATGCAATCTCTGTGGGTTAAGTGTCTAATATCAGTGAAGAGCCATACATCGTGGGCTGAGGTGTCCCAAAGGATGATCTGCCCAGTGGAGCAGCCGCCAGCCACAATGTGGGGCATGCCCGGGTTGATTTCAAAGGTGCCCACTTCAACAGGAGCATCCAGGATGCACTCCGGCTGTATTAAATCAGCAAATGTCCAGATCAGAACTCCGTGATGGGCTCCCATGCCCTCCCCTTGGGGGTCAGTGCATGCCATTGCTATGGCTCCCTGCAGGCCCACATTCCTTCTCAGAAGATCTTGTCAGAAATGTAAATAGGATACGAAGACCTACAAATGTAATGCCTGACATGTGAGCATATGAAGTGGATCTAGGCCAGCATAGGGAGAAGCAAATGTGGGCACCTTGCGGTGCGGCAGCCACTGCAGGCTTGTCACAGAGCGGCCATGGGTGTACACCAGATCCACAAACGACTGCAGCTCAGTCAGTGATGTGTCTTTCCTGGTGCCTGGCGCTGTGGGAGCACTGTCCTCATCGCCCAGGGCTGCCAGCTCATCCTCGCTGATGTCTATCAAGGTATTTTGGAGCAGCACCAGCTCTGCCCTGCACAGGTGCAGGCTGTCCATCAGACCATGGCAATAGGCATAGCCTCGGCTGGCGGAGGGCGGATAAATACCGAGGGGTGCCCACGGTTGATTGGGTCTTGCTTGGATCTGGCGAGCCCAACAAGGGGTAGGATTGTGCAGCCTTCAAAGTGCAGCTTGTCTGCAGGATGTACCTTGCCTTTTGGCAGGAAAAGCGTGCAACAACAGCAACAACAACAACAACAACAACAACAACAACAACAACAACAACAACAACAACAACAACAACAACAACAACAACAACAACAACAACAACAACAACAACAACAACAACAACAACAACAACAACAACAGGCATATCTAGGTGGATTACCTTAAGCCATGTCATGCTAGCTACCAGACACATGCATTCATTAAAGGAGATATTGAGCTGCTGAAATGTTGTGGATGAGGGCAGGCTGGCAGAAGAGGCTGACCTGGGCACCGCCCTTAATAAAAAGGAGGTCATGTCAACCGAGCTGAACATTCTTGCCTTCTCCTCCTTGCTGAGACTGTTTGGCAGTGTATACTGGGTACTGCTTTCAATCGGGGGCCCACCCCCGCTCTGCACAGCTGCATTGCGCATATACGCACCAACCTGCTGGGCAGATCGGTCCAATGAAACTATGCAATAGATTGAATCTGCCCACTTAAAGGGTGGTGGGCCAGTTATCTCACCTGGCAGCTCCTGCCTCGTCGTTCTAGATTTACAAACTTCTGCTCAACCTCTGCAGGCAAAGCTTCCATAGTAGCTGACCAGAGATCATCCGCACCCTTGTCAGCAAGGGCCGATGCGGCATTCCTGTGGGACACAATGTTTGAGGAGGGCTCTGTTATAGCCCACATCCTCAAGATTCTGATGCATTACAAAATCACCTCCCAGCAGACCTATTTTTGCGGTGGACTTGTACTGTCATCAAATCTCGTCCCTGCCTTGCATCAGCAGTGACCTCCTGCAGGATGGGCGATCAGTCTCCTCTATGTAAATTTGAGTAGTCCTTGAGTTGATTTGCAAGGATATAGGAACAGGACCAGATTGTAGGGTAAATATAGCTGCATACAGTGAGATCTGAGTCACCTGATCTCGCCAAGAAACGTGAACAAGCATTTCACTCATCCTCTCGATATGTCCGTTTTGGGAGCCCTCTTCGATCCGATCTTCCGTTCAAGAAGAGCGAATTTAGTTTTAATGTCTAAAAATAAAATTATTTGGTGTCATGCTGATTTTTAGTTTGTTGATCTTCTGCACTCGACCTGCCTAGTAAGTCCAATGTGACGCAACCCTGCCGTGGTGCCAATTTACGTTTTCACCGGCCCGTGTCATATCGTCACTGTCAGCACAGCACAAAATATAACACTGAAGGTATTGTTCGTAGCACATGGAGTGACACACTTTCGAAATTGATCCAGCTTTCGTGAAACGGTCGTGCATGTTGAGCGTAGCTTTCTGCACTTTCTAGACGAGGGGAACTGCTGTCCCAAGCCAACTTTGAGAAAATAGTCTGAACAAATTGTTTTGGCAGTCGTAAACACCATATACTGATATATTGAGCATGCAAAAGCAGATAAAGCGCCAGAAGTGTCCTTGATTGGTGCCAGGATCGAAAGTGGGTTTTCTCAATGGCCGGCAGGACTGCGTTGCAAAGAACTGTCCTTTCCAGGCACGAAACTTATCAATTCTATACATATTACAATATTTTTTTGTGCATCTGCTTCACGATGAACGTATTGTGATGGATTCGTATTGTACTGGCTGCTACTGAACGATCTGGAGACAATAAAATGCAAGTCTCCCGTCCAATAGAGATACATTTCCCTCTCGATGACATAAATATGTGGATTTGTTCAGGATTCGTTGGTTTGCTCTTGAGTGCCCATCATTGTCACAGAGCAGCAGGGCAAGCACAAGGACATCTGGTGAGCCCTCAACATCAGGAGCTTGCACTCTTGGCGACACAGTCCGTGATCTCCACACACCCAGCGCAATCCATGCCGGGCACCGCTCCTTTACATCTTCTTCCATTATCAGTTCTCCCGAGGGGGGGCAGAAGACAGACGGGCAGTCCAATTCAGGCCCTGAGCCCAGGTGAGGATGCACTTATGTCAATGTCCATAGAGCACGAAGTGACACTGCGATTTCGTCCTTTCGTGATGCACGTCATCTTCACGGAGGCCAGGTTGTCTGAGCTTGGCTGCTGCAGTGCTGCTGAGAAGAGCGCTACGCTCTTGGCCAAGAAGCGGCACCGAGACGAAAATAGATCTAAGAATAGAGAGAGGCGGGAGAGATGGTCAGAGAAGATGGCATCGCAGCCGTCTACAGATGGAAGTGAGTCTCTGCTTGGAGCAGAGGCCGGGTATGCATCGAGTGAAGAGAAAGAAACTGAATTGGACGTGCTAGCTGAAGAGCTCGCAGAGGCGGAAAGGTAATGGTTTCTGTAAGCTTCATCCACCATGTGGCAATCCAAGCTTTGAATGCCATAGATTCGCAAGGGGAAGTGTATGCTATGTCAAGCACATGCATGCAGCATGAAAAGGCGCTGTTTGGCTTGGCTGAAGAAGTGCATGTGTTGTGCACCGCAGGGGACCATTGATACAGGCTGAAAAAGATATTGCGAGCATGAGCGTGGAAGATCTATTCACCTACTTTCCACTCCCACCAGAGAGCCTCCCAGAAGCATTCCCTGAGCACAGCAAAGCGCCCAACTTGAGCATGCTGCCCAAGAGCGGCTGCAGCGGGCTCATAGTAAGGATTAGCCTCTTCTTTATGATCATAATAAGAATCAAAACATTTGCCCACAATAATACTTATGCTCATTTGCTCGTCTCATGTGGCATCCTAATGAGATGGAATGGCCACAGATGCTAAGAGCGGTTTTCTTCCATCTTGGCAGGATGAGTATGCAGCAAGCGGGCAGCAGTTCATCATGTACCGCCCCATTATCCACTTCATCAAGCAGTGGCTTATAGAGGAGCAGAAGGTTAGCCACTGGATGCTGGACGGCATGCCCAGCTCTGGGAAGAGCATTGCTGTGGCAGCGCTTGTGCACTGGGCTCGCCTCTCCGGCTGGGTGGTGCGTCCTCTCCCTATCGGGACCCACCCCTGAATCCCTGCATCAAATGCCCTAGCCCTGCAATGTGCACATAATTTCAGCGAGTTACATGCACAAGATCTCAGCAGGTCATCGAGTGTGCCATACTTGTGCCAGTACTGTCTTCACGCACACCTGCTATGAACATCATGTGTTTGCATGCTGCGGCTCAGGTCAACTTCAGGCACCAAAGAGGGTCTAGGGGGTGACACAGTCTCAGGGAAGCGCGATTTTAGGCTAATAAAATGGGGATTTTAACAGGGTGTTTGCCATGCGCAGGCGCTGTACGTGCCGAATGCAGAGGTGCTGACGGCAGGAGGTACCTACGCGTATAACAAGGACGCGGACGCCTGGGACACACCCGAGAGCGCCAAGTACATCCTGCATAACCTGCTGGCCGCGCACCGGGACACGCTGCAGGCATGGTCTTCTCGCTGTCTTCTTGAAGCCAGTGTGGCTGTGTACACATAAATCGTAAAATTTTGTGGCATTTTGGCCACTCGGTGCTGTCCCATTTTTGTCCAACATCTGGCTCCCGAGAGAACTACCCATTATAAGGGACATCCTACAATTCGCTGTATTTGAACTCCAACACCCTCTTTAAATTCCTATTTTGGGCCAAAGCCGAATAATGTCAGCATATCTTTTTGCAGCCATGATGGCTTCTTATCAAATCTTGAGGAGAAGAACCTTGTGCTGCAGGGCCTGCGCAGCGTGGATGGCAGCTGCTCGATCGCGGAGCTGGCGGAAGCTGGCCTGGAAGCCACTGGCGCTGCCGCGCCCGTTACGGCCGTGCTGGACGTCATTGATGCCCTCAAAGCGCAGTCGGGGGTGAGCCGCACTGTCATCACCTGCAAGTCCCTTATACTGTAGCAGATCCTAAGCCGCCATTGCCTCTTCCCCTGGAGCTTTCAACACGCAAGGTACTGATCAGCATAGACATTTTGTCTGGAACCCAGGTGCAGGGATGCTGCATGTTGGTGGAAGCATCTACAGGACACAGGCATAGATTGATGTGGACTCACGTGCTCAACAGCGTGTGCCATTTCTATTGAATGAATGCCTTGCTGACATGTCCTGCTGCCACAGAGCTGCCGTGGCGCGAGTGCCTGTGATGCTGGCCATCCTGAATGTATGTATTTTATCATAAGAGGTGGAGCAGTACTTGCTATTGGGGAAGAAAAAGGTGAAGCTTTCCTTACTTCTGGTGTCACACAGGTGCCCGTGATGCTTGCGGTGGACCGTTACAACGCGCTGTACGCGCCGAGCGACTACGGCCAATCGGTGGGCGAGCACAAGCGGCGCATGCTGGGCGCGGGCGAGCTGCGGCTGGCAGCCGGTCTGCGCGTGCTGGAGCACACCGCGCCGCTCAAGGGCGTCTGCATCGGCGCCCTCGCGCGCCACGACCGTATCAGCCGCCGTACGCCTGTGAGCCCCCTTCCTCTTCCTTGCTTCAGACACTGTTTTGCTGCACACTGTATCTTTTGTGTAGCACCCTCAGACAGACTATTGCCCTCAAGGAATTCACATCTTAGAATGACTGGAAGGGACAGAGTGATCGGCTGCAGCAACATGTCGAAACTGTGGGTCTTATTGAAGGGAGAGCAAACTGCTGGTTGCATGCGTGCATTCTTCTGCCCTGTGAATGCGCCAGTATCGACCTGCATGTGGGAGCAGACACAACTGCTGCTTTAGCAGCTGCTGTGTTGCCTGCCATCAACTGGCTGAGAGCTTTGTTTCTCCATATTACCAAGCGATCTTCATGCGCTGGAAGTCAGAACTAATGTGCTCAAGTGAGCGGTGAGCTGAGGCACATGCTGTGTGGTGTGCAGGTTCCCCTGCAGCCCTGGGTCTCACCCACAGAAGTCTACCGGTTTTCTCCTGAGGAGTGGGCAAACCTGCTGGCGTACTACGATGCTGTGGTGCGCAGTAGAGCCTCTTCACTGTTAGTCATCACACTAATCCTGCTCTACTGCCTGCTTGATCAATTACAGCGTGTTTTGCTCGGCATTACTTTTTGGTGTCTCCTGCTGAAGTTCCAGTACTGAAGGGCATTAAGGGTGTCCTGCAGGGCCTCTGTGCTCAGGATCATGTGGAGCTCATCAAGAGCTTCATGCTCACTCAGGGCAACCCCAAGGAGCTGCGCGTCATGCGCGAGGCTCTCTCCTTCCTGCCCTCAACGGCCATGTACAAGGACCGCCGGTAGCACTCGCAGCATTTTGATTATGGTCATCATGATGATTGGCCGCTTTCGGCGAGCTTGAGAATTTTAAATGGTTTTGTGAATGACCAAGCGAACGGTGACTGCTGACGGATCCTGAAGTGATGGCAATGCTTGACCTGCATCTGCAGTTGTAAGAATCAGGCCGCCTATTTCTGCAGCGGCTGCAAGAAAGCAATACAATGTACAGCAGCTGCGCAGCTGTTTCTTTAGCCCCACACTCAGCAATTCTGATCAGCATGAGCTGTCCAGCCACATGCCATCATCACAAGGCATTCCTGCAGCTTCAGCAGTCTGGCTCCACCAGGGTGGTCCACCTTACCTTGGACTCCATTCTGGGATCGTCCACTTCCACATGGCATGCAGTGGGTGAGGTAGCTGGCAGGTGATCAGCCCATGCATGAAACGAACTGGGGCATCACCCCTCACATTCTTCGAGCATCGGCATCTTCGCTGTTCAGGCGCGTAAGTCGCGCGGTTGATTCTCAATTGTTTGACGAGAGACAGGATCATGTGTCCTGCAGCTCGAACATCAGAGAAGGTACTGTCCACCAATCCCTCTGTAGAGTGCTTGCCTGGTGCATCTCTGATAGATTCCAGTTCGCACCTACTGATATCTTTGAGACTGCAAAATTGTTTGTAAAGTGTTGAAAGCCTTGCAGGTGGGTGTGTTGGTGGTGGGGGCTGGGCCAACTGGTCTTGGAGCAGCAACTCGCCTTCATCAGCATGGCCTGCGGGACTGGCTGCTGATCGACCAGGTAAATTTCACTCCTATTGTAGGTCTTCCATCTTCCTGTACCATCAAGATACCATCATCGAATCATGTCGGTCGACAGGATGGCCTGGAATAATCCAACCTGGGCGAGACCGTCAGGATCTGTGCAGCGAATACTTTTTGGGTTGCTTGAACTTGCAGATATTGATGTTCATTTCTTTAATGCCTCATAGAGGAGGTTGGGATTTGGGAATTCAGTATGTAAGGTTATTTGTGGGACCCATCTTGATGTGTACCAAGCCATTGGTCCTAAAATTGCATGTATTGAGACGCCTCAAATCTGCAGCAGGCAGGATGGTGAAAGTGTTTTCTGGTGCATCTTCATGCATCAATTAGCCTTCTTTGTCAGTGCATGCAGCTGCGCATTCTGTAGAGCAGTCAGATGGTGAGTCACACTGTTTATTTAGGTTGTGTCTGTGTCACAGGCAGATGAGGCTGGAGGGCTAGCATGCACCGACGAGACCCCAGAGGGCTTCCTGTTCGACATGGGCGGCCACGTGATCTTCAGCCACTACCAGTACTTTGACGAGCTGCTGGACACAGCTGTGGGCTCTGGGGAAGAATTCTGGAACACGCTGCAACGCGTCAGCTATGTGTGGATCAAGGACCGCTGGGTCGCCTACCCCTTCCAGAACAATATCAGCGCCCTCCCCCAGGAAGACCAGGTAGGTTTCCCTTTCTCAACCTGCCCATCCTGACCTACCAGCCAGTCTGTTCGTCTCAGTGATCTGCGTTCATCAAATGGACACATGTCCTGTCCTTGCAGCACGCTCTAGTGCTGCAATGATGTTTCTGTGCTGCCTATGTCTTTGCCCTGTTTTAGACGAGGAGTTCAGGGGTGGCAGAGATGTGAGGAGTTCCAGGAGGATATAAAAATTGCTCGACCTTGTCTTTCACATTTGCAACGGCAGTCAACGAGACAATCTTGCAAATAAATCCTCTCTGTTCGTGCAAAGTGACGAATGGAGTTTAATTGGTGGGTGCAGATACGGTGTTTAGTGGGTGTGGCGGAGGCGAAGGTGGCCAACGCGGTGGCGCAGGGCAAGCCCAAGGACTTTGACGAGTGGATCCTGCGCGTCATGGGCACCGGCATCGCCGACCTCTTCATGCGCCCCTACAACTTCAAGGTGTGCTCTTGCAACCGCATGCATGAAATGAGTTGACCACTTGCATCACGGCCATTCCTCGCCTAACGCATGCCTTGAGAAGTGTGTGATCTGCTGGCTGGCTACTTTGTCCCAGAGATACAACTTGATGAAATGCTGCAGCTGCATTTTGATTGCTGTTGCTTCGGCAACACAAATGCATGGCCTCTCGCCAGGGTACTGCTTAGATTAGCTGCTAGATTCATCCAGATCTCAGCTTCTTTGTGCTCGCCAATTGGAGTCCTGCGATAACACCCGGTTGACACCGGCATGCCGTGAAATTTTGGCATTTGCTGGCACTGATTGAGGCGTTCCATGGCTGCCAGGTGTGGGCGTACCCGACGACGGCGATGCAGTGCGAGTGGCTGGGCGAGCGGGTGGCGACGGTCGACGCGACGCGTGCAATCACATCAGTCATCCAGGGCAAGGAGGACGCCGGCTGGGGGCCCAACGCCGTCTTCAGGTTCCCCCTCGAGGGCGGCACTGGCGCCATCTGGAAGGCCGTCGCTCGCCTGCTGCCCAAGGACAAGCAGGTGCGCGCGTGGTGCCGGCATGTGCCGCCAGCACCCTGTCACTAACGTGTGCAATTAGTGTATCGCACTCAATGTATCGTTGGCTGTCACTGTCAAATGTGCGTATGGAATGAAGAGAAGACATGCTAGGCACAGCACACTCTCGTCCAGAGACACATGGCCTACATATGTAGGTATCAGGCTGTCTGGCATCAATTAGATCTGAGTTCATGCATGGTTGTGAGCGCAGAGGTACGGCGAAGGCTACGCGGTTGTGAGCCTGGACAAGGAGGCCAAGGTGGCGAAGCTGGCCAATGGGCAGAGCATCCAGTATGACGCGCTCATCTCGACCATCCCCCTGGACATCACCCTTCGCTGGCTGGGGCAGCCCAAGTGGGCCGACACCCTCTCGCACAGGTCCGGCCACCATTTCTGTTGTTAACACGCCTTGAAGCAAATTATTTTACAAGGTGCTGCGACATTTACGCGAGTGTCCATGGAGATCTGGTGCTGCTGGTGGCAAAGGTGCTCTACTGCAGGGCATCTTCGTTGAGGCTCAGATGCAACATGTGCACAGTGGGTGAGTTCAGCATCAGCATGACATTGGGTTTGCTAGGTGTCGTGATGGAGGCTCTCATTGCCCAACATTTAATGGAGGATCTAGGGGACAGTAAAGCTTCTGGGTGCTTGATACGACTTGTGAATTATTGGGGGGTGTTCCTTGCGTACAGCTCGTCGCACATCATCGGGCTTGGGATCCGCGGCAGCTGCCCGCACGGCCTCAAGTGCTGGCTGTACTTCCCCGAGGACAACTGCCCCTTCTACCGCACCACCGTCTTCTCCCACTACGCCCCTAAGAATTGCCCCGCCCCCGACACCCGCCTCCCCACCCTCTGCCTGGTGCGCGCCTCCTCTGCCCCCTGCGAGCCTTCTCAGAGAAAGGTTCTGTCCCCACATAATCCACACATGCCAGTATGTCTTGCCAGAGCTTGTCTTGCCTTGCCTAGTGTGGCTTTCCACGAGGAACTCCAGCCTTGTCCTCATATTGCACTGTGCCCTGTCTTGAGTTTTGCCGCATGTTGGACTGCATTCTGACAGCCAATTCCCTTGACAAGAGCCCTCTAAGCACAGTGTACAGTATGTTCCTGCATTGTCCAGAAGGTTATCGCCTTTCTCTTGAGTCTCTATGTGACAACCAGCAAGTCAACAGGCATAGCCTTCCTTGACCTGTAGTGAGGTCAAGGTCATTGAGACGTGTTGACCTGGTTTGAGGTCAAGGTCCTTAACAAGTATTTTCAATTGGGCAGGGGGATGGGACGGAGACACAGGGCGAGGAGGCGCAGGAGGGTCCCTACTGGTCGCTGATGTTCGAGGTGAGCGAGAGCGAGCTCAAGCCGGTCAACAACGCCACTGAGAGCTTTGCCGGCGGCTCGTGGGCAGGAGTGGTGCGCGAGTGCGTGGCCGGCGCCCTGGCCACCAAGCTCATCAGCGCGGAGGACCAGATCGTGTCCCTCTATCACAGGCGCGCCACAGCACCTCTTCCCTTGTGATTTGCGGTGCCAGCTCTGTCTGCCTCCTCATAGACTACGATAAATACAGCGGACACCAGGAGTTGCTGGCTTACCTAGAATATTTGAATAGTAACTCTCTGCGTATAGTGACCTAATTATGAATGTGGACTTGAGTATCAGACCACTCCTGGTTAGGATAGGATGTGGGCGACTATGAAGATTGTGATTCGCCACGCAGTTGTGCAGCAGGGGATAAAGTCAATTTCGCATTGCATGGTCTCAGGCGGGAATTGAGAGATGTTGGGGGGTGCATTGTTTCAGCAAGTAATTGAGAGCTGTTGGGGTTGCATGGTGTTGGCAAGTGATCCAGAGATGTCGGGGCTTGCATCGTTTCAGCAAGCAATCGAGAGATGTTGGGATTGCGCGGTGACAGGCGGCTGGAGCACGGGTATCCGACGCCTAGCCTGGAGCGGGACGGAGCGGTGGCTCAGGCGCTGCCGTGGCTGCGGGACAGCGGAATCTGGAGCCGCGGCCGATTTGGCAGCTACAAGTACGAGGTGGGCAATCAGGACCACTCCCTCATGCTCGGCGTGGAGGCCGCAGACAACGTCCTCTTCGGCGCCAAGGTACCCGCACCTCCCTTGCCAAAGTTCTCATCATACGCCCCTGGCGCAGTGTTTGATGAGTGCTGCAGACAAATGAAAAAATTCACAATCTTGTTAGGAATGCTTGCAGTTGCATTGAAGTCATCTGCAAGCAATCACCCACCAGTGTTTCCTAAGATTCTCCTGAAGTTCTCTTACCCTTACGCAAGATCATATCTTGTTGTTTGTGTGCAACTTGTACCTCAGATCCACTTGAAGATACATTTTGTGTGACTTGAGTGTACTATTTAGGAGGTTGAGGTCCTCGTTGCACATGTTTGTGAGACTTGCGATCAGGAATACCCGTGTTTCATTCTAGCTGTTATTGTGGTAAAACTTGTCCCATATACAAGATGGTGAACAGCATGCTGGTCTGGTATTCCTGCAGGAGCTGACGCTCAACCACCCCAACATTGTCAACGCCAAGAAGAACACCGAGCTCACCTACAGCGCCCCCACCTTCCTGTCAAGCCACACCTGAGGCCAGCACCAGCCCACAGCTTCAATCAACCAGAAATTTTAATCTCCCCATACAAGTGCGTTGCTAGGCAAAAAAGGGATTCTTTCTCCGCGATGGAGTTCCTTTACTTGCCGACCCTGGTCCAGACAATTACTAGTTGATCCATCGTATTTGACAAGCACTACTTTGGCATGGCCCTGGGAGGTTTCCTGGGCTGCAGAGGGGTTTTCAGCAGGCTTTTGGATGATTCTGCCATTGCATTAGTCCACCAGTCAGGGCAGTCTTTGTGAGCTCCTAGCAGCAGTAAATTTTCTTGTGTCCAAGCTGTCAAGGCAGAAAGAATAGTGATGGTCTCCTTAGAATGTGTGCCGTGGTCCCATCGAGTTTGTGTTCGCATGAAAAAAAAACAGCAGTACTGCTTGCGATAGTGTTAAGGACCTCAAGGGATAATCGCGCTCTCTTCTGTCCGTCTCCGGCCTGCATTGATGCAATATTGAGATTGTATAGGCCTTGATGCAGGAATAATAGTAATGCCTGTCACCACCAAAATCACAGACAGCACTTGAAACCTGAAATGAACTCGGGAGGGGAACCGTGGATCGACAAACATAAGATGTACAATTTTTTTTCTGCAGGTTGCAAACAATGATGTAACAACAATTGTTTGAGCTCAATCACCTCTCTCAAGATATGCATATGGTGAGCTGTGAGGAATTTTTTCAATGCTTGGGTATAGAGGTAGATCCTTGAGATGTGTAAGCAGCCTAAAAGCCATCGTATCCTACGCTAATGCTCTTTTGCACGCGCTGTAGGCATTATGTAATTTACTTGGCTCCAAATATAGGCGTGGTGACTGAGAGTGGTCCACCCTTTTGAAATGGGAAGCTCTCTGCCAAATGCATCTTGCCACACCCGTGCATGCTTGAATAACTCACTAATCTTGAACTAGCCATGCTGGCACCAAATGCATTCGTCAAGGTGTGCTTCGAGTCTATATGGACATCGTGCGTGCTTGTCCAAATCCGCTTACAGCATCAATGCAAAATCTGCTCATTATTGCAGCATGCACTGAGTCACACACAAGAGCACAAGCTCAGCACGACACGCATCGAAAGCCCATGCATGTGCACGGGCACACCAGCCAGATGTTCAGCAACCCACCGACAGAAAGTGCACTACCCTCCCAACAGCGCTCCTAAATAGCAACACCCAGACTAAGGACCTCACCATTGCAGATTTTCTCCACAGCAGTCAAGTAGGCAAAGGAAAGATATGCAGTATATGCTCATAAGGGCAATTGTTGGTGAGGCAGCACTGCACCGAAACCTGCCCCCCTCACATTGGAACACTGTCCACGACTACTTCCCATACAGCACAATGAAGAAGAAAGCTGGCACTCGCTCACCTAAGGTGTTGACACCAGCGAAAACTACCAGAGCAGATGTTAAGCATGCAGCATGCCACACAGAAAACACCCAACCCCATCTGAGACCATGTTATCCCCATCGTGGACAAGTGAAGATTGCTTACATCCAGGCAACACTTTCCAAAACTGCAGAGACAAGCTTTCAAGGAACCCATTTGATTAGTGAGTTCTTGGCAGGCCCTGCACAACGCCCTTCGTTCATTCCAGTCTATATCCTCAGCCATCACTTGAAAAGGTATGTTGGCATCACTCGGGCCATAAGTACCACCTCACAACGCCCGCAGGGGCTCACTCAAAGACCAGAAAAAGAGAAGATCTTGCCACACCGATGTCGCAGTTGCCATTGCCACGCAACCACTCCAAGAGAGGTCAGACTCATGCTTTTTTCCATCACTTATTTTGAATTCTCACACATCTAGTCCTGCTCTCTGTACAGACTCTCTCAATTTCTTGAGGGGGAATTCAGCGCTTCCTTAGCCCTCTCCCTCTTCATATTGAGAGGGAGAGGGCTAAAACACTTGAAAAGGGGATCAGCGCGCGCCTAGCACTCTCGCCCTAAAACCAGACCCTCTTTAAACCCCAGACCCTCCTTAAACCCCTCTTGACGAAGGAATTTCAGCGCTCGAAGAGCAGGTTGTCCAGGTCTGCCAGCACAGATGACATCCAGGCACACATGCTGCGGCGCAGCGGCGTCCCACACATCGACACGCGCAGGTGCTTCCCCGCAAAATGCTCCTGCACAAAGCCATGCCGCACACGTTTGAGCGCGCTTGCAAATGACACATATTCCTACCGTACCATGAATTTCTGCAACAAGCAGCAGCCGAGAGGTAAATTGACCCTGTAAGGGTGAACCCCACTTGGTCAGGTGCATCCCAGACACTGCATCACCAATCCCTAAATTAGCATACCCTCACTGTTCTAGCGAGTTGGGGTATATTGACCAGCAGTCATGTGACCAACAAGGAACCTTCTCATCCAGAGCGATGCTTGAAGGCAGCAAATTTCCCTAAGATAAGAGCCGGAGTTCGCACCTGCATGCCGCTCTCGCAGATGCGCGCGCATCTAGAGACTGTGATGCGCTTGAGGTTGGGCAGCGCATCCAGGGCCGCGACTCCTGCGTTGGTCACTTGCGCCAGGGACACCAGATTCACCTGCTCCAGCCCTGCAGCGCCACCAACACACTCCTTTCACAACCTGCTTGGGCTGAGCACGTGACTAGGGAAACCAAGCTCTAAGCTGCTCTAAGCTGATCCGCACACTCCTCTCCTCATCCGCTTGCCTTCAATGGGCTCATGTGTTGATCAAGCATTGCCAACTCGCATGACCATCTTGATCTGGTCAAGGCAAGGTTTAGACATGCGCACTCCTAGAATTCCTCTGGTCATGAGTAACCAGATGTCCTCGTAGCGGGGCAATCTCGCGCCGCATGCATGGCAGGGGCGCATTAGGAAACAATTCTGACAGAGAGCACACCTTGCATGTTCGCCAGTGCAGCAATACCAGCATCCGTGATGAGAGCGTTGCAGCCCAGATCCAGCTGAACCAGGTCCTGCAGAGCCGCCAGTTTGTGCAGTGCAGCGTCTGTCAGCGCAGTGCATCCCACAGCGCGCAGCTGCCTCAGCCCCGGAAGCTGCCCCACCACCTTCAGGGCGTCATCCTGCACCAACAGTGTCATAACATCAACACCAATTGGAAAAATCAGACAAGCACTTCCTCTGTACCACACATGTGGCAGACGCATCTCGAAGCAGAGTACACTACAGATTGCGGACATCCCTCTGCCAGTCGTGGAACATTGTGCAGGCATGAAGATGAAATGCTTGGGTGAAGCTCAGCACAGGCTGCGAGGGGGTACTTCCATACAAACGCGTGTAGGGAATCTGCATTACGGTTCCCATATCAAGGCATGTGGCAATGATGTAGCAAGAAGCGGACCTGCAGCAGCTTGCAGTTGGAGATGTCGAGGCATTCCAGGCGGGCAAACGCGGCGATGCGCGCAAAGCCGGAGTCGGGCGCGCCGGTGAGACCGGTGCAGCCGCGCAGGCTCAGCTCGCGCAGGTTAGTCAGCGGCGCCAGCTGTCCCACCAGCTCATCCGTGACGTTGGAGCGCAGCTGCAGCGCCGTCCTGCGCTCACGCACACAGCAACTTGTCAGCACAAGACTCTTTCGATACAACTCATCAAGATCTTCAGCACTTTTGGTGTCCCGCATCAAAGTGCTGAATCCCAAAATGCAAATTTCTGGCATGAATAACGCCCTCAGAACCCAGTAGTTCATGGTCTTCAAGGCAGGAGAACAGGAATGGTAGACTCCATCAAGGCTTAGGGAGCTGGTTGTCTGCAGACATATCTTGCACCCTAGCATCAACAGCATGCTACACAGTGATTTTAGTGGGGGAGGGCAGGGGGCGCACTGGGTGTGGAAGGTGACGGTGTGGAGGCAGTGGGAGAGGTCGAGCGCGCAAAGGTGCGGGAAGCGCTGCGCCAGTCGCGGCCCCTCCAGGGCCTCCGGCTTGAGCCGCTGCATCAGCCGCCCGGCAGCCGCCGCCCAGCCACGGCAGACCAGCCGCACCACACGCACGTACGACGGCGGCATGTGCCCGCACACGCTGCGCAGAATGTCGTCTGGCACCTCTGCCCACGGCGACGCCGTTCTTTCTTCCTCCTCTTTGCTGCTGGCGTCGCAACAGAGAACTCCTCCCTTGTGCTGCGCCGGTACAATCGCCGTTTCCAGCGCAGCACTGGCGCCGACCGGCTGCGAATCCGACCTGCATGCGCTGTCAGACTGCGGCTGTGGGCTGCTGGTGTTGTCGGTTGCCGGCTCTGCGGGCTTGCTCAGCTCTGCGTTGGCTGAGGCCGCATGTTCTAGAAGCTGCAGGCAGGCCTGCATGCGCGCGGCGGTGTATGGGAGCGGCCCCAAGGGCTGCGAGGAGGTGACAGAGGTGCCGGGCAGCAGCAGGATGCAGCTGCTGGCGCACTTGCCGCGCAGCTGCCGGTATTGCGCGCCGGTGTCTTCCTCCACGTCGGAGGAGGCGGAGGGCGAGGGCTCGGCCTCGGACACCCCGAAGCAGCGGCCCTTGCCTGTCTTGGCGCTGCGGTGGAAGGGGATTGTCAAGTGCGCTGGGGAGTCTGGCGGGGAGCAGGGCTTGGATGACGGGTCCCCCTCACTGTGCGCCTGCTGCGGCCGCGGGAATGGCAGCAGTGCATCGACGGAGGATGTACGCAACGCCGTGATGTTGTCCTGCAACACGGACGTGGTCTTAATGGGCTATCCCTGGAAGCCGAGTTGACATGTTGAAGGTGTTCAAAAAGGTCAGGGCCAGGCAGCAATTGTACAGAAGCACCCACCACGAGCTTTGCTGACTCCTGGGTCTCTTGAAGCAGCAAGTGGTCCTTGCTGATCTGGGCAAGGGGCGGACAGGCTGAGGGCTGCAGGTATTGAGCAGTATCCTGTTACAGGAACGTACCATCGTTAGCACACCTGCTCAAGACACTTTCTGCAACACTTGAATTCTATCCGCCCAGGCAGTACAGTCTTGCGCGAGGCACTTGCAAGCACCACAACGGCACGCATGCTTCATGTACGTTATGAGGCATTCGCAAGCACCATAACACCTCACTGAACACAGATGCAAAGGGAAAAGAGCAGCTCCATCTGCTGAAGCAGGAAGATGCCAGCAGACGTGTGAACGGATTATAGGCGCAGTGAAGGCCTTGAAGCAAGCCCAGTGACGCAGAGAACGTTGCTGCGTACCATGACTACGGATCTGAGGTTGGTAGCCCCAACCACAGGCTCTAATGGGCACGAGGGCACCGGCCGCGGTGTGGTCGTAAGCCGATGAAATGACGGCAGGCCCCGAACCCGGTCCCACACTCTACCCTGCAGGTGCGAAGTTCGGGTACCACCACCCGAGACGGCTGTCTGAAGAGAAAGAAGGATGTGGGGAGGGTTGACATTGAATGCGCAAAGCGCACTTTGCTAGATGCCATCCCCTCGGAACGCGTTCTTTTTTGGAGCGCGTGCGACGTGGTCGACGCAGCAAGGAGGCAAAACCTAGCTCGTCTGAAGGGTAAGGAGGGTCGTGAACTTTATTGCGTATCTGATTCCGAATCATGTTGAGAGGGGATTCCCCCAGCAGGGGGAAGGAGAAGGAGAAAGAGGATGGAGCTTTCCACCAAAAAGTGGAAACGCATGCCGGAGGCACTAGGGAGGTTGCTGCTAGATGGAAGCGGATCAGGCCCCTGATGATGACCTCTGGATGATTACAAAAAATAATGAAAAGAGACTCTCTTTTCGGACATCCGTGGCGGACCGAATCTGCCCGAGCACCATTGTGGACTGCATTTGCAAATCTAGTTTACAGACCTATCTTCAGAGTCCAACTGCATTGACTCTGCCGGATGGCTGCCACATGTGTTGTACAACTTCTTGTGGCATAGACAATTATTCGCTGACCCAAGGTTATTTTGGTCCTGCCGCAGGTGGTGCCACTGGTGTAGAAGCTGGAAGCACACGCCATTCATACTATACATCGAAGTAAGGTGCAAGTGAGCACACTGAGCACCGGCACACTGAGCACCAGAGAGATCTATGACCCTGACCCATGACTCAAGGCCCCCCACATCACCAGCGGTGTCTATATCTGTGCTGCACTCTCAGGAGCACTCTGGTCAGATCTGTAGGGAGAGAGTTTGATGCCATTGGCACCATGCAATAAATGACAGCAATCACAGCTACCTTGCTGTCTAGACTGACAGTGCACAGCCCCAAGCTGGCTTTTGGGAGGCACTAAATTTCTCAAGAGACCTCCCTGATTTGTCCTAGTGATATGCGGTCCTTGAAGAGCGACGCAAGGCGCATGCATGGGGCATCATGCGCCTCTCTGGGTTACGTCAGATCTTCCTCCTCATCATGGGCATTGCCTGCCGCCGATACCCGGAAACCAAGGGAGGCTGCCATCTGTCGGACGTCGCCCTGTGGCAGCTTCTTTGCAAGCCGTACGACCTGCACAAAATATAAATCAGAATGCACCTGAGGGGTCAATCAGCAACAGTTCTGGTACATGTGTATGAGTGCTGGAAGACGCCGTCATGAGACCAGCCTGATTGCTACCGCTCAACAGATATCATGCATGCAAGGAAACAGCCTTCTGCCTCGAGTGGTTCTGGAAAAGGGGTCCGATCAGGCTCTGACCTGGTTATCCAACTCAAGGAAGGCGTTGTGCTCCTTGACCGACTTCTGGATCTCCGCGGCATCCCCGCTCCTGTATGCTTCAAACAGTGCCTCTGCAGCAAAGGCCCCGTCGCTCGACGCGAAGGAGTCAACGCCCATTGCATCCTGTGCGCCAATCACACCACTCCCCTCAAATATGCTCTATTGCGAGGTGAACTCAGCCACAGCTTATGCATCTCTGTGCAGTCTTACAGAGCTGGGGCTGAGTAGAAATGGCTGCATACCTGGTAGACAGCCCACGCTTCGCCAGCATCCTGGGCAAATAGCCAGACCACCACCGCGCCGAGGTAGGCTTTGCACTGGCTCGATGTCAGCTGCAGGGAGTGGCACGCGAGCGCAAACTTGAGCAGCAGGCTCACTGCTTCTGGGTATTTTGCCATCCGGATCTGGCCCCCTGCCATGACCAGTCTCTCAGCAGATGGTTTCATCCATGTGTCCTTCAATCCTCTGACAACTCTCAATTCTGCATAGGTCACTGGGGGGTGAATGGCGCGTACCAATAGCTTGCCTGAAGAGGTCGCCCGCCAGGCCCTGCTTCCCATCATCTTCCAACATTTCCACTGCATCCAAGTACAGCTGGCTAGAAGCCTGCGCACAGTACGCACCCTTTGTACAGATTCATGGCAATTTCTGAGCTCGCCACACTGCTGCTTCAAGGAAACAGATGCTTGCCTTGGGGTCCAAGCCCTCCAAGTGCAGGGCTGCCCTGGCTAGAGCCTCAGCGGCTGCCTGAGTCCGGCCGGCCTCCATGTAAGCCCTGGCTGCATCACGGTAGAGGACCTCCACATCCAGTCCACCGCCCATTTTGGCCATGTCTGCTGCTTTTTCCAAGCTCTTGGCTGAGTGCCATGGAGAGCCCTGCCGTTGGTGTCCTGTTGCTGCCTTCTCAAAGGCATCTCTGGCTCTATCGAAGGATTTGCTTTGCTACAAACGATAGACACAAACAGTCTGTTAGTGTGGCTGGAGACCAGTCAAAAGCTGAGTGCTGGACCGGTGGCTGATTAAAACGACTATTGGGGGAAGGCTGAGTCCATCTCTTGGTACTCACCCGATACGATGCTGCAGCTCTCTCGTAGAGGGGAGTAGCTGATTCCCAGTCAGCCTGGAACAGAAGCACGCTGGGGTCATGCCGACCTATTTATGACTTTGTTGCAAGATGCTGTCCCTGCTATCTTCTGCATTACATTGCTACAACTACAAAAAGTCATTAAAAAGACTGGCAAGCCATCATGCAGTGTGGGTACACCTTCAATCTCAGCGATAGGACAGAAGGCTTGCAGAGCTTCTCGGCCTTCTCGAAATCCGCATTTCCGTCTGATGGAGCCATTGTGTGTGTGTGTCACACAGAATTGGCTTTTGTAGAAGGCAAGCCCGGTGACTCACTCCTTTTGGCAAACGAGACGAATGAAACGCCCTGACGGGCTCAGACACTTTTCTACCGTTTGCTCTTGCACGATCTGCGGGGGCTAAAACCCAGAGGTTAAGATATGAAAAAGTCACATTGATCCATACATGCTCCTCTTCACTTTGAGAGGAGAAACTGAACAGGCCTGGCCCGCCGCTGACCGCAGCTCCTGCCTCGCTGGAGATTCTCACATGTGATACCTTCTACCTCGATGCATGCAGGACTGCACAGATTCTGGATTATAAAATCACGACAAGATTGATTTCTTATGCATGAGTGCTCAGGCAGGCAGGTGTCATGGCGCAGCGGTAGAAATGTGTTCAAAGTGTCAAGTCGATCATCAGCAGTCATTCTCATTTAACTGTTCCCGTGAGGTAGCTGAGGTGTTTCTTCACTAGGTGACTGATTCCTGATAAAATAAGTTGTCATCGCAGCTGGCTAAGATACTTTCCAAGAGCGTTGTGAAACCCTCGCATTGTGTCTCCCCTGTAGAAAATTCACGCTTTCAACTGATAGCTTGCCCGATATGCGTCCAAATTCTGCGTGATTGCATTCATTTCTCTCAAGAGTGTGGCCAATGCGCCTGTGGCCCAGCAGCAATTGCTGCTCCTTTAGAACTCTGGGCTTTGTTGCCCTGCTGCTCCTGTGTGCCGCAACATGGATGGATCCGCACTCCTTGCTATTGGCCCGCTTTACAAGGCAACTCTTCCACCCATCCAAGTCAATGGGCGCAGATCAGGTATGCTGGCAATTTTCCATCTGTGGCCTGTTCCTACGCCTTTGGACAGCACTGCTCACAGAGCCCTGCCTCTTTATCAACGTCATGCCGCACAGAGTTTGCTTGCCATTCATTGACCACTTGGCAACCACTTCAATCATTATTTTGCTTATGATGCAGGCCAAGGCAAGCAGTCCTGCACACGTGCAGCGTCCTTTGGATGTGAAAGACTGGTCCTGTGACGATGTGGCAGCCTGGATGAGCAGTCAGGGATGGGTGTGGCGGGAACTGGACCAGTATAAGGCTCGCGCCTGCAAAATTGGTGTCACCGGGCGCACTCTTTACGACCTGGAAGGTGAGTGGAAGCTGCTGGATTTCCAAGCTGCCTGACCCAGTCCAAAGGGCCTTTATCAGGAGGCAGTGGATCTCTGATATGACAAAGGTGTAGGGGTTTTTACCAGAAGTTCAAAGTTTCACAAAGTACGATTTGCATGTCGCAGAGGATGTTTTGGAGCACGATTTCAGGATGCAGTACCGTCTCCATCGAAAAGTCTTTCTTGATGCCATTTCAAAGCTACAGGTTGGGCGCCCCTCGCTCAAATCACTGCACCATCCGTCCTCCAGTCCTTGCATCCCAGCCATGAACTGCACCTCTGTGATGTGCTCGACACGTGCCACTCACTGTCTGACGCAGGCTGCGCAGCCAAAGGGGGTCCATTTTCCTCGAAATCTGTGGGAGTATCGAAAGGAGCACCCCATACGCTCATCAGTGTACTACAGCGGGCTCCTGTCTGCACCGCGGCTGACCATGCTGTGGCTCGCGGTGATGGAGTCCAGCACTCTGCAGCGAGTGCATGAGGCCGCTGTGACGCGCCTGCGATGGCATGTTGACACCTTCATCCATGGCCGACCACAGAAACCGTCCCAGGTGCTGCTCATCAGACACTCAGCTCCCAGCACTCAGCAGAGCTCCATTGTTACACCTGCCTCTCAATAAAGCGTGGGCTCTCTACATGGAGGATTGATCGTGCGTTTTCACTTCGGGAGCCTGTGCCTCGTATGTGCTCCAGTTAAGGCTCTTGCTTACCCTTAAGAATTGGCAAGGGGTAGGATTGTGGCAGCCTTTATCTGCAGCTTGTCTGCAGGATGTACCTTGCCTTTTGGCAGGAGAAGTTGTAATGATAATAGTAATCACCCTGCGGAGAAGTGTCAACTATTACATATATTACTTCCACAGGGCGAGGAAATTTCTGTGGCGGTGGATGGCGATGACGATGAGCCTGATGATGAGTACAGCGCCAAGGGGGAGTTCCGACAGATGTCAGATGCGAGCGGGAGGGCTGCCAGCGACCAGCCAAGGACTTCCTGGATCGTCAGTGCTTTCAGCAACTCTGTGCTCTTCTGGCTTGATACTCTGTTTGCCCCAGGCCTCCAGGTGCAACCTTAGTACCTCCCATTCCTGATGACACACATCTCCAGCTTACCGCACCAGATCACTTATCAACCTCCAGAAGCTTTTGTGCAACCTTGGAGGTGTTTCCCTTGAGGCAATCCAAGGCCTCTGCAATCTGGGCTGGGTCTCTCGGGCACTCCCGATACCCAGACTAGACATTATCTTTTATTCCCGCACGATTCAAAACAATTTGTTTGTGCGGTGTGTACCATGACCACTACAGTACTCCATCGTTGGTGTCGTGTGACAGGTGGCCTTCTACATGTCCCTGTTCTACAAGAGGCACCCGGTGGCGCTGCTGTACGTGGGAGTGGTGGGGCTGTGCCGGACAGCAGCAGAGGGGCACGCACTGCTTATGCTGTTCACACACCCGGACATGACTGCCGGCGAAGCCTTCTCCAGCTTCATCTGCTCCCACCTCATGACCCCCGCCATGAACGCCGCACTGGCCATCCTCCAGGTAATCATTCTCTTCTGCTTTCCTTCCTTTTTATTGAGCAGTCATTCTTGGGCCAGCAATAGCTCTTTAGACTTCGAAATCAACAGAGCAGCACTGCTTGGAGTGCTAGTATGCTGGGAAGAATTTCTGGCAGCGAGGCCTCAGTTGTTCGCTTGAGAATAGTTGAGTAAGGTGGGAACAAGATTCAGGAAGGGGCTTCTTTTGCTTAGTTGTGAGGGGACGAAGCGAACAAAAGCCATATCAATTGCTGTCTATTGCAGCAAATCTACAAATTATGCTTGCCATGGACTGCCAGATAGTATCTTGCGATGCAAATGTAGGCAGTGAAGACATGCGGGTCCACTGACAGGTTGATGCACTGCACAGGTCGCACTGGCGCCGGTGCTGCCGGGCAGGGTGGCCTGGCTGCTCTTCTGGATCCGCTGCGTGCCGCTGCCGCTGCTGACCCTGTGGGCCGACTTTGCCGCTTGGGTGCCCTCCAGTGCAGATGACGGCGCGGAGCCCCTCAACGGCGAGTCGCGCACCCGACGGCATCTCAACCGCAACATTGTCCGTGTCAGGTGAGCGATGAGATATCTCCCTTGCATTGTGCCGCTTGTGCTGTGGCAAGCAAGCTCTCGTTCCTTGTCCTAAGCAGCTTGCAATTTGGCAAGCAAGCCACTGGCCTCCTTCCTTTATCACGTGCAGTGTCTGTGTTAGCTGCTTGGGTTGAGGAGAGCATGCATGCTGCAGCACTGCTTGGCATACACCTTCTTTTCTGTATGGTTATTGTGAAGGTTGCATCTTGGGCCTTTGAAGTGTATGTAAAGGGATGGGGCGTGTATTGCTTGCAGGAGGGACAATCCTGCCACAGTGCACTGGCCGCCCCCACTGGTGATCCCCGAGGAACTGGAGGATATGGAGGTGGAGGTCCCTGATGTCTTCAAGTGCCCCATCACCCTCGGCATCATGACAGAGCCTGCTCAGACACCCCAAGGTGAGACAATCTTTCGCATGCTTGAGCAAGTGGCATCACCACTGCAATGGAGCCGGGTGCAACAAGTGTGTGCATCTCATTTTGCGCTTCATGCTGGATTATGACTAGTTTTGAAGTTGCTGCTTTTGTGCAGGCATGACTTATGAGAGGGCGTCCATCATGAAGTGGGTGGATGTCAACAAGCATGACCCCTGCACAAAGGCGCCGCTGCGAAGGCGCCATCTCTCCCCAAATCTGGCTCTGCGTGGGGTCATCGAGATTTGGCTGACTGCCCAGTGCGCCTCTAGGTGTGCATGGCTCCTGTTGCAGTCAAATAGATAAGCATCACTGAGTGACATCTTTTGTACAACAACCCACAGATGGCTATTGTCTCTCATGCCTGGTGTTGACACCACATTCTGTTTTACTGGTGTCTTGAAGCCTCTGTGTTGCATCGCTTGAGTCATGCGGGTCTGTCTGCAGGGGCATCTCCTCTCCAGCGCCTGCAGCGACAGCTCTGCCGATGCCTGTCCTGCTGCCACAAACCTCGGCGCCAGCAGAGCAGCGTTCGCCAACGGCTGAACTCCCGGAGGCCAGCGCAGGCGCGCGGGCCGGCCCGCAGCCGCAGCCGACGCCGCCCGCATTGGCGCCGGAGCCGGCAACGGCGGCCGCCTCCGGCATGCGGTTGAGAGGCGCCTGGCTGCTGCGGCAGCGCGCGTCCGCGCACTTGCAGCCGCGGGACGCACCGGTCGGCTTGCGGCTGCAGAGCAGCGAGATCCTGGTTCCCGGCGCAGCCTCTGCTTTGCCGTTGCTTGCGGATGAGGCCTGGGAAGCCTCTGGCGCGGCTGGCCTGACCGACACTGAGGCCGTCAGGCAAGCGAGGGCAGAGGGCAGCATGCGATCATCTGGCAGCCAGGGTGCTGCCTCAGCAGGGGCGAATGGGGATGTGTCATCCAGCTCTGCGCCTGGAATCAGCAGGGCGCCTGCGCATGGCCTTGCTGGGAGTGGGGATGGCGTGGCGGATTGGAACAGCATGCCTGCAGGTGGGTACTGTTGTGTTGAAGCACCTCACAAAATCACAAGTGGGCAAGGAAGTTTAGCGAGTTCTCCGACTAATTGGAGATGCAACAGGGGTGTCATTCTCGGAGTTCTTGAAAGGGACACTTGCCAATAACATGTGCGGTGGGGCTGCAGGCATGACAGCAGGAAATGAGAGCGACAGCGATGGCCGGCGTGACAGAGCAAGAAAGCGCCGCCTCAACAAGGAGAATGTGCACAGCCCTGCAATGTCCTCCTTTATCTCATCGTACATGAACGCCTTGACTGAGGCCCAGGAGCGAGGTTCTCATGGGATGCTCAATGCAGCGGCTGGGCTGCCAGCACGCGAGCCTTCAGATGAAAGCCAGAGGCATGAGTAGGAGAGGGTGACGCATTGAGGCACACAAGCTCTGACGAGGCTTTGACATCCTTCTGGACAGGGCTTCTCCTGGAAATTGGACGAGCTGTATTTTATTGCTTGTTTCTCCTAATAGAATATTCTGAGCCTGCAGCATTTGCGGGGAACTGTATATGTCCCGTGCCCAGGCCGTTTAGCGTTGCTTTGAAACGCGTGCATGAGTTTGCTGGACTTGAACGGAGGATGCAACTTGTTAACAAGGGCCATTTCTGGGACTCAAGACCGGTTGTATTGCGCCTGTCCAGTTATGTGTTGGTCTTCTCCTGAAGTATCTAGATATACCCTTGTACAGCCTGATGAGCCAAGATAGTATGCTGTGACCCATATAGGTTTTTGATTGGCCAATTGACTTGTCATATGCCCTGTACACTTTGCTCTCTGTAGTGTTGAAGCATGTGCACATGTGCAATATTGTTCAGGCATGCTGAACCACTGGTTGTCTCTGGTCACAAGACAATGCCATGGATGTTTTGGGAGTCTCTAAGCTGAATTCATTGTAGATGATAGCTCATACTGAGGTATCTTCAAGATCTATGTAGTGTAAATAGATGAAGAGGATGGCCTTGCAATTAATGT
Organism: Coccomyxa subellipsoidea C-169; assembly: GCF_000258705.1. NCBI lineage: Eukaryota > Viridiplantae > Chlorophyta > Trebouxiophyceae > Coccomyxaceae > Coccomyxa > Coccomyxa subellipsoidea. The sequence continues at coordinate 797,003 of NW_005178035.1, forward strand.
GAAACCGACACATTAACCCGATCACCCTGATGAGATCTGCAATCATTAATGAATTCATTGCCATATGTCAGGCTGAATGCACTGCCATGGTGGCTGCTGCCAGTAATGCAGCACCATTGCCTACAATGCATGTGTGTGTGAATTGCAGGTGCGGCCCCAGGCCATCATGGCATAATGCATTATGGGCACTCGGCTTTTGGCGTATATGTACTATGGCTGCCACCAGTAACGGTGGTAGCGCGTGCACATGTGCCAATTACAGTGAGGCATCTCCTATTTGCATCATCTTCAACAAGTATGTGTCCCAGATGCAGGGCCCTGGGATGGGGGCTCTTTGGTCATGTTCTGCCAGAATTGGCAGTCCAAAGGGCACAGCCTGGCAGGTGATGCAGGCACCACAGCGCCAACAGAAGAATTTAAGATTGGTCATCTTCTGAAAATCTGAACAATCCTTACAAGTCAGCACTCATATTTTGATGCGTCTCTGCTGATTTCTGGATCCACTATGGAGCCTGAAGAGCCGGAAGACTCAGCCATTGACATCGAGGTGGGATGAACAAAGTTGCTATCACCTGCCGAGCAAGCACAATTTCCTGGTTCAAAAATTTTGTTACCCTCTCATGCTCGATAGTTTCAGAAGGATTCAGAAGCGCAGTGTGTGAGAGCCGATGAAAGGCGTTTGATCGAGATTATGCACTTGTAGATCTGCGTTATGATGAGGCTTTCAACTCTACGAGTATATGTGAAGAATCATCGCGTTCTGAAGATGTTGCTTGTCATGCGTGCAGGCTTATGCGAGCAATTACACAGGCAACGCAAAAATCAATAGGCTCATCTTCATCGCTGAGAAGACAAGTGACAGTGCTCTGGCACTTTCTGCCCTGAGGCTTGCAGCAGATGATCTAAAGAGGGTACGCTGTACATGATTTCTTAACTTTCAGACCCTAAAGTACCTTGCAGACTTCAAGCCAAAGCCGATCTGTCTCTGCTGATGCTTTGTCATCTGTCCCAGGGACAAAACGTTGGCAAGTACAACGAGGTCATCTCAAAGATCAATAACCGCCTGGGTCCCGACTATCACTATGACAGGTAAGTGAGCCGTGCATTGGCTTGCCTAAGACACACAAGACAAGTCTTGTACTCCGCTTTGGAGCCGCAGATCAGCCACGGTCAGCGATCCCGCTTCTGACATTGGAATCTATCGATTGTCGCATTGATTGCAGAGATTGGGCAGATGCTGTGGAGGCCCGAGCATCCGCAACACAGTATAAGCTGGAGAGCGAGCTGAGCGGGTACAAAACAAACCTGATCAAGGAGAGCATACGCATGGGGCACCATGACATTGCAGACTTCTTCTTCTCACGCGGAGACCTGCAGGTATACCCTGCATTTTCTCTGCTGTTCAGATCACTGCTCTGTACATATAACCGTTGCCCCTGAGGCCGCCTACGTGCAGCTCTGCATTTTCAAGTCGGAGCTGTAATCCTCTTCAAGCCCTGTGCAAATTTGATGACAGCACGTCCAGAATATCCACTACCAGCATGCAAGAGCATTCCTGTCTGACATTCCTTGCATGTCTTCTGCAGTCGGCCTTCAAGAGTTATGTGCGCTCGCGCGACTACTGCACCACGGCCAAGCATGTGATCAACATGTGCCTGTCAGTCATCCGCTGCGCTGTGGAGCTCGGCAACTTTGTGCATGTCAACACGTACGTGGCCAAGGGGGAGCAGTCGCCAGAGGCAGCCAAGGAGACCATCATCGCCTCCAAGCTCAAGGCGGCCGGCGGCCTTGCCTCCCTCGACGCCAAGAAGTACAAAATCGCTGCCAGGAAGTTCAGCGAGGTTCATTTCCCGCTCCTCTCCTGTCCTGTGTCCCTCTGTGGTTTGTACCATCACAATGAGCATGCACTCAGCAGGGTTTGCAGTGCAGGTGCACAGCGTTGATCAACCTCACCGGATCACGACCAAATTCATATTTAAACGTGGCATATCACATTCAGCTGCATGTGCCAAATTATCCAAGGTCATCTTGGGGAGCATCCCATTGATTCTGCCTGATTAAAAATTACTGTGTTTTTACTAGTGGAGTCTGATGCGCGGCAGGTGTCATCGGAGCTGGGCAGCAGCTTCAACAACGTAATAGCGGCGCAGGACGTGGCGCTATACGGCGGCCTCTGCGCGCTCGCCTCCTTTGACCGCCCCGACCTGCGCCGCAATATCATCGACAACATCTCCTTCCGCGAGCTCCTTGAGCTCAACCCAGAGGTGGGCTTTGCGCGCTTGGCAAGCAGACATCCAGCAGATATCCTCCCTGGAAAACATTGGGAAAATATCATCTCTCTGACCACAGCGAGCATTTCTGGGGTGCACATGCAAAATTGTCTTGTGTCCAGTCATCTGCTTTTCAGGCCAATTATCACAGGTTGTGTCGATGGTTTTGTCAGTGTACCTATCATGGTAATGTTTGAGAACGGCACGTGGTGCGCATGCAGATACGAGAGCTGGTGTATGACTTCTACGGCTCCCGTTACGCGGCATGCCTGGCGCGGCTGCAGCGGCTGCTGCCCACGCTGCGCCTGGACATGTACCTGAGCCCCCACGTAGATGCCCTCTATGCTGCGGTGCGCCTAAACTAGTCCTCTTGATAGGCTTCTCTGCTTCCTGCTGTGGCATGCGCTTGACAACGAAATGCACCACAAGCACACTGCACACATGAATGAGCCAAGGGAATGCTGTGTGCTTTCTTCTGGTGTGGTCTGCACCAGGGGAGTGTTGTATGCTTCCTGAGGGTGTGGGTTGCTTTTCCTTCTCTACAGTGTTTTTAAAAGCATATTCCTACTTCGAATTTTTTGCGCATGCTTGATGGCAGTGTGCTGAGGGGCTGGTGTGCTGCTCTTCAGGTGAGAAGCAAAGCGCTGATACAGTACACCGCCCCCTTCATCTCAGTCAACCTGCAGACCATGGCACAGGCTTTCGGCACCGAAGTCGGGTGAGCCCTTGGATCCTGCAGTCGCAATTAGTCAAGCGCATCCTTGCTTAAACACTCATCTTACTGCCCTGCACGGCAATGATGTCAGGGCAGCCATTTTGCCTTCAGGTCACAAACTGCAGGCAATAAGAACACTGCGGTTGTAAGTTTTGGGGCTGTGGCACATTCAATGGATCATGGCGGCCTGGTGCAGGGTGCTGGAGAAGGAGCTTGCGGATCTGGTGGCGGCTGGGCAGGTGCAGGCGCGCATTGACAGCCACTCCAAGGTGCTGTACGCGCGGCTCACAGACACCCGTGCCGCCACCTTCGAGCGCGCCCTCAAGACCGGTGCGCGCCCTCCGCCGCAGTGTCTCTCATGCGATTATTCCCCTCAGCGCTTCACAAGTGTGGATCATGCTGCGCCAACCTGCGCCAACCGGATAGGATACTTTGTCAAGTGCGCTGCCCTCCCACTGCCAGTGAATTAAAAAAGATTCAACTTTCCCTTTGCAGCCTCCGATAATCTTATCAGCAGTCTGGACAGGCACATTGCCATGCTCAGCCCCATGGCAGATGCTCTTCTCTAGCAGTGGCACAAGGACATTGGGCAGTGAATGATCCTTTCTGTTCTAGTTTCTGAAGCCAATGTCAAGCAGTAGGATCTTCTCCGAGGCCTGCATGAGCATGAATAACCTCCAAATGCCAATGAACCTCCTTCGTCACACGAATTGATTAGTTCAATGGTTTCCACTGATGCGCCAAAGGCAATGAGCCTTGTTCTTCAACACACAAAAGTTATTTAATACAGCACATGCTGCATGCGCGCAGGCGAGGACTATCTGAGGGACACCCGAGCGCTGCTGTTGCGCGCGTCGCTGATGCAGCATGATCTAGTGCAGCGCGCGCCGGCCGGGCAGGCCATGCGCGGCCCCCGCGCAGCCGCCGTAGCAGAGCGCCACTTTGGCGACCACTTCTCATCTGACCGCGTCTTCCTCTAGATTCCCGCCGGACATGAGGTATAAGGGTCTGTTTTTCTAGTCAATCGCCGAACTCGATGGCAATGCGCACCGGCGGATTCTCATCTTACCGTGTATTTCTCCAGGCTTCTGCCGAGCAACGCGTGCCGTTTGGAGATAGGGACCGCGTCTTCCTTTCGCCGAGCGATGCCTGCTGTGTAGAGATAAGGGAGAAGTGTATCGTTTCTAGATGTACGCCGAGCGATGTGTGCCGCTTGAGCATCAGGGTCAAGTATTCATGGGACGGTGGAGCCTTCTCAGTCTAGCCGCTAGACTCTAGCGTACTCCGGAGGGCTTCAGCAGCAGGCATGCAATGAAGAGGGTGTAGGAAGAGGAGAGATAGCCATAAGCTACCAGTGCACTTGGGCAAGACCCTTAGTGTCTTGAAAAATGGCGGGGTATTGAGCGGCTGCTACTGAGGGCGCTCGTGAGAGCCAGCTGTGGCAAATCTTGGCTTGACTTGTCCAGTCTAACGTGTACTTTACACCTTTGGCTTTTGTGTATGTCTATCAGTGCATTCATTTTTTCAGACGATCAAGCGGGGCCGTACTACGCGGTGTTGTACTAAGTAGACATTGCTCAAATCTGGGGATGGCCTGTGCAACTCCGAGTCTGCACATGCTTTTGCGCTACAGCAGGCATTTGAATTCAAGTGAATCTAATGTCACTTTGTGATTTGCTGACAGTAAACAAGCATGCTACAATCATCATGATGTCGCATGTGAATGCGCATGCGCATGCGCATTTCAGATCTGCTTTAGCGCAAGCATCATGCTGCTTCTAAATTAACTTTCAGCTTTCTGCAAGCTTGTACTGAGAACCCGTGTGGTCCCCATGAGAATATCAATATGAACCCATGCATGATACCGTATCATGGGTGACCCTGGCCAGGGTCCACTTGATGGCTGATCCATTGGCACTGGCCCCCAAGTTCTGCCATTTGTCATGAGCTCGGGTGTACTCCCCCTGTACACGTGATGCATCACTCAGGCAGAGCACAATATCACCGTAGGCATCCTCATGCAGCAGCATTCTGTCAGTCCAACTACACGTCATGCTTATGTATTTATGCCTCCCCTAGGGCGTCATGCCATGTAATACGGGAGGGCCACCTTCCATCAGGGGTTCCGTCTGCTAAATTCGCACCTTTGATGGTTGAAACGTCCACATCACTGCTCTAGGGCGGCCGATTTGACATTTTTCTTCCCTTGAATTGCCTATACATAGCTTACAGTGATCAGGACAAAGTTCAGGAAGCAAGATGGGTAGTCAGTTGTACAGCACACACGTCTTGTCGAGCACACCACATGCGCACAGCTTTCGTAGTCCTCCGACCAAATCATTGAGGATTTTGAGTAAGAGACAGCATCGATATGCTGTAGTCTGTCAGGCTGCTTCAACTCAAAAAGGAGAGCAGAGGAGCAGAGACTCAACGTCTGAGAAAGGCAGCGACTTCCCTTCGTTTGAGAGCGACAGTAAAGACGATGGAGAGTTCTTACCTGTTCGCCAGCCTGGAGAATTCCCCAGTATTGCCGTTCGTCCCAGGTGAGCGTGCATCACTTTGCTTTTGGTGATGGCCCTCATTACAGGAGGCATTACAGAAGACATATCTTGCTCGAATTAGCAGGAAACTTTCCATTATGGATCCTCGATTAATCTGTTAAGTGATAAAAATCTAGCTCACAAGGAAGGCTCAAGTGGCACTTATGGAGTGTGTCTTTCTTAATCAGGTTCACCAGCATTCTCCAGAAAATTAATGCAGACCACTTCGAGGGAGCTGATGAGAAGTTTGCTGTGAAAACGGGTGGCATTAAGGAATTTGACCCCCTGCGGGACGGGCCCCTTCGCTACCTTGGGTACAGCAATGAGTGCGGGTGGGACATCAGCCCTGCTCTAACCATTATGCCTTGCCTAGCTGCAAAATGCGTGAATCGGCATAGAGATCAATCATCCATTGCACCATGCCCCTCACATTTGGAGGTGAAGGCATGCGGCATGTGACAAACTAGCTAAACTTGCAGGGAGGCGTTTGCCGCATGGCTACCGTTCTGGGGTGTGCCCTTCTCGTATGGGATTGCCATCAGCTATGTGCTGGTGGACACTGCCGACAAGGGCCTGAAGGCCTACAAGGAGGCGCGCACAGAGCTGGATGCCAATGCTGCGCTGCACACTGAGGTGGACACACCCAGGTGAGGGTCCGTGCTGCAATCAAGCTGTACATTACCAGACGGACACCTTCAGAACGATCACATCTGAAGTTGATGCCTCAAGAGACAGCACTTGATGCGCACAGCTGAAAGAGGCAGAGCTGCTGTTCGGAGCGAGCAAGCATTCCCATTTAATGGAAGCGAAATCTACCCTTTGTAGCCTAGAGACAGCAATGTTGCAAAGCCAGCATTGCATGTGTCCTGCGTCAAATGCATCTCTGAGCAGGCACTTGTCTGCAGCTGTCTGCATGTTCATATACAAGGCTCAAGATCGTCCGCATGGGATCGAGCGTGTGCTGTCTGCGTGCAGGCTAGAGAAGCTGCTGGCCTTGGAGCGGTCAATGGACACTGTGGTATGGCAGCTGCTGGCTTCTGTCATCTGCCCCGGCTACACCATTCACACCGTTGTCGCTCTTGCGCATGCCGGCCTGATACCTCTTGAGGTGAGCTGCACTACGCAGCAAGCCGCTGCTTGCATGACATCTTTTGTTGACTGTCTTGTTCCTGTACATCTACTTGTGTTTGGCAAAGGGCTAGCAAGGCTGCCATGGTGCACACTATTTGCTGGCATTGTCTCCAAGAGCAACATCGCATTTTCAATTGCCTACACTCTTATCATGTTTTCATCTGCCATGCAGCAATTGGAGCCAGTGAAGGAGGCAGTGAACGCCCTGGCCATCACCCTGAGCCTGCAGGGCGACGTGCTGATGTCCCTCATAGACAAGTCACTCCCCACCGCGACGGGCCTTGCCGGTGGGTCAATGCTGCTGGACCTCTTGCTGAAGCAGCTCTTTCATCACTTGCCACTCACAAATTTTGTGCGCTTTGAGTTGCGTTGCAGCAATGTGCTGCAGCTGTGTTGTTGCACGTATCAACGTATGCGGCGGCTTGCCTCAGGTCACCTCTTGCACTCTGAATCCGTGAAGCAGATGGTTGTGTCAGGATGCTAAAGGATGTGTCCATGTGTGGCGTTGCAGCGATCCCATTTATCGTGCACCCCATCGACAACGCAATCCACGCACTCATGAACATCACACTGCGGCCAGCCATGCGCAAGTACATCTGCGGCCCAGGGCAAGGCTGCCTGGCCGACCTGGAGATGTGCAATGACTGCCAGCTGCCTTCAAAGTCCGCCTCCTCAAGCAACGGCAGCCAGCCCTAACTTTTCGGCATGACCAGCTGCTTGAAGAACGCCTACACAGTCCTGAAAGCCCACTCATGACGAAGGTGTTGCTGTCTGTGTGGAAAATTAGTGAGTCCGAGTACTGATGCTAGAGCAATTGAACGGGAGAGATGTGCATGAAGTGCATTTAGAACATTGTGTTGTCATGATCAACACACCGTGTACAATATCTCGCTAACGCAGCAGGTTAAGGTTCTTTTTTGGTTGAGCAGCAGCTGTTGCTGACTAGAACTGTTGAAGCAAGGCTTCATGAATGCATGCGCTCTGCAGTGTCCTTCAATTAACGGATGCTTACAATGCACCATTATTGTGTAACGATACGAGGGCAAGAATCTCATTTGACAACTGCATCGTACGTGGAAAGATCCCATGGTACTGCAAAAGAGAAGCAATCAACGTAAATCATGTTATGAAAGAATCAGATGACGGAGGCTCCCTTAGTCCTCTTTGCCCATGCGTCTTTGGCCCAAAAGCTCTCTGCCCAGCTCCATACATCTCATTCCGCTTCCAGGGCTCCTTCCCATGGTAGGACGAGCAAGGATTTACATCCAACGACACCCTCAGAGCGACACGCTGTGCTTCATGGGAAAAGGAATTCTGTATCCTGCCAACCATGCCTTGTCCATCAGCACATCAATGTCCCAGAGGCAACCCAACTCTGAGATCAGATACTCTGTCATGTAATGGCAGCTAGAAAGACTAGCAGTCTCAGCTGGCCCCTAATTGGCACCCCCCCAATGAATACCTGTGTTCACTGTCTTTGACACTGTCCTCTCTCGTCTTACCAGCGAGCAGGAAGGTCATGCCATGGTGCATGCCCACTACTGGGAAACAGGCCCTGCTCTGGTTCTGCTCAAGGTCAATTCTCACTGGAAATAAGTGGTCACTGGACGCCATTGGCAATGCTCTTGCTGGGGCCGCTGCTGGTGGTGGCTGTCGTGAGCGGCAGGCGCACTCTCCTGAAAGCCAGCAAGAGAGATACCGACGCCCACACTGACAGCACTGCCGACACCACAGCCTGCGCGCAGCACCTCACATCAGGCACGCGCATGCATGCATGCCAAATCCACGCTCATGCACCCATGAAATTATTGTTATTATTACACGCTGCCCAGAGGCAAGGTGCGTCCTGCAGACAAGCTGCGATTATGCACCCATATACTAGTCGTTAAATTTAAAAATGCATCCAGATGACAGCTGAATGGCCACAAAAGGCGACGATGGAAGACCTCACAAGGGCAGAGAGGCATGTGATATAGTGGTAAACGCCTGGCAGTCGCCTCTCTTGAGCAGCCTGACCCCAATATTGAAAACTATGTCTGCAGCTATGCCTCTGTAAAGTGTGACACCAGGTGGCAGCAGTACGTGCCTGGCATTGCCTCTCTAAGCGACCTATCAATATGTCATCACCTGTTTTTCTCTGATACTCTGATACCATGTGGCAATGGTATGTGCAGGGCAGTTGCCCCTCTGAGCAGCCTGTCAAAAGATGTCACCATGACAACATGCGGGAGCTCAAAGTGACTGAGTGCCCAGCAGACCAAATCACAACCGTCTTCTAGCATGCGAGCCTTGCACGTCATGTAGTGGAGTGTCTTGTATAAGAGGTCGCCTGAGGCCTTAGGACAGGACTGACACACAAGTTTGGCCCCACCTGGTAGCGGCCAAAGAGGGAGAGGAAGGCAGCCCAAGAGAGGCTGGACCAATACAGAACGGCGAAGAAGAAGAGGACGATGCCCCCCGTCACAAACACCTGCGCCAGTTTGATGGACCAGGGGTACTCGCGGTTGTTTATCTCATCCACCGTTATGGGGGCCGCCGCTGCGCGCACAAATCGAATCAGAACCCATCAATCTTTGTATGTCGTTCCATGCCTCGACAGGCCGTTGTGGGTCACCACACGTGCAAAATGATAATGACAATGCTCCCTACTGGACACGCCACTTGCTGTTGAGCTGTCCTGGGGTGAGCTGCATGCATGCTCTATAAAATAGCAGCCAGGGTTACGGACAGAAGTGCACCCCGTAACAAGGCTGCCACGGGGCTGTAGGAATAGGATGAGCCTTGAATTGCTCGCATGTGTCAAAGCCTCCCGCCAGCTTTCATTCTGAACCAGGCTCAAGTTATCATGCTTCAGTCTTTTATGGACCCCTCCCAATACTGTGAAAACAGTTATGATTATGCAGGGGAGATGCGAGCTGGGGCTCACTGGACCAGTCGGCTGAGTAGACGCGGCTCCACTGGGCATCCCACTCCTTCTGGACAGCTGCCACGAAGCCGTCAAAGGTGGGGAAGCTGCTGGGGTGCATGGCCTCCGAGTAGCCCACCAGCACCTCCTGCCCAAACTTGCACGACAGCTCCTTCTCTGAAATCACCGCCTCCTTGTTCGCACTCATCACGATCTGCACAACCAGAGCACAGCTCAGCACACCTGTGAAGTTGTCTTCTGCGGAGTGTAGCAAGGATGTGAGAGCAATCCTGGGACAGGGTTAGAAAGTAGGTCAGAACATGTGATGCATGGCGGCTATAATGATCATCGCCGTGCCAACGGGCTTCAAGATCTTTACTTAAGTTGCAACAATGTCGGGGGGCATGATAGATGATGATCTAATGCGGCTATAGCAAGCACAGCACAGCATTACAGAAAATTACCTGCACAGGTATCTTTCTGATGTATGCATAGTTCAGCATGCCCCGTTTGAGGGGCAGGGAATGCCTGAGAGTGCTGCGGTGCCCTGCAGCAGAACGCAGCAGAGTTCAGTCGGATATAGGGCACCAAGCATCCCAACCATGACTGAAGTCTAAAGAGGATGAATGTGGCTTGCTTTTCAATTTGGAGAAGTGCAGAGGCCATCACCCTCTGGATACACAATGAGTCCATCCACTGGGCTTGCAGCCATCTTCCTGTCAATCATGTTGTTGAAAGCCTGGAACACAGCACACGCCAAGCTTGTCATGAAGGGACACCACCTCCCTCCCACATGTATCAGAACTGACAAAGATGATCACAATACCAACCCAGGGATGGGGAGTTGTATTCCCATCTATCCTTACGGAGCACAGTCACATTGTTATGCCTCCCTTTCACCGCCTTTCTTTCACCCATTGCAGCACAGGGCACAGCGGCAACTGGTGACACTTCCATGCCAATGGAATTGGGAGGTTTGACTGGAGGTTGAGAATGATATAAATAGGGCGCCAGAGCAGAGGCCAGGCGGGAGTTGGCACCTCCTTCTCATGATTGCGGCCGCGCTGGAAGAGGATGACAGAGCGGATGACGCAGACGGCGCCCATGAACATGGGGAACACGAGCGCTACTGCCATGCGGCTCAGCATCTGCGCATTGCCCTCCGTGGCCACCACATCCAAATAGAAGTCCGCCCACGACCGGTGGTTGCTCTGCGCCGCACACCATAAATTCACGCTTCCGAGGTTTGCCGAGCAAAGATGAGCCGGTTAAACTGTGAGCGGGCATGTGAGTAGCCATGCTGGAACATGTTGGAGCTGAGTGCAGGTCATTGTACAGGGCAGGAGAGGCGTACCAGGAAGATGATAGGGCCACATGGGTTAGCCAGCTGAGGGCCTGGCAATCTCAGCATGGTGACTCCAAAGAGCTGCTGAAGAGCCACACCCCTGCAGAGGAAGTGCACCTCAGAACCCAGCCTGTGCGTTAGAGCCGTGCACATCATACTTGTCTTAATCATGAAGAACAGAGCTTTGGGATCAGTAAATTATAACGCGGCATTTGACGCATCTGACATGCAGGAGAGATAGGGCTCTCACCAGCCATAGGCATCATTCCTCTTGCCCGCCAGCTTCAGAAATTTGACCTTGTTCATCAAGGCGGCGAGTGGAAGGGACCAGTAAAGAAAGAATACGCCCAAGAAAAATGCTGGAAGCGTTTGTATCTTTTCCAAGACGCCCATCTTTTTGGAAAGGAGCTGGCTGAGTGAATGAACTTCGGCAGAATATCGCCTCGATCGTCAGATAGCTTGCTGTTCTACTCCTTTCTACTCAAAAGATACAAATCCAAGACCTTATCGAGGTGCTCGTAGTTCTTTCGTGTCTACGATGGTGATGCCACAGTCAAGTCCACAGTGGAACTGACTGCTGTATGGGATCCGTACACCAGTAATATCACAATCACCTGCACATATGTCTGCAATAATAATCTGCCGCTCTATATCGTGTCCCGAATTCAGCTTGGGCCTCACTCTCCAAGGAGCCAAGTAGGCTGCATAGTGTCTGCAGCTATGCTGCTCGTTGCTGAGGGCACTCGTTAGTCCTTGAGATTGACATTCAGGAATATATGGCTTGGATTAGGCCCCAGTGTGCAAACTTTCATGTTGATCGCCATTGCAGGGCTGGCAATGCGCAAGAATTAGTAACCCCTGCATTTGCTGCAGAAGTTCCTACAAAACCCCAACCATACTTGCAGATAACACAGTCCTAGGGATTGTTTGTAAAACATTGCACGCCTCCCTAAATGGTAGCGAGCAAAAGCGTATTTCGCCGAATGGCATTGGCATTCGATGCAGCATGACCACGCCAACGGCTCCTATCTCAAGACGTCCAGGGACAATTAGAGGATCATGGGGAAAGATAAGGCAAAATCAAAGCCTTCAAAACCAGAAGCAGGGAAATCAGAGTGAGATCACGGTACTGACAACGATTACGAGAACGGCTTGTAACCTGTTTGGGCAAGACTATCCCTACCACTAACAATGTTGACTCTCTGTGCGGCTGCAGTGCACCTGGAGGTGACAAGAAGTTGAAACCGGCCACACACGTCAAAGTCAGGCACATTCTGTGTGAGAAGCAAGGCAAGGTAAGGGGACCCCATATGGCAACTTCTTCTTAGTCCTCTTGACAATTGCCCATTTGACATTGGAAGCCTCTTGTTAAGGTTGTGTATGGGATGCTCCTGCAGGCTCTCCAGGCGTTGGACAAGATAAAGGCTGGCGAGCAGTTTGCGACGGTGAGCCCCCTCAGTACTGCTGAAATCGCCAAGCAGAGCAATCAGCAAATTATAGAGTTGCGGGCAAGTTGGCCCATGAGCAGCTAACATACTCATAGCATGACGAATGTGGCAGTGGTGCTGACGGCCTGTCCTCATGCAGGTAGCTGCTGAGTTTTCAGAGGACAAAGCGCGGCAGGGAGGAGACCTTGGCTGGAAGAGCAGGTGATCTGTACATGACGACTGCATTGAAGTGAAAGTTTTCCTCAGAAACTCTTCGCATTTCAATTATTTGCATCTCAGAATAACGAAAATTTTGTTGAGATGTGCTCTGGCATGCACAGGCAAGATGTGGTAGGGGACTTTGCTGAGGCGGCCTTCAAGCTCAATGTACGAAAGCCGCTGACATGCATTTATTAGTCATGAGATTCCTTGTTGGCAAATGGTCGAGTCACGGTACTTGTGTGGGCTGCATTTAACTTACCGTACTGTGAACTGCATGCATCTTTGGTAATCACGTCAATGATGGGGGTTCACAGGTTGGAGAGATGACGCAGCAACCAATAAAAACAAAGTTTGGCTACCATTTGATTTTGGTGGAGGGCAGGAAGTAGAGGAATTGACAGGTCCAACTGAGCCGCACCATTTATGGTCTGCCACAGCAATTCAGTGAGTCAGGTTCGCACGTTCCAAAAAGCAAAGCGAGGGTCTGTGATCTCTTTTATCCAATTAATTAGTACGGTCCACCTGCGGGCAAAATCATCTAGATGTCGATGAAGCCATCAAGATACGTATACTGCAGCTATTTGAGTCTCGCGGCGTGACATGGAGCTGCCAGCATGCTTTGCTACTCGAGTGCCCAGTGCCACCAGTGTTCTGGAATGGATTGTGTGGCGGAAGCTGAAGCCCAGCAAATCTGCCGTAAGACTCCACTGGGCCAGGCTCCAGCTGCACAAAACCTGCAACGCGCCTGTTCATGCCATAAATATTTAGTCATTATTACCACTTGATGACTTATGGCCGGACCACATAGACATCCGATGTGAGAGAGAGAGAGAGAGAGAGAGAGTAAAATTTCTCGAGCGGTGTCACACACGCACGGTGCACCCACATCAAAATCACTAGCCTAGCTCAGCTGACTCAGTAAAGGCTTTGGCTACCTCTGAATTTGGCAAGCCACAAAGGTGAGCTCATGACCGCGCGCATGCGCAGCCGCGGCGGCTGCCACTGGCAGCCGCCGCAGTGCAGCTCGATTTAATTCTTATACATTTAAGTACTGGCAACTCTGCGCTAATCATGACCTCTAGTCTCTTGATTGGCACGCATTTGCAGGTCAGAAAACAGCAAGCATATGCTCGTTATCTTCCACAAAACAGACAGCAAAGATCACAGCTCAAAAGTACTGCTAGGGTTTCAGGCGTGACCTGGAAATGTAGTAATCCACCCTGGTCAATCGGCCCACCCCCACCATCCAGACATGAGACTGCGTTTGCCTTTTCGAAAGACTAAAGCCTGATCATTGACAACTTGCGCACGGGCACATCCGTTGGAGCTAGATACAAAGATGTCGGATGATGACCCCGTGTGCCCGAAACCAGCAATAGAGGAGGCCTGCAAGCCAGAGTGCATCAAGCAGTTGTTAAAATATCAGCAATGTGTGAAGAGGATAGAGGGCAAGCCTGAAGCCCATTGCACAGGACAATACTTCGACTACTGGCATTGCGTCGACCATTGCACTGCGCCTCGATTATTTTCAGTGCTGAAGTGAAGGTGAAAGCAACCCTAGACTTCTTTATCTCTCATGTGTTTAATGCGAGGCCTGTAACTGAGACCTAGGTGAGTAGTAAAGGTTGTGTATCACCCGCCTTTCTCGCCTGGTATGGAGGGGACGTGCTTAGCACCTTTGGGAGAGTATCAGGTCTGCACCGATGCAAGATCCTTGGTGGTACAAGACCTGTGAAAGTGATGAAGATGGCTTTGCATGTTGCAGGTACTCGGAACACGTGAGACTTCTCGGTGATGATGAGTAGCGGGAGTACAGTCTCAAGGAGCAGATCTCTTTTCTCTGGTGTGCAGCACTAGCTGGCAGTGAGAGACAAATTGAGTGCATACATTGGTGGTGGCTATGTGAACATGGACATCCAAGCGGTGTTGTCTGGGGAAGGGATCAGTCAGTCCTGCTGATCCCTGCCCTGAGTCCGTGGGTAGGCTAGCAGATTAGTCCATATATTAGGATGCTCCCCAGTACTGCGGATGCTTGTGGCATTTTGCTGTCCATCACGTGGAGCAGACCATTGCAACGTGCAGATCACAAGTGCCAAAAATGCCGCATTAGAGGAGTCCGACATACATAATAAAGCACATGCGTGAAATTTGTGTATCGCGATTGAAGAGAACGTAATGGTGTGACAGTCACCAAATTGCAGCTGTTGTACACTCTCTCAATATCCACCTGCAGGTAGCTGAATAATGTTTCACTATCAACAGTTTCGTAGATACACTCCTCATCAGTTACTCCCTAGACATACAATCTGAGTCCCTGGCAGGTCTTTTGCAAAGCAGCTGAACGTTGATTGGTGCAGGCGAATCCACTGTTCCCATTCCAAATACCATACCAAAATGTGCACTGGCATGCACTTTGATGTCAACTCATTCAGGACTCCTGTCTTGTTAGAGTCTCCAAACGAAAGAGAAGGCCTAGGGGATCCTAGCATATGCATTGGGCTTGTCCTTGAGCCTTTCTATAAAATGACGGCCATCCCTGTGAGCAATATGCAGACATTGTGTCTCAGCCGTCCTGCAGGTGGCGGCGCAGACACCAGCAGTACTGCCAGTAGATCCATCCATGGATCCATAAGCTTAGCTGCAAAGCTTGCAGATCTGACTCTAGAGTTGTCACACTGTCACGATGGCAGTAGCATCCTGCACGCCCTGGAATTGGCCTGTCATGATGACAGTAGCATCTGCACGCCCGGGAATTGGCCTGCAAGGTGCAACAGTCATTTGGTTGATGCGAATGTATTTCTCGTCATTTTTACCAACAGTACTGGTGCTTGGTACAAGGAAGGTACAAGAGTCTCTGCCGCAGCAGTGGCATGCCGTTCTTATGCTGCCAGATCTTGACTTCCAGAATTCAGAGAAGTGGCTCAATGCAAAGAAGCGCCCCGATATGAAGTGGTAAGCCATTGATGGTCACATCAACACCTTCCTGCTTGCAACTCTGTACAGCTGCAGTGTGCGGATGCACCTGAAGTTCCTTAATCTAGACGTCTCAGGGTCCAGAGATATTAAACTGAGAGATGCGCTTCATGTTTGCGCTCCAATTCGCTCCACAAGTATTGGCTTGTCGTGCAAAAATGTTCGCTCTCTTTCATCAAAGTACTAGGCATCGTGATCCCTTTCCTCTTCTGTATCGCTCAGTACGTCGGCTGGATCGTCGTTTCTTCTCAAGGTGAGACCAAGATCACGGAAGTTGAATACAACTTTCGAGATGTATATCACGCACGCACATAGCAACACGAAAACTAGAATACGCTCTGCATTCTCTCCTATATTGGGCTCAATCGAGTCCCCCATGCCTCCAGCCCTGCTGAAAAGGTGAGATCGGTTACCAGCGTAATCTGCGGGAGAAAGATGTTGAACTGCATCAATATACAATGCTCACCGTGCACAAGCTGGGTCGAAAATGCTGCCCGCACGATCTGCCCAGAATGAAGATCCTGGGCAGGATTTCATGAATTCAGAACCCATTTCAGAAGCTTTCAAATCGCAGACCACTTTGCATAGTGTCAAACCTTCCTGCATCCCCAATTTACTCAATCAGCGCAAGCACTGGAGGATGTTTGACAATTGAGCGTGCAAAGCTTGAGGGGTCATGGTTGAAACAGAGTCCTGCCCCTGCGGGCTTTGTGGCCAAGACGTTAATCCAGGGAAGGATTCCCATATCCGGAGCACATGTACCTCGGAAGAATGCGGCAGCTCTATATGGCATTGGGAGTAAGTGCCATTGCTCTCCCAATGTTGGTTAGGGTCTTGAGCACCTCTTCTGACTGGACCAGACATTGCTTGCAATGTCACTCTTTTGCTGGTCTCAATTGCGTTGCGTCGACGTTCGCGGTATCAGGTATCTGCATGTCATCTTGTTCACAGTACCTCCGGTTATATTTTGTCCGACGCAGAACGACTGCTGTGTAGGTGTATCAAAGAATATCTGGAGAGCGGACAGGCCGATAAGAAGGGTTGCTGCAACAGTAAGAAGTTATTGGTGATGAAGGTGTAAATTCTTATTTCCTTACAACGGGGAGAGACCCAAACATCCTGTTTGGAAGACTTTAACTGTGTTGTAAGGAAGATCAGAGTGAAACACTTCTCCACAAACACCCCGCGTCAGCTCTGCTGTTTTGCGCAGGTCGATATCCAGAAAAGGCCGTGGGAACACTTGAAGGGTCGCAACTGCCCTGTTGGCAGAGGTAAATTTGCAGAGGCGCAAGAGGCTGAGCAGTGTCCTGGCAGGGTGAGAAGTCGTGTCGCTGGAGCCTCATCAATTTAACCCTCATCAGTTTACCCAATTCGTTCACATGCTGCCCTTTCTTTCCCTCTCTTGCGTATGAGTATGTCTGTGACCCTGAGCAGGTTGACAGTGCTGAGTGCTTTGTGATCAACAAAAAGAAGAAGCAGAAAAACAAGAATGCTGAGCAGATGCCACCAAAGGCACCATTTGTGAAAGGTCCAAAAGGGCCTTCCTTGCCTCAAGCTCCCAAAAAGCCTGAACAGAAGGTGAGCATGCAGGACCACATGCATGCCGGCTTGTACTGATATGCATGCATGTCAGCATGCACAGACATAGTACCCTGGTGTTCATCACCCGAAGATGATGGGCCATTTGAGGGGTGTACCTTATTTATTGTGATGGACGCAGGCCCTTGATAAGCATGAACCCCTGCACAACAACTTTGATTATCATCACCCGTACAATCGCCCCAGGAAGCGGCATGATCGAGACGGTGCGATGCACGCGCACACCGGCCATGCTTGTGGTACCTGTGCACTGGTTGCAGGCTGGTTCTCATGGGCTCAGGTGGTAAGCGCATGTGACGGTGAAAGGGCTCAAGGTGACGATGCATGTGGTAAGCGCAGGTGATGGGGAAAGCGTGCAGAGTGGCAATTCTAAGGCTTCAGAATATGTATTTGCTGACAATGTGGCATGGTGTTCTGAAGAGGAGATAGAAGCTGCCATTGTCCAGGCGAGCCTCATATTGCCACAATGCAGCACAACCATTCCATCATGTCTTCATGTCTACATGGGGTGTGCTTCTCACAGTCTAAAAGCTGCTGGTGTCCTGGTAGGGCTTCTTGAGGGAAGATTACAGGACCAACCTGTGTCAGACAGTTGCTGAGTCAACGCCATGCCATCTTGCCAATCGGTGCCAGCATGCCCATGCCCTGTGTGAACTGAGACTCGATGCAGCCATTGCCTTAGAGAAAATTCCTCCAGACTTCAAGGCATCTCTGTGTGACGACTTGCTAACCACCGGTGAGTTTGTTGAAATGATCGCCCCAAGCACCTTTGTTCATCCCACAGTCTGTGCAAGGTATCTCATGTGCTCTGATGTGGGACAGGTCACTGTTCTGAGGGCATTGCATGCCCCAGAGCCCACAGCTTGGAAGAGCTAAGAGTGCTGGCAGCCATTCAGCAGAACTTACTCCCCGCCAACTTCAAGACAGACCGCTGCTCCGCCTATGACACTAGCCAGACATGTCCTCGAGGTGTGAAGCGCAATTTTCATTGTGCAATGCAAAAGGCGCAGTGCATGTTCACCAACTAAGTCCCGTCGAATGCCAGCCATGCATACTCTGAAGAGGTGCTGCAGCGGTGTGCCAAGAAAGCAAGACATTGCTTGTTTCCATGCTTGCATCAGACATAACATTCTGGTGCAGGAGAAATGTGTGCATTTGCTCATGGAAGCAAGCAGCTGCGGGTGGAAGCTGCCATTCAGGCAGGGAAGCTGCCTAAAGATTTCAAGTGCCACCTGTGCCCCCTGTGGTGGGCAGGTGAACCCTGCCCAAATGGTGACCACTGCGCAAAAGCTCACGGCCTGCAAGAGCTCAGGTGGGATGCCATCTGCATGCAATGCCTCCGTTGGCAATCTTTTGGCATGGGGGGCACCGGCATGTTTATCCGTCGCCTTATATTTTGGGCTCACCTCTGCATGCTGGTGTGCCCAGGATGCAAGCAGCAATCAATCAGCAGATACTCAAGGACGTTTACAAGACCCAGAGATGTTCCAAAGTGCATTGCAAGGGACCATTGGGGACAGCCACCTGCTGGTTCTTC
Organism: Coccomyxa subellipsoidea C-169; assembly: GCF_000258705.1. NCBI lineage: Eukaryota > Viridiplantae > Chlorophyta > Trebouxiophyceae > Coccomyxaceae > Coccomyxa > Coccomyxa subellipsoidea. The sequence goes on from NW_005178035.1 coordinate 815,667, forward strand.
CACAGTGACCAAGACCAGCTCAAGCCTGTTGGCTACAAGTCCCAGTTCTGCAAGACATGGAAGGTGAGAATTCCCTGACATGAATGCAACCTGCATGTTTGCTGTGAGGGCAGAACATGCACCTGAGATGACATGGTGTAGATGAAGTGGCAGTCTGGTGTTCAACCTGCATGCGCCTTGTCACAATGCGTCAGAGCCATCCTCTTATCCCAGCCTTATTACTCTGCAGGAGACGGGTAATTGCAGCTATGGTAAAGAATGCCACTTTGCCCATGCTGCCAAGGAGCTGGTCATCCGCACCGTGGCATCAAAGTTTGTGGAGAAGTCTGTTGAGGGGGACGACTCTGCGAGCCAGTTCTCCATTGACGGCTCTGTGGACTTTGCGCCTGGCAAGAAGTGCGCAGCTGTCCAAATTTTGGTGCTCCACTCAATTATACAGTTGTTTTGTAGGCGTCCATTGATGAGCGTCAGTCCACAGTTGCAACAGGCAAAGTGGATTGAAGGGACTTCTCACGCAATCTCACGCAACCAAGGGACGCCACTCATAGCCGTCGTGGCGTTTATTTTATTATTATATTATTACCATTATGACAGGTCGGCAAACACAAAGCCAAAGGGCATAGGGCATACACGCTGATTACAAGTAGTACTTGGACTGCTAATCGAATCATCAGTATCGGCAATTAATCGGCCGGATCAGTGAATGGGAGTTTGTGTGTGGCAGGGAGGTGGGCATAGTGCCATACTCAGTGCAGAATGGGAAGATGCCGGTGGGGGTTCCTCAGGCGGCCAAGCAGGGACGGCGCAAGGCTGCCAAGGGAGTTGCACTGCAGCTCTGCGCCCACTTTGAGCGCACCGGCCAGTGCCCCGACCCCAAGTGCCGCTTTGCCCACGGCGCCGAGGAGCTCAAGCTGCGCCAGCTCAAGGCCAGGTGAAAGCCCCATCAAATTGCTTTTTTGCCTACTATCATCCGCCTGTATCCTTGCTTGATACCTCAGGGGGTCTGGGGGTGCGGAGAGAAAAAGCATCTCGTGGAGATTGAGGGTCATTGTATTGGTCGCAGGGGTGGCGAGGAAGGCGGTGCCGCAGGAGGCAAGACTTTCAACGCTGCGCTGGCGCCTGCCCCTCGCAAGCTGTCGCTCGCCGTCCTCGATGCCATGAGATCGTGAGTCACCTATGCTTCTGATCTCTGTTGCTTCAGCCCAGTCCTTCAAGAAGAGTGTCACCACATTTTGCCTGCATCCTGTTCGGGAAAGAATGTCAATAGAGCTGACGATAGGTGTGCGTGCACGACTGAAATGAGTGTGTTGATGATCAGGCACAAGCTGCAAGCCGCAGTGCACATGCTGATGGGCATGGGCTTCAGCTTCAAGGCAGCTGAGGACGCTGCTCGCACCACTGGCGCCAATGCAGAGCTGGCTGCCCAGCTGCTGTTGGATGGAGGTGTGCTTCAGCTCACGCTCACACCATCCGCAGTCATTTAAATGTGTCTTCTAATTGACAGTCTACCGTTCCAAGGATAGTGCAGGAATCATCAATGTACAATAATGTGTCTGTAGGTGGCTTCCATGAGGGTGGGGTGACTGAGACGAGTGTGAAGGGCGAGGCGGATGCGCTGTGTGCTATGGCGGACTCCCTGGACCTGGCCACCTCTGATGTCGAGGCAGAGGTCATCCGCTGCCACGGCGACCACCTCAAGGCCATCCAGGTGCTCACAGCTGCCTCATGCGCTGTTTGAGTTTCTGGACTGTTGTTAGAATAAGGAATGGAGGGAGGGGAGCTTATTCATTGAAGAGAAAAACTCTCACCATGTTATTTGACCCCTGTTGCATGTGCCGCTGCAGGAGTTGCAGCAGGTCAAGTTGAACGGTGGCAGGAGTGTTGTGCGCCCTCCGGTGCCCATTCACAGGCGCCCACCTACCATCCCAGAAGAAGGTGAGATACCCAGCTGCCGGCTGGGCATGCACACGCACTAAAGTTAAAACATTTCATCTGGGTGCGCTCGCATTTCCAGCAATCAGACGGATGTGTTTTTTAGGTTGCTTTGACATGTGGCTTTGTGTTGTGTGCAGAGAGCAACCACGAGTACCTCAACAAGGGCTGGAAGAGCATGGCGGCGCCCACGTGGGGCCCCACGGGCAGCTCTGCACCGGCCGCCTCCACCTACCTGCACACCCCGGCGCTGCTGCCCCACAACGCTCCTGCCTCCATTGGGACTCCCTACACTTCTTTCAAGGTATACACCTCCTCCTTTCCACTGTCACACTGCTAGGACGTTCCTCGGGGCTCGTGGAAGCAATGCAGTCTAGTGCAAATTCATGTTATGTTGTGCTTAAATTCAGGCACCCTGCACAACGACTGGGATGCATGTGCCCCTGCAGGTGATCTTCACTATTTGCCCTGCAAAAGTGTGGGTCATGCTGGCAGCTGTCTCTGACTGTTTTGGTGCCAATTTGCAGGCCCCGGTAAAAAACATCAGCGCACCCGCTCCGACAGACGAATGGCAGCAGTACAGGCCGGAGGACTTCGACCCTGACCCAGCCACTCCTGCCACAGGCTCTGGATCTGATGCAGACCTGCACGCAGCTCTCCTCGCCAGCATGGCAGACGCGCCGCCTCTGGGCCCCGCTACCGGTATGCCACAGACTCTGTTTTTCCAGCCCCAACAATTCGCCACAAATGTGCATGTATTGGTCAGCAACTCCGCCTTGTGCGTCTAAATCAACCCATTGGCTTTGCTGTGCAGGCTCTAAGAATGCAGTGCACGAGCAGCAGATCAACCATGCCCAGTCTGCCTGCCAGCACCCGCAGACGCGGCCGAGGCCCCTTGCATCAATCCTCGACCTGCAGACACAGCCGCAGCCAGGAGCCTATGCCATCCTCACTGCGGTGCGCAATGCCCATTCCTCCAGACATCATGCATGGCAATATGTCTCAGGGTGCATGTTTTATTATTACCTCCAAAGAAAACGCACGACAAAAAGTCTCCGGCCTCTCTGGATGCATGGTGAATCATTCCTCTAAAGACAACGCGTGACAAAATCTCTTATATGCCTCTCTGGGTGCATGATTCATCAATCCCTCCATAGACAATGCATGACAAGATGTAGCACGCCTCTCTGGGTGCATGGTGGATCTCAACTTTGTGACATGTCACATTTTGTCTGCAGGCGCCCTCCATGCCTCAGCTGGTTGCCCCGGCCACTGTGGCGCCGCACGCGGCCGCACCGGCGTCCCGCAACTGGTTCCCGCCTGTGCCGGACACCGCCGCTTTCCAGCCGGCCGCCACCGCCGTCCCCGCCATGTCCGACGCCCTGTCCAACCTGCACATCGCGCCGCTGCATACAGCCGGCGCGGCCGACGGCTGCAACGGGGACCTGGCGAGCGGCGAGGTCACCCCGCAGCCGAGCATCAACTTTGACCTGTCGCCGCCGTCTGTGATTTCTCCCTGCGACGGCCCCTCCCCCAGTGCGCAGCAGCTGCTGCCCTGGCTGACCAATGGCACCAGCAAGGCCAAGACAAATGTGCCGGCCCCTGTCCCGGCGCCCGTCAAGTCAGCACCGGTGGTGGAGGAAGCCCCCACGGAGGACTTTGACAGCCTCATGTCTCTGCTGATGTCCTGAGAGCACTCTTTGCAAACGCTTCTGCACAGGAAGGGCCTGAGACGGCCTTGGCAGTGCCCTCTGTGATGTGTGCAAGATCTGCTGTTTGTGCCTTTGTAGGCACGTGGAGCTCTACTATTTTTAATGTGGAACATTTTATCCCCTTGCTTATTTTGTGAATGATGATAGGACTTCGGGCCTAGTTCTGTGGTCATTGAGAACATCTGCAAGCTGTGTGTTGCTTGTGGAGAAATTTTTGTAGTGGATGCAGTTTGAAGCTATTTAGCTGGGTGTGGCAGCTGTCCTTGTGCTCATGAGCATTGCGGCTGTCTTGCTTTTGAATATGCTGAGCACTACCGGTTTGTTCAAGCACCAGCAGCCAATCGTATATACTAAATTCTGGCTGCAGCTGATTGTAAAGTAATTGTCCTGGATCCCAGACATAACCATTGCGATACGGAATCTTGGTGGCATATGCATTGCAGTTGACCTCATGCACGCACGCAAGTCCCTGAGAAAAAAGTGCTCCTGGCGTAAACGACTTAAGATTACTCAAAGTACAGACATCGCAAAGCTGGTCATGATCAGATCCCCAGAAAGTTCTCCGGTCTTGAGGGAGGCCTCAATGTGGCTGGCCCCCTGGTGTACATTTCCAGCAGAGCCCCGAAGCTGGGCACTTGAACTATGTTCCACTGATGTGTCACAGTTCGTCTTGATCACGGACCATGATCTTAATTACTTCCATTGAAGTTCTGTTCTCATGTTGCAGTTCAGCTTGGGGCTTTCAAGTTTTGCGGTCTGGTCAGATCAGGCATATATCATCTGTCGCTGGGCACATCTGTCATCGCAGACGCAGCTTTGGCCGCCTGGGTTCGTCATCAAGAGTTGGTTGGATATCCTCCATGTCTTCGTCGTCACCATCTACGCATTCACAAAATTGGGATCACACATCCTGCATCCAGATCAATGCAGTCCATCATTTAGCCAAATTTTGGAAACTCTAGTGAGCCTCTTGACCTGCAATTGCAACTGGCCTTGAACACTCAGAAGTGCATGCTAAACACCAGATCCATCCAAGATTATGGCAATGCATAGCAGAAGTATGGTGAAACCTTACCCTGCATGGCTTGGTCGGAGGGCCCCAGGCCGGACATGCGGCCAACGGGAGGGAACGACCGCTCTGTGCCCTTGCCAAACACTGGATCCAACAGCTCCTCTTCCTGCTCATCTTCGTCATCGCGCGCATCTGCCCTCACGGCCGCGTCCTCCGAGTCTTGGGTGTCGTACAGTCGCTTTAGCTGCCGCTTGGGCTCGCGCCTGCACGCACCCCTCATATAGTCAACTACATTGGACTCATCAAATGACACCAGGAGTCAGGGATCATCTTACATCGCCGTCATCATCGTCGTCTTTTCAATCAACACCGTGAGGCCGTCCTTCCTCCTGTCTTGGCGATCGCACTACCTTGAATCTCTGTGCATTCTCTCTGGTATAACCACGACAGAATGTCGAACATACTGTAGTTTATCATCATTTTGTACAGCAAAAGAATCCCCACAGCAGCAACCTGTAGGGGCAATGTCATTAGAGCAGAGCAGGAGAGACAAGCTGCTCACCTGGCGGGTCGGTGGAAGTCGGCCTGCTCCTCGGTGGGCATGATGTTGAGCGCCTCGGCCTCATTCTCTTGCCCGCTCCCTCCCTCGCTCTCAGCATCGACGTCCATCTCCTCCATCTCCTCCTCGGGAGGCGGCGGCATCCGCGCGCGCCCGCCAGCCCTGCACACAATAACACCGTGAAGTGAGAATCACTTGCATGGTGCCTGCAGCATGCATGCATGGCCCCAGCGGCGATTTCTGGCTCTTTGTCCTGCCAATCCCTCAAATGCAGGGCTTCACAGATCCCGTCTATGTGTATTAGGGCCCTGTTGATGGCCAATCTATGCTGCGCAAAGTACAGATTGGCCATCAACAGTGATTGCCACTATGTCCTCCGACGGCTCCTGCTCCACGGCAATCAAGGGATGTGCAAAAAGTGACAAAAACAGCAGGCAAAAAGCAACAGGCGCTCACTTTCTGCGCCAGCCGCTGCCGCTGAGGCCGGCGGATTCGGAGGGGCCTTCCGAGATGCCCAGGTGCAGCGAGAGGCCGCGGCCGCCGCCGCTGCTGGGGCCGGCAGCCGAGGGGCTGTCGCCGGGATCTTCTATTGGCTCTCTCTCCTCCTCTTCTGCCCCTCTGTGCGCATCCTCGTCATCTTCGTCGTCGATGCTCTCGCCGTTGTGGGCCCTCCTGCTGCGCTCCAAGAATGACATCCTGCACACAGCACACCACTGCTCTCTCGGGGAACTTGTTCCAAGAATCAGAATGGCAAAGCAAATGCGTGCGTCAAGGTAGATGAAGGCGCCAGTGAGGGTGATGAAAGCAAGACCATGGCCTCATGCCCTGATGTGAATTGCAGCCGATGTATAATACAAAAGAGGACAGGATTGGACATGAGGAGTGGAAATGGACAGTGGGAGTGGGAGGTGGCATCAAATACCTGCGGGCGGTCTTGTTGGCGGTTGCTGATTTCTTGGCGGCGGATCTAACGGCGGCCTTGGTGCCCTTGTCTGCTCGCTCCTGGAGCTCCTCCAGCATGTGCCAGTACGGGTCCCACTCCCCTGCACATGCAGCAATTACTCTTTTTCTGGCAACCAATGTAAGTAGCACACAACTTCCTAAAGTAGTCTTGCTACATGTCTGCAAATTATCGCTCAGAATCACACTGGCACCGACGGGAGCAGAGAGTGAGTTGCTGTTGCAGTGTTATTTGCTTGCGCATGCAATCAGGGACAAATTGGAATATTGCCTGCACGACAGGCTGCAGGATACGAAGATATCAAGATGGCATGAAAGGGGGTGTCTCACGTGAATTCTTGGTGGGCTTGAGGGCCCTTGCGGTGTTCTGCAGGTGCTGTGCCACTGTGGCCGCCTCCTTGGCTGGCAGCCTGGAAGTCAGGGCTGACAGGCCCTCCAGAAATGGTAGCCAGTCCTGGCCGCTCTGCAGGGTTTGCCACACCATCAATCTCACAGCATGCCAAATAAACAGGCTGGCAGATATCCTTGAGCAGCACAGAGCAGCACTGCAGATATTTCACACATCTATTTATTACCGCATGCACCCTGGGAACAAGACATCAAAACTTTGCATTGCAGGGTTGAATACCACGGTTATCATCGATGTAGTGTGCGGACCTGCAGCGCGTAGTCGATGCCTCCCTTGACGATGTGGGCCAGCGAGGCGGCTGCGCCGGCCACGAAGCCGGCGTGGGCCTGCCCCACGCGCAGCGCCAGCTCGCCAAACAGCTGCAGCGCAGCCGCCTGATCCGCGCCCTCCGCTGCCACCGCTCGCTGGTACGCCTCCTCCAGTGCACCCAGGTACGCCTGCGCCAGAGGAAATCTGTATTTAACCGGGGGTCAGACCTTATGCTGCATCTCTACCATAGATGTCATCTCTACCATAACGGCCTCTCCTGCGCTGTCGACGGCCACCTCATATTTCCTCTGCGGGGTTGGAATTGTTCTTGTTCTCCCAATCCTGTGTCCGTTGAATATAACAGAGGTGCCAGACGATGGACATCCTCCTCAATGGACCGGATGGATATAGGATATCCTGGTGCAGCTGCAGACCCAGATAAGGTGAACAGCAGGACAAAAGCGCCAGCAAAGGCCCACCTCTGGCAGCGACTCGGGGTGGGCCTTTTTGAGGACGCGCGTGACTTCTCTGACAGCATCTGCGACCGCCTTGTTGGGGGAGCCCAGGTGCATGACCACGCGCCCCGCCAGCACTTCAGCATTCGTGCCACTCAGCGCCTGCGGGAGCCACATTGGCCAGTGAGCCTTGCAGCAAAGCAGACCCTCTCTATCCTACACCTTCTCACCGTCATATCGTTCAAATGTAAGTCAAGCATGAATGCTACTGCTGCAAGACAAAATAGAGAATCAAGAGGTGGCATGTCGAGAGTTTTCTGCTCTGGTACAACCCTCATGATTCTGCAGCTACGTCAAGCAAGAAGCACTCAACTGCATGAAGGCAATTGGAGTTGAAAGGCTTGAAGCTTGATCGGGCGGCAGCATGCTGCTCTGTGCAGACCTGGAATGCGACCAGTCGGCCGGCGGCTGCGATGGCCTGCATCTTGGCCGCGGTCAGGGCCTGCGCCTCTGAGGACCGCTCCGCGCCTGCGCCCTCTGCTTGCTCGTCCTCGTCATCTGCCGCCATGTCATCGTCCGGGGCCGCGCGCGCCAGCAGCGCCTCGGTGCGCTCCCAGAACAAATCCAGGCTGTTGGAGTCTGGCGTGTAGCCCGCTGCAGCCGCAGCTGTGTCCTGCAGGTGACAAAGATGGTAAGTCTAGCACTGCAATTAAGACTCTCAAAGGACACATCAAGAAGAGCTCAATGAAGACAGTTTCCAAACCTGTGCTTTTCAGCATGAAGGGCAGATCGCGAGCCTTTCTCCATTTAGCTCTTCTTGGTCCTCTTGCGTCCCACAAGTCAAAGATGCAACACCCTAAACACTCCATCACCAAGAATAATTGCACTTATTTCATAAAGAAAGGTGCACAACCAACACCTTGATCTTTTCGGCGCTGAAGATGAAGAAGAGGTCGGCCTGCACGCGGGTGAGGGCGTCTTTGACAGGCTCGCTATCCTCCGCCAGAGCAATGTCGTCCAGGTGGCCGGCCAGCGCATCGACTACCTTGCCCAGGGAGGCCACGGCGGATGCAGAGGGCGGACCTGCCCCATCCGCCTCGAGCGCGCTAAGGCGCCACATCAGCGCCATCAGCATGTTCTCTGCCGCAATCACCAGTATCGGCCCAGGCAGCGGCCGCCCCTTCACAGCCGCCTGTGGAAACGCACCACAAGAGTTCGCATGAAAGAAAGAGGTATTTATGGGATGGTAAGTGTGATGCGGCCTCCAGGGGGCATGCCCTCGAGGAAGGATAGTCACATCATCCGGACAGCCCAATTTGGGGTAATCCAACATGGGCCCTTGGATGCGCAAGCCATGGTGATGGTGATGTCAGCAAGCTCTCCAAGCAGCAATTAGAGACGCGCTGTGTGAAGAAAACAGCGGGCATTGTACAAATGCATTAGCATGGATGCGTGTCCGCACCGAGAGCAGCTTGGTGAGGCTCTTCTGCAGGGCGGCTTCGCCGGACGCGGCAGCGGAGACCAGCTGCAGGCGGTGCAGCCGAAGCAGCGCCACGCGCAGTGCGAAGGCCTCCTCGCCTTCTTCTGTGTCGCCGCCGCTGCCGTCCACGGGCCCCCCGGCTGCGCGCTCGGCCTCCAGGTCAGCGTCTGACAGCGCCAGCGCTGCGTCTGTGGCGGCCGTCAGCCGCTGAGTCAGCGCCTTCACACTAGAGCTCAGGATGAGCTGCGCCTTGTCCTGGCACACACGCACACCACGTTAGACACTTGAACTGTGAAACTGATCAGCCCTGAAGTGACCACACCAGGCAGTGTGCTAGCACAGGAACCAGGCAAGAAGAGCTCGCCCACTTGCCACTTTGTGATTGGTTGACGAACGGCATTGAGAAGGTGCATTTAAGCAGCCACCTGATGTTTAGGCAAATACCTTTTATCACAGGCCGCTTCTTGCATGTATGAAGCCACTTCAGAGGAGAGGAGGTGCCACAGGCCTTCACAATGGAGCTGCACGTCTTGGAGGCAACAGAAAGGCTGCCATGAAGGCTGTCGGTGCAGGGAAAAACACCTGGATGGTGTCGTTGCCCTGCGTGGTGCAGTGTGCGAGCGTGCGCAGGCAGGCATCCAGGGCGTCCGGCTGGGAGTGCTTGAGCAGCAGGTCCGCAATGAGCTGCAGCAGGGACTCCAGGCTGTCCTCCTGCCTCTTCAGGCTCCAGATGTCCAGCTTCATGTCCCGCACCAGGCCCGCCAGCGCCGCAACCTGCCCATCCCAAGAATAACTATATGTTCTCGAAATTAAATATCTTTACTTTTTTTATTATGATTAAGTTTTAATCCTAAACCCCAGCCCTAAAATATAGGCAGCGCTCTTCTCATAGAGATCAAAGGAGTGGTAATGACAGAAAATTACATATCTCTTCGATCAATTCTGGCCTGGAAAAGTCTTCACTGTGAAAGGTTGCTGCAATTTCCCTCTTGTCTACAATTCCCTGGGACCTAAGGCCCCAGATGACCTCTAAGCGGGTAAATTTTGGGTAAGTGGGGCTCTTATCCGCAGGTGGACAGGTCTTTTCCTGCCTCTTGTCCTCTGGGAGGCTGTAGTGCAACTCATGAAGCACATCAGGCATGTGGGGGCACAGGGGGTGTGACACAGAACAAACGGGGGAGACCTTGGTTGGGTCGGTCTGGAACTTGCGCAGCAGGGATGGCAGGGCCTGGCTGAGGGCCAGGGTGACGTCCTGACGCGCGTTGGCCGCTGCGGCAGCCGCCTTAGCCTTGCCTGCCACCCTCCTAAATAAAACACCACATGAGCATACATAAGTCCCCAAACAACATAGCTGCAACATCTTTTCAAAGAGGAAACTCAGGTACTGTATACAGCACAGAATTTCAAACATGGCACACAACAATTGCACAGCAACGCAACCCAGGACAGGGGTGCACCTGGAGTCGGTGCGGGTGCCTGCATGTGCACCGCCGGTTGCAGTCCGCACGGTGGCAGCCAGCAGCGTGATCAGGTTTGTGGTGGCCGTGTCGCCCCGGGCCTCGTTTGCCTGGTCATCCATCAGCGCCTCCACAATGGCATGCCAGTCTTGCAGCACCTCCACGCTGCACCACACGTTTGGCTGTCTAGCTTTCACTTGATATCAATGCAATGACGTCCCAAGCACTGGAAAGCATGAGTTGGCAGCACCCTCGATTGTTCACAAGGTCCGAATCAGGTTCAGTCAATGAAAGTCACGGCGAAGAGTGATGGGAGGCAGTGAGAAACATTGCTAGCTATAAATTGCTCGCACAGCACCTGTCAAAGAGGCCGTCCACAACATGGCTGACGAGCTCCGGCTGCAGGGGCCGTTCGGCGCCGCCGGCAGACTTGCGGCGGCCGCCTGGGGATGCGAGGGGAGATGCGTCCCCTATCGCGCTGGATGGAGTCCCCAGCAGCTTCATGATGTGCAGCACGCCCGCCAGCTGGAGGTCTGCAGACCCCGTCTTCTTGGCCCCCTTGCCCCGCTTCCCCTTCACAGGGCTCTGCACCACACACCAACAACATGCTCGAGTCTACATTGACTTGATGTAGATTTACTGAAATTCCAATAAAATTTCATTCTAATCTCCAAAACTTGGTATGCACTGGAATTCTCAATTTTTGGGACCATGCGCAGCTTGGAAACCAGACCATTCAACTCAGATGTTCTCTGATGTTGCATGTGGCTTTCTTGTGTTGTGCAATGCTTTGCATGTGCATGGTGATCTCAAATAGATTGGACGCATGCCTGTGCAATGAAGCGCTGGCCCTGCTCCTCCAGCATGCCGGCCACCAGCTCGGCGGCTGCATGCCTGATGGGCGCGCTGCTGTCCACCAGCAGCCGGTAGATTTCCCTCACCTGCGCCAAGCATCCTATTGAGAAGGACATCATTCAAGTACAAGTCTATACGAATGACAAATGCCTTTGGAAAGTCCCTTCTGTGAAAGTGGTGTATGGCAGCAAAACGGAAGCTGTGAAATATGTGTGAAGCCAGCATACAGCAAGGGGCAGTAAGATGCACTGCAAGCCTCATGGCTGTCAGAGAGAGCTGCATCTGTGAACGCGTAACGTCTGTGGTGATTTAAGGGATAAATGGTGTGTGCACCTCGTCCTGGGGCATCTCCTCGACTTAAACCAGCTGCATCTGTATGAGTGGTATATTTGTTCTTGGGATGAGTGAAGTGTGAACCTCGTCCTGTGGCATCTCCTCGGCTTGGACCAGCTGCGTGACCAGGCGCACACCCTTGACGGCCACGGCCTCGTCCACGTCGTACACCAGCTCGGCAAAGCGGTGCTGGAAGCGCCCAGTAAAGCCGTGTAGCGGCGACACATTCTCCTCGTTGCTGTAGATTTCCAGCAGCGCGTCCAGCGCCATCTCCCTCACCCCCGCATCCTGTCAACACATGCATCCACATGAGATTGTAGATCTCGCTCTCCGGCAAATTTTACCCATGCATCAATATCAATATAGTGCAGAGAGCAGGTCATAGCTGTGAGAATTGGCCATAAGATACATAATGCGCGGCTGGGATAGTCTGCATGCTGCCACATGCACTACTTGGCAGCCATGACTGTCATGGCTGCCACTTGTCCTCTGCTTCCTTTCAATTTTACAATCCCTGCCACAAGTAGGGTTGTAGACTTTTGCACATACCTGCTGTGCATATTGTCACAGGGTGCCCGACCTAGAGATCATCGATGTTGGACTGAAGGCCAGGGCATGACTGCGCACCCTGTCGGAGAGGGCCCAGGCGACGTATTTCAGGTAGTTGTCCTGCAGGAAGTCGGTGGGGTCGAGGCAGATCCACGACCCGATGCCGGCGATGACGACGGCGCGGATATCCGGTGCAACGTCCCGGAATCGGTGCGCGGAGACGGCCTGGAAGAGGCTTCCCACCACGCCCTTCAGCTCCTGCACCTGCCGGTGGCATGCGCTCAGCGTGCGCTGAAAGGCCGCCACCCGATCCGCGCCCGCCTGCACACCACATAGAATCCATGGATCTTGCTCTGGCAGTCGTTTAGGAGGTGTGTACGTTTGCTGGATGATGCCTTGGTATCAAGGAGGTTTTCTAGTCAGTACTGGCATCAGCACAACTCTGCCCGGACAGCAGTGGGATTGCCTGCCAGTGAATGTCTCAGGCACTGCTATACGTTGTCATGCCCTTGAGCGGCAGCCTTTCGCTTGAAGAGAAGGAGTACTTTCTAGTACTCATGGGACCATGCTCTCCCTTCGCTTCTTTGCATGGTTTCTGGCTGGTAAGCAGCAGCTAACTTTTGTCTGCAGCACTGCGGACAGACCTTGGAGCCCTTTTTCTTCTCTTCTGCAGCCATCTGCCGCTGGGCTGTCTCGCGGGCCTCGCCCAGTGACAGCATCGCCCGGATGAGGGATGTCACCACCTGCTGAGCTGTCAGCGTAGCCGTGAAGCGGAAGCTGCGCACGACAGAACTGGACGATGCCCCCACAACACGTCAGCAACACTAGATTCTAGCTGGATTGTACAAACTTGCTCGAAGCTTGTGGTAGAACGGAAAGATGTGCTAAGTTCTTCTATGAAGCCAAATGAATAATGATCATGCTCACCAGTTGAGGCCGATGATGAGGTGGACAACCTTGTCGAGCAGGTAGCCATCGCACAGCACATCCGCATTTTGACACTCCCGCATGATCTGCACAGAAGTCCCATAAGTAATGTGTAGCCTCCAGTCTTGGTTGAAGAGCAATACATGGAGAATCAGGTACTCTCAAGTGTAGATCTATGCGCACCTGGTCCCACATCTCCATGTAGTGGGCGCGGAAGTTCTTTGTTCCCTTGCCACGGAAGTGGTCAGTGATGCCATTGCTGCTGACATCCTTTATCAGAGATTTCACCAAAGCATCCACATCTCCATCGTCCACATCAGACATGGTGATTGCCTGAGAGGACCCGCATGCCTGGTGCATCGTATATTTCAGAGAGCATGTCAACACACTGCTTGGAGCTGCTTAGTGCCTGGTGTGTACAAGCTGCACCTACACGAGCATGTATTCTGTTTTTCACCTGTACAAGCAGCGTCAAGAGCTCTGCAGCAGCTTGTGCCCTGTCTGCCTGATAGCGGCCCACCCACTCCTGTGGAAGAACAAATGACAGTCATACAGAGATCTTGCCCGTCAAGATTCAAACTGTCAGGCCTTGCCTTAAGCATGCCTGATTTCTCACCTTGGCTGCAGATGATGATGCCCCAGAGTGATTGAGCACGATACCTGCAGCGCAAAAGCCAAAGTGGGGTTGACATGCCTGTCTCTCTCCTTGTAACAGGATACTGTCAGGATTTTTCACCACGCTTCTCAGCTTAGGGCTTACCCAGCAGTGAGATGTCATCTGCACTGTGCGCGACAGCTTCTTCATCAGCCTTCTTGCCCCTGCGCGCCCTTGGCTTGACAGGTGTTTTCTGTCAAGGCACAATCATTTCTCACCAAGTAGGCACAAAAGATATCAAGCAAGCAAAATCGACATCATTAGATATCAGAACTTTGCAAGGCCATAGCTGAAGATAAGCACTGTTTTTGTCTACGAAGTGAATATCCTGCTCCTGGATTCAATTTTGGGTTGTGATTCCTGGTTCAAAACGACATACCTTGTGGCGCTTGCTGATTGTCCTGATAGCTTCATTTTTGTCCACGAAATCATTCTCGCTCTCCGCATTGTGGTCATCGGCATCGCTGCTCACAAGACATCCCATTAAAACTTACAAGATTGTCTTTTGCAAAATAGAAAAGGGCGTGATCACCGGCAAATGAGAGTAATTCCCATAACATGCAAGAATGTGGCACATCAATATGCTACAACGGAAAATTTTCCTGAAACAGGAAATTAAACACCAATAGCAAACCTCTCGCCGATGTAATTCGCCTTTGTTGCTGTGCGTGCACTTTGGCGTCGTTTTCCAGCCATCGTGATTCCTGCCCTTCAGAATTGAATGCCTTCGTCGAGCAAGTGGAGCAAGATGGGTTGTTTGCAGGAAAGGGAGAAGTCACAAGGCAGAGCACAGCATGGCTTTTATAGCGTATCGACCCAGACATGCCAAAAGAGGACATGGATCATACAGCATGCAATTCAAGAGACTTGACCATGCTAAAGCTTTTGGTGCCTCAAGTTGTCAACATTCTACCAACAAATATCCCTTACCATGTACCCCACCATGTGTATACCGCCGAAATCGCCCTGATTTCACCCACCAGGCCTGCGCAGGCAGCTGCCATGCATATGCAACTTGCGCTCTGCGCATGCATGTCACATGCATGGCAGAGCTCTCTGGGCTCAGATCCTCTGGGTTCGCCATCATAAAGATTACTATTACCATCCATTGTGTGCATTGTGCATGTGCCACATCCCACATTATACACACCGTGTGACCAGTGTATACACTAGCTAGTGGCTATAGTAACTGTAGCGCATGGGAGGACTATATGCCCTCCACATTACAAATATCCATTGACTAGTCTAGATTGCCTGCTCAGGATATCTGACTAGGCAGGCCAGTCAGTGTCGAGTGGTCTGGAGGGGGGGCCTGCCCCCACTGCTCTATATAAGGGCTCTCAGGTACACTTTCCGGATTAACTCGAGATACACTAGCACCCTGACTATCTGTGGTTGCTATATGGTTTCGGAGAGTTGAAGACAACCCTCTGACAATGTAAAATATGGCTCCTCGCACGAAGCTGCAATTGCACGCTACCGGACGGCTTGGCATGGCAGCTGCCAGCAGCCCTCGATCTGTGACACTCATGGAAGACCTATTATCTCAAGAGTTTCCTCCAGGATATGAGGAGGAGAGTATGAAGCTCAATCAGATGATTGAGCGGGGAGATCTCCCACCGCATTTCGACTCTGACCAGATGCATAAAGATCTTGAGCGACAAGCCAAAGACGCTCAAGCAGCTCACGTCCGCAGTTATCGAGTCACCAAGCAGCCGGATTGGAGTAGCAAATATGCTGCTGAATTCCTAGAGGAAACACTGAGGCGCCATGGCCAGGCTTTGACTGAGCATCTGATGCACGGTAGGGCTTCGCCTGCACCCGATCCTGATGGTTCGGACTATCTGGAGGATCCAGGCGACGTGGGATTCTCGCCGAGCTCTCTGTCATCAGGTCACCTCGATCAGCAGAACGTGCTGCACTCAGACGATGACGCAGAGGCGGAAGGTGTTGCATTGGCCTATTCGACGTCCCCGGGCAGTGACGAAGTACCTGCAAGAAACCGCACTGATCCTAATACAGGGGTCACAGGTACTTCTCGGGGCCAGTTGATTTCCTCAAATCAAGAAATCGAAGAGTTTCTGACAAGACAATTGGCCAGTGTCTCAACTGGAACTGATCAAGGCCCACCAGAATTGAGACCTGCGCACATGCTTCCCACAGAGCGCATGGATCAGGGAGTCACCAGTATTGGACCTCAGGCAGATCAGCTCCCAGGAGCTGCGAGGGCATCAGCGCCAGAGCTGTCCATGCCGGCTGTCACCAGGGTAGGGCCCCAGCTGGAGCCCACTCCCTCCTTGGCGGCGCAAAGTCTGCTAGCAGGAACCGTTCCCAGAGCAGAAATGCCTCGCTATATGGGCATTGTGAACGATGCGCTAGCACAGCCGTCAACTACGCAGCCTCAGTTCCCTGATCTGGGAAGGAAACCTGCAGCAGCAATAGATGCAACCAGATATGATGCTCGGCGGTCCCGGTTGTTAGCATCTGCTAATCTTTGGGCCCCAGATTATGTCTCAGATGAGACGCTGCTGAGATCATATGCAGAAGATGGCACAGATGATCTCTGCAGCGGGCAAATCGGTCCCCGTCTGTTGGCGTCCCATTATTTACGCCAAGCCAGAGCAAGCGCAGCCCGTCTCAATGCTCTCGAGCGCAGCATGAGACAGATGCGCAGCACTATTTACAGCCGCCGAGAGGCACAGACAGCGTGGACTGGCATTGACAGACGTTTGAGCTCTGTGGAACAGCAGATGGATCAATATGATCCTATGGAGGCTGAGCCTACCTCAGTGACTGAAGATGGTGAGATTGCGGGCGATGAGCCGATGCACACAGCACCCGCAGTCTCCACAGCAGATTGGCCTCAAGTCTCCACAGAGTTCCAAACACATGCGCCACCCCTGCAGGCAATCACTGCTGAGCACATGACAGCTACAGATGCAGCTGGAGGGATCCACAGGCCACCGCAAATGATCCAGGCTATGGCCCAAGGAATTGCCAGCAGTTATGACACCCCAGCAGAGCAGAGCAATCTATCCTCACCGCCACAGCAATTCCACCGCTTGATCTCTAATATCCCAGCGTTCAGCGGTGCGCCCGGACAAGATTTTGAAGACTGGCAAGAACATGCTGAGAGCATCCTAACTGCTCACCAAGCCCCCAGAGCAAGTTGGGCATCTCTGGCAGCCACCCATCTGGAAGGACAGGCCAGGGATTATTGGGGACATGCACGCAAACAGGCCCCAAATGATGGCAGAAACATCAGCTGGGCAGACTTCTGTAAATATCTCAGCATGTTCTTCATCACTGGAGACAAGAAGGGGAAGGCCAAAGCAAAGTTTGAGAAGCTCTCCTGTCCTACGCTGATTGAGGTGGACAGCATAACAAAATTTAGCAGAGACTACCAGTCGCTGGTGCATCAGATGTCAGACCAGTGTGGGCTCACCGATCAAGAGCTGTGGAACCGCTGGCTGGCAGCTCTCCCAGAAGCACTCCATGTCGCAATGGTCACCCACTATACAGGGCAGAAAGAGACTTATGATGCCCTCAACTTTGACCAGCGGCTGCAGAAAGCTTTGCCCAACCTGCAGTCGCACATCTCAATCATTCAGCGGATGAGAGGGCAGCCAGCGACGATAGCAGAATCCGCCTTCAAGAAGCGCAAGAGAGATCGCCCTCAGACAGGAGGACAGCCATATGCTGTGGGCAACCAGCAGCCCAAACAGACAGGCCAAGGCTACTCTGAAGAAGTTTTTACAGAAATCCCAAGCAGCCCGGCCTCTAGCTTCAGCGTGACGGCCTATAGGGACCATAAGGAAATTCGTCCCTTCAACCCAACTCTGCAGGCGCTGCTGCGCAACGCTAAGCGCTGCTTCTTCTGTTGGGGAGATCATCAAATTGGGAGCTGCCCTGAGATCAACAATAACCCAGACAAGGCGCACCTGCGCAATAGGTATCAACCTCCCTTGATCTTGTCTATCAAGAAAGATCTGGCATATATTGCAGAAGATAATGGGACAGTGCATAAGGTCACACACCTTCAGCCAAAGAAGTCCCCGCTGACTGGATCAGATTTGATACCCCTAGGGGCGGCGGCGGCCGTGGCAGAGGGCGAGGTCGCCAAAGAGGTAGAGGACGGCGTTGAAGCATATGCACCGCCGCACACCAGTGCTCCATGGTGCGTGCCCTCTCCTCAAAGATCTGCGCAGTCAGAAACTGTGCTCATGGGATCACCTAACTTCAGTGCAAGGGCCACAATGCAGTCCAAGGGTGCCCAAGAAGAGTCTTTAAGCCAAGTGATTCCTCTGCCATCTGCAGGGACGGCAAATGCTGGCGCTGGACAACCCCTCAGCCACACTGTGGCACAAGACAGTCAAGAAGAGACTAGCGCAGCGTGTATACCAGACTCAAGCAGCGTTCAAGATCATCAGCAAGAGAGCTTGCTGAGACAAGATGAACAAATGACAGATGCATCTTTGTTTACTATGTCTGTCGCTGCTAAGACAAATTGTGGCCAACATCACTTTGATGAGGATGAATTGCATGCGATTGCTCGAGAGACCAGACCTTTCACCCGAGATGGGTTTGCTGAAAATGCTGGTGCCTGTAATCCAGTTTGTTTGGATGATGCTTGCTTCTTACCGGACCGACCTTATGAATGCACTGACCAGCGAGGCCACCATACCTGGTTAAATCCGCCGATTTCTTGCCTCAGGCTGGCTCTCCAGCATCATTTGGCTTGTAAAGCCAGAGCTCCCACGAGCACAAGTATGTGTATACTAGTCCCTTTTTGGCGGCAGGCAAACTTCTGGCCGCTCTTGATGGGAATGAAGTGCATTCGCACTTATCCAAAGGGGACTCCCCTGTTTACACAGATCAATAAGGATGGTGTAAGAGAAAAGATACTGACGCCCTGGAAATCTGCTGTGTTCTATGATCCACCAGGCCAACCACTTCAGGTGAAGGCTCTGGGCCAAGGGCACAGTATGTCTTTCCCAGCAGAGGTTGCTGGCCGGAAAACAAAAATTCTGCTCGATACAGGATCTTCGAGTTGCTTTGTCAATGACATGCTCTGCCAAGAGGCGGACCTGAGATCCATCGTGACTCCGATCCCGAGTATAGTAAGGATGGCGAATGGGGACGAAGTCTCTTCGCGGAGGCTCTGCAACGTAACGATCAAGTTGCAAGGGCCCACAATCACTGTCTGTTGTCATGTTGTGCGACTTCCCAAAGAATTTGGGGTGATCTTGGGTGACGACTGGCTCATCCAAACGGATGCTGAGCCAAAGCCGAGACACGGCACGTGTGTTGTCCACCTTGGCAAGCGTGAGTACAAGTTACATTAGGATGAGGAATCCATCCCGAGCCAGAATAGGCTAATGTACCTTGAACGCGTGGACGAGGATGCAGATCCAACAGATTTGGATCCACAAGATTGGGAAAAAGTCCCTGATACCTTTCGACCTCTCATTCGTGAATATCATGATGTTTTCCCATCCGATTTGCCTGCAGGGCTGCCTCCCGAAAGGACTGGTGTAGACCACGTAATCCCATACGATGCCCATGCCGCACCTGCTAAAGGATATCGGCCTCGATATGGCCTAGCAGAGATGCGTGAAATGAAAGAACAGATTGAGGATCTACGGAAGAAGGAGTTTATCCAACCCAGTACGTCTGCTTTTGGGGCTCCTGTACTGTTTGTGTCCAAGAAAGATGGGACCAAACGAATGTGTATTGATTATAGAAATCTCAATAACAAGACACGCAAGGATAAATATCCTTTGCCTCGTATCGATGAGCTGCTGGATCACTTGCAGGGTGCCAAGGTGTTCAGCAGCCTAGATCTACGATCTGGCTACCACCAGATAAGGATCTCCCCGGAGGACGTCAATAAGACAGCCTTCAGGACACCCTTTGGGTCCTATGAGTTCAAGGTGCTCAGTTTCGGGCTCACTAATGCTCCCTCAACTTTTCAAAGGGTGATGAATGAGATCTTCAAAGAGCACTTGGGGAAATTTGTCCTGATTTATTTGGATGATATCCTCGTCTTCTCTAAGACTGAGGAAGAACATCAGGAGCATCTCCGCATTGTCCTTGATCTGCTGCGGAAACACAGGCTCTATGGGAAGCTGAGCAAGTGTCTGTTTGGACGACAGGAGGTCCCTTTTCTGGGCCACTTGATCGGCTCTGAAGGCATCAGGGCAGATCCTGCTAAGACGGCAGCGATTCAGAGCTGGACGACCCCGGGCTCAGTGAAGGAAGTCCAGGGCTACCTTGGCTTTGCCAATTGGTTCCGGCATTACCTGCAGGGATATTCCCAACAGGTAGCCTCTCTGACTCGGCTGACCAAGAAGAATGTTCTTTTCAATTGGACTCCTGATTGTGAGGAAGCCTTCCAGTGGATCAAGAAGGCTCTGCAGTCAGCGCCTGTGCTAGCGCTGCCAGATTTTGAACAACCTTTTGAGGTCAGATCAGATGCCAGTGGCTCCGGGGTCGGCGCTGTTTTGATGCAAAATGGCCGGCCTGTGGCTTATGAAAGCGCAGCTTTTGCCCCAGCTGAGCGCAATTATACAATTGGAGAGCAAGAGTTGCTGGCTGTGGTCTTTGCCTTGCGCAAGTGGCGTGCCTACTTGGAAGGCAGCCCCCATCCTGTGAAGATCATCACAGATCATCAGCCCTTGACTTATCTGCCTACCAAAGGCACCCTGGGCTCACGACAAGTGAGATGGTCTGAGTATCTGGCCAGATTTCATCTTGAGTGGGTCCATACTCCTGGGCTCAAGAATGTGGCGGACGCCTTGAGCAGAATGCCCTGTCTGACTCTGTATGTGACTACCAGGTCACGGGCCCACAGGGAGAAGGGAGTCGCCGAGCCAACTGCACCCGCACTGGCTACGGAGGGTTCACAGATGTGCCCCCGGGCTAATGGGACTCCACGGGCTCCCTCTCCTGTCAGCACACCGACGTGCCGCAAGGCTAAGGGTGCGGCGGAAGCTCCCAGTACAGAGGCAGCTACAGAGGTAAGGCCCACTGACGTTCCTGCCGCAGCTGCATCAGAACAAGATGATCAGGCTCAGATCAATCAGGACCAATTCCTTGCAGAGCTTAGGGAAGCCTACCAGGGAGATGCCTGGTTGAAAGATAAGCATCACAGAAAGGTTCTCCGCCAAGACCATGACTTCTGGTGGCGGGGAGACGCTTTATATATTCCAGAGGGGGGTAGTCTCAGGCATGAGTGCATCAGGAATATTCATGATCATCCTTTCTCTGGTCATGTGGGTATGAAGCGCACAGAAGAGCTATTGCGCAGACTGTACTGGTGGCCTTCCTGCCAGGCTGATGTGAACAGATATGTTCAAGTCTGCGAGTCATGCCAGCGCAACAAACCCACAAATGTGAAGCCTGCAGGTCTTTTGCAGCCCATGCCTATTCCTGGCAGGCCTTGGGCTAGTGTGGGCATTGATTTTATCACACACCTTCCTGTGACCAAATTTGGTCACACGGCAATCTTTGTCTGTGTGGATAGGTGCTCCAAAATGGTCCATCTAGTGCCCACCAGTGACAAAGTGACTGCAGCAGAGACAGCCAAGCTCTTTATTGATAATGTGGTCAAGCTGCATGGCGTCCCAGAGGACTTTGTGTCTGATAGGGATGCCCGATTCACAGGGAAGTTTTGGGAAGCTTTCTGTGAACAGATGGGGATAGATAGAAAGATGTCTACTGCTTTCCATCCAGAGACAGATGGGCAGACTGAGAGGGTGAATAGGATACTCATTGAAATGCTGCGCCATTATGTTGATCCTGCGCAGAATGACTGGGATGAGCATTTGACAGCTGCAGAGTTTGCCATCAACAATGCTCATCAAGAGAGTGTCCAGAGTAGCCCATTCATGATCAACTTTGGACAGAATCCTCTGACTCCCCCAAGTCTAAGGATTCCCAATGCTGTGCAGAATCCTACAGCGCTAGATATCTGTGAGGGATTCCAGGAGCGGCTGGTTCGGGCCAAACGCTGCATGGAGGCTGCGCAGCAGCGGCAGAAAGCTTATGCAGATCAGGGGCGTCGCCAGGATGATTTTCAGGTAGGACAAGATGTCCTCCTCAGCACAGCTGACATCAGCCTGAAAGGACCTGGCACCCCAAAGCTGATGCCCAAATGGATTGGTCCTTACAAGATCACAAAGCAGGTCTCTGAGACCTCCTATGAGCTGGAGCTGGCACCAAATATGCGCATTCATGATGTATTTCATACCAGTCAGCTCAAACACTATAGGTCGGATGGCGCGGTGCAACCGCCACCACCACAACTCACTGTCGACGGGCAGATTGAGTTTGAGGTCCAAAGGATCCTTTCTCATAGGGAGATACGCAGGGGCAGGGGTGCTCTGAAGAAAGAGTACTATGTCCAGTGGCGTGGTTTTGACCGCAGCCATGACACTTGGGAACCAGAAGCTCATCTTGTCAACTGCCCTGAACGGCTCCAGGAATACTGGAGCAGGACGTCCTAAGAACAGACACATCTGACAGTATATATTACTGCCAGAGCTTTGATGTAGAGTGTGTTCCTGTGCACAGGAGGGTCTGGCACTGTGTCTGAGATGAAATGGAAGACGGCTGGCGATACGCAGCGAAGACCCACAGTGTGATATCACAGATATATCTTTGAGCTTATCTAATTTGGGTTGGCCTCCAAATTAGTACAAGTTCCGTGCATCAGTCTAGGGAATGCTTTAAAAGCTTCAGTTAAATGCTGGGGACCAGCATTCAGTTGGGGGAGACTGGTGTAGCGCATGGGAGGACTATATGCCCTCCACATTACAAATATCCATTGACTAGTCTAGATTGCCTGCTCAGGATATCTGACTAGGCAGGCCAGTCAGTGTCGAGTGGTCTGGAGGGGGGGCCTGCCCCCACTGCTCTATATAAGGGCTCTCAGGTACACTTTCCGGATTAACTCGAGATACACTAGCACCCTGACTATCTGTGGTTGCTATAGTAACTATAGTGCCACGTGGCCGCCGGCGGCTTTGAAGACCAGTACCAGGCTGCCGGTGGCTCTGCACCACACTGTCACTTGGCTGATGACCCACGGGAAGGGATTCAAGCTCTTGATGTCAACATCATGCGTGAAGGCATCACCTGGGCCTAAACAGTATAGCTATTAATATTGGCGCGTACGAAGGAAGGAAGGGTGGAAATTACACATTGTCTCAAATACCGTTCAGGGCTGATTGGATGTACTTAGGTTGATGTCAACAGCAACCACGTGAGCACACAAAGCCATGACAAACTGTAGTCGACGGGCCCCACCATATTTTTGCGAACCTTCAGGAGGCCACTGGAAAGACGCTGCCTTGAAGGTTCGCAAAAATATGGTGGGGCCCGTCGACTTCTACCAGAAGGTTGAGCGCTGCACAGCAGCACACCAGGCATTCAGTCAAAAAGGTGTGTGCAATCGTCCGGTCTAAAAACCCTGCCTACATTGCCAATGGAACAGAAGCCTCGGAGGTGGCTGGGGTACCGCATGGGCCTCCAAGCAGTGTCAGGCCTGTAGCGTCAGAGTAGGAAACAAATTAATCCGTGGTGGGGTACTCCAGCTCGTTAGGGAAATCCATCTCCACCAGCAGTGCAGCAACTTTCAACTGGGTGCCAGACTTCTTCCATTTGCTGCGCTTGCGCATCCATATCCGCTTTGCAGCCTTCAGCAGCGGGGAGGGGTCTCCCCGGTCCTCGTCTTCGTGATCGGTCTCCATCAACATGCCAGCCTGCACCAAAAACTCTGCATTAAACAAAGTTCACCTTTTTATCAAACTGGTACTACAAAGCTTCCATTAGCTTCCAGGGTTGGTAGTAATGATGCACCTGGTGAAGCTTGTTGAGGTGCTTCCTGCCCAGCTTCTCTGCGGCCCCCTCCACCGTGTTCTGTTGGGGCTGCTGATGCTCCCGCAACCAGCATGCTGAGCTGGCGTGCTCTTGAAGGCAATTACTGATCACAGCCCATTTGAACATGGGTCTGAAAATGGGCTGTGATCAGAATTGCCTTCAAGAGCACGCCAGCTCAGCATGCTGGTTGCGGGAGCATCAGCAGCCCCAACAACCGCCTCCAGCTGCAAGGAGATTCCAGCTGCAAAGTGCAGATCAGCTATCAGGGCCAAGGCAGCTTAAATGCTCCTCTGGTGCTAGCACACATGGGCAAGGCATAGAGCCAAACTTTTCTGCGACTTGTCAGACATCTGGCCTAATTGGCCCCATCTGTGTGTGGCAACAAGAACTTGACTGGAATCGAGAGAATATCTTGGGCTGCACTCAAGCTGGAGCTGTGCGCAAGACTCTGTGCTGAAAATTTCCAGGTTTTGCTGAGACAATGTTCCGAGCTTCTGCTGCAGTGACGTTGTGTGCATGTCAATTTTGCTTCTGGTTTGTCAGCACTCAAGACAGTCCACTTGGACATAGCATCAGTGAAATAAGCTACTGAAGTGACTCAACTCTGGCCACATATGATCAGGAAATAACTGTAAATTGGGACGAAGCATACCATAACTGCTATGTGGCGCTGATAATTATCTGACATTGCCGGGCCGTCAGGGGCGGTGGCAGCATGGTTGGACCGTCTTCCCCTTGTTAGGATGCTGGCGGGGATCGAGTGTAGCTGTGGCCTTTGGAGCCTACCCTTCAGAAAGGGTTTCCTGTTGTGCAGTGCAACTTCCATTGTTGTGAGGAGGCACTTCCATTTAGTGCCTCCTCAAAGATGACACCTACAAGCTCTCATGATGTGAATACCACAGTGCCTTTGCATTTAAGGCATTGCATCCCAAGATTGCTTTCTGATAAGCAGCTTGTCATCAGCACAGATCTGGCTTGCAAGCTTGGTAATGTGCCGGTCTGTGCGCTGCAGACATTCAGGCTTGACCAGCTATCGTAAGGACACACCTGAAAGATTGCTTTTACCGCCAATCACCGAATGGTTGCTCCCGCACCCAGACAGCGAAGTTTTAGCTTCTGGAAGTGCACGTCCGTATTTTGTACAAAGATGATAACATCGCGAGAAAGAGTTTAGACAAGTGACATTTTCAAAAAGCTATACCTTTTCACATCTATAAAACGTCAGTGCTACAGTGAAAGCCTCAGCAACCCGGTCGAAACGTTGGTTCTACTTAGATGACCAGATCTTCGGCGTTACGGACAATAACTGTCCGATGAGGCAATCTCAAAAGGTTACAATGTGTCGGTGGGAAAATGTAATTTACGACATGCGTGAACTGCGTTGTCGAGGCAACCTTGGTTTCTTTTTGGGATCCAAATAATGTTTCCGAAATCCCAACATTCAATGATTAGTAGGCTTGTGCTCTGGCGGCGTTGTCAGGGGTCCTGACGTCATGTTACATCAACATCCATTGTCCGTGCAATCTGCAGAACGTAATTCCCATGGCTTTCTCCTGGTGGGGCCTGGGTCCTTCGGGATCCGGCTCCTCGACAATCATGGCAACATACATAATGGCTGGGCAAGGTGCTTCGATAGAGGCGGCCCTTTTACAGTTAACGGCATCACCATAAACCACTGATCAACTGGGTCGGGCTTCAGCAGCCAGGCAACATCACAGAGAATTCAATGAAAGGACGTAATCAGACGAAATAATCGCCGGGCACAAAGCGACGCTTCAACAGAGGCGGCCCTGACAGCAACAATGTGGGTATACAAAAGTGGAGCAGACAGAGGCCAGGCGATAGCGGCTGGGAAGCATAATAATAAATTGATGTTAATGACGCAGTAGTAAAAATATCTAGGACGGCCAAGCTTTGGTTGGGGCGGAAGAGGCAACAGCCGCCAGCCGCCATTACCAGTAAAAGAAGGATGCGACGGCTGTTTGCATCATTGTCTGACGCGAAGAATCGACCGCAGTAATAGAAATGGCCATGAGACCTTTTACAGAACAAGCAGATTTTGCAGTGTTGCGTTCTTGTGTGTGCCCTGCAAAACCCAGGCAGGATGTTCTGGGTCCTGGTCCAAACCTAGGACAAAGCGCGTACAAGCTGTATTGGGGCTTTGAGGAGATTTCAGTCTAACCTCCTGCAGTTTTCACCTGATTGCAGCTCCTTGAACACCTGCCAGTCCAGGTGTGCCTTTGCAAACCACTCAGCTGTGCTCCTTGTGGGGGTACTTGATCCACAGTACAAGTGCAGGTCTGAGGATCTGTTTGGTGACCTTGCATTGCTGGTTCGGTACGGGTCTACATGCTGCTGTGTAGTAGCTTAGCAATACAGGTGGCGGCAAGCATTGTGGGGCATTGGGTACCCCCCTTGCTTGTTTCACCGAGAAGCGCTGTTATTGCAAGGATTTGGGCAGTCTTTACAATGACAGCAAATGGCTGGACCCACCCGCAGCACGCACAATCTGTTTGGCCTGTGATTTGCGTCCATGTCCTGCCCTTGACTTGTCGCTGGTTTGGACCGACATACATCCACAAGCAGCCTTGCAGTCCTTTTTGGCAGTTGATACTTGTCTGCGTGCTGGGATGCATATTTTCGGGTATTCATGATGTGTGTGCTACTGATGGTTTGAGATATGTGGGACGCTTAATCAGCCCTGTGTGGCTGGAAAAAGTGTAATCTCTCTCTCTCTCTCTGCCAACGGCACTTTGTATTTTTTAAGAAAGGAAAATTTGTGACCAGACGGACGCCAACCTCCCTTCTAGGTCCTGCTTTAATTTCTCTGGGCCGTGAACTGCCTCAAGGTGTTGAGGTGAGGCTGAGGCCTCTAACTTGGGAGCTTCCTTGATCGAGAAGTGCTGATATTAACAACCCTGGAACACCACAGCTGAGCTCACTGATCACGTTCCACCATTCATGACAACACACTCTCCATCTACTCATCTCTAGCAGCAGCTTGTCCGTGACATTACAGTACAGCTTGCTAGCACTGTGTGAACTTAGAATCCCTTTTTTCTGTTCTAGAATTCCTCCCTGCTCATGCCATTGATGATCTCAATACACAATGACAGTCACGCTCTGCCGCCTGTCTGTCTGTGCCACTGCCCTGTTCTCCTGCACAAGCTCGGCCTCGGCTGGTTGCTTGGAGTCGCAGTGGTCATGAAGGACCACAAGCAATCCAATAGTTACCTCCTGACATATTTATTGGTATTCACTCCTATTCACTCCTAAATACGGGAAGAATTGAAAATCCATCTCGCACCGATACGCCACAATGTACCAGCGAGTATCATGTGGCGATTGGTGTGGACTGGGGAGAAGTGCCAGACTCTACAATCAAGGCTCCTCCTAGGCCCTGCCGCTGCCAGACTCTACACAATAGATCAAGGCTTCTGAGCTGCTCTGCGGATGCCGTGGCCTTGGCAAAGTTGAGGCTGTCTGACTCTGCCACTGCCGTAGACTCATCATCATCTCGATTGAAAATTTCTCGTAGGAAAGACACTTGCAGAAACACCAGCCCTTCGCTCCGGTGCAGACTTTTGAATCCTCCACACCATCAACCAGGCATGTCTATTTGCCAGAGCTCCCAACGCCACTGTTCGCTGCGGACCCGCTCTGTGCATTGCTGCCGGACACGGCTGCTAGGACCTTGGCAGAGGCCTGCGCAACCGCCTGGCTGACCTGGGTGGAGATGGCTTGGGTGTTTGCCTGTGCAGTGCCGCCTGCACGCACATGGACACACTAAAACTAAGCCACCTTCAATTCATAAAACATCTGAGAGCACGCAGGGACTGACGCATTCTGCAAGTTGCTGTATCGTCTGCACCATGGGAATGACATGCCAGTGGTGGAGAAAACAGTGGTGGAGTAAATGCCAAGACAGGGAAGGCTGCAGTGGAACCACTGAAAGGCTGCTGCCATGCACCTAGCCCTGAGGGCTGGAACAAGCGTGTACTAATAGCAGCATATCACATGCAAGTTTTAAGTAACGCGCCACCTTGAGCGGTACAATAATAATTAATTGAGATGCCATCTGAACAAGCTGTTGATGGGGCACCTGTGGAGAGGACACTGGCGCTGGCAGTTGCAAGAGCAGAAGCCACAGCCGTCTGGATGTCTGACGCCTTGGCAGCCGCGACTGCTGCAGCATTGTTGTTGGTGGCCTTAGCCACTGCATCAGCATAAGCTTTAGCTGTGGCAGTTGCCGTGGCTGCTGCCGTGGCGCTGGCATCAGCAGAGCCCACGCCACTGCCTGCAAAGCAGCATACGTCCCAAATTCAGCCTCTGAAATTTTGACCCTTGGTTCTTTGTTCGTACCTGAGCGGTCATGGCTTTTGTAATTGAAGATGGGAGAGCTGCAGAGTCATGCAGCGGATCGCGCTTAGGACGGGGCCCAGGATACTGCCGACCAATAGAAGCACTCCACACATGATATCCTGCTAGTGACAACTGGACTGGAAGATTTCCCATGTACTGCTTGCATGCAGGGTGTCACTCAAGGTGGTGTGCCCCAGATATTGCTGGAACTGATTTGCCCAGTGTTTTGTTCTCAAGTGGTTTAAAGCAAATGTGAGTGTGCGACAGAAGGCTGTCACCTTGTACAGTGGTCTTGGCACTGGCTGAGGCATAAGCGGTTGCTATCGCCGTGCCCACAGCGGTGGCCAGTGCCTGTGCTGCTGCTGTGGCGTCTCCACCGCCCTTCACCTGTTTCAAAGCAGAAACATATAGAGTTGGCCCTGGCTGGCCGGGGACGATATAAATACTTAGCACCGTGCCCGCGGTTGATTGGGTTTTGCTTGGACCTGGCGAGTCCATCAAGGGGTTGGATATGTGGCAGCATGCAGCTTGTCTGCAGACGCACCTTGCCTCCGGAAGGAGAAGCGTGTAGAAATCATAATAGTAATTATAAAAAAATTGATATGGAGCCAAGGAGAGCACTGCAGCCCAGCAGTGTCATGTACAAGATACTAGCACATGTTGAAGAGCGTGGCCTTGCCTTCGCCACTGCGTCGCTCACTGCAGTAGAGATTGCATCATTTGCTGTGGCAAAAGCTGCGCTGTTGGCACTCGCTGTGCTTTCAACCTTGCCTGTCATCCCACATGCAGATAACAAATGAGTTGCTGCGGCCACACAGCTGCCCATAGACATGAAGACTCAAAATGCACTGCATTCCACTACACAGCAAAGCCATGATCACCAGTGGAATAGCTCACCGCCAGTGGAGACTGCAAGGGCATTGGCAATTGCACTGGTGTCCTGGTTCTGAGTTGCGTCTTGCAGCTGCATGCATGATGGTAATGTCATGCTCTTGAATGCTCCCATTGGATGACGTTTGCGACAGATGAGGATAGCGTGACGCAAGACTTTTAATGGCCTAATGCATGCATCAGGGATTGTCTGAAAGCTCACACCTGTGGAGGGGCCGGTGCAGCTGAAGGGCCAGCTGTCACTGGCGCATTGCTTGTTGCCTGCGCAGGGCACAAGAGAGCATCGCTTAGTGTGGAAGAGAATGTGTAGCAGTACTGAGAAGGAGATCTGATAGAGTGAGGAGTAGCATGGGTTGCGCGCTTGCCTGCGCAACTGCCTTGGAGACTGCGGCAGCTGGAGCACCCTGGCTGACTGCCTGTGTCACCGCCTGTGCTGCTGCTTGGCTTTGACCCTGCATGGAATTGCGGTTACTCACTTTCTACATGTTGCACTGCCAACCTGAAGGTGCCGCAAAGTCATATGCTGCCTGTACACCACTTCCAGGGCATCTCATGGCTACAGCATGCCAAGCAGGAGGGATCAATATGTAGTCTTGATGCTGCAGCCTCCAAGTGGCACGTACGTTTGCAGATGCAGTGGAGAGAGCTGTTGCGATTGCGCCTGTCTGCCCCTGCCTGGATCCTTGATTGATCAAGCGCTGTGCTGTGTTGATGTCGCCGTTGAGGAGTGCCCGTGTCAGTTGATCATACAACGAGGAGCTGCTCTGGAAGAAACCACTGAAACCACCAAACTGGAAGAGCTTCCGGCCAGTGAAACCGTCGACATGATCTCCTGCTGTGCACATCGAGAGTCAAACAGAAGCTGCAGCTGACGATCCATATCAGCTGGGTACGATGGTGTCTGATCATCAATTACGCAGTCGACTCTTCCAGCGTGCACGTGGTCAAGAACAGAAATTTTATATTGCCCCGTCTCTTCTCAAGCCCAATCAAAAGCTGATCAGTAGTTGGGCTCCAGTAGTCGAGATAGCCTTGCCTTGCACGGGACGCGCTGTCACAGTGCATGCAGCGAGAGTCGTCGCCAAGACGATCAAAAGCACACCAAGCCGGCCGATCCCCATTGTTGAGACAGCACAGAGTGTATCAACAGGGAGACTCCTCAGCGACTCAAGAAAGTGCAATATGACCGCACTTTTGACGAGCGTTTGAAGCGATCACGCCCGCAAGGCTGATCCCAAATTGATCTCGGCAGATCCTCCCAGTCTGCATTGAGTGCATGTATGCCACCTGTCCTGGGACAGCAACAATGCAAGGAGTCCTCGATAAGACAAGCATGCTGGCATGAAAATCCTTTTAAGCACACGTATTACATCACCTGTAGCATTAAATATACAGGAGGTGCAGTCTCATGAAAATAAATGTTTCAAAATTTATCCAGCATCCGGATCTTCTCTGGTCACTGCAGCTGCTGCTTCCAGATTTTGTCGCACTGCCATGGCAGATTCACAATCACACAAAAACTTTCATCGTCTTTGTCTCTTGCCAAGCTTCTCAGAGCACTCTGTTCGTCACAAAGACTAAACATTCATATCCTACCCTGGCAGCTGCTCAAGCTTCCTGCTCGCCCCCAACAGTCACTGGAATCACTCTGGCGCATTCGTTGGCTACTTCCCCGAACTCCCTGGCGAGCCCCCAGATGAGCTTGAGTTGGTGTTGGCCTGATTGCCGGAGACTGCGGCCAGCGCCTTTGCAATTGCCTGACTGATCGCCGTCTGCACATTCTTTGACACTGCTGTGGCATCTGCTTGAGCTGTGCCGCCTGCACACCAGAACAAAAAGCTGCATGTCAATAGAGATGTTGATGCGATGCAGCAGGTACTGTTTGGCTTTCTTGACTTGAGAAGTAGCACGCTGTGCAAAGAGCGAGCCAACTCAGCATGTTTTCTGTGCTAGACAATCTTCTTGCAAGGTCAATGGAAGAGACGCTTTGCACAAGCACACAAGCCAGGGGTGATACTGTGGCGATGCTTTCTGAGAGGGTCCATGGCTCTGCATGAGAGGACCAACCTGTAGACTGCACGGACGTGGCAGCACTGGCAAATGCCTTTGCAATTGCTGTCTGCAGGTCTGAGGCGCTGGCAGCCGCCGCTGCCTGCATAAACAGGAATACAAGCAACGTTGCACTGTTGCATTCAAGTGGCCCGACTTACTGTGGACCAAAAATTGATGGAGGATCTGTCAGTTACGCGGTGCAACAATGGCTCCAGAGTCAGTATGCAGTGCTTGCCTGTGCATTGTTGTTGGTGGCTTTGGCGATGGCATTTGCGATGGATTGTGCCGTGGCCTTAGCGGTTGCTGTTGCTTGAGCACTTGCATCTGCCGCTCCAAAACCAGATCCTGGCACAGCATTAGCCACTCATGTGCTTTTTGCATGCTGAAGGGGCAGACCTGCTATGTTTGGGGATTCTATGATAATAGAAAGCAGATGGCTGAGCACAGCACACCCTGCACTGTGGTCTTGCTGGAAGCTGAAGCATAGGCGGTTGCTATGGCTTGTGCAATCGCCTGACTGGCAGCGTTTGCAGCAGCATTCGCATCCCCGCCACCCTTGACCTGCATGCCAGCAGGACGTTCTTCCATGGCATGTTTTCTCTCAGATCGTTCCGTTGGAAGCTGCAAGACAGCCGTCATGCAAAAGCCGGACAATACCTTTGCTACAGCATCGCTGATGGCCGATGAGATGGCATTGTCTGCCTGTGTGTAGGCTGCTGAGTTTGAGCTGGAAATTGACTCCACTCTGCCTGCAGTGCAGCATTGCAGAGCACTATTTACATGCAATGACCCACCCCAAATGATCTGCATAGCAGTCAGACTTAAAGTATATGCAGACAGTTGGCAATGACTCAAGCTAGCACACCTCCTGTGGAGCTTGCCAGCGAGTTTGAAATGGACTGCGTGTCACCCTTTTGGGTGGCATCCTGGAACTGCACCAGCAAACACTCAACGTGCTTGATTAACGAAAGCTGGCTGAAAGGCAGAAAGCAGAATGCTAAATTCTGCATGGTGCCTGTAATCTGATTTGCCAGGAGGGTTAGCAACCTGTGAGGGGGCTGGAGGAACTGCTGAGGTGGCCACCTGCAGGCACACTGAAAATCTCAGTCTATTGACAATCCTGCAATGACGCCTAACCTTCCCTTGAGGGCTTGTAAGTAGTGACACATCCCTGTCTCTTTATTCTCCATTGTGCTCCTTAGAATACATGTGCTGAGATGCGGTATTGGCTGACTCTCGACAGCTGGTACACTTTTAATCTGGGTGGCATGGCATCACAGGTGGGGGAGAGCCGGGGGGTAGGGGCGGTGGAGATCCTTGAGTGAAGGGCGGTGGTCCCGATGCAAATGAAGTAAAGGGTGGGGGGCTGCCAAATGTGTTGATAACTGGAGGCGGAGAGTCGCCGGCTCCCATAGACGTCCCTGCTGTCGCCTGCAGACATTTGGGTGATCATGTGAGATGCACAACTTTGCAAGCAAACAAACAAATCAATGGAGTCACCTTCAGCAGCACACTCACTGCACCAGGGTTGTAGCCCGACATCAGTGTTTCTTCTCAGGATTTTGGCTGAAAGCCAATGTGGCTTTGAAGATGTCTACAAATATTATTTATAAAGCCACAAAAGTTGCTAAAAATAGGATTGTGCAGCAGCAAATGGCTGAAGCTGGTGGTTTTGGGCTGACATCAGGCTGACATCAATTGTCTGGCAGGATGCAAAATTCGGTCTGCATATCCTAGTGACTAATGGCGGTGCTTTTTAATAATGCTCTACCTGGGAAAGAGCCTGGGCAGCTGTGCTCGCTGGCGCCCCGGATGTGACAGCTTCTGTCAGGGCCTTCGCTGCTGCATCTGAGTTGCCCTGCACAAGAGAAGGGCTCATCACTAGGTGCCAATAATGTAGATTTGCGAGTAACAGATGCCAAATTGATGCACATTGATGAAAGACCCTCACTGTGACTGTATCACCATCGTCACAGAGGGACACAATGCATGCTGTGGATGGGAGGTTACATTTGCTGCAGCAGCTGCCAAGGCACTAGAGACATCAGCCACTTGTCCTTGTGTGAGTTGGTCCCTGATGAGTCGTTGTGCCGTCGCTGTGTCGCCGCTCAGGAGGGCCAGAGTGATCAAGCTGTTTGCGGATCCTGTACTCGACCCCAGGCCCTGGCCCTGGACAAAGGAGCTCTGTGACAGGGCTCGCCCTGCATGGCTGAGGCTCTCTCCTTCTGTATCCAGGAAGAATTAGGTACGTGACCTACTGCTGTGACTGCTGCCACAGCACGTACACTTGTTTTTTGCATGCAAGTCGTCAGACATTAGACGATTCCGAGGCACCAAAGCTTCTCGATCAACTTCAGGCAAACAGCTGTACATTTTGTGCGCAGGCGAGAAGCCCTCTTGACGCGCCTTCTGAAACCAGCAGCGGTGTTGCAGAGCCTAGCGTCAATAAGACCAACAGCCCGAATGCTGCCGGCACAAGAAACTTGTGTTTAATCATTGCGACGTCTTGCACAAGCATAATAGCGTCACAGTTTTTCACGGATTTTCAACAAAATAGTGCGCCATCAGCAGGACGCATTTACATCGATGGCGAAGTGAACGACCTTACTTCCCACGATCAGGTGCTCGAAATGAAGATCGACAAGAAACTCTGGCATCTCAGGAGGCAATCGCTTCCAGATTTGGACACCAACTGTCTGTGTCCACCATGTGTCACAATGCCAAGAAGGCTTAGGGCCAGGCCAGAAGCCTTGAGAAGGATGGTGATATGACTGTCTCAGATCACAGTGAAGGCTTGATGATCTCTAATTTCCTAAATCCAATAAAACATCATTTCATTGCCAAGCAATTTCCACTGGCAGTGGATGGTTGCACAATATGCTGCATGGGCAGCATGACAGTTTGACTACAGCTGTGCAGCTGTTTATCCATTTCACAACGCTGTCCCTCCCTCACACAGCACCTGCATGACCCACTTGCAGACCCACTTGCACCCGACTGCTATACAGACTGAAATACAGCAAGACCAAAGGTGCACTAACAAGCAATTCCACACAGAGTCGCAGGCTCAGACACATAGCCTGTAGGTCACATAACGGCCAGCAGTCTCTGAAGGCCTCACAATCCGCACAACGTGGCCGCGCTGCATGCCATAATACCTCGCAACAGGGTCGTGGAATTGTATCCTGGGCAGCTGCGTGTCCTTCACCTTGTATCTGCGCATCACAGCGCCAGAGAAAGTGAGACTTAATTGTGTGTGTATTATTATTATTATTAATACACACTTTTCCTGCCACAGCCAAGGTGTGTCTGCAGACAAGCTGCATGTGAAGGCTCCCAAGCAAGACCCAATCAATCGTGGGCACGGTGCTCAGTACTTATACCAACCCCCGCCAGCCACTCGTACAGAAAGAAAGAGTAACAGAGCCGCTGAAGCCGCATGTGAAACAAGGCAACACGTGGGAGTCAGGCGGTCTGAAGCAGAGGCCGCACCTGTCCAGCAGCGTGCGCTTCTCCTCAGGTGTCAACAGATGGTGCTCAGGCACCAGCACGTGCTGCGTGATATTTATTAGCAGCTCTGCGGCATTGAACTGCACGTGGGGCATCTTGTCAGTGTAGGTCATTTTCACCAAGATGTAGGAGCGCCATGCAAGCGCTCTCCTTGTTGAAGAAGGAGAGCTGCAAAATCACTGGGATGTGGACAACGCACCACTTCGATGTAGTACTTGGGAGCCATTTCTGCCAAGCACTGCTTCGCAAAGGGTGTCATGCTGGCCATGGTGACCATGATGGCTCTGGACACGCCTTCATTGCGCATCCTCTCTGCAAACGTCTTGATTGTCTTCACGCCCACCTTGTCCTCTTCGGGGTAGAACACAAAGATCTGCATAGCAGTCGCCATGCCCGTCAGTGACGATCCAGGGTTGATCGACATGACAGAACAAGGGGCTCTGAAGACTATGAGGCCACGGCAACTTCTGCCTGTTGATGCAATGCTGGCAGTACTACACCTGCTCTGTGGGATCATCCTGCTTTGGTGCAAGGACAGTCAAGTCATCCTTCCGTGGATCGTCCCCGAAACGGTCCTTAAAGCCCTCCTTTGTCATTTGCCGGTCGTCCTGCACCATAAATGCCTCTGAGAGACACTTCACTGGACCAATTTCTCTTCTGCTTGAGCAACAGACGAGGTCCATTGTAACTGTCTACATGCATAAAATAAATTCACAGTGCTGTGCAGTCCACTTACCTGGGCTATGAGGTATCCTCGATCGTGAAGCATTTCGAGGCATGTTTTCCTTATACGGTACAATCTGGTCATGTTATCCATGACTGCAATGTCTCAATATCAGATTGTTTTAATTGGTAATTTTGTAGTCCAGATGGAAGCAATCGTCGAAAGAACACAAAAGGTTGCAGCCAAACAGTGGCAAATCTATTTGCAGATCTAGCCTTCTCAGGCTTCTTCCTCAGCTGGACAAATCAGCTAAGATCTGTTACTAGGAACTTCAAGTGCTCATTCGACAACAAATGTCGTTTTGTGAAGATGTCAGAGGTTAGGAAATTCCAAACTCCCTCAAGACTGCGGCTTCTTATAACTCGCTTTGTACTACGTATGCATTCACTTACCAGGTAGCTTACTAAAAAAATCTCCTCTTTCGACTACACCAATGAGCTGACTTCTAATGGTTCTCAAAAAAAGAGATCATCAAGCACGTAGTGCGCACAAGTTGCATGCTAGGGTAATATCTTGAGATCACAAATCTAAAGGAAGGGTTGTAAGAGGGCTTTCGTAAGAGGGCATGCACAGGTACATGTGGAAGAACCACAACAGCTAGTTTGGCCTTGTAAATTATTAAAGTCTAGGTCTGCAGACAGCACGCAGTTCACAGGACACTTTTGCAATACCAATACTCTAAATTTCCTTGCGATGATCTTGAGCAGTTTCCAATGTTATACGTCTCCATTTCATTTATGCAATAGACGATCAAATCTCCACCTTCACTGTTCTGACCTGCAATTGCCGCGTCGAGATCTAGCGTCACATCGCGTGCACAGCTTTCCCCGAGACCTTGTTGAAAGACTGACATGCGCTCCGCTAGTGGCGACTCGCGAGGTGCAAATTTTGTAGCGCATATCCCCATGCGATATCTGATACATCCTCATTATTTCGTGGCAATAAGTATGATCACGGATCGTATAGATCTTTCCAGACTCACCGAGCATGGCATTATTGATTGTGTGCATGCAGGAACTTGTACCTCTTGTAGACATTCATGAAGAACAGGATCTTTTGCTCTTGTATAATGCAGCAGCAATCGTTCGAGATGCCTATCACCACTTTGTAACTTTCTCCCCGAAGGTTTGACTCCTCCATGCTGCACTGATCTGCCAGACTGTCAGACCCGGCACTTCTGATGCTGGACCTTTAAAAAATGTAATGATGGCCAAGTTACTTACTCAAACATCCTGGAACTGCTTCACAGGTCTTTATTCCTTTGACAAGGCTGTGCCGAGACCAGTGCGGGTACTGCACCTTTGCGCAGCCACCAGTGCCTGGCCGGCGCTCATTCATGACTCTGGATGAGGTGCTGCAAGTTGTTCACCTTGGTGCACAGCAGGGTGCCATTGAAGTCCTTTTCACCCTTGGTGAGCGCAGCATGCACGCCATCATCTCTCATCTCTACAATGCCATGAATTATCGATGCTACATCAGAAATATGCCACCACCTGCAAAGGAGAGGCGTTGGTGATGTCCATGATCATGACTCTGCTCGAATATTCTGTTGACCTGACTGGTGCTGTGGGTGCAGGCGACAAGCCAGAATTGCTCTATCCCGAGGCGAGGAGCGAGCTAAGGCAAATGGGCTACGAGACAACTTTAGAGTACGTGGCAGCTGCTGCAGCTGCGGTCATCAGAGAGACTGGGTTGCTCCCTCACATCAATGCGGGCACCATGAACCTTGCAGAGGTCAGCAGCCCGCCTTGGTCCAGCAGGCTGTCAGACAGCTGTGCAGCACTTGTTGCCGCATTTGGTACTTCTCTGCTTTCAGTAAATGTAGGCGGGACATACACCAGAATTCCACTATTGTTTCTCAGGTACAAGCTCTGCGGAGCGTGTCAGCAGGTCAAGGGCTCATGTTGGAAACTGCCTCCAGGCGACTGATGGAGCCTGGCATGCCACACCATTCCTGTCCTGACAAGGTAGGTTGGCCATATGTCCGCCATGACCAATCTGGGCTTTCCATAACATTTACAAGGACGTTGCAGAGAAATGCACCTGTATCATGGTGTGCTATGCAGGAACCTGCATTGAGACTGGCGACGATTGAGGCAGCTGGACAGGGAGCAGTCCCTTACACCAGCGGCATATTGACAGGTATTGGAGAGACGCGGTTGGAGAGGATTGAGTCCTTGCTCGCAATTAGAGACCTACACCAGAAGTATGGCCACATCCAGGTGTGCCTCTCATATCCTAGAGCTGTAACTCATTTGCAAGCATACATGCAGGCTTGTCAAGTGCGAGAACGGGAAATATCTCCAAGTGAAGTGTGACTTGTGTCATCTCACTCCCATGGCGTCATGCAGGAGCTTATCATTCAGAATTTTGTACCAAAGAAGAACACAGCAATGGCTGATACGGCAGAGCTTCCCTTTACAGAGCTTCTCTGGACTGTTGCTGTGGCCAGGCTCCTTTTTGGGCCATCAATGAATGTCCAAGCACCTCCCAACTTGACGCCAGGTGAAGAAGCACACAGAGGAGTAGAGAAAAACTTGTCAATTCCTGCTGTATAAAGAAATAAAGAGAGTTTACTGCAGATGCATGGCAAGGTAATGTTGGCAAGTTCAGCATCTTGGATCGGAAGTATTGAGAGTGTTAAGCGTGTATGGCCAGGCGTTGCTGGAGCAGATTTGGGATGGAGGGCACTGATAAATGCTGGCGCAAATGACTTTGGGGGCATTTCCCCTCTGACAAAGGACTATGTCAATCCTGAGAAGCCGTGGCCGCATGTGGCTGACCTGGCAGCAGCAGTCGCTGCATGTGGCAAAGCCCTTGTGCCAAGGTGTGCAGCAAGCCTATATTCACTCTTTCCAGTGCCGACTTCATTTTCTCCCTTTAACAGGAATCTTCATGCCCTGAGGGGGCTCTCATTCACACTCAATATGTTCTGCTGTGTTCAGGCTGACAGTGTACCCAGAAACTGTAAAGCAAGCGAACAGATGGCTGGACGGCACAGGCGGCCCAAACAGCGTGTCAGCTGCTGTGCTTCGACAGGCTGACGGCAGTGGCCTAGCCAGAGGGTCCAACTGGTGTCCTGGCCTTGACACAGATGAAGGACAGCCTGAATCATCAGAGTTGGTACTGCCAAGAAATGGCGATGTGCGTGCAAGCCCAAGCCACTCAGGTATGTCACCTTGATCAGGCAGCTTCGCAGCAAAGTGTAGGGCAGCTTTTACCAGTGATTCAGCAGGTGACAGAAATGTGAGGAAAGGACTGCTGTGCAGGAAGCCAACACAGCAGCATTCCACTGCCAAGGATGAAGCAGGGTGAAAGGAGGTGGCAAGTTGAGCTGGGTGCTGACGGTTTGCTCAAGGGCTGCGATGGACCCTCAACATCGAGAGAGGCAAGCTCCATTGATCGCTGAATGTTTAGTTGCCATTGTGCACATCAAGGAATGTCTCTTGTCACTGTCCACGCAAGGTACCCTGAGTACTGGGACTCTGGACCGCGCAGGTGGAAGAGCTGCTAGAGCAAGTTCTCAATCATGGACATGAGCTTGATGAAGATGAGATAACAGCTCTCTTTTCTGCAAGAGGCGCTGATTTTGACGCTGTATGCCGTGCTGCAGGTGGGTGCTGCATGACATTGGCTTTGACGGAGTTTTCAATATCCTTATGCACACACTGTCAACATTTAATTTCCCTTATAATTAAAGAGATCTCTTGTGGCTTGCAGACACTAGCCGGCAGAGGCTCTGTGGAGACACAGTGGCGTATGCAGTTAACAGGTGCTTTTGGCGCTCACCATGTGCACTCTTGTCAGCATCTGTCCCTGCTTGTGCGCTACCCACTAATTGTGAAGTGCGGAGAACTTTTCAAAGCAGACAGCTTTTCAACTCGCAGATATGTCAGGCATTCTCACCAGCGCGCTGTTTGACTGGCCTTGCAGGAACATCAACTACACCAACAGGTGCACATACAAGTGCGGCTTCTGCGCATTCAGCAAGGGGCGCGTGGCGGAGGAGCTGCGAGGGGCGCCTTACCTGCTGCCCTACTCTGAGGTCACCAGAAGAACGGCCGAGGCTTGGGATCGCGGCGCATCTGAAGTTTGCATGCAGGGCGGCATCCACCCCGACTTCACGGGTGAGTGTCTCCTCTCTGCAAGCTTTCCTTTAGCACTCGGCCGCTGTGACAGCAACAACATCATGTGCATACTCTCAATCAAAGCTGTTAGGGGTAATTGATTTAAAGTACGAAGGACAGTGATGCAATTGTATTATATCAAGACCCTGAAAGGGCTTCGGAAGATATGGACAGCAGGTGCCTCAATGTTTTAAATTTCATCTTGCAGGTGACACCTACCTCCGGCTGCTGGACGCGGCCAAAGCAGGCGCGCCGGACGTGCATGTGCACGCATTCTCTCCCCTGGAGGTGACCCAGGGAGCTGCCACGCTGGGGTGGTCCCTGCGGAGGTATCTGACAGCCCTGAGGGATGCCGGCCTGGGAAGCCTGCCAGGCACGGCCGCAGAAGTCTTGGACGATGAGATCCGCGCCATCATCTGCCCGGACAAGCTCTCCACCTCGATCTGGCTGGAGGTGCGAACTTTCTCACCCCCTGCATTTGTGTTGCATGTGAAGGGCATGCAAGCGCCCTGCATGATTGCAAACCTTTGCATCGTGCTGCCAGTGGAGGCTTGCTAATGGGAGGTATTACTGGCAAGAGCTTTGTTTTCTGGGCTTGATGATGGGCGGTGGGACTTTTAGGCACGTTCAGGCGGTAGACCCATTACTTGATGTTGCCCTTTTGCTGAGTCCTTAATCTTTAGTAGACAGTCGCTACCCCCCATTCTGTGCCGCCCCCTGCCTTTGAGCACGGATGTATTTTTATGGTGTGGTTTGCCAAGGCACATCATGGGCTGAGACCAGCACATCAAGAAGACATGGTGTCACGGATCAGTGATTATACAGACCAGACTAGGCGCAGTTTGGTAATAGATGATCATTTTGTGTACAAAAGCAGCCATCTGAACCGATCTGTGACACTGGTTTTGGCCCAGATGGTTGATCTGTGACACATGGCCTGCTTTGCAGGTAATAGAGACAGCGCATGAGGTGGGCCTGCCGACGACCTCGACAATCATGTTTGGCCACGTGGACGGGCCCCGCAATTGGGCGCGCCACCTCACCGCTCTGCGCGCCCTGCAGCAGCGCACAGGAGGCGTCACCGAGTTCGTGCCGCTGCCCTTTGTGCACATGGAGGCCCCCATCTACCTGAAAGGTGGGCCCTGCTTTCTCTGCGCTTGCTCTAGCGACTCAGCACTGTGCAGCTGCTTCTTTTGCAGGGCCAGTTCTTCTTGTGCTGCTGCAGTGTTGCAAAAAAGTCTCATGACTCTATTTCTGCTCTTTTTATGCGATCAAGCTAATTGCCCCTGAGATTTTGGAGGATCAGCACATACCCTTTTTACCTACATACCCTCTGCGCAGCAAGACAGCGAGGGTCTGTGTGTGTCCTGATCAGCTCAAGGCCTTTCGACATTGATTGCTTTACGCCGGGAGAAGGTTGAGGGGCTAAAGTGTGTCCTGATCAGGTCGCGCACGGCGGGGGCCAACGCTCCATGAGTGTTTCTTGATGCATGCCGTGGCGCGCCTGGCGCTGGGCGCTGCGCTGCCCAACATTCAGGCTTCCTGGGTGAAGATGGGCCCCGAGCGCGCAGCCGCCCTGCTCAGCAGCGGTTGCAATGATATGGGCGGCAGCATCATGAACGAATCCATCACCCGAGCTGCCGGTGGGCAGCCCTTAATTGCTTTTTAATCAAAGCAACTGAGATATACCTTTGAAATAATTAAAACTGCCTCCAACTCCCTCCTCTTTGTTGACCGCCTGGTGGATTTGTGATGACCTGGTAGCAGCTGCTCAGATAAGCTAGTTCCACCCTGAAGTCACTTGTCATGCAAGGGCTTTATGCAAAGCCTTCCAGAGAACTCTTCTGCCTTCTAGGCTCGATCAGGGCAACAAACGCTAGAGTAGTAAGCTGCAACGCTGAAGGGGTTGCCCAACTTCTGTGCACAGGTGCGAAGCATGGCCAGGAGCTGCCTC
Source organism: Coccomyxa subellipsoidea C-169 (assembly GCF_000258705.1). Taxonomy (NCBI): domain Eukaryota; kingdom Viridiplantae; phylum Chlorophyta; class Trebouxiophyceae; family Coccomyxaceae; genus Coccomyxa; species Coccomyxa subellipsoidea. The sequence goes on from NW_005178035.1 coordinate 856,713, forward strand.
CAGAGCGGATGGAGGAGCTCATCCTGGCGGCAGGGCGCACACCGCGCCAACGAACAACTCTGTATGGGACACCACCCGCAGAGCAGCAAGCGAAGTCTTACAATGCAGCGCCCTTATCACCTGTGTTCCAGCCTACTCAGCAAATGGACTCTTTTTCATCACAGGAAATGCTTCCTGAAATTCTTTCAGTTCTGAGCAGTTGAATGCATGTGGACCTCGTCTGTGATCATGCTCGTCAGCTGGGTTTTGCACGTACTGTAATATACATCACAACGCATTCATTCTGGGCCAAATCTGATCAGATGTTTTTGCAATTTTTCAGGCTGATCAGATCAACATCATGATGAGATTGCTGATTGTTGCAATTTCCACCACGCATGCGCTGCGCTACTACTTGAGCATGCACGTAGGGTCAACTTGCAATACATTTAACACATCAGGGATTCAGGATTAGTGCGCCCGCTATGATGGCTTGTGCTCTGATGGTAGCGGTATCTGCCAATGCAATAGCAGAACCCAAAGAGCATTACGAGAGTCTGCTGCTTGCAGACCGCCGGGGGCATGTCGGCACGTGCTCATTGCTGTTAAAATGAAACCTCAATTTCAGAAGACATCTGTGGAATCAGGTAGTACATTAGTGATGGAGACACTTGATCTCAAGTCAGGAGGCTCAGATCGGTGTCAGTCGCTGTCAGCCTCTAAAGTGGTGCGACGAGATGCGGACGGCATTGAGCCGTCCTGCTACCATCCGATTGATCTCAATATACTTTGCTGTTTAGATAATTAGCATGCAATATATGTTTGATGCGATAAAAGATTGCGATAAAAGAGATTGTCGCTTGTTTTGGGGCGCTGCAGGCTGTTATAGGAGCTGGTTCTGCAGGCCTGGTAGCTGCTAGGGAATTAAGCAGAGAGGGGCACCACGTACAGGTCTGTGAAAAGTTTTAATCTTGAACATAGTGCACAAAATATTGTGGGGTCTCTGGCTGACATCTTTGGTCACGCAGGTATTTGAGCAAGGGCAAACCTTTGGTGGCATCTGGAACTATCAGGACGAGGTGAAACATCTGGGTATCTGGAAAACCCACAGAACAGGCCTTGAAAACATCTGATGCATTTAATTTGACAACTGACTATAGTGCTAAGCTTGCTGCAAAGAGCCTCGCTAATACTGTAATTGATGCGGTGTCCAGGTTGAGGACGATTTGTTGGGCAGATGTCCGGAGCGAAGGAAGGTTCACAGCAGTCTGTGAGTACATATATCTCGTACTGGAACTCAAGCTTGAGCTCACACCACCTAAATTTGTAGGTGATGTACTATACCTGGGGTGTGTTTGGGGGGTGTACCAGGGCTTTAAAAAGTTTCCCATTGCATCCACAGGTACAGCAGCTTGCGTGTCAATCTGCCAAGGGAAATTATGTCCTATTCGGATTTCCCTTTCACTCCAGACGCCATGCGTGGCAAATCGCAGGACAGCAGGCGATATCCGCATCACACAGAGGTGGTTGCAGACCACACTACGGCCTTTATCTTTTGTAGTTGCCATACTGTGAAGAACAGAGTCCCATGCATTGCAAGCTGCCTTGTTCTAACAAATTACACTGGCGCAGGTGCAACACTTTCTTGAAGCCTTTGTTGAAGAATTTGGCCTGCGGGACCTGATCCAGTTCAGCACCCGGGTTGTGGAAGTCTCCCCACTTGATTACACAGTAGGCCAGCAGGCGTGCTCAAACGGTCTTTGCAGCAATGGGGAAGAGCCGCTCTCAATTAGCCCTCAATGGGTAATCACAACAGAATTGCTGCCGGGATCAGACCTCCAGGTGCTGCAGGTGTTCAGTGCAAGACAGATGCTGCCATGAACATGCAGGAATTCATTGGTACATGTGATCTTAATGTAATGTGATCCATGCAGGTGCCAGAAAGGCATACAGATGTCTTTGATGCAGTAGTTGTTGCTGTGGGAAACTACCATGAACCCAATCTGGTGACGACCCATGCTACCTGAGAAGCCACTCTATTGAGAGAATCGTTTTCGAGAGCTGGTGACAGTTGCTTATCAAAGCACTGTAGTGGCACTCTTGAGGCGAGAGCTCACATCAATGTGTGCATGTGGCAGCCTGATGTGGAGGGTTTGGACGACTTCCCTGGCCTACAAATGCACTGCCACAATTTCAGGCATGCTGAGCGGTTCAGAGATCAGACTGTGGTCGTCGTGGGCGCCTCCTTTTCTGGTAAGCAGCCTTACCATTCTCTCCCAGCATGCTACAGAAAAGGTTTTTATGAGTTTGTTCTCTGGCAATACATCGCCTTTCAATTCCATCGTCAACAGGTTTGCATTGGCAATGGTGCAGGTGAGGAGATAGCTCGACAGATTGCAGATGTGGCTCTGCACGTCTATCACAGTGCGCGCACATGGGGAAAGCAGCTCAATGATTCCCAGACGCGCCCAAATCTGCAGCGCGTCCCCATGCTGGCCAGGCTTGGCGGCAATGGCAGCGCAGAGTTCTCAGGCGGCATTACTGCAGAGGGCGTGGATGCTGTTGTGTACTGCACCGGGTACCGATACTCATATCCCTTCTTGGAGCGCACGGGCTTGATTTCCACAGGCGAGCAGCACTTACTTGGACACATATTAACTTTGCGAGAGGACTTTTCTCCTGCATGTTGCTCATCCTGGATGAGTGTCACTTGAGACCTTTTGAGACTTTCTATTTTACTCTTGTCAATCAGAGGACCAATGCTTGTTATGCTGGTGCAGATGACAACCGAGTGACCCCCCTCTACAGACACATATTTGTGCCGTCTGGTGAGCATCTCCATCAGCAGTTCAAGGCTTCAACAATTTCTGATGCCTGCAAGCGCTCTGTTAGATTATTTATACTCAATATTAAATGCTTGTCCACGCAGTGGCCCCAACGCTTGCCTTCATTGGTCTCCTCTGGAAGTCTTTGCGGAATTCCCAATTCGAGCTGCAGGTAAGGCGGCCACCTCCTGCACACCGCCACCTTGTTGTGGGCTCAGAATAGGGCTCTCACTCAGCTCTGAGCTCTGTTGAGTTGCTGTGCGATTCCCTCTGCAGGCCAAATGGGTGGCGCAAGTACTGTCAGGAAGGGTGGCACTGCCCTCTCGTGAGGAGATGGAAGCTGACATGGAAGCTTTCTACAGACTCCTAGAGAAGAATTCTATCCCTGTGCGGTATACACACTGCCAGGTGCGTACCCACATCAAACATCACTGTCCCATCTTCTACAGGCACACTCGTGATGTCATAGCAAGACTTTCCCCAGGCAAAGCATGCATTGTCCAGTTTCTATGGGCAGAAAGGGTGGCCCCATGTTGCGGCATGTGCGTGTGCAGAATGACGCCATGCCAGTGTCACAATGGGAGTACAATGACATGCTGCGGAGATCCTGCTCCCCAGTGCCCCTTCCTGCTGAGGCCTGGCGGGTCAAGCTGCACGATGCAATCAGCACCAAGATTCTGCAACAGCCAGACACTTTTAGGGACGTGCACAGTGCTGAAGAACAGGCGCTCTTTGAGGATGCTGCAAAAGGGTGTGCAGCAACGTGGGCATATCTGAAAGAAAGGCATGCTGCGTGATGATTTGCAGACAGTGACATTTTAGCTGCTGACTTCAGCGTCAGAGGCTCCTAGAACTGTAAAGCAGTGGTCACTGATTGACTGCAGCTCTTGCCACACTTGCGAGTTACAATTATGCGAGTTGCAGGAGGGATACTGGTCTGAGACAGGCATTGCGTGATGTACGTGCTATGCTATGATGTGCATATGCTCGCTGTGTTGTGTAGCATTGTTTGGTGGTGGGGATGGTGGTATATTCCTTAATACGCACGCCTCACGTGGACTTAGACTTTTAATATGATACCATATGGGCTGCAGACCAGACCTTGAGGCCCCACAGATGTGGCTGCAGACACTCTGTGTGTAAGCCCTATGGCCTTCGGGCTTTGGGTTTGCCGAAACTGTTATCATGATAACAATAACACAAATATAACTTGCCATTCTACCTTCGATGCCTGCTTGATTGCACAACAGGTAGTTGGGACAAGCTGCAGCTGTTGCCTCCAATGACGTGCTTACTTACACGCACTGTCACAGAACAGTTACTACAGACCAGTCATATGATCATAATCAATTCAAGCCTGCGGGACACATATCTGGCACCCATACTTCAAGTACTGATACCCACTCAAGAATTTGTGCTGGGCTTGACAGGAGCAAATCAGGATATCAAAGCAAGTCTGTCGGCACCCTAGCTAGCTAGGACAGTAGCAATAGGGACTCATCATGCACCATGGCACTCGCAAAGCTTGATCTGGAGACGATGTCATCGTTGGCGCTTCGACTGCAGTGATCAGACTGTAAGGCCGTGCTTGTACAGATGGAGATCTAGATTGCACCGAGGCCATAAATATAGCATTCTGCTTAAACATGTTGTACTGAACTGGCAGCCATGCCCAGTCTGGGGTTCGTCCGATCGGATCGGTTCTGTCTGCGGCGATTACAGCATCTCTGCGGGATCAGTTCTAACTGCCGCATTCTTATCCAAGCACATGAGAAGTACCCATATGCATGGTTGCTCCAATGGGCCAACTCCAATCTTGCTGCAAATCAACTCGCATGCTTTTTTGAGGGCAACCAAAGTCTCGGCCAAATCTCAACACAGCCCCACTATCACAACGGGGTCCCCACAGCCTGGCAGGACACTGGCAACTCTTCTCAAGCGTCCACTTCAATACAGCAGCTCTGCTGTGTCTTGACGCCAACTCAACTCTCTTTCATCCTTTATGTGCACCATTTAGGTCTGCATCGTTCTTAGGCAGGATCAGGCCAGACCGCTCCTCGACCATGGAAGCCTGTCAACCTCATTACTTGGAAACTCATGGGATCGACAATCAACAGCTGCATTGGAATACCCTTTGGGATACCCATTGGAATACCCGTTTTCGGTATGTTTGTTTGTTTCCAACCCTCTCAATGGGTCCCGTTGCCGACTGTTGACATCCCAACAATCACCCATCCCCTTCAATTGCAGTCTGTGCAGTCTCAGTAATGGACCATGACTCTGTTCTCGCGCCGCCGGCCAGGGCCCTTCTTCTTTCCCCTCCTCTTCTCATTGATCTTGGCCGGCTGGGCGGTGGCGGCTGCAGGCGCTGAGATTGGCGCGCTGCTGCTACCCTTGACATCAGCTTCCGGCTGCAAGGCTGCCAGGGCCAGCTTCGCGGCAGCTGCGGTGCTGCTGCATGCCGCCAGCTCAGCGGCGGCATGAGCCTGTGCTGCCAGCTCTGCGTGTCGCGCTGTGCACGCTTTGCATGCTGCGGCCGTCCCTTCCAGGCTGTCGTTGTCCCTCGGGCCCGCCAGGAAGCTCTGGAGGTGGCCCATCACCTGTGCAGCACAGCAGGCACTATTAAGTGCATCTGCACAACCAGCTGATGCTTCACCTCAGCAGGCAACCTGAATCTTAGCAAAGTCTGGCGGCACCCATGCATGCTACAAGCCGGAGTCAATCATGCTTGGTTGCAGAGTGTAATAAAGAAAGAAGGGAAGGGCCGCGGCTTTCACCTCCTGGACTGCAGATGCCATGTGCGAGTCTTGCAGCATATCATCTCTCCGGCGCCAGCAGTGTGCATCTCTTCGGCGCCAGCAGTGTGTCTGCGGTAGATCTGGTTGGAAGCCGAGCGCTGTGGCGATGTCCAGCTCCTGCAGGTCGGTCAGTTGTCAGCACAGCAGTTTGTAAAAGCTACCTTGGCTTGCACTGCCTCCGGCACCAGGCAGATTGCAGGTTCCTGACAGGTAACAACGACAATGACTATGACAATGACCAATGCAGTCATAACAAGATGGAGCACAGGAGGGAATGCGCACCGCAGCATGCATGTCGCGGGTGCACAAGCGGTGGGCGGCTCTGGCGAGGCGCATGACCGGGTCATTTGGCTGATCGCTGAGCGCCGCTTCAATGGCCAGCAGCTGCGCGTCTGACAGTCCCCTGTGACACCGCTCGGTTGACGGCCAGCTGGCCGCCACCTCAGCGTGGATGACATCAGCAGTGCTGTCATCGACGGCGTGCCTGGGGCTGTCCGGCCGGGAGCTTGCTTCGCTCAGCAGACCGCTGGCGACACTGCGAGGGCTGTCAGGGGGTGAGTCGCCCTTCGCGCAGGTCGCCTCGATCCTGCACCACAGCAGCACAGCAGCGTCAGCTCCAGGTGCTGCAGCCTTCATGGGATTGTTTCATGCTGGTTCAAGGAGATGCAAGCGCAGCAGGGGCTCTAAAGGGGGCGGCTGGTGACAGATGGGGTACCTGAGGGGGGCAGCGGTGCTGACGTCCTCGGCGGCAGTAAAGGACACGGCCTCCTGCTGGCGCCGCACGAAGGCCGAGAAGCGCTGCCAGGACAAGAACGCCCCCTGCGCAAGGGCCTCCTTCGCCAGCTCAGCGGCTTGCGCCTCGCGCGCAGCGGAGGCCTCCTTGATCTCGGCGCGCATCTTCCTGTAGCCTGCCTCACCGGTCATCGCGCGCCACCGCTCGATGTCGGCCACATACTCCTCCGCCTCGACCAGATCCTGCGCATCAGAGGGGCGTTTCCGTCATCATCACTCCAGTCTAATCTGCTGCAAGGACTGCTACAGCTGTAGCAGCAGGCGGCAGTGGCACCGACACATCTCCACTGCAGGTGAGCACATCGGACAAGATCCCATCAGGCACAGCAAGTAGGTGCTGACGGGGCGATGAGTCACCTGCTCAGTCATGACCGTCAGCGCCTCATTCTCCTGGAGCCGCGCGAGCAGGAGGCAACGGTGCCAATCGGCCTCCGCGCTCCATATGTTGCCGGTCCGGCTGCGCGCTTGCGCTCTGAAGTAAGTTGCATCCGCGCTGCTGTCGTCGAGTGCCAGAGCCATGGAAGTGTCCAGCTCCTGAAGGGGTACAACATGAAACGTCAGGCACCAAGAAAGACAAGCATCACTGATCTCCCAGAGCAGATCCAGAGGCAAGAGACGTTGTTGAGGCGCCAAAGAGGGCTGGGTGCACTGCAGGGGATTTCTATGCAGGCAATTGCAATTGGACAGAGGAGCTCACCGCTGCGGCTGGGTCACCAATGCAGATGTGCAGGACCGCCCGCTCTGTCAGCAATTCCACGCTGTTTGGCAGCAGAGCCAGTGCACTGGTGAGGCTGCCGACGGCCAGAGCATAGAAGCCATCACGTACTTGTTGTACTGCGTTCTTCCTGTACACAGCGATGACCTGCAGATGCACCCAGAGATGTCGGGACTTTGGCCTGAGACAGCTCCTGTTGCAGCACCTTGGGGCATGCGCAAGTAATAAATGGAGCTTTAGAACCCACACACAAAGCAACAATATCATTGAATGTGTATATTCAGCATTGCAGTGACAGGGGAGCTACTCACGTTTTCCAAAACTGCGAGACAATGCTCTGTGATGATATCGTCGTGCTGCCTCCGGAACCGGGAGCAGACCGGGTATCCGAACGCTTGCGAATGCACAAAGTGCGCAACAAACTCCGTGTCTGCCTCCGGCTGGACGAGGTACCATATGGGTGGCTGTGTGGCGGTCATCTTGTGCTTCTCGATTGGACGACTTCTGGAGACTTCTGGAATGAACCCTGCGCCACATCGCACAATGTGTTAAAAAATCAATCAGCATAGCTGAAATAAATCTTTTATCACTCTATTGCCTCGACCATAATTTCGCCATATGCCTCAACCCAGTGCGAGGATTACCAAGGATCGAAACATTTTGCAAACATCTGCGTCAGCTGCATATTGGTAAAGGGTCTGCACAACCGACTACAACCTTCAAGGAGCATTCAAGAGGCCTGCACAATACCTGGACAAGAAGGGCGTGGGGTGGTCAGGCCGTGCAACGATCCGGTGCAAAGGTGCGGCGGAGGGGCGACGAACGAGTGAAGACAAGTGGCGAGGTGCAATGAATTCGAGGAAAGTAATGCCTTTGATACTCCTTTCTAATATAATCGGCAGACAGTGGCCATTTGTGGCTGGATCGCAGTTTCCCACTGAACCTATTTCCCTGACTCGTGCCATTGACTGACTTGCGATTATGGGACCTGTCATATTTTTGGCTGGGGAACCAATACTGTTGTGAACATCCTGCAAAGCTGGGGCGGTGCCTGATCTCTCAGACAATGCACCAAAGTATTTACTTTAGATTTGTGAAATAAGGCATGCCCCACATATGCATTGGCATGTGCACAGCGCCACCCCTCCCCTTAGTCATGGTCATAGCGAGTCACAAAACTCGAAGACAGCTGTACCATTCAAACGTCCAATTGTTAGCTCCTCTAGAGAAGGTTTTACAATGTGTTCGAATGTCAGAAGGAACAGCAAATAATTGGATACAGGCGCGCACTCAGTCAGAAAGGGCAGTGTTGGTTATTCGGCACCAGTTGGGGGTAATTGCAACAAGGAGGAGTTCCAGGTGAAAATTTGCAATGCTTGCAGAACGTGAAGAATCAGACCAAGGTGTCCAGATCGAAACCACCTGCCACGTACCCTAGTATCCCACTAAAGCAGGCTACACTTACCAATGCACAGAAGGGCAGCGCTGTGGAGGAGCTTCTGTGATTGCTGCTCAACAACGTTCCGCGCGCTGGCCAGATCATCAAACAGGAAGCGCAGCAGGGAAACACCAGCGCCATTGCCACCGCACTCGCCACTGCTTCTGCCACTGTGCAACCTGCTGTAACAATTTTTATCCTGAAAAAACCTTTTCCATCGCCGCAGTTGCCACCTGCATGCTAAAGCTCAGCATGCATGCATGCACAAAATGCCTCTGGGTTTTGGGAAAATATAGTGTCCTGAAGTTGCCAGCAGAGCGTGGCGGGTGGGCAGTGCGTATCAACGCACATTGCGGAACTTAGAGCGTGGGGTGCAGGGCAATTGGAATGCTGTGGCGAAGGCTGTCTCACAAGCGGTGACAAATGGCGCTCCAGCAAATGCTGTGGCCAAGGCCGTCGCTGCGGTGTGCCGCTCTTCAAATTGCCCTCTTTTTACTCAATTTACAGGCCAGAAATTCAGTGGCATGTATCTGCGTTGGTCTGAGAGCAGAGTAAACGCACATGCATTGTTGCTAAGGGCAGATGAGATTGTCATAAGCAGCCAAGGGTAGCCACATGCAGGGCTGCCGATGCTCCGCCTCAAGGAGCATGAGTAATACACTCAGTGTATCGTCTCTTGATAAATTCCAACTAACATGCTGAGGCTTGCTGTACAATTTGTGCTTGAGCATGAATTGTTGCTGCAGGCCACCTCCAATGCACCTGTGGGAGCACCGGCCCAGTCAGTGCCCCCTGCCCCACCGGGAGTGAGTTCAGACATCCACAACTCATCTGATATCTACCAATTCTGTGCTAGTTTGACAGTAAGGCATACTGACAATGTCGCGCATGCCCAAGGCCAGCCTGGTGGATTATATAGATCACTGACAGGGTGGGTATCATGGGAGCAGTTGCAAGATGCTGCAGCTAGGCGATACGCACGCCATAGCCAATGCACTGGCTGTTTCCACTGGCGGTAGACACTGCCCGTTTTCTCAGCATTTCCCTAAGGATTGACACTCTTTTTTGGTCGCCATGCTGACTCAGGAATGCATCTGCTGCAATTTGCAGGTAAAGTGGAGAGTGTTGCCAGTGCCAATGCTCAGGTGACAGCGGCTCCAGCCCTTGACCAAGAGAAAACAAACAGGCATGGCAGTATCAACTTGATTTGCACGATGGTGACAATAGCTCTGTCACTGCTGGGCCATTTGCAATCTGTTTCTGGGATGTCTTGCTCACATTTGTAAATTTTGTGACGCAACAGGCCTTTGCACAGGCAGAGAATGCTATTTCTTAGGCAGTCAGCTCAGCACTTGCTCAGGTAAAATCTCCTACCAATATGCTGGCAGCAGTCTCAATTGCAGCTCCAACCCCGACAGCAACATGTGAAGCAGGACTGCTATGCTTGACCAAATGAGCATGCATCAACAGGTCAAGAATGGAGGCGATGCAACAGCAGCGGCAAATGCAGCCGCCACAGCCAGTGGCAGAGCTACAGCAGAAGCATACGCCTCGGCTGCAGCCAAGACGACGGTCCAAGGCACTCGTCTGACATTCCATCATTGCATGTTGTGGCTGTTGTGGTTGTCTGCAACTACTTGGCAAGTAGCGATGCAGACTGTGCTGCTGTCAGGGACAAATAATATAGTAGTCACCAAGGGCCCATGCAATTTGCAGGGAAGGGCCTAGGAGCAGCAGATGCCAGCGCCTCTGCAGTTGCCACGAGCACAGCATCGCACATGCCATCTCCACTGCACTTGCGCAGGTAACCCAATTGTAGGCTTGGCCAGGCGTGCTGCCATCATTGATATCACGGTTTTATTTATTAAAATGGTTGATACTGTGCAAGCGGTGAAAGAGCTTGAATGTGAGCAATAACTGCCTACTGCCAAAACAGGCGACCAATAACAATGCCAAGGCCGTGGCCGCTGCAAGATCTGAGGACATAGAGAAGGCTGTGGCCAGCGCCATCGCATCAGCAAGTGCTTCAGTCGTGTCCACAGGTGTGCTATTGTGCAACGAATCATTGCTGTTTGGCATGCATGCCACGTTTCTACTTCTCTTCAAAGTGCGCAATGCTGCACATCTGTGACTAGCCTAGGACGATCCTGGCACTCGCATTCTAAAATAGATTAGTGAGACTCACAAATGAGCGGGCGTGTCATTAGTGGCCCAGGAATTGCAAATATAAGCTGACAAGATGTATCTGGATTTTCATGCAAGCCCTAATAGCTGCTAGGTGCAGGCGGCACGGCGCAATTGAGCACAGAGGCGGTGTCGCGCGACGTGCAGGATGCAGCACACGTCTGGGCAAGTCAGAACGGCAGATACGTCTTGAAGGTTTATTGCAGAGGTGTGGTAGGTTAGAATCAGTGGGACTCGTGGCGATGCCTAGCAAGGAAAGACATTGTCAATCTTCTAACCAGCAATATTACATGCCGAAGAGGCCCAACTCTTCACTGCCCATATTACATCAGAAGTTTCTTCCTTCCAACAGTGCGCACAGTCTCAACACTTCAGGATGTGTGTAAAGTTGCAGCACCTCTGCTTTGCGTACAATGATCATCCGACTGCGTTTTTGACTGGTTCTCAAACCCTCTCAATAACATTTATTTGCTGCAAATAGCCTGTGGTCCTTTGCTGGTTGCCGCACGGCAATCCACACTCGACCACAGAAATCCTACACCTCTTTCACTCAGTGTCTCAGGCCGATCTCTCATAACGCACTCTCTTCTCAAGTATATCGATGATGCTGCAAAGGCGACTGCAAGTCTCAGGCACAGCCTGAAAGCTCAACCCTGCTGCTGCCGCAAACACAAACCAGCACATTATATTGCATCTCCTGCACTGGGTCTGCAAGAGTATAGTCAAGACCTGGGCTGAGTTGGTCGTCACTGCAAGAAATTCTCCACCCAAGACATTCTGTCGCAAAGCCTCAGGTCGTGTCACTTCATGGCCTGGTAGTAGAGCTCGATATAGTCGAGGGCGGGGCGGTTCCAGGACCAGTCCTGGCGCATGATGCGAGCGGCCAGGCCGTAGAACCAGGCGCGATCTTTGTAGTACGCGTCCAGCGCCCGGTTCAGCGCATAGTCCAACGCGCCCCCATCCGTGCCCTGCAGTCGCGCATTTCAATATGCTCTCATTGCGTGCACACTGTGCAACTCCGTTGCTGCATCTGCATGTCCACCACCTTGCAGCATAATTATAAGTTGTATGCCCGGGCGGATGAGGGGCATGATCTTTTGCTCAAATACCGAGCTTTTCTCCAGAAAACGCCATGCAGTCCCCTACGAGAGAGGTCCTTTCTGGGCAAGGATTCTAAGCAATGAGTCAGTGACTTGTAGAGGAGCCTGCACTGGGGTGACTTACTTAAATCTCCACAGGATCTTGTCCGTAATTGCGCCATGAGTCAAGGAATGCCCCTGCACACCTTTTTCACTGTTCCAAGGCTTGTCCAATTGGGACAGCCAAGAAGCGCTGCACGCTGGAACAAGTAAGGTCCCAGTAAAAGTCTCAGAAATGGGGCGTCAGGAGGGATGCCCACCTCAAAGGCGAAGCCGTTGGTGGAGTCGAGGGCGTCGCGTTCCCAGTCGGAGGAGCCTTCCAGTTCCCATGCGGCACGAGCCTTGTCCACGTCCACGTCAAACACCGTGTCGCGCAGGCCGCCCGTCGACCGCACCACTGGCACGCTTCCGTATCGCATCGCGATCAGCTGCGCACGGCACCGGCAGCGCGTCAGCAGCCAGCAGCAGAGCACCGGTGAGCCAGTGCCAGAGAGAACGGAGCCATGTAATACCCATGTGATCTGTACGACTTGGTAACAGTGATTTGGCAAGAGCGCATGACTAGTCAGCAGCATTGCCCATAAGCCATTGAATTGTTGATTAAACCCGCAAAAGAACGATAATTCTGATGGACATACACAGAGACCTGGCACCATCTCCTGTCCCTTGGAAGTAAATGCAGGTCCTTCCTGGCCGCGCACTTGCACCAAATGCTGAACAGCGGTCAAATTGGCAGGCAGAGGTGAGGAAGGGGACCTGGGTGAGGCCGCAGGGCTCGAACATGGAGGGGACAGCGATGATGTCACAGGCGGCGTAGATGAGGTGAGACAGCGACTCATCGTAGGAGAAGGCAAAGTGTGCATTCTCGCCCCCCAGGCTTGCTGCCAGGGCATTGAACTGGGCCTGCACATGCACCATCATTCAAGCACAGCAAGCACAAAATGCAGACAAGACCCGCTTGCAGGGATCTGTTGGGTCCCATTTCCCAAAGAATATCTAAAAATTTCGTGTAAATCAGCAATAGACATGAGCACCATCTCTGCATGGCTATCTGTGGAAGAGAACATGCCAGTGAGCGGGCTGCCATGCTGGAGGTTCACCTGGATTTTGGGGTCTGGCGCGGAGCCCAGCAGGACAAACTGGCCGCCCCGCTCCAGTGTCCGCCAGGCGCAGTGCTTGATCAGGTGCAGGCCTGCGCGCATGCATGCACACCCCATCAGCCCACACATCCTAATCAGAAAATCAGACAAATTCGGGTCCATGCCAGCTGCTTCTCAAGGAAACAGACGCTCATCTCTTTATTAATGATTAAGAAATATAACCTCTTTATTTCTCCTTAAACAGTGTGTGCAGGCATGAAAAACCGCCAGCCAAAAAGCCCAAGCAGGACTCCCTCGACCTGAGACTACGGGTGGATGCTGTCCAAATACCCACTACATCGTGCATGGGCATGACCCACAGTAAAGTTTACCGGAAGCGTGGGTGCGGGGCCGCACCCTTCTGCTCGGTGAGGCGGGTGACGACGCCGACCATGGGCTTGTCGCCCCAGCCGGTGAGGCCGAGGCGGTATCGCAGCGTCTCGCGCGCGGCGGCCTTGCCTTCCACCACGCTCTCCGCGTTGTACGCCCGCGGCAGCAGCTCATCGTTCTCCGGGTCCCAGATGTCCACGTCAATGCCGTTACGGATGCCCATGAACTTGGCTGCGTGCGCCGCTATCGCCGGAATGCCGCCAATCTGCCATACACAAAGATCACATCACTCTCTGACCCATCTCTGAAAACAGAAAGGGAGATAGCGCCGAAACAAAGGCTCATCTGGCATGAACTCATGGGATTGCCGTTGCTCATCTGCTTTGCTGTGTTCCGCCCATTGTGGAGGTACTAGTAGGCGCTGTCAACTGAAACACGGCAGAACCCGTGATGGCAGCTGCACAAGATATGAAATTGGCATTGGTGGTGGTTGGGTGAAGCGCTCAGGGCAAGGCGAACCTCAAAGGCGTAGGTGGGGGAGACGGTGGTGAAGCGCTGGGAGTAGTACGCGGCGGAGCCGATGCGGTCGAGGCCGTACTCAGCGTTGTGGATGGTGAAGACAACCTTGGGGCGCCACAGGCCGAATTGGTTGTAGCTGTCCCAGTATGCCTGCGCTGTCCCGGCCGTGCTCCAATCGTGGCAGTGCAGAATGTCCGGCTGCCTGCCCGTCTGCAGCAGGAACTCCAGCGCCGCCTGCCACGCACAGTCACCATCTACAGAAGTCCAAGACTCAGACTGCTGGATGGATCTCGAGCACCACATTGCCACAACCCCCTGTGGATTCTTATATGTGCTCCACTAGGTGCCTTGCCATGGGATAGAGACAATTCAGAGGCATGGTGTGTGCCTATTTGAAATTCTGTACATCATGAGCTGCTCCCCGATCCCAAGAAGTGCATTGGGAACAGTGTAATATTCACCCCAAGAAAGGACATCCAATATTGCATCTGGCTTTTGATGTTGCAGTCCAAATACTTATCCTATTTGGAAATATTTTGGGCAAAGGAAGAGGGCGGCGCGCCTTGTTGAAGAACTCGAAGCGCATTGCGTCATCGGAGCGGCCATAAACGGAGTTGACGGCGAAGAAGCCGTTGGCGGGCTCGATGAAGAAGCAGCGCAGGCCCTGCACCACGCACGTGCTGACCCAGATGTGCGTGCCGCCCCAGTCAAATTCCGTCTCGAACTGCGTCGCGCCCAGCAGCGGTGACTGCAGGAAGAAGTCGTACCTGCGCCCAGAACAGGCCAACCCCGTCAGCTTCATGCACGCATGCAACATCCGATGTCCTTGTTTCTGACCAGAAAACAAGTATATCAGAGCGGCAGACTGGTGGTCAGCACAAGCAGATACAGTCAATCTGTTGACACCGGAGGCAGTTGCACTTATGCGGCAAAGCAGTCTTCACTACAATCGAGGACAGTGGCATGCATGGCTTTGTCTCAGGCTGTTTTCTAGTAATGCAATAGAGCAGCCTAGTAAGCACTTGCCGTTCACATGCAGCAGAGACCATAACAATGCACGTCCAGAGGGGTTGGCAGTAGGCATCATGGCCCTTTCCTCTCAATGTCAGTGTGCAGCAGAAGTGAGAGGGAGCCCCACCGGGGCAGGATGACCTCGACCTGGTGACCGAGTTCCTGCACCGCGCGGCCGAGCGCTGTGACCACGTCGCCCAGGCCCCCCACCTTGCAGATGGGCGCCATCTCCACCGCCACGTGCACCACATGCAACCCCGGCGGCGTCAGCTGCACGCACAGCCCCACAGCCCTGTCAAACCTCTGCACTTCTCCCAGCAATCATCCAGCATTCTGTGTGACCTTCAAGCAGTCATCCAGGGTTCCCTGTAGACAAGAGAGATGTGAACCCTGATGACCTCTCCGGTGCAATCCCTGATGCTAACCAAGCTCTATTTGATGGGCCCGTCTTGCTGCGTGATTCCAAAAGTCTTCGCGAGAGCTGATGTTCTGCTTGCCTTGAGAGACATTATAGCGCTAAAAAATGCAGCAGGCGGCTGGTCACAGCCAGCCAGCCGGCCATTGCAATGCAGTGAAGGATATGCTGAGGACGACAAGCTGTTGGACACAAAAGAAGAGAAGAGGGTGATGAGATGAGCACCTCTGAGCCCTCCACAGGGAGGTGGTAGTCAAGGCCGCCGCGGTTGTCATAGATGCCCTCTCCCTCGGGCACGTTGCTGAGCACAAAGTCGATGGAGTGCGCGTTTTTGGGCACGGCCACCGTCGCGCTGAAGTGCTGCCCCTCGCCGTCTGGCACCGTCATCTTCAGGGGCCCAAACTTCTTCAGGTGCGACCACCTGTTCCAGCCGCCCTGTAGCACACATACCATTATGGCACTGTTTAACTCGTGCCGCTCCCCCTTTCAACCCACTGCTGAAGACATGCAGCAGGACAATTCTCAATGGGTCTTTAGCCTGCAGGAGTGATAATTTCCAGAGAAACTGCCCTTCAGCAAGACATAGGAGCTGAAAGACCCTAGATTTTAAGAATTGTAAGGAAGACAGGGCGCGAGAAGGAGCGCTCACCGAGAGGTAGACCTCTGCACAGCCGGAGAGGGGTGTGTCCTGGGGGTTGTAGTAGATAGTGACATCCTGGCCGGCCTGGATCTCAGCAGGCTCTGTGAACAGCACGTGCTTCATCTGCCGCCGCAGTACCGCCATCGCTTTCGCCTGTGCAAATGCACCTATGCAGTCGTAGCAATGCAAAGCACATGTCTGCTGTCTGGTGATCTTTCGTACATTACGTGACCTCCATAAGGAATCATAGCAGCCGTTCAGAAGGTATTGAAGGGGCGTCTGCAGACCTTAGCGATTGAGCGTATTTCTGTGCGCTTGGTTTCTCTGCGCACCCACTCGTCCTCCAGCTCCTTTCGCTGCTGCCTAAGGTTGTGGTAGATCTCGTCAAACTTCCTCTCTTGGAAGTCATTCAGCGACCTGTTCAAGCAGCAATCACCCCATCATTACGTATATGATACTCTTGCCTGATTGTCCAATTAGCAACTGTACTGATAAGAATAATAATTAAAAAGCAAATACAGTATAAACCCACATGTAGAGGTGGGTTTTTTGCTTTCTCACCCTCCGCCAGCATCCAGCTCCACTAGAGCCTTGAAGTCCTGTCCCTCATTGTTGTCGAAGTGCTCGTAGTACTTGACAACAAAGTTGATCACGGCCGCGTCAGGAAAGACATCAAACTCCGCCGCCCACCAGTCGCCCTCCTCGCTCACGCCTGTTGCCTTCTCCATGATGATCTCCTGTTCAAGAGAAGCCAGCAAAAACTTTCCACCATGACTTAGCAAAATTGAGAAGCCATCCTTTACAAAGACGGGTGGGCCAGTGAGGACACAGTGCAAAAAAGGCGGTGAAAGTATCACTCATGATGTCCATTGGGCACTCTCTCGAACAATCTGGCGTCCTTCTTTGTGCTGTAGTAACAGATGCTGGAGAGCGCCAGGGTATTCACAACCATCGATGAAGATGACTGTTTGGAAACTCTTGGTACAACGGGTGTGGAAGGGCATGAAGTACATGCCTGGGTGTCGAGCCACCCATTGTGGCCAAGCACGACACAGGGCGCGGAGGGGAGGGGAGTCATGAAGGCCAGGGGTCCGGCGCTGGCGTTGTAGAGCAGCTTTGCCCTCTTCCCCGGCACCAGCCCCTCCGGAACCGTGCACCACGTCACCTGCCCTGGAGACCGCTCCAGCTGTGTCACAGCACCTGAGCACGCATGCATGAACACATGATCAGTCTCTGCCAGTATCTTGCACCTGCCATTCAAAGTTCCTTTCTCGACTGGCAATCATCCGTGCTGCAGAACATGAACAACCCATCCAGCAGGGTGACTAACAGTAGTACTCGCAAAGCAGCTACCCTTCCCCCAAGAGATAAGATGTGTCACTCTCCAGGATGGTCTCCAATAACAGTATCTTACATTGCTCTTGAGCGCAGTCATGCACATATATAAAATTCCAAAATGGCATGTCAGCAATAGGTGAGACGGCATGTCACGAACATGTCAGATGGTGTCTTGGGCGGACCTTGGCGGTGGTAGGCAACGCTGTCGCACAGGTCGGCGGCGCGCTGTTTGGCAGCTGTGCGGTCGTCGGCCTCCTCGCGTTCCCTCCGCTCCTTCTCGGCAGCTTCCCTGGAAGCCGCCTCCTCCTCCTTCCTCTTCTTCTCTGCCGCCACCTACCATACCAACCCATTTATATATACATGATGGGTGAACTCCTGGAGATGTCATATTTACCTGTGAGCACCAAGCAGTGGAAGAAGGCCCAAAAACAGCTGTGCACGTCTCAGTCAAACCTGCCATCAACACAGGCCTACCTTGGATGATGAGAGGGGACAGTGTGCTTGTCACAAGATTTGTGAGGCGACAGTGGGAAGCAAAGAAGGAGAGCAGGCTCACCAGGCGATCCATGGCACGCTCTGCCCAGAGCTCCGGTGTCATAACGCTGTCAAGCATGGTCAGGTAGTTCTGGCCCATGTTGTTGTCAGTCGCGCCCTCTCCGTCGGTGAAAATATAGTTCATCTCAAAGGCATCCTCCGGCACCTTCACAATCACCCTCCTGCACAGCCAAAGAAGGGTGCATGAGACTTATTCTAGCCGCCCGGAAGAGTGGCAATTACCAACGCGCACGTTATCCAGGGAGAGCTGTCAAGCAGTGACACTATATAGATGTCTGAGGGTACTTACCACCAGTCGGCACCAAAGTCATGCGGTGCATCTGTCTGCTCCAAATCAAACCAGCACCCATTCTTGCCCTCCAACTCCCAGTTGTTGAACTTCACGTGTATTTGCCGCCTCGGCCTCTCCCTGTATTGCATCTTGAGCACTTCAACCTTCACACACCAGCAGCACAAGGAAGCACAAAAGTAAGCTGTGAATGCTCCTTCGTCTTGGAAAGATTCGTGAAGTTTTGTTTCTGCAAACAGCAGCGATTAAGACGCACCTGAGAATGTCGGATACATTGTTGTTGAAGTACACCGCCACGTCAGCCCCAGCGACTGGCCTCTCAGGGTAGACGAAATACAGCCAGTGCTCCTTGCCCTTCACCAGCTTGGCCGCTGAAGCATGGACATCCGCAGGGCGGCTGCTGGTCCCGGCCTGTCAGAATCACAATGCTCAGACTTCCAGACAATTCACCTAGCAACGGGACATGCATAGGAAGGAAGAGTTGAGGTGAAACGCAAAAGAAACAAATTGTGCGATGCACAAATTTTACCTCTGCCTGTTCCTTCTCCTGCGCAAGCTCCTTCCGGCCGCTGGCTGCAGCTGCCTCTAATAGCCCTGCAAAACACACACATTCACATCATAAGTTGCTTCGCACAACAGCTATCCCCAAGTCCATTGTCCGCAAATGGCACGAGGGCAGACAATTCTGCCATGAAAGCTTCAATCGGGTGTGCACCTGCAGCATTTTCAGCAGAGCGTGGGGGCTGCAAGGGGTCATTGTCCTGGCCGCCTCCATACTGCCTCGCCTCCTTTGCCATGTCCTCATCCATTTCGATATTCCCTCCTACGCTCGTTGCACCTCTTTCAATATTTTCCACTGTAAACTCACTGTCACTGCTGGCAGGGGCGGCATAAATACTGAGCATCCGTGCCCACGGTTCACTGGGTCTTGCTTGGATCTGGCGACTCCAACAAGGGGTAGGACTGTGGCAGCCACTAACTGCAGGTTGTCTGCAGGACGCACCTTGCCTCTTGGCAGGAAAAGCAGGTTCTAGTAATAATAACAAACTCAGTGCCTAGTGGTCAAGAGCAAGGCATGCAGCCTGCTGAAGCAAGTTTCTGCAGTGAGTCATCAGCCGGATTGTGGAACAAAGAAAGTTGTGCTCAGCACCTGCTGTAGTCTGGTGGCTGGTCTGCAGAGGCTCTGTCTCTGCGCCCGCCCCAGTGTCGCGCGCAATTATGTCCTCCTGGGAGCTCTTTGGGTGCTCCACCACGACAGTGGCTGCCTTGGCGCTCCCGCCCCTTGCCCCCTCTGACTCTGCACGCTCTGCAAAATCCATCTCAGCATGCAAGCCAAGACACCTACTTGAGGCACTAAGCGGATCCTCAGAGCCTCGACTTATCCCTGTTAACTCATCCTGTCTTACTTTGACCACCAGAAAGAAGCATACGGTAAGATACACTGGCAACAAAGCTGGCAGGCATCTGCTGTGATTCCGGCAGAGCGTGTCACACAGCATGCGCAGCCAGTGTAACTGATCTTTGGCTGCTGGGGAGTCCCTGACAATCTAGCCTGGTCGTGAACATTGTTGGCCGGGTTGAGAAGGTGCAGGCAGGGCGCTCACCATCGCTCATGGCCTGCATGCGCTGCACGGAGGGGCCCTTTGAGGGCGCGGACAGGCCGGTCTTGGGCATTGGTGCTGGCGGTGGGGCCGCAGCCAGCCCAGCATTGCTGGTCTTCCTGCCACTGAATGGGGACGCTGACGCCGTGAGTTTCCTCTTCAGCTTGTCCACCAGCGACCCGAAGGAGAAGGTAATCGTCTCATCTTCACCTGCAGCGCGTTGCTTGCAGATCGGACAATTTATCACACAGCAAGCGTTCAATCTGTCAGCAGAAACGGATTGGGGTGGATTATACTGGTATCCTTTCATAATGGCAACACACGCCAAGGCAAGGCAAGGGATATCACCTTGCAGGATGGCTGCATCGCCCTCAGGAGTCAGCTTCCAGCCCTTTTCTGGAGCAGCCACCTCTCCAGCCTCAGAGGCTTCCTCAACCGGTGCAACAGGCTCATCTGCTTCTTTTGCACCAGTGGGTTCCTCAGCAGCACTTTCCAGCACATCCAGCGGGCTTGCCTCCTCAGCAGGTGACTCCTGCAGCAGACGAAGGCACAGGCAATTGGTGCTCAAGGCCGCCTTGCCACATTGGTGCAAACGTTTCTGCCATTCCTCTGAAAAGTTTATGAATGTCCCCCTCTGGATGTTCACCACTTTCTACACCAAATCACTCCAGGTGGGTTTGAAATAAGTACCTCGCCAATGTTCTCACTGGCTGGTCCAGCCACCCCTTCCTGAGCTTCTGTAGCAAGTGGGGCCTCCTCCAATACCCCGACCGAAGAGATTGCTGGAAGCTCTTCTCCGATTGCCGCAGCACTGACACGCAGACTGCTGTGCTGTTCATTGAATTTGTCCTGTACTTCTGGGCTCAGCTGGCTCAGCACTCTTGCCACAGCCTGAAGACAAAGTTAAATTTCATGACTGAGGATCTGAGCGCCTTCACACTGTACACACGCGCTTTCGATGCTTCCAAAGGGCAGGGGGTATCGAGCTTTACCGCGCGCAGTTCCTCATTTTCATATCGGAGCTTTGCCAGCTCATCGTCCTCCTACAAAAGCAATGAACAAAAGGTGATGCCCATGTGATCTGAAGGCACAAAGCTGTATAGAACTGTGGTGTGCAATGCTGCCGTCATAGTAGACATCTATAAGAAACAGGACTGACAGCTTTCTGTAGATAAGATTTAGACACTCCAGGACTCACCGGTTGCACTCCAGATGATCCACCAGGTGCACTTGCCTTAAGGCATATCTTACTTCTTCGCCCGAGTGGGGAACGATGGGCAATTGCACGGATTAATTTCTCTGTAACACATCAGGAATTGGTTAAGCTTTAGTTTGATCTGGTGATATGACAAGGCTTGCAGTTGCACCGATCAGTCTGTGAAAAGCGCTGGCTTGGGAATTTCTCACCTCTCCGGCCTTTGCACGATACCAGTCTGATGTCTCGCAATCCATGAGGGGAAGCGACGTGCAAGTTAAGCATTTTGACGCCTCTACAGGTCGTCAATCTGCTTGGCGCTGCACACCAAGGTCCGCCGTGTTCCACTCCCGCCGGTCTCCAAGTCAAGACGCGGAGTCCATCTTTTCATCTGTTGAGATAGCGACTTCCCCGATCGATGATTGGCGACAAAGAGCGATGAATAAAGATCTTCGCCAGGCAGAGACACCTGCATTTAGGGTTTGAGAGGTCAACCCTCCCTTTCTCCTTTCGGCTTAGATCGAAGCTGCAAGCAATTTTATTTCAAGGGAGACATCTGCGCATGGTTGAATATTGCTGACAGCAGCAGCATTAGGGAGAGTAACAGAAAGTTGGTGGGCATCAGAGGTTCTAGCCAGCATGTCTGCCAACATAAAGGTGGACCTGAGTCGCCATGTGGGGGTTTCCCTTGGTCTGGCAGCAACAGCAGGGTTTGCAATGGGTTATTGCTTGTCCAGAGTCCTCTCTGCAAGCGGCAGGGCCAGCAAGGACTGCAGCCACAGCGATGATGCCTCATCAGTTCTTGATACGCCACGCACCAACGGCTCAAGCGAGGCAGATCTGCAGAGACTTAGGATCCAGTCAATTCAGCAAGATTATCAGGAAGGGGCTTCACGGAATGGGTCTGACATGGAATTGGGCGAAGACTTCCTTGTATTGGCGCTCTTGGTCCGGATGGACCTCCAGCTGGTGTGTATTCCAGTCTTGCAGCCGCTTCATCGTCAATATATTGCTAGCACCTCACTTCACAGCAGCAGATGAGATTTGGTGCTTGTGTCTCTTATAGAGTGCAGGCGCCACAGCAAAGCACTGCAGCACAGCTTGCTTGGGCCAGTTTAAGAAATTGTACAAGATAAAGAGCGTGGAGCTGCGACAATGGGTATGTCTTCTCCTGTGATGAGATCAGTGACTCAGCATAAGACCAGGCCTTTGTCCCAACGCGTGGAGTGACATTGCATGGTGTGCTGACAAACGCAAATTTCTGAGAACCACAAGCATGGGCCTCTCTGCAGGAATTGACAAATAGCAGGAAGTGGACGCTTGGAGTGAGCAGCGAGGGAGCCATGTTGGACATTCAGGCAGCAGCACGTAAAAGAGGTGACTGGGTATTCTGCTCGAGCTGGTCTTACAGCTCCACTGGTTGTTCACTTCGGACGGGCTGCCCTGATGATTTGATTGCACAATCTGTTAACAGGACCAAGCAAAGATATCTTCAATTTGTGCAGGCATACCAACAAGGACGGTGGTTGATGAGAGGTCATTGAAAACAGTTCTGGCGCTTGGCCCTGCACCAGCCTGTGACCTGAAACCTCTACTGTTGCACCTGAAGGAATTGTGAAGACTTGGAATATAATGCTGGGAATGTTCTTGCAAGGCCACGTCCCAGATAGTTTAAAAAGAGCAGCCTGGATCAGTCTCTGCTCACGTGGGAGAATTACGAATCTACTGATGCCCGATGTTGAGCTGTCAGCCACTATTCTATTTTCGCAATTGTGTGAGTGTTGCTGCATTGCTGTGTTGAGAACTGTGCACTGGGCAGCACTGCTGCAAGTATGAAGCATCCTGCAGCAGCAAGTTGGCTCCATATGGAGGGATACGTCTTATGTGTTGTGAGCCGCCCAGGAGCTGAGCACTGAGCATGTTTAGAGCGTATTTTGAGCAGCGGCACCAAATATGCATGCTATACAATAAGTATAGGTATAAATACTGAGGACCGTGCCCACGGTTGATTGGGTTTTGCTTGGATCTGGCGAGTCCAACAAGGGGTAGGATCGTGCAGCCTTTAATCGCAGCTTGTCTGCAGGACGTACCTTGCCTTTTGACAGGAAAAGCTTGTAATAATGATGACAATAATAATACAATAAGTAAACCAGCGCACATCGTTCGTGGTGCTTTACAATCACGTTTTCGTATTCCAGTTGGTCTGGACGTGATGCTATCAGAGGTTGCTTGCGCATTATGAAAATTGAGTAGACTGAGGATCACAAGATGCAAAGAACACAGTTATTCCCAACAAAAAATATGCTTCAATCCCAGTCATCTTGGGCGCTTGTGTCCACTGAGGGCGACCAGCGCTGTGACTGTGCTCTCCGAGATTTATCTGCTTCTCCGTTCGTGTATTCCTGGGCTCTCCCTGACTGCTGCCACGTCCCTGCCTCACCTGTTTCGGTGTAGTATCCATCTTCGCTTTCAACTTCAACATCCAGCAAGCCATCCCTCCCACTGTACCCTGCCTCTGGAGCCTCCTCGGGGTAATTCAGGCCCGAAGCATAGGGGTCCTGCAATGTATAATAGAATGCCAGATTCAAGTTCTTTTGCACATCAGCTTTAATCCTGCATGGCATCAATAGTATGAGCTGCACAGCACGCCAAAGATGCAGCATCAGATGCTGAGCATCTCACAGCTTAAGAGCGTCTCGGCGTCCGTTTTGCTATATCACATGAGCATTTGCGGGATAATCGCCGCTGACCTGGCGTGATGATGCATCCGTGCGCCAGTCTGCTCCGCTCCACTGCCTGAAGGGCTCCTGCTGTGGAGGCGGCAGGCTGATGCCCGGCTGACTGCGGCCACCAGGAGTCCTTTCCATGCGCGCACCAAACCCCGCAGCATCCTCCTCACTCCTCTGCCCACCACACAGCACACTATATGGCTATCATGCACGAGCCAGAAGAAGATCGGTGCAGTCAAATACAAGGCACATGAAATAATTGTCGATTACGTCCTCAATGAGAGGTGATGAAGACGTATCCCTGTATCAGACAAGAGGGATGCATGCACTACATTCTGTGGGGCACCCCAAGGCACACCTGAATGTCCCTGACCTCTTGTCGCAGGCGCAGGGATTCGACTGCAAATCCCAAAGCGGTTCCCGCAGTGAGAAGCTGACAGAAGAGCAATAAAGGGTCAAGTCGCCAGCCCTGCGCAGAGCAGACCCAAAGGCCTTCAATTTCTCTTTTAGATTTGATCTGATAGCGCAGCATCCTCAGCTCAGCTGCATACAGAGTAGCTCATGTCTGATTGCTAGATAGGATTGGCCACTGCCGTGCAGTCAGTACCTGGAAAATGAGGATGCCACCGGAGAACGTGGCCACTGCAGACACGATGACATCAAAGTCCCGGGAGATGTCAGGCTGCACTCGCCGCAGCTGATACAATGCAAGACCGCCAGCAATGAGGCTCATGCCCAGAAGTAATGCCGGGCTGAAGTCCACGTTCACCATAGCTCTTGTTGTCAGCGCAGACACCCGCCCATGCCTCCTCAAATTACATGCCCGTCTGCAGAGCAGTGCGTAACTATAATTATGCGCATAGAGTCAGTCCTAATCATCCGGAACTTGCATGTGACACCTTGTTGGGCACTTGACAGGTGACAGGCAAAGCACGCACCTTCTGCATCCACAGACATGATAGCAGCCGAATCTGGTGTTCACAAGTGCATGAAGCCTCTGCTGTGCGTTAAATGTCTTCTGCAGAGATAGAGAGGCCTGGGCGAGAGGGAAAAGAGAGTTCAGAAGGCTGCAAGAACCAAACTTATCCAAGCGAAAAACAAAATCATAGCGTTCCTCGCCGTAACATAGACATGGAATCATTACCGTTAATCTTTGTCGCCTAGGATTTTGTATAGGGCAAGACAAACAACACTGTGAGCTAGACTGCAACGTGAAGGTCTCTCCACTGGTTGCGAGTAAACGCATCATGCACTGATACAATTCGCCACCAGCTGGATTTTCGCAACGATTTATAACTAACAAATCGCGGATGCAACGAATAGTTTGCTTCACATCTTTGATCGACAATTTGTACAAGCAAGCCCTAGGGCTTGACCCTTATCTCATCTCTAGAGGGGTCACGAAAGCAAATCTGTCTCCGAAACCTTTCGGAGGCTTCGTTGCAATGGCAATTGAAGAATATTCCAAATTCTACGTAGTGCATTGACAGATCTGGTGTCAGTTTGGAAGAAGCTGCGTTTTCCATCACTTGAACCATTGGAAAAAGCGTGAAAATAGGGAAGAAATATTCATGCATCACGTACTGTTTTTTGCAATGTAACCCAGATACTTGCAATTTAGATGCCGAGTTGTCGCGTTCATGATACAAAGCTCAAGTGGGGTTGGGGATCCCGCCCCTGAGGCAAATTGTATTGAGACAACAACAGCAGATATGAAACACTCCGATCGAGCAACAGACAGTGAGGATGATCTATTAGCAGACGCTAAAACACCCATCAAAGCCCAGGATGTGATGAGAAAATTGGACACCTTTCTTCTCTGGAAGTTCTTCCTACTCACGGTTCTTTGCTATCTGGATCGGTATGTCTTCACTCTCTGTTTTTCCGAGCTGTATTGCCCTGGTATCCTTTAGGGGTGAAAAACTGTGCAGAGAGATTCAATGATGTACATAATTAAATATCTCACATCTTGTGCCATTCTCTGTGCCAGGACAAACTTGGCTTTTGCAGCCCTTCAGCTGAATGCCAGTCTCAACTTGACTGGAACAGAGTATGGCATTGGAAGTGGTATTTTTTTCTTGGGCTACACGTTGTTCCAGGCATGCAAACTTTGATTGTCTTTCGTTTGATTGTCCACTTTGGCTATGATGTGTGGCTATGACGTGCACTTTTTGGTGACCCCGGGAGTTCTCAGGAAAAGCCGAAGATTCTTTGTAATATATGGCTGGATCATGAAACTGACTCGTTTGAATGCTCATGCAGATACCCAGTAACTTGGCCTTGATGCGATTTGGCGCACGCAAATGGCTCGCATTCCTCGTGATAATCTGGGGGATTGTGGCCGCTCTGTTTGCGACCCTGAAGGTGAAAAATTCACCAGGCATGCCCCTTCCCGGAAAGCAAGGTATCAGATGGTATGGCCCTCTGATGGTGACTTTGGCTCTCTTGCAGTCTGTGCCCCAATTCTACGTCCTTCGGTTCTTTCTTGGAGCAGCAGAGTCTGGCACTTTGCCAGGAATGTGGTATCATTTGTCCCTCTTCTACTCAGGTAAGGTCACTTACACAGAGGACCACACCTCATAGCAAGCTCTTTTACATGGATTTTAAGATTGTATATGCAAAAGGAGACTGGGCATTGATTCAATTTGTGCTGTGCAGAGAATGAACTGACCGCTTCTTGGTCCTGGGTGTTAGTGGGCATTGCCCTTTCGCAGGTCATTGGCGGCCCCATTGCCGCAGGTGACTGTATGTTATCTGCTCTTCCTGTCGTGAGCAGTTACAGATCACAAGATTGTCGTGCACGCATGCATCAAAAGGGAGCTTGTAGGCGGCTCATAATTGTGGTGGGGCGGTGCAGGTTTTCTTGCTATGGACGGACTTGGGAACTTGAAGGGCTGGCAGTGGCTTTTCCTGATAGAAGGAGCGCTGACTGTGGTCATGGGGATTTACGTGGCCTTCACCCTGGCAGACCTCCCGATCAACGTGAGCAATTGACGTACTCCTCATCACCTGCCTGATTATATATCCCGCAGCAATTCACTGACAATCTGAAACTGACCCAGTTTTTGCCGTGTCAGATCATGCATGTGACATGTATTGTGCCGCAACTTCAGGCAAATTTCTTGAAGGAGGAGGAGCGTGTCTGGCTTCACCAGCGGAATGCAGATCTAAAGGCAAAGGCTGTGGGGAGTGGAGCAGCCACGCATGGCTGGGACTCCTTGAAGAACTACCGCACATGGCACCTGGCAGCAATTTCAATGGTTGCAAACATCCCAAAATGTGAGAGGATCATGGTTTTCTTGAGGTTGTCTTTAAATATGTGTGTTTGTATGGCTAATCTTCCGCCCTTTGTTGCCCCTGAGCCTATTGTGCTGATAGTGTGTGTGCTGATAGTTGTTCTTTGTGCTTTATGCAGATGGAATAATCTTCTGGTGTCCCCTGATCATCGATTCTATCCTTGGTAAGGGCTTTCAAAACATTTCCAGGAGCAAAGTGACAACTGATGAATTTTGAGATACTGTTCTGTTACCTGTCAGATCCCAAGCAACAGAGTGCGCTCTGCTTCAATTCTTTGCCTGCCATTTTCAGGAGGGAAGGCGAAGAAATCTATTGTAGCCCTCTTTTCAGCCTTACCGTTCGTGATTTCCGCCATTGCAATCTTGGCGAATGCGCATCATTCCAAGCTGACAGGTAATTCTATGCCTGTCCCCCTTTTGCAGATTCTTAAGGCCAAAGAATGCGCGGCACAGATGGCACAGTTGCAGGATGCATTACCGCATGCTGATAATAGCACTGGGCAGAGTTTGCAGTAGGTATTTAAATCCATTGCTACTGCTCAACAGGAGAGAGGCGATGGCATGTGGCAGTCCCTCTGTTGGTGGCAGCTGTGGCGCTTGGCGTGCTGGCCGCACTCATTCAGCATCACCCGAAGCCAGCTTTTGGAGCCCTGCTTGTGGCAGCGGTTGTTTGGGCACCAGATGCGGTGACTCCCTTGTCAGGGCTGGCTCGGTGAAGTATGCCCATGTTGATTTTGGTCGGCGCAGCAGTGTTGATGCTATGTGCACTTTTCTAACTATTTTGGTTGTGTGGAGTCTGCAGGTCATGGCGTCTTGGCCTGCCACTTTTCTGAAAGATGCTGGGGCAGCAACTGGTGTGGCTTTCATCAATTCGGTGGGGAGTGTGGGAGGGTTCATGGGACCATATATTATTGGTGTGTCAATTCAGCCCTCATCTACTGGATGAAGAGCTCCTGCTAAAAACAATGCCACATCGTTGTCTCCCCGCTCATATCGTTCAGTAGCGCTGAATATTGATCTGATGCAATGCAGGAGCAATTAAGGACAGGGGCGGCGGCTACACCTGGTCCATGGTAGTGCTGGCAGCTGCGGCACTTCTTGTGTCATTTCTGAGTGCGATTTTTCCGGAAGTCAACAGGCAGAGGCGACGGCCCAATAACACCAGCCGGAGGCTCTAGGATCAAATTAGAGGTGCCGCCATATGTATATCTGCTCAGCAGGTCTAGCTCACATGTCTTGGAGGTTGCCGGGAAGCTCCACAGAGGATGAATGTCATCACATGTCCATTTTATTCTGTCTGTTGTAGACGTTGGGATGTCCATTCGAATTTGAAACTTTGGGGCAGACGGTTTGTGAGCTTTGTTCCTCAGAGGTTTGCTGGAATGAGGATTCTGATGAATCTTCCTGTTTGGTTGTACACAATGGCAACAGTGTACTGTACGGTTGAAATACTATCAATGTCAATTTGCAAGTGTACAAAATGAGTTTTGGTCGTTCTATTGGGTGTAGAAGTATTGATAGCATAGCTTGAGTCAGCACTGACATGGTACATTGAAGCTTCAGCAATTGCAATTCCATGAGACTTGACTTGATCAGCAGAAGGGTGAAAGACCCTTGTATAGAACGGAGTGCATGTGGCAGAGCCCTAATCAGACTTATTTTGCTATTTGAAATCAAAAAAATCGTGGTTGCCACAAGCTGGACGAAGAGCTGTGGCAATCTGTAGCTACATTCCATAGACTCTATTTATGAACTTCACTCTAGAAAGCATGATTACAATGACTTTGCTGTCGCTAGTTTGCGCAAATGCCCAGTCGGCATGCCCGATTGCAGATCTCAGCCTTGCTCAGATCTCAGTCTTTATCGTTTTCTAGGGATGCATTCTTACAGAAACACCAAGCAACAGGTCCTCAGCATGCTCAAAGGTTTGTACTATGAAACATTGAACGTTCAAACAACCATCAGAGTCCTATCCTGCAGGCTGCCACCATCTTCATGCCCGGCTGACAACACTCTCCAGGACTGAGAAGTAGGTGGGGAAGGTCTTGCGCGTGCAGCCAGGGTCATTGATGGTGACTGGCACATCCCCGCATGCAGCCAGCGAGAAGGCCATGGCCATCCGGTGGTCATCATAGGTGTCGATAGCCGCCGGCTTAAGCTGCGCTGGAGGGGTGATCACACAATAATCGCGCCCCTCTTCCACATCAGCACCCAGCTTCCCCAGCTCCGCCACAATTGCCTTCATCCGCTCGGTCTCCTGCGCTCGTGCCACGGCTCATGTCAGCACAGATGAGGATGCTGCAGCCCCACTTACTATTACAACAATTACAGCGCGATGTTCCTGCCAGGAGGCAGGTGCATCTGCAGGCCAGCTGCAGGTGTCGGTGACCAGCTGTCCTACCCTTTGCAGCACCACTTGCAGCACGCAAACATGAGAACAGCAAAGGCAGGACAGGCCAGGTGTGCAAAGACTGCTCCATCACCATATGATCGTGGTGGCGGGGCAATTGAAACACAGGCTGCATGTGATGTCTGAAACATACAACGCAGTGTCTGCCAGAATCTGTAGGATACCTTAACGCGCCAGTTGTAGACATTTCTGATGCGCGTCTGACCCTCTGCGAAGATGGCAGCCACTGCCAGGGTCATGGCGGCGTCTGGGATGTCATTGCAGTCGTGGTCAATGCCCTTCAGGCTGCCGCGCGCAGGACCTGCATACCAGCAAACAACACCTCAATGACTGTGAACTACTGTAATGTCAACCACCGCAAAATAAGACTTAAAAAGGCTTGAGAAGTCTAATGCACCACAGGCGCAGTATTCTTTTGTAATTCAAGATGTATAGATGCACCATGCGAGGTGGGGACTGTGATATTGGCAGCGAGGTAATGGACGAGTGTATTTGTTGCCTGGTCTGTCACCTGTGATGGTGATGGAGTAGGGGCTCCATCTGACATCAGCGCCCATGAGGCCCATTACCTCAGCAAAACGCACGTCGCCCTGCAGGCTGTCAGAGCCGCAGCCCTCCACTGTCATTGTGCCGCCCGTGATGGTGGCTCCTGCGCCCCAGCAACCCACCTCTCATCTTCAGGCAGGCTGCACACTGATGGATGCGCAGTGAGAGATAAAACCGGAGATATCTAAGCAGGGATCCTGATCGTGCAAGGTTATACCTGCAAGGAAGTAGGAAGCTGATGAGGCGTCGCCCTCAACAAATGACTCGCCTGGCGACACATAGGTCTGGCCAGGAGGGATGTGCATGTGCTGCAAACCGTCCAGACGCTCCACCTGTTTATATACCAGAGGAATGGCCTTCATTACTATTTTCTATTACATTCTGACCATGCATTGCCTCTCAGCATGCCCTGGTCCAAGTTTACAACGGCAGTTATTAAGTCTTGGTGAGGGCGCATGGCAGACCTTGACACCGAAGCGCTCCATGAGGCGGACAGTCATGTCCACGTAGGGCTGCGACACCAGCTCGTCCCGGATCTTGATGGTGATGCCCTCGCTGCCTTTCGCCAGCGGAGCCGCCATCAGCAGTGCCGTCAGGTACTGGCTGCTCACAGCTCCACTCAGCTCAACCTGCCCACCACAGCGCCATCTATCATACCCCTGCCCCTCTGTCTTGAATCTAATCTCCGAAGATCTGCAAGAGTTGTTCCTGCAGCTCATCCACAGATCTGCAATGTGTAAGCCTGCAAAGGAGTGATATCCATGACATACTACAAAACAGAACTTCAGGAGCAGAAGTAATGACCATGACGATGATCGCGCACCGTGCCAGAGGGAAGTCCATCAGCCTGCACAGTGACGGGTGGGCAGCCGGTGCCCAAGCTGCACTCTGCCTGCACACCCAGCTGGCTCAGGCCGTCCACCAGATCCTGGATGGGCCGCTCGCGCATGCGCGCAACGCCATCCAGCACAAAAGTCCCTTGGCCCGCTGCCGCCACTGCAGCCGTCAAGGGCCTGTGCAGGAGCATAGGTACGGGTGGAGGGTTGCCATCGATTTGCTTAACGCCAGCAGATATTCTGTGCAGTTAAAATGGCAGCTTCTCTGCACAGGTCGTAGCGCAAGGCCTATTGGCAAGAAGAAGTGTGCCCAGTCCTCACCGCATGGCAGTGCCAGCGTTGCCTAGGAAGAGCTCAGCCCCCTCCACTGGGAACCGCCCGTTGCACCCATGCACCACCATCTCTGATTGCTCCCATCTCTCTTCCAGCTGGATGCCCAGAGTCTTGAGAGCACTGACCATGTATCGGATGTCCTCACTGTCCTGTGAGAGCAAGTGAGTGCGAGGGATGAGAGCGGCCACTTCACCCCTAGAGAGATCTGTTTGGTCGGAAATGAGGCATTCTGTCAAGATCTGAATGTGGACGTACTTACCAAGAGGTTCTTGACGACCGTGGTGCCTTTGGACAGGGCAGCTAAAAGCAGGATGCGGTTCGAGAGGGACTTCGACCCAGGAAGTTTCACGTGGCCTTCTATCTTTGTAATTGGCTGCAAGACCAGCTGCTCCATTGTCTCTATTTCTGCACGCAACCATAAAATCTTGTACTGAGATTGAGCCACAACAAATATGCAGGTTCATCGCAGAAAAAACAGCGACAGCTGGGGAGCTTTGCACATGGCTTGCTCCAAATCACCTGAAGCGACTGCAGATCTCGGCACAGAAAGTCTTCTACAAAGATAAGGGCTCGATCGGACTCCTTTTTGAAGCCGTGATGCCCTCTGCTGGTGTACGGGCCTCGAGCAGCCGCTCGATGTTCGTAATGGCAGCAAAAATTTCTGATCTAATATTTCATCGGTGGAATGACAGCGACCAGACGTACTGAACCTTAATACATGAGCCATGGCTGCTGAATTGTGTAAATCAAGCGGAAACGTTTCATTGTTTTCGGAAAGAGATGCCCGGGTCACGTGCGGGATGCAATCCAGAAGGGAAGGTGAGGGAAGCTGGCTGCACAATGCGCTGCAAGCTTCCTGGATCCCTCGAATTGATACTCGATTTTTAGTAGAAAAGAAGAAATTCTTCTGAGGTACTCCTGACATGCATACCAAATTGGGGAAGGAACTGCTTGCTTGTGTGTTGGCACATGCAAGTCAAGCTGTGCATGCAGGATACGCATCATATGGCCGCCAACATCATCATGATAATCGTGATGATGATTCTATGCATGCACGTAAGAGCTCAGCAGAGCTGGCCAGTGTGCCATTTACACGGCTGATGCGCATGTCAACTGTTGGCAGCTATGTGCCATACGCTGACTTGCCAGCTGAGTGGACCTTGAGACTTTGTTGCTGCTGCTGCAAATATAGAACCTGATCATCATATGAGATAGTGGTGTACCAGTGTCCATGCACTGGTACATGCTACCAAGCTGACCTTAGTCTCCTCAACCAAAACACATGCACAGACCCTGGATTCGAGCAAGCTGCACAGCAACAAGACAGAAACACACGACAGTTCACACTAACCTTTTTACAATAACAACAACAGTGTCAGAAGTTCCTCACAATACAGGACTGACTTTGCATCTGCATACTACAAGCACAACAACCCTCCTTGGCAGATATATGTAACCATAACAACAAGTCTACAGCTACAAGTTCATGCCCTATCTGACAATATTTAAAATGTGCATGAGCCTCAAATGCCGGCAAATGCAGGCGCCCACCAAACATTCCTCAGCTCGGTTGCATCCATTGAAAACCCTCTCCTCTGAATCACCACTTATCCCTCAGCAGGTCCTCAAGGACGTCCTTCTCTGTGGCATTCAGCTGCTTCTTTGGGAACTGCAGACACGCAGAGGTGGGTGTCAGCTCAAATCAATGCAGAGATACATGCAGACGCGCACCATGAGGGTCAGCAGCAGTTTGGGACAGCATGACTTTGCAGGTTCAGAATCCTCACCGCCACATCAAAGACGATCTTGAGGTCACCCTTCTGGCCTGGCGCCTTTGACTTGGGCATGCCCTCGTTCTTCACGACCCTCACATACCCAGGCGCCACAACCTGCACCCAGGCAAAGCCAGCAGGGTCAAGTTTTTTGACAGAAACGTAGCCTCTGACTGTGTTACCCGAGCGACAACCTGCAGCTATTGTTTGCGGCATTTCCTAAAGCATTCTTGCCTCGTTGCATGCAGCCGGAAATTTACAAATAGCCACCAGCAGGGAAAACCCCCCCAACACACCTCTTTGAGCGGCACGCGCAGGATGCGGTCATCGAGGTGAGGGATGTCGATCTTGCCCTCCGACAGCGCATCTGGCAGCCTGATGCGCACCTGCGTGATGAGGTCATCTCCCTCGCGCTTGAAGCGGTCATCCGGTACTTGCCGCACCACAAAGACCAGATCCTGCACGACCAGCACAAAGCCGCTTTCACGCTCTCCTGAGCAGATGCAGGGAATTCTAAATTAGCATTTTTGCTAGTGGCAATGGGTGCACGCTCAAGGTCAGTTGCAGGGAGCTTTCTAAAGCTGCCTGGTCATGACTCACCTGCGGTGGTTGGCCGGGGAGCTCATCGCCCTTCCCAGCAAATGTGATGCGCGTGCCATCTTTCCAGCCTGGCTGCACATTGATGGTGATGATTTCCTGCGATCAAAAGAACAACATGGTACCCACCAGGCATTCCTTTGCGCTTCCCTGGCATCCCAAAAATGTTGTGGACGGCCAAGCATGGATGTGTTCTTCTTCGCATTTGGAAGTTCGATTGACACTTCTCTCCCAACCATGGCATGCAAGCTGTGCGCACCTCCTTGGTCTCAAGCTTGTTGGTCTCCTTGTTGAAGACTCTGCGAGTAATCTTGAGTTTCTTTGTGGTGCCGGTGTGAAGCTCCTTTAGGGTCAGCTTCAGTGGCACCTCAATCGTGCGAGGCCGCTGCTGCTGCTGTCCCCCATACCTGCACGTACACACAATGCAATCTTACTGCCTCCTCACGCATTCAAATGCTCTTAACGGAGCATTGAGACACATCGGAGCTGAAATGGGGCAGATATCACAGATGTTAGGGTATAAGACTGCAGCAACGCACCCGCCAAACCTGCCGCCTCCGCCTCCAAAGAAAGGGCTCTCCTCCTCATCAGCGTCGCCAAAGCCACCACCAAAGAGATTGCCTGCACAAAGCACTTGACAATGCATGATGGCATCCAAGAACGCAGAAAGAAAACATCTGAGTGCATAAATTCTACCTCGCATCTTCACATCGTGCACAGATCAGTTTGACACCGGAATCCTGGGCCTTCAGGAACACCCCTGGGGACAAAAAAGAACTGGGCAATAGCATTGCATGGGCCTCTGGTGGCCAATGCAACACGGGGAAAAGCAACTCCTCACAAGCAAGCAGATCAGCCAAAACAGGTTGGATGCAGAGGTTTGAAGCCTCGGCCACTTCCAGGCCGCTGCTCACAAAGACTTTGCACACAATGTAGGTTTAGTTCAGAGGTTCTCTCAGACGGAATCAAGCAGCCACCCCCAATAGGGATGGTTCGAAACCAGGTGCTTGCCAATAAGCGCCTGCAAGGATAATGCCTCTTACCAAAGCCGCCGCCGCCGCCGCCGCCTCCGCCGCCGCCGCCTCCTGGGCCACCGGCGCCAGAGGAGAAGACACGGACCCTTGGGCCACCACCCATGCCACCGCCGCCCATGCCCGATGACCCAAAGCCCCCCAAGCCCCCTCCAAACAGGTTCTCAAAGATCTTCTGCGCCTGATCCTCGTTGAATGAGTACCCGCCGCCGCGGCCGCCGCCGCCGCCGCCGCCTCCAGCCCCGAAACCTGTGCACACCTATCGATTCAGCCACCCATCACAGGAGGTTGTCAATGGGTACTTAAGACAATCCCCTGGAGATGTAGTCTGCAACAACCCCTGGAAATGTCTGCATCATCGATCAGAATCGTGATGTTTGTCCGGCAAGTACAACAGTACATTCAACATCCATAGGGTCAAAATAAACAAACCTGGGAAACCTCCTGCTCCGGCTCCATCTGCGCTTGGAGGGGGGCCCCCCATCTTCAGACCCTCCTCACCATATCTGTCATATATCTCCCTCTTCTGCTTGTCTGACAAGACATCATAAGCCTCCCCCACTTCCTGCACAACGCCATTGTGTTGTAGACAAAGCCTCGCTTGCTAGGTCCTGAAGCGTCCAAAACACCAACGTGTTGGGTGCAATCAACATCACTGAGTGACAGACCTTGAACTTGGCAGTGGCCTCCTCAATATTGTCTGCAACACAGTATAAGCACCGCCATCATGAAATAGTCCAGACAGGCGCTAATTGGTGCGAAATCAGCATTGCTGTTTACCAATGCTTTCAGCGCTGCATCCTTCTCCTACCTCTGTTCTTGTCGGGATGCCATTTCACGGCTAGCTTCCGGTATGCCTGCATGAGCAAGGTGAGCATAGTTTCAGTAAGTGTTCTGTGAAGCTGATGCCCTACAGATGATTCAAGAGAGCCAACGCACCTTTTTAAGGGTATCCTCATCTGCTTCTCGTGGTACTCCAAGAATTGCATAATAATCCTTCCCCATCTGTTCGCTTTCACCTGTAGCAGACAAGAGAGTTTCACGCATGAATCAGCATGGACAGCTTTTCACTTGCAGGGACTGGGATTGGGGATGAACTCACGTTTCCTTTTGGGCATCAAGCGGCAAGCAGTTTATTTTTCGTCGGAGTGCCTAGCATTGAGCGGCCTATGGGTCTTGAAGCCACAAGGAAAGGCACTCTCAGCGTGACAAAGCAAGAAATCAAATCATTGGAAGAGCAAATTTGCATCCTTATTTACAGAACTTGATCATGATTTAATTAATGATAATTGTGAAGCTCAGATCCCCACTTGCACTCATTTGTACCTGGTCCTCTCCCAGGAGGATGACGCAGATCACGTCCTCGAATGGGAGCGCGACAACCCCAAAGTTCAATCTTCACGATGACCTTTATCACAATCCTACCAACACAACGCACAGGAAATATTGCGAATGCCTGTTCCAATGCTTCAAATCGCTCTCGACACTGCTCCGGAGCTCTCGACTTCTGGAAGCTGCTGGCACCAACGGTCATCGACCCTCAAGTACAGGGAGGAACCCCAAAGCAAGCTTCCGCCTTCCTGGCAGCTGCGCGATCGGATGGCAACCTGGCTTGCATTGTCGGTCTGTCCAACATTTCAATTTTAAATGGCAAGTACCAAGGTGAAATTGAGGGCCCAGGAGTCCAGGATCAACGATGAGCTCAATCGAAGTGCAGACGAACAGGAAGCCCTGGTCAATCAGCATCTGCACATCCAGGAGGAGTTGACGAAACAGGATATCAAAGAACAGCGTGAAGCTATATCGAGGTTACAGAAGGATGTCGTCGATGACACAACCCTCATCGGTGCAACTATCCTAAAGTGCGGATCTTTCCCTTGCTTGTCAACCTCGTTCTTGTGGGTTTGAGTAGAGATCTTAATGCTGTGATCTGGTCAACAGGCATGTGCTGTCGGAGAATGTGGTACCGAGGGATGCCTTCCAAGGGGCCAAGGGAGTTGTTTTCCTGCAAGCAGCATATGCAGCTGCAGGCGTGACTGCCTTCCGCGGCCAGGGCTTCATAGTTGCAGCTGTGAATCGGCAGTGGAGCGCCCCTTCATTCCTCAGTCTTTCATCACTTGGCGTGGGCCTCAGCCTTGGCGGTGATCCCTCTGGCCTCATGCCTCATGGCTTTGATGGCGCATGAGTACTGATGGCTTGTCTTTGCCAGAGGCATTTCAAGCACGGAGATATGCCCTAACCAACTTGTCTCAATGAAAGTGTATTGGGTGTTGCCCAGGTGAGATGGTGGACACTATCGCTATCCTGTACAGAGACGAGGATGTAGACAAGTACAAGAAGGGGGACTTCAGAATCACCTCCTACCGCAGTGGCAGCCCAGTGTGCACCCTCAGCGCCATGGGATGTGCAGACATGCAACCTGCTGTCTACGTGGCAAAGAGTGGGAAGCTGCTAGACTACTCCATCAATGGTAATCACCTGATGCTTCACATAGAATTTGGCTGCAAGATTGGCAGTTCCAGGATGCCAAGCAGAGATGCTACTGGAAACATTGAGATGCTGGGGACTGATGGCTTCGTTTCATTCAGGTGGCACGATAACTCATGCAAAAGCCGCAAATGCAAAGGCTTATGGTGGCCTTGTATCCCCCGACGACATCCTGAGCGGCAGGGTTGATCCGCCTGCCAGCTTGGATCCGGTGTACAAGCAGCTCACTGCATTGTCGGGTCCTCTTGCGTGAAAAGGCGCAGCTGTCACTTCTTCACTTGATTAACCATGAACGGCTTCAACTTTGAGCTGCATTGTCGTCTTGCGCTTACTGCTTGTGAATGGATGGGTGCTCAGGTGTCTGTCATGGTGTTGTCAGGAGTAACTAGGCTCAATTATCGTTGCAATGTTGCACAAGCATAGAGTTCAGTTAATGGTTTCAGATTCCAGTCTATCACTCATGTTCAGGTCAAGTGTGTTGCTGGCGTTTGACCAGATTTAGAATGTGTCAGGTTCTGTTGCGTAGTACCCCTTAAAATTAGCACAGACGTTGATATGCAACACGTGCAGAATACCATGAACCGCACTCTTTGTTGGAAGCAAGCGTTCCTGCCAAGGGTATTCATTTCAGCCATGCAAGTGAAGCATGCAACTGAAGCATGCAGAGGACTCCGGGAGTTTGCTGTCTCGGATGCCTATTCTGAAGCATCCTAGCTATTAAAAACCATCTTGAAGGCTTCCCAAAACTTTCCAAGCAAGACTGTAGACTCTGGGTTCTAGGCTCTTGGAACACTGATTGAGAGACTTAAGTTGGATACAGATACAACAAATTTCCAACCACGCTTTCTGAAGTAAATTTTCCAGGTACTCAAAACATATAATATGTTAAATATTTGCAGTCATGTCAGTGCAGTTATCGATCCACGTATAGGATTAATTGTATCTACACTGGCGGATAGCTCGATGGTGGAGGGGAGGCCAAATGCTGCTCCTGCACAGGGCGCTCCGCCATCTGATTCTCATAAGTCTTGTAGGTGCCATTAGTAGGGGGCCCTTGCGTTGCTGCCGGTGCATTGGTGCGTCCAAAGGCAAAGATGAGGATGATGTGCATCATGGCTGCCAACACACAACCGGCAATGAAGACTGTTGCACGATCAGCCAGCGCTCCTGATGCCTTGTCATGCACCGTCACGAACTCGTTGGCATTGTCCTGCATAAGAAGAAACAGCCATTGCAACACCATTCAGCAAGCGGTGATCTTCTTGAGCTACGCCACAACAGGCACTTTCCTGTGTAAAAGGATGTTCACGTTGATCAAGTCCACTTACCATTAGCATCACGGTCAGCACTGCCAGGACCGAGCAGATACCAATTCTGTGTTTCTCCAAAGTATCGGTGATAATTGACAGGACCACACCTGCGCATCATCAGCAAGCCTCAGAAAGGCGCTGTGTTGTTGGAAAAGCGTCTACTTTTTCTTCTGTGACGTTTGTCACAGTGGTGAGTATTGCGCAGTGAGCGCCTCAGACACTCACCAATCTGTGCAGCAGCATTGAAGACTACCAGCCACCACTGGTAGCGGTAAGCCGAGTCACACGACATGTCTGCCTCCTGATCTGCATTATCACATATATTCTGCAGAGCTCCAACCCCTGCCAGCATGAACAGCAGTGCTGTGCTCTCCAGTGCAAGACATGCCGCTATAAGGATAATCTTGGAGTCCATACTGCCTGCGATAGAAGATAAGTAAGAAGATAAGTAATATAATTGATAACTTCTGATTGCTCACTGCATTCCTTGGATTGTGTTTGCGCGTCGTAGCCGGCCTCGAGATGCTCATATGCCTCCACCGAGAAGAAGAACCGCAATGGCTCATTTGATATGAAAGCGCGACAAATTGTATCTAGAAAGAGTCATTTGTCCTATTTCACCGGATAGGATTTGTTCGACGTGCCTTGGAACTTCCGTCCTGCGACCAGAGTCTGCGCAAGCCCAAAATTCGTCGGTCCTTGTGGGTGCAACAACCCCATATAATTAGGAAATGAGGTCGCATGACGAATGTATTTTGTGTTCAGTAATGACAGTCTGAACGTTTTGCAGGCTCCAGGCGGGTCACCTTTCTTGGGACTGCAGTGCTGAACCTGTACAACAAATTTCTTCCGCCACTTCTAACCTTCTACTTTGATACTGTGCGTTCTTTGATGTCGAGTTCGAGGAGATTCTTGGCGCTGTGATGACAACGAGAGTACTCGTAAAATCCGATGCTGGACAGCCGCGGACGCTGCCGGAAGCTGCCCAGGTGCCCACCTCGCTGCCCTAGCGGGCAACAGTTGGAAGCTGCTTCAAGGGACGCCGGTCTGCAAAGGCACATGAAAGCTCACCCACCACTGAAGGAGACCAGCAGCATTTAGGCATAACAAGTAATTTTGTTTCGCTATTTCTACAGAGCATCAGAGCATAACATTTTGAGAGCAAACTGAAGAATCTCAGCTGAGTGATCGTAAGGACTTCACACACACTTTCCTCGTCTTCGTGTGGGGTGAACGTAGAAAGAAAACATCTCTGTAGTCCCGTCCAGTAAGTACAGGAATTCAGAAGAAGGACCGAGTGCTTTCTGCTCAGTGAATAGGAGATCTTTGAGCACTTGACAACATGGTGAGCACAAAGGGCCTTCCTAGATGTTTATATGCCATACATGTAAGATATTGTGATGTAACCTGTAGGTTAAATAAGTCAATTTCATTTTAACGTGTAAGATATTGCTCTACATCGTGGTTGGGCTCTCACCTGCCGAGTCTTGTGTGTGCCACAGGGAGAACGAAAGGTCCTCAACAAGTACTTCCCTCCGGACTTTGATCCGGCCAAGTGAGTGATCGAATACCTCTCCTTCTGCTGCCCTGCTCCAGGAGAAAATACTTCCTGCTGCTATGCCTTGCCATTCTGAGCAGAGGATTGCAAATCTCACAATCCATGGCGCTGCTTTGTGCAGGTTGCCTAGAGGCAAACGGCCGGATCACAATGTCATGAAAGTGCGCATGATGCTTCCCATGAGCATACGATGCGGAACATGCGGCACCTACATGTACAAAGGCACCAAGTTCAACACGCGCAAAGAGGACGTGGAGGGCGAGAACTACCTGGGCATTCAGGTCTTCAGGTGAGCTGCCTTCACCTGAAGTCAATAGGAGCTGTCTTTAAGGATTAGATACATCTGTAAACTGTATAAGAGTGGAGCCAAAGAAGTCTTGAAGCACAACCTTGCATGCTGAAGGGATGGGATGACATGCTGCAGGTTCTACTTTCGGTGCTCAGCCTGCGCAGCGGAGATCACCATGAAGACCGACCCAGAGCATGCAGACTATTCCATGGAGCAGGGCGCATCACGCAACTACGAGCCCTGGCGAGAGAAGGATCGAGATGTTGCGGAGGCTGTTGCTGCACGCGAGGAGGAGGAGAGAGGGAATGCCATGAAGGTGTGCCTCACGGCACCCTGCCTTCTTTTCTGGCTGGCTATGTGACTCTTGACATGTGAAAGGACTATGTGGTATATGTGCACCAGGGTTTTGACTGTAAATGCCTTAGAGTATCTCTCAAAGAGCTGCTCAGGGGCACAGTGTCACTTTGCACAAGGGCATCAGGCAGTTCCGAGAGCTGCTCAGGGGCGCAGTGTCTCTTGGCACAAGGGCATCAGCCAGTTCCAAGAGCTGCTCAGGGGCAGAGTGTTTCTTTGCACAAGGGCATCAGGCAGCTCGGCAGCATTAGGTCTCGCCACAGGTCTACATGCTGCCACCTGCAAGGATCGCGTGAAAGACGGGGATGGCACAGAACATTGAATGGTGGCTGGCTGCTGCGAGTGGTGCAGGCGCTGGAGAACAGGACGCTGGACAGCAAGCGCGAGATGGACATCATGAATGCGCTGGACGAGATGAAATCGCTCAAGGCGCGGCAGGAGCGCGTCAACAGCGAAGCGCTGCTTTCCGCCCTCAAGCGCAGCGGTGACGAGGAGGAAGTCATCCTCGAAGAAGCAGACGAGGCGGCGGTGCGTCCAGTTGTTGAAATCGTTTTCTTTTTAACCTGCACTCCTTGTGGGGTCTTGTCCTTTGTGCACAAGGAGCAGTCCATGGGTGCAGCACAGCCTGGACGGGGTAGGCTGGAGCCAAGAACAAATGATCGTTTCCTGGCATTGGTTGTGTTTACTGGCGCCTAGAGGGTGGGAGGACGGCGTGAGCTGAGCACCGCAAATGTTGCTGTGCAGGTGCGCGCAATGTTGATGCAGCAGCAGCGCTTTGTGCGGCGGTTGGACGAGGGGCCCGCGCCGGCGTCTTCAAGCCAACCAGCCGCGGCTAATGCCCCGGCACTTGCTGACCGGGAGGATGCAGGTGCAACTTCAGATTATTGCAGTGAATGCGGTTTTACTTACTCGTAAGACAGCTTAAAGAAACTGCAATGAGTACCCTTCCCTGGGAAAATATTTTGCATTGCTGGTGCAGGAGCGGCAGCGAGTGGGCTGGCCACGCAGCAGCAAGCACCTGCAAAGGGGCGACAGCCGGCAGCCCCAACAAGGCCGAGACCGATGCAGGTCATCGTCAGAGTTAAGAGGAAAGCAGAGAATGGAGCAGACAATGGTGCAGTGCAGCCTGAGGCAAAGAGGCAGGAAAATGGAGGTGCAGCCGAGGAGCCTGCAGAAGACAGCGGTGGAGGGCTGGGAGGACTGGTGGGGTATGGCACTGACAGCGACAGCCAGTGACTGTCCAAAACAAAGTAGAAGTGATTGCAGGCACTTGTTTTTGTGCCTTGAAAGTTGGAGTGTCGGCGTCCACTGAGTTGCTTGAAACAGATGTTGACCATGAAAGGTAAAAAAACTGTAAATATGGTACTGCAATTTACTTGGTCAAGGAGTGATTACTTTCAGTGACATCTTGAAAACGTTTACATGGGTTGCATACTCGAGTTAGTTGCCAACAGATTATGAGATCTGCATCTGCACCTACTCGAACGAATTTGCAAAATGCCACACAAAGTCTTGGCGAGCATCAAAACCATTGGACAGGGGCGTGCTTCAGTTTTGAGACTTCAATCCCATCCAATCCCAATATTTTGATTTTTTGCTGCAAGAGCTCTACCTCTCTCCAGAAGGTGGCAAGCATCGAAGTTCTTGCCTCGCTGTCTGCATGGCTTTCTATCAATGACTGGGCCCATGAATCTTTCAGATGTACTTTTGCCAGTGCTCTCCGAACCTCTGGCTGAGCAGCCAGATTTTCAAGGCTTCTATCAGAAGAGCCTGTTTGCCACACATAAATCACCGGCATGTTTGCAGACACTGAGACGGCAGCAAGGAACCCCTAAATTCAATGCTACCGTACAAGAGCTCTACAGCTGAACAGTAGGGCGCACTTACAGGGAGGGAGGACATGAAAGGTAGTTCAAAGCACCTGCTTCAAGATGCTGGATGGGTGTCGGTGGTGGCCCCGGGTTCATGATCGACATCCAAGTTGTGAGGCAAAATCGCTCAGCAAGGGATGGCAGCACCCTGCAGCACACATGCTCCAGTATCTACCAGAATTGAAGCATTGTCCGTGGGACTGATCCTCCTCTTTTGCAA
Organism: Coccomyxa subellipsoidea C-169; assembly: GCF_000258705.1. Lineage (NCBI taxonomy): Eukaryota > Viridiplantae > Chlorophyta > Trebouxiophyceae > Coccomyxaceae > Coccomyxa > Coccomyxa subellipsoidea. Next base: position 899,254 of record NW_005178035.1, read on the forward strand.
TCTGCAGTCTAGCTCCAGCTGACCTGTGGAGCATTCTGCATGTAGAAAAGATGACCAGACGGTTATCAAGCGGTGGAATTGTCACTGGAGGGCGTGGCCAAGGGAATAGTTGCAACTCCCCGCCATGCGCTGGTTCCCAGCCAGGATTAAGGTACAGGATGGCTGTGACCCGTCTGGCGTCGACTGACTCGTCGCTGTCATAGTGCAAAGGAAAGCAGCCAGAACTTCCTGAAGATGTATGAGGTTAGTCATGCATTGAGGACGTGCAGGCATAGAAAGCAGAAGCTGTTATCCCAGTGTAACGAGATGTGAGAGGAAATCCAAGTGAGACTGTTGATCAGTTGCAACAAGTGGGACCTGTACCTGCATTGTACTGCAGCTTAATGAGCTGTGAGTGCAGTCTTAAGTGCGGAAGGAACAACGACAGCATTGTGAGCATCGTCCTGTCCCTCTGAAGTGCTGCAATAGTCGGTGCTGCTTCCTGTACAGCCTGCAAGGACAGCTGATACTTCAGCATCCTGCACAGGTGGATGGACCATCCTGGTCATGAACCAATTGCTTCATTCATAGGTCAAGGCTAGTAGCTGGGATTACCTTGTCTGCCATTTCTGCTTCATAGATGCCTTGTTTCTGCAGCAGATCGCGTTTCCCAGCTTTCACAAGATGAGTGCTGTTCAAATGCAGCTTTTGAGATACCCTCAAAGCATGGATCTCTTGTCTAAACCTTTCACATGTCCCACCATCGAGGGCATTGTCTGTGACAACGTATCCCTGTTGTAGCAACGCCTGCGCAAAATTGCAACTCGCTTAATGTGTCAATTAGAACAGTGATGAAGACCTTTTTGCTGATGAAATAGTTTGCTTACCTGGGCATCGGAAGCAGTGATCGAGCTTGCTAGCTTCTCGAATGAAGGATTCGACAAGGCTTGTGAATGTATGGAGCTGATAAATCTAACGGATCTCGCCACATACTTGAGCGGATTCCTGCCTTTGATGCTCGACACACTTCTAGCAATGCCGTAGACCATGGTGGTTAGCACAGCGAGAGACCATGGGTCACGTCGGGAGTAGTAGCGCTGTCTCTGCGCTACGTATACAATTCCAGCAACATAAGTTGTAATCCTGAGGGTTGGGACGGTAAATTTGCCCAAGGATTGTCTTGCATGCAGGGACATGCCCTGACCGCTGTGCCCGATTTCCCAGCATGGGCAGCATTGGGCAGACACCTCCTACCAGATTTCTTGAGCAAAAATAGCCAAGCAAAGCGAAGAACTCGATGAAGTTGGCGACTTTCGATTTAAATGATCATCCTGTGGCCAGCGACTGAGTCACATTGGAGTATCTTCAAGAAGACAGAATGCATGCATGCATGCATATCATATGGCGGGCACAGCCCTGATGGCTGGCATGCACATGCCAAACTCTTTGAACTTTGTGGATGTCTGCGAGCCAATGATATACCATATGGAGCGTTCCGCTATGCCCATAGGTCAGGTTGCATCATGCTGATGCTAGCATGAGCGGTCATGAGTGATTAAGCATGCTCACACCTTAAACAAGTAAGTGGGTGGCACCCACTGCCAATCACTGACTGCATGCGCATGCGAAGCATGCTAGCATGATTTAATTAGACCATATATGAAATAACACACCAGCTAGTCGATAGACTGTCAGCATGTGTACACTCCCACCTGTGTTTCCCAAACACTATGGCAGTGCTTGACTGTGCACACATGTCAATCACCTGACTACACTTTGTCAAGGGAAACAGCCCTCCTGATGTCTGTCACTGAACAATCGATTGCAGGGCGTTGAGACGTCTTGCCAGTAACAGCATTGGCTGTGAGGAAGTGGCATATCACCGAAGCAACTGTGACTCAATAACTACAATCCAGCTTAGCAGACGCTGTGGTAACACGGCTGAAATTCAGCGCAGTCCTTCTTTACTACGGGTTACTGTTGATAACACCAGACAGCTTGCCAAGTGAAGCTGGTTCTGAAACACGGTAGTCACTGCAATCAATAGTGCGCAGTGTCATCATCCAGTGAAAGACTCACACACTGGGTAGGCTACTTCTAAAGTGAGGTTTTACTGGTGATCTGCTCTGCATTGTTGGTGTAAGACCCCCCACTAATAAAGAACAGCTGGCAGGCGCAGTGCATTGACATCACTGGACCTTGTCTGATGACTTCAATGTACCAACACAACACAGCATACCTGAAGCACGTATGTACAATGCAGTACAGGAAACCTATTCTAATGACGTTGCAGTGTCAACAAAGTCCTACATCATCCAAAAAAGTTAACAGACAAAATGGTCTGCAGGGGGAGTAGTGGCACTCACTAAATACATGCATGCTGTCCAAAAGGACAGACAACTAGGTCTGATTGGACTTCTTGGAGAAATACTTCTTCAAGGCAGCACAGGCCTGCCGCAGCTTCTCATCATCTTTGCAGAAGCAGAAGCGAATCAAAGAACGCGGAGGATCCTTGCTTGCGTAAAATGCGCTGACCTGCACATCCGCCACCTTCATTCATGCGCGTGACAGCAGGTATAGCAGGGATGCATAGATGCACAGGGCCCACACAGCATAAGAACAGTGGATGCGCACCGGGATAGCTGTGACGCCAGCTTCAATGGTCAAACGCTGGCAAAATTGCACATCATTCTCGTCGCTATCATCGGGGACAAGTGGCCTGAACATAAGCAGAACTTTGTAGGTAAGGCAGTTTTGCAGGGGCACAGTGCTTAAGGACCAGAACATTGACAACGAGCAGTATGTGAAGGTGAGAATCAGATAGATACCGGAAATCTGCCACTAGAAAATATGTGCCTTGCGCTGGAAGTACTCTGAATCCCACGTCTGTCAGCTGTTTCTCCAGGAAAAGCCTCTTCTGGTGCAATAATTCGCCCAACCCCCTGGCAGCCCCAGATCTGGTTCCTTAAAACCACCCCTGCGCTCTCATGCAGGTAGAGATGAGGTAAGGAATGTAGCACTCTCATCAGGCCTGTGCATACCTGTAAAAGGTTGCCTCATTGTCTAGTCCATAAGCCACCGCATGTTGCATGGCCGATGGCACCGTGAAAGTTATAAATTGATGAGCGCTGGCAACGGCAGAGATCAGAGCTGGTGGCCCTGTCACCCAGCCAACCTGAGTGGCACACAAAGGCAATGACCGAGCTATGCCATGTTGTCACAGACAAGTTGCACACACTGAGCTACATGAGATGCCCCTACAGGGGGAAGCATTAATAGTACATACGACAGGTAATTTTAATATAGTAAGATGCAGCAGCAGACCTTCCATGCAGTCAAGGAGAAGGTCTTGCCGGCTGATCCAATCCGGATGCAGCGATCATGCATGCCCGGCAGGCTGCGCAAGGAGACATGCTGACTCCCCTCAAACACCAGGTGCTCATACACCTGGACACCAACAGAATTCACGTCAAGAGTGAAGCCATGGGATCCATCCCAAGCACATTTGTGTGACATTGACGTGCACCTCAAAGCAGTTCTCAAATATGTTTCATCAACTCACCTCATCCAGCACAGCATATGCGCCCCATTGTTTGCACAAGTCGGCAATGAATTGCAAGTCCTCTACTGAGAAGACCTTGCCAGTGGGATTGTGCGGGGAGTTGATCAGGATGAGCTTTGTTTTATCATTAAAGGCTGCTGCAAGCTGGTCATGTGGCACGCTCCAGTCTGACGGATCTAACTTTACCACCTTAGGCACTCCCCCATTTGCAATGCACAGGGGAATGTAGGCATCATATTGTGGATCAAAGATGATCACCTGCGGTGCATAAAACATATATGTGCACACGGGGTTTGGACTTGTTGAAAACTGCGGGCATGTTATGCAAACATCGTGTACTCCATGGTGGATTGCTCCATTGACCATACCTCATCACCCCTGTTCAATATCCCCATGAAAGCGCTTGCCAGAGCTTCTGTTGCGCCGACAGTAATGAGTGTCTCAGTTTGCCAGTCTACAGCTAGCCCAGAGTGTGCTGCTGAATGCCGCGCCACTGCCTGTTGAACGTCTTTGGTTGGATCCCGAAATGTGTGATCTTGTTCCTTTTTTCAGAAGCCACACATACATGCAAAACACCTAGGAAAGAGTGCAATCACCTGTCTCGCCTCAGCAATCCCAAACATCGGTGGGTACTGGTTTGTGTGCTCAAATACAGCAGCTCCAGCCCGTCTCTTCATCTCATCGGGGCCCTCTTCATCAGGAAATCCCTGATAGCACACCCGCGGAGGTTAGGCATTATCGTATCGGACCGGAAAAACCGATCTGAAGCTGATCATTAAGAAGAGGGAGGCACAGGCCCACCTGACCCAGGTTGATGCTTTTGTTTTGCAACGATAAGGAAGTCATAACACTGAAAATATTCGTTCCAAGATTTGACAGATTCTCATTGAAAGGCTTCAGTGACTCGGCATTTTGAGACACCATTCTTGTTGTCAAGATCGATCTGTGGCAGCACAGCACTGGTCTCGCCAGCTGACTCACACTGGCGAGCATGCGAAAGCTCTATCTCAGTATAGGGACAAATTTCCTCTCCTGTGGGCCCTTGTGTCCGTTCAGTACCAGCAATGCAGCACCATGGCACCATGTGTTGCCACGTGCTCGCAGCATTGGAGCACGGGACAAACAAAGAAATTTCTGGCCTTAAAGTTAGCACACTGAGCAGGTATCCAGGTATCACAGTGTAATGTAGAGCAGTGCTTACCGTATAGCACTAGCTTTCCTGCCGGCATTGTCGGCGCGGCCAAGGCATGCAGAAATGCATTGACCACCATTGGTATGGCACATCATGTGGTGATCATCATGATCATGAGAACTCTGAGATGATCAGCTGAGAAAGCTGCAACTGCAAGCATAGAGGAAAAGTGGCCAACATCAATACTAAAAATATGGTATCATAGCTGCGCTATTTGGAGCCGGATGCATCATGATCATGTGTGCTTGGCAACATACTGACTCTCGGAGATGTCTGCTAGTGCTAGCAGCCTAGGCCGTGGTTGCGCAATTGCAAATGTGTTCTAGAATCCAATACCTTTGTGCTCGGCATAAGCATGCGTGGTCAGCATGCTCAGGGGAGCACGATTGAATGTGGAACGATTGGCCAACATGTACCGATTCAGTCAGCATTGCAGATACTCCCAGCAGCAAGAACTCAATTCAAAAGACTGCCACCTCAACCTCACATCAGCTATGCACACAGCACGATGCCTCATCGTATCACTGCACGGCCTTCTGCTTCTGCACTTTCCTGCGTTTCTTTTTTGGTTGATCGCCTTGCTCAGTACCTTTCCCGGCTTTCCTCTTCATGGGAATCTTCTTGCTCTGGGCCTTCTTTTTTGCCTGCTTCTGAGGGTTCACCATGGGCTGCACCTGGACCAGATCCATGCAGTCAATCCAACAGTCTCTTGTAAAGTATGGACATCAAATTGTAACCCACAACAGGTCCAAGCAACTCACCTCTGCTCCTCGGGCGCGCTTAGCTGCAGCACCCCGAAATCGCTTCACCTTTACGCTCTTTTTCGCCTTAACTTTCATCTTTCCAGCTGGCTTTGAAGCCAGGTCCATCCTGGCCTGCGACACACAAATGCATGGAGTCCTCCGCAAATACAGCCTTCAAGTAGCACCACAGTGCAACCCTTCTTGGAGAACAAGCGCTCAGTGTCGTGCCTGGGATGCGGACGGGCTGCGATCCAGAGCAAGCGATGTGTTCAGGACGGTGTCCAGAAGAGGGTACTCCGAGCGGTGAGGAGGTGAGACACTGAAAGTTTGGCCTTCAGCCTGCACCGACGCCCAGCTCGCTGCCTCAGGGCCCGCGCCACCCACAGCCGCACTGCAACAGCTTGCGTGCAGCACATCATGGGCGCGCGCCACGCAGCTCCTTACCTGCAAATGGATCGTCACACCACGCTCCTCAAAAGTGCTCAAGCCAAGAGCCCACAACTCAAGGACCTGCTAATTCTGTTTAAATAGGAGGTGCAAGTATAGACACAGTAGCAGGATCACCTCCTGAATGTTGAAAGACCCGGAGCCAATATCTGTGCCGGGTTGCTGAGGGTCTTCCACTGCCAACAGGTAAGGCCTGCCCGCCTGCTGCCATTGCTGCTGCTTCTCCACAATGCCCCCCTGACAATTAAATAGAGGGATATGAATACACAGTCATCAAGGCAAAGTCGAAGTAAAATGTCCCCTTGCATGCCAAACCTGATGATGTCTGCGAAAGCAGGAGAGCGTTAATTTGGTAGAGGGAGACCTCACCATGCGCACGCTGATGGCTTGCCGGCTGCAATCCATTGTCCTGCCAAGGAAGCGTAGCAGGGACAGCAAGAGGTGGCCCAGGTCAGCAGTGGACGTGGCTCGGATCCCCTCCTTGATGAGGTGAGCCATGACCACGTTCAAGACGCAGTATGACCCCAGGCCGCCACTGACGCGTTCATTGAGGTTCCTTTGCTTCAGCAGGGCTTTCAAGACCACAGTCAGAGCTCGTAGCGACGGCCCAAAGAACTGGACCTGCAAGGCAAAATCGGATGCTCAGCCTTGAAGAATGTCAGAGCATTTCCCTTCCCTTTCCCACCTGTTCACAGTGACGCTGTGTAAGGGCATCACGTCTGATCAGCACCTGCTGCATTATGAAGGGCACCGCCTCCACGCCATTCTCGACACCCATGCTGATATCTGCTGCGATCTTCATCCCATGGACCTTGAGGTAGCACTTGACAATGGGAATCCGTGCTGGGATGACCTGCTCAAAGCATCCACAAAATGCTCACATGTCGCCCACAGGATGTCTCGCTATTTTTGTGCACAGTGTTCTTGTGTATATGTGCTGATCTCACCTCAGCTTTCCCACACACCAACTTGAGCTTGCTGAGAGCTTTCAGAAGCCTTCGCAGCTCTTGCACCACACCCTTGCGCTGCTTCCTGCACCAACAGACACTGAGCCTCGAAGCTGCGAAGCTGCACAATTAAATGCGTCAGCGTGCACACTGCATGTCAGGCATTGTCAATGTAGCAGACTTTTGGCCATATCAGGCGTTGCCTCACATGGAAAAGCCGGACGCGCCCTTCTTTGGGGGTTTCAGGCTGTCGACGTTCAGGATGGTGATGTCCACATCTGATCCTGGGAGGGCCATGGAGCAGCTTTGGGACCCAAAGATGCCCACTGTGCAGTTTGGCCAGATGGCCAGAGCAGCTTCCCTCACTATCCTCTCCAACTCTGTGACAGCTCCTGCTTCCTCCTGTGCCACACATGCTCGATCTGTGCCGTGCATAATATACAGCGATGCAGTAAGGGGAGCATGTTATAAGCCTGTCCAGTTTGAACAAACAAATTTATTTCGAACTGCCATTGCCCAGCTCACCTTCGTCGGTGAGGCTCTTTGCGCAAAAACCTCGATCTCCCTATGAAGCTGAGATAGCATCGGCAGCTGCATGCCAGCCCCCCGCTGCTTGGCTGGTGCAGGCTGCGCTGGTGCAGGCTGCTTCTGTCTCGCAGGGCTCTGCACAGGCTGCGCACGGCTGCGTGACTGCCGAGGTTCCATGCCGCTCTGTTCCCCCGGTCCAGGGGAAAGCACTGGCTGATCAGGTGGCTGCCGGGGTCTGGCTGATGCAGAATGGGGTGGCATCACAACTGCAGGAGCGCCACGGAGTGCCTGCACGGCATGCAGGGCCGGCTGCGCAGTGGGACGCCTCTGCTGGGGCGTCCCATCTTTTGGCACCCAGTGAGGCTGCTGGTGCTGCTGCTGGCTGAGCTGAAAAGGCGCACCCCACCAATTTCTGCCATACGGCATCCCGAAGGGGGCACGGGAGTGGCAGCTTCTCACCGGTCCATGGCCATTTGTCTGAAGGTCTGCGCCTCGGTGGACGCCAGGTTGAGCAGCAGGCAGCGCTTGTGCTTCATGCTGGCTGTCAGCGAGACCAGATCGCAGCTGGGAACCCTGCAACGGGGTGTCTTGCACAGGGGTGCCTGCATACTGTGGAACCTGCCCTGCTCTGTGGACATGATCCTGCTGCGTGCCTCTGCGCGTCGAATGAGGCGATAAAGGGCGTGCAGCTGCAGGGTGCTGCTTGACAAAGGCGGGAGCGGGCGGTAAATAGGCAGCTGCTCCCGACGAGGTGCGGTCCTCAAACACCTCGAGGGGAAGACGGCTGGCTTCGTTGTCCATGTCTGATCACATAGCTTGACTTGCACGAATTTAAGGGGATCCTTACAACGCAAATGACATTTGATGCTTCTAAAGAGAGTGGAGTGCTGGTATTGGCTGAGAATGTAGCACAACCTACCAGCGGTGATTCACACTAAGATCACAGATTGATTTTTTCTCTTCTTGAAGACTATTTGCACTGTGATCTGTCGATCGTGATCGAAGAAAGCAAAGTTTGCTTAGCAAACAGCATTGACGACTGGCAATTCAGGTTTGGGGATTAGTAACTGCTTATGAGACCCTTACGTTAGCCTTCAACTTCAATACAAATCTCTATTCCAGGGCCCTCTCCTTGCAACTGCATCATTCCGCAAAGTTCAAGCACCGGCTCGGGCCCAATCACGCGCATATTAGACTATTGAAACATTCTTTCCAGTGCAATTTTCTGTGACGGTGGCTGGATCCAGAGAAAACAGCTGCGACTGGGGCGTCGCGATGGCTTTGGGACTCCGCCCCTCATTCCTCTCTAAAGCGTGACTGTGAAATCCGAAATAGTTAGTTTGAGATGTTTATTGCAATCTTGGGGGTCATGGTGCTACCAGGATTCGTAAGGCCAGGAAATCGACAGATGCTCTGAGGCAAGCATCCGGATGGAAAACCAATCCAGCTCCGCGTTGGGAGTGTCGCCAGTATGGCGACATCCCTTATCAATATACCTACATTAATTTACCCTGCATTTTCCACATTCCACATACCACCGACTCAGTGCACCGCTGACCGCGAAAAGCATTGGCTCATGTCTTCGAGTCTTGTTTGTGCTGCGACCGGACACTTTCCGACTATTGTGCAAGGAAAGAAAATGCAGAAAATATATCCAAGATTCCATTCTTGTGGGTCCACGGATTAGAAGGTCGCAATTGCAGTTGCAAGTGACGAGCCCCTGGATTGTAAATTTGTACAGATCAAAGTTAGTGGTTGAAGACTAACGTAAGGGTTATGAGGGTGCCACGTTGTCGCCTGCTTGCCAAGCCAGTGAGGGTGCGTATTCCGTCCAGTCCGATCAAACAATAGTCGAAAATTTACGTGGACGAGGCGAGGACTTTGGATCAGGGAGTACATTGTTAAAGCACACAGTTGTCGACCAAGAAGTCACGGGGATGAATGCGTTAAGGAGAGGGACTTCACAGGCCCTCCCACGTCTCGCAACACGCATTTTCACGTCATCGGCACAAGTGGAGGCTGCAGCACCGGCCGCTGCCACAACTAAGGCAGCGTTGAACAAGGAGTTCCAGGTGTACAGGTGAGTGCCTGTCTTCAGCGCTTGCCTACGTTCTTCCTTTATATTTACGTACCTGGCAGCCTCATGATCTCGTGGTGCATCAGGTGGGATCCCGACAATGGTGGCAAGCCAACGTACAAGAGCTACAACATTGACATCAACAGGTGAGCGGCTTGGTAGGTCAAAGGGCATGTGGTGACTCAGCCGGTACTGCTAACTGTCTGGAGTCCTTTTTGAGGTCATAGAGGTGTATCTGGTGAATCTGTATGGTGCCTGACTACTGCCTTTGCTCTTTGCAGCTGCGGGCCCATGATGCTGGACGTCCTCTTCAAAATAAAGGATGAGCAGGACCCCACACTGGCTTTCAGGCGATCATGCAGGTTTGTGACAAAATGGACCCTGGAACCTATAAAACAATCTGCAAGGCCACCTTACTGCTTGGCGAGCTAGCAGCTTTGCTTCCTGCATTAATCTTCTGGGTGTTCTTGACAGGGAGGGTATATGCGGCTCCTGTGCAATGAACATAAACGGGACAAACTGCCTGGCGTGCCTCACAAAGGTGCGCTCCATGATGATGAACTTCCAGGAGAGGTCAGATTCTCTGCATTGGCACCTGTTGTCAGGAAATTATGCAATTAGCGTGAATTTGGAGCCAAATTGCCTGTCTTCAGGTGGAGCGGTCTCCTGATACGAAGACCAAGGTGGCACCCTTGCCGCACATGTTTGTCATCAAGGACCTGGTCGTGGACATGAGCAACTTCTATGCGCAGTACAAATCCATCAACCCATTCCTTCAGAAGAAGGATCCCAGGTATTCCCCTGTCGGCTTCTTTTGTAACGAACAACTGGCAGGCCATTACTCGTGTTTCCGGCAAGCATCCGAGGTTCAGTGCTTAAGTGTTGATGCGCTCTTTGCATGTCTGCAGCTCAGGGAAGGAGTACTACCAGAGCAGAGAGGACCGCAACAAGCTGGACGGCTTGTACGAATGCATCCTGTGCGCCTGCTGCTCCACATCCTGCCCATCTTACTGGTGGAACGAAGACAAGTACTTGGGCCCTGCAGTCCTCCTGCAAGCCTACAGGTGACTGGCCTTTCTCACGTGCACCCTGCTACTTTCTCCGCTCTGCATGCGGCATCCTGCAGGGCAGAGGCCTCACAAAGAGAGGTGCAGGTCATATCTGCATTTGACTTGCGGGGTATCTGACTGGGTGTTGCTGTTGTGCAGGTGGATCATCGACAGCAGGGATGACTTTACAGAGGAGCGCATTGCACAGTTGGACGATGCCTACAAACTGTACCGCTGTCACACAATCATGAACTGTGCCAAGGTGAGACTCCATTTTGGTTCATGCGACATTGGCTGTGGATCTGGCTGGCAGCAATTGTGGAGATTAGCTTTTATTGTGGCTGTTTTGGGGTCCTGAGCTGCTCTTTGCTGTGCAGGTCTGCCCGAAGGGGCTCAACCCCGGCAAGGCGATTGCAAAAATCAAGCAGTCAGTGCACTTTGGTCATGCTGTCTGATTCTTCCTTGTATCGGTCTCCATTGAGGCGCCACGTTGGCTCCCACCTGAGTCAAAGGTCTGCATGTTCATTGTCATGCTGTATTAGTACTGCGGCACCCAAGATGGGTTATGTAGATGGTTATCAGAATACTGATGCTACCATCTGACAGCGTGCCTGTCATTCCTAGAGCTGGCTTGAAGGCTCCTGTAGTTAGTACAATTTCTAAAATTCCGCACTACGCTCACCAGTGGTACGTTGCAAGTGCTAGCAAGGAAAAGTATGAACCACTCAAAGGATGAAGTCCTGCTTAGAATCATGATCAGCTCAATCATGGATGAGTGCGTGTAATGTCATTGATGGATACCTTTCCCTTTCCCCTGGAAGTAAAGTGAGCACCGGTACTGCGGTCACCGGTGCGCACCGGCATGCCGCATGGTGGCCACCGTGGCAGTGACTGTACATGTACCAGTGCTCTGGCGTCACCGCGGTCTAGGCAAGGCTTTTGAATAAGTTGTTCAACCATGCACCGGTGGGTCGATGAGCTCCATCACCCCTACACTCGTATGCATCACGATCAAGCAATCCTTGCTGAGGGCAAATTGTGAAGGTCAGTGTCTGGTAGCAGAAGCATGCAGGGTGTTGGATGGGGCTTTGTCCACGTGGACAAGGGTCAACACGTATCGAGAGCTGCCCTTTTTCAATGTTGACAAGACGCCCCGCGCACCAGCGATTCCTCCGCATCTCAGAGCCCGACCACTTCATAGGGTGTGGGTTCTGTGAATCGTTGTTGATTGTCTCTGTATCTATGCTGCAGGGGTTTGTTGAGATCTCGTGGAAGACACCCTTTTCTCTGACCCATCGTCTTTCATAGGGACATCTGGGCCACAGCAGCAAGGGCTTGTTTGCGACGAAGATAGCCGCAATCGTTGAAAGTGTATTTTGGGACCGTAAGGGCGTCTTGGGATCCCTCTGCCTGTGCTTTTTCTGCCAACGAACTTGACCATCAGCCAGGGGAAAGCGTTTCGCAAAAGAACAGGATGGGCAGCTTCGGTCAGATATTCAGCAAGGATACCCAAGCTATATTTTACAACTGGAAAGCCAATCCCGTCCAGCGAATGCTGGACTTTGACTTCCTCTGCGGTGACGCTTCAACTCACCATCCAATCAATCGGTTTCTTGTTTCAGGATGGGGGGCCTTTGTGGGCACGAGTTTACTCTCAATTCGATCATGTGTATTTTTGGTGCTACTATATGACCCTTGTAATTTCTTCAATGCTGAAGTGATGGAGGATTCCCCTCGCAGGTCTGAGTGACAGCTGGGGTGCTGAAGTACAAGTGTCATTGGTGCTCTGCATGATCGTTGCCGAGGTGTGCTGTAGGGCGGACCATTCCTTCCGTAGCATGCGTTGTGCAGCCTGGGAACCCTGGCGGGTTTCAGAAGGTATTCTTTGGGCGAGAGGAGGTTGCTATCCCCGTGTCAGGCAGCGTGCCAGAGGCTGTCAAGCTGCACCCCAAGGCAGATGTCTTCATCAATTTTGCATCGTTTCGGAGGTGCGTCTCATGTTCCTGCAGTTGTGGCCAGAGAGATTTGCTATGTTGGGGCCCAAGACTAAGCGTTTTGCACCCACATGCGCAGCGCGTACGAGTCGAGTATGGAGGCGATGAAGCAGCCCACCATCCGCGTGGTGGCAGTGATTGCCGAAGGTGTGCCTGAAGCGGACACAAAGAAGCTCATTGCCTACGCACGGGCCAACAACAAGATCCTTCTTGGGCCGGCCACTGTTGGTGGAGTGCAGGTGTGTGCACGCGGTAATTGCCTACAGCATGGCTTTTGCAGCATGTATACTGCATGGGGCAGGTGCTGAATGATAGCTGCATGGTTTCACCTGCAGGCAGGAGCATTCCGCATTGGAGACACCGCAGGCACGCTGGACAACATCGTTGCATGCAAGCTGCACCGGCCTGGATCCGTAGGCTTTGTCTCCAAGTCCGGCGGCATGTCCAATGAGATGTACAACGTCCTGTCCCGCACAACTGACGGGCTCTACGAAGGTGCGCGCCTGCCTACTACTCGAGAATATTTACATGCACATGGGCATTAATGAAATCTGCCTCACAGATGGACATGTGTCTAAAGCCATTTTTTGGCACACAGGAATCGCTATTGGTGGTGATGTCTTCCCTGGGTCCACTTTGTCGGACCACTGCCTGCGATATGAAAATATCCCACAGATCAAGTTGATCGTGGTGCTGGGAGAGCTTGGAGGCCAGGATGAATACTCTCTGGTGAGTTCCCACGTCGTCCTAGTATACCGATGCTGCCAACATTTCTTCCAACAAAGCCGAGGAATGTGCCAAGAGTGAAACACACGCTCAGGGGAAGTGTATGGCATGGTGCAGGTCGCAGCGCTGAAGGAGGGGCGAATAAAGAAGCCGGTGGTGGCCTGGGTCAGCGGGACCTGCGCAAAGCTGTTCAAGAGCGAGGTGCAGTTCGGCCATGCTGGCGCCAAGAGCGGCGGCCAGATGGAGTCTGCACAGGCATGCTGCACCCTTGCTACCTTGTCCACATGTGTGCAGAGAAATTGCCAATTAATTGTGGGAGAACTGCCACATGGATGCGAGCTGTTGGGTGCATGTTGCCATTATACTGATCGATCAGAGTGAACCTGCAGGCAAAGAATGCAGCGCTGAAGGAGGCGGGCGCAATCGTGCCAGACTCTTTTGAGGCGCTGGAGGGCGCTGTAAAGCAGACTTACGACAAGCTGGTGGCCGAGGGCATCCTGGTGCCACAGCCAGACGTGCCCGCCCCCAGTGTTCCACTTGACTTGGAAGCTGCCAAGAAGGCCGGCAAGGCGCGCCCTTCTCCTTGAATGATTTCCCGTTGCTTGAAGTGGACTTTGTACCCAGCTCACATGCATGCGTGTGGGGAGATTAGCACAGTCGTATGCTTGGTTATTTACATGGGGTGCTTGTGGTGCAGGTGCGAGTGCCAACGAACATTGTCTCGTCCATCTGCGATGACCGCGGGGAGGAGCCTACCTACAATGGCGTGGACATGAGCACTCTCATTGAGGGTGACTACGGCGTTGGGGACGTTATTTCCCTGCTATGGTTCAAGCGGGCCCTGCCAAAGTATGCGACGCGCTTCATCGACATGTGTGTCATGCTCTGCGCGGATCATGGCCCCTGCGTGTCAGGTACCTCCCTTTGGTAGTGACAAGAATCTGCCACTTGCATGCTTGATTGAATAGCAAATAGAGATGTCAGTACCAATTGCTTTTGGGTACTGTCAAATGAGCAGCCTCTGTAATGTTGATAAAGCCGCATGTATAGACAAGGTCCTGGCTTTGCACAGGTGCCCACAACTGCATCGTGACCTCCAGGGCTGGCAAGGACTTGGTGTCCTGCCTGGTGTCAGGCCTGCTCACGATTGGGCCCCGCTTCGGAGGAGCCATTGATGACGCAGCTCGCTACTTCCAGGTGACCAGCCTAGCATGATGATGCATCTTGCTTCCATTTGATTATATTTCAATCTTGCAATGGAGACAGAATGTGTCTTCACTGCCTGACAGGACGCCTGCGACCGGGGCCTGGATGCGGATGACTTTGTCGAGGACATGAAGAAGAAGGGCATTCGGGTGGCTGGCATTGGCCACCGCATCAAATCAAAGGTCTGACCATGTCTGCTTGATGGATTCTCCATGGCCGCTGCCTCTTCAATCCTGCCCACATCGCTTCATTCAGGCTTTTGACTTTCTAGATGTGGCAGTCGCTTTGCTGATGAAGTAAGCGCTACAGAGCGGACTCATTCCTGCGCGTAGGACAACCGCGACAAGCGCGTGGAGCTGCTGCAGAAGTATGCGCAAAAGTTCTTCCCCAGCACGCGCTACCTGGACTATGCGCTGACTGTGGAGCGCTACACGCTGACCAAGGCTGCCAACCTGGTGCTCAACGTGGATGGCTGCATCGGCGCCCTCTTCCTGGACCTGCTGCACTCCTCCTCAATGTTCTCGCAGGCATGTTTCATCAAGTCTGAGAAACTTTGTATTGTGTCTTTCAGGTCCATTATGTATGCTGGCAACAGGTGCCAAGCTTTGTGTCCCCTCCTTGATCAGACAGAGCATGCATGACTGTAGTGAGGCCTGGTGCAGGTTGAGATCCAGGACATTGTCAAGATCGGCTACTTGAACGGTTTGTTCGTGCTCGCGCGCTCCATTGGGCTCATTGGCCACGCCCTGGACCAGAAGCGCCTCCAACAGCCACTGTACAGGCATCCTTGGGATGAGGTATGTCAGCACCCATGGATATCCCATGAAGTAAATCTTGAGAAACGCCATGTTTATGAACACAGACTTGGACTCGCTTCATGTGACACCAATCTGTTGGTATGCAGGTTCTGTACACCAGGTAGTGGGCCAGCAGTGAAAATGCCCCACCGCTGGGCAGACGGCTCAGTTTTGGTACCAGCCATGTGCTTAGGCTGGCAAACCCTGGTGCTCTGCTATTGTGTGCCTATCTTCTCGAATTGGCTGTAGAAAACAGTCACTGGCCAGGCACTTACTAAGTAGGTCTAGTAAGGTATGTGTGATTTCTCTCTAGAAGGGATATAAGATTGTTCACAAAGCTCGAGCATTACGGTCTAAATTTGAACGCATGCACAAGCAATAATACTCTGTTTCAGAAGTCCAATCAGAATTATATTCAACATCATTGGCTCAGATTGTTGCATCACACGCTGTGACCACAACAGGGCTGCTTTTACAGCCTTGGGATTGAGAGGTAAGTACATTGCCAGTCAGACATATCGCGAAAGCATTGTGGCACACAGAGTGGTTCCTTCCTCTTTTCTAAGGTGCTGTTCTCTTTCCCAACAACATCAGACCTCTCTGCTGCAGCACTCTTCTGCCCAGGACTGCAAAATGGATCAGTGGTCAACATAATCATTTCAACTCCATGCACAATAGACCGAAATTCAAGCACCTCTGATCTCTTGCTCTCCAATTTCACTCATAAAGAAATACACGCAAGCACAGTGTTCTTACAGCCTCAGGCTGTTTAAGCAGGCTCTTGGAAAGCGCTGAAGACAAATGATTATGTTGTCAGTACTTCGAGTTTTTCTAAGCTATCAATTCAATCTCCTAGCGAGCCTAGTCAGCACTACCGTGCCGGCCTTGCATCAAATTTACTGCACAGGCTGCCGCCCGCTGCTGCTCGATAGTATCGATCTCCACAGTAGCCAGGCACACCTACACTCCACACTTGCCTAAGTCAGCACACGAGGTTTGCTGCACTCTCTGTTGGCTTGTAAGCACTGCTCTCCAGCAACAGATAGAGCTAGAGCTACCTTCCATGGAGCTCTCAGCAGCATGGCAGCATTGGTCTCACTCCACACCCGGGTCTTCCGAGGGACACAGTGAAGCATGCCAGGGCTCTTCATAACAGCAGATGCACTCACCCCCCTGCGCTTCAGCCTCCTCTGCTGCAGCTGTGTCATCCCCTCTGAGATCCTGTAAGCTCTTCACATTTTTGCTGTAGATTATGCCCTCATTGCTGACTATCCGGGGGGTCCTAGCAGCACCCCTCCCTGCGTACAACAACTCGACGCTTCAAATGACATTGCTCAATATAAGTGTCCTGTCTCCCAGTACTCTGAGGCATGGCATCAAGTGCATGTCGCTGTGGCTGCCTCACCGTAGACGCCATCAGTGTCTGCACTGCTGGCGATCAAGCCAAATAGTAGAGATCCGCTGAGCAAGAGAACGCCCCCGGTCCCGAGAAGGGTGGTCTTCAAGCGTGACAGAGCAGGCTTCACTTCATAAGTGCCCAGCAACCGATCTCGTGTCAGGACCTCGGGTGGCTTGACAAATGTCTGTCCATCATACCTGCCATGAGTAAAGCTTTGCTTCAAATGTAGAAGTGACAGGGCTTCATTGCAAACACAGTTAGATACCAGCATCACACTCCTGCAATGAGCAATTTAAGAACTAGCAGCGCTCACTGACCATCCGGTCTCTTCATATGCGACAGCAGCGGAGAGCAAACGATCCCCCACATAGCTCCAGCCCAGGTATATCCGCAGGACAGCCAGCGACACCACGAAACCGGCACCAACTGCTCCACTCAAGAAGAACTCTGCTGTCTGCACCAGGATCGGGATCATTAGCTTTGCAGCTCAGGAACTCCAGGCGGGAGGGGCTGTTGAAGACGTCATCATTTCCAACACATACAGAAGGACTCACCTGTTTCAAGGGATCGAAGGTCTGATAAGCAATAGGCCCCCCCAAGAGCGCAAAGGAGCCCAGGAACAGGACACCTAATCTATTCAGGTACGCCTGAGTTTCCAGCACTGCCTGAGCCAAGCAAAATATAGGAATGTGCTCAGCTCCAATAAGATTTCTGTGAAAAATATTTGAATCATCACGGTGTCTGTGTCGTCCTCATCATACTACTAGATCTGATGGGGAAGACCAGATCACAGTCTGCTTACCCAAGAATAGAGTTGAGCTTCGCGGAGTTCCTTCAATTGCGTGGCAGGACGCTGATCTACAGGTACTGCAGTTTCTAAACGCGCTAAGTCTGACCCTCCTCTCCCATTCGATGGAGTTCGAGAATCAGCAACGCGAACATCTCTGCAATACCTCTTCCATCGCCTTCTGCTGACACACACGTAGCTGGTGGAGGGCGCTGTGCGAGGCACAAATGTACTCTGATATGAACTACCGCTGGTCTCTGCAATCATCTCGACAATCAATGATCGCTTTCGTGGTCTCTTAAAAGATACATGCAAGGGAATCTTTGAGGTCATGCGGAAGCCACATGTCATGTGTCATCATCACATGGCATGCATGCCGCTAGCTGTGTTCCTGTCACTGAGACTTTAAGAGTATACAAAGCATGCGGTGTAAGTGAGGCCCCAAAGAATGATAAGAAATGGTGAAGCAGGACAACCCACTCTCCCACTGTATCTTTCGCTCGTTTTTAATACTTAAAATGCGCTTCATGCGTGAAGGATGGGACTACACTTCTAAATCATGTGTCCGCGCTTATCAGATCCTGGGGCCCTTACATGACCTGGATCTCAAACAGAGCTACAAGCCGTCTGGCTGCAGAGTAAGACAATCAAACCTCCATAGATGATTCACCGGATGACAAGACAGGATGTGACACTCAGTCTCACCGACACGCTGTTCCCGGTAATGTTGTATCATCAATTCTAGAGCTAACGGACAATTCCTAAGTTTTGCCCCCGGCTTCTTGCCGATGCATATCTGAAGTGTGGCCACCATATGGCAACGTACTAAATGTAATAGCTGTCCCTTCTTCACAGCTGCATGAAACAAAGGGGCAGGTGCACAGGCAGCTGCACAGTTGCATGACAAGTCTCGCATCAAAGATGTGCAGGCTTTCTAAAATCTGTTTACCTGGATACAAGGGACCCTCTGTGAGATCATTATCATAATTTACGATGACTGCGCGTAGCAGAACAGAGTGTGCCGGAGATCAGCTTAATGAACCTTTTACTTTTCACAAGCAATTAAATTTGCCATGCTGGATCTGCATCAAGTGACTTCCTCAGCATCGTTCACTTCAAGTATCCCTGCTGCTGCAGGCCATCCCGGAAAGCAGCGATGACCAGCTCCACATTCTCCAGCTTTGCATTGTAGCCCTGCAAACAACGTACCAATAATGCCTCCTGAACAATAATAAAAAGCAAGCGGGCACTGTTCTGAAATCTCCAGAGGATTATCTGCACCAAGGAACTGTGAGGAGTACATACCATGATTCCAACACGCCAGACCTTCCCTGCAGTGGGACCGAGGCCACCAGCAATCTCCACATTATACTTTTCCATCGCATTCTTGACCACAGCCGCCCAGTCCACACCTTCGGGCACCTGCAATGTACAGAGCATTCCAGTTCATTCCTGCCAAATGTTGTTACCTCATTGAAGCCAGGGGCAGTTCTATTTAGAACCCCATAGCAAACCTCTCTGCCAATGCTCCACTCATGATAGTAACAAAAATCTACGCAACAGGTGTCCAAGGGACACTACCACCCTTTTCCAGCGGGGAGCATGCACTGCTGTTCACACATCATCTGCATGAAAGAGCAAACGGTGCAATGTTGTACAAGGGGCATGATGGCAGCAAGACACAGATCTTTACCCAAGGGGTCGCACCTTGATGGTGTTCACGGAGACGAGCCGGTCCGCATCAGACTCGACGAAGGGCTTCAGACCCAGCGCCCCCAGCCCCTGCAGCAGAGCCAGGTGAAGCCTGCTGTGCCGCTCCCAGAGACATGGCAGTCCTTCGGCTGAGATGATCGCAAGTGCTTCCCTCATCCCATACCTGGCCACTCACCACAAAAAGTCATCAAGCATTGGAGAAGGTAATTTTCTTTGCAGAAGTAGCTACGCAAAAGTAGCACGGTTTCAGGGTTCCTGCTGCAGTGCATTGCTTGGAAGTGCAGTTCAGGTGTCCGATCAGGATAGAGCACCTCAAAACGTGCTGATGCATCTACAAATTTCCACATCAAGTAACACAATGCCCAGGAGCAGTGCGAGTACATATTTCCACAAGGTGGTCAGCATCACGTGTTCTGCTGATGCTCAAGAGGGATCCCCGGGTCGTGGAGTTCAAATCAGAAGGAGAATGCTCACCATGTGCTAACCATTGCAGTCGCATGATACTGCCTTGCTTTGGAGAACCAGCCCCAGTAGTTGCCGATGAGGTTCAGATCAAAGTTGTAAGACGCAACCTTCATCTTCCGATTCAGCAGTTTCTTGAGACCGCGCTCGCTCAGCATGAAGGGAGCGGCTCCTGGAGCAGAGCAGCAAAAGCTCAGACATTCCAATTTTCTGGGCTGTGTGACCTCAGTGCTGGTCAGCGCATTCTCCAGAATGGAGAGCACACCAACCTGGGGGCGCCGAGATGACCTTCTGCGATCCGCTGTACATGCAGTCGACGCCCCATGCGTCGCCGTAGAAAGGCACAGCTCCCAGGGAACACACTGTGTCCACAATCAGCACCTACATCACAGTGCCCAACACTCTTCAGACACTGTATGGTTCCCAACATGCAAGACATACCAGGTCACACGCGCTCTTTTATGATCTGATAAGTTTGCACCGGTGTTTCTGCATGACTGAAGGCTTGTAACATGTACGCCTCTAAAATTAAAAAAGGTTCCTACCGTTCCATGTTCTTGGCAAGCTTCTGCGACGCCAGCGAGGCTTTGCTGCGCCCCTGTCGAGCTTTCACCCTGGAAGACACGGCGGTCATCAGGGAATATGCACCACACCAGGACACACTGCAGTAATAGAACCATCCACACAAGACATGTAGAGAGTAAGGGCAGGCAAAAGAACCAGCATTGCTGGTCCAGCAATCAAGCAAAGCAAATGTTACCTGGCACAAGAACAGAACAGCAGGCTTGTGCTGGTCCAGGGACGCCTTGATTTCCTCGAGAGACAGAGTGGAACCAGCCGCTGTTTCCAGGCTCACAACATTGCCTGCAAGACGTAGAAAGCAGACTCTGTGCCGAAGACAGTTACATGCAAGGGAATGAGGTCAATAAGCAAAAGGAGCGGTGCAGAACGCACCACCAAAACGTGCTGACAGGTCAGTCACCCGCTGCCCCCAGATGCCATTGTTGCCCACCACAATTGTCTCGCCAGGCTCCAGCATATTCGCGATTGCCGCCTCCATGCCTGCCATATTATGCATGTCTTCAGTGGATCGCCAGCACTGTCTAGTGCCTGTACCAGCACGCGCCACCGAAGGACAAGTTGTTTTCGTGGGGTCTAATTTCATTGTTGCAGGGAATGAGTGCTCACCCGCATGTCCTGTTCCGCTGATCAAGAGGACGTATTTTGAGCTCGTCTGGAACAAGTATCTGAGCCCATCCTGGATCTCGTCCATGATGGAGAAAAAGGGGGGGTGCATATGGCCTGCAAAATTGTTGTACTCGAGCGTGAGTGGGTTGCGAAACTTCACGCCAAGCCAGGCATAGGACCCACCGTGCTCGCTAAGAGACGAACCAAGACGCACTGGCAGGGCGCACCGAGGAGAGGCAGAGTCTGAGCAGCTAGCACCCTCGGATGCGCGTTGACGGGTCCAGGACCCATCAGAAGGCGGCTTGGGACCTGCGATGCAAAGCGGGACATTCAGGGGTTTGTCCTGGAAAACGTGTACATCAATCAGCTTACCATCAACAGGATGCGCTGTGCAACTGTTCTTAACTCCCCCTGTAAACCCCAGCTCAAAACTTCGATTCGATTTTTGCATGGTTTCAATTAGCATACCTTGATTGGTGTGTCGAACAATCGGCTGGGAGTGATCTCAGGGGTGACCTCTCCTGGTTTAGCATACTGCTGGAAATTGGCAGACATGGCTATCTGCAGAAGTTGTACGAAGGAATGATGCAATCTCTTGGGGTGGTCTTCCTCAGATTTTCGCGAAATTGCACGATGGAGCATGTTCAGACTTCGTCAGATCACATGTCTGCTTGATGCAGGGTTTATTGGATACGCTTTTCGTAAAGCGGATTCTTGCATTTGGTGTTCGATGACTAACCGATTGCCTCGGCGAGGGTTGACATTTCTGTAATCGATAAGATTTCTTGCATCCGTACATTTTCCTTCCCATGAATTGTTAGAACGGCGATTCTTCTCCATCTCTTTCAATATTTCACGACTCATTACTCGGTGGTCGGTTCGTCCATTCTGGTCGTCTATACACACCAAATGATTGCAACTTCGACTTTAGGGGTGAAAAAAGACGCCTCGTCCGAAGCGTATCCACTCCCGAAATTTCGGGACGAGGGGTGGAGTTAGCTGGCTCCACCGTGGCAAGGGAACAATAACGTCACCCCGAGACATTCTCGGAATGAAGGAGTAGATGTCTCTGGTGCCCTAAACACACTTTGTCCGACCTGAAACTACACAGGTCTTTCTCAGATCATCTTAAAGCGCCCATCATGGCAGATTATGCCGCGCGTGGCGCGGACTTCATGAAGAAGGCTGACAAGAAACTGAACAGTTTTGGGCTCTTTTCAAGCTTCGGGAATAAGTACGAGGATGCCGCAGAGTTGCTGGAGAAGGCAGCGAACCACTTCAAGCTCGCAAAATCCTGTAAGTCGCTGAAGAGCTATTTGCCTTGACCTCCATGTGACCACTTTGCCAGCATTTTGTGCCTGGCCAAATCTTGAATGTAACCCTGCGTCTTGTTTGGTAAACGAGATACTGACGATAGGTCCTCTCCGTTCAAAGGGAATGAAGCTGGACAGGCTTTCGAGAAGTTGGCACAAGTCCATCTTAAACAAGACAGCAGGCTCGAAGCTGCCTCATCATACGTGGAGGCAGCGAAATGCTACCAGAAGACAGACAAGACAGGCGAGATAATTGCCTCAATAGCCGTGGTCGGTCCTCGAGGCTCAATGGTTTGCATGTGGAGTTCCCAAGTCATTATTCACTTTGTGTCTGCGCAGATGTTTTGAGGGCGCTCCACAATGCCGTGGAGTACTATACAGAGGCCGGCAGGCTGGGCATGGCGGCGAAAAATCTGAGGGTTGATTCCTGAGCTTCAAGCATGCCTTGCTGTTTGATTCTGCAGAGCATGCCTTAGCATCACGCCCCACTTGACCAGCCTGACAGCACAGATGTAACTGCAGGAAGTGGCTGAAACGCTAGAGAAGCGAGGATTGAAGGAGGAGGCCATAGAATTTTACACCCAGGTCTGCAATTCCGCATTTTGGTTTTCCTTCCTCCACAAGTACTGCTGACTTATGTCTGACGCATTTAGACTTGTGTCTGACGCAAGTATTGATGGCTGCAACCAGGCTGCTGACCTTTTTGCTGGGGAAGAGCAGACTTCGGAAGCAAACAAATGCCGCTTGAAGGTACGCAGCGCGCCAGTATGAAAACTGACGCGCAGTCTCTCTTGTACAACAAACAGACGGTATTCGCATGCGTCCTACATGAGCTTTTCTGTCGGCCACAGGTTGCCCTATTCTCTGCAGAACTGGAGAACTATCCTTCGGCTATTCAGATATATGAGGACGTTGCTCGGTTGAGCATGGACAACAACCTTCTGAAATATGCTGCAAAGGGTCACCTGCTGAACGCTGGCATCTGCCGCCTTTGTGGTGAGGCTGGCAAAGTCTCTCCTGGCAACGTTTCTCCTGGAAACGTTTGACATGCACGAGCATGCGGAAGGGTGTATTGACGGTCTGTTGCAGGGCTTTGACAAGATCTTGTGCCTGCTGCAGTGGGTGATCAGATGGCGATGCAATCTGCGCTGGAACGGTACGAGGACATCGACTACACATTCTCAGGATCTCGGGAGGGCAAGCTGCTGAAGGTGTCGCACTCCCGTGACTTTCTGGTCAATGAGCACAGTGACGTCCCTGTTGGCTCGAATTGCAAAGAAGGATGGAAGATGTGTTTTGAGCTAGATCTGTCTGCAGGATTTGGTGGAGGCATTTGAGGCAGGTGATGCAGAGAAGTACACAGATGCAATCGCAGAGTTTGACAGCATGACACGGCTGGATGCCTGGAAGACAACACTGCTTCTTCGTGGCAAGAAGAGATTGCAGTCGCATGATGACCATGATGAGCCTGATCTCACTTGAACAGTCAAGTTGCTTCCAGCTCACTCAAGGTCTGGAAATCTCTTTGCATATTGATGCCAAGTGAGTTTTGGCCCTGATAAACCCACACTCTTTTTAGTAATACCGTATTCTGGTTGACATGGTCGTGCTTTTTAGGCAAATATGTCCGATCGCACTGATCACTCATGAGCCTGGATTCAGCAATTCCTGTGGTCAATGGACCAGGATCTGACCTAGAGAATCTGACATTCACAGCTGTCATCATGATCAGAATGCATGTTCCGCAGGTGATAATGATGACGCGTTATCAAGATGGTACTGCTGCAGCTTTTAGTCGCTGAAGGTTGTGGTTTTCAATGAAAACCAGTTCGTGCTGCGTTTGGACAGATTTCTACTGACATTGCTCCTGGGATCTAGGGAAACTAATGCATGCTGCAATTGAGGACAACTCAATTGCAAGTTGTCAAAAGTTGGCTGGATGTCTGAAGCATTTGGAAGAGTCCTCATTCGCAGTCCAGTTTTGAAACAATATTAGGTGATCTGATCAGCACCACATATCACATTGCACTGCTGCATTCCAGCAACGTAGAAGGCCTGTTCTTGGGCGCAGTTTATCTTGGGTGGCATGGCTTGGACGTTACTCAAGGGGCCAACGCTCACCAGTGATGTAGATACATTGACGTCACAGATCTCCATTCTTTCGAATAAGAGAGACAAGGGAAAAATTGCAGGAAACGCGCAGAGAACAGGCACCAGCTACAGTGATCTCACCGCGTGCATGAAAATGCACGCTGCCGAGCGCGGTGAATGCGGCGCCAGATTGAGAAACAATGCCAGGCACAATGGGGTTGTCGAGAAGCGCAGAGAACAGGAACCTCTTTTCTAACGCTGACGGACAGCCCGGTCAACGGGCACAGGGTAGCTGGACTGGTTTGCGGCATCGACACAGATCACCACATCCCTGATGCCTGAAGTGACTGACACTCCAACAAGCGTGCCTTCACTCAACAGCGCCATTCAGGATGGTCATGGAATCGGAGCTGAGTCATCCATGCGCATTCGATACTAGCACCTGACAGCCCACGAGTGGTTCTCGATCATCCAGTAGGACAGAACCAGAGTAATAATGATCTACGGGCCTAACATAGTGGAGTGGCAGCCGCGGGCCTTTGCACGGCGCAGCCGATCTTTTTTTCTTCTTCTTTTATTTTAAGGATGAACCTCGCTTACACACGCATGCTGATCGCACGCTTTACAGAAAACATGCATAAGGATAGCTAGGAAACCTGTCTGATGGGTGGTTCGCAAAGCACTCCCGCAGGAGGATAGTGCGATACCTAAAGAGAAGCGCAATCATGAAGGCAAACCGCTGACAGGCAAGACCTAGCAATGAACATGTCCCAAGCACCAGGGGGTAACCTCATCTTGCTTAAGGTCCTGGACAGACAGCTCCACTAAAAACAGCAGCAGGGTAGGGAGCGCGCTGCGACGACCTTCGCTTCTGGCCCTCGGTGTGGCAGGAGCTGTCGACTTTGCCGCAGAAAGCCTTCAGCAGCAGTGCCAGTCTAGCGCTGCAAGCCGTTGTTGCTGCAGGGCTCTCTCCTTGCAGAGGGAAGGGTGACGACAGGGAATCTCCAGCCAGCTACAGACCCATCACGCTACTGAACACAGGCTGCATGCTGGCGGCGCTGGCGATTGCCAGCACGATCTGTAAATGCCACCCATACAGGCTTCCTTCCCAAATGCTAGATTGGGGCAACGTCCTGGCCCACCTCGAGGAGATCAGCTACCGGAATGCCACCCAGCAGCCAGGAGTCCTGGTGTCCTGGACTTTGAAGATGCCTTCCACCGTCAAAAAGGACCCCAATCGAGCGATGCAGGCGGGCGTCGGCTTGCGGTCCTAAGCGATGTAGGCTGCTGGGTCTTTTTTTTTTTTTTTTTTTTTAAAAGGGGAAGCCCCCGCTATTACACAGGTGCCAGTCGCACGCTTCCCAGCACGCATGCAATAGGATATTTGGGGAAACCTGTCAGAGTTGGGGCACGCAGAGCACTCCCGCAGGAGGATAATGCGATACTGAAGAGAAGCGCAAGCATGAAGGCATACCACAGAAAGGCAACAGAAAGGCTCCTAGCGATGGACATGTCCCAAGCACCAGAGGGTAACCTCATCCCCAGAGGCGCACTCCAGCCCGCCGGCAACGCAACACCGCTGAGGTGACGTTGGAGGACCCACGGGGCAAGCCTAGGGCTTGCAGCTGGAGGCAGGGGTCACAGCAAAGCAGGCAATCATCAATCACTGGCAGGCAATTATGGATGTGCGGGCAACCAGTGGTGGAACAGACATGAAAGGCACGTTTATACGGTTGGCCGACAGGGATGGAACAGGATCGCGTTCGGACCCATTACCACTAGGTGCCGCTCGGGGCTGGCAATGTGACCCTAAACTATGCCTCAATCTGCCAGCAAGGTGGGGCACAAGCAAACGGTGGCATATGGGAGATATGAAGCCGCAAATGAGGCGAAAAACAGGTAGGCTGGCGAGAACTCGACCAGATACACACACCCACCACATTGGAGGCGGGGATAGGCAGGAGGCATCATGTCCAAGGTCCTAGACACCCGCTCAGGTTCAAGGGTGGATACTGGGGTTGGAAACCCTAAACCCTTCAGATAGCCTTCAATGAACTACTGTGAATGGTGAGGAGGACAGACACTAAGGCAGAAGGCCACGGATGACAGGCCAAGGGGATTGTTGGGGCTGCTGGTGAGACAGAAACATCGGAGGATCACTGGAAAACTATTGATAGCCTAAAGCCCTGGGCAGGGTGGTCTTCTGTAAGCTTGCGCCAACGCTCTGGCTCTCCGGCACGGTACTCCACAGGTAGCGGGGCGCACGATGGATCCGTCTGGCCGAGGGATACCCAAGGGGTGAGCCGCGCAAACACGTCCGGTGGTGGGCGAGGCCACCGGCACTGGGTGGCGAGGCCAGTGCCCCAGGGGCGAAGGAGGCACCCCCGGGGCCGTGTTGGGCCGAGCTCGACAGGTCCCTCGACCAGTGGAAGCACGTGACTCGGAGCCCCATTCCGCGCTGGCAAAGGTTCATAGTTGCACGACACGGCTGGTCAAAATTTGGACACGCGTTTGCGAACGTTCGCGACACCGCGACACCGCGACACGCGTGTCCAGACCTGAGGACGTTAGTAACCATGCAATCGGGTGATGACTACAGGTTACTAAGGCTGACGGAACCTCAAAAAGCTGTTTCCGGACCCGACAACGCATCAAAACACATCGGAATTGTCGCTAAACACATTTACAAGCATGTTATATGTGTTTGGGGTGTTGTTGGGTCATTTTCCGGCGTCCAAGCGGCCAAAAACGGTCAGAAACGGTCAAACGTAACCCTTACATAACCCGGTGTCGGAGCGGTGTCGGAAATAGCCAAAATCTCGACACGCGTTTGCGAACGTTCGCGACACTGCGACACCTGACACGCGTGTCAGGTGTCGTGCAACTATGCAAAGGTGCAAAGTAATAGCGGGGGCTTCCCCTTTTAAAAAAAAAAAAAAAAAAAAAAAAAAAAAAAAAAGGTTAGAGGTAGGAGAGGCGCAAAGCTTCTGGTAGGCAATCTGTGGTCCCAGGGCTCTAAGGCAAAAGGGGTCTCAGACAAGGAACGACAGGCCGGGCTTTGCCGGGGTGGGATCGGGACTGGTGAAAGGTTAGTCATCCGTGCCAGACTATGGTATGACGAAGGCTCTTAGCGCCCATGTGCCCAGAGCACCTATCGCAAAGGCCCCCCTAAGAGAGGGTGTGAGTTCAACACAAGAATCGACACGAGCGGGTGTCATGGCAGAAGGCCAAATGAGAGCATGGTCATACAGATAGCCAAGTTAGAGCCGTGGCCGGCTGGGTACAGTGAATGGTGGATCGGAAGCGTCACGCTGGAAGCGGCACGGGATGCTGGGCACTCCAGTGGATGACTGGTTGCGCGCCCGGCAGCTCCTCCAGCGCGCAGAGGACCGCGCGGTGGCACCATCGCGCCGCGAAGTGCTCCCTGGTGATCATCGGGTCGCGTCCGCGAAGCCAGTCGCTGAGCACACCTGCTGTCTGCCGGACGTTGACGGTCGCGAGCCGCCAATCGGCAAGCAGGGCCTTCTTGCAGGAAGACAGGATGCGAGCCGCAACCGCTCCGGGGGTGATCGCCGCCGCATCTGGCTGGTGGCGGCCGCGCTGATATGCTGCCCACAGCTGACAGATTGTAGCGAGCCGCAGGCGATCCCAGAGCTGCCTGAGCTGCCGCGGCGGTCCCCAGATCCTGGTGTCATCGGCGAGAAGAAGGTCGGCGCTGCGCGGTGGCGCGTCGTCTCCGGTCACCGCGGCCCATGTCGCTGCGAACCAGTCCCACACCCCGGCGGCGAGAGGGCAGATGATGAAGACATGGGTGAGTGTGGCCAGCTGACCTGCACAGCTCGGATGCGGGCAAACGTGACCGGCGGGATCGGCGCGGTGGACGTGACGCGCGAAGCCGCCGACGAAGAGCTGGCCATGCAGCAGCCTCCACGCTGTCACGCGCTGCCGCCGGTCCAGATGGGAAGCGTGCACCACTTGCCACACATGAGCCCAAGGTGCTGATGGGTCTGCTGTGACAGCAGCAGCAGGATCAACAGTGACATCTGCTCCCTGTGGCACTGGTGAAGGGCCCGCTGGCGCGCCCGCAGGCCCGCCGCGGTCCCGCAGCGGAACCGGACGTGGTTGCGGCGCAGCCATCCAGATCGCCCAGGAGGAGGGATCAGGCTGCCCTCGAGGCCTCTTGCCTAAGACCTGCGACGCGGTACCAGCAGCTGCAGCCCTGGCCTCCCATCGCGCCTCGAGCGCCCGAAGGCCGCTGCGCTGATCATCTGTGGTATCAGCCCAGATGGCTGGTCGCAGCGGGCCCGCCGGGCTGGCCTCCCCCTTGCTGATCCTGTGAAGCACCTGTCGCCGCGCGGTGGCCTCCCTCACCACAAACTCATGTGCCGGCCGCGTGCCGAGCCCCCAAGCCTGAGGGTCCTGTACCTGGGATCCCCAGAGGCCAAAGAAGTATAGTGTGGGCGGCGGTGGTGGCGGTGGCTCCGGCAGCTGCTGCTCCCACTCCAACTGCTCCCCTGGCTGCTGCTCCACCTGCAGGTGCTGCTCTGGGTGCAGCTGCTCCGCGTGCTGGCGCTGCTGACGTGTGCCGCTGCGTGGATGCCAGGGCCTGGTGATGTCCCAGTGCTGAACCAATGCAGGCTGCGCGGCCGGAGGAAGGAAGGCGTGCATGGCTGCAACGCCTCCGTCCACTGGCACAAGGGCTCCTGTGCTGCTTACTGTGTGGCTGAGAAGGTAGGTGCTACCTTCGGCTGTGCGAGACCAGACGCGGCGATCCGACGGGTCCGGAGATGCGCACCACATAGCGGCCGGTGGCTGCACCTGGATTAGCGCTCTCCAGGCTGCTGGCAAGGCAGCCAGAAGGATGGGCACGCGCTCTCGCACCATCCGAACCGGATGTTGCCTTTCTGTGGTATGCCTTCATGCTTGCGCTTCTCTTAAGTATCGCATTATCCTCCTGCGGGAGTGCTCTGCGTGCCCCAACTCTGACAGGTTTCCCCAAATATCCTATTGCATGCGTGCTGGGAAGCGTGCGACTGGCACCTGTGTAATAGCGGGGGCTTCCCCTTTTAAAAAAAAAAAAAAAAAAAAAGTTTCCCAGCAGAGCGGCTGCAGGCCCCGACGCGGTGCGGCACAACTTGCATGCTTACCAGAAGATGCAGCCTCATCGCCGCATCCAGCCAGACAAGTTCAGCCACGACGCGGTTCTCAGCGAGCCGCTCTTCTTCAGGCACCTCACGGACGCCGGCGGGAAGCCTCTTGCCTGGGAGGACTGGGCCGGGCTAGACCTTGTCAGGATCAGTTATCTTTGCCACCTGTCGAGCGGCCCGGAGCACCAGCACAGCGCCATCCGCCATCGCCTGCCGACTCTTCTCGCCGCTCTGCCAGCGTCCTGGAGGCAGCTCTTTCAGTCCCATCCAGCAGCGGCCCTGTGGCAGGCGTATCCTGATCCGGTATGCAGCTGCAGGGCATAACCAGCTCAGCCATACAGTCAGCAGCACAGGCGCCCTCGTGCCAGCAGACGACGGAGCACAGGCTGGTCAGCACTCGTTGCCCCCTGCGACCGCGCAGCCGGCGTTGGTGCAGCACTGGCACATCACTTGGCTCTGGCACCCGCGCACTTGGAAGCGCCAGCAGCCTGGAGCACAGGAGCAAGAGGAGGACGCTCTGGTGCCCCTGGCCGCAGCACCCACGCTGTACCTCTTCTGCCTCTGGGGGCAGCCAAGTCGTGAATCTCCAAGCATGGGGACTCGGCCTGCGGCCGGCACATGCGTTCGTGGTCAGGGAGGCCTCCACGCGCCGCCAGGTGCTCCACAGGATCAGCAAGTGTACTCGACCCGCTGCGGCCGGCCATCTTGGCCGATACCACGGACGATCAGCGCAACGGTCTTGAGGCACGCCGGCAGTCCAGAGCAGCGGCAACGGGCACAGGGACTGGGGTCCTGGAAAAGCGGCCCTGGGGGGAGCCCGACCCCTCCTCCTACGCAGCATGGATGCGCCCGTTGCGGCAGCGACCAGCTCCGTGGCGGGACGGGGCGGGATCGCCAGGTTCATGCACTGGAGCCTGGAGTCGAGCCAGCACAGTCCCAGGGCCCACCTTCAGACACGTTGGAAGCCGCCGTGCCCGCCGCAGGACAGGCCGCACCTTGGGCGCATGTGTGGAGGGTCATTCACACTTCCAATCTCGAAGGCGGCAGCGCATCACGGCCTGGCGGCTGCTTCGTGGCAAGCTCTTTAGCGGCACCTTCTCACAGCATATCCGCCGCTCCAGCAGGACAGAGCTGCCCGCATTGCGACAGGGGAGCCCGCGCTGCCTCGCAGCCCAGACCTGCTGCTGGCAGATGACACTAGGGTGTCGGAGCCGCCGCGGCAACTCAGGCCTCTCTGGCAGCGCCTCCGCTTAGGTACCATCTGCCAGCTCTGGGCCGCCTACCAGCGCGGCCGTCATCAGCAGGACGCCCACACATCGCCCGGGCTGCTCGCAGCCCGTATCTTGTCTTCCTGCAGGAAGGCTCTCCTGGCCGATTTTGCGACTTGCCTCCACCAACATACGGCTGTCAGCGGGCGTGCTCAGCGACTGGCTCCGGGGACGCGACCCCACACTCAGCCGGGAAGAAGAGTCCACAGCGCACTGGTGCCACCGCAGAGTCCTCTGAACAGTGGATGGATATATACATTTAGGCAGAGGCCAAAATACGAAATCAAACGGGCCAGTGCCTCTTGTCTCTGTCCCTGAGGCCGTTGACGTTGAGGCTGAGAAGGCGCAGGGAGGGCGATCGGGAGCGAGTCATGGCTGCGAGGGCCGCCGTGCCGGCGGGCCCCCATTGCGAATCCTCCTGGAAATCCTGTGCTCTACCCGCTGCCGCTCCTGCTGTTGCCCCTGCTGCTGTAGCCACCACTCTGTAGGCTGATGCCGCGTACGCGCTGAGCGCCACGGAGCCGGCAGCCCCGCTAGTGCGACCTGCGCCGCACGCTGCGCTGCGCGCGCTGCGGCTGCTCGCGACTCAAAGCCCGGCGGGACGGTGGGTCTCCCCTGCTGACGTGCAATGGGTGCTGCTGGGACCTCTGCCGGCTGCGCTAGGTCCTCCGGTGTCAGAGCCGGCAAGCCGTACGAGTCGTCCGGCAAGCTGTCTGCTCCATGGATGCGACGCAGAGCATCGCAGAGGAGCTGGTGCCGCAGCTCCCTATCTGCTGGTGCATCCCCTCCCGACACGAGCGCGAGTGGTGCATCGCTGTGCAGCCGGCGAATCGCTGCCGCGCTGTCTGCGGGGGAGAAGTGTGTATGCCCTGCCAGCCACTCCAGACACTCCTCGATACGCTCAACCGGGACGCCGCTGAGGTCCAGGTGCGGAGGGCGACGGTGAGCCGTCTGGGGTGGATCCTCGGTGTGAGGCAGATCCCAATCCATGGGGGTGGCTGCACCTTTATCGCGCACGCGCGATATCCTGCGTCGCAACTCTCGCTGCGGCACCGTGTATGCCTGTGTCTCCCACTCCATCGGTACCGGCGGCGGTGGCGGCGGCGGCGTGTCTTCCTCCATGTCTGTCAGTGCCTGTCTAGCAGCAGGGAAGACCTGTGCACTTCGCGGAGGGGTGCAGTCCATCGGAGTAAGCGGCTGCGTGTCTCCAGCGGGGCGGAAAGCCGGGCCTAATCGCGCTACACTGATGGAGCCAGACGCACCCAGGCCAGAGCGGTCGCCACCGGGCGCGCGGCTGGCTTGTACGCGGGCCTCCAGCTGCTGCAACTGGGCACTGGGTGCTGGCTGTGTCCGCTGCGCCGCGGCTGCGGTGCGCGTGTGGGCCTGCGCAGCGCGCTGCCGCTGACGGATCGGTCGAGGCCCTGAGCGGCGCGACGGCTCCGGAGCTAAGCGCTGCGACTGGAAGGAGGATGGCTGGCTGGGCTGCCGCAGCTGCCCCGGCCGCGTGATATTGATCCGGGTGTCACCGTCGATGAAGAACCGCTTTGGTAAGCGGCCCAAGTGCCGGTCCTCATCCGGCGTCTGGATGTATGCAAGGCACGCATTCCCGTTGCCGACGCCATGGGTGCCCACTGCCAACGGTCCTGGCAGGTCGCCGAGGAATTCGCCGCGAACAACGTATGTGTCCCTGGGGCAGCCAGCACAGTCCAGAAGGGTCTGAGTGAGACCCTTTCTGCAGTACTCGTACGGCAGCCCGTGGATGATGATGCAGGTGTGCTGGCAGTGGAACCGCCCAGCAGTGAGTTGCACCGGCACCGCTACGTCTCCGCTGCCCGGCACTGCACGCAGCCGGACAAGCTGGTCCTCCGCTGCCGCATGCCGCGCCGCAGCTGCTGCCGGGACCGTGTCAAACCAGAGCTCCACGCAGCTGTCAGCTGCGCCGGGCGATCCTCGCTGCTTGACTCCCCCGACATGCGGCGCGAAGTGAGCGATTACTCCTCTGGTGACCTTTAGCTCCAGCTGCATGCGCTCCGGGCTGCCATAAGGAACCTCCTCCTGCAGCTCAAGCTGGCCCAAGGCAGCCAGTAGGAGTGGCTCGCTGTCCCCCCACCGGTCTGGCCGCGGCCGGAGAAGCCTTGGCCGGGGAGTGCTCAACGCATGGGCATCCAGGGCTCTCTGAGGCTCCAACTGCCATGACTTGACAGTCTGCATCGTGCTGATCAGGCTGGCCAGGTGGGGGACCCAAGTTGCTGGGCAACTGCTGCTGCTGCTGCTGTGCTCCTCTCTACAACCTTGTGCTCCCCTGTGCTGATTGCTCCTGCTGATTAGCTCTTTAGGGCGTCCACCGTCCGCCGAGGAGGTCTTGGGGCCTTGTTCAAGAGCTGTGGCAGCTCCCTACTAAAGGCCTTGAAAACCCCTCAGGAAGCCTACAAAAGAGGCTCGTGTGACCTCTTCCCCTGCCCCTATTTCCTCCCCGCACTCTTCCTCCCTTGTGACACTTCCCTCCTGCCCCTGAACCCTGTTTAGCTACCACTGGTTGTCAGTATGTGGAATGGTTTGGTGGCTGAAATGCATAAAGTACAGGCACAACTGTTTCAAGAATTCAGGAGAACAACATCGAATCCCATAATATATGTCCCGCAGCGAGTAACCGTGGGGATAGTGGAAAAGTGTTAGTCGCTAGTGTAGAGTGAGGAAGGTGGCTGTGCGCATCTGGTCCAGTGGAGACGGGTAACATTCGCGTAAAATGTGTATATATATTGTCGATGATGATAGTGGCTGAAAATAAGCTACATTGGAGGCTATCCGGACGTGTGAGCTCGCGGGATGGCAACTATGTCGTGGTCGAAATGAGTAAATACGCACAAAAGTAGGCAAGTGGGGTATCGATCGAAAGCTGTGAACATTCTCTACACAATGCAAGTGAGAAACTTGAAGATGCTGGTGTATCGGTGGAGAAATCGTGTGAAATCGGAATCGGTGTTAGGTTCAGGTCCCCCTTCCCCTTGTACAAGAGAGTGATGGGCTACCCAGGAGACCACCTGGGAGTCAGCCTGAGCCTCAACTCACCAGCCAGCACACTCTACGGCTCTGCAACCTGGAGGCTGCCTCTCCACCTTTTGGATGATCAGCCGTTCTGCGATCGCAGAGCAGCGGAGATCCCAGATACCTTGCCGCACGCCCACTTGGAGATGCGGTCACTCGGGGCAGCCGCTGGGTGGACCTCAAGCAGTAGGTGAAGGACATCGCCTTGCAGCGCTCTTGGGCCATAGCAGCCGAGCGCAGGGCAGCTCAGCGGGCTCTGGAGTCGGACAGCCAGGCAGCGCTCGCAGCCTACGAGCAGACACCCGCCGCGGAGACCCTGCTGGCAGGGCAGGACGCCCACCACCTGCTGCAGGCCCTCCATACCGAGGCAGCGAAGGGCGCGGCGCTGCAGGCATGGATCGTGTGGCAGTTCTATGGGGAGCAGTCCTCCTTCTGGTTCCACCACCTGGCCAGGGAGCGACAGTGTCACACGAAGCTGCAGGCGCTGGGGACAGGATCAGTACCCGACAGCCCGCGGGTGGTGCTGGGCCACCCAGCAGGGCGAGACCAGGGCGGCGACTTGCTGCAATCCTACTTCAGTGGAGAGTCAGCCGACGGCATCTTCGCGGCGCAGCTGGTCTCGCATGCGGTGCAGGATGAGCTGTTCAGGCACTGGACAGGCGGCTTTCCCCAAAGGCAGCGGCAGCAGGGGAGGAGGATCTCGGTGATGGCAGCGTATCACTCGCGGAGCTGGAGGCCGCTGCCAAGATCCTGCGCGCGGCAAAGCGCCTGGGCTGGATGGCATCCCGTACGAGTTGTACCTGCGGTTCTGGCCCGAGCTGGGGCCGGAGCTCACAGACCTGCTCCAGGAGGCCTTCAGCAGCGGCGCCAGTCCAGCATTGCCGCCAGCGCTGCTACAGGGCCGCATCACTCTCCTGTACAAGGAGGAGGGAGCGGACAGGGAGTCTCCGACCAGCTACAGACCCATCACAAAGCTGAACACTGAATGCAAGCTGGCAGCGCAGGGGATCGCCAGCCGCATCGGCCCGCTGCTCAACCAGGTTGTGCACGCCACCCAGACAGGCTTCCTCCCGAAGCGCTGGATTGGGGACAACGTACCAGCTTGAGGAGATCGGCTGCTTGGCGGCCACCCACCAGCCAGGCGTCCCTGTATTCCTGGACTTTGAGAAGGCCTTCGACCGTCTCGACAGGGCCTGGATCGAGTGGCGGCAGTCGGCCTTGGGCCCGGAGCGCAGCGCTGGATGCATCTCTTACACTCCGGCACGACAGCACGCGTCGCCTTCAACGGCTGGCACACCGACGCCTTCCCAGTGGACTCGGGTGTCTTCCAGGGCAGCCCGCTGTCGCCGCTCCTATTCGTGCTCGCGGCGCAGCCGATGGCAGCACATGCCAGGCTCCTCGCGCAGCAGCAGGTCTCCTTCCGGACAGCCAACACCAGTCATGGACCAGCATGCCGACGACACGACAGTGCACGCGAGGAGCCCCAGCGACGCCCAGATAGTTCTGGACTCCAGCGTGAGCCTACACTGCGCAGCCACGGGGGCGAGGTTGCAGCGCAGCAAGAGTCAGGCGCTGGGCCTGGGCAGCCTCAGCCACTTGACCGGGCCAGATCCGGTCACAGGGGTCACCTTCGCGGCGCTAGGCGGCAGCGTCAAGCACCTGGGGTTCCTCTGTCCACCCAGCCAGCAGCGGCGGCCACAGCCCTCCACACAGCCATCGTCACGAAGGTGGAGGCCCGCATCGCGCACTGGTCCGGGTTTCGCTTCAGCATGCTGGGCCGGGCGGACGTCGCCAAGCAGGTGCTGGCGTCCATGGTCATCTGCCATGCCACCTTCGTGCCAGTGCCGCGGGAGCTGCTGGACAGGCTTTGCAGAGCCATTCACACCTTTGTCGCAGCGAACAGGCCAGTGACAGGCATCGCAGCAGCACTCTTCCCGGGCAAGGTGACCTGCGCGGGTAATGACGGCGACATTGCGCTGGTGGACGTCAGCGCCCAGATCATGGCACTCCAGGCCAAGGTGCTTGGCAGGCTGCTGAAGCAAGAGCAGCTGGCCTGGAAGGCCTTCTTCGACTTCTGGCTGGACAGGAACGCCGCTTGGCTGACAGCCCAGGAGCCCGCCTCGCTCTCAGCGCGCCACCAGCATATCTGGGAGCTGGGCAGATTTCTACTCTTCTCCAGTTGCGGCTCGCTACAATCTGTCAGCTGTGGGCAGCATATCAGCGCGGCCGCCACCAGCCAGATGCGGCGGCGATCACCCCCGGAGCGGTTGCGGCTCGCATCCTGTCTTCCTGCAAGAAGGCCCTGCTTGCCGATTGGCGGCTCGCGACCGTCAACGTCCGGCAGACAGCAGGTGTGCTCAGCGACTGGCTTCGCGGACGCGACCCGATGATCACCAGGGAGCAGTTCGCCTCATTTGCGGCTTCATATCTCCCATATGCCACCGTTTGCTTGTGCCCCACCTTGCTGGCAGATTGAGGCATAGTTTAGGGTCACATTGCCAGCCCCGAGCGGCACCTAGTGGTAATGGGTCCGAACGCGATCCTGTTCCATCCCTGTCGGCCAACCGTATAAACGTGCCTTTCATGTCTGTTCCACCACTGGTTGCCCGCACATCCATAATTGCCTGCCAGTGATTGATGATTGCCTGCTTTGCTGTGACCCCTGCCTCCAGCTGCAAGCCCTAGGCTTGCCCCGTGGGTCCTCCAACGTCACCTCAGCGGTGTTGCGTTGCCGGCGGGCTGGAGTGCGCCTCTGGGGATGAGGTAACCCTCTGGTGCTTGGGACATGTCCATCGCTAGGAGCCTTTCTGTTGCCTTTCTGTGGTATGCCTTCATGCTTGCGCTTCTCTTAAGTATCGCATTATCCTCCTGCGGGAGTGCTCTGCGTGCCCCAACTCTGACAGGTTTCCCCAAATATCCTATTGCATGCGTGCTGGGAAGCGTGCGACTGGCACCTGTGTAATAGCGGGGGCTTCCCCTTTTAATTAAAAAAAAAAAAAAAAATAATCCCCTTGGCCTGTCATCCGTGGCCTTTTGCCTTAGTGTCTGTCCTCCTCACCATTCACAGTAGTTCATTGAAGGCTATCTGAAGGGTTTAGGGTTTCCAACCCCAGTATCCACCCTTGAACCTGAGCGGGTGTCTAGGACCTTGGACATGATGCCTCCTGCCTATCCCCGCCTCCAATGTGGTGGGTGTGTGTATCTGGTCGAGTTCTCGCCAGCCTACCTGTTTTTCGCCTCATTTGCGGCTTCATATCTCCCATATGCCACCGTTTGCTTGTGCCCCACCTTGCTGGCAGATTGAGGCATAGTTTAGGGTCACATTGCCAGCCCCGAGCGGCACCTAGTGGTAATGGGTCCGAACGCGATCCTGTTCCATCCCTGTCGGCCAACCGTATAAACGTGCCTTTCATGTCTGTTCCACCACTGGTTGCCCGCACATCCATAATTGCCTGCCAGTGATTGATGATTGCCTGCTTTGCTGTGACCCCTGCCTCCAGCTGCAAGCCCTAGGCTTGCCCCGTGGGTCCTCCAACGTCACCTCAGCGGTGTTGCGTTGCCGGCGGGCTGGAGTGCGCCTCTGGGGATGAGGTAACCCTCTGGTGCTTGGGACATGTCCATCGCTAGGAGCCTTTCTGTTGCCTTTCTGTGGTATGCCTTCATGCTTGCGCTTCTCTTAAGTATCGCATTATCCTCCTGCGGGAGTGCTCTGCGTGCCCCAACTCTGACAGGTTTCCCCAAATATCCTATTGCATGCGTGCTGGGAAGCGTGCGACTGGCACCTGTGTAATAGCGGGGGCTTCCCCTTTTAAAAAAAAAAAAAAAAAAAATAATTGCCTGCCAGTGATTGATGATTGCCTGCTTTGCTGTGACCCCTGCCTCCAGCTGCAAGCCCTAGGCTTGCCCCGTGGGTCCTCCAACGTCACCTCAGCGGTGTTGCGTTGCCGGCGGGCTGGAGTGCGCCTCTGGGGATGAGGTTACCCTCTGGTGCTTGGGACATGTCCATCGCTAGGAGCCTTTCTGTTGCCTTTCTGTGGTATGCCTTCATGCTTGCGCTTCTCTTCAGTATCGCATTATCCTCCTGCGGGAGTGCTCTGCGTGCCCCAACTCTGACAGGTTTCCCCAAATATCCTATTGCATGCGTGCTGGGAAGCGTGCGACTGGCACCTGTGTAATAGCGGGGGCTTCCGCGATGTCGTGCGCGGCCCGGAGCATCCGGATCGGGTGGTGCGAGAGCGCGTGCCCATCCTCCTGGCTGCCTTGCCAGCAGCCTGGAGAGCGCTCATTCAGGTGCAGCCACCGGCCGCTATGTGGTGCGCATTGCCGGACCCGTCGGATCGCCGAGTCTGGTCTCGCACAGCCGAAGGTAGCACCTACCTTCTCAGCCACACAGTAAGCAGCACAGGAGCCCTTGTGCCAGTGGAAGGAGGCGTTGCAGCCATGCACGCATTCCTTCCTCCGGCCGCGCAGCCTGCATTGGTTCAGCACTGGGACATCACCAGGCCCTGGCATCCACGCAGCGGCACACGTCAGCAGCGCCAGCACGCAGAGCAGCTGCACCCAGAGCAGCACCTGCAGGTGGAGCAGCAGACAGGGGAGCAGCAGCCAAGGGAGCAGCTGGAGTGGGAGCAGCAGCTGCCAGAGCCACCGCCACCACCGCCGCCCACACTATACTTCTTTGGCCTCTGGGGATCCCAGGTACAGGACCCTCAGGCTTGGGGGCTCGGCACGCGGCCGGCACATGAGTTTGTAGTGAGGGAGGCCACCGCGCGGCGACAGGTGCTTCACAGGATCAGCAAGGGGGAGGCCAGCCCGGCGGGCCCGCTGCGACCAGCCATCTGGGCTGATACCACAGATGATCAGCGCAGCGGCCTTCGGGCGCTCGAGGCGCGATGGGAGGCCAGGGCTGCAGCTGCTGGTACCGCGTCGCAGGTCTTAGGCAAGAGGCCTCGAGGGCAGCCTGATCCCTCCTCCTGGGCGATCTGGATGGCTGCGCCGCTGCCACGTCCGGTTCCGCTGCGGGACCGCGGCGGGCCTGCGGGCGCGCCAGCGGGCCCTTCACCAGTGCCACAGGGAGCAGATGTCACTGTTGATCCTGCTGCTGCTGCCACAGCAGACCCATCAGCACCTTGGGCTCATGTGTGGCAAGTGGTGCACGCTTCCCATCTGGACCGGCGGCAGCGCGTGACAGCGTGGAGGCTGCTGCATGGCCAGCTCTTCGTCGGCGGCTTCGCGCGTCACGTCCACCGCGCCGATCCCGCCGGTCACGTTTGCCCGCATCCGAGCTGTGCAGGTCAGCTGGCCACACTCACCCATGTCTTCATCATCTGCCCTCTCGCCGCCGGGGTGTGGGACTGGTTCGCAGCGACATGGGCCGCGGTGACCGGAGACGACGCGCCACCGCGCAGCGCCGACCTTCTTCTCGCCGATGACACCAGGATCTGGGGACCGCCGCGGCAGCTCAGGCAGCTCTGGGATCGCCTGCGGCTCGCTACAATCTGTCAGCTGTGGGCAGCATATCAGCGCGGCCGCCACCAGCCAGATGCGGCGGCGATCACCCCCGGAGCGGTTGCGGCTCGCATCCTGTCTTCCTGCAAGAAGGCCCTGCTTGCCGATTGGCGGCTCGCGACCGTCAACGTCCGGCAGACAGCAGGTGTGCTCAGCGACTGGCTTCGCGGACGCGACCCGATGATCACCAGGGAGCAGTTTGCGGCGCGATGGTGCCACCGCGCGGTCCTCTGCGCGCTGGAGGAGCTGCCGGGCGCGCAACCAGTCATCCACTGGAGTGCCCAGCATCCCGTGCCGCTTCCAGCGTGACGCTTCCGATCCACCATTCACTGTACCCAGCCGGCCACGGCTCTAACTTGGCTATCTGTATGACCATGCTCTCATTTGGCCTTCTGCCATGACACCCGCTCGTGTCGATTCTTGTGTTGAACTCACACCCTCTCTTAGGGGGGCCTTTGCGATAGGTGCTCTGGGCACATGGGCGCTAAGAGCCTTCGTCATACCATAGTCAGGCACGGATGACTAACCTTTCACCAGTCCCGATCCCACCCCGGCAAAGCCCGGCCTGTCGTTCCTTGTCTGAGACCCCTTTTGCCTTAGAGCCCTGGGACCACAGATTGCCTACCAGAAGCTTTGCGCCTCTCCTACCTCTAACCTTTGCCAGCGCGGAATGGGGCTCCGAGTCACGTGCTTCCACTGGTCGAGGGACCTGTCGAGCTCGGCCCAACACGGCCCCGGGGGTGCCTCCTTCACCCCTGGGGCACTGGCCTCGCCACCCAGTGCCGGTGGCCTCGCCCACCACCGGACGTGTTTGCGCGGCTCACCCCTTGGGTATCCCTCGGCCAGACGGATCCATCGTGCGCCCCGCTACCTGTGGAGTACCGTGCCGGAGAGCCAGAGCGTTGGCGCAAGCTTACAGAAGACCACCCTGCCCAGGGCTTTAGGCTATCAATAGTTTTCCAGTGATCCTCCGATGTTTCTGTCTCACCAGCAGCCCCAACAATCCCCTTGGCCTGTCATCCGTGGCCTTCTGCCTTAGTGTCTGTCCTCCTCACCATTCACAGTAGTTCATTGAAGGCTATCTGAAGGGTTTAGGGTTTCCAACCCCAGTATCCACCCTTGAACCTGAGCGGGTGTCTAGGACCTTGGACATGATGCCTCCTGCCTATCCCCGCCTCCAATGTGGTGGGTGTGTGTATCTGGTCGAGTTCTCACCAGCCTACCTGTTTTTCGCCTCATTTGCGGCTTCATATCTCCCATATGCCACCGTTTGCTTGTGCCCCACCTTGCTGGCAGATTGAGGCATAGTTTAGGGTCACATTGCCAGCCCCGAGCGGCACCTAGTGGTAATGGGTCCGAACGCGATCCTGTTCCATCCCTGTCGGCCAACCGTATAAACGTGCCTTTCATGTCTGTTCCACCACTGGTTGCCCGCACATCCATAATTGCCTGCCAGTGATTGATGATTGCCTGCTTTGCTGTGACCCCTGCCTCCAGCTGCAAGCCCTAGGCTTGCCCCGTGGGTCCTCCAACGTCACCTCAGCGGTGTTGCGTTGCCGGCGGGCTGGAGTGCGCCTCTGGGATGAGGTTACCCTCTGGTGCTTGGGACATGTCCATCGCTAGGAGCCTTTCTGTTGCCTTTCTGTGGTATGCCTTCATGCTTGCGCTTCTCTTAAGTATCGCATTATCCTCCTGCGGGAGTGCTCTGCGTGCCCCAACTCTGACAGGTTTCCCCAAATATCCTATTGCATGCGTGCTGGGAAGCGTGCGACTGGCACCTGTGTAATAGCGGGGGCTTCCCCTTTTAAAAATAAAAAAAAAAAAAAAAAAAACCTGACCGATCGCACAGCGGCTTTGATATCAGCCAGCGATCCAGCCGCGCTGCTGACTGGCCGGAGATGGCTATGTGGGTGAAGGCACGCCTGCTGGGGTGAAGGTCCCGCCAGACATCGTAGAGCCGGTGATCGTCTCGACACGCCGCAGGGCGGTCCTGCGTCCGCTGGTCGGGCTGCCCGGCAGGGTCCAGCATGTCCTGCTGGCCAGCGATGCAATTGAAGTCACCACCCACCAGAAGCTGCTTGCCCGCTGGCAAGCTGGTAAGCAGCTCCTGTGTGTAGTAGTGCGGCCGCACACCGACGCGGCCGCAAGCATGGGGACTCGGCCTGCGGCCGGCACATG
Source organism: Coccomyxa subellipsoidea C-169 (assembly GCF_000258705.1). Classification (NCBI taxonomy): domain Eukaryota; kingdom Viridiplantae; phylum Chlorophyta; class Trebouxiophyceae; family Coccomyxaceae; genus Coccomyxa; species Coccomyxa subellipsoidea. Next base: position 940,600 of record NW_005178035.1, read on the forward strand.
AAGTCGTGGTCAGGGAGGCCACCATGCGCCGCCACGTGCTCTACAGGATCAGCAAGGGAGAGGCCCGCCCACTCGACCCGCTGCGGCCGGCCATCTGGGCCGACACCAGGGACGATCAGCGCAGCGGCCTGAGGGCACTTGAGGCGCGCTGGCAGTCCAAAGCAGCGGCAGCGGGCACGGGGACTGGGGTCCTGGGAAAGCGGCCCCGGCGGGAGCCCGACGCCTCCTCCTACGCAGCATGGACGCGCCCGTCGCGGCAGCGGCCAGCTCCGGTCTTGATCTCCACTGGTAGCGGGGCCCACGACTGAGCCGCCCGGCCGAGGGATACCCATGGTGTGAGCAGCCCGAGCACGGTTGGTGGGGGGCGAGGCCATTGTCCCGGGGGTGGAGGGTGCACCCCAGGGACCGTGCAGAGCTGAGCTCAGCGGATCCATCGACCGGTGGTACCGCGTGCTTAAGGCCCCATCCCGCGCTGGCAGTTGGTGAAGGCGCTAGGAGCTCCGTCACGGCAATCTGTGACCCCAGGGCTCTAAGGAAAACATACAAGGTGACAAGCCGGGCTGGAACTGCAGGAGTGTAACCGGTCATCTGTGCCTGATACAACCCGAGGGGCTCTTAGCGCCCAGATGGCCAGTGAACCTGCCAAAAAATTGTGGTGATGACCAAGGTATGAACGCCTGCCTTGGCCTAAACAGGCACTCTGTATGACCATGCTTTTCTGGCCTTTTGCCATGGCACCCGCTCCCTTAGAAGCAACAATATATGGGTGTTTGCTCTGCACCGCCCTCAACTGCGAGGGTCACAGCGTGCATCCAAGCAAGTACTCTGTGACAGAGCTCACCTTTGACCATTCTGGGCTCATGGCAGCATCCCAGAGGTGGGTATCCTGTCCAGGCAGAAGGGGCCAGCATGTCGGCTCCAGCATCCAGCAGCAGAGCACACACTTCTGCTCTCCCCATCACCGCGGCTCCCATCAGCACGGTGTGGGCCACATCCTTGGCGCTGAAGTCTATGAAATTCCTGTCATCTATCTGCTGCAGCGCTGCAAGGTACCCCTTCACAGTCCCGCCTTGCCCAAAGGTGCACGCAAAAGAAAAGGGAGAGCAGCGTCCCCTGCAGACCACCAATCTGCATTTCTCCTCATCGTCTGCTGGCCAGCACTCCGGCTGCCGGAACTCCATCCCTTGCTCGAGCAGCGCTGTGAGGACTGCCGTGACTTTCTCTGGCTCACATTCGCCACTGCTGCAGTCTGTCAGGAGGCCCAGCAACGCGCGGCCGTGCTGCCTGATCTCCCCTCGCTGACTCACAATCTCCAGCAGAGAGGCCACAATGTCCAGGTCACATGTACGCAGCTGCAGCTGGTTGTGCTCCTTGCCAAGCAGAAGTGACTGCACTGGATAGCCTGCCTCTAAGAGAGCCTGCATGGCATCCCTGCCAGCCAAACTGTGGCAGGGAAATGTGAGCAGGAGTGCAGGGTTCACTGCAGGCAGCCCAGGCTGTCTACTGTCTTGACTGGCTCCCCGAGCTGCTGCTGGAAGACCTGCGACTGGCCAGCGTCAACATAGACCTCTCGCGTGTCTGACAGGACCTGCACCATGTGGGCGAAGTCTCGCTTGTCGCTGGGAAATTGGGCTGCGCAGCTGGTTTAGGCCAAGGCAGGCCACCTGTTATAGGCCGAGGCAGGCCACCTGGTGTAGGCCAAGTGTCCTTTCCATCAGTCCGGCAAAATGGTCGTAGAGCAACCGATGCCTTGGGTCCCTTTTTGCCAGAAATATGGACCTTCTCGAGAGGCTATTGGCCCGGGCACCTGGGCTGCTGGGAATTGCTGTGTCTGTACTGATGAAGTTTGTAAGGATGTGGATGGTGACACCCTCTTCAACCCTTTGGGCCGGCAATACATGTGCCGCATGCGGAGCGGTCCTGCGATGTGTTCTCTACTCCATTGGGGGACTCGGCCATACGCCTCTAAGCCGTCGCCTGCAACGTTCCTTGATTGTCTTCTCGCAGGAAGCACAAGGGCACTACAATGTCTGCAAGGAGTGCAGAAATTTATGGCTGCACCTTGCGAGCGGGCTGGAAAAGCCGAGCGTTAACATCTTGCGGGCTGCTAGCTGGTTAGCTAAGACCCAATCACCGTCCAAAGTAAAGCGAATATCGCAACTTGTAATTGCACAAAGATTGGTATTCTGCTTTCACAAATCGTGACGAGCTACTGGGGAAGGAAGATGAAGTATAGCGAACACTATGCGAGTCCAAGTTGTGCATGGGACACATGCATGCTATGTAGGAATCAGAAAGAGCGTGCACACCAAACATACGGTACATCTGAAATCCAGATGACTGGATGCCACACGATGTCTTGCCACAAGTGTTTGTTCAACAGCCGGTGCACACCATATGTTCGGGACTTATGGACCTGCCGTTTCACGGTACCTGCCTGAAAGGTTTCAGATTTTGACAGTTGCAGGGGAGCCTGTTGACCTGAAAAATACTCCTAGCTACGGTACTTGACGTCTCCCTCAATACACTAATATTCAGTTTCAAACACTTTCACACTCTCCAGGCAAAAAAAATTACCGAGTCATCAAAACTCGGATTGCAAATGGTCCAAATGAGGTGTACTTGAATCCGTTGTCATCTATCTGGACGCAAGGTAACATAAAATCCATGACACTACAGGGGACATCCTAAAAGGTGTCACACGCAAACTCTTTGATTTGCACGCAAAGCAAGTTTGCACAGCGCATCGTGCGTGCGCGATGGCTGACGTACATCTCGTCGACTTGAGGCTGTGTCAAGACGCTAGCAAACAGATACATTGGGAGACACAGTCACCAAGGTGCCTTGGAATAGCTTGGCGCAGGCCAGATACATCGAAGGCAATTACCATCATCTGTGGCTCTTCTGCGATCAAGGATAGGAGTACCGTTGGTAATCCAAGGTGTCTTCCTCGTGAAGATCTGATGTGTCTGCACTTTGCAAGCCGCCCCCTGCAACATCCACTGCACATCAATCGGCTTGCCCATGTGTGCACAGAAAAAAGCGAATCCTATCATTACATTGCGAGCCAACACTGCATACATAGCATGAGGTGGGTGAGTCATGCACACCTAGAGCAGCTAACTCTGTTGGTGTCAGGTACGCCAGCTTCTTTGGATTGCTTGCGGCATGATGTTCCCGAACAGCATGGAACGGCGACCACTTGTTGAGCGCTGCAGGCTCTGCAGATGGAAAGGCATCATACCGCGGTCCTGCCTCCGTCTGCATGGGTCCCTGCATTGTGCAAGTGGGTGTCACAATACATATTGGTGGCTTTCTAAAGTGTTCCCAGAACGTTCATCAGGAAGGCGATCGTGGGAGATTGCTACCTTCTTTGGAGTGTAGCCTTTGTGTGCCCATGCAGGTACCCCAGGCTTTGCCAGAGGCATGCTTGCTGGTGGTAATGACGGCGCAGGAGGAAAAGAAGCCCTCCGTGGAGGCCCAGAACCCGGGGCAACGTGCAGATGCATCTCCGCAAGAGACCAGGGCTGCGACGGGCCAGGTGCTGGCACTGAACTGTGCTTGCTCACTGTAGCAGTTGCTCTTTCTGACTTCTGTTTGCGCCAGTACGCGGCAGTCGCAACAGCGCTCGCTGACACGGATGCATCTTGCCGCTGAGAACCCTTTCCAGCGGAACTTTCAATTGGATACCTGCTGCCTAGAAATGCACTTGCCCAATTTGCATTTGCCAAGGGAGCCGCCGGAGCCTCCACAGGAGACAAAAATTGCATTCCACGACTCTCTCCTGCATACCAGATAGTTCTCTCAGCAAATCATCATTCTTCGAGTGAATACGGTAGTGTGAGTCCTAGGCCAGCTTATTTCAGGCACAATATTCCTTCCTAGCAACCCATCAACAAGTGACAACATGCCGGCTATCAGCGTGATTCCATTGGATGGCATACCCGCGTTGTAAGGCTACTGTACCTCAGCACCATACCTCTTGAAGGAGCAGGCGCAGGCGCAGGTGCAGGTGAAAATGCCGGCTGGAAACGCATCTGATGCGGATGCGGATGTCGCAGCAGGTACTTCTGATTCAAGTGGCTGGAGCCATGCCATCTCCCATGGATGCCCTGAAAACACTCTGTGAGTTGAGAAGAATCACCATGAAGGACAGTTGTAGTGACTTGCCAATATTGTGACAGTGCGTAGGCATTTTCAATAAGAAGAAGAAGATCTCACCAGCATTATGCCGCCAATTATCACCAGTGCTATGAAAGAGCAATTTGCCCAGATAAGGATCTTTGAACACCTCCTGCTGACCATCTGCCCTAAGCTGGATGCCTGCTCTTGGTCTTCATCGCCACTGATTGATGCAGCATCACCATCTTCTGCACGCAAGGGCTGCTTCTCCCATTGCTTGTAGGGTCCACTGCCTGCGCAGCAAGAAAGGTCTCTTTCATCACTCTAGTTCGTCTGTTTGCAAAGGAGTGCGGAACCCACATCTCCCATGCATCAATGAAAGATCTGCGCTCCAAATCCAACAGAACAGCTTATGCACATCTCAGCAGTCAGCGTTCAGTCAACACTCTTAACAGCTTGCTGCAAATCGCAATGTCCTCCGAAGGACTCCGTCGTCGTACAGCGTGTAACCAGCCACGGCTGAGCTAGCATGTGTATTCCAGGAAGCATATAGTACAACGTAATAGGAGGGCCTTCGCTTTCTTTTTACAGACACTGAACTGTGGTACAAGGCGAACTACTCCCTTCAAAATTCCCGCACAGGTGGAAAATCCGCGACATGTTCGTGGTCGAGTCCAATAAAAGTACCTTTCTCGACTCTGAAGGCAGCTATGCTTCCCTTCGTTTTCTGATCATGCCTAAGATTCTCCTCTTGTGCCTGTTCTAGGAACGCTAGGATCTCCGACTGTGTGCTAGCAAAATCCATTCGAACCGTTGTTGGATGGTCAGTTGCCTGTCCACTCAATTAATATCAATTAATATTTCACATCGTTGTTGTTTGAGTGAGCTGAATTGCTGTTCAGATGATGACAATCCTCGTTACTGCCGTTGACGAAGTTCAGATTCATGCACGTGCCACGTCCTGACATCAGCGATTCGTCACCAGAAATGTGTCACACCAGTTGTGAGCTAAGATATGGTCAGGCTGCTAGGCATTGCATGTATTTTGTCTGCTCTCATGCTCCTGTACTGCTGCACATGGTGTATCTCAGGCTGCATTCCAGCGATTATTTCCTGCCGCTCCACCGCGCTATTCTCCCCTGCCTAGCAGGCCTGCTCTACATATCCTGCACCTCCATCTCTCCTCTGCTGCCTTTCCACTGGGATTGGCCCTGCATATCACTTGTGCACAGGTGCTCCGGCCCAGGAATTATAGCTGTATCTTCACGGCCACGGTTCTTTCCCCCTGGGGCTGACCTCGCTCCTGATTGCCTTTAAATTTAGGTGGCACGGTGCCCTAACCCTCTTCTAGCCACACTCAGTGCAAGGCTTGTATGCATGTATATACATTGCATATATGCAATGTGGTCATTTAGTGGTCCTGGGCCGGGGGATCATTGTATTGTTGTTACATGTTGTGCACTCAAGCTTGCGAGGCAGCCTGCAGAGCCCTTTAAAGAAAAATCTCCTATCTCCTGGCGCTCGCTCTGCCTTGATGTCTGCATACCTCTTTCTCTAATATGAGTTGATGTGAGAATCTACCTTGATTAAGCCCCATAAACATGCACAATCCCCAAGATCATAAGATTGCCACCATTTGCACCGTGTGACCTATGGAGCGCATGCATGCATATGCGCAAAGCACACTGCAATCGCGATATTGACCTCAAGGCACCCCGAGGCCTGGGGCCTCCGAGGCGAATGGCGGTATGAGCTCATGAGATCAGAGGAATGGCCACTGCTCTGGCAGAAATCCTAGCCAACTAAATAGGTAAGTAGTAGTGCACTAGTCGTAGCCTTCATGAGTCAAAAGGCCTTTACAAGAAAGCATAGTGCAGTAACTGTACTACAGTGCAAAAAAACCTTACCATTGTATGTTGGGGCAGGGCACGGATCAGGAACCCACTTGCGATGGCCAATGCACCCTCATGAAGCAGTCTCCTCCCATATATAAGGCACAGACTGGCACATTCTCAAAGCTTGCTTTGTTGCAGCCACTATATCGTCAGGAGATGCCATAGCGCCATTCCCCACATCGCCACAAGCCAGCTTTTTGCTCACCTGCATTTGATCAGGAATAAAATTATTAAGCGGAGGAGACACAGCAGAGGTGCACCCTTCCTGCAGCACTGGAACACCAACAAGACGTGCCCGTGAGCAACACTTACCGGGGGGATGACGCTTGCACCCAAATCCTGCAGGGTCTTCAAGTGCTTAGATGTGAAGGGACTATTCCACATGAAGGTATTCATTGCCGGAGCAACCAGAAGAGGCTTGTCAAAATCCCAAGCCCTGACCTGGAGAACCACACAAACCATCAAAATTGTCAAGTGACTGGGACAAGACAGGTGTGAACAAAAACAGAAAGCACGCAGTCTCACCACGCAAGTCAACAAATTATCGCAGAATCCTTGCGCAGCTTTCGCCAGCGAATTAGCAGAAAGGGGGGCAATCAGGAAACAATCTGCCCAGCGCCGCAGCTCAATGTGCAAGACAGGATCCCCCACCGTCTTCCAAGCATGCCACTCGTGCTCATCACCTGCGTCACCATCCCCATTCTCTCAGTCACCCCATTCTAAAATGACAAAACCCCTTGCCTAGCCACACTGGTATTATGCAAAAGATCACCAGGTGTGGAGACCATCTGCGAGCGCCTCACCCTTCACAGGCACATTGAGAGCCGACAGATCTTCATCGTTCAGCATATTCCTCGATGCATCGGTAACTATTATCTGGACATCTGCAAATTGCGCAAGGAGCTTCGCGAGAATTGGCACTCTGATGGCCGCCACGCTGCCACTCACGCCCAACAACACCCTGGGCCTCCTGCATCACACAGTGAACCTGTGTCACCCATTTCCTGGAGGAGATGCACAGCAGGGACTGCAAACTTTGAGAGATGCAGGATGCAATGCGCCCTACTGCAAATATGGGCGCACCTGGCATCTGTGTCCCGCCCACTGCACGAGGCATCTTGCTCCATTGCAGGCGTGCCTAGCAGTTCTCAAAGGCTCAAAGAGGATGAGCCAGACACAGCAGGATGATCCGAATGAAGTGGTTTCCAATGTCAGTTGTTCTTGAGGCGCACTACTGCAATTGACTGTCGTGCAGGACACTATGCCCCAGCTTGCTGCTGCTGCTGCTGCTCCGATTCTAGTTGCAACGCACGCTGAAACCTGGCCTTTTCTTCCTTTGCCTTTGCAAAATTTACAGCCCTGCAATAGAAGGTCCTGAACATCACACCGAGTTCCGATGATTTCGGAACATCTTTAGGCAGACATTGTTGGGCTCTACCTCTTCAACGCTTTCTCTCTTCTGAAGCACGCGTCAAGATCCCATTTATGCTGATTGCACTTTCCTACAAACTTTGCAAGAGCGTGCTCAGAATGGCAACCCACGAGAGCTTCGATCTCCTGTGTTGGCAGGCAACAGAAAATATCAGATTCATCGTCAGGATAATTGAATGTCTACGAGTTCAGATGGAGGACAGGACCGATGATCGACACCTTCTTGCAGTAGGGATGTTTGCTGACGTGAAGAGGAGGGTGCATCGAGCACCTGCAAAGTGATAATCGGACCTTCCAAGTCGCCACTAGAGCTCTACAAAAGGACACAAGCACCTTCTAATAGCATTACGATCGAGTCTATGTCCGAGCTCATTCATCGACGTGACGTTTGTCAGCGCACCAAAGTAGGCAACGGCTTCCAACTTGAAATCGCAGCAACGACAGCATCAACAGAAAGGAACTCGTCCCACGGGAGTCTGAGTGAAACCTGGTTAAGTCACAACAAACTGATGAGCTCAGGGCATACGTGCACCGGCAGGTACAACTCTTGAATTTAAAAAAAGTCAGTCCCTAAAATGGAAGACATCACAAACCTGCAGGAGCAACGCACTCTTCACTCGCGTGCGGGAACCAAAGAAAGCCAACAGGTGTGTTCTTAAATAGTAATAATTCTGTCTTTAGAATTATATCTGCAGGAGTGTGGGCACAAAAGGTCAAGCAATTTGTCTTGGAAGCCCAATCACTGCAGAATAGCAATTTATTGTCCTTTGCATCTGCAATCTTTGAATGGACTGTGGTAATGCAGGAGATACAGCTTCAAGCACCACTTTTGCAGCAAGGCACCGCGAACAGGTATAGGCAGAGATTGTTGTTACAATACCCGAAAAATTGCACAGGCCAGTCTTGTGATTACTCTCAGCTGAATCGAAGAGTCCAACTGAGTCACGTTGTGGCTGTGCTTTCTGGTAGGAGTGGAACCCAAACTGGAGGATCCGGGGGCCTTGAACATGCCCAACTCCACGCCCTCTTTGACAATTGTCTGAAGCTTGCAAGCGAAAACAAAATCACTGCAAAGAACACATGGAGCCTTCCGTTGATCGACCACCTGAGCGACCTGATACAGGCAAGATACTGACTTGCAATGCATCATTATGTTTCACTTTCTCTTTCATCAGAAGGTGTGTGCCATTCAAACTGCTAACATGCTTTGCAGCCCTCGCAAGAAGATGGGGAGTCGACAAACTTTCAGCGCGCCAGTGTCACTCTGGATGCCAGCGTGAAGATCTATGGCAGCCGCGTTGATTCGGTGCACACAATTGCATTCCAGACCTTGTCAGGCTTGTCACGGTCAGCCAATGCGCCTGTGCAAGGTGCGCAGCTTCATAGCAATCTCACTAAGACGCACGCATCAGCCGAATTACAGCCACTGTATCCGTGCAAGGAAACTTTGGAATGAAAGAAGGCTCGAAGACTCCACGCACTGGCTACCCTTGCAGATGAAGCGACAACAGGATCTGCAGAAGGGGATGAGATCTCTGCAAGACCTGCCAAGGAGACAAAGCACAGCAGCCCGAGCTCGACCCTGGAGTCATCCTTTGAGGCCCTCAACGTCAAAAAGTTTGACCTGACCTTTGCCATGGATCCTTTGTTCCGGCGCACATCTGCGCAATTTGACGAAGGCGGGGCCCGAGGTGCGCATAATGAAATCCCAAGTCCTGGGTCTAGGATGGTGAATGTGCCTTGCCTCTGCAAGTGGCATTGCTTCCATTTCCAGCAATGATGCAATGAGGAAGATAACATGCAGGTCTCCTGCTGAACAACCTCAGTGTCATCAGAGGCCTGGAGCTCATGTTTGACTCCTGCGGGTTGCTGGAGAGGAGCTTCCAGAGTGCCACAGCTCTTACATCTGACTGTACGGTACGTGATGCCTTTTGAAGCCCTGCTGACAATCGATTGTCAATGCCTCAACGCATCGTTGCCAGTGAGTTATCAACGGATGTGGCATCTGCAGGTGTGCCTGGGACCGCTACAGGCCCAAGCTCAGGCCGCACTGGCAGGTGCCTCCAGCGCTGTCATCACACCTGGGCTGACTGCGCTGACAGCTCAGCTGGCGTCTCCGCCACCAGAGCCGGACGCTGCCGCGACTGCCGAATATGCTGCCCTGATTGCCAGTGAGTGCCTCTGCTCATGGGGTTCTCTATTTGCAACTTCTTCTTCAGCTGTGGCATGTTCAAAGGGAGACGTCCTGTTCACTTGTGAATTTGTGGCTTTGCATATTCAGGTGTCCCAGGCTTTTCAGGAGCATCCAGAATGGGTGACTTCACGCCAGAGCCTCAAGATGGCAGAGCTGAGAGCGAGTCAATGCACCCAGAAGCAGAGACGGAGGGGAGCCCAGTGCAGCAGATCAACGAGGACACCAATGTTTTCGGTGATGATGGGCACTTCCCAGCGGCGGACTTCTCAGATGATGATGGAGGTGCATCACCCGCTCTAGATGACTGATGCACATCCAATGTTCGCTATATGTTGCAGGAATTTTCCTCTTGCTGAATATCCCAAACAACAGCAAAGCATCTTCTGCCTTGCAGATTTCGGCGCGCCTGATGGGTTTGATGAGGAAGCAGATGATGCTGGGCCAGGGGTGATGCCTTTCACGAAGGAGCAGGAGCCCAGCTCATCGCAGGCAGGCTCCCGGCGTGACTTCACATCATCCTTTCTTGCACTATTTGTCTTGTGGCAGGATGTGGGCTGTGTCAGCAGCAGCGGATCAAGGATTGGACTTGCCCTGTCTGCAGGCAAGTGAGCAGCTCAGTCTCAGCGAGGCAGCCATGCACCACCTGCTGGGCAGCGCGGGCGCGAGTGTGGACGCTGGTCTGGCGTGGGCGGGTGCTTCGCATTGGCGCTACCGTACCCGCGCAGCCGTCAAGCCGACTGCAGCTGCTGATGACTCGCCCGAAGCGACTGTCAAAGCCCCATCCAAGTGAGCAAACCAGTTACTCTGCCTCTTGCTGGCATGCGTGTCCCTGTGTTTCATCAGCAATGAGGTATTCATATTGCTAGAGGGGCTGAGCATTACCTTCCCGCAGGCGCAAAGTAAGCTGTCTGGTGGACTTTGAGGCGCTCGGCGCAGTGCCAGAAGGCAAATTGCGACAGGCAGCGCCGCATACCATCAGGCTGAAGACTGTGCGTGCCAAAGCAGACACCCTGCTGCCGGAAGACCACCACTACCAAGTGCGCATGCAAGACATGTGCCCACATCCCTGCACTTTCCCTTGTCACTAGGAGCTGTCTGGGCGGCGATGAACAAGTAATGGTCATCGGTCATGCACCTGCAGCAAGCCGTCTGAGAGTCTTCCTTTCATGCAGGCAAGCGCCCTCATGCAGCTCTTCCTGCGGCCCAACTCAAACGCAGTGCTGCGGTCGTCTGCACCTGGGGCAGCTGAGGACGCTGCAAGTTCAGCACGCCAGGACATGTGGATGGAGCACGACTTCAATAATGATGACGATGACACATTTGGAGGAGGCAATGGTGACAGCATCTGTGAGCTCCAGCCCAAACTTGCCTGCATGGCAGCAAGCTTCTGTGCGCTTGAGCAGATGCTCAACACTAGTGATCCCAAGCCTTCGCATATCCTCACAGTACTCCAAAACGTGTGGATGTATGCGTTCTTATGATGGAAAGCTGCGGTGTAGGGCAAGCCGAGGTGGAGTGGGCTGAAGGAGCAGATGAGGGTCCAGATGGCCTGGTGGGTGCTCCTCGCAAAGTGGAGAGGGTCGCCATTAGCTACGCTCAGGCCAGCAAACAGGTACACATTCATGGCCAATTGAAGAGGATGGACACAGTTGTGTTGGCAATGAGAAGGAGGCATTTGCATATCGGCTGCATTATAAACATCAAGGCATGCAGGTTGATGTGCGCGCCCTCAAGGAGGCCCTGTGGAGCGCACTGCAGAGCAGGCAGTCCTCAGAAGACCAGTCCGCTGAGTTCGCCTTCCAGGTGCATACATTGCAGCAGAACGCTCTATGCCCATGCTAACATGTAGGAGTGAGTCACCCAGCACTGCGCTCTGGATGTCGATCACCTGCCAGAATGGCGAATTATTCCTTTCCTCTACTAATGAGCTTGATCCTCCCGCAGGATGTCATGGAAGATGCGCTGGTGGGCGCCAGCGAAAGCCTCATCAAGGATCTCTCGGTGCATGTCTGCTTCATCTGCATGCTGCACCTGGCAAACGAGCACACGCTCTGCATCACCGGAGCCCCATCCCTTACCTCCCTTGCCATCAGGATGACCTAATGCGTGGCAGAATGGGTGGGCAGTAACGGTGTCCACGTTTACCCAGCAGGGTGGATAGCACGGTGCCTCGTACTGGTGAGAAGTGAATACTGCTGAAAGCTTTAGGTACTTGTGGAAGGATTGCAATCGTTTCAGACAAAAGTGCAATGATTATCTGTCGTATGTTAGATTATGTCATAAGGAAGCAGTGCCTTTCTAACACTGGAGCAAACTTGAAGGCACTGTACAGCCCAACTGTGCTCAGCAGCTGGCAGCATGCTACATGAATTGCTGTGCCTTGTCTCCTTTCCAATTTGAAGGCACTGTCATCTCGCATGACAAAGGTGGGCTGGCTGGCATTTCAGTTGACCTACATCCATATGAACACTGCAAGTAATATCTTGTATGTCCTTGATCATGATTTGTGCGCAGCTCTCAATTCAGGGTATTTATATTCCTCTATTTGACCAAGCAAATATATTGGCAGCTTGCTTCTGGCAGGAAAAGCGTGTAATAATAACAATAATATATTGGCTGTAAGACTCAATTGTCCGAGATTAGTGCATCCACCTGATTCGACATCTTAGACCAGGCACGCACAAGTAGAAACAGCTTGGGGCACATACGGCATCGATGTGATATCGCATAAAATTCCTCAAAAGAAGCTGATCAGTTCACAGAATGCAATCTGTTGACATCAGCCTGCATTGAGCTATTCATTTGAATCAATCACACGAAGCCAGGAGGGCCACTGGAAAGCATCCGTTTTGTGCTACCCTATAACATCTATGCAGACAACTATGACAACACCATGATTCCGACTCCATCAAGGAGCAAAAGTTAAATTCCTTGACTAACCATTACAGCCACCTGCACCATCCCGCCACGCCAACATGACATTTATGCCTTTGTAGTGCACCAAAGCGGCAGTGACCACGCACACATGGAACAGCTGATGGCTGGAGAAGAAGAGATCAAAGGCTCCTGGCTTCCAGCGCTCCGGCACCCTCAATGCGAACAGCACCGCTCCCAACTGCGCAGAACAGCCTCTCGCCCTGAGTGCATGACAAGGACATGGATGCACTGCACCGTGGCTTCACTACCTTACAAAAGACACTGAGTTGCTGAATTAAGGCAAAAGATGCTCACCAGGTAGATGGCACCCATGGTCAGATTGTGCCAGAAGGCAGTCTGCACTGCAGGTTCCGAGCCATGCAGCAACAACATGTGCACGCTCGGCGCAATGCCCCACAAGCCAAGGGCGGCAAAGAGAGTAGCACGGAAGGCTCTGAATCGCACTGTCTGAAAGAATGGCAGGAGTGTCACGCACAGAGTGAAGACACCTGCAGATCAAATCTTACAATGAACATCCACTCTTTGCCAGCCTGACAGATCAGAGCAAATGTACACGAAAACAAAAAGACAGGCCCAGGGCTTACCCATAATGCATGTGCTGATCAAGTAGAAATTGCGGAGAGCAGGCTCGCAGAGAAAGCCAAACCAAATCGGAGGAATGAAACTTGCAACAATGAGCGCTACAATTCCCCCATAATCATATTTCCAGATGGTCTGCATTGCAAAGTGTACTGTTAAGCCACATTTATCCGATGAGACACAGACATCTAGACAAGCTTCTTTCCATCTCTGTTCTGCACTTTCCCACCTCTGCAGCGCCCCTCAGGCAGCACACGCCATGGCAGAAGGCGGAAGTCCACAAGCAAATCTGCAGCAAGTACACCTCTCAGACATTCCTTGCCATGAAGGGGATTTGCAGGTCAAACTTGCACAGTACTGGAGGGCAGATTGTGTGCATCTTTCCATAAATTTGCGACACCCTGATGAAAGGCCAATCATTGCTTGATTGTCGCGAAGCAAAGCTACAAACCATACAGAAGGAACAAAGATGGGGTGAAGGAGTTATCAAGGGATTCAAAATCCCTTGATAACTGCATGAGAGCAGACGAGTCACCATAGCGCCTGCCAAGAAGACATATACCGGCCACCGCGGCGTTGGCCATTGGCTGTCCGACAGAATAGCCAAGAGCTCTGCATAGCGTCCCTCTGCCCCTCGCAGCCCCTCCACTCCATATGCTATGGCTCTGTATCATCATCACCATCACATGTTGGCTCACTGGGATGGAACATGCCGCTCCACTTGATGTCATGGATCAATGATCAACCAGAGATATTGACGTTACCTATTTTCCAGGGCCTTCAGATCCTCCAGTAGGTGTCCTCCAGTGGCACGGAGGCTGGCCTCGACGTGTTGCTCTGCTCTCAAAACTTCCTGAAAGAAACGGAGATGCATTCCTTATGATGCATAGAACTGAGGGGCACGTCTTGTCTCCTCCTGCGATAAGGGAAGGTGCTCACCTGCCAGCCCAGGCGTCCTGCTAATAAGACCCTCTCCTCAAGCTGAACCAGCTTTTGAGCACCAAGTTTCAACGGTGCTGGCTGGGCATAGATCGTCACAAAGGTCAGCACAGCGAAGAGCACGAAGCCTGCAGGAACTCCAGCTACAACTTCAGCCTCAGCTCCACTATGGTGGGCACGAGAGAATGCAGATGCTACGTGGATGATTTTAATACATCAAGTACAAACACTACTCCGCATTAGATTCATAATTAGGATCAGGAGGGGGCCCTAAGTTTGGGCGCACCAAGGAAGTGGGTCCAGATATTTCCCGTCTCGTTGTGGAGCCCGAACAGGGATCTGATGGTCTGTTTCCTGTTATAATTGACTCTGTAGTATTTTGTGATGTATTCATTGTCCCGCAAGGACTCTGGGAGGGCAGGGAAGGCGAGAAGTTTCAGTGCATTAACCTTCCTGCGCCTGCGCAGGGGCGCATTGAGGGCAGCGCTTTTACCTGCTCCAGAGGCGGCGTCCTCATCAGAGGTTTCTTTCATCTTTGCATAGTTTCCGGAGTTAGACCGTTTACAGCGTTCTTGTTCGCTTTGCATGGGCACCGTCATGACCTCGCAGTGACGTCACTCCTCCTGGCTTGATCACAGAATACTGCTGATCATGAATCCGTTTGCTTGTGCAGTTGCTTTGCTAAGAAGTATTTACCGATATTGAGTTTCCGTTTTGTGATCAAGGTCATCGCAGCAAACACCTTTAGAAAGGTGGTGGAAATAGCTCAGTGACGTGGTCCCATTGCTAGACCTCCTAATCTGCATCGATGGACCTCCTAGCAGCGGCTCCAAGCAATGTTCAGCGCTGTTGTATGATCCATTTTTCAGCACTGCCAATTCAAAGGCACTCTGCTGGTTGGGTATGCAAACTGAGCCGTCGTCCGTCAGCTTCCGAACAGTTTTCAGAGTTACTAGGAACTAGAACAGGAAGCAAGCAAGATTATATGAACGTTGTCTTTAACGCAGGGAAAATGTTGCTTGCTCCAAAGGAGGAAGTTCTCAGTCACGGTCACAAAGGAAAGGTGAGTGTCCTGCTGGGGGTTGCCTTACACTTGCGTGGATGAGCACGACTTCGGGATGTGATCCTTAACAAATGCTTGAATAGCTGACCTCGTGGTACGACCTGCTAGGTGCCAGAGGCGTTGGTGTGCACCAGCTGTGGCAACAGGAAAGCTGCAGGAGGTGGGTGTCTGACCTCCCTTTTTGGACAGGAGTCCTCCAACAAAATGAGCATGTAGTAATATAGCTGGAGCAGGGTAGTGGTGATGACCATGTGGTATCGCTGCAGGTTGCCACCGACTCAGCAAATGAAAAGCCGGCCATCTCTCCCGCCTGGGAGAATGTGCTTGAGATGCAGAAAAACGGCACGACGTGGACGGGGAAAATCACCGCAGTGAATCGTGGTGGGGTCGTGGTGGATGTGAACGGCTTGCGGGGGTTCATACCCATGTCCAGATTAGACCCAGGACGTCTTCCAAAGACTGATTTTTCCATGCAAGACCTTGAAGGCCTTGTGGGACAGGCTGTGTCTGCAAAGGTCATCCAGGTGTGTGCTGATGGCGACTATACAAGGCCAGCGCTCTCGAGATGGGTTCCTTTCCAAGCTGGTGTGTAGCCACATGCAAAATTCAACCATTTCGACCGTAATGTGTGCCCATGCAGGTCAACATTCCCAGCAGACAACTCGTGCTGAGTGAACAGGCCACAATGGTGGAGCAGCTGGCAGCCAGCTTGCAGACTGGCGACGTTGTGGAGGGCATTGTTACCCGCACGACAGACTATGGCGCTTTCGTCTCTCTCCGCTCTCCAGATGGAAACCTGCATGGTGCCGTGGTGAGGAGTCTGAGCATGTTGGAGTGCTCGTCAACGTGGGGGCTGCAAGCCGTCAGTTTTTGCAGGATTGTGGGGCATGTTATCCATGCACCTTCAGAGACTGGCTCACACATGTCCCGGTGTGTCCAGGGCTTGATCCACATATCAGAGCTGTCATGGGACAAGATAATGACGCCTGAGGACGTCGTCCAGCCAGGCAGCCTCGTCAACTGCAAGGTAATTAAGGTGGATAAGGAGAAGCTTCACATCAACTTGTCCTTAAAGGTGAGAGCTGCGCCATATGCCCCTTTTTGCGTGGCTGCTCATTGATGTTGTCCCTCTTTTAAGGCCGTCCACGTGCCTCATGCTGTATGAGCTGCCTGCAGCAAATGGAGGGTGATCCTCTGTTGGAGAATCTAGATGGGCTGCTGCCGCTGGACACCAGCAGTGTGACTTCGGTGCCTGCCAACCTTCCTGCGGCAATCGAGGACTTGTGTGCTGCCCTTGCGGCGGAGCCTGGGGTTGAGGGCGTTGACATTGGTCGACAGGTTTGCAGCAAATTCCACTTTGGATTGTGCTGCAAACTAAGGCCGAAATTGATGTTGATGTCAAGATGCTGACGATGGGGACAGTTTTGTGTGTCCATTGACTGCTGACATGAACATTCTGCAGGTGGAGGAGAAGAGGGCTGTCAGCCAGGATCTGGAACTGTGGATCAGTAAGGAAGTTGTGAAGGATGGCTACAATCTTGTTGTCCGCACAGGAAGACTCGTCCAGGAAATCCATGTGACTACTGATTTGCCGAGTGAGGGCATGAAGGAGAGTGTCCAACGTGTGCTTCGCCAGCTTGTGTAGAGAAAGATAGACAAGCGACCAGGGCTTCCTCTCTGTCACAGTAAAGCAGTGTGTTGACCGTGAGCTAAGCTCCTCACTGAGCTTGTGAGGACTGACCGTGTGTTTAAAGAGTCCTGGGATATACTGTATATGAGGATGCACATTATGTCATGATAGTGTCATATTTGATGTTGCAGGCATGGAACATGTGATACTGGCTGACGTCTGATTGGCTGACCGTCAGAAGGTCGACCTTCTACAGACTAGGCTGATAGCCTGGGTCAGGGTTTATGCTCACATCAAATAGAGCACTCCTCACTTCAGTTTCTCAACAAAAATTGGTCTAGTGACTAGTCTCTAGACTCTCAACAGTCTTGCTCTCGTCTCTCCCATGGGAAATCATCACTTTGTGGCTCAGCATGAGCTTTGTAGCAGGAGGAAATATCAACCCAGCACCATCTCTTCACACCTGGCTCTTGCCAGTCACCTTCTTCAGGAAAGACTCAATGTTGCTCTTAAGCTCCTCCCTGCGCAATTTAGAGCACCACTCAAACACCCTGAACTCACATCTTCAGAAAGCACACTTCGGCCAGGAAGTATGCGAGTTGCATTGAAAGGTGAACCACGACACGTACCTGTCAGGGCCAAAGATAAGGTATCTGTAGGCAAACCATCCTGTCACCAGGAGTCCAACAAACTCCAAAAGGCCTCCGATGATTGGCAGCTTGTCCACAGCATCCACGACTCCGGATGCAGCCCAGATAGCAATAAAAGCTGACACAGTGATGGCAACGACAGCAGGCTTCTCCTCTGTCTCCTCCCACTTTTCCTGCGACCAGAAGCATTGTACATCAGGTCCCACCATTCTCTGGCGTACTGGCCTCTGCGTACTGTAACAGCCCACCACATTTTGTTTAGCTAGGTGCCGCCGTTGCACGCAGTACATTCTTCCGGGGCTTGTGCTGTACCTTCAGGTCACTTGCAATCTCCTGGTACTTCTGCGTCATTTCATCGCTGCCGTCAATTCCCTTCTCTGTGATACCACCCTCGCGGGTCTTGAAGGAGCGCGCAAGTACTGGCTGACCAAGACGAACTGCAGCATCAAGATCACATTTTGCCATGAGATCCTTCTAAAAAGAATTAGAAAAGCAGGCAATCCATGATCATCCATGGTCTGGAATCAGGTCAGGCAACAGGCCATAAATATCAGCATCAATTTTAATGCAGTCACTCTACTTCGCAGATCATCCAAACTCGCAGGTCTGCACTTGCCCACCTGATCTGCTCCTCTTCACTGGCAGCCGAAGAGCCCCGACTCCGGTTCCCAGCTTCCTGCACAAACAAAAGAAGTCCTTAGCGATAAGGTTGATGACAAGTCAAAATTCAGCACGTGCAAAGCTTGCGCGCGCCCACCAATTACGAAAATACACAGCATTTAAAATGCAGTACAAACGTCCTGCGATGCGATGTCGCGGCGGTGGGCAGGATTGAAGCGAAAGGCTTGATGGGGCGTCGTGCACGGCGAACAAGTTGAGCAAGACCCAAAGCCTAATCTCATCAACACATAGTCATGAAAAATGGCGCACTAACACATGCCACACAAACAAGCAGGGGCATAGTGTTTAGCGACTGAAGCTTGAGCCCCGGCATCTATGGCGCACCTGGATTGCTGCCCCAGGACCTGTGAGCCGGACGCAGAAACGGCCACCATTTTTATGAGTTTTGCAAGAGATCGTAGATGAACTTGATGAGGTGGACAAAGGCAAGCTGTAGTCTGAATCTTGAGCCTCTTTCCTGAATTTGCGCGCGATGCTGGACTTTGTGCATGGTGCATCGACCTCTGCAGGGTTTTATAATTTCATGGTTTTCAATCACTGAGTGTGCAAACTAGAGTGGTCCGCACGTAGGCACTGCCTGAGTAGCTCCTGGTATCTCATCTATCTGTGGATTTGCCATTTTTTCGAGCTCCCCAGCCCTGTTTTGCAGCTCGATTTACATTTGGGCAGACCATAACACGACGCTCCCACCTTTCTCAGCCTGCAGGTGCTCCTCTAGGCTAGTAGTCTCAATCTGAGATGGGCGGATTAACGACAGACCGATGAAGTTCGACATTGGAATTTAAAAAATTAGCTTTGTTAGCTGGATGGATCCGGAGGACCTGCATGTGCACAGAGTTACGTTGCCAACAGTGTACTACAATAGTACACACCTGCAGGTGCCACCGGAGCCGGCCGCCGGCCGCCGCCGGCACTGCCACAGCTGCGGCAGCTACTGTGGCCGGCTGCCAATGGCAGCTGCAGCGGTGTGCATGCACTGGTGTACCTGCTAGGGTCCTAGCCATCGTGGCTGCCAGTTGCATGCCTGCCGCACAGCGCCGTGCTCATGATCAAGAAGATGATCTCATGCCATAATACTGCATCATGATCGCTAAGTAAGTGCCAGTGGCGTGTCACATCGCTGTGATCACGCTCGGGGACTCACATTCTTGACACTTGCATTTCTTTTGCAGAGCTGGTGTTGGCTCTGACTTAGCCCGGTCACCAAGGTGCCATGCCCAATTTTGTTTGACACGACTGGCACCCAATCAGTCTAGACTCCGAGTGTTTGTCAATACATATAGAAATTTACATCAGCTCTCTGGACAACCCTCAAGCATTGCAATGGCCGATCTGTCAATGAAGTCACTGCATCCTGCAGGCGCAGCTCAGCTACCCAGCACAGCGGTTGCAACCCAAGTCACGAGCTCACAGCTGGCGCTGTGGAAGAGTGAAGATGGACACTAAAAGTGCTTATACAGAACCACAATTACTTCCCTCATGAAAAGCATAATACAGTGTCTCCTCTCTCTCCTCTCGGATTTTTTCTTAAAAACCCGCAAATTCTCTGGAGCCAGCCCTGCAGCTACAGGGCACGCAAAGGACAGCAAGAGAACGGTGCTGACGCTGCACAAGCACTCACCATACAGGCAAGTGCATTTTGGAAAGCGTGAGAATGGCAACATTTGCACCAGAGTTATGGTGTTCCCAGTAGCGTTTCTTTATGCCACACCAAAGTTCCCCTCAAGGCCCTCTCAGTGGACCGTGCCAGATGACACCTTGCTGGTCTGGCAAGACCTGCTGCGGCTTATGGACCTGTTATTGAGCGAGCATGGAAAAGATCAGTGTGTAACCTGTGCAGGAACCGGAATTTATGCAGGGACAGCAGCGCCAACAACACGCTGGACAGCCTCAATCACTTGTTCAGGCTGGACAATGGTGGCTGCCTCGAGCTCATATGCGTACGCCGTGGGGACATCCTGTGAGCTCAGGCGCACGACCTGCACCACGTGGGTAACTTCAGCTGAATGATGCCAGTGACGTTTGATGGAGCAGATGCATAGGAATGCAAACACCAGAGAGCATTACTGAATCTTGCCTGGTGGTCGAGCTCATCGAAGAGGGACTCGTTGATGATGGCCGACAGGGAGGCACCAATTCCTCCAGTCTTCATGCATTCCTCTACAATGATTGCATTGCGGGTCTTCTTGATGCTGTTGCTGATGGTCTCCATGTCAAAAGGTTTCAAGCTGATGAGGTCGATCACCTGATGCAAGACAAACCATTACAAAGCAAGCCGTTTTGCCCATGCTATACACAACATCTGACAACCCTATCTGCATGAGAGAAAGCCTGTGCACTCTTTCCAATTTCATCAATGATACTCACCTCGGGGTCATAGCCCATTTTCTCCAGCTGCTGCACTGCCTGCATGACGACATAGCGCATGCGCGAGTAGCACAGGATGGTCACGTCCTTGCCGCTCCTGACCAGCTCAGCCCTTTCCAAGGGCTGGTAGTACCCCTCCTTTGTCTCCCCTGTCCCCACACCAAACTGCATGTCAGACTAGATGCACAGACGGTGCAGGATGCTTGACTTGCACACTCCACACATTTAAGCATTCATACACAGAAATTTGCGTTGCGCCCTCCATTGTATGCTGAATCTGGGAAGACATTCCTGGCAGTCAGTGTGGTCATTAAGAGGGGAAGCTCCGCACCCTTAACGTTGTACAGTAGGACGTGCTCAAAGAAGATGATAGGATTGTCGGAGCGGATTGCCGATTTTAAGAGAGCCTTGGCATTGGCAACTGTTGAGCAGGCCACCAGCTGCACGCCTGGGATGGACTGGAAGTACGACTCCAGGCGCTGACTGTGCTCCGCACCCAGCTGCCGCCCCACACCACCAGGCCCTCTGATCACGACGGGCACCTGCACATTGACATGTAGTCAGCACATTCTGTGGCAGCTTCCCGCAGTTGGCATACCTGTCTGAAACCTGCAAAACGTGAGCAACACTTCAAAATTTTAGAGCAATGGCCAGCGCACGATGCTGCATCTTGGTCTGATCAGATTGTGCCGCGAGGTCTCACCTTGTACTGTCCGCCAGACGTATAATGAAGCATGCCAGCATTGTTGGAGATCTGGTTGTACGCCAGCAACAGAAAACCCATGTTCATTCCCTCAATGATCACCCTGAGACCAGTCATTGCAGCTCCAATGCCCATGCCCATGAAGCCGTTCTCTGCATGCCACACTTGTCGCATCAGCTTGATAACAAACGCAGCGCAAATGAGATAGATGCGGGAGCTGGCACAATCGATCTTGTCAATTCATGAGATATCGCACCACAGATGGGGGTGTCCAGCAAACGAAGGTCTCCATACTTCTTGTGCAGATCATAAGAGACCTTGTAGGAGCCACCGTAGTGACCCACATCCTCGCCTGTGATCATATCAAAATTCTCTTGAGGAAAAATGCGTGAAGAGATTCAAGCATGCATTAAGTATGCTGATCACACGGAAGGTGGCAAAAGCAGCAGTCAAGCACGTAGAGATCATACCCATCAAGCAGACTGTGGGATCTGCCTCCATCTCTTCGTCGACAGCCTCACGAAGGGCTTCCCACATCAGCTTCTGCTGAGCGACAGCGCGCAGTGGTGCATTGCGAACAGTGGCTGCGGATCAGCATGGCAATATTAGATAAGAATTCCAAGACACTGAGTGAACAAAGAACACCCAACAAGATGTAGGTGCCTGCACCGAAAATAAATTGTCATTACATACAGTGTGCTAATAATTCTTTCAATATTACGTTTCAACACCAAAAACTCCATGCAGCTGCTAATACAAAAGAACATCCAGAGGCCATGCTTCAGTGGTCAGCAGGCTCTCCCAACCAATCGTGGCATTTGAAGGGCAACAAGCGCTCCAATATTACCTCTGGCCCCTTTCCTATGGAAAGTCTGCAATTTCGCAATGGCAGAGCGGAAGTCGAGGTCAGGCCGAGAAACGCTTGGCCGCGAAGTGGAACAAGGCAGCAGACAAGTGGCCATCCTTCACTAGCTTCGACGCCCAATGAGGGAGGGGACCCCAGCAGTAGCAATTAAACAGCGTTCTAGGTGTGCACTGCCCTCCTACACAATGTGAAGAGGAAAATTTTGGGGACTTGAAGCAATTGGGAGCTCATCTCCGACGCTCCGGGTTAACCGGCCGGGTTAATTAACCGCGGGTTAATTAACCAAATTTGCAATCCGTAATCTCGACGTGGATATCGACCGTAGGCGCTTTTCGGCTCAATGATGGACCCTTTCTCCCTTTCCTTCTTCCCCATCCCGGTTGTCAATCATTCATCTGATTGGTTATGAACTTTAACTTGTTGAGATAGTGTGGCAGACCTGGGTGACAGACAAGTTGTTCTAAACGAGCCTGCCCTTGCATGGGAGCTGTCCAGGTCGAGGTGCAACACATCTCGCCTTGCTACGCGTCAATGCGTCAGTGCAGTCATATCTCAGGTGATTCACGCCTGGACCTTGTATCTTGGGCATCCGTAATGTCCGAAACAAGTACAAGTGGACTTCTGCACAAAAAGCTCTGCATACTCTTCACAGCAGAGGCTACCATTATGATTGCCTGGGATGAAACCCGTCATGCTAGGGATGTTATCATGCACATGGGTATGTTGATGGTGTGTTGTCGCATGAAGGAAATTTTCAGATCTTATATGGCACTGGTGAACAGCTCAGCAACTGGATATCGTGCTTTTGATCGTGATTGTAAGCAGCGCATCGTATCTGAGATAGCGAATGCAATGTAGGAGGGTCATTTTGTGCTGGCTGTGCAGGTCCAGCTGGCAGACAAGGCCGTCCAGTTGGGTTACTCTCACATGGGGCGCGCAACACTCACAGAAGCCTGTTAAGCCGATTACCCTGCAAGGCCGGCTCGGCTGCGACCCTGCCACGGTCTGGCAGCAGCAGCAAAAACGCATCGGCTTCTCTCCCAAATTTTCCAGCCTTCAACGATGCACAGCGGTTGGCAGCCAACTTCGGTGGGAGCTGGGGAGCAAATCTGTCGAGCAGCTCACTTTCGGCCCAGCAGGAGGGCAGACGTCGTGTAGACAGTAGCAGCAGCCCGGCAGCAGTGATGCCAAAGGCGCCCCCAGAATGGCAGCCTCCTACAGACCCCTCAGGGCCGTCCGCTCCTCCAGAATTCACACCTCCGCGTGATCCAGGTACCGTATCTATCCTTATTTGCATGCAATTGCAACCACTCAGCATCAATTGTATCCGGGCATGGAGTGCTTAATCTGTGTTCAGTACTGCAGAGCGTCGTTGAGTACCTTTGTACACTGTAGATTTTGATTGTAGCATTTTTTGTTCTGGTACTGATCTTATCGTTTTCATTTGCCTCTAGGCACGGCCCCAAGGACAGTGCCCGAGTTTGAGCCACCGGAGCAGGTGCCACCTGGAAAGGGCGCCCCCACTCCTGGGCGGCCAGCGCGCCCAGAGGAGATTCCTGACCCTGAGCGCGATCCGCTGCGCACGCCCGAGCGGCGCAGGGAGACCAGGGAGCCAGACGAAGAGCCTGCAGAGGAGCCGGAACCAGAAGAGCAGGATGCCATGTACGCATATCAGCAGCCAGTCTATCATGCGCGGGCTGCAGTTGCACTCCAATGGGAGCCAGTGCGTATTAGCATGTCCCTGGCCATGCAACCAGTTCTAAGGGGTTCTGGCTATGCTGCAGGGCCGCAGTCGTAGCCTACGTAGAGCACTGCCAGGAGGTCTTAAGCATAGAGGACGAGCGTGGTGGTGGCATTGAGGTGGGCATCGGGCAGAACAGCTGCCCTGCTGCCCTGCTCTACCATCCCATGGGGTACAGCGCTGTGGTGAGGTCATCTGTACTCGAGAACAATGCGTTGAAGCCTACTGCAATCACAAAGGTCTCTGCCACTGATGTTGAAGTGCTCCTGGAAAATGATATTCATAACTCATTCCTCGTCCATGCCGCGTGCATATGCAGGTGAACATGCATGGTGCCAATGTGGTTTCCTGGAAGCGCCCTGACGGATCCGACATCCTCCACCTACGGCCAGACACCCCCATGGATGGCGCATCACCCATTCTGTGCGATCTCCCCTGTCCAATCAAGCTTGACTTATTCTCCCTTTGCAGTAGGCTTCTGGAATGGCCCTCGTACCAGGGAGTCAAGAGTGACATGTCTACGTGTTGTTCTGCATGGCAGGGGTGGTGTTCCTCTCATTTTCCCGCAGTATGGTCGAGCATCTGGCATTGCCGCCTATGCCGGCGTGGGCAGCAGCAGTGTTCCCACCAATGGGCTTCTTAACCGCATGCACTGGTCCCTCATTGGCACCGGCGTCACTGGCCTGGATGCCCCAGACCCAGCGCCCACTGCTGTGTTTGCTACGGAGTCGGATGAGTCTACCTACGCAATATGGCCCTTCCACTTCCAGGCCTTTTACACGGTGCTTCTCCTTCTCTTGTAAATGCTCTTGAATATCTTTGAGTTCGAGTAAGCTGGAGTCAATAGATGATATATTGATGAGCAGTCTGCACATGCTGCACAAGTTTTCAACAAGGATGTCCTGCAAGGCGGACAAACAAAGCACTCATGCTTCTGTTTCGCTGCAGGTCTCACTCATGTGCACAGATGAGATTCTGCCAGACAATCTCAATCTGAAGCCCATTACCAGAGGCAAGCGGGAGCCGACAGAGGAGGAGCTGGCAGCAGCTGCTGCTGCGCAAGCTGCAGCTGCCCCAAAGCGCGGACGTGGCCGTCCCAACAAATGGAAGGTGGGTGCTGTGATAAGTCCTGCATCGCTCAAAACTGGGGACCATGCTGTTGCAGTACTGGTTAGCTAGGTCATTGGTACAAGTTCGATCGTTTCCAGCAGGTTGTCCCTTTATCGATGCTCATATTGGGTGTCTTGCATTCTGACGGCTGGCATTGCACATCTGTCACAGGCATTGGGCGACAAGGGCAATGCTGAAGAGGAGGAAGAAGAAGAGGATGCTGATGAGGACATAGAGGAGGCAGAGGAAGCATGGCCAGTGCAACTGCGATGTGTCCTTGAGATTGTCAATACAGGCAAGGGTTGCCATCTTGAGTATCTGGTACCTGGTCCCTGGTCTACTGGGCAAAGTTTGTGGCCCTTTGAAGTGATGGCGGTTGCATCTCTGCTCCCTCACAGCTGCATTTGTAGCATAGGCACGCCAATCTAATCCATGCTCTGCATGCAGGTGACGAGCCCTTCACATTTGAAGCAGCTGTTCAAAGCCACGTAGGCATCGGCCAGATGGCATCTGCCGAAGCGCAGGGCCTAGCGGGGAAGATGGTGCTCGACTGCGACAGCAATCCTGACAAGCCCTGGCTGCACATGTCCACGGATGACAGCACAACATTTGGCGGTATGGCTCTACCCTGCTTCCCCTCCAAGCGTTCAATATTGTGCCCCAATTTGGGGTCCCCAACATGAGTTTGCGTCTGTAAGGGCATCTTGTATCTCTTTGCATGCTTGACAGAGATATGACTGGTTGCTGCAGAGAGACGCATGGATCGAGTGTACATAGACGCGGGCAACGAAAAGAGTGGGTCTGTCATGATTTACCCGGGAAACCACCGCTACCATTTAGAGCTCATCCACCGGGAGGGCTTCAGGGACTTGGGACTGTGGAACCCGCATCATGATCTGCCAGACCCATCCATGTTCAACGACTTCATCGCCTTCTCCAGCGGCGAAATTGCCCGGCCTGTGAGGTAGGTTTGTTCTTGCAGGATTGGCCAAAGCCACATGTCTGCTGTGGCGTCTGCAGTGGTGGCTGTATGCTGTTCTTCACAGGCCTTTTTCTAGATATGAGAAACATAAAAAAAAACTTCTGCTTCTGATGTTTTTGGCATTTCTTGCAGACTGGAGCCAGAGGAGTCTTGGTCCGGAGAGATGGTTCTGCGGCTGCATGAAGAGAAGCCAGACGAACATGTGCAGTGGGAGAATATGGGAGACTGGGAATCTTGAGATGCCTTAGATGATGAGCAGTCGTCTTGAAGATGATACTTGTATACTTTCATGAAGTGCTGACAATCAAACAAATTTTTCAAAGATAAGAGGGGCCAAGTAAGAGGGGCCACCATGAGGGCGCTTCAATTGCGCTCCCGAGCAGTGATTGCCAACTCCAAATGATTTGTAGCTCGAAACAGTATGTGCCAGCAAGATCTCTAGGGTGAACTTTGTATTTAATGGCACTACAAATTGGGACTCTTCCATTGCAGTTGTGCCTATTCTTGCTGCATCATGAGCATGAGGGTGCATTCTTCATCGACTTCCATGTGGGCATTCTCCCCTGGGTCACTGACATTGGCAATTCTTCACTGAACGTGGCAGGCTTGTGTGGCAAATGGCTTACAGTATGATTATTTGAAGATGCTGCTAGAGGCAATCACTGGCCTGAAGCTTTCTCTCCACAATCACGGGTGGTTTTAGGTCAGTCACCCGCATATCTTTCCCCGGAATCTCAGGACTGAACCGCATGCACCAAGGCATGAGTGGAATGCAGCCCTACATAAATTACTGATTATTGCTCAAGTGTACTGCACTGCACCCAGCGTGGTACGATCCGTTTCAGGCAGGAACAGATTTGAAGGACTGGTGCCACATAGACAACATGGCTGGGCATCACTTTGCTTCTTCTTTCTTGCCACCGAAAGCTTTCATAGCTGTTGTAATACCTAGTCCCCAAGCAGCAAGAACTACCAGAACAATCTGCAAGCACAAGAGCCAGATCAAATGCCAGTCTTTGTTAAAATGGATAGATTGCCCACTTCACAGTGCATGAAGGGGGACTGCGAACCTGCTCCTCTTTCCAGGACGCAACATTGGTAGGGGCTTGCCAAAAGTTGACCTTCTTCTCCCCATGCTCTTCTGCATGCACACGAGATACTTATCATTCCTGATGTGCACTGCATCCCACAGTTGGCCAGCTTACATCTAATGAAAGAATATAGGGCTCCCTTTGCAACCAATGGGATCCAACGTACGTCACCTGAGGCAAAACCCCGTCTCTGCTCCCTGAGTATTGTGTTCTGTGACGATGGCCTCCTTTGTAGCAAAGGCTGGCCGATGCGCCTCAGGATTGCACTCATTCTAGCTAACTTAGAGCAAGTCCTGTGTCCCTCAGAGAATGAGCACAAGCACAGTCCACGCCAAGCTCGCTCAAGCGGGTGGAACAGTGTCTCGTACAATCTTACAGGATGAATACCATATCAGGTCTGTGCGTGCTCAGGAGTGAGTGAGCTCTTCCCTTTGTCTCAATAGGGTTGCCGATATACCCCTGGATCAGCTCATGGAGAAGGGTCAAGGAGGGTTTCACACAGCGATGCTTGGCGGCTTGCATCTTCTAGTGTCCATCTGCAAACTTGTGTGAGGGAGACGGCTTCCTGGCTGCGATCCCACTTCGCAAAGATGGTGGTACGTTCTCAAAGTGCTCAACAACAGGACTTTGACAGCTATTGGTTGACGTTTTTCTAAAGTCACAATGTCACAGGTGCTCTTGTTTCCAAAGCTCCTCACGCTGCATCGCCGTGAAGATATAACTAAGAATGTGATTCATTGTTTTGGACATTGCAGAACGACAAGAAGACTACGAATCCCATGAGGGAGATCCGTGTTGCAAAGCTTGTCCTGAACATCTGTGTGGGAGAGTCTGGAGATCGCTTGCAGAAGGCAGCCAAGGTACATGGGAATTGCCAAAAAGACGCTCAATCTTTGCCTGCTTCAGCTATCCATAGTGTCCCACGATGTGGAGCAGATATGTCTTCGATTATGCACAGAATCTGTGAAGAGGACTCCTTCATTACTCGCTGTCGTTCGTAGTGGGCGACATCTGTTTACCTGAAAGCTGGCGCATGAAGCTGGCATCATCCTTTCCTCTTATCAGTGATTCCCGACCATCAAGAAGTTTGGCCAGGGGCGTGACCCTGATATATCAAGGGGTTGGGTCATGTGCTACACCAAGTCATACTAGCAGGAAATAACAGCATGTGCTGATGTGCACCGCAGGTGCTGGAGCAGCTCACTGGGCAGCAGCCAGTGTTTGGCAAGGCTCGCTACACAGTCCGCACATTTGCCATCCGGCGAAATGAGAAGATCTCCACTTCAGTGACTGTGCGCGGCGAGAAGGCACTGCAGCTCATTGTGAGTCATTATCTTATGCAGCAAGGTTTCATGCACTTTCCTGACTAAAAATGACATCCATTGTTTTAACTGGTACAGCAGATTTCAGCAAGACACATTTGCTACTCATCACCATGCACCCGTTTGGAGGGGTCATGCCAAGACTTACATCCGATTTTCCATGCTTTTGCAGGAGGCTGGCCTGAAGGTGAAGGAGTATGAGCTCCTGAGGCGCAACTTCTCAGAGACAGGCAACTTTGGATTTGGCATCAACGAGCACATTGATCTCGGTATCAAATATGATCCCTCAACAGGCATCTATGGTGAGCTATGCATGCCTCCAGAGTCGCAAAGGTTTTTTGCATTTGCATTGGTCCCTCCTGAGCCTGACACTGCATCGAGCCTTTGCAGATTGATCAGCTGTTGTGATGCATGGCAGGCATGGACTTCTACGTTGTCTTGGAACGCGCCGGCTACCGTGTGGCCAGGAGGAGGCAGAGACTGGCCAAGGTGGGCGTGCAGCACCGCGTCGGCAAGGATGATGCCATCAAGTGGTTCCAGACCAAATTCGAGGGCATTGTGCACAACAAGCAGAGCTACACCTGAGCCTGTCCTGGCATGACAGTGCCAGTCTGTAGAACACTAGACAATGTCTGTGCAATAGTTCCGCCTTTCCAGTGTGTGCTGAGCTTGGGCTGATGTTCAGACCCACTGGTGTGGGATAATGGCAGCACCTGTGTAATTGGGGTGGTCAAATATCATGTCAGCACAGCGATGCCATCATCATGATGATAATGGGCCATGTCTGGACAAGCTACTGGGCTGAGCAGCTCTAGTCCCAGTAGAAGTTGTATTCCACCATTCAGGGCCACTGCCGCAGCTGGCATATTGCGCAGCTGCCACTGTCACAGCGTTGTGCCATTGCAAGCATTCGGTGTGGGATTCTTCGTGCCGCATGCGGCATGCTCAATCAATTTGATTGGCAGTGCCAACTTGGCATTGAATGTACTGGGCATGCATGCGCTCCCCATCCGCATCTGAATTCCAGTGCATGCATGCAGCATGCTATGGATGGCATATGTTGACCCCGTAGAGATTACACAGAGGTTTCAATGAAAGCGAAATTCTGTCTCTGTCTTCACGTCCACGGGCCTTTCCAGGTGGCTTCTGAAATAGTGTGACGTGGCAAGTATGCATGCACGGTGAGGTGTGTCTTTGAGAGAAGCACTGCAGGTGCAACATAAACAGGATTTATCCATATGGGACAAAAAGTTCATTCGTTGTTACTCTCGATTACTTTCCTGTATAAATACGCCAATTAGTAGGGCTGTAGACAACCTTAAAGCCAAACAGCTAAGCGTCGATTGGACAGAACTTACAAGACTGAATAGGCAGACTCATCCTACGAAACTCATATTTATTGATCAGAAGCATCTAGACAAACGCTCTGATCTTTTTGGGCGAGATCGAAGTCCTCCAGTAGCCAGCCATCGCTGCACGCATTGGTTTCTGATGGTCAGCATTATGAATGGAGCCTTTGCTGGAGAATGGATCGAGAGTACCATATCAAGGTATCTTGAGGATCACAATTCTGGTCACTGGTGGTGCAACGAGTCACAGGCATTCTCTGAGCTCCTGGAAGCCGTCTTACCCCACCATGATACGGATACTCCAGTCCAGACGCTATGCAACATGCTGGACAAGCAGGTTGAGGGATGTTTGGAGTGTCTTGGCGCACACCATAGAGCTCAGGTGATGATCCAAGTGTCCAGCCTTGTTGCTTGTACATGTTTCTATTGTGTACAGCTTGGTGCTTGAGAGTGGTGACGACATCTCAGGATAAATGGAAGGCACAATCCAGGACAGACATCCTTTGCGTCTTGCAAAGAAGGGACGCAGCAAGACTTTCCTGGCAACTAGCAACAGCTCTCGAGATCCAAGGTACTGTGTACCTGGTGCACCAAGCAATACTTTGCGCACAATTGCACACAGCCGGTCGGAGGCATTGTTATTGATGTCCACATAAGCAGAGCATCGCCTTTCCCATGCACAGGCCCTGATGATGATCTGCCCCCCATGCTGATGCATGCGCTATATGAGGCACTGCACTTGGACAGTCTCGAGGATGCAGATGTCATGGAAGCAGCCAGAAAAGCGCTGCTGCACCTCATGTCATCACATGAGTTGCGACTGACGGACACTGGCACACCTCTGGGAGTCTACAGGCTGCTTTCGCACCACGACGCAAACTTGCGTTCATTGGTGTGTTCATCAATGTGTTGCTTGCTTGTGCATGTCCAGGAGTAGTCAATGTCAAGACCACACTAATGGATACATTCGGCAACAAGTCTGATGGGCAATGCACACCTTGCAGATGCTGGACTTCCTGCCAAGACAGATTGACACAGCGGAGGATGTCGAGCCCCTCCTGCCAATCCTCAGGACTTGGGCAGTGATCTTTGGAAATGACATGCAGCAGGTGGGATTGCTGGCAACGGCGTATGGCTTTGACTAGTGTCTTTATGCAAACTTTCCATTGCCAGCCCCAGATACTCACACCTGTGTGCTGCATTGACTCAGGCTCACAGAGCAGGGCGGCTGCGCTACCAGCAGCAGAAGGGCCCTGCATGGCTGGCTTTGAACCATGTACTGAAGCGGATGAGAGCTGGTGCGATGGCTTGCCTGCTTGAACATCTGCCCCAGCTCATTTGGCTGGCTCTTGAGCACTCCTGCTCCCTCGACCAGCAAACAAATTGGGCTGCGGTGGAGTGCTTGCACAGCGTGTTTGAGGGTCTGCATGGAATGGTAATCATCCACACTTTATTTTCAAGAACCCGCTTTTCTCTTGTTCTGCAGCTTCTTGAGATTGTGCCCTGATGCCTCCCAGTATCAGCTTTAACTTAATGCAAAGATGATATTGTGCTCAATAAGACTTTGCGATTTCTTATACCAGGCGTGGCAATATAGCGGCTGCTCTCCAGATGTTGCTCTGGATCGCCTCAGAAACGCAGCGGTGCCATTGCGCAGCTTGAAGCTGCTGACAGCTCTTGTGAAGGTCATGAAGCCGCTTGCTGCATCAGTTGCAGGAACGCAAGGTAAGTGCCTGCTAGTCGAAACTCGGCCTATCCGCAGATTCATAGTATCATATTACTCTATCGTGAGGGTGTTAAAAGCCTTTGATGTGCAGATGAGAGGCAGTCAATATCACGGATCTTGTGCTTCCTGCTGCATGATACACAGAATTTGGCAAAGCCAGCTGGCCAGGTTTCTTTGACTTTCATCTCTGAGCAAACAGCCATTGGGATTTTGAACACATGCCATGATGCTGGCTACCCGACAACCCTTCACATGCACATCTATGGTCCTGCACTGATCAGGTATGTGCTCCTTACCCACTTGAAATTCTCATGAATTATGTGGTTGTAGCCAACCTGTTCCCCCTCGTGAGATTTACCAGCCTCATTTCTCCTCTGTACAAATCTCTATGCTGATGTAGGCTGGCAAAGGTGCACTGTTCATCTACCAACCACAACCCAGCAGTGCAATTCTTGTGCAAGCTCCTCACAGACGACGCATCTGTGATTCGGGACATCAACATTTCATCTGGTCACGGGGACCCAGCGCAGCCCAGTCATTATGCAAATATGAGCTGGTTCTCTTCGCCAACCCTGTGGAAGGTACTCGTCACCCTGGGTAAAAAATTTTGGCAGCCATTGATTTTGGCACCAGGTACTTGCAGGACATCCTTGATTCACAATTGAGCTCGGTGCGCAGGATTGCGGAGAGATGTTGGACATGGACCCTCATGTGTACACAGCTATCATTCGGTCAGCTGCCTTGCTGTGCCGCACCAGAGGATCGCAGGCAGCCAGTACCGGGCCAGCAGGTGGAGGCGCTGGCTTTCACAGTGTCTCAGGCCTCCAGTCCTCGCCCTTCTACTCTGCCATGCAGTGGCCTCAATCTTGGGACCCGCACAGCCAAGAGAGCTACAGTGCTGTCAGGTTCGTCACTCATCTGACGCTCAGCTTCAACCTGCAGCTGCTGAGAGGGTGGCAGTACTCTGTGCTTTGACTGGGTCTTGCTGGCAGCAGGGCTTTGGACTACCCAGCTCTGCTGCTTGAGCATGTGCGGAGGAGTGCAGGCATGGTGCTTTTGCATTCTTATTGCGAGGTGCCAGAGAACGAGGTCAGTGAGACAGCATCAGCATTAGCGCACCTGATGGTGGGGGTTGATGCCTTGCTACATCAACCAGCACAGCAGACACTGCTGCGGTGGGCGAAGCTGCCAAATTTGGAGGCCTTTATCTCTGGCGAAGCCACGGATGCCCTTTTTGGATGTGTGGCGGCGTTGGAAGACGAGATCTCATTTGTGCAGACCCTCTCTATGCCACAGGTAGGATCACTTGTTGTTTTTTGGAAACATTCTGTCTCTGCACCTGGGCTGATTCAACATGTCCTGTGGGTCCTCATCTTTATTGTACCAATCGTCTGACACGACGGCAATGTTGAAGGCCCTGGTCCACCAAGAGATGACTGCTCTACTGGTGCTTCTGGAGAGGCTCACCAAAGCAATGGCAGCAACTTCGCAGCAGATCCCTCCCAATCTCCAGACACTGGCAGAGGGGTCCTGGTGCCTCGTGCTGAATTTGTTGCAAGAGGGGCTCTCCAAGGTGTCTGTGCATGCGGTAAGTCCTGAGATGCAGCAAGATAATTGGCAGATGTCCAGCAGTTGGTGTTATGTTCGGTCATCAGCCTGATGACGTCTCTTGAATTGCAGGCTCAGTCTGCTCTTGAAGCCATGTTCCGGCTGCTGCCGCATGCCTGGGCCCTGATGTCAGGCTGTCGGTCATCTAGTAGCCAAACAGTCTCTGAGGATGTCCTGTTGGCCCTGGGTGACATGTCCTGGCTTGTCAACGCTCTGCTGTGGGGGCTGCAGTGCCCAGACGCACTTTCAAAAGTGTGGGTCAGCAGCCTCTGCCAGGTGCGGTGCCTTACATTCTTTTTCAAGTGAGTGACACTGGTGCCTATCGAGATTCGCGTGCTTGAGCCTGCCACCATCTCATTCCTTCTAACGCCATTGTTGTCCCAGGTGTTGGACATGCTGCCCAAGCCCATCACTGCAGTGTTGCCAGAGGAGTGCCTTGATGTTGCGCAGAGAGTCCTAGCTCCCAGCAGCTGCCTTTCCGATGACGCAAAGTGCGCATGAGAATCATCCTAATTAATTCATGCATTATTTGAAGAAGTAGATTATATCCTTTTATATACCCTTGATGATATCTAGGTTGAATCAGTGTATGTAGGATTCTGCTCCTGAGTATGCCTGAACAACACTTTTGTTCTAATAAGATGCCCGTCTCTAATTTAGGGTGCGGCTTGGGTCATACTTCTCATCAGTAGCACCAGGAAACATGGGACAGAAGCCTCTGCAGGACTGGCCTAGTCGACTTGCTGGAGCCACAAAAGTCCCGCAGGTAAAAAAAAAGGACTTTCTTGGCTTGTGTTCACGTCCATGAGCCTCCATATTCTTCTCGTTATCAAGAATGTGGTCCTGTGCAGGCTGCCCATGGGAGACCTCTGACGTCCCCACAGAAGCAGAAGTCCATCTCAGCCTTTATGAAGCAAAACAATGGTGGGGTTGAGCAGCCGGGGAGCAGACTGTCAGCCCATCCTGCTGCTGCACAAGCGCCAGTGGTACAGCAGGGCCGCAAGGAGAGATCACGGCACGCTATCACGGACGCTGATGTGAACACTCTGTGGCCTGCAGACTGGCCAATGTCTGGGCGTAAGGAGGCTTCCACCAGCAATGACAGGTATGTAGCCTAAAATGCATCTCGTTTGCTTGAGCCATGCATGCATGCATGTGGTACGGAACTTTGTATGGTGCATCCCAGCACTCTATATCCGCAAGTATGAGCCGCTGCTCATCCTTTTTTTTGCAGGGGCAATGCTGACAGCAAGGCTAAGGCTGCGCCAGTGAGCAAGCTGAAGGCTGAAATCAGCAAGATGAAAGGAGCTGCCACACAGCAACCAAAGTTCAAGCGCCCATCTCTGCGACAGCCTGGTCCACAAAGTGTGAGGTATGCGCCTACTCCATGCAGGTACACGCCTGCTCTCTCAACGATGACGCCGACACATGCACACAAAGCAACCTGCCATATAATTTCAAGCCGGTTTGTTCTGCGCAACACTGGGTTTGGTTTGACCTGCTCATGCTCGTGTTGCCACAGCAGCAACTACGGAGCAAAGCAGAGCGCTGAAAGTTCTGGTGAGCCTGGAAGGTCAAATAGACCGCTCTCCATCACTCCTGATCGGCAGCTGGATGCGGAACGGGACAGGAGGAAGTCCTCTGAGCAGCAGGTAACAGCCCAGCATCGTATTGCTGGACTACATATAGTCTGATTCTCACCAGGCAAATAGTGAACCAAAAAAGATTATGCTGCTGCTGAGCTTTGGCACAATTTTTAGGAGGAAAGGTCAAAGCTGGGGCTGCCATTGGCTTCCAAGCCACAGCGGAAGATGATCCAGCTTGCTGCACCCCCGGACAATAACAAATGGGCCAAGAGGCGAACTGGCACAGTCCAGAGCACTACCTCCAATCAGGTAGAATGGAGACTGCTAAAAAGTAGCGTGTGAAAATGTTCGCCTGAATACCGTATTTGCCTTCTCAAGAAGGCTAATTTGGCAATTAAAGCATATGCATGCATGCCTTCAAGCTGTCTGACTGCTGTTCTTTGATGGCTGTCAGCAGGCTACACTCACCATGGACATTGTGAAGCGCGACATGCTGGGCCACAGCATCTCTGATATCATGAAGGAGAGATCAGGGCTGAGGGTGGGCACAGTTGAAAGGACCACCTGGGATGATGTCAACCTGTACAGCAACACATTCCACGACCTCCTGCTGGAGGAGCTGCGCTCAAACCTCAAACAGGTATTTGGAGCGCCTGTATTGCAGAAAAACAGATTGCTGATCAAGCCTGTCATATCATTGAGAAAATGGCATAATACTTCACACAGTGATCAGAAAATGTTTTCTGCAGGCCCTGGAGACATCTGGACGGAGGGGTTGTGATCACGTCCTGCAGCTCCGCAGCATTCAGCGCCAGAGCGAGATGCATGTCGTCGAGCTCCTCATGGACGCTTCAGATGGGTGCGTTCCCTGCTAGCTTTCTTTCGACGTCTTTTTTTGCACTACGCAAAATATTGGCATGCACATGCAATGAATCTCGTGCACGTGATGTTGTACAGGCAGCCTTTCAGGAGCAGCGATGTGCTCTTGCTGACCAGCACGTCCAAGGGCACCAGCAGGAACGAGGCAGTGCAGCTTCTCATTCTGGTCGAGAGCGTTGAAAGGGATCCAGCCAGCCGAGATCAGAAAGTTGTCCAGGCACTCGTGAATATGACTCCCAAGCAGAGCGGTAAACCTAGGCATCGTGCTTCAGATGTATTTGTAAACATATACTGATGCTGAGACTTTTCTCAAGGCAACATGGATTTGCTGCCATAATGGTGTTGTGATTGATGACAGGTGACACACCCCAGGATCTCCAAGCAACCTTCCTGCCCCGCACAAAGTGGCAGGCCAAGCACCTGCTGTCATGTGTGCCTCACTTACGCCAGTTCCAGGTGAATCTAAGGACAAGGAATGTGCACCCCTGTCATGTCAAGTCAAGTCAAGCAGACACATCGCTCTCCAAATGCGTTGTCGATCGATGCTGTATCCTTTGCAGGCGCTGTGCAAGGTTGCCCAGTTCCCGCCTGCTCTGCTGGACCTTCTGCTGCAGCCCAAGCGCTACACGGGTCATATGAGCCCAGCTCTGGGAAGGGCAGGGCTGCCAGCCAGCTTCTCCGCTTTCCAGCGCCAGCACAATCCCTCGCAGCAGGCCGCCATTGCTGCCGCGCTGGACACGCGACAAAGCCTTGCCAGTCTGATCCAGGTCCAGCTTCATCCCAGCTTGTTTCCCAAGAATAATTCTGATTGTTTTCCTATCCCTGTGTGCCAACCTTACTGAATCTTGAAGGCATACAATCCAGAGCGTAATACTCCCATGTGGCCACAATCAGCATTGGAGGCTCACATGGCTGATGGGAGAATTCTGTGATGCTTAGGGTCCCCCCGGCTCAGGAAAGACATCCACAATTGTGTCGGTGGTGTCTGCATTCCTGGGCAGCGCTGGCGGTGCTTCAGCTGATCAGCCCAGCGCGCAGGCATCTTCCTGTGCTCGCCGGGTGCTGGTTTGCGCGCAGTCCAATGCGGCTGTTGATGAGCTGGCGCTGCGCCTCTCCAGGAACATTCTCAATGCCGCCGGCAAGGCAAGGTGTGTGCAGAGCGTGCAGCCTTGAGGACGGCACCTGCCAATTTTGTCGGAATTAAATCCGTACTTGTGTGCATGCACATAGAAAGGCAGACATTGCGTGTGGCAGGTCTGCCTCTGTTGTGCGCCTGGGCGTACTGGAGGCTACAAGCGCTGATGTTCAGGCTCTGCACATCGACACCCTGTCGGGCTGCCGCGCGGACGAGGAGCAATCGGCAGTCTCAGCCTCTGGTATGCTACTGTGTAGCAGAAGTCTTGGGACATCGCTGCTATTTTGTTGCCTTAGGTTTCCTTGCAAGATAGATGATGTCCCTTTTTTGAGGAAATTGTGTGTCCTGCTGCCCCCCCTCCCCCCAGATCGCCTTGCAGCTGCCCACGAGCGCCGTGTGGCGTTGGGGAAGCAGTTGACGCAAGTGCGCACAGACATTGACAAGGAGGCCGGTGCGGGAGCAGGCAGCAAATCAGGTACGTTTTAATGGGCAAACAAGCATGCACCTGGCATGTGAGGATGCATGTTAATTGCCAAGCCAGGCATTCCAACAATGTCTGTTTTTTGACAGGTGAAGACGGCAGCGAGCAAGGAGGCAAGCAGAGCAGCTGTGATGAGCAAGCAGCTGACCGTGGCAAAGCGAAGGCAAAGCTGGATGCCTTGCACAGCCGGCGCAGGCAACTGACAGCCGAGCTGCGTGCTGCCACAGAAGAGGTTTGACCTGTCTTATTGCCTTACCAGGTCCTTGCTGACACACTGTGTGTATTGCTCAGCTCATCATGGGATCAAATCTTTTAGGAAATGAGCATGGTTATGGGTTGCAGGTGCAAGTTGGCGGGCAGCAGGTACAGCAGGCCAGCCGCGCGGTGCGTGCAGCTGTGATCAGGGAGGCTGAAGCCGTTGTGTGCACCCTGTCGTCTGCCGGCGGAGAGCTGCTGGCAATACAGGCTGGCGGCTTGGAAGCCTTTGACGCTGTCATCATCGACGAGGCAAGCACACTTGTCCGACCAATCCTACTGTATCTTCTCAGTTTACAATTGTGTCTTGATCAGAAGGCATTGCCACAAATGCTTGTATTAAGGGTATGGGCGTCGCTGCAGGCAGCACAGGCGGTGGAGCCGGCAGCGCTGATCCCGCTGCAGATGCTCAAGCCTGACGGCAAGGTGGTACTTGTGGGAGACCCCAAGCAGCTGCCGGCCACAGTTGTGTCCAGAGAAGCCGAGGCGGCTGGGCTGTCGCGCAGCCTCTTCGAGCGATTGCAGCAGGTGGTCCCTCTCCATCTATATTTTTGGCCTGCTGCCACCGCCAAAACATTCGGATATAAGGAAAAGCATTATGGTGCTGCAGAAGAGTCACGCAATCCGTTAGTCATCCCTTTACAGACGAGGCGAGGCAGTCGAGGCAAGACGAGCCGTCACAAGCATGCAAGCAGCTGCCCAGGGACAGTGTGCAGAGTGTGAGAAGCATTGCCATCCCATGTCCAAGGAGCTGAAGGCCTGCGCATGGCCAGGGTGGTGTGGCGGTGTCCCTGCTGGCTGAGCAATACCGCATGCATCCAGCCATCAGCGCCTGGCCCTCCTCCTTCTTCTACAGCGGCCACTTGAAGGATGCCCCTGCGGTGCTGGGAAATGCACGCACTGCGCCCTTCCATCGGACTCCCTGCTTCCCTCCATTTGCGTTCTTCGATTGCAGGTACTGCTGCAGCTTGGAGTCGTATCAGAGCATCACTGGATAAATTATCTCATTTCTGATGCCCTTTGTTGGAGAACAGACATCTGCACGCTCCAACGCTGTAATTGCCGGTGAGCGACGCCTGAACAAAAACAATCTTTAAATGTAGGGAAGGCGAGGAGAGCAGAGGCAGCGGCTCAGGGTCTGGGGCAGCAGCATCTCTGTACAACTCCACTGAGGTTGATCTGGCATCCTCCCTCTTCACAGGTACTGCATCCTCCAGTTGCCTGATATCTCACAGCATTTTATGTCTATAAAACAAAGCAGATGTATCTGAACAGCTGCATGGGACGGCAAGAATCTTGGATGAGAATGGGCTGCTATGCAGGCCTGATGAAGGAGCACGGGAAGGCTCTGGGCTCAGTGGCAGTGCTGTCTTCCTACAAAGCCCAGGTCACAGCACTGTGCTCACACTTTCAGCGGGTGCACGGCGCCGCAAAGATGGCATCTGTGGAGTTTGCAACAATAGATGGCTTTCAGGTATTTACCGCCCAAATTTCCCAAATGTTTTTTCTCACCTTCTCAGTTCTTAAACGCTGCTCTGCCCACAATCTTGAAAATATGTGCTTGCGTGTTGAAGGGACGAGAGGCGGACGTGGTCATCTTCTCATGCGTGAGGGCACGCGCGAGTGACAGCGGCGGATTGGGGTTCCTGGCCGATGTCAGGCGCATGAATGTGGCGCTCACGCGGGCCAGGTACTTCCAAGCCAACTTCTTTGACACCTCTTAGATCCAGATGCAAACCAGGCAATTCCGCAG
The DNA here is from genome assembly GCF_000258705.1 of Coccomyxa subellipsoidea C-169. Taxonomy (NCBI): domain Eukaryota; kingdom Viridiplantae; phylum Chlorophyta; class Trebouxiophyceae; family Coccomyxaceae; genus Coccomyxa; species Coccomyxa subellipsoidea. The sequence goes on from NW_005178035.1 coordinate 979,674, forward strand.
AAGTCTAATTGGCGGTGTCGCAATGGGGGCACATTTGAATGTCAATTCTGAGTCTAGCCAGAATTGTAGAGAGACAAGGAGTTGCTGGTGGGGAATGCAGGCAGTCGCTGTGGGTCATTGGCCGCGTCAGCACGCTCCAGGGCTGTGCTCCCTGGGCGGCGCTCATCAAGCACGCAGCAGCCAAGGGCTGCCTCTTTGCAGCACTCCGCCCGTTCGAGCAGCTGCTCCGCGCCAGCCATGATGAGCTCACAGCTGACGCAGCTCGTGCCATGACAGCGCGCTCCAGCAGGCAGACCAAAGAGAGGAGGCGAGGCAGAAGCTCTGGGGAAGAGCTAGTGGGTCAGAAACAGCCACGTCAGAAACGGCCGCGTCTTGAGCCGCGCAACGGCAGCTCAGCACCTGCGCCACCTGACACAGCGAGCGAGCCGCGACGCAAATCGCAAACACCCCCAAATACAGCGAACAGGAAGCAGGAACATGTGAACAGCAGGGCGAGCAATGAGGAGGCAGCAGCAGAAGCTTCAGGATGCAGGCAGGCTGGAACCACAGCCGGGAATCTCAGGGAAGGCACACCATCAGCGCGACAGGTGCATGCCGGACTGCAGTCGGCATCATCCATTGGTGTCTGGAATCAAGACCAGGAAAGGCCAGCAGAACAGCATGAATCGGCAAGCTCCTCAGAAATGCAGCAGGCATCACGAAGCGGACCATCTGCAGCTGACAGGGACCCGCGTGACCTGCCAGCAGGGCATGCTAGCAGCAGTGTCGCACAAGCATCTGCTGGGAAGAAAGTAACTGCCATCTCCAATCCGCTCCTTCAAAGAATGAGCCTGCTCGGAAGTAGTGCCAGGCAGCGCAGCAAGCCAGTAGAGCCGCCTGACTGAAGTAATGGTGCACATGACATGACATCGGTTATCAATAGGTCTAGCCGCACATGATTGAGGTTTTGGTGGTCTTGATTCAGCTTCTTTCGGGAGAATAGCGGTGCCTTGCAGTACAACAAAATGGTTCTGAGTTTGCAAGTCACATGCATGTTCCTTTGCATGACAAATGTACTGAATGCAGATTAATGGAACAGATATGTGCTACAAACCCAACAGTTTGCAGTGGAGAGTCGTGGCACTGTCGCATGATCAATGATCAAGTTACAGAGCATGCTGATGGCTATGATGCATCAACAGATGAATGACCACATGTGCACACAAGACAGACATGGATCTGCGCAGCATCCTACAAATTCTACAATGACAAATGAAAAAAATCTCATACCAGATCACCTCTGTCACCCAATTGATTCATTGCAAGCATTAACTGCTCTTGCAACTCAACACTGTGGCCACAGGCGCAATGTGCAGACAGCACCATGTGCTTCAAAGCTGCATTGCAAATGGTCTTGAAACTGCTTTAGCACCTACAACGATGTCTCATCTCTTCCTAATTGCTTATCGCTCCGGCAGTCTGCTTATGTTTCTACAAGGTGAGTCTATAACAGTGACGGTAAATGGCGTTCTTTGTGTTGGGTTATTTGTAGTCGTCATTATAATGATGGCCACCAAAAGTTTTGCAATGCTTTCACTCGCCCTGCAAGGCGTCCTCCTTATGGTCGAGTGTTTCAATTTGCAGCTGGTGAGTCTCAGTTCTGCAATCCTTCAACTCAGTCCCTCAGAAGGTGCCCAGGCTGCGTCCAACCTTGTGCACCTTCTTTGCAAAACTTCTCTTCTATGCTTCAAGGGCTGTTGTGCCTCTTTACTCATGCTCCTGAGGGGCACTTGCGCATGGGGAGTCACTGCGCAGAGATCCTTGATCCAGTCTGTCTAGGCAGCGCCTAGAATGTCATGGGGGGCGCGCCGAGGCCGACAGGGGCCAGGGCGGCCTTGTCTGCCAGCGTGTAGCCGGGCAGAGTAATGGCGCGCGCGCCGAGCACGCTGCCGACGCCGAAGGAGGAGCGCTTCTGGTACACGACCAGCTTGCCCTTCTTGTGCGAGGCCAGGTGGCAGTACACGAGCGCGTTGCGCGACACAATGGCGTTGTCCCCGAAGGAGGCCAGCTCGTAGTCCAGCAGCCGCGTGCTGTCCAGGTAGGCGCCCTTGCCGATGGTCATCCCGCGCAGGCTCGCGAACAGGTTGTACCAGGGAGACGCGCGCACCGCCTCGGCGAAGGGACCTGTTTGCACAACCGACACGGGTCTCAGCGCCGCAGCATTTTGATACAGTACATGCATGGCTTGGGCAGTAACTGTATGGCTTGGACAGTGAATGATCGCTGCTCAGGATGGATCTGGTGAGGGGCTTGAGGGAGAGGGTGCTCACCGAGGGGCATCTCGGAGATGAGGACGAGCGCGCGGCGGAAGGAGAGGGAGTCGTACATGGAGAAGCCAGCGTGCGGCTCCAGCTTGCCGGTGAATGACCACTTGGCGGCGGCACCCAGGCTGCCCAGCAGAGCTCCATACATCGTCCACAGCGCAGACCCGGCCACCAGCGCACCAATCCAGGAGCCCTGCACAGCCATACTCGCCTCAGCTTACGTATTATGCTATGCTGTGCTGAAGTCAAGGAGCACACTCAATGCCACTGCAACAAAGTGTGGGCATAGTTGAATGATTTTGGGCTCATGGAGGGGAGAGACAATCACCTGGGAGCCGAAGATGGCGGTGGTGGCGAGGGCGGCAACGATGGTGGCGTAGGTGGCAAGGGTGGTGATGCCGAAGGCCAGCAGGGGCTGCACCAGGGGCCACGAGGCGAACATGAGCTTGGCGCGCGAATCGGTCGGGCCGGCCGCCTTGTCGGAGCCGCTGCTCTTGAACACCGGTGTGGCTGGGTTGCCCATGTACAGCATCTCACCTGCGCACACACAAGTTTGTCTGAGTATTTAGATGCAACACAGCCATACATGTTCACACAGCGGTGCTGAGGAGAACAGAAAGCAAAGGAAGCTGTGCTGACTTCGACAGACAGCTAGGTAGGTACCTGGCAGCTGCGCGCCAGCCAGGGAGGCAGCGCCGGCGCCGAGGGTGGCGCTTTTGCCGAGGGTGGTGCCGGGCAGCGCAACGGCCGCGGCGCCGATGAGGGAGTGTGCCTCGAGTGTGACCGGGGCGGTGACGCTGCGCTCGCCGTCGATCGCGTACGTGCACACCAGGTTGGCCATATCGCCCACGTGCACCCTGCAATGCACACCGGCCCAAGTCAGTCTTGTTTTCTCCTCACTGGCTCTAAACAGGCTCTGTTTACCACCGCTCAGGTCCCACCAAGGGGAGTATGAAGACGGACCTCTTTCCTCTTTATACTCCCTTTGGTCCCACCATCATCTCTACCAAATTCTTACCAAATTAGCAATGACATGGACAAAATGCTGATGACATTGAGTCTGAGGGGGTGGGATGGCGTGGCGCACCCGTCCTTGATGGTGATCTGGTCGGGGCAGAGGGGCAGGCACATGCCGAGGCGGAAGGAGACCCAGTCGCCGACGGTGGCGCCGAGCGCGCGCAGGTACACATTCATGGCCCACGTGCCGCTCAGCAGCGTCATGAAGCGCTTGAACGCCAGCTCCACCATGCGCGAGGCCGTCCAGATGCGCACACCCAGCACGCTCTGGTGCCTGCAGCATTGCACAGATTCCCACTCAGGTCGCCACCTTGAAGCAATCTGTTGTGAGTCCCCAAACAGTCATATCCGGACCAGAAGAGGCGTAACTGTTTTTCCTCTGCCTTCCTTACTGCAAAAAACCACTTACTACGCAGAGAATTCATAGCATTTGAGTGATAGGGTTACCTGTACACGCCCGGAGAGACCTTGCCGGCAACCTGCCACTTGAAGAGGACAGAGGCGGCGGCCAGGCTGGCGCCGAAGACTGTCATCGACAGGGGCACAGCAATGATGGCGGCCACAGCGAAGACGGGCGACAGCACAGTGCCGAGAGCAGACCATGCTGCAGGCGCTCCAATCTGCGACCCAGGCAAACTTGCTCGAGAGGTCTTCAATAATGTGTCCAGGGTCACCATCGCACGCGTGCAGCTGTCATTGAGAGCACACGATTTGAGGCCTCCTATTTGACCAGAGATATTTAGTGCAATGCAGAACAGAGCATTCACCGGCAGGAGGATGGGCAGGGTGGCAGCGTAGAGGGGGTTGAAGAGGGCGGCCAGGGCGAACACGGCGAAAGCGGCCGGGCACAGGGCAATGTGCGCAGACAGACCCGCTGCAGACAGCACAGTCCCCAGGATGCCGTACGCCACAACTGCGCACACTGTCGCCACTGCGCCAATTGCCCACAGGCCCGCCACCTGCACCATGGGGCAGGCACAGAAACTGGACGCCATCTTCAATTATCTGGGTTCACCTTCTCAAAATTGTTGCAGGGATCAGGAATATATTTCCTAGATGGGCTTGCACTCAACAGTCATTTAAGAGGGCAAACAGCACGCTGTACACAGACTAAGGGAGACGAAAAGTACCTGGAGGCCGGCTGTCTGGGCAGCGGTGAGGTCAGGGCTGGCGAGCTGGGTCTTGAGCGCGGCCAGGACTGGGGCCTTGCCGGCGCGCTTCTTGGGGTCGGCTGGGCCGGTGGCCTGAGGCCCGATGCTGGCACCGGACGGCAGCACAGTGCCTGCCTTGGCCATGGAGAAGGGCGCCAGGCTGCAGTTGTCCCCAATCATAATCTGCATCGCAAGCCCCAATGCTGTCAAATTCCCACTCTTTCCACTTCTTCCCAATTTGAGGCCGTCACTCTGCAGATGCTTCATGGGCATGGTATGCATGAGGGAGTGCCTGGCTGTGCATGTTGGATGGTGAGGGGTAGGGAGAGCGACGGTGAAGCATGCGGGTGCAGGGGCACACCTCGCTGAAGTGCAGCTGGCCGTCCCGGAAGAAGTGACCGATGATGGTGGAGCCCTCGTTGACAACCACGTTGTCGCCGATGGTGATCAGGTCAAAGTCACACACGTCCAAAGAATCAATGTAGCCGCCCTTGCCGATGCGGGCTCCCTGCAATACATTGCCCCCACATTTCTTGGGTGTCCCAAAAATTACATGCAGACGTCCAAGTATGGCAGTGGTGGTCTGTGCAAAGGGAAAATTGCAGCATGCGCAAAATGGAATTGCTAAGGCAGGAGGAAAGCTCACCAGCGCCCTGTACCACCAGGTGAGGAAGGGGGTGCCGCGCAGGTGCTCGGCAAAAACAATAGTTGTCACATGGACCAGACGACTGACCTGCACCACGCAGCAACATCACCTCAGCCCCTGATAACATTGATGACCTCAGCTCTGCTCCCATGTTGCTCGTTGCATATTGAAGTAGTATGTAAGAAAATCATCAGTTCTCAAGTGAGATCACGCACCAGCCACCAGCGGGCAAACTCAAGGCTGAACATGGGCAGAGGACGGTTGGCGGACAGCTTGGGCTGCAGCAGGCGGCTGGTGGCCACGCAGGCCAGGCACAGCGCCACGCCCACGCACAGCCAGATGGCTGGAACCACCAAAACCACTGCAAACAAGCCACCGACGCTGGCCGCCGCAGTCACAACCGACAACGCCGGAGCCCCAATGACCGCCAACACAGCACCTGCAGGACAGAACACCATCCTAAGCCTACTGAACCCCATACGTCATGTTCAGGCAACTATGCTATGTGGAAACCAAGGAGGAAAGCGACACGAAAAACTTGGTGTTAATCACACAAACACATGAAAAAAGTGAGATGCAGATGCAGGAGCATGGAAATGCGAGCGCACCTATGTAGAGGACGCCTGCAAAAGTGAGGGCGCCCCAAGTGCTGTTGGAGGCTGCAGGGGTCGTCTGCGCCTTTGTGGCAGTCGCCGTGGCCGCCTTGGGGGAGGCCGAGCTCGACACAGTGCGCGCTTTAGGTGGGCTGCCTGCTGCGGCGGGGGCCGGGGCGCTGGCTGCGGGTTTGTCTGGCACCGCCGCCGCCTTGGCCGCTTTCCTCTGCCTCACCGCGCTGGCAGTGATCGAAATCTCGCCCGCTCCATCTCCACCCTGCCGTGCATGACCAGAGTTTGAACTGTCTGCTACGAACTCCTCCAATCACATTACAATTGCTTGTCTAATCAAGCAGACATTGCAAACACTTCCCCAGATGGCATCCATTCTGCAATCTTGTCTGCAGGTGGATACCACTGCCAGCATGCGCACTAATCGCATCTGAGCACCAGGGAAGAACAGGCGGGGCACCTTCTTATCGCCTGCCACTGCCTGTTGCGCCACCACATTGCCCGCAGAAGCCGCCTCCGCCTTCTGTGGCACAGCCACAGCACTCGGGGCCTGCACCTTCTTAGAAGCCGCCTCGACCTCTGGAGCGGCCGCCTGCGCCTGCGGGGCAGGAGCCTCTTCTGCAGGCGCGCTGCCCTCGTCTGCGGCGGCACTGTCATCTGCAGCGGCGGCCTTAGGCGCCGAGCGTCCACCCTTAGATCCGGCCTCTGCCGCCAGCTCACGCAGGGTCGCCACTGTGAGTGTGCCGATCGTCTCCAGGGGAACCGGCCGGCACAGCTTCTTCTGCATCACCGCCCTCACCTGTGCACCCATCACTTTGTCATGCTCCTGCTGAGAACAGCGTTGGTGGCATGCGGCATGACAACAGGGCTGTGCAGCAAGCAGACAGCTCAGGATATGTAAGGCGGACCTCCATCAGCTGCATGCTGTCGATGCCGAGTGCTGCTAGGTTGTCGTTCTCGCCGACTGCGTCCGCCTTGAGGCCCATCAGGCTCAAGACCGCCTCTACCAGGTCCTGCGCAGTCACACAACATCTTCAGAGGGCGAGTCTTCCACTGCATGTGATGAAGAAGGGCTTGCAACTTTACATGTCTTCTGCAGCATGGTGGAAGGGCAGGGCGCTCACAGTGTCCTCTTCTCCGTCGGCGGAGTTGGACCCGACGGTCTCTGTGGTGGAGCACATCAGCGGTGTAACCTCCTTGCCGCCCAGCAGGCAGCTGGCCAGCACGCGCAGGCAGTCATCCACCGGCTGTGGCAGCAGCCACTCAAACACGCGCCCCACCAGCTTACCCTGCAATTACCAATCCCCAACACATTAACAGGCATTACCGGCAAGATTTCAAGTACTCAAAAACATGTCTAAGTGTGCAGTGGGCTTTCTTGAAGGTGAATCCAAGGCCTGAGAGGTGATGGGCGGAACTTGAGGAGAGAGGCACCTTCAGGATCTCGGCCACGTATCCCACGTGGTCGACGGGGCCCCACGCCAGTGCAAGGGCTGGCAGGCCTGCTGCCCGCCTGGACATGCAGAGCATGTCGCACACGCTGTTGGCGTACCCGTAGTTGCCCTGACCTGCGCGCGCCACAATGAATCCATGCTCAGTCCCAGCACAGTATACAGATGCTTCTGCTGATGTCTCCGCAAGCTGCATTACTTACCTATCACACCAGGACTGCAGATGTATATTGAAGGTGCCGTTTTAGCTGTCACATCAAAGAAGGGGATGGGGAACATTCTCGACGCACCCTCGTTTCCGGTGGAGGAGACGACGGAGGAGAAGATGACAAACTGCTCCAGGTGGGGCAGCTTCTGGGACACCTTGTCCAGGTTGAGCGCGCCGTACGCCTTGGGAATGATGGGCGCGTTCCAGCTCTCACCCGTCTGCGCACAGTGCTTGACATCAGCATGCAGCCACCCACAGAGTGCAGATGAGGTCATTATGCAGCTGGCTTGTGAGTCATGCTCAGGAAGCCTCAGAGGGTAAAATACATAGCAATGGATGGGTACACAGAGAATGTGTTCCTATGAACAGAGAAGAGGGTGGTCACCTGGTTGGACATCCAGCGGTCCTGCAGGATCATGGCCAGGTGGAAGATGCCTCCCACGGGCGCCATGCCCTCCGCCAGTGCTACAATCTGCTCCGTCTCGCCCAGGTCAGCCACGTCCAGCTTGGACACCTCAATCTGCACCGTGAAATCCAACACACGTCAGGCAACTGAATTTCACCCTTGATTGAAGCACAGATATGCCTCAATGTCTGCCCATGACACTTCAGCAGGTGAACAAAAGGAGAGATGTTGCTCCAAAGGCTATGTCATGATAGCTTTAAAAACGTGCTGGTGTGAGAGAAGGCTGACCTGGACGCCGCGCTTCTGCAGCATCTGGACGACCTTGCGCTGGCCGCCGGTGCGCATGCCGCGCTTTGAGGTCAGCACGAGGTTGCGCGCGCCGCGGTTGCTCAGCCACACTGCCAGCGCCAGCCCAAAGCCTCCCACCCCTCCCGTGATGATGTACGACCGGTCCGACCTGTGAACGCAGTTTCACTCTCAAGCCTCCACATAAGGACGTAAGAAAGTTTGTTGAGTCTACACCCAGTGTCATTTATTCAATGAGGTAAGTGTTTCCTTTTCACCAGAGTGAAAATGTGTCTGCTTGCGCGTGGAAGCAAGCAGAGCAATCGCAGGGGGGCCAGGGAAAGAGAGATGCGCACTTGCAGAAGAAGACGGGCTTGGCAGCGGGCTCGTCTTCAATGGCAGGCGCTGCGGTGGCCTCGACGGCCTCCGTGCCCTCCTCCTCCTCTGCCTTGGCGGGTGGCGCGGGCCACTTGAACACCGCCTTTGCGGCGAGGGCCTCCTCGGAGTCTCCATCGGAAGCCATCTGGATGAGCACCTTGCCCATGTGGGTTCCTGCAGGCAGCACACTCATTGTATCAAAGCATGCAAGATTAAATACAGAGAACCCCCTTTCCCAAAGCAAAGAAGTTACAGGCAGAAAGTAAGGCCAATGACTGAATGAACATTAGGTGGCGCACCAGCAGCCATGAATCGAAAGGCGTTGCCAGCCTCCTTGCGGGAGAACTTGTTGAGCGGCAGTGGCACAACCTCGCCGCTGCTGATTCCGGCCGTTAGCAGCGCGTGCACCTCCCATGCCTGAACCAAGGCAAGTCAAGTTGCTTCAATAGCTCAAATTACCAGCAAACATATTGAAAGTGCAGGGTATTCTTCCAGTACACCTTGCTGGAATATGTGATGAAGCCAAGAGTGCCCACCTCTGTGATGTTGCTGGGGTCGTTGGTGATTCTGTCCAGGTCAATGCCCTCGAAGGCAACGTTGCGGAGCATGGGCCTCATGCTCAGTGGCGTTCCCTTCAAAATGTCATACTTTCCAATCTCCAGCAGTCGTCCGTTGTCTGCTAGACACCTCACGGTTGCCTGCACACAATCCACAATCACATAATGAGCACATGCATACACCCGATGCCTCCGATGGAGTAGCTCCATAATGCACTGGAGTAAGAACAAGAGACACCCACCTGCAGTTTGTCATCGGCGAGGGAGTTGAGAGCGAGGTGGACGCCGGTGCCGTTGGTCTGCCGTTTGACGACCTCCTCAAACGCGCACGAGCGCGAGTCACCGATGTGGTCCTCCCTCAGGGTCGGGAACGCCTCCAGCAGGAAGGCGCGCTTGTCCGCAGTTCCACACGTCACAAACACCTGCCACAACCCATTGCGTGTAAATTTGCCGCATTCAGCACAGATCAGCATTTGACAAATTTCTGATAGACAATTAAAGGGATATGCAGTACTGGCATTCTTCTTTAAATGAGTCACAAAGTCCCACACAGACGCTTAAGAGGCCATGAAATTTGCAGAGCGATAGCAAAAAGAATGTTATAGGCGAGAGGCTCTTCAGGGCAAGAATTGAGCGATGCCCACCTCGCAGCCGCGGTTGAGGCAGATGCGGGTGGCGGCCAGGCCGACGGCGCCGGAGGCAGAGTGGATGAGCACGCGGTGGTGCGGCTGCAGGCGGCCGCGCACAACGAGTGCGTCGTACGCCGTCGCGTACGCCACCGGCACGGTCGCGGCCTGCGCCAGGGTCCAGCTGTCCGGAACGTCCCAGAGGGCGTGGGGCTTGGAAGCCACCATGGTCGCGATTGAGTTCTGGGGCGTCATGCCCATGATCCTCTTGCCGCTCACCTTGTCCTGCACCGTCCCCACCATCATGATCAGGAACAGCGTAGTTGTAGTAGTAGTAGTTCACCATATTGGTGGGCAGCTGTTAGTGTGGCTCTTCAGAGAAAAGCTCAGCAGGAAGTACGAAGAGTGAGCAGTATATTCACTTTGCCAGAGAACTCGAGGCCAATCTGGTTGCCTCCGTTGGCGTGGCTCATCAGGTCCTTGCTCAGCTTGCCGTATGCCAGCATCACATCACGGAAATTCAGAGACCCTGCGCAGCACACCAGCCCATGTCACAAAAAATTACACAAGCTATTTTCATGATTGTGCCTTGAACCCGCAAGCATGTTAGGTTCCCCACTGACAATCTCCATCTCTGCATTGGGAAACAGCAGGGAAGGATTTAGGTTTAGAGGCCTAGAGGCAGCTGCGCACCGTATGCAACATTGCACTCCACCAGGCCAGGCGGCGGCGCCTGGCTGTGGGCCCAGAAGAACGAGGAGATGTCGCCGGGGGACACAATGTCAAGGTGCACCCCGCACTTGGGTGCCTTCTCGAGCGCCGCCGCATTGTCCACCTCGTTCAACTGCAGCCACAGAACATCCCATGTGTCAAATTCATGCTACGGTAACTTGCCTCTAGAGCGCATGTCAAAGCATTTTTGGCACAAAGCAAAATCATGCTTCGGGGGTTCAAAGCCAAGCCCAGATGCTGATGTTATGATTGAAATCGAGGTTGGTTCAGGTCCTTCATAAAGGAGGTGATAGAGCGCTGATGGAGAAGGACAGGTGCACCCACCTCTACAAGGGTGTTGCGGAGGGAGCCGTGCACGCCATTTTGAAAGATGTTGTTGACGAGGTCCATGCGGCCGGCAATGGCCAGCATCTGCTCTGCGGTCAGCTTGGGGTCCGGCTTGGCGGCTGGGCCCGCGCAGGAGGTGAGCGCGGAGGAGGGGTGGTGCGCGTCGAGCATCCAGCGCAGGTTGTCGCCGTGCGCCTCCAGGCGGGCACAGTGGCCCAGGCCCAGCACACCCGGGTTGTCGCGCAGGTTGCCGTGCAGCCACAGCCTCTGCTCCACCTTGGCCGGCTCTGCGCACGCATCGGACACCCACGTCAGTCGAGACCTCCCCATAGTTCCACATAGTTCCCCTCATGACTGCCAAGTATCTAAAGAGGGAGATTGGATTGCCTTTCATCTTTAACGTCACTGGCACGCCAGATTGGCCACTATCGTCTCCCAAGGCATGGCAGCAGAAGTGCGCTGGTGGTAGGCAGTTAGAATTTCCCGGAAAGCTGGAGTTTTAAATGGCCAGTTCCAGGAAGTCGGCTGCAGAACGTGTGCTTTGGGGCTAAACAGAAGAAAGGCAGGCAGGCTGCATAAGTTGGGGGGAGAAATGTACCTGCAGCCTCCTCGCCCTCGGCAGGGGCGGCCTCCTTGGGTGCCTCAGGGTCGACTGCGGCAAGGGCGTCGTTGTACTCCTTGAGCCAGCCCTCCATGTGCTCCTCGGTGGCCACCAGGGGAGGCGCCGCGAACAGCACCGGCTCCGGCACGCTCGGCAGCTTGCGGTACAGGAACAGCGCGCCTGACTCATGCGGGCACCTGCGCGCACAAGTCACCATGTGTTTCACATCCAACTTCTCGCACATGCAAGGCTGTGGTACATGGAAGGCCACAGCGTCAACGGACACTCTCACTCAGCAACCAGTTTGCTCAAGCACAGAGTGGGGCTGCGCACCAGTGCTCAACGATCTGGGTGAAGCCGGCCTCAGCCCAAAGGCGGTGCCAGCGCGGCTTGGCCATCCAGAGGCCGTACTCACGCTCGTCTGTGAACTTCCAGGTGCGCTCATCCAGACCCCACAGGCATGTGGTGAACGCTGCGGTGGTCTCGTACAGCAGCAAAAAGCCCCCGTCCGCCAGGGATGCATGCACGTTTGCCAGCGTCTCTGCATCGCACCAAACATGCATTCAGATTTGCCCAGCCCTGTAAGTCTCTTCCACATCAATCTGCCCCGCCAGCTGACTTTAAAAAAGAAGTGGATACTTTGCTTGAATTAGCATTATGGCAGGGAACAGCAGCGGTCTCAAAATTCAAGTGCTCACCTGCCATATTGTCACATGTGTGGACGGCATTCGATGCCAGGATCAGGTCGAAGGGGCCTCCCAGGGTGTCAGGTGCCGGCTTGTTGACATCCCATGTCTGCAAACATTCCCCAGCAGTCAGCATGCAACTTCACCACATGCAGAAAAGCACCATCAGTCGCGTGAAGAAGAGATTTGTGCAGCAGAAGCCAATGCTGACCTTAAATTCCAGCTTGGAGTTGCCGACCATCTGCAGCAGGTTGGGGCCAAAGGCAGGGGTGATGTCAGTGGCTGTGTATCCGCGCAGCTCCGAGAATGGGCTGCGGTCCAGCTCAGCAATGACCTGTAAATGTCACCACATGATGTCAGCATCCCCTGCCATTTTCTGACGGTCATGTCAATACAGAGAATTGCTGAAAGAGAGTGAAATGGGGGTGTTTGCTCTGACCTGGCGTGTGAAGCCTCCAGTCCCGGCACCAATCTCAGCCACAGTGAAGCCGGTCTGGCCCTGGTTCTCGCACACGATGTCCAGCATGTGGGAGATGTGGCGCGCGTGGAAGCCCTGCATCAGCGGGTCCTGTGCGTACAGCACGTTGTGCTCCGCGTGCTGCACGATGGCCTGAATGGGGTTCTGCACACCACCACACAATTTGTCAGTTGACTGCACCCACTTCCTCATCACTTGGATGCTGCAATGGTGAACAAGTGCCCTCAAAGTGCCAGCTAGGACTACAGAGCAGAACGGCATCTTGCTTGGCAACTGCCAAGATCACACAGGACTGTCGGAATTGAGAGCTCACCTCCATGGTAGTGGCGGAGGCCTCCTCAGCAAACAGATCGCGGATGAGGCGGGCCAGGTGGTGCTTGGGGCCCGACAGGAACGCCTCCAGCTCCGCGCCCTCCGGCGCCGGCTCCTTGAAGTCCTCCAGCATCACCAGCACCTGTGCAAACGAACACAATTGATCAACGCCCTCTCACTTACCTCAGTGCTACCGCCACCTGCTGTGCACCCTGAATTGTCTTCTGCAATTCGAATGGTGATCTTGCTGGGCATTCGGTACCTATTGTAAAGACATTGGTAGAAAGCAGATGAATGCCCAGGTAGCAAGGCATCAGGCAAGCATATTTCGAGCGAGGGAGGGGCGATGCATTACAACTAGAGTGGCGCTCGCTGCGCATGCATGGGGCACCATTGATGCAATAATGGGCCCCAGGCTCACCTTCTGCAGGTGGTCGGGCATGCCGTCGGCAGAGGCGGCGCCGTGGGCGATGATGGCAGGCTCGACCAGGGCCTTAATGTAGCCGCGGATCTGCTTGTAGTAGGCCAGCCGCTTGGCGTCCTTGTCCAGGTTCTCGCCGTAGGGCAGGAAGTCCATCTTCTTGAGCAGTGTCTTGTAGTTGATCGGCCGGCGCGGCGCGGACGAGAGCTCCACTCCAGCAACCTCACACAACTCCGTGCGGCACACGTCCACTGGGGCATCCACGTCCACCATGACTGCGCACACAAGACCAAATTCAGTCTCTGTGCATTCATGCTTCCTCCATCCCTCGTGGCCTTCCCTGATCAAGTATTCTCACTGATTGCTGGAGAGTATACAAGCTGCTAGCAGGCAGAAACGTAATGGCTTGCACCCTCGCCATATTCATGCCTGAGTGTAAAAAATTACAGTCCCAGGCGCTAGATACTTCATTGTCATGAAAACACAGTGTCTGGGGCTGCTGGCAGAGTGCAAAAGGGCAGGCAAATGTACCCTGGGAGCCAGCGGGGATGGCTGGGCTGGAGTCCAGGATGGCGAGGTGGCGGATCTTGGTAGGGATGCGCAGGTTGTAGTCGGCGCTGCCCAGCGCGCCTGCCTGCAGCATGCCGTCCAGCAGCCTGATGAAGCACCCGTCCCACCTGCACCCACCATGCACACCCTCAGCCTCTGCTGAAAGCTTTTCTTGAATTTTCTCATGACGGCCACAACTGTGTGGAGCCAAGCAAGCAAGTACAGGAGACAGAACCGAGCCCTGGCAGAAGAGTCTGCATGTATCACAGCACTGTCTTGATAGCGCGCATCAGTTCACAGGGCTCATGCAAACACCAGATTCAACTGGTACTGAACATCACCCTGATGTCAGAAGGGAGGTGAAAAGAGTATGTTTACCTGAGGACAACGGCCTTGCCATCGATGTGGCGCTTCTCGACCATGCGGAAGTGGGGCCCGTACTGGATGCCTGCGCGCGCAACGTCCAGGTAGAACGTGCCAGCGTCAACAGTGTCCAGGGCGTTGTACGGCCACTCAACCTCCACCTTTTCAGGCTCCGCCTCCTCCTGTGCTTCTGCATCTGCACACCAGCAGGCCACTCTTAGGCAAAATAAATAACAAAGCTCACCGTTCACTGAGAAGGCTGGTAGAAATTCATGCGGGATGGCAGGGATGTCTATGAGAGCTCATAACATGCCGTCAGAAACCATGCATGCGGGGGAAGGATGCACACCGGCAGGGGCAGCGGCCTCTGGCTTGGCCTCCTCTGTGGGAGCGGCAGCCTCAGCCTCTGCAGGTGCGACGGTGTCGGCGGGTGCCTCCGCCGAAGCTGCGTCACCCTCCTTCTTGGCGGGCGCGGGCGCTGAGCGCGGCTTGATGCGCCCCTCTGCAATGATGTCCGTCTCTTGCAGCACCTGCACAGAGAATTTATGACCTCTAAAATTACAAACCCTGTTATTTCAAAGTTTCTGCAGTCTGATTCCTCTAAGAAGTCTTCAAATAGGCCACTGCTAACAGAGCTCGGTGGTAGGTATCAGATCGGCTACAATGGGCACCTGGAAGCGGTGGCTGCGGTCAAGCAGCACAGAGAGGGTGACATTCTCGCCAGGCTGCGCCTGCACGGCCTGCACGATGGACACGTCCTCGAACACCACCGGCAGCTCCGCCATCGTCTTCTCGTGCTGCGTCGCCAGCGCCTCCCACGCCGTCACCAAGTATGACGTTGCCTGCATGCAACACACTCATCCCTTATTCTCTCCACTTTCAAATCCTATTTGAACAGAAACGCTACAGTTTCTGTCTGAGCATGTCTGCTTTGAACAGCATGAGGTCCAACTGGTGCCTCAGGGTCCAGTGGATGAGAATTTCTTGTAATTACCCCAGATTACAATTGTGCCGGAGATGGAGCAACAAACAGACAGGGAGGTGCATGGACAGCCAGACAGAAGCGCACAGGCATGAGGATGCGGCCGTCGACGACGTGGTCGGCCAGGAAGGCGTGCTCGCCGCCGAGCTTGTAGGTCTTGGTGAAGCCGGAGGAACCGCCAGCGCTGGTCCAGTCCTTGGACTTGGGCAGCGGGTAATCCGACGCATGGTCCCACGACACCAGCGCCTCACGCACCACGCGCGGCACTGCAGCAGCAACATGCACACAAGCCTCAGAAGCTGCCTCAAAGCCATCATATTGATAGACCATTTTGACTTGGGAAGGTCTCAACCCACCCTCATGTGACTTTGATGCTTCTATGGCCTTCAGAACGACAATTCCAAGATGAACCTGGGATTCATGCGTGATTTTCTCATTGGCTGGTCCATGGATGTCTCATGGAAGACTACGCGCTCATGCAGGAGTGCTAATTTCAAGGGTCAGGATAAAATAGTAAGGGGCGCACGCTCGGGGGTGGCTGATGGCGCGGGAGTGACGGAGGTGGACCAGTTGATGGCAGCGCCCTTGCGCCAGAGGTCGGCGATGGCGGCCTTGAGGGTGTCGACGGCGCTGTCGCCCTTCTTCATGGTAGCCACGTACTGCAGGTCGCTGCGATTCTGGCGCAGGGGCGAGCGCATGAGCGCGTGGGGACCTATCTCCAGCAGGATCACATCCTTGGGAATCTTGGAGCACGCCAGCCGGAACTGCACGCGGCTCGCGTAGCCGTGCGTCTGCGCCGCCACAAGCACAGTGAGATTTGTTCGCTCGACATTTGCCACCCACTGATGAAATCCATTGGCTGTGCACAGTGTGTTGCAGCCTAAGCCGGCCTGAGCAGAACTTGTTCTTCATCCTATAGGCAAAGCACCCAGAAAATGGTAATTAGGTTCAGGCGAGGGACTATCTATGTTCTGAGGCATGCAGATGTTATTTGCAAAAAAATACCTGGTAGGCTCCGGAGCACAGGCGGGCCTCTGGGCTCTCATCGTCCACGGCGTAGGTGGAGGACAGCCATGTGGCTGAGCGCTCCTTGGGCTCTGGCACAACCTCCTCCAGCGCTGCAGGTGCAATCAATGGCCTCTCAACAACGGTCACTCATTTGCATCACACACTGCACAGCTGTCTACCGTTCTGGCTGCCAGCAGTGAAAGGAACAAGAATGAGATAGTTGGAAGGCTGGAACCAGAGAATGTAAATTAGCAGGAAATTCGCTAATTCCAGTCATCCTCGACAGAGGCAGTCTTGCAGTGCTGGGCACGGGCAAGGATGTGAGCATGCTCACCAGCCTGCAATTCGGGTAGGTGGGACTGCAGGACAGGGGAGTGGAAGGCGAGGCCGCGAGTGTCCAGCTCGCGCACAAACACACCCTCCGCCTTCAGCTGCTCCAGCAGCGGCTTCAGGTCTCCCTCCGGACCTGCACACAGACACAGCATGAAGACGGTCAGCATATATGTGTGCTTGACTCTGCGTGACAAACTTGGAACATGGGAAGACACCTGAAAAAAGGGTACAGATGACGGTGCTGACAGCACTTTGATGCGTGATGCCCCAGATGAAGGAGAGCAACCTCTGAAGAGAATCTCCCCACAATGCAGGGACATCAAAAAGCAGGGGACCGTCATGTGCTCCTTTTGCACGACTCAGCTGGAATACGCCTATAACCCCAACAACGGGGAGGGAATGCACACCTGAGAGGGTGGTGGAGGTGGGGGAGTTGTCGCAGCCGACGACGCAAGAAGCCTTGCCGTGCTTGACCAGGCGTGCCTCAGCCTCGTCAGCGCCGAGGCCCACGGCAGCCATGAGGCCGCCACTGATGCCGTGCTCGGGGCACATGCGGCCACGGTGGTACGCCACCAGCACGGTCTGCTCGCGCGTGAAGCAGCCGTCGCCGTAGCCGCACGCGATCTCGCCGGCAGAGTGGCCCAGCACGCCGCCGGGTGTGATGCCGTACTCCTCACGGAGCACATCCACCAGCCCAATCTGCGCAATGCAAACCCCTTCAATTTCTTTGCACACCACAGCTTTGCATGTCAATTTAATAGGCTGTCCCATGGTCATCTGGTGCCTTCCGGTCCAGAGGAGGCATTCTCTCCCTTCTGCTCTTCTGTGTCGAATAACCTAGAGAATCCTAGCTGGCTTTTTGAGAGCACCAAACATTTGACATAGGATGAGGATACAGAATGATGGGTCACCTGGACGGATGCAAGGCCAACGGCGGCCAGGCGGGCCTCGCTAAAGCCGTCCTCCTTCTCAAAGGCCTCCAGCAGGTCGAGGCCCAGAGGGGTGAGCACGGAGGCACAAATCTTGATGCTCTCGCGGAACGTGGCGTTCTGCTCGATCAGCTCCCTGCCCATCTTGGGCCACTGGCTGCCATTGCCTGTGCCAAACCACCAGTAATTGTCATACCCAAGCTGCTCCTGCACCATGAGCTCTATTGCGACCCACAAACATGCAACTTGTAAGCAGAATTGTTGCCGGGAAATTGGACTGTGTCATGCTGCAAGAATACAGGCAAAAGAAGAGGCTCGGGAGGCAGTCAAGTTGTGACTGCTGTGCATAAGACCTGAGAGCGCGCACCAGTAAAGACAAACCACACGGGGGGCGATGTGGTGGGCGCCTGCGCGGAGCGCAGCTCGCCGTCGATGAGGGTGCCACGCGTTGACAGGCGCGCAACGTTCCCTCCCACGCTGTTGGCCAGGCGCCGCAGCGGGTCCAGCACTGACTTTTCACCACCTGCGCTCAAAATTGCCAATAATCATCAGTAAAATTAGCTCAAAGGATCGCCCTGGCACAGGCTGGCAGGGCCGGTTCAAACACTGAGCAGTGTGCCCAGTGGTTGATTGGGTCTTGCTTGGCTCTGGCGAATCCAACAAGGAGTAGGATTTTGGCAGCCTTTACTTGCAGCTTGTCTGCAGACGCACCTTGCCTCTGGCAAAAAAAGCGTATAAAAATAATAAGATAAACCCTCAAAGGATCTGTTATATAGCACCTCCCTTGTGTCCCAGTGTCACTCACCACTGCTGCAGTGTTAACACTAGTGTGCTCTAACACAATTCACGGCAGTTTGTGCAGCTGCCACAGCTAGGAAGACATAGCATTTGTTTGCACAGAAGTCCGAGTCAAGCATGCACACCTGGCAGGCCCTGCAGGACCTTGACCAGGTCGGCCATGCCCTCCTTGGTGCGGGAGGCCAGGGGGATGATCGCGGGAGTGGCTCCGCTCTTAGCGTCAGCCTCCTCAGCGCCCTCCTCATTAATTGGTGACACTGCCTCGTGCGTGTCGCCAGGGCTCAGCAGAAGGTGGACGTTGGAGCCTGCCATCAGCGACAAAAATCTCAGCATCTCGCATTCTGATCGGTCATATCATGTACTAGCAACACGGCGCTTGTACAACGCTTTAAGAGCCCAAGATAAGCTCCCAGATGCCCATTTTCAAGCTGCAGCGGTGTGCATGCAGGTGCGAAGCCATCCACAGGATGAAGGACAGGCATGAGGAAGAGGAACGCACCACCAAAGCCAAAGTTGGAGAGAGCGGTGATGCCCTTGAACTTGGTGGGCTCTGTGACGACCTTGAGGATTCCATCCTTGAGGCCGGCGTTGTTGGGGTTGGGCTCCTTGAAGTGCAGGTTGCCAGGCAGCGTCTTGTGCTCGTATGACAGCAGCACCTTGATCAGCGCTGCACCAAGAATATGCCATTGTCAGAATTTCTTTCGACCCCAATCGCTCACATGCGTGTCTGAACAATAGCTGTAAAATTCCTAATAATTCCATCTGCACGGATCATTGGCAACCTATAGAGCACAGCTGGCGACATGAATAATCCTGAAACTGACAGACTGGGCACTCTGCAAATATGGAGAAGAAGCAGGGCAAGTGCGCACACACCTGCCAGGCCGGAGCAGCCCTCGCAGTGGCCCATATTGGACTTGACGGAGCCGATGAGGAGGGGGTTCTCAGCGGTCCGGCCCCCGGTGCGGCCGTACCACTCCTCTAGCGCGCCCAGCTCCTGGCCGTCACCGGCCACTGTACCGGTGCCGTGCGCCTCAATGTAGTCCACCGCTGACGGCTCCAGGCCAGCCTTAGCGCACACCTGTATGCATGCACACACATGCTCAGCATCCACACACCATTGCCAGTGAATATGTTGTATTTGAGGGTGGCAAGCTCATCCTGCATCTCTTGAATGCTAACAATCAATGCAATAATATTCAGGGATTGGCCATCCCCAAAGGTGTAATGGTGCATGCCATGGATGAGCACGTCCGAGGCTCCCTTGGTCCACAATGTCTTGTGTATCGCAGGATGATGTTCCTGACTAGGAGGGAATAATAAGGGAAAAGACATGGGGAGCGGGCAGCACCTCCTGGGCAAGGGCCTTCTGGGCAGGGCCGGAGGGGAAGGTGATGCCCTCCTTGGTGTGACCGTCGTTGTTGGTGGCGCAGGCCAGCACGCGCGCATATGGGTGGCGCGAGGCCCAGACGGGGATATCTGACAGGCCCGTCCGCCGCAGCACCACGATGGCAATACCATCAGAGCGCGCGTAGCCGTTGGCCGACGCATCGAAGGATTTGCACGTGCCCTGCGCAGGACAATGCTCTTAGCACCAGCGCACAATATTTGCCGGGCACATTGCAGCAAAGACGTTGGCCTGTTCAGCAAGGTACTAAGCAGGAAAGGAGATGCAGCAATGTGAAATGAAGAAAGATAGCTCACATCTGGAGACATCATGTGGAGTCTTTGGAAGGCGATGGATGTCTGCGGCCGGAAGATTCCAGAGGCACCACCGACGATGGCATAGTCGATGCGGCCGCTGTCAAGATCGGAGATGGCATCGTTGAAAGCCATCAAAGAAGAGGAGCAAGCTGCGCAGAGAGAGGCATGCTTCTGTCAGAGATTGCGCTGAAGTCATGTCATGCACATTTACTGACAACACGACACCAGACATGCGAGAGACATCTGTACACATTTTGACTCCTGTGGTGACATGCACATCCATCACACCATCTTTTGACCAGACAGGCAGCCAACTACTGTCTGAATCAGATTATGCAACAAGAAGGCCAGGGTAAAAAAGCCACATGGAGCACCCACCTGTGTCGATGCACTTGCTGGGGCCGCGGAAGTCAAACCACCAGGACAGGCGGTTGGCAAACATGGACTGTGCGCAGCCTGACTGCTCGTAGCCCGTGATGCTGTCGATGTCTCCCAGCCATTGGGCGTGAGTCTCTGACCCACAGGCGCCCACATACACTCCCACCTTCTCGCTGCCTCTCAGGGCGCTGAAATCCACACCGGCGTCCACCCAGGCCTCATAGGCAACCTCCAGCAGCTTCCGTAGCTGTGGGTCCATTTTCTGTGGACAGCACGATCATATCAGCCAAGCTCTGCTGCAGACAGATGGGAACTGCCATTCAAAAGTTCAGGGAGTAGCAGGCACCACCATGAGGAGATGTGGACCAAGTATTTATACACATTAGCAATGACATCGGCGATGTCTTCTTCCTGTCAGTTCCTTGCACCGCATCGGTGCTGTTCCATAAAACAAGGCTGTCATGTGGGCACAGTATATTCAAACTTGCAAGTCCTGAAAATGCTATAAACATGCAGCCTAAAGGCAATCAAGCTATTCAATAAACTGAAAAGTAACAAGAAGATAGTATCTGGATCGTGCAATTCACCCATGCTCCATAAATCAGTGGTCCCTGGACTGGGGTGCATCCTTTCCTGGCCGATTTGAAACTGCTTCCCTTGGTCCGAAGACCAGATCGACCCTGCATTATATTTACCACTTCTGCCGTAATGTATTATATGTGACTGAATTGCCCACGAACCTGCGCCTGCTTGCCGTGGACTGAGAAGAATGCCGCGTCGAATTTGTCAAAGCCTGGAGCCTTTCCAGACCTGGGCGGCAGACCCTGGAACCCGACTGGCCATCTCCTGTCGTCACAGGTGAGCATGTCCGTCCCGTCCATGAGGTTGCTCCAGAATTCCGCTGGCCCATTTGACTCGGGAAAGCGGCATGACAGGCCGATGATATCAGCCATGGTGCCTGCCGCTACTCCCCTGCATGTACCGAAAATCTGAGCATCCATCCCTCTCCTTTGGTAGCTGGCAGATGCACTTATGGCTTCAGGGTACGCTGCCCAGGAGGTCTTTTTTGTTGAAGTACGTCTCAGGTCTCAGCTTGAGCGCCAGGGCTAGCGTGCGTCACAAACAAAAATTGTCTGCTGCGTGCTCGGCAGCTACTGCTGATATGTATTAATAAGTTCTGCGGCAAATTTTGCTGCAGATCCAACCTGAGGGCAGTAAAAAAGCCTCAAGGCGGCCGAAGATAGTTTGAATCGATGTCCGCCCGACAGCGCACGCCCAGACGCCCTCTTCCTCTCTCGCCGTGTCTTACGATCACTAGGTACCCAC
Source organism: Coccomyxa subellipsoidea C-169 (assembly GCF_000258705.1). Classification (NCBI taxonomy): domain Eukaryota; kingdom Viridiplantae; phylum Chlorophyta; class Trebouxiophyceae; family Coccomyxaceae; genus Coccomyxa; species Coccomyxa subellipsoidea. The sequence continues at coordinate 1,001,234 of NW_005178035.1, forward strand.
TTTTGTAACTCTCGTTCTATAGGATGGCCGCGCAGCTGGGTGCGCCCCGAAAAGGTGCAATTCGCTGAAGCACCAAGTCAAAAATTTGCTAGAGCTGGGGCTGGGGTGTTTAAAGTGAGGGTTTCAATCCTGTGACTCACGCGTTCCATATAAAACCCCCAAAACCTATCTCAGTCTAAACTTTATCCACAGATACTCTTGGTGGTGTGGCAAGCATGCTGATAATCCCTTCTTCTGGGTCCACTGCAGGCGCGGCTGACCAGCAAGCAAGCACATGCACAGCATGATCGATCACTGCCAGTGTGGCACACACCTGCCCGCTGCAGGGGCTGTAATCATGATCATCATGCTGATCACACTGGATGAGCCCAGGGAGTGGCTACTGGCCGGCTTCATAGCAACAATGAGCCTCCTGATTGGCGCGCAAAAGTGCAGTCCGCACCTGCCGCATTACGTCCATGGTATGGGTATGCAACAAAAGCAGCAAGTTGCAGCAACTTTGTTTCAAAACTTCAGGCCTGCACACCTGCAGCTGCGGCAGCCAGCGCTTTTACAAATCACTAGTTGCCAGTGGCGGCTCAGCTCAGCAGGCTGCTCTGCCACCGTCTACTTTATCTGATTGCCAGATCCTTTTACCAAAAGTTTCCTGCGAATCCTTTCTTCCAATTTGCAGTGTGGCTCAGAATGATTTCAACAAGGAACACGACAAAAACATATCACACCAGCGCTGCTCATCCTCATTTATAGCATCTATATACACAGCACATATCCAAATAAGACTCATTCAGCAGTGACACAAAACATCCACTTCTGGTTGCGTTGATAAACTGATAGCTGCATATATCTTTTATACAAAGGACACTGGCAGATACTCCAGGAGAGGCTTGATGCCCCCTGGCCGCTCCGCTGCAGCATGTAGCATCAGCATCCATTAGAGCGCCACCCAACACCTCCTTTTGAAGGCTGCAGCAGCTAGGCACTGCGCGCCGCCCTCATTGAGCTGCCTGGGAGACGTCCTTGGAGGAAAGGTCCAGCACCTTGCCGGTGATGCGCGTGTACATCTCCAGAATGTCCTCCACGGTCGTCTCAAAGTGGGAGGTGGCATCGTACCTGCATCACATGGCAGCAGTTCTCATCATGCCTCCCCATGCACAGGGACCAACAAGCACGATCAGCACTTAACGGTACCTTGGGCTGGCATATACATGACCAAAGGCCATGAGTAGTAAGAATAGCAGGTAGGTATTGCCACGCAGAGCTTGGGCAAGCAGCTCACCCCTTGGAGATGAAGCACTTGTCTCGCTGACCGCTCTCGAGCGGCTCGTAGACATCCACAACGTCCACAAACTTCTCATCAAAGGGTCCCAGCAGTGCCAGCCCTGCACAGAGATTAAATAACTCTCATGAATACTGTAGGCAGCAGAGACCATTCCCATGCTGGATCATACTGCGCACTCAAAGGTTGCTGCCAATGTGACTGATGTCGTCAAGATATTGGGGGGGGGAAACACACCGGGCGCCAGCTCTGCTTCGGGATTGCTGGTCTCCACTGTGGTGCTGACAAAGGCGAGCCACTTGTCCTTGGGCACTACGTTGTGGGAGGCAGAGCAGGAGAAGACATAGATGTCCGACCTTCTGTTCACCTGCAGAACAACAGCAGACGCCTTCACACCCTGCCTTCTGGCTAAAAGCGCACAGACTTCCATGCCAGAGATGTGCCACCGGAATCGCCTCAAAACTAGAGATAGGTTTGTACCTGCTTCTGTGGGAGGATGATCTGGGCAGATGCTGAGTTGTTGGTGTTCGGTATCGGGTGACTCAATATGCATGCTGCCCTCACAACCTGCAGGGACAACCAATTGGTTTAAGTCAGCTGCACTAAGATAGTCAATACCAACACATATATCGATCCTGTCCAGGCAGCCTATCAAACAAATGGTCTGCCCCACCTCACAAAGCAGACATACAATATTCTTAGACAGCTTTTCAGTGAAGCCCACTCACCCTGCTGGTTTTGCTGACTTTGTCAGGAAAGTAGCTCGGGTCGCCGACCACCAGCTTTGCCTTTGCTGTCTCGCCATCTGCCGTCACACCCACTGCCACACCGTTCTCATAAGCCACCTGCGCGTCTGGCTTCGACAGCATGTATGTGCCGCCATACACCGCACTCAGCCGCGCAAACGCCTGCGCAGCACCAACCCATGTTCTTGCAACAAGCAACTAACCAACCAATCTACCCGGCACAGCATGGCGAGAGCACGGCGCGCTTTCAGCACAGTTGATAGCCATGCAGAAGCCAATCTCGGCCAATGCAGGCACCACATGAGGCCTCGTGTGCTGAGTGGATTACAGCGGTGCATGGATCACACAAGGCGGACTGCAAATACCTGTGGGAGCTCGCCAAGGCCGTAGAGAGGGTAGATGTAGGGACTGCTGGTGCCCTCAAAGCGCATCAGGCTGTCATAGTAGAGCCTGATCTTCTTCACAGTTGCCAAGGCTGGCTCCCCCATATATGCATCATCTCTGCATGGCCCACAAGACTCCTTCAGGTCTGAAACTCAGCAATACACTCATCCAAGGAAACAAGAGAGCATAACTCCCAGTGAGTGCAGTCTTAATCTGGGGCTTCTAGACCCAGAAGGGATGATGCACAGTGACCCTGGACCCCTCAGTGTTCTCATGACCGTTGCTGCTCACCTGTGAAGGGCAATGGCATGTCCAATGAAATCAACGGTCATGGGATCCAAGCCATATTCCTTGTACAGGGCTGCCATGGGCATTCGCCGTAAGTCATACCCCTTCTGGGTCTTGGGATTGCTTTCATCGTACTCCTGCACGAACCTGCTCCCACACAGTCACAGCTCAGCATGCACTGTGTGCAGAGAGGTGCAGTCAATTTGCTCGAAACAGTGATCATTTGGAAGGAGATGCATTTTTCCCGGACGTACAGGAGGAAGTTGCGTAGCCGCCTCTTCTCGAAGAGACCGAGCAGCGGTGAGCGCAAGGCCTCGTAGTCTGTAGCAGGAACCTTCTCCACACGGCCCTTGTTCTGGACAAAGCTGCCATCCACGCCCTTGAACTCCAGGTACTTGGTCACGTCCGTGTGCACCAGCACTCGCACCTACAGAGAGACGCATGCCATTTCATTTCTTCTGTGCTGGCAAACAAGCCGGCAAACCAGTCTTGTCAACTTCAGCTAGGCCCCAGTATTCAGAAGTCCAGGAAGGGCGACACAGGAGGAGGGGTTACACACCAATTCGCCACTATTCATGATAAACTTGGGCACCATGTCCACGTTGTAGTCACGTGATGGACCAAGCGACTTGGGAGGCTGCTGACCAGGTCTAAACCGTTCGAAGAGCTGCTCAACAGACACAGATCCTTAGTTCAAGTCGACCTGTGGGCTACCATACTGTTGCAGCAGAATAGCACCCAATGGCTATCTTTGTTGTTGTCTATCAATAAAGAAATTCAACTTGACAGGACAATGGGAAAGACAGCATATCAAGCGTACGGGTACCCACAAAAATAGTACCTGTTGTAGGCTCAAGGACGCTGACTCCCCTCCATAATAGTTGTTGCGGTCAATGTGGAGCACCTACAGAATCACAATCATATCAAGAAAAGCACCAAGCCATTGATTAAATGAGCGCATCAAAACCGGAGAACGAACCTTCAGACCATCCACAGAAAGCAATCCGCTCAGAACGCATTCCTTCAGGCCTGTGCCCAAAACAATAGCGTCGTAAGATTCGTCCATACTGTTTTTTTACAAGTGCTCCCCTTGGACAGTTTCAAAAAAGCTGACCTCTAGTTATTGTGAAAAGAGAGAGGAAATTCTGTGCTGGAATGGCCAGGAGATATTCTCATAACCACTGGATGACTCTCAATTGATCGAGATCTTTCCTTCGTTTTCACCTTTTTCCTGTCTCCAATGGTGTTTATTCTTTGACGATATTCAGCACTTATTTTAGAAGCCGATCCTTGATCCTTGCTATATCCTGATAATTGGCTGATTCTGATGGAACTCAACGGCTAGTTGTTGATTTCTCTGCCCACATCTTCTGAATTTGCTCCAAGTTGGCTTTCAGTGATAACACATTATATCCTGCAGGAATGCTGACCCGAGTTGAGGCCGCAAACTTCTCGTTCTTACGCTCGATTGGCGCATTTAAGAGATGCGTGGCTTTGATAAAACCCTCCAGGGTGCATCTCATCCACAAGAAAACATTTGTGGCTGCATTTGGGGGCAATCGTAAGGAACAGAGCGTTTTTCAAGGATATGTCCAGCCAACAGCTCCGCCAAACCCTCTTGCCCACTCTCCATGGTATTTCAAAGTACCTATGGTGCTGATTGCGGTTTCACTGACTCTTAGACTCTTTAAGCGACTTACGCGTCCTGGGTAAGTTTACCGCCTTCTGCTGTATCCTCCTACGGGGCTTTCTGTCTGAGTCAGCGCTTGATCAGAAGTTTCACTCTGGTTCTGCTAAGCTGCACTGTGGATCCATGAGCAACTGTCATTCATGCAGATTTGGAACAAAGTTTAATATCAACACACTCAAATGACTATCCTTGTCCTGTGATTGCTTTGAGCAGCTCCTTGGATAGCTTGGAGGGACGAGGACTCATCAATGAGGAGCGGAACGTATCCAACAGTGATCCATTCTACGACAGTGCGTCGCTGTTGCTTTATTGCTGATACAATACCAGACTGCATTACAATCGCTGCGTGAGCTGTGTTCAGGCAGCAAGTCTGATGGCTGTGCAAAAAGGACGAGACCTTTCACTGCATCTGCAGATGTGATGAAAAATGTTCGCACTGTGCAAATTGAGGAGCTGAGCAAGGAGCAGATTGAAGCGGCTCGTCTCCGACGACGCCGAGACAGGTATATCCTTGGATGTGACTCAAATATAAACCGACTTCTTCTAAGCAAGCAAATTGTGACATCCTTAAGATTTGCATTATTTTATATGCATCCCGGAGCTGTATTGTTTGCCATTGGCGCAGGGATGTGGGAAGTCTGGATCTGGAGGAGGTTGAGTTGCCAGAAAACCATCCATTCGCTGTGAAGAAGAAGGTGTGTTTATCTCAATAAAGTCACCAGGTGGCATGCCCATTCAAAGACTGCCAATTTTGCAGTCTTATCCACCTTCTGGTCACTCCAAGCCCCTCACTGCAGTTGCTTCAAGAGCATTCCTCTGCTTTTGGGTATCATGGATGTTTCTGTTTGCCAGGTTAATTACAAGGGTGTTTGGGCTTTATTTCAGGTGAGCAAGGATGAGGAGGAGCTGCAGAATGCAAGGCTGAAAGTGACGCGCGGTCTGCCCCTGCAAGACCTGTCAGGCAGTCGCGGGTTCCCAGACTCCGAACCACAGCCTCAGCCACAGCCACAAAGATCACGGCGCCAACAGCGGGACAAGTAGGAGGCCCACAGAAGATAGCAAAACCCATGCCATTTGCTGCAGCCAACCTCTGTAGTCAAGCTCCGCTAGCCGCAGCTAAAAATGCATAACACAGATACTGCATGGGGCCGGCCTCAGAGACTTGTGGGACAGCCTCATTGGACGCGAGCGATCATCAATGAATGATATATTGCCCAAGCATTTCTTAGAATGCAGTTCTGCCTAGTTGAAGGTTGGCAGAGGTGAATGCAACCGGCGAATTCACCACTTGTGCACGCCTTGCAAGTAGATGGCTTGTCATAGGTTACTTTATTTCATGCTATTTGGATGACGCTGATTCCCCTGATTTGAGAGTTGGCTTTGGACAACTGACTCCTTGCGGCCTGCAGCTAGCTGGCTTGCAGTGCACTCCCATTTCATTTGAAGCAGCCCCTTTTGAGCACGATGATCCTTGCGGAAAAGCAGAGAAAAGGCTGACTCATTTTATGTGCCCTCTTTACGTTTGACTGTACACATGTGTTGCAATGCACGCATTGATCAACCGAAATGACAGGAAGTGCATTTTGATTCCAAGACCATTGTGCCACATATGAATATGTCTGGATAAGCACAGATGTAAACAGTTCCACATCGCATCTCAGTCCCTCTCTCGGTATGTGCAGTGTACTGCATCCTAAAGCACGCCTAGGTCTAACATAATGCAAGTCTTGTGTGCGTGTGGCCTTAATGTAGATACTTTGCAGATCTGATCTTTATATCATATATGGAGATCAGTAAATTACATTGAATGCCACACATACAATTATACACCATGGTACAGGACAGTTGGCGCCTAAGTACAGAAATTGCTGGGTCCGGTAGTCATGAAGGCTCGTACAAGCCGATAACATTGCAGGTCAACCTGTTCTGTTATGCGACAAGATCCTCCCAGACCCAGATCGTGTGCAGAAAAGCAATGGCCATCGCTCCATGATCAGTCCAGCTCAAACAGCACAGAGTCCTCGGGCGTGGCATCCTTGCCCGAATCCACAGCCGGCAGTAGAGGCCCACCACCGCTCATCAGACCTTGCTGCAGACACCTGTCAGGATCTCCTTCATGATCCCTGCACAGGCCACACACAATGATTCCAAAATCAAGAATCCCTATTTTCACTGAATGTTTGCGTCTCTTTGCCACAATCCTGTGTGCGAGCTAGAGTGAGAATCTTGGCTAAGCTGACCTGCAGGTGCTGCCGTCCTCGCAAGATTCGTGCGAGGCACGTTCGGCGTGGTGCACATGCACAGCAGTGTCAGGTTGCTGCCGCTCAGTATTATCATTAGCAATTATTCTGATGGGCTGCTCCGCTCTCCTTCGCTCCCCTGCAACCAGCAGGCACTCTGCTAAAATCCCCTTCTGCTCATTATTGTATGGATAAGAAATGCATGCTCTCACATGGCAGGGGGCAATTTCTGCAAGATGTGCCTTTGTGACAAATCACAGCAGTTTAGTGTGTTAGCAGGAGACAGACCTTGCATGTCTTTCCCAATGCCACCTATGGGGATCGATGCAGAGGCGGCCATTGGCAGATTGTCTGCCTGACCCATAAAGCTAAAAGGGTGCCCACTGGTGACACATTCCACACTGGTATCGGCTTTGATTGAAACAAACACATCCCCTGCACAACTAGACACATTTTGATCAGCCAAAGAGCACGCATGAGCAACAATTCCCCCGCCCCTTTATCAATCATGGGCTGTCGGTGCACAGACCCATGGCAAATTCCAATCATAGATGTCAAGGGTAGACTTCAATAATCACGTCCTCGGCATGCAAGGAATGCATGCCGCACCCTTGGACTCGTCCTCTGAGCGCTGCATGGCTCTGCGGAAGGCGTTGCGAGCGCCGATCTGGGGCGGATCAGTCATCAGCGCCTGCAGCCTGGCTGCCACGTCGCTCGCATCGCCAGAATTGGCGCCTGTCTCAGCTGCCTGATCTGGGCTGTCGGATGTGCTCATCTGGGCAGGAACAGAGTCTGGCTGCTGCAGCCAGAAGAACCAGCGCTCCACCTGGTGCCCGTCTGGCATCAGGCCAATTATCCCTGTCAAGACATACACATTTAGATCAATTTTGTGCTCAGAAGACCATGAGGATCATCCTCACTTTCCCTGTTGTATTCTGCACCTTGCGCTCATTGCCGATCTGCACCGCAAACAGGATCCCTTATTGATTGATACATATGCAAAGATGTGGAAGGAAGCCTCGCACCACCGACAAGCCAGGTGATGAAAGAAGCATTGAGCAAGGAAAACAAGGACAAGCCCAAGCACGTCAGGATGGGCCAGCCTCCTTTCTCGTTGGGACACATGTACACAGCTGACGGAATGTGACGCAGCGCCACCTTCGTTGTGGCCGTGGTGCCTGGACTTTTGCGCGGACAGGCGCTGCTCCACGACCAGCACACGTCCCCCATGGGCAGATGATAGCGCCACCGCTTGCGGGTCCAGGCTGATGGCCAGCTCAGCACCCGGCAGCGCAGCTTGCGAGCCAGACTGGTAGGGGAATCCCAGGGGCTGTGGTGCAGAGGGTGCGGGACGCTCCCACAGAGAGGGGTACGCTGTGCTCCTTGAAGAGGCCCCAGAACCTGGCGCGCCCTGCCCTGCCGGCTCGTGCGTCCACACCAGCTTCAGCTTGTGGCGGTCGTCCACAGAGAGCAACTGCGCAGCAGCCGCAAACACCCATGAATGCCAGATCAGTCACTCCAATCACCCAAACCTCCTGCTGCTACAGAATCCCTCTCGGAGGATGGCCTCGTCAAGGAGGACTTTTTCAACGGCTCTGCTGCAAACTCAAAGGACGTGAACGCTATCTAATTACTTCACTCGCCTGACGATCTGCACCAGGGGAGATTGCATTTGGCGAGGTGCACAGAGTGGAGGGGTCACGACGCACCAGCAAGAGCTTGCCCATGCGCGCATCGGGCTCCAGGCGCACCGGCCTGCTGCTGGCCCTGGCCCGGGCTGCCCGCTCCCTGGGGCTGCTGCCCTGGCCGGGCAGCTGGCCCCTGCCAGGCGATTGCCCCTTCCTCGATGCAGTTCTGGGCCGCGGCGGTGTGTGGCTTGCCACCCGCGGGGCAGCGGCCTTCCTTGCATGGATCACAGGCACCTCAAAGGGGCTGCTGATGGGCGCAGCCACCGGGATGACGCTCGCAGTGGGGGACGGGGAGGGGATGCCCCAGGGCTGCCAGCACTGCTCAGCAAATGTGGACGGCGCTGCGAACTGCGCCGCCGTCAGGGTGTCTAGAATAGAACCGTTGCTCGCATCCAGACGCTGTGATGAGGATGAACCCTGGTTGGGGCCCAACATCCTTCCCGCCGGCACCTCCTGCAGCATGCATGCAGCACAATGTTCAATTCCAACTGCCAACTCAAAGCCGACTAACTCTGCTCTTAGGAGTCGCTGTCTGGTTTACCTATGTGAGCTACCTTTCGCATTTGATGAGTCTTCAAGGCATTCCCACATGTCGAGCGTGATGAAGATCAATTAGCATCAAACGGCATGAAAATGAAGTATGGGCTCGCACAGAGAGTAATGCAATTCATCAGACCCTGAGGCAAGGACTTTGACCTCTTTATGGGGGTGATCTATTCCCCAACATTCAAAACCCAAGGTGCATTTTGACAAATAAATAACGTCCGGGGCCGCACTATGAGCACTTGCCACTGGGGCACGTCGAGGCGGAGGACTTGGACGCGGCAGGGCGCTGACTGCTGCTGCTGCTGCTGCAGGGCGGCGGCCGCGCGTTGGGGGAGGTTGGCGTAGTTGGGTAGCCAGGGACGCGAAAAGCCGTCGGAGGAGAGGTGGTGCAGCAGGTCCAGCGACTCGTTGCGGCACAGCGCCGGCGTCAGCACCCCAGACCGCCGCGCCAGCAGTGCACGGCCGCGGTGCCACTGCGCGCACAGCACTGTCACTGTCACTGTCACTGTCACTGTCACTGTCACTGTCACATGCCACACCAGCAGCAAGCTGCCTCTGTGCCATCGCACGCACGCAATACGCAAGGATGAGAGGTGTATTATGAATAGTTGCCTGACAAAGTGCGGCCACTGTGCCACTCGCGCACATCACTAGCACTGTCACTATTACCCCTGTATAGACGTCATTGCAGGCAATCTAAAGGATCACGTACGCACACATGAAGCCCGCCTCAACCCCTTGTGTGTGGCTAATGAGGCAGATTTTGGACTTGATCCAGAAAGCAGCTGCACTGAAAACCCATGGCCTGCTCTCTGATGATGATGAAAGCAAGTGTCACTTGGCGCTTTGCACATGTGCTGTACCTAGCTCCTACAGATCAAAGGGGGCCGTTGTTACCTGCTGCTGCTCCTGCTGCCACAGGTGGGTGGTGTTGGCAGCGGGGGCTGGCGTGGGGGATGCAAGGCTTAGGACTTCTGCAGCAGGAGGCTGATCAGAATTTGGGCTGCCTCCGGGGATCAGAGTGTGTGCCTCAGCCTCGGCAGGAGGACCGGACTCCTGGTGGTTGGAAGGTGTTTCAGACGCTTCAAGCATCTCCATGAACGGTTCCAGCTGCTGCCAGACCTCCATGCCCTCCTGAGGGGGCTGGATGAACAGCAGGCGGCTGGCCCTTCCTGCCCTCGTCTCCGCTGCTTCTGGTTCCTGCCACCTGATCAACGCGCTTCCATTCGCGCAAGAAGCGTGACCGCATGCCTCCAGCCCTCCTGACGGTGACTGAGCGCTGTCTGCTGCAGCACTGACGCTGCTGGACTGCCTCCCTGAGTCTGCTGCCGGTGCACTGCCTTTGGGTGCCAAAGATTCACTTATTGCCAAACCGGCTGCGTCACCATTCAAGCAGTCCACCAGGAACTGCAGCGCCTGCATTGTGCTGCTGCCCACCTCGGCCGCTGGCGCCAGCATGACAACGTCGAGGCGGGTCCCCTCGAGTCTGCTGGCCAGGCCTGGGACATCCCCTTGGCTGAATCCACAAGGCCCTGCCACGAAGGCAATGATGTGGGCCGACGCATGCCGCTTGGCAACCAGCTGCAAAGACAGCACAAGAGAAAGATCAGCACACTGTCGCATCAAAGGAGGCATCAAATTGCTGCGCAGTCTGCAGGAACACAGAGATTCCGTGCATCAAGGGCATCCTAGGTCGTGCATTTACAGTAATAGTAAACCACAGCTCACTCTTTAGAAGAGCAAGGGAACAGGGCAACAGGATTTTCATCAGGGGAAGCAAAAGTGGAGAGAGAAGACTCACCGCTGCCAGGCGCAAGGCGCTTGAGTACTGGCTCTTCTGGCCTTCTGCCATTTGCAGGCTGAATAAAGATGCCTGAGCCACGTCACAGCCTTGGAGGTCACTTGGAGGGTGATGCAGCTTTGCATCCCCTGCCGCGATGATGCACATGCGGCCCTTGCTAGCCCTTGTCTGTCTGGTTGTTATGTGGGCTTCGTCAGTCCTGTTGCCATTTTGTAGGGCATAGTGCGCGCACAATGAATTCGTCGCCTGGCGCTGATACCACCAACGTGAGCCTGGGAAGTCCTCGCTCAGGAACGCAGACTCCGAATTGTCGACACTGCACATTCAGGATCAAGTACTAAGAGACTCATGCAGAAAACAGGGAAAGTTGCGGTATGGAGGACGACTTGGGAAGACCTGTCCAATAAACATCAACAAGCAGAGTTGACCAAAAGGACTCCAACACAACAAGAACAGAAACACCCAAAAAGGCTGCTTCACCCCATTGATTCAAGTGGGCTCCAAAGTATTTGTATTAACTGCAACGAGGCAAAGTGAGGAAAGACGAGGAAGCTGACAAAAACAGCACCAATTGGACAGTCCAGTCTCCTGTGCCTGTGCACCCTCTGCTGAGAACCAGGAGTGACACCGAGAGATCCTTCCGCGTTGCAAGAGCTTTGTGGCTTCTCTTTGATAGCCATGCTCGTTTTCATTCATTAGCAGCATCAAGGTTTGGAATTATCAGACTCGCGTGTCTACAGGGAAGGGCCAGAAGAGAATTACCAGAATAATGTGCAGTCCCCGCTCATTTTACCTGCTTATCCAACAAGGCCCTGAAGCCCACTACACGTTGCAAAGCCTCTCTTCCAGGAGAGGGATTATTCTTATTGCCTGCACTCAGTACGACTGCGCGCTGCAGGCGCAACGAATTTGCTTCCTGCAAGACATCCGAAAGCACTCATCAACAACACAGAGCTTAAGCAGACACACAGACAGCAGACAGGCAGTCGGGCAATTTCTGGGTCCCCAGGGGGGCTCCCCAAGTCGCACATGACAGTGGACCGGAACCTGCACCAGTCACGCGCCACGTGGGACCCGATTTCGCAAATTACTCCCATGCCCACCAGGACAAAATGTTTTGCTTCTGGACATGCAGTGCAGGCACAACCACTGCTAGACACTGTGTGCCGCTCCGAGCGCGAATCATGTGTACAGCAACGCATATGCGCAGTAGCCTGCCGTCGGCCACTGCGCAGTCAAGGTCGCAGCCTGCACTGATGTACATGTCATATCATGTCACGATGACGCCAGGTCATCGGATGCGATCATGCCTACAGTGGCCGCCTTTCAAAAGGCTTCCCATGGGCTGGCCACTGGCAGTAGCGTACTTCAGCATGCCTTATAAGCCCGTTACCGGCCGCGGCGGTAATTTATCACAACTTGCTTGAAGCTCAGGCAAATTGCAACTGGCAGTTGAAATGCGGCATACAGAACAAGAACTGCTGACACTGCATGGCATGAAGCTTGAGGGGCACATCTAGATCTAGCGTAGTATCAGATTCTCTACAGTAAATAGGTAAAACGTTCATTGCATTGATTCAACAATTTTCCAAAGTTGGCTCCCAGATCTGTTTGTAGACCTTGAGCATTCATAGTGGCACACGCACAGTGTGCCTAGTTCGATGCTGGTTACCATAGTGTACAAAGCAACAGAACAAGGCTGGTCTTTTCGTGAACTGCACTGTCTAAACACTTTGGCCAGCTGCTTTTATACCCTCCAAGCAATGTGACTACCTGTACATAAAAACATGCCTGCACTATGTATACTACGCATAGTATGTGCCCTATACTGAAGACTTGAAAGACTCTCGACCAAGCTCGATTCCATGTTTACTCTTCTTTCGCAGTCGAAGCACTGCCTCTTGGGAGCAGCCTGCAATCACACCCTTCCACCTCAAAAAATGTGCACACTAATGTAGCGTGTATGCATGCAAATTGGATTCACACCTCTGCAATTGACCAGTTGTAAATGAGCCAAAGCATGCATCAATGATATGTCAGGGATGGATGCCGAGAACGGTGGTTTGAGCATACTTGTTTAGTCCAAACCGCCGCGTGATCTCCTTGTCCACAAGATGCTTTGGGAAGAACGTGGGAGCAAACCAGTTGAGCCACCAGTTGGGCGTGATCACATAGTGCACTGCTGGGCTGCTTGTGTTGAGGACCTGCATTGGGAAGCACAAAATTTGACAGCTGCATGTATAGCATGGTTCAGGAAGCTTGAAAGAAGATGTGCAGGATTCAGAGAAGTGTTGAAACACAAGTACCCACCTTCCAGACCTTCTCGCCAACAGTTGCGGCTGGCAGGAACCAGCCGGGCTTCTTTGTCTCAGTCTGTGTCAGCGCATGTGCCCTCTCCAAAAAGGTGTTGAATGGGCTCTTTGTGTTGCCAGTGCCCTCAGAATTCTCCACTACATCTCCCCATATCTCCGTCTCAATTGGGCCTGCAGTAACATGCCATGAACAGATGCATTACATCGAAGGTGCGCATACAGATCTTCCTGACTGACACACAACCATTGAGTTAAGAATTCCATTCCCAAATCTGCTGATGATGGCTGCAAAATATGGTGCTGTCATATTTCAGACAGCAGTGCGTGTCACCTGGTGCAATGATGACAACATCAATGCCGAACGGTTTCAACTCGCGGCGAAGACCCTCTGAAATGGCATTCAGGCCTGCCTTGCTGGCCGAGTATGCACTCTACAGCACCAGCACAAACCCACGTGTTCACTTGTTGTCAAACACATTGTTAGCTGCACATGCAATCTCATAAAGGAGCTAGGATGTACACAGCAGGTGCAAATGCAAGGGGCCGAAGCTGACCGAGAAGGGAAATGTGTAGGTGCCATAGATGGAAGACATATTCAAGATTTTGCCGGGGTTGCCCCTCAGTGTGAGGTCAGTGCCCAGCAGTGGAAGAAATGCCTGCATGCCAGAAGATGACACATTCAGAGAATCACTCAATGTGCATCCTGATAGCCTGTGGATGGAAATATCATCAGGAGGATCTTCATTTGCGTGGAAGCATTTCCAGGGTGATCTTGAGGGGCTTGCCTGGATCACAGCCACTGGGGCAACCAGATTGACATCCAGCTGTTTCTTCAGCTTAGACAGTGGCACATCTGCTGTGGCATCCAGGCCCACATGGATGCCTGCACAGGACACCACACTGCTGAGAGAGCCCAACCATGTTCAGCAGATTGACGGCTTCCACCTGGAAGTTCTCATGCTCTGATCTGCAAAGTGCAAATTGTCTACTGATCGTTGGAGAGTGTGCAGGAGGGAGCAGGGGCATGCCTGCATTGTTGATCAGTCCCAGCAGGGTGTGGCCCTTCATGCGGGACTTGACATCTGCTGCTGCCTTGTGGACCGCAGCCTCGTCTGTCACATCAAAGAGCAGCGGCGTGAAGAAGTCCCCAAACTCCCCTTGCAGCCGCTTTGCATCTGCCTCCTTCCTCACGCTGTGGTGGCAGCTCTACAGTCAAGAAAGGGGAAACCCCCATCTCACGAACAATAAAGAAGGAGCGTGCTTATGGCACAGGAAGCAAGTTGGGGCAGAGTGCGCACCTGCCAAAGACGTGGCACTGGTGCTCAACCAGCGATTTGGCAATGGCATAGCCGATTCCTGAAGATACGCCAGTCACGACCACCACCCGATCAATGTTCACAATGACACCGAGGCTGGCACCAGGCTCATCGTCGTACTTGGACCGTTCCCAGCCAGCCAGCAGCCAGTTCTCCTGCTCCTGGGCTGATGTTAATAAGACAAATGCATGATTTAGGACACATGTTGACTGTATAGCAAGGATCCTAGGTCCAGCATAATAGTGCAGAAAGAAATCCAATGTGAGCGCAATTTTCGTGACCGCTAGCTATACAGCCCGGCTCAAGCTCCCCACAATCAACATTTCTGCCTAGCACCACACAATAAGATATTCATGCAACTGCTTCAATACAATGGGAGAATGCCTCTCGATACCTTGGCTCATCTTCAACTGAGAGTCTCAAGCCGAGAAGTTGCTTGAAATAAGCGTTGGATCAATCTCCTGCATGTGACCAAATTCCTTACTGAGATCGCGAGAAAAAGTTCATATCTAGTCACGCAAATGACTTCAACAATGTTTTGTACGAGAAGACTTCCAAGCTGTACTTTCCTACAACACGCAAGCTGAGGTAGAGCAGCTATTGTCGGAGGAAAACGTGCATTCACTAACTTCACATATACAAGATGTACAGTGATGTAGCCAATTATATCGGCTTGCTGACCTGTAAATCGTGAACTAGGTGCTCGTGATCAACCTCGGCACGTCGTATGATCGAGACGTCTTTGGCAGGATAAAACGAAGGCCAACCTATCCAGGCTTCACATCTACTATTGTCGAGATCAGTACTTACAGACTTCTCTGAAAGGCGACGAGATCGAAACTGTCCTTGTTCGAGACGACAGGGGAATTCGGAGGCCCTGGTGCGGCACGCCCCAAACGGCGATCCCGGTCGTTCGGTGATTGCCACGTGGCGTCATCCTCTTGAGCTCCATCTGAGCGAGAAGTGTACACTGCAATCGAATGTGATCGAAGGGCAGGCTTTCAATGCTCTGTACTGCTGTGTGGTAATGTGCAAGTCGAGAGCAGAAGGACAACACATAATTGTTATTTAGTACAGATGCTTATGCATATCACTGCCAGCGGAGTGGAATTGTGACTAAACCGACATGTTTACATCAACAAGACATTCTAGTACCTTTGCAGGCGTCAAACTCCCTTTGTGCAGGCATATCCGCCTTTCTGCAGCTAGGCGCATTACGCTTAAAAGGGACGAAAGACAAAAGGAGGCCCTGCAGAAGCGAGTGCACAAATCCAGAAGATGTAGACATGCAGCTGCCAAAGCAACGGCGCAGGAGCCTTTGGAAGCTGAAGTGGGGGACAGAAAACAGGTTTGTCTAAGCCACAGTCGTGCCCACTTTTTGCAAACGTGTTCGTGCTGCACTGCCTGCTCACAATATGCTATATTATGAGCATATAATAATGATGCTCATAATTATAATGTGTCATAATTATCTCACATTCTGCCGATGCAACTATTGTAGGAAGCAGCTTTGGTGGGCGAGGACGCGGCATACTTTGCGGTTGAGGAGCAGAGCACAGGCAAATGGGTGTTTTTCACGGCAGAGTTGGCTATAGTCCTAAGCATCATGTATGTGGTGAGACATCGGCAACACCATGCACATGTCCAGGATACACGGCAGCATGCCCTCATACGGTCAGCAAGCATGGTGGAGGATGTGCATGCTTACAACACTGAATTGACTGCCCCATACCTAGAAGAAGGACGCCCTTGAGAGATTTTCCCATCCCTTGCAGGTGTGGATTGCCCCAGGCACAGGGCTGGCAAACAACTTCTTGGAGCAGCTTGAAAGCATCTCCACAGACTCAACCTTCCTCATGATGGCCATCTTTGCCGTCTTTGCAGTCGTGCACAGTGGCCTGGCGTACCTGCGTCCCTCTGGTAGGCATTTGTCATATTGATCAAATGTCTCAATTACAGGCATGCAACCTATATCATCATCATCTTCTTTGCAATTGTGGCACGCTTGAGTGGCGGGTGCCTGCTGCGTTTGAGATCCGCTGCTGAAGGATGCATGCATGCGGCAGGCGAGAAGCTAATTGGCGCAAGGGCGTTCCGGGTCATCTTTGCTGCGATCAGTCTGCCACTGGCGACGGTGGCGCTGGTGCACTTCATCAACCACAGATATGATGGTCTGCCGCTGTGGAATCTGCGCGGTCAGCCCTTTGTGCACGAGCTGGTGTGGACGCTCAATTTTGTGTCCTTCTTCTTCCTCTACCCCTCCACCTTCAACCTCCTGGAGGTGCGCAGTCATGCCCAGCACTTGGCTCTTCATCTAGTAGTGTTGTTATAAGAATTTGCGTGCATGGAGCTCGACAAAGTCAACAAGAGCCCAGCCGTAGATGGCTCGCTTGGCTGGCTTGTCGTGTAACTTAGTGAGAGCCAGAATGTGCCGTATGCACTGCTCCTCTGGGGTGCACATTCATTCCGCAAGGGACTATGCTGTGCGTCAGGCCATCTGTCAACCTGCTAAATATCTCCTCACGGGTATCAAGCAGACCTAACTTAATGTTTTATTCATTATATCCATTCCTCGCTGTTCGTGGAGATAACTAGCCCCCGAACATGTCCAGGTGGCGGCAGTGGACGAGCCGAAGCTGCACCTGTGGGAGACGGGGGTCATGCGCATCACACGGCACCCGCAGACATTTGGGCAGGCGCTGTGGTGCCTCGCGCACACGCTGTGGATCGGCTCCAGCTTCATGGTGGCCACGACTGGCGCCCTCATGGCGCACCACCTCTTCTCCTGCTGGCACGGCGACTTCCGCCTGCGCCGAAAATACGGCGAGGTGGGCCCTCCTTGCCCCCTCTTTGCATGCGTCGGTTTGGGAGAGAGAGATGTGAGTCATCTGGAGAAAGCTGCAGTGCCGGCAGTTGCCTGATCAGGTGCCTGTCAGCAATGCAGACAAGTGCAACAACAGAACCAACCACATTCACCCACCTTATCTGCCGTCTCACTTGCCTGAAGCTTTTCTGAGTGCATTCTATGAGGGAGGACACTTATTTGGAACACTGCAGACTTGGCATGTGTCGTGCCATGTAAATGATCGATGTGGCCGGTTTGGTGGATTTGCTATTCTGTAGGAATTGCACAGGTGAATTGAAGTGAGTGTTGCCGATGTTGCAGGCATTTGACGCGGTGAAGGAGCGCACAAGCATCGTCCCCTTCCAGGCGATCTGGGAGGGGCGACAGAATCTGCCCAAGGATTATTACAAGGAGTGGCTGCGGCTGCCCTACTTCACTATCACTGCAGTCACCCTCGGGGCATACTGGGCCCACCCGCTCATGCAGAGCGCCTCGCACTGGCTGAACTGGTAGCGCGTGCTTTCTGTTGGATCTGGTTTGGGATATGCTTGTGGATCATGGGCTGAGGGCCTGAGGCATATGGAGTACTGCAGCTGGGCACTTGCCTATCTGTTGGTTTACACGACTGGGACAAGCAATTCACCACAGATCTCCTCGATTCCATAAAGCTATCTTGCAATAGTTAGCTTCATAGACCTCCAAGACTCCTGCTAGCCATGACCTACTTCTGTAATCGTTTGTCACTGTAAATTGACATGTCCATGACAAATTTCATAATACCCACTCAGAATGCGCATGTGCTTCAAGTGCTGAATCAAAAGTATTGGTGTCACTTGACATTCCCAAAACAGCTATATTAAATAGCTGTAGGCACATTTCACGGCAATGAGGCATGTGCCTGCCGTCATTTTCCTGTACTTCATGAATCAATCTCACGGATGGAATAAGCATAAGAATAACTCAACGACCTGGAAGATATCTTCTTGACTATTCTGCCATTAATCATGTAATGCACATCAATTATGATATATCGAGTACAGTAATTATACATACTGTCGCCATGCAAGGGCTGAGCATTGGGCCAGAGACATGCATGCAACTATTGATTATCTTGACTGTATTCGTACTGTGAACAGAACTGCGTTAGCTCAGACAGGCATTGTGCTCTGCTTTTTGGTACAGCAGGACGTGCACTTGGTGCACAGTGTGCTCCAGAAAGAATTCCACTTCAGGCGGTATGGTTTGATGAAGCCCTGCCACTTGCGCGTCAGCCCAAACGGCCACCCGTACACCTGCCACCCTCACCACATCAAATCTCGATGACACTCCATGACATCTCTTAGAAGGAGACACCAGCAGGCATCATTTCCTGCCCATGCCATTTTTGGTGCTTCATCACATTTCGCATGAAAGGTATGTTGCCTGACACACTAACGAGCGCTCAGGTGCAACTATGCCGCCCATTGCTGCTGTCAAGGCAGAAGATCTGTCATCATTTGCACAAAGCCCCTGGCTTTGTGGCAATTGCTTCCTCACAGGATGCACTGTGCTGCTGCGCTGGCGCAGAGGTTCGGATCATCATCTTAGTAAATTGGAGCACCTGTGGCATGCCCTAAATGCAGATGCACCTTGGCTCTGCAGGAAAATTGTGTAATGGATGAATGAATGAACCTCAGCAAGCAGAGGCCTCACCCGGTTCATGTGGTCGTCTTCCCACCAGTCAGTGCCGTCTGCGTCCAGCTGCTGCCACACATGCAGGCCGCGCTCTTTGCGCGACCCCGGGATTGTGTTGTCCAGGAACAGCGTGATTATCAGCGCCACTGCGGGGCCCGTCGCAAAGATGGAGTTGAAGATGTCTGCGCACAGCAAACGAATTTCCATCAATATTCCTAGCGCCACACAGGCAGATTGCAACGCAGCCAGAGCCTCCTACAAATCACTCTGGCTGTTCACATTCAACTGGAATGCGTCGTGTGCAGCAAGGCCGCCCTTACTGTCATGAAGGACAGCCATAGAGTATGCCCATGCAGTCCATCATGCATGACAATGTTTTGATCAAAGAAATTCTGCAAACCATCATGCGCAAGTGATTGCCAGCAGGCAGGGTCAGGTGGCTGTGGAGTGCGCACCGTTGACTTCGTGCGATCCAGTGTTGATGGGACCGTGGTCATTCTTGGTGGTGTACTGGGTGAAGTAGTCAGGGATGGACAGCGACAAGTACAGTCCGAGGCCGGTGATGAAGATGTTGCGCGGCGAGTTCATGTCTGTGAACTGCAGCTGGGAGATGCCGACTGCGGCTATCAGCCCAAACATGACGCAGAACAGGCCGCTCACCATCGCCTGCGGCAGCGAGGCAAAGATGCCCCCAAACTTGCCTGCATGCATACACAACCGAGCTCTGCTTCAAGCTTTGCACCATGCTTGTGTGGAATTCCACACTTGGCAAATAGCACCGTTCAGTGCACATTGAAGAGGATTTAATTGGTGAGTACAAGACATTGCAGAAGGGCTGTGGGGTGCGCACCAATGACTGAAATGATGATGGCTATGCATGCGCCCACTTGGATGACTCGGCGGCTGCCCACGCGCGTCAGCTGCATGGCTGCACAATGCAGCACAGCACATCAAGGCAAGCTTTCCAGCAATCATCTGCACATACATCAGCCGGGGCAATCTTGCAATATAGAACAGCAGTGACAAGGCAGAGTGTTTTCCAACCCACCTCCGATATTCTCGTTGTAGGCGGTCGTAGCATTTCCTGTGCCAATCAGGCCGGCGAGGACACAGCTGAACCCCTGCAGCATGCAGGCCGAGTGTCAAACAAAGACCAAAATATCACTCAAATCGGGTGGGGATCAGCTGCTGATCTGGGCTATGTGGAGGGATACATGCAGCACTAGCAATGGCAGCATGGTCTGCAGCGAGCCTGATACATGGGAGAGTGCAGAAGGCAGACCTGGAAGGTCACAGCGCGGCTGATGACCTGCGGAGGGGGCACAGGGGCGCCACAGATGCGCGCAGCTGCATAGTAGTCGCCCAACTGCATGCCAGCAACTGCCATTCATGGATGCAACATAAGCCTGGAAGACGCTGGTAGACATTGAAAGTCTCAGTCTCTGTAGATTCTTTCTGGTGGTCCGGGAATTTACAGGGATTACGCACCGATTCGACCATGGCAGAAATGGCTCCAGCCAGCATTGTCAGGGTGGAGCTCCAGGAAAATGTGGGGGTCCCCCACTGGCAGAAGTAGGGCCACCTGCAAGTGCCCAGTAAGAGTCTTAGCTATAAGAATCTCCTCAGAAAGCACGTCCCTGCCAAGCTGTCCAGCTACATGAGATACATATAGGACATTGCCAATCTTTGCGCATGTCTTCATATGCGGCTACCTGAACCAGGGTGAGTTGCTCAGGACGTCGCTTTGGTCTGTGCGGCAGTACTTTTGTGTGTCTGCGCTGGCGTTGTCATACGCACCAGCCTCCGTCACAATCACGGCATAGACCCACACAATGACAATGCTGATGACCACTGGGAACATCTCAAAGCAGCGCATCCTGAATCAACAACACAGCAACCCATCACACAACCATTGGATGATCACAAACCCTTGCATCTCAGCTCTGGATTGCCACTCTGAGAAAAGAAACCACTCTTTACCACCTGTCTACAGCGCAAGCCAAAGAGCTGTGGAGGCATGTCATGAGGCATTGCCAAATGTTATGTCGAGAAAGAGACAAGTCATCTCACCCTCCGATGAAAGGAATGCGCTTGGGAAGCCCCACACTCCTGAGGTACTGCGAGGTGATGATCAAGGCCGCTATCATGGGCAGGCCCAACTGGGGACAGTTGGCTACCCCACTGAAGCCAGCGCTGTACAGGGACAGACCCACAATTGCAATGTTGACAGCCACTGCACAGCACCCAGGACACATGTCAGTTGCATGGCTGGCAGGCACAACCATGGAATTTAGCACAACGCATGGACTTTTTCACAACGCATCCATGCAGGGGAACCACAGCGATGTAAGTTGAAGTACAGTTGAATTCTGCACAATGCACGCATGCAGGGCAATTACTGCGATGGAGATTGAAGTAGACAAGGGGTGCCTTCTTGCCTGTGATGGGTGAGATGTAGTGAAGCACTGCGCGCAGCAGACCGGACATGCTGAAGAACATGATGAAGAAGGCGCTCCCAATAACGCCCCCTTGGACCTCACGCATGGTCACCTCAACATTCCACAACAGTGTCAGGAAGGCTGTGTCTACCTGAAAAGAAGAATCCTGTCAGTGATCCTGTAAAGTTTACCATATTCTCGGCAGTGTGAGCGCACCAGGAATCGCTCATGGTTTGTGCCGTCCTGAGCATCCTGCCAGTCATAGCGGCTCTTTATTTGGGCAATGACGGCAAAGGTGGGCGTCAGGTAGGCGAATGAGCCACCCTGCACAGCCAAGCGTTTGCCTCAGAGCCTCTGCAACACTGAGCTGCATATCAGCTCAAGCAGCACACATTAAGGAGAGCAATCCTGTGGCATTGCTTCAACGAAGGCACCTGAATGATGGGCAGCCTGTCGCCAGCAATGGTCTGGACAAGGGTGATGATCCCCGAGATGAAGAAGATCGTGCCAATCACTGCATGTGCCAGAAACTTTAAATGCACGGTCAGTCGTTAGAGCCATGAGGCAGTGTTTTCCATGTATCAATTCCGCAACATTGGTGCAATAAGACATTTGTGTGTCTGTCGACGGCCTACCTGCTGCCAGATCTTCGGGCGTGCCACCCATGGGAGGTATTATGAGGAAAGGAATCAGGACTGTGGATCCAAGCATAGTGAGATAGTGCTGCACAGTCACAGAGAGATCAGGTCAATGTCTGCATGCAAAACAGCTTGAGGGCAGAATTGCCTTGGAACAGAGTCAACCTTGACATTCTGCATAAGAGAACTGATTTACCTGGAAACCGAGCAGAATAGTCTCATACCACACGGGCACATCAAGTATTCCATAGCGCACTGCACAAGTCCCAAGAAACGATCAGTCCTTTAGCACTCATCAGAGATTCGGAGCTTGTGTGATGTTGGTTGTAAGGAGATGACAATGCTTACTGTTTGAGATGTCTTCGATGACTGGCTCCCTCGCCACCACCACAGGTACCTCGGACTTCTGTTGATCTGCTTCTGTTGAGTGCTTCACAGGTCCAGCCTCGCTGTCCATCTTCCACAACGCAGAAACTTTGATCCCAAATCCTGCTGATGAGCCACTACACATTTTAAACACTTTGAAGCACGACTGTAGTGAAAGAACTGGAGAAGAGTCAGTGAAAACCCTAGCAAGTCGACCAAATACCCATCTATATCACGATCCGCACGAGGAAACACTAGCTATATACAGTTGAATCAAGACCTGGTACCTTCGTTTATAAATCGCTCAACTTGATGAGCGCTTCTGGAGTCTGGAAACAGCTGACGCAAGCGGTCAACCTCGGCTTACGCCCAAACGCTGTCAAGCCGCCATCAACAGATAGATGTCACGTTTCACACCTCTACGAATGTCTCAATCGCTCAATTCTGGATCAAATCGCGAATTAGATGGTGCAAGATCATCAACTTCGGGTGGCAGGCAGCACGTGGATCACATGCCTCCAGCTGTTCGACGGCGAGAAAACCTCCTCCAATCCAAGATTTCGGGCTGGCAGCTTGTCCGGAAGTCGCTCCAGCACTCTTCCGGGATTTCGCTGTGTCTATGTCAGTGGTCTCTTCAATTTAATTGATTGAGAAGGTGCAATAAGCTGATCACGAGTTTGGGCTGACGAGGTGGTAACCAGGTCGCGAGTCCAAGGTGACAACGATGCTGGTTTGACAGGAGGTTCTGATGCAAATTTAGAGGTCAATTCTCGAAAATTTGGCGACATGAGCGTGGAATGGAAGGAAAATCACCTATTAAGGTACACCTATCAATTGTCTAGTGAGGTTAGTTCAGTGATCTGAAAGGCACTGATTGATAAACAGCTGGCATATCACCTTTGGGATGCGCTTTCCAGGGACTGGAGCAATCCACCACCGTGGCCAATATTCGTGTTCGGAAAATGGCTGATCACTCTACTAAGGATGTTCCTGGAATGGATCCAGCCCCCGCCCCTGACGATCTTTGATAAACAGAGGGGCGCTTGGCAAGCACAGGCAATCAGCTGCCAAACACTTGAAACTTTGCTTGCCCATGACAGTGGACGTGACCGGTCGATCTCGTGTGCAGTTCTTGGACTCTCTGAGTCGCTCGCCTTGTGATGAGTAACGCAGCTGACAAGGTGACCCTGTGCAGATACTGTACACTGTGGCTCATCTGGGCATAGCTGATGAGCTAGGCAGGAAAGGACCACAGACAGCAGATGCCCTGGCAAAATCGCTAGGTAAATTCTCAAGCCAACAATGCGCACCAGAATGCCAGAACACCTAGACGCACTTCCCTGATGTAACTCAAGCCTTTTGACAGATTTTTCCATTCATCATCCCATTGCTGCAGGTGATTTGACAATCATTCAATCTGCGATTTGTTGGGCGCAGGGCTTGACAGTGAGCGATTGTACAGAGTACTGAGAAGCGCTGTTCAGATGGGAATCTTCACAGCGGTCAAGCCTTTGCACAGGGGAGGGCCAGCACGCTTCAAGAACAACCGCCTGTCTGCTGTGCTCAGAATTGACCACCCAAACTGTCTGCGAGACATGGTGAGCCCCCATTCCCTCCCGGCTTGTTCATGCTTTTGCCGTTACTCATCACCTGCGCGCTCTGTGACACTTTGACCTAGGTTGATTTTCATGGACAACGGAGATCAATAGATGCTCACCTCACCCTGTGGGACAAGAGAGCCCTGGGGCGGTTATGCTTGGGCTTGGGATTGAGATCGCATTTTGGGATGTGCAGGTTCTGCACCAGACGGATCACAACAAGCCGGCATGGGATGAGCTGGCGTGGGCGGTGCGCACCGGAGGCAAGGCCTTTGAGAAGACGCACGATGGGCTGTCGGAGTTCGAGTGGCTCAAGCTGGACCCCAAGGAGGAGGACAAATTCTCCAAGGCCATGAAGCAAGTGGACAACATGGGTACGCTTGACCCAGCAAAGGTCCCTTTCAGACAATCTCTCTTACCTGCAAAATTGTCCTAAATGTGTCAGAAGGAGCTAGGAGATAGCCTGACAGGGCCACGGATATGAGGGGCTTTGAAGCCATGATGGATCTCAGTCAGGCTTCAAAAAATTTAATGGCAGTCTGGGAGTGGTGTGGGAGGGCTGGGCGATATTTATGCTGACCCGCAGTAATCAGACTACCACAACACTCAGATCCATTTCCACCTTGTTTACATGCATTATTGGGCCAGAAAGCAATTTTGCCAAACACTTGACGGAATGCAGACACATGGCAAGTTTGTGATTTGAAGATGGGCAGTGACAAACTGCCCACAGGACCAATGAGCCTCAGCTCCCAGCAGGTCTCTGAAATCAAGTAATGTGCAGGGACGAATGCGATGGCGACTGACTACAAATGGAATGCGCACTCGCGCATTGTGGACATTGGCGGCGCGTACGGCTCTTTCATGGCGCACCTGCT
Organism: Coccomyxa subellipsoidea C-169; assembly: GCF_000258705.1. Lineage (NCBI taxonomy): Eukaryota > Viridiplantae > Chlorophyta > Trebouxiophyceae > Coccomyxaceae > Coccomyxa > Coccomyxa subellipsoidea. Next base: position 1,025,958 of record NW_005178035.1, read on the forward strand.
CACAGTCAACCGCAAGCCGCGAGGGGTCCTCTTCGACCAGCCCCAGGTGATGCATGACTTCACCTGATGTTATTGTCTATGTTACTCCCTTCTTGGCGCTCGCACTGCCTGGCTTGTCTTGCGTTCTACCTTGGTGTGTCTAGAACGGCGCAAACCAGTCCAACACACACACAGCAGCGTGCAATGTCTCTTAGCTCTTACTGGTGAGAAGTGGAACACCTGTGGTGGCAAAACACCGCTGTCAGGCCACCATTACAATTCTCCAGTCTTGCCTGACACTGTCCGCGTAAATTAGAATTGGCCACGTCTGAAGGCCTTGGGCATGCAAATGTGTTTCTGTGGCATCACTTGCAATGGCTGGTATCCGGCAGGTCATCGAGAGGGCCAAGGAGATGTGGGCACAGAACAAGCACTGGTCCCTGCTTAACCCCCGCCTGGAGTTCGCTGCTGGGGACTTCTTCAAGCCGGGTGGGGGCTCTGCCTACCAAGCCATCACACCGCCCTCAGCAGCCTCCTGTTGGGCAATGTAATCTTAAGTAAGACAGAATGCAAGACATACAAGGGGTTGCAGGCACCAACAAGGAAGAAAGGGCTGCCTTGCAATATAAAGAGTAGTGCCTTCACAACACAAACATTCCCCGACCCAGGAGCACTGCTTATCACATTGCAGGATATAGAATCAGTCCTACTCTGTGGAACCTGACGTGAAGGGCAAGCTGTGCCTGGCCTTGATGACAAAGTAGCTGCATGCAGAGACGATGCCCAAGGCCAAGGATGGGGACGTGTACATGATGCGCCTCATCCTGCATGACTGGGATGACAAGGACAGCATCGCCATCCTATCCAGCATCCGGCAGGCCATGGGCAGCGCCAAGGCCAGGCTGCTCATTGTGGAGGTGGGTCCCCCGCTGCAGCAGCAATCTAGTGCAAAGGGCAGTGGCCGCTGAGAGAAACAAAGGGAATGTCAGACAGGGAATCTCAGATGATGCCACCGAGACCAGAGGGACGCTTGCTCACTAAAATTACACTATAGCTCTCTGGCAGATGGATCATAGGGACCTTCATGCCCACATGTCCCAAATCATTTGTGGGCAAGAAAGAAAATGATCTTGTGGATGCTGGAAATTTTGGCCACCCATGGGTAGTCTGCAGTGGCTTAGTTCGAGATGTTTTGTGCAGACCACAATTGGAGAGGAGTTTGCGGATCCCCTGTTCCAGCGCGCACTGCTGGATGTGCACATGATGGTGGCGCTCAATGGAGCAGAGAGGACAGTGGCGCAATGGTGAGCCGCCCTCTGCTTGTCATGGCTGACTGCAGATTTATGGGTCGTTATCTAGCCATGTGAGTATCACCAGGGTATTGCTGTATAGTGCTTAATAGCATTGGCGTGTTGTGGCTGCAGGAAGCAGATGCTGGGGGAAGCAGGATTTACTTTTGCCCGCCACATTCCCACCCGCAGTGTGTTCTCCATTGTGGAGGCATTGCCGGCATGAGGAAGTTGGTAGCTGAAGACATCCCACACCATAGTTCACTCATGTCTCAGAGGAGACGCTCAGCGCTTTGTTGCCTGAAGCCCTCTCTTAAACAACTCCACTGAGGAATGCTAAGCAATCCTTTTTTAAAAATACAAAATGCTTCAATCCTTGCTATTTGTGCAACACAGGCCTGTGTACAGTCTTTCATCTAAAGAGGGGCCCATGAAGTGGACGCATTCATGGATCTCTTGCAGCAAAGTGGTGACATGTTGAATGATTTTCCAGATGCGAAGCTCTTAAGATCCGATTCATGCACATGTGGGATCACTGAGAAAAGTGCCAGAAGTGCCACCTTTTGTGCGAAATGTAATGGATGACCTGCAGATGCTACCAGTATAGGTGTCGGAAGAGTCTTCACATGCCTTACAAATCAAAATGTCTGTGTAGCCCCTCTGACAACTCTTGACTCTGACGACTTGCGGCCAGTCCCAAAATACAAATTTAGCAACTTGTGGAGATTCTGCACCCTTTCCTCTTGCCCATTATATATTTTGGACAGCGTGCACATGCTTGAAAGCATAGCACAAAGCCTAAGTATGATAAAAACCTGTGTGCAGCAGGATTGCCTGTAAGGATAATGACTACACCAGATCGCTCAAAACAATCTATTGTTTCTTCCACAGCGAAAGGCTGCCGCCTTTGGTCGACACATACACTCAGCACTCTGCAAGCCCTTTGCACAACCTCACCACACCCTTAATAGATCTGATGAAATGTTCTTGAGTTCCTAAGGAGAGAGTTCTGAATCACCCAGATGCAAGACTAGTACTCCCTGAACACATGTGCACACCGGTCCCTGCCGGCTGCTGCTTGCCCATGAGCTCCGTACTGACTGCAAACTAAAAAGCTTACCATCAGCACCCACCATCTACGATGCTGAGTGCAGACAACCCTTCAAGGGAGAGAAAAGGCTTGCTGTGCACACTCAGATCAAGACAACAACTCGTGGACTATCTGACAGACCTGATGTGTGCTGCTGGGCACTGCAGCACAGTAAAAACACATGTTCCCACTTTCCACATGCCGGCATGATGTGAAAACAGGGAAATTATGGATGTCTGGGGCATGCGTGCTCGCATCGTCCGTCCCACACGACTGCAAGCTCATCCTAAGCACAATTACTGCACAAGCACGAAGTGCTGCCGATGGTCCCGACAGTGCCGGAAGCGCTCCTACGCTGAAGTGACCACAGCATAGCACGCCTCACGGTCATGCCCCAGAGGTGAACGCACTGTTCATGCGCTCAGTGTAGGCAAAGGCACTGCTGAAGGGATTGACCGGGGGCTGGACAGCGGCTGGCTGGGCCGGCTGCGGCTGCTCAATGCTGCTGGCAGCCGCCGCAGGTACCTGCTGCTTGACCTCCGGCAGCTGGCTGGGCGCCGGGCCGGCCAAGTTCATGCCGCCGAGTTTGTTAGCAGCGTTCAAGATTGCTTGCCCCGGCTCCTCGCTGTGCTCGCGGAGGAGGCCGTCAATGGTCGGCGGTTGCTCCGGGGGCGTTGCCGGCCCACCGGACGCCGCCTCCACGCCCTTAGCCGCCGCTATCGCCACGCTCGCCAGAGCCGGCTGCGGCCCGGGCAGGTTGGCGGCTGACGGCGACTTTGGGAAGGCAGTTCCCCCCGGAACCTGGGCCGATCTGGCGCCAGGTGGCTGCTGTTCCAGCCCCTCGCCGCCTTCCAGGATTGACTGCCGCACCGTGGCCTGCCTCGGCAACTGCGCTGCACTTGGCGGCTGCATTGCCTGCACCAACCATGGGTTAATGGTGAGGACCTCCCCCAAAAGGTGCCTTTGCTTTTTGCAGCAGCCAGCAGATCACACCCCCAACACAAGGCACCTCTTGCCTGCAACACACCTGTTGCACCTGCTTCACACGAATTCTGCCAGACTAGAAACTGGGTTGTACCTTTGCTGGGCTACCCATGCCGGGCCGGCCGGAGGGAATTCCGCGTGCGTCCAGCTCCGACGAGCTGACCGAGGCGCCCACGAGGCTCCTGGGCCGCATTCGCGGCGGCCTCAGAGCCTGGCCCATCACCTTCAGCTCCCTCACAATCTGCACCGCAGCCATCACACAACCTCAGTTGAATCTTTGAGCAACCCACCATAATGCAGTGCCAGTCATGTCCCCCTGCCATACACTCCCTCCCTTGAAGACTCTTCAGTGAAGAGAGCATCTTCTCTGGAGGACCTCTCCCTTGATTTAAGCGGACTAACCTATGATCTGATGGTTCGTGCATGCACGTGGGGCATTGAGGGGAAAATAGGCACCTCTGCGAAGGAGGGCCGCTTCTCGGGGACCTCCTGCCAGCAGCGCTCCATGAGGGAGCACCAGCCGGGCGCGGGCTCGGGCACGGGCTCGTACTCCCACTTTGGCGAGTTGGGCAGCGTCGGCCGCAGGCCGCCCCCTGTCAGCGTGATCTGATGCAGCAGCGCGTGGTAGTTGAGGCCCTCATACGGCTCCCGCCCCGACCACAGCTCCCACAGCACCACCCCAAACGAGTACACGTCCACCTGCGCGCCAGCCAGCCAACGTGAGCTGTCGCGATTTTCCAACCAACCTGCAATGGTGATCATCACTGAACACAATGGTAACAGCGCCCCAAACCTTGCCATAGGAAGATACAGAGTGGTGACTTGCCCAGCCTCACAATGCACACCGGGCCAGCTGCCAACACATGGACATCCAGAACAAGTTTGTGAGGAAGCCCGGGCAATTGGCGGACCTTTTCTGTGACGGTGTGGGGCGTCTTGATGATCTCTGGGGCGATCCAGGGCAGCGTGCCGCGCTGACTGGTGACATTGCTAACGTAGGTGTCGCGCTTCTGCTTAGACAGGCCAAAGTCGGACACCTTGCACACAGCGCGCCGGTCGCGGTAGCCGAGCAGTAGATTGGCGCTCTTCAGGTCAAAGTGCACGATGCTCTTCTGGTGCAGGTACTCCATGCCCTGTGGCCAGGACCACACCCAGTCAGCACACATGCCTCACTTGCTGATATTGCAGTACCCTTGGTTTAGCATCAAGAGCTGACTGACACTTACATCTCCCTGTCAACCCTTAAGGCTGAGCCAGGCCCGTCTTCGCGCCCCCACCTCTATCCAACTTGCCAAAGTTAAAATGAGTGCATCCAGAATGTCAAGTGGAAGCGCGCCGCGATCCATATGAGCTGGCACACTATAGCAGTAGAAATCAACCCTGAAAAAGAAGCTTTGGCAGCGCAGCCTCTCGCCATGCACATAGGGCAGCAGCACTGAGCGCACCTTGGCGGCGTCCATGGCGACGACGACACGGTGCATGTTGCCGCTGACGACGTCTGACTTGCGCGCGAGCGCCTGCTTCACGCTCCCCTGGCTCATGAACTCTGTGACGACCGCTGGCGGCCGCAGGTTGCCGCACCGGCCCATGTTGGCCCCACTGGCCATCGAGATCGGCTCCACGTCCTCCATCACAAGCCTGCCGTCCTCGTCTGTCTCCTGCACCAGCCGCATGCAACATGTTGGCCGGATCTCAAACAAATTGCAAGAGTGAGGAATGAACGGCAGGCGCACTGTTTTTCCCCTCAGCGGACAAGACCAGCTCTACTTATCATGTCACCTCGCCTCTTCCACACAAAGATGACTAACAAAGTATGTGGTATGTCTGCAGCACCAGTGAATATATCTATGCATCCCAAGCCAACTCACAACCATCGGTGGCAGGCTTGGCCATGTTTTCTATGCTTGCCACGCCATATGCAGAACCCGCGAAACATTTAGCTGGCCTGCCGACAATACCAGAAAAGGCGCTAGGTCAGCAAGGGGGCGGGGCCATTTCAAGCGAAACGAATGCCGTGCAGAAGACCACTGCAGCTGGGGAAGCGCACCATCTTGGGCAGGACAACGCCGTAGACCCAGACTACGTTGGGGTGGCGCAGGCTGGCCAGCAGATCGGCCTCGCGCATGAGGTCGGCCATGGCCGCCTTGCTGGCGGAGCCGTCCGAGCCGGAGAAGAACAGCGACGGATTCAGGCACTTAATCGCCACCTCGCTGCTGTGCCACCTGCCCAGATACACCTGCGCAGCAATAGTCTCTGTATCAGCACCTGTCAAATCCCCACACAAGAACATGATGGTCCCTCGACATACACTTTGCCATGCATGAATGGCGTTCAAAGGGGAATATGAAGTCTTCCATCCACAATACCATGAAGTTTGCTCATGCAGAAAAAACTGACATCCACAAAAGGCATTCAAATGGGCAAATAGACGAGTGAGTAACACGGCTTACCTCTCCATAGCCGCCGCTGCCCAGGAACTTCGCCATGGAAATCTCATGGGCATGGATGATTTCCATGCGGCCCGCCATTTGGCCAACGCTGAACTCCTCCTTGTGGGGAGCTGGTGCCACCTCACCAGAAGAGACAGCATCACCTGCCAACACAATCAGCTCTTTCAATACATCGTTCTCTGCAAAGACTCCGTGCCTCTCCTTGTCAAGGATCAAGCAACAGGCATGCGAGGGGCAGACAAGAATGCAGTATGTTTGTTGGCAGGAGGCTGAGGCCGAGGAGGCACGCACCAATGTCATCAGAGATGCTGGCCGACTTGCGACCATCGTCACAGGGCTCCTTGCTCCACGCCACATACACATGCAGCTTGTACGACGTCCCCTTGTGCTGCTCCGCAAAATCGGCCCACTGCAACATCGATAGAAAGAACACCGTCAGCTATCCTGCCACATATGGTAGATGCATGCGCTGACAGCAGAAGCAGGATAAGAATAGACTGGCAAAAGTGGAAAGTTGACTTTTGCGGAAGGTCATTTTCATAAGAACAATCTTCACTAGAACAATTCCTTCAAATTGACGTCCAAAATTGTCTACTTTTATGAAACCAATTGTGATGTCAGCACAGCCCACCTCATCAAACATGAGCTGGACGTCCTCGTCGTCTAACAGGTCCACGTACACAGTTGGGTCGCTGGGCAGCTGGTACTTGAGGTCCATTGCCTGCATACAACGGTGACAGGAACCCTATAGAAAAAGACACCCACATTCATGCATTGACACCATCCCAAAAACCCTTCCTGGTGCTTCCCAAAGTTGGACATGAAAATGCATCTGGGCATTTCAGGGGGGGAAAGAAATGCAACGCATGCTCACATCCGGGGGTCCCGACATGGATCTGGAGGAACTTGGTCTGACCACCACGCGCTCCAGGGCCTCCTTGAGTGACGCCAGAGAGAACCAGTTGGACACGCTGACCAGCCTGGTGTCGCCGCCCTCATACTCGAAGTGGCCGCCAGGCTGCCGGATGAAGTTGCCGTTCGAGCTGCACACCACCCTCACCTGCAGTCGGGCAGGGCAAGGCTTCAGCAATGCAAGAATTGGGACATAGAGAATCTCGTCAGGACTGAGTCAACATCTCTGGCCCCCACATGCACGATCAACCAACAGTCATGCTGGACTGTGCTGATTTTCAGTAGCAAAGCCAAGCCACAGCTTCCTGTCAAAGGCTAACCTTGGTGGAGAGCTTGCTCTCCAGGCCGCTGCTCTCGACCACAGGCGCTTCCAGGGGGTCGCTGGGGCCAGCCAGGCTGGCCGAGTCCAGGTTGGTGGTTCGCATGCTGCCGTCCTTGCTGGGATCGCTGGGCATTGCTGAGAGAGTCTGCACACTGCTGTACCTACTGGGCTCGCTAGGTGATATGCTGGGTACTGCAGAGTACATGTCAACTGCAGAGTACATGTCAACTGCAGAGTTGGCCTGCGGCTGGCTCTGGCGGGGCACCAGGAGGGCCTGTGGAAGAAAAGGCAGTACAGAATCAGACATACAGCAGCCAGCAGAGTAAAAGCCACCTGAGTGGCATGCCTACTCAGCCCTTCCCTAGCAGCTGTCAAGGGGAAAACACCACCCTAGCCTCAAAACAACAGGGTAAAGGGGCAAGGCAGCGGGTCATGTGTGTGGACAGGTTGATTCCATTTTCGACAGAAATGCTCACGGATGCCATCTGCTGTTGATGTTGCTGGTGCGCAGCATGTGCAGCGTAGTATTGGTGCAGAAGTTCCACCTGTGACAGCCCCAGGGAGGGCTGGGCAGCCTCCCCAGGGCTCCCAGCCTGCGCGAAACATGGCAGCTCCCCTATTACCGGCCTGACGGGCTCCGTAGCGCCGATCACCGGAAGCGCCGCCGTCTGCATGTGCGCCGAGTTCATGCTCTGGCTGTTTCGCATCGCCTGCAGCTGCCGCGCATCCTGCACATGCTGCGCCTGGCCCCCGGGCGCGCTGAACCTGCGCAGCCGGTCCTCTGCCGCCCCAGTGTAGATGCCGGCCGTGCCGTACCCAGCCGGCAGCGCGCCGATCTGCGAGAACTGCCCGACCATGTGGCCGGCATCGTTGCTCAGAGTCTGCGGCATGGGCGCCGAGTACACACCGGCCGCCGGGGCCGCGCCGGCCTGGGCCGGGAAGGGCCCTATCATGCGGCTGACGGGCCCGTTGAACTGCGGGGCTGCCCGCAGGAACTGCCCCGCAGCGCCCATCATTGCCGCGCTCCCCTCAGGGATCTGCCCGATGCTGCCCAGCGGCAGGCCCCCGACCATGCCTGCCTGCAGCGGCGCGTGCATGGTGGGGAGCTGGCCCACCATACCCTGCCGCTGAAACTCTGAGGACGCGCGCCCACACCGCGGGCGTCCCTGGTACCCCACACCAGCTGACCTGTCCATTGAGTCTCCCATGTCGCTGTAGGCTTTCTTCGTAGGCGACGTGGGCAGCTGCATCCCATAACTGGTGATATCGCTGGGCTGTTCGTCTGTTGTGGGCGACATCAGCCCGTGCCCCCAGCTCTCGTTGGTTGTGGCCTGGCTGTGCCAGTGCGTGTCGGGGAACTGCACTGGGTAGTCCAACTCCGCGGACAGCGCAGCGATGCCCGAAACTGCTTGCTCTGCTGACACCTGACCAAAGGCAGGTGCTGATCCAACCCCCCCGAGGTGCTGCGGGAGGCAGCCTGCTGCTAGCTGCTCCTGTATTCCAACCTCTCCAATGACCTTGTTGGCTCTGAAGAGTGCCTGAAGCTCTGCTCTGTTTATCAGTGAGTTGCTGCCGCCCACAAAGCGTCCAAGAACCTCGTGCTGCTCTGTCAATTTTGGCTCAAGCGCTCTCAAGTTTGCTGCTGTGAGGGCGTGCGGTTCCGAATGCTGGCTAACCGATCCATGCGAACTGGGCATCATAGAGATGGAGTCCGCTCAGGAGAGGCAGAGCTTGGAAAGCCGCCCCATTTGTACTTCGCGGCGCTCCTCAGCGTCCCTGGCTCGCGTGCCCTGGATCAGAACACCAGGACACATCACAGATGTACACACACATGCAGCATGTGCAACGCTGGGCGCTTTGAGGCCGGCAGGACCTACAGCCTGTGTACTTGACACCTGCGCAGCTTCCAACACTGCCGCTGAGGGGCTCCCCAATGATGCCGCCTACGCGGGACGCCTCAGCGCAGCACGCTCGGTGCCAATGCCATTCCTAACCGACAAAGGGCGTGGAAATGCCACCAGGGACGGGCACCTGCCGTTCAGGGGTGGTTGAGCATCTTTGTGTACCTCGGGCAGCGTTGCTGCAAGAACTTGCGTCAGGCACAGAAGGCCCGCAGCACCGACTCCAGGCTTGACAGAAACTGTGCTGGCAGCACACATCCACGAATACTAGGAAGAAGTTGCTTGCCAGTGCTTGAGTGCACCATGAGAGCCAGCAGACTTCACCAAAGAAGATGCTATTGCTAAAGGCAGCACACTGTGCATTTTGAAAAGTGCTCACCGTTCCCCGCTTCCGTTTTTGGCACTAATGTGATCACTGGGCTGATCCCACTCCTCTCCTCTCCCCACAGCCCGAGCTGCGCAGGACTGACAAGTGCCGGGTGGTGAGGTGGTGCTCGGCGGACACAAATCACCCTCGCCCCGGAGGCCTCACACGCTGCTCGCCCTAGATCTGGACAAGCCCAGTCCTCTCGAAACTGGGAATGTGTGCGGATGGGATTCTATCTAAAAGCCAACGCACTTTTTGGCCTATGTCGCACTTTGCTAGGAAGGAACGCCGTTGTTGCCATCGGCAGGCGACATGTCAACTTTTAATTCCTGGGGCTGAGAATGTTCCAACTTCGTGGCCTTCCTTTAATGAAAAATGTGTGTGATCATTGTTCAAGTTCTGGAACAATTTGGCTGCCTTGCCTGCAAATAATTTTCACAGGCAAGTGGCCCTTGATGATTGTTGGGATGCCATAACCCGTAATGTTAAGAATTGGGCTTGGGCCTTCATGCGGGGCTTGCGCCGAATTGGGTATGAGTTTGTTATTCGGTTTGACACCCTTGTTCCTGTGGAAGTTGATGCTGTGATGCAGCTGCTAGATGCGCAAGCACTGCAGGTTTGGGATGACATTGACATTTGCCCTAGGACCTGCCCGTCCAGCAATGCCACCTTGTGTACATATCACAGATGGTTTGCTAGGCCAGCTTGTGTGCGCCACCCTTGCCAGCTCTTACAGCAGCCTTTGAGTGCCCGTTGCTTGCGTATACTGTTGAAGTTCAGGATGGGTTGTCATAGTCTGCCCAATGTCTCGGGCCGCTGGGCAAGGATTCCCCGGCCCCAGCGTTTGTGCATGCGTTGTGCCCAGCAGGTTATTGGGGATGAGCGCCACCTTGTGTTTGAGTGCCCTGCCTTGCAATCTGTTCGGGACAGATATCCTGGGCTGTTTGGTGCAGCCATTGTGACGATGCAGCAATTCATGTGGCAGTTGGACATTGTTGGTGTTGCACATTTTGTGATGGATTGTTTTGATTATTTGGATGCTGCCAGTTCATCCAATCAGCCCTAGGCGGCTGGAGTGATGTAATCTTCCTTCCTTCCTTCCTTCCTTCATTGCCTCCTCCTGAGGTCCTCTATTAATTTGTAAGACGCTATCATCACTCCACGGCAGGTAAACTGCAAAGGCTGGCACTTGCGTGTGTGTTTAAGTCGGTGCGTGGGTTGCAACTGCTGTAGCTACAGGGGAAGGGGGCCAATGAATTGGCAGCAAAATCGCCCAGCAGATGGTCGTTCATCAAGTTATCAAAGGGTATCATTGATCCCTACTCACGATCGCATGTATTATTACACCTTTTGACCACAAGACATTTCTGGCCTTGGTGCTGGTACGGCTGCAGGATTCAAGAGGCAGTGCTCTCTCATAAATAGCCAAAAAGGATGTAAATTTTTTCCCCACGGAAATGAAACAACTCAGCTGGATATGCTTGTTCTGGAACAGCATTTTGGGGGATGTCATTCAATTAGCTAGAAGACCGCTGAAGGACGGCGCAAAACGATCTCGGTCCATTTTGCATTGAGGGCGTAGCAGTGAACATGCGCAAGGAGCAACTCTCGACCTCTCGAAATGTAAGACCCGCTCTGCGCATCGCTTGGCCATGCAATGAGAGGTCCTTAATGACCCTCCCACTTTCTGTCGCCACACACAGCGCTCTGCGTCAACCTCACCCTACAACTGCTCTAACGCGGCAAGCCCAGCTAATCAAATCCCCCTGCATTGCAAACAACACCGACTGAGCCTTCCTGCATATTGATCAGACATTGGCCAGTCTACCTTGGGCATCACCTCACGTGATAGGGCCCTCGACCATATATTCAACACGGCATTTGCATGCAGACACCCTGCTTCAATTTAGACAATGAGGAATGCACACATCAAAGCAGGGCGAGCGCCAGGGAAGGAGAATTGGCTGCCTCGCAGGGTACATGCAATGCTTGCAATATTCATGACACCTCCGGCCCACAAGCATGATTGATGGCATTAATGCACTCAAGTGTGTCATCTGGTAACAGAGAAGCCAGGGCGCACTGTGTAAGTGGGCGCGGGTGACGCTTTGGAGCGCTTTAACAAAGGCGGCCGTCCTGAGGGGCAGCTTCTTCTGGCGGCTGATCTCCCAGATCTGCGCAAAGGCCTCTGTCATCTTCAGGTCAAGCCGTTTGTTGACCTCCTCCTCCTCCCAGCGGAAGTTCTGCAGGTTCTGGACCCACTCAAAGAAGCTCACTGTCACGCCGCCTGCACACCCCAAAAAAGGTCTTCAACAGCTGCCAAGAAGCCCTTCCTGACACCTGGGCACTGCATTCTCTAGCACGTGTTCAGCGCACATCAAAGACTTAACAGTGTGCACCGCTGTGAAGGCTACCCGTATCAAGCATTCATGGGCACGATGAGACCTGTAATACCCATCTAAAAGCCAGACTAGGGCTGCAGAGCTTTAATCTACAAAACAGCCTTGCATGGGGTATATGGCATGAATGGGCAACGATAAAAATATGATATTCTAAATGTCATATCATAAAAAGACATATAGGGGGCTCTAAAGAGCAGAATAGCATGGGGGCTATGGCGTGCATGGATTGTCAGGCTCCAAACATGTGTCAGATATGCTTGGCAAAAGGTACAATACCTCCGTTGGTGTAGATGTCTGGCAGCACAACAATGCCGCGCTCGCGCAAGATCTTGTCGCCCTCCGGAGTGGTGGGGCCATTGGCAGCTTCCACCACGTACTTGGCGTCCACCTGCCCAGCCGTGTCGGCATTGATAACGCCCTCGATGGCCGCAGGCACAAGCACGTCGCAAGGGATGCTCAGGATCGTGTCCTTGTCGATCGCCTCCCCTGCACACAGCAGCAGCCCGAATCAATATTCCTAGACCTCTGTGGTGCGTTTGCATGACGCTGGGAGCTGCTGAAGATGAATGGCTATGCAAAGAAAGTATCCTGCTTCTGTCGTATCAGAAGGAAAGACTGAGAGAGAAAAGAGCAGCTCGCGTTCCCAATGCACAGGAGTCCCTCTGTTTGGTTGGGCGCAAGTGTTTGGGTGACATGAAGCACCTTCTGAAAAGGCGCTGAGCAGGTCGCCGTCAGCAATGTGGCGACGCAGGGCCTTGATGTCCAGCCCATTCTCATTGTAGACCGCGCCAAAAGCGTCCGATACCGCAATCACCTTGCCGCCATGCTCCTCAAAGATTTCCGCAGCCCAGGAGCCCACGTTGCCAAATCCCTGAGGGCAACAATGACCTTGCTACAGGGGTGCGCATGCATGCAGCGGAGCATTAGCAGAGCATAAGGTTAGCGTCGATGTCACCGGCAATGCTATTGTACATCATGCGGTGCTTGATAGAATTGCTCTTGCATGGGCCCTAGAGATTGAAGGGAGGGGCCCACCTGGATGACAAATTTCTTGTCGGTAATTGACCCGGCGCCTGTGGCCTTCAGCATCTCGCGCGTGGCAAAGACTGTGCCCCGCCCAGTGGCAGCTTCCCTGCAAGAACAGAAGCGCAGACCTCACAAAATACGCTTCCGTCTCCATATGGCTGGCTCTCAGCACGGTATACTGGGGAAGAAATTGCAGCAACAAGATAGCTGCAGACCTGCCGTAGCTGCCGTGCAGGTGCACTGGCTTGCCGGTGACAACGCCTGGAGAGAACCCGCTGAACTTGGAGTACTCATCAAAGAACCAAGCCATGACGCTGGCATTGGAGCCCACATCTGGTGCAGGGATGTCCACCTGGGGACCGATGGTGTCCTTGATTGCCTGCACAGCTCAGCGATCACAGGCCTTAGACACTGCATTGCAATGTCAAGCTGGCGGCAGGCCTGCTTGTTTGTTGAGCATGCAGCACCAGATAGCATTGCGATCGCTGCGTAGATGCTGGAACAGGGTTGCTCTGCCCGCAGGAGGCAAGCCACTGGAGAGGGGACTGCAAAAGGCAAGCCGCAGAGGGTGCTGACCTGGACTAGCTTCCTGGTAAGCTTCTCAAGCTCGCGCTCTGACAGGAGCTTGGGGTCGACAGAGATGCCGCCCTTGGCCCCGCCGAAGGGGATGTCCATGACAGCTGTCTTCCACGTCATCAAGGATGCCAAACTGCACACCACATGGGCGATCAGTTTATACCTCCAGTGGCTGTGCTCCCATTGCTGCTTTCAGGAGTGCGATTGCACTGCCTCGATGACAAAGACCACCCATAAAGCACGCTGCATGTGGCATAAGAGGGGGTGGCAAGGGCTCACCTGCGCACATCATCCAGATCCACTTTGGGGTGGTATCTGAGGCCGCCCTTGTAGGGCCCACGGCTGTCATCATGCTGCACTCGGTAGGCATTGAAGGTCTCGATCTCGCCGTTGTCCTTGGTGATGACGAGCTCCACTAGCACCTCCCTCTGGGGCGTCAGCAGTAGCCTCTGCAGCTTCTGGGGGTACTCCAATTCCTTCAATGCCTGCAAGACAGGTTGCAAAGGACATTCGTATTGTGGAATTTCTACCAGGAGGGAGGCCCCTCTGACCAAGCAGGCTGAGTCAGGGTCCAACAGCCCATATAGGGCAGACGGATTTGGAGCAACGCTCTGTTATTGCAAGAGAGAATCAGGATTGCGTGTAGATGCTTTTCTGTGCAGAGACAACATAACGATGAATTTTTTTCCGTTTCACTGATACGACCCAGCTCGATCTTCTTTACTAGTCAGCAGAAAAATGGCGCGTGGGGTGCCAACCGCAGGAAGACATGGCACGAGAACAAGGCATTTGCCAACTTGAAAGCCTGTTATATTTATCGCCTGCAGTTAATCAAGCACCTCCTTGATGAAGTAGTTTGTATTTGCCGACGCGCTGTTCTGCCTCTTCTGGAGATCACTGTGGCGCAGACTTGTCAAGCACGGCGCTGCAACACATTGCTGCAATCGTCCCAGGAGACCAGAGCTTCTTTTCAGAGCGTGCATGACGGGCGTTACTCACTTCGATTTGGCATATACCCCGATGGTCCTCCCTATTAAGTCTTAGACGTGCAAAGTCCTCTGTATGCAATGCCCAGGAATCAGCAAAATACTGAATTATGCTTCTATCAATGATAAGGGTTCAATTGCAACTACTTCTGCTCCGCTGAAAGTTCAAGCAGCGATTGCTCGATCTGAGTCATCATGTCTACGTAGAAAGCTGAGCGTTTCTAGATGGAGGCGTTCCCTGCCTGGTGCCACGAAATGCTCGAAATTTGCAGATCAGGAGCGATTTGCGGTAGCTATGATCCCACAAAGCATCAGAAATAAGCTTTCTGCTAGCGTGTCACTGTCCGAGCTTGGTTCCCTTGGAAGTTCCGCATCATTCACAGATCGGCATGTAACTCGATCCCTGCGAAGATTCGCTTGCTACACTAGCTGGAATGCCCACAGATCTTTGAGAAGTAACCTAGTGAAGTGCTATGTAGATACTGGTATACGAGTGCGCCAGGCACGCATCGAGGATGCCAAGGCAGTCGCAAGTGTTTGTGCGGAGGTGAAGGATGTGCCTTTGCCTGTTGTAATGTCGTGCTTCTGCTTGTGCTCGTAGTACTATGCGGGCCTTTTTGAGACATGCTGCCAACGCAGGCTTTCGATTTTGGGCCAAATTCATTCAAGGCAAGGGAAGGGCGGGAGTCATGGTTGGGGTCAATGTTGATCCAGACAGCCAAGTTGGATTTGGAGAGGCAGGTCGTCAGAGCTCTGGAGAGCAAGCAGAAGGTGCAGTCTAATGACTTTTGCATTTATTACTGAATAGATTATACTGGGATCACATGTGCGGTCCTTCTAGCACTGTTTGTGTTGCTTTCCAGGCGTCCAGACAAGCTAGGTTGCTCCTGCTTGACCGCCAAGCGGATGACATGCGTGCTGAGCTTGCAGCGCTGCGAGAGGGGCGCCAGAGGAGGATCGTGCCGAGGATCTCGGCTGTTGAGAAGTGATCGTCACCTCCTGATGCGCCTTAGCCATGCATATAAAGCATAGATCCTCCAGCATGATACACAACAAATATCTGTGCCTACCTAACGCACATCCGCTTGGTGCCAAGGTGACAGGAATGGGTGGGCTGCCATGCAGGGCACAGCAGCTGAGTCTGCAGAAGCGGAGGAAGTGTGCCTGTCTGGTGGCAGAGTCAGTGGCAGACAAGACCCTTGTCGGATGCGCATTCACATCTCTTGTGGCGCCCGAAGCGCTGCTGCCGCCTCCCTGGCCGACCACCAAGCCACTGCGCTTCTACATGAGCAATCTGGGCGTGCTGCAGAGCCACCGCAGGCGCGGCGTGGCTCTGGCTCTGCTCAAAGCCTGCGAGACTCTGGGTGAGACCCTTGAGCCTGCCACCACCTTCAAGACCTGCAGCCTGGCCATCAAAATTGCTTGCATGCGCAGCTGCCTTCCTTGTCATGGCTCCCTTGTGAGAGACTTTTGATTGATGTTACTGTCGTTTCGGATTTTATTGATTTGGCCCCGGCTGGCGGCTAGCGGTATAAATACAGAGCACCGTGCCCATGGTTGATTGGGTGTTGCTTGGATCTGGCGTGTCCAACAAGGGTAGGATTGTCTGCAGGATGTATCTTGCCTTTTGGCAGGAAAAGCGTGTATAATGATAATAAATATGTTTGTTCGTGGGTGGGGCAGGGCGCAGGTGGGGGGAGGAGAGTGTTTGGCTGCACACTGAAGCAGACAATGCTGGCGCTAATGCCCTCTACCAGGCAGCAGGTTACAGCATTCACTGTGAGGGGTCCCCAGGCATGTCTGGGATTTTTACCAATTTGTTTGGTATTGGCAGCAAGGACAGGCTGTACTGGAAACCTCTCTTGCCAGTGCAGAGTGCTCATAAGGGTGCTGAGGTGGCCCTGGATGACCTCCAAATAGAGGGTGCTGTCCGGGACAGAGACAAAGTCTTTGTTTGGGACGCTGTCACGATGAAGTCAAAGGAGGATCAGTAGTAGGGTTCTCTGCTACAGTTCTGGGAACAATTCCCAACATGATGTGCCTGCTGTGTACACATGTGTAGACAAAAGACTATATTGCACTGTGATATCCAACCCCAGTAAGGAGCGTGCAGACCTTGATTGATGACATGAGACTTGGCAGCTTTGTGCACTGTGGTGCTTCAAGTATTAATATTGGACCACATCCATATATTGGATTACAATGTTGGACCACATCCAAGGTCGGGATGATCACATGACAAAGCCATATTGGTGCTTGTTACAAAAATCACTTCGAGATATCTTGCGTGACTCCGTCCAAGTTGCATGCAAGCCCCATCCAGAAAGGGGTAGAACCCACAGGACAGTGCTATTTTATTGTCATTGACCACCATTGTTGAAGAAATTTGAGCTGACATCGTGCTATGAGTATCGGTGATAAACAAAAAGCATGCAAAACCGTTTTGTGATATGACCATGCATGATTTTTACAGAGTTTATATTTCATTGATCATCAGTCTAGCAGATCCTGTACATCAAAGAGAATGTGCAAGCTCTCAATAAGAATACCAAGAGGTCACCTGAGATGGTCTATGAGATGCTGTACAAAAGTTAGACATTGCTTGCTCTCCTCACAGGTAACAATAGAAGACACAGATCTCCTAGGTCTCTAAACAGAACCTACCACATGAGCCTCTAAGCCAAGGTCATTTGTTTGATTGACATACGATCAAAATCAAGCTCCAGAGTCCAAGGAATGCAATTGCACACAAGGACGGATTCTCTTGCAGATTCATCATGCAGATTCATCATGTTTGGATTGCTGCTTGTGTTGCTAGCTTTGTGACTCTGTACAGTGTGAGCTCTATTACTCCAAACGCAGAGTATCACTCAGCGGTAGACAGCGAATGCATCTGGCTTGGTGCCCACAGCCTCCTCAATCTTCTCCAGGACCTCAGGTGTCAGCATCGGCACCACATTCAGGGCTCCAAAGTTGTCCTTAATCTGCAGCACATAAAAGAAGCCCATGGGAACGCAGGATTTGCAGCGCCCACTTGTCTGTTGTGCGCACAATAAGGACCATATCTGACTCCCACACAGTAACTTTGAGAGAACATGCAGGATAAGGTTTATGCTCTAGACTAGTATTGACAGTAGACTTGAGGGCCCCTCACCTGCTCT
Source organism: Coccomyxa subellipsoidea C-169 (assembly GCF_000258705.1). Lineage (NCBI taxonomy): Eukaryota > Viridiplantae > Chlorophyta > Trebouxiophyceae > Coccomyxaceae > Coccomyxa > Coccomyxa subellipsoidea. The sequence goes on from NW_005178035.1 coordinate 1,043,403, forward strand.
GGCTTGGTGGCTCCAGTGATGACGGTGGAGACATCGCTGTTCTTCAAGCACCACGCGAGCGCGAGTTGCGCCAGTGTGCAGTCCAGCTCCTGCACAGATGCACAATCCCTTTCTTCAGAAACAAGGAAATATACACTGTTGTACCTGTATCACTTCCTTCAAATTACAGCACCTTCATCTCGCTCGTACAGGTACAGCGACACGCAAAGAGTTGTATCGGCACGGTAAAAAAACACGCTGCGGTAAAGGAAGTCACCTTGGCAATGGGCTTCAGCTTGTCCACCCTGTCGAGGTTGGCCTCTATCAGCTTCTTCTCCTTGAGGCCCTGCTCCACAGAACACCAAGCACATTACTATTGGCTACACAAGTCAGCACCCATCTGCTCCACCACCACAAGCCTGCACTTCACCTGATCTGGTGCTGTGACAGTGCATGCACTTCATTGCCTGGAAAGAATTTCCGGGCCTGACAGAATATGAGCTAACACCATGTGCACACCGTACATGAGATGCACAAGGCAGCCCTGTGAAAGCATGCGCCTCCTCTACTCGGTGACTGAAGCCCGAGCAGGCTGAAGGGCAATTTCACTGTAAAGACACATATAGAACAGAAAAAGACACACCTTGTACATCTCCAAAGCCAGGCGGCTGTCAGCGGGAACATGGTCCTTGGCGTACTTGCCAGTCAGCATCCCAGAAGCCAGAGGGCTCCAGGTGGTCAGGCCCAGGCCCACCTTCTTGTACAGGGGGGCATAGTCCACCTCCACCTGCTCATCAACACCAGCAACGTGAGCATTGCATTCGTGTTTGCATATACTTGCAAAGCCCAATGGCCATTGTGTCCTTGAAGTCATCACCGCTTGAATCCGAGACAAAGTGCCCGATTGCTGTCACACTCAAAACACCTCCAGGCGCAGCAGCACTTCCACGCATGTCGGATGAAGGCAAAGATGTCCAGCAAAGGGCGTCCGGGTAAAAGCAAGGATGCAAGGCTATTCAAGGAATGCAGAGCAATGGTGTAGCATGTGACAATGGCAGTGTTGGTGCAGGCATATAACTGACCTTCTTCCTCTCGAGCAGAGAGTACTCGGGCTGCTCCATGGCGGGTCCAATGAGATTCAGACGGTCTGCAATCGCCCAAGCTTCAGTGATCTGCTGAGCAGTCCACTCAGATGTGCCCCTGTATGCATGAAGCTCTGCGATGAGGAATCAGGGCATATCAGGGCATTTGCAAGACAAGGATATTAAATACTGCATGCAAAAAAGGGTCGGTCAAATTTCAGAAAAGGGTGTGTCGGACAAAAAATGCTCACCAGTAGAATGCCCAGCCCTGGTCGATGACAAAGTTCATGGCGCGCACAGTCTCCTCGATGGGAGTAGTGGTGTCGGGCCGATGGCAGAAAATAAGGTCCACGTAATCCAGCTGCAGACGCTTCAGGGATGCCTGCCAGAAACAAATTGCAAACTTGACAAGAGAGCATGCACACCAGATTGTAATTCAAACTTGTGTACCAAAGAGTGGAGAGGGTTATGGGCAATAATGAACCACAAAGACCCTTGTGAAGAGTGCATTAGGGGATACTGAAAACGCTTTAGTCTTTAGTAAACCATAGTTGCATGTGTGCACGGACCTTTATGCCCTCAATGATGTGCTTTCTAGAGAGCCCCTTGTCGTTCACACCCTTGCCACCCCAGAAGATCTTGGTCGAAATTACATAGTCGCTGCGCTTCCATCCAAGCTCCTGTGAGCAAGAAGAATGATTTTGCAGTGATTTCCCCACCGCTGATACCAAAGCACAGTCTACAGATACCATGCCAAGACATGGTGGTGACATTAGTATTATGTGCATGCCAGAGAACCTGATTAGCCATACCTTGATGGCAGCACCCATGACCTCCTCAGCCTTGCCATCTGCATAAACCTAAATGGAAGACAGTTGTCAGCAATATGATCACTATGAATAACAACATGGCAGGCAAGTGGGTCCGGCAAGCAATGGACATTTGCAGAGAAAGGGATTTTGAAAGGCATCTACCTCAGCATTGTCGAAGCTGCACAGTGCACACAACAGCAGATTCAGAAACCTTCATGATGAACAGATGGCTGAAGGACGCTTCTGGGCACAAAATTGCAATGGGGAGGAAGAGCATGTACTCACAAATTGATGCCACCATCCCAGCACTGCTGCATGAGCTTCTTGGCCTACAGAATGAAAGCGGTGAGGGTTAGAAACGGCAACATATTCGAGCCAAGGGACAGCTTCCTGAACCATCTCACACGACTATCTATCCAACAGGGTGATCATTCAAAATTACATACCTGCGGTACGCCAATCTGATTGCCGAATGTCACCCACGCCCCGTAGCTCAGGGCGGACACCTGGACAGAAATAAAACATCACCCATTAACAAGTAGGCAATATCACGGAAGCTCGTCCGAACATTCAATCGAGAGCTGCGACTGCTGGTAAGACATGTGGCAGCTGCAAACTCAATGTTTTGAGAAAAGAAGCTCATGACAACGCGCAAGAAGAAGGACTGTCCTGACGTAATGAAGCAATGACTTATCACCACGTCGTCCCAATTGCGGTCAGAAAGGAAACATACGCTGTGTAAGCCAACCTACCTTAAGGCCGGTGCGGCCAAGATGCCTGTAAATCATGCCAGGAGCTTCATTTGACATTTTGTCCAAATTTCTCTGTCTTTGATCCCTAGACGATCTGCTTCTCCGCTCAACAGGCAAGGCCGGGAACCTTACACAGAAAGAAGATAGTACTTGAATGGTTTGCAATCGCTTATATCACACGAGGAACTTTTCAATATGCACGTTTCAATGTGCTTCCCCGTTCGTCAATGACCTGACTCATTTGGAAGCTAAGGGTTTGAATACTTCAGATCCCTGCGATAAAGGGGTATGACCTTAACGTCCAAACGGAGACGAGGGACAGAGAGCTCGGAACACAAAGCTCGACAAAGCTGTGGGAAGTAGGTATCATTTCCAAAACTTTGCTGTGATATTCTGCCTGCATTCTGCGCAATTCATGCGTCCTTGAGCATGGTGCGAGGAAAAGAAGAGATGCCGGAGGAACTGGCACAGAGGACTGTGAGCAGGCTGTTCCGAAGAGCAGAGAAGCCCCAGGCGTCGGAGGAACCGGGTACCTCCTGTCAGGACGTCAATGTTGAGTCTCCCTGTCGCTTGCGTCGCTCAAAGAGAGTGGCCGCCCGCCAGGAGCGTGAGGCTAACGCTCCAGTCCAAGAAGAACCTAGCCACAGCCAGAAGAGAATTTGCAGGCGGAATGCAAGGACCTCAACAACTTCATCGCAGTTGGGTTACTTTGCGTACCTTCCTGAAGAGGTGAGGGTCCGAAGTCCTGCTTCTAAATTTCAATGGGTTCCACTGTGACCTCCCTCAAACTTAAGACAACAGGGCGGTATGCACCTCCCGAATAGCACTGGTTACAATATCTGAATATTAGACAAGTTAATTGACAATTTCCTCCTATTGCCCCTGACGTCCTGTGTGCCAAGATGTCCTTTTTGCTCATTCTAGCCAGCATGAACCGTTTGGGTTCCACAAGAAGCCGGGGCTCTAATTGACGCGCATACGAATTTGAGGTGATGTCCATATGCTACATGCGCTGATGTGGCTCACAGCTTGTGGAGAAGATCCTGGACCTCTGTGACCCCAGGGAGCTGGGCAATCTGTGTGCAACGTGCCGCTTCTTCAGCAAAAGCAGCATCATCCAGAGCATTGGGAAGTGTCGCATATCTGCCATACCACGCGCTAAGGGTCTTCAGCCTGCTTCCAGGTGAGGGCCATTGTAAACCCTGACCACAATCATTCACTTGTTGCATACATTGCTGGGAACTGCAGGTGATGCGTGACATGACTTCTGCTATTCATTGCGATGCAGCAAAAGGGAGACGTGGCTCTCTCTGCTGCACTTCATCACCAGCCAGTCCAGAGGAGCTGCTCAGGGCACAGCCATTGCTTTGGGTGCATATCACACAGCTGGCCTATTCGTCAGCAATGCCCTGTTCCTGGATGCTGTTCCTGACAGCAGTGACAGTGCAAGCAGCCCCCCTTATGAGCTCTCCACCTTTGGCAGGGGTAGGTGTCCCACATGTCAAGCCTTGGACATGAGTAATCATTTATGCCCCTTCCACAGAGTGCCTGCCTTGGCTCGTGCATGTTCCTCATGAAGGAGGGCTGACATCTTGAGGACTTCATTTTCTTCAGGATTCCATGGGCAGCTTGGAAATGCAGATTATGGCACTGCTTACAGGCCTGTGATGTGTTGCAGCAGCTCAGGAGGCAATTTTCTGGTGCGCAACCTCAAATGCCATTTTATGCCCTGCATGTTACTTTCATAAATGTCATCTAGGCACCTAGCAAATCGGTGTTCACATTAGCATTTGGAAAGGGATGTGGGTGCCTTGCAGACTAAGTACAATGGGCAGCCTGCTGTGGTGGCGTGCGGATCAAATCACTCTGTGCTCATATCGAGGCGTGGTGAGCTCTTCACATGGGGACTGTCATCAAGCGGAGAGCTGGGTCACAGTGAGACTCCCATCGACCTCAATGTGCCTCGCCAGGTATTCAACAGAGTCCTGCGTCTTCTCTCCTCATCTGTGTTATCTGAGCATCTGACGCTTCTGTTTCTGCAGTACATGTCCTGGCCAACTAGCTAATGCCAGCACCTTATGTCATGAGGAAACATGCTTGGTGAGCAGGTGGCATCCCTGCACCGCACGCGCATTGTGTCAGTCAGCGCCGGTGGCAACCACACGCTGGCCATCTCAGAGGCTGGAGAGCTGTGGTCTTGTGGGCGCGGCCGGCATGGACAGCTGGGACTGGGGACCTTTGAGGACCAGACACTCCTGCGCAAAGTCACCACCCTGCAGTGAGTCTGCAGCGCCCTCTTGTCAGTTCTTGCTGGCACACTTGGTGGTGTGGATGAGATGCAAATTCTTTCATGGGCTTGAGCTGTGATATTCTGCTCTGCAGGGGCATCCGCATAGTGTCTGCAGCAGCTGGGGAGAAGCACAGCGTGGCATTGGGCAGCCATGGCTGCATGTACACATGGGGATGCGGCCGGCATGGTCAGCTTGGGCTGGAGAATGTTGCAGACTTTGTGGCACTGAACATGGCAGCCCCTGTGGCTGTCCACCAGCCTCAGCGTGTCAGCTCCCTTGATCCCAACCACCTTGACCCCTGGGACAGGTGCGGTTTTTTGCTTGGACTGTATATTCAATGATGAGTTCATTCTCATTCGGTTCATACACATGCATGGGCCTACAGATTCTTGCAATGGTGGTAAGTTGTGACCTGACATGCATGGATGTGCGTGTGATTGCAGGATCACTGCAGTTGCTGCGGGCCTCAACCACACAGTTGCTCTGACAGTGGCCGGCGACATCTTCATGTGCGGCCACAACAAGCATGGCGCCCTTGGCTTGGGAGACACTGCCAACCGCTTCCTGCCCACAAAGGTGACCTAACCTTTGCACATCAATGTTTTATTGCCACTCTTTTTATTGGGAACAGTGCTAAGCAGGGCAGGATCATAAGCTCAAGGCCCTGCATCCTGTTCAGGTCGATCTGGCGCCGACTCTGGCAATGACAGGCAACGTGGACCATGCAAGGGCAAAGGGCACAGTGCTGGCCAGGGGAGTACAGGTGGCCTGTGGCGGCATGCACACCCTGGCGCTGATCAAGGTCAAGGGGGAGCTCATCGTGACTGCTGCAGGTCTGTAACAGCTCCACATATCACTAGCATTGTGCTGTTTTCTATGCTAGCTGTCTGGGTACATTTTATTGTGGTCTGTTTGTAACAGGCAGCACAGGTGCCTGGCCGTCCATTTGTTGATGGCTTTGTGTTGGTGGGACTGCAGGCTACAATGCCCACGGCCAGTTGGGCACAGGCGACACCACCAGGCGGCTGGTGTTCACGCCAGTGGAGGGCTTGGAGGGGGTCTCAGTGGTGTGCGTGGTGAGCGGGGAGCACCACTGCTGCGTGGTGTCCAAGGAGGGCAACCTGCACATGTGGGGCCGCGGCGACTGCGGACAGTTGGGCCTGGGAGATGACTTCAGCCGCTCCATCCCCACCCTGCTCCCCGACTCACATGTTGTCAACCCCGACCGCACCCTGCGCAGGCAGCCCTCCAGCAAGGCGTGAGCCGGCCTGAGGAGTTAGCCATCTCTGAAATGGCTTGCTGCTTCTGGCCAGGGACTGCACTGCACGTGCCGGGGACCCAGCCATTCCTCTGCAGTGGGCTACGCGCTCAGAGCAAGGAGGAATTTGCCCTGTGAGCATGTTTGGCCGGGGACGCAGCCATTGCTCTGCAGTGGGCTGCGTGCTCAGAGCAAGGAGGAGTTGGCCCTGTGAGGATATTTCGCTGGAGACTTCTTAGGACATTGTGTCAGAGAGGGATGGCAAAGACCATGTGAGAGATGCTTGGCTGCTCAAGTGCTACACTGCATGTCAGCTCAGGCTTTACCCCGTGATGCTACAGGTTGTAGTGTCTTGAATGCTGTTTTTAGCAAACTGCCGGTAAGCCTCTAGCTTGATTTTACGGTAGTAATTTTGTGCATTTGTATCCTGTGGACCCTAGCAGGTCTCCCAGGACTTAAGAACTGTAGAAGAACTTGAATGCAATTCCCCCTTGCACCTCATGGGGTGCAAAATGAAGGCAGAGCTCAAGCAGTACCTTGTGCAATGGAGAGAATGCATGGGACATATATTGAGACATTTAAGGGCCTTGATTACTCAACTGAACCACTTTTGTGCTTCGTTTTGCAGATCTATTGATTGCATATATGCCGATGCTGACTTACAAGCGAACCTAGATTGAGCGAGTTGTGTTTGAGTAGATGTTAGGGCTAGCATTTCTTCATTGAGCTCCACCAACTTGGGGTGAAATGTCTGTGCCACGATTGCTGCTGCAGAACCTTTTCTGTTTTCCTGAGCAGATATTGCCTATATCCTTGAAGCCTCTGCAATTTCCTTAGGATCACTTGGTCCTCCGACAGTGGTTTGCGCAATACACATGTGAGCCATTATAGGTCGATCAAACGAGAGACATGGATGTTATAGAGTCTATAATATAGACTGATGCACTGGTTGCATCTGTCCTTAGAAAATATGCAGGCAGGGTTGGCAGCCTGCAACCCATTGTAAATAGCTTCAGCCACAGTGAATGTTTCCAATGTACTGGCCATGGCATCATGAACATGCTCCATCTGGTGCAAAATCACATTACAGCAGACAACTGATCCTCACAATGGCCTCAGTATCTCTAGACACGATAGTGTTAGTTTGTCTCTCTCAACTTGGTGATGGGCACCGCAGTCATGTAGCTGCTTGTGCTGCTGGCACCAACAGGGCTGAACTCGGCACTCACGTCTCAGCCATTCACCTTAGATATATCGATATAGGGTATTGATCTTCAGTGTAACGTACATCAGATTGGGACAGTCCAGCACAACCAAGGATATATACTTCTAGGGCAATGGCCCCATGCGCATCTTCTATGGTACATGAACAGAACACTCGCTTTGTTGGTGGCACAACAGAATTCAGAATTCTTCTGCAGATCTGCAATGGCTTGTCGCCTTGCACACCCCCAAAATATACAAGTTCTCAAATGCCAGAATCACTCCTCCATTCTGGATTGTTGCTAGCTAGTTAGGGTCCAATACTTCATAGCCAGCGTGTGTGTTGATTGCTTTGGCTATTCGGCGCCGCTCCCTCGTCGCAAATTTCTCCACCACCTGACCGCCCTTGAAGAAGTAGAAGAGCGGCACTGCTTTGATCTTAAACTTGTCTGAAAGCTCTGACAGCTCCTCATACCTACAGCGCATGTCTAAATTTGAGGGCACACAGGAAAGACCCCATAGAGATCAAAGAGCACAGCTGATGCTTTCTGAACGGGCTCGTACTCATCAAAAATGTTGTGCCGCAGAAACATGACTGGTGAGTGCCGCTCCACACTGGCCCTGCACAGCTTTATGAACCCCGGCTGGATGTAGCGACAGCTCCCACAGGCAGTCTTAAAGAAGTCCACCACAACCTGAATGCGCAGGACCAACATAATGCTTTCTCCCTGTCTACCGGGACTACAAAAATGTGACACTCTGCAAAAGCTGTCCAGCTTGCCAGGTCGTACCAGAGTGTTCTCTCCTGCCTTCTCCAACGCATTGTCCAGATCTTCCACTGCAGATATGGCATCAAATTGTCAAGATTGCTATTCTGAGCACGGCACTGCACTTGGAAACAACAGACCTGCTGTCTGTATGGTGAGGGACAGCGAGATAAGGCGCCACCTGAATAGATGTCTCTCACACACTCGGCGGGGCAGGTGTCATCATTGGCCCCATCTTCACTCGTCACCGCTCTTTGTGCCTCTATCACAGCCTGATCCTGTCTGTACTTGTCTAGAATTCCTCGAGCCACTGTGCTATGGAGCCTCTCTTGAGCGCAGATTGACTTCGAACACGGCAGTCTTCTGTAAAACACATAAAATTTGGATCAAGGCAACGATTCTCAGATCGTGTGACAGACTGGTGCAATTCATCAACTGCTTACGAACGTTGAAATCGGGACAAGGAAAATATCAGCACAAGCACAGACAGTCATTGCAGATCTCGAAGCCTTGCCTCGTAAGCAATCTTAATGCATGCGGACAACAAGCAGGTTGCACAACGACTTCTTGATTCCTTAAAGGGAAAGAGGCCATCAGCCCTCTGGACTAGGGGCGTGATTCGATATGAAATTTTCCCGAGAGCAGTGCAAACCAAGATCCTCTACTCTACTGCAAATGATTGACATTCAAGCGTCGAATTGCTGTTGGAGCCAGTGAGCTTCTTGTCAGCAGCAAATCTACTGATCAGGGTCTCATATGAGAGGGTTTAGAATTTAAAGGGTCCCTAACAACTGCTGATCTGGCCTCGAACGTTTCGATGTTCTGTTCGCGAGCACATGCAGGGAAGCTCAGACAGAAGAGTAGTGTTTTCGATGGAAGTTGCGCTCGGTATGACGCTGTCGATCGCTTCACAGAACTGCCTGATGATGCGGCGAGATCTCGGATTCCTTGTTGACTGAGTCCGAGGTTTCGTGATCGGGGTGCATATAGGGATCTAAGGCTCCATCTGCAGATTAATACGATGAATGTTGCTTCCGGTACCATCCCTGCCCTGGAAACTTCATTGCTAGGGAAAGCTGAGCCGTCTCATGCTTCCAGTACTAGCATAGTGGTCTCCTTCAGGGGAGGCACTGGAGTACTGAGCATAAACAGAGACAATTCTGTGAGCTTCATCGTAGATAAGGTATACTGACCACCTTGCATACTGCCACAAATTGGCCTTGAAGAATAGTCCTTGGACAAGCAACACCTCCTCTTTGATGCAAGCGATTGAAAAAGCTATGCTGACTGAATGTCTCATGAACAGGCCATGAAATCTTCCCTGTTGAGGCCTGGATGCTGTGGCACTGCAGACCAGAACGTGCAGGTACTGTCCTGCACCCAAAGGGTCTCTGCTCGCTGCCTCATGTCAGCAATTTAGTCAGGTCCTTCCAACACAGGTATCTGTGCAGGTGAAAGAGGACGAGCTGATTGGTGCTTCTCTGGAGAAGGGCAATGGATTCAAAGTATGGTACTGCACTGTGAGCAGAAGCACCTTGGGTCGGCAGATTCGGTGGGTCCTTACATCAGCTTCACATGCATCTGAGAGATCTTTATGTATCTTCGTTCCAGACGTCATCAGTATGGCAGATCTCACCTGATTTAGTGCGAATACGCAAGTGACGCAGGCATCTGTGTAAGAGCGGACGCTTCACATGCACATCAGCACAGATAGCGCAGAAGACAGTCAATGTCCTGCAGAGCCTGGGCAGCCCGTCCAAGGGAAATCGTGGGAAGCGGCTGTTAGTCATCATCAATCCCCACAGCGGCCGTGGCAAGTGAGCAACACAGCCCTGTCCAAAATCTCCGCTGTCCTGCATTGAATGCATTCCACCCCTTTCTGTTCAATTGCTGCGAGATCAGGAAAAGTGACAAGGGCTCATGTGATTCAGGGCGAGGAAGACTTACCACAGTGTGGTGGAAGCCATGCTGCAAGCTGCCGGCTTTGAAGTGGTGCTTCACGTGACTGAGCGCCCAGGGCAGGCCACAGACATTGTCAGGGATGAGGCGCTGGAGCAGTTCCAAGCCGTTGTTGCTGTGGGTGGGGATGGGACAGCCTTCGAGGTTCTCCAGGTACCCTTTGATATTTCATCGGAGTCTGGTGCATATAGGACTGGCATGGAGTGACACCCAGTGCTCTTTTTTTGCTGTCGCTGACCAATGAGTAACTGTATATATTCAAGAATGCAGTATGGGTACTTTGGTTGTATGGCTGTCTGCTATGCTGGCTGTCAGGATGTATGGCTGTATATGTATCATGATCTCTCACGTCACATGCATGTTGCTGTGAAAGGCTCTCATGAGATGGCGCATTCCTGGCGCAGGGGTATTTCCACGGACAACACTGGCAGCAGCGCACAAGGACGCCCTTCTGCCTGGTCCCCAGCGGATCTGGGAATGCCCTGTCAGCCAACTGCGGGATGTGGGATGCGGTCACGGCTGCGTACGCTGTGTGCAAGGGCAAGCAGCGGCCCATCGACATCTTCTCAGTGCTGCAGGCGCAGGGGCAGCGCTTCTATGCGTTCCTGTCCATCTACTATGGCATGATGGCCAACCTGGATCGCGGCACCGACCATCTCAGGTGACATCACTAAACTAATAACTAGCATACTGTCAGGCTGATAATACACCCTGAGCTCAATCCCACAGTGGCGAATATTGCTTTCTTGGGCTGTCTGCCAATGCATCTGTGCAGCTTAATCCTGTACATTGCATTCTCCACTTTGAGTGTTGAAGTACCTCCAAATGGCAAGAAACTCTGGCCAAGAATTAATGCATGTGTGTGGCAACAGGTGGATGGGCTCTGTGCGTTTCACCATTGGAGCGCTGCATGAGATTTTCCAGAGGAAGAAATACGCAGCCCGAGTGGCGTTCTTGCCCTCAGCAAGCGCTGAGAGGCTGCCTCACGCAGACCGTGGCAGCAGCAGCCCAGGAAATGCTCATGAGCGCTCTGAAGGGAAAGCAGCCAGCAACAAGCAGGAGCATGGACGCATGGAAGGCAACTCAGCCCCACAGGGGCCTGCAACACAGATATTGGATGGTCTGGGTGACTTGTCACGGCTGGACCTTTTCAATGCCAATGCCCTGCCCCAGGTGTGCCTTCTCCTCCTTGCTGTATGCTTGCTGTATACTTCCCTGATAAGCCCACCATACAATGGCATCTTTGCAGGTCCCAGACAAGCAATTCCACCTTATTTTCAGCATGCAGATTATCTACAAGGGAATGTTCAAGTGTGTGCAAGAGCCACAGGTGAAGATGAAGCATGGATCATGCCTATGGGTTCATGAATGTGTGATCATTGATGTGCGATCATTTAAGAGTATAATTGTCTGCTGCACGTGGTATAAAGGTGTGAAATTTGCTGGGTGGTGTCGCAGGGGTGGCGGATGCTTCCCTGTGAGGAGACCTCCTTCTTTGCCGCTGTCAACCTGCCTTTCCTGGACTTCACCTCACGCACAGGGCCGCAGGCCGACTTTGACACAGGTCAGGAGAGCCTGCACCCAGCATTTACTGCAATGCAAATGGCCTGATAAAGCTGAAACATGGTTTCGCACAAATGCGCGTTCCAGGACTTGAAATGATGTGCCTTCAACAATGTTTGTTCTGTGCAGGCTGCCTGGACCTCATGTATGTGGAAGATCTGAAGTCAAGGAAGGAGGGCCTTGAGTTCCTGGAAGCGATTGGGAAAGGGAAGCACCTGGAGGGCAGCAACTGCCTCCTGGAGAAAGTTGCGGCCCTCATAATCGACCCTCTCAGCCCAGGTAATTACAATACACCTTAACAAATTTGCGGCTCTCCTGCATCCACTGCTCATTGGATACATCTGCATATCGAGCAGTTGTGTGATAATGGCTTCGCAGTTTTGCATCTGTGGGGATCCCAGAGAATTTCAGTGTTTGAAATTATAAACTCCAACCAATTACTGCGCTTGTTGATAGATTGGGTTGTGGCATGGCAGGCACATGGCTGGTAGTGGATGGAGAGGACATTCCCTATCGCCGTGTCTATGTTGAGGTGCATCCAAAACTTTGCACCGTGCTTGTTGCATGAACCTGGTTTTTTTGCCGAAAAGGACCGATTGAATCCCACAAACTGCCCTTGCAAACTTTGGGAGATACTATGGCAATGACAATGGGCAGGGAAAAAGCAATTGGCCGCTGTGCGGCGGAAACATGTGAAAGCACGCTGTCCTGCAGGGTCGTGCATGTGCAATGTCAGCTGCTGCTTGTTTGTCAAAGTATAGCATTGGAATAACTTGCCTGCCTTTTGTGTATATCTATAGTATCTATGTACACTAGATACAGCTTCTTGGACTTGAGTTTGTTGAAGACGCTCTTCTTAAATTGAATGCATGCTTGATAGCCTATGATAGCTGAGCTCTCATTGAATTGCCACGGAATGTGCAGCGCTGTCGCATGCGCGGTGAGTCAATATCGTTCATGTGTACCTGAGACTTATTTGCAGGCTCTGAATGGCTCTGGCAATATAGTGTCTATGCTGACCAGACATTGTAATTTTTGATAGAATGCAACTTGAATGTTGGAGACTCTACACGGGCTGCTCTGTTTAAACAAATTTGACAGCCTGTGAATACTGAGTGTGTGCTTCAGATATATTTTAAGAGCTTGGGTTGTGATCACATGGTACCCATAACTCATCCGAGCTCTGCAGCCAATCACATACTGAAAGGAAGCAAGAGAGAGAGAGAGAGAGATTACACTTTTTCCAGCCACACAGGGCTGATTAAGCGTCCCACATATCTAAGCAATCGCAGGCTGACACTGTGTCAGCAGCCTCTGCAGCTGCATGCATCGATGCTGATGCTGACACGTGGTCACCAAAGCACGCATTTCTTGGACTTGTTGCTGTTTGCAAGCAAAACAATCAAGATCGTCAAAGTGATTATACATATTGTTCCTGAAGCTCGGTTGTTGGCCAGCAGCACTTGATATGTCTGTGCCAGCCAGGATTCACTTTTTGGAGGCATTCGATCTGGTGATCAAATGATCCCCGAGTGTGTGGTGGAGACCGAACCGCTTTCGTATTGCACAATGCTCACATCTGATGCAGAAGAACGCCTCCTTGAAAGCCTGAAAGATCTCGGTACGTCCTTAATCCATTGTCACGTGCACCATCAGCTTATTGAATAGCGCAACTGAGAAGAACTTGCCTACAGGCTTCAATGACTTCCGAGGAAAGCAGAAGGAAGCGATTACTGCAGCACTGACTGGCAGTGACTGTCTCGTCCTCATGCCTACTGGAGGTGGACATGCTCTCACTATGCTACTGTGCTGCTCTGCTATTACTTGCAGTGGTGCATGTTTACTAAATTCGTCTAGGAGTCCACATTTGGCAATGATGTGCAGGTGGCAAGTCCCTTTGCTACGCCCTTCCAGCTGTCATCACTGGAAAATTGGCGGTTGTAGTATCACCCCTCATTGGTGCGCACTGCTTCCTACCATCCCCCCTGTTGCGGCCCAAGGGTGGCTGATATCCACTGCGAGCTGCCAAGATTGATTATGTCCCCCTTACAACTGAAGTGCCAGTTTCTTGGGTCAGCTTTGATGCAGGACCAGGTCAGTAATTTCAACAAGAGGGGCATCAAATCGGACTATTTTTGCTCCACCCGCACAGAGAAGGAACGTGCAGCCATTATCCGTGGCTTGCAGACCGCCAACATTGCTCTTCGGCTGCTGTTTGTCACACCGGAGACATTCTCCTCAGAACAGTAGGGTCTCCTCTTTTACAATACCATCAAGGTGCCTTTTATCGATGCCTACCTTTGAGTATCCAAATGCTTGCTGCACTATTGAAGGGGTTCGTGCTATCAAGAAAATTACTTCACTGCAGGTTGCTTGAGCACATGCGTGGGATATATGCCTCGGGCCAGCTTGCTTTGGTGGCTATTGATGAAGCCCACTGCATATCATCCTGGGGTGCGGCTTAAACACTCCTCTCTCAACTCTACCTTAAATGTGAGCAAATAGCCATTGGAGCATGCTCTCATGTGCTGAATGGCGAGGTTTATGTCAGGTCATGATTTCAGGCCAGCATACAGGCGCCTGTCCAGCATCAGAAGGGAGCTGCCTGGTGTCCCAATCATGGCATTGACTGCCACAGCAACCAAGCAGGTCCGCTCCTCCTCATGCATGCCATCTATCTCTCTGCTGTTCCTTGCAAACTTTCCGTTACCAGCTTTGGCCGCTGCGATGAGGAATGGTGACAAAGACGTGTAGTGTCTGAAATGCAGGTTCAGGATGACATTGCTCAGAGTGTGCTGAGAAACCCGCTCCGCCTGATCACATCCTTCAACCGGCCCAACATCAGTTACCACGTGCGCTACCAGCTGCAGGGCAGCTCATCAGCAGTCAGCCAGATTGCTGACATCATTGAGGAGATGAAGGGGCCTGCTGGAGCCGTCCCCTGCTGCATCGTGTACACTCTGAAGCGTGAGACGGCTGACGAAGTGGCAAACCGTCTCAATGCAAGAGGTAGACTTCTGCATCTTTTTGTACTTCCTTGTATCTGTGGCACAGTGTGAGAGGGATGTGCATGCAAATTTGCACATCTTGAAGGTACTGTTGTACATGTTCCCATTTGTACTTCTGACAATGTGAGAGGGAGAGAGGCATGCATGATTGCACATCTTCGGCAGCACATGAGTGCTCCTTGGTCAGTGGTCTTCAATTTGAATAGCTAAGGAAAGGGTATCTATGTTGGTGGCAGGTGTGCGCGCAGCCGCATACCATGCAGGCTTGAGGGATGCAGAGAGAACCCGGGTACTAGAGCAGTGGTCCTCTGGGCAGATCCCTGTTGTAGCTGCCACGATCGCGTTTGGCATGGGCATTGACCGAGCATGTGAGCCTCTCCTTTCCAGCCTTTACCCCAGAGTATCAATCGTGGTTGTCCCTGCTTAAAGAGCGATGAAATCTGATCCAGCCTGACTTGTCATGCTGGAATCTAGCATAGGAGTGTGGTGGTGGCGGCCGCACTGCGCCATCTGACCGATAGTGCTTGAGCTGACTGGCATGAAAAACATCATGCATACGCATATAAGGTGCCAGATCCAGGTCATAGGAGGTCTCAGAGACCTGCTTTTACCTTGTAAAGGCCATTTGAGACTGATATTGGCGCTGCAGGTGTGCGGCTTGTGGCTCACCTGAACCTACCAAAGACGCTTGAGGGATTCTATCAGGAGTCCGGGCGTGCAGGCAGAGATGGGCTGCCTTCACGCTCTGTCCTGTTCTACGATGTGGACGACAGAGAGCGCATGGACTACATCCTCGGTAAGACCCTGGCTTCAAGGTGCCACCTGCATGGTGTTTACTCGGCACATCTGCCTCCTGGCATGTGGATGTTACACATGGGACCTGTGCACAGAGGACGTGACAGTTGTCAGATGGCTTGGTGAGTGATCCAATGTTCAGCATTGCAAGTATGGGCTCCAATCTACGCGCAGGCAAGGAACAGGGGAGGAAGCGCAAGAAAGGTGCCAGCAATGCGACTAGTGATGCGACTGTGGACAGGGGGCAGCAGGCGTTTTCCAAGATGGTGAACTACTGTGTGGGCGAGCAGTGCAGAAGGGCTCAGCTGCTGGCCCATTTTGGGGAGCGCCTGTCGGTGTCATGCTCTGGCTGTGACTGGTGCCTGGATCGCAAAACAGTGTCCCAGCAGGTCAGCATATCACTTATCTAAGCAAATGGCTGACACTCACGCAGCCTGCATCTCGAATGATGCCATCAACTCTGTATCGTGGGACAGGGCTGTCCCTTTACTGAGCTTTAGAGCATTGGTTGAGAGCGAGGGAGCTCGATTGAGGACGTTGGATGCTTGTTGTGCAGGTGTCACAGATGGCGTTAGAGGGGCCAAAGAGGGTGAGGGAGCGAGAACAGAGGTTTGGAGGGAGGGGCTTCATGGCTCATGGCCACAACCAGAACAACAACAATAATGATGATGAGGACGAGATTGAGTCAGTCAAAGGTGTGTGCCCAGAAAATATGTGGGGTCCATTTAGCCGACGCGTCCTTTTCATGTCAGCAGAGCAATGCTCAGGATACAAGGCTGACTGTTAAAGCAGAGGTCACCATATGGTACAACATCTTGGGTCACATGCTAAAGCAATGGCTGTGCGCAGGGAGCAGTGATGACGAGGACGCCATGCTGGCGGCGGCTGAGGCGGCTAGCAAGGCGGCCAAGCGCAGCCGCGGGCCGGGGCCCTCCTCGCAGGCGGCCATGTTCCAGGAGCTGGAGAGCGCCGAGCTGCGCTTCAACAAGAGCTCCAAGGAAGCCACTGGAGGTCTGCAGCATGCATGCTTGTCCGAGACATACGCCAAGGACACAGTAAACTTTTTTGTTGGGTGCATTGGCTGGTAGATCATTCGAGTACACTGACACGGGAGCTGAATGGCTCAAGGAAGATCAGCTCAAAATGACAGATTTGACAAGCAAGGTGGCTGCACTTGCCTCAAACTATTGCCAAACCTTGCCTTGCGAAGCGGTTTCTGTGGTGGTTTTAAGTTTTTCAGAAGAATCATCATCATTGTTATGTTCTCACTTGCAGGCAATAAGGGAGAGCTCATCTTGCGCAAGCTGGAGGCGAAACAGGCGGCGCCGGCGGCCAGGCCGGCACTGGGCACCGCGCCTGTGAGCGAAGCCATGCGGCATGCCGGCATGCAGCGCATCCTCGCAGCCCTGAGAGGGAGCCCTGCGGGGAGTGGTGTGGACGAAGCCCATCTGGCAGCAGCTGCACAGGTGAGATCTTCCTCTTCTAATATGACTATAAGTGCAAGCCTGGACTATTTGCCTCATTACCTTAATTCATTGTGTTGTTTTCTTGATATGGATATGGAAATTGAAGTTGGCCGTGTAGCGCTGATGGCTGTGCTGAGAATCAAAATCACACTGGGTTCCACCTTTCCTTCAAATGTGCATGTTGCCCGGTCTCATAGAGGCATTTTTGAAGCTGCACCTCTGGCGATTGTGCCCTCTTATGCAACTGAGTCCTGCATGTCACTGACTTGATATGCTGCACAGGTGATGGAGCAGGAGTGCTACTCCACCAGCGCCAGCAAGCCAGTCTACCTGAGCAAGCTGGCTCACAGCAGCAGCGAGGCAAAGGCCCTGTCATCAGCCGCAGAGCTCCTGGCAAAGGCTTCAACAGGAGCAGCGACAGGCGCACAATCCCCAGATGCTGCCAGCCTTTCTGGAAAGCAACACCGAATCGCCAGCAGACACGCCCAGCCGCCAAGGGCAGATGGGACAGAAGAGGAGAGCAGTGGCAGGCGCTTGCATGAGATGTGCACTTCCATTGAAGCATGTGTGGCGAGTGGAGGGCCATTGGATCCTGGGGTCGCAAAGGTTGTGTTGGAGCAATTGAGTGTCATGAGAGATGCGCGAGTAACTGCGTCGCTTCTGAGGGAGACGGGCATTGGGCACAGAGTGAAGGCGCTCAGCAAGAGGCCTGACAAGGTCATAGCCGCAGCAGCAAAGGATGTCATTGCCGCTTGGAAGATGACGATATGTAAAGCCAGTTCATGACTCAGCTTCATTGATAATGCCGTATTCACCCAGACAATGATGGCAGCTCATATGCCTTGAATCAGGAAGTGACCTGATCATTGGAGAGTCAACAGCACAGAGAAAGCCACAGAGGGGTCGGCATGCCACCTCTCTGAGCACCCATGCATGCAGTCTCTCTGCAGACCTGGTAGAAACAACAACGGACTACAAATTCTGATCAGGCTTGCAATTGCACCATTAATTTACAGACAAGCACCATACGTTCCAATATATGACTTGCCATAAAACCGACAAGGATAATCAGAGTTACACATCCTAAATGGTCAACAAAAAGGCTGCGTATGCAGAGTAGACACGGATTGCTATATACAAATGAACGCCTTCTCGTACGCTGATCGTTGTCAATGTTAACAGTCTTAATGACAGGTCCCTAAGGAGGGAGCACTTGTCAGTGTTTCTGGACAGAATCCTACCCACCATATTGCAGAATGCGTCCAAATGCACTGTGCATGTGGGCATTTCAGGACCCCAACAAACCCCACCACGGACCCCAAGTCATAATTACCATCAACTAAGGAATAGACACATTCATTCAAAATACAAAGGAAACCGAAAGCCTGCTCAATTGAGGAGCACTTTCCTGGCTTGCTCCCCTAGTGGTACCCGTTGCCGTTTGCATTGCCATTCCCATTTGCATGGCCGTTTCCATTTGCATGGCCGTTTGCGACGCCGTTGCCGTTGCAGCAGCCGTTCACAAGCTTGCTGGCGGCGTTGGCTGCATATGGCAGATCCACGCCTGGGTTGCAGTCAAAGAAGCCAAAGGGCTTCAGGGTGAAGCCCACCTGCATGGGCAATCACATCCCGTTCATGCGTAGCACAACAGGTACACTGGAATGTCTATCAATCTGTAGACAGTTTGTGTGCCCCACAATTTACAGCAAAACGCCAGCCAATGCTCGGTGCAAGGCTGCGCGCTTCAAAACATTTGCTTCAGACAGGAGTGGCAGCAAGAAACTAGCATTGTGTTGACCAGTAAAGGGGGCAACAGACGAGGGAACGTACGTGCTCCACAGGCATGACTGGAAAGTCCTCAGGCCGCACAATGTGTGTGACACCTGCACGCAGCACATCTGTTAAGCTGCCGCCTAATCAAGATGACGCATGGCTGCATAATTTCCAGAATGATGGGAACGTTCAAGCAGAAAAGCTGGCTAGAGGGCCAGAATCTCAAAAATGACACAGGGGAAATATCGACTCACCGAAGGAGTGCCACACGACTGGGTCGTTGCCGCTGTCCACCCTCCGGTTCTGCACCCACAAATTCAGATTCAAATTCTATATATCCACTCCCATGACCCTGTTGCTAGATGGATTTCAAGCGGAGATTCCTGACGCAGTCCCTCTCTTCAATTCCATTGCTGTGCAGAGGCATGCATGCACAATGGCCGAGCAGGACAAGCAAACCCCGTCATCTTCCAGCCATTCCTGTCACAAGCACATATCTGCTGTTGCAGCGCCCCCAGAAAACAAATGAACCTGGCGCATGGGCTCCCATGAGAAGAACGAGGCACGTAGACGGATTTCACACCAAAAGGATCATGCTCTGTACATAAAAGGCGATTCACGAATTACAGAGAGTAAGAAGATCGGAGGGAACGCGGCGGACCTGCTTGGTCCAGAGGGGCAGTCCCTCGCCGCCCTTGGACTGGATGGTGTAGTCACCCGCGGGCCAACGCTCGGACTCGCTGTGCGGAGTGACCCAGATGTTTTTGAGGGCGAAGCCGCCGCGCGCCTGCAGCAGGCTGCTGGGCGTCGCCAGCATCACCGGCGCCGCATTCGTCATCAGCTTGTACGCCACTGGCTTGCCTGCAGCAGCGCACATGTTTTCATTATTGTCATTGCAGGACATGGCACAGCAGTTGCACTGCCTGTGCAGCTTCATCGTTATTGTCACCAGCGGAAGAAAGCACTGGCTTGACTTTGCACGGCACTGGCCTGACTGCACAGCAAAAAGTTGATAATGCCACCATTCTAAGAAGACCTGCACAGCACAGGCTGCTGCCAGCTCCTGCAGAATATGCCTGCCAAGAGCACCGCTGCCATCAGCACTGGTGCAAGCTAGCACTGGAGATATTAGGCTTGAAGAGGGTCTTCAATCACTTACGTGCAGCTTAGCAATGGCAACTGGCACAGCCAGCGAAACAAAAGGCAGGGTCCCAATACAACTGCGTTTCCGTAGCACCCACTACATGCGGTTGGGGGTCACGAGGAAGAGAGGGGCTGAGAGGTCACCTGTGATTGGGTTGAGGGACTCGGGGTTCTTGACCTTCCACATGCGGCCCTTGCTGGGGTCGCACACGCGCTGCGCCTTCGCCTCGCTCGTCAAATCCGTCTCCACCGCGATGAAGCCGTTGCCGTATGGGTTCTCTGGGCCGTCCGGCATTGCCTCAACGTTCACCTGCACCGCGTCAAAGTACCTCTTAAGTGCATGCCAGGTACAGCAAAACCCCCTTTGATCACCCCTGTTGCCTGTTCCACAGAAGTCCGTGAAACATGCAGTCTGCCTGAGGATCTCTCTCGCTATTGTCAAAATCATCCGGCGCGTGCCAGGTGCTACCAACTGCCCTGACCACCAGAAACAGTCCTACTGCTTGGAGCTGCATGCATGCCTCTAAGTTTCTGTTCTGTGAGCCTCAGCTCAGCAAAATGAGCTCAAGGCCCTAGTCCGGGGAGGAATTGGAACAGGAATGGATTGCTTTGGAATGCAGCAGGAGCAAGAATTCCACGCAAGGTGCATCTGACATCCTGGTCTGTATGCAGTGCAAAAAGATGCTTGCATCACTTGTGACTGCTTCCTGCACTACAGGGCACCACGCAGAGACCCAGCTAGTGGCGTGCACTTCATGCATGAGATCGTTCCATGTACAAGCCTCCACCCCTGGCAATCTTATACTCAGAGGGGCTGCGGCCGCACCTCACTGACGGTGAGGGCCTTGCCGCCGGCCGGGTCGTCGACGGAGAAGTCGAGGCGCGCACAGAACAGGTGCTGGTGCGCCTGCGCATTGACGCCCGGCGCCACGAGCGTGCCGTAGCGCGGATTTGCCGGGTCCTCGTCAGGGGACAGCGGGTTGGTTGACAGCTCGCCCGTCAGCTTGATCTGGTACTCGATCGTGCCGTCCTGCGCGCGCGAGCAGCCCACCATCAAGATTTATGCAAGCTGCATTCTGAGGCCAACTGTGATTCAAACCGGGCGACGTTGCAATCAGACACTGTACACATGCCCTGCTGGACAGACAGTGCCATCTTGCCAAGCATGCATGCCTTGTCATAGCTGCGTCTTCTAGTGCAGGTGCAGGGAGGATGCCGGAACTAGTGCATGGCACCGTTAGGTTACTTGACAGCCTTGTGTGCGCGCATTGCTTTTTCTAGAAGGGGAACGTAACAAGACTGGACGGTACCAGCCCGAGCCTGTCTGGTATTGAAGTGCGCGGTAAATGCTGCATGCCGGCATTGAGCACACGAGCATAATGATCAAAACGGTGGACTTGCGCATTTGCAGAACGCGCTGAGATCCTGCAGCAGGGGTTCGAATTGCACCTGGTAGAAGTGCTAGTAAAAGCATCAGGGTTCAGTGGACAGCCGGGTGAGCGCACTTTGTA
This sequence comes from Coccomyxa subellipsoidea C-169, assembly GCF_000258705.1. NCBI lineage: Eukaryota > Viridiplantae > Chlorophyta > Trebouxiophyceae > Coccomyxaceae > Coccomyxa > Coccomyxa subellipsoidea. The sequence continues at coordinate 1,064,765 of NW_005178035.1, forward strand.
TTCCTTACAAGGGGAACATTAGAAGTCAAGTAGACTGGGCGGCACCAGCCCGAGCCGGTCTGGCATTGAAGTGAGTGGGAAGAAACACGCCTCACCAACATTGAGCACATGATCACAAGAACAGTGTGCCCGCGCACTACTAAATGGCGTTGAAAAATTGCAGCAAGGCTCAAGGCGCACCTGGTAAAAGTGCCAGTAGAAGCAGTACTCGTAGTTGACAACGGTGGCGACGAAGGAGAGGACAAGGCGGCGGCTGCGGCGAACCTCGGCGTGCCCGTTACGGTACTCCATGTGCTTCCACAGGATGCCCGCATCCTCCTCGTGCAGGCACACTGCCTTCTTTATCGCCCACGGCTCCCCTGCAAAAAACAGCCCATGTCACGGATCAGTGACTATACAGACTGGACTAGGCGCAGATAGGTACCAGATGATCCTTTTGGGTCTGGAAACCAGCCATCTGTGCCGATCTGTGACAGCCCACGCGCGTCAGTGCTGCAGAAAAAATACACAAGTTCCTTCGTATAAAACCTGCTTGACACAGAGGATTGGCTTTCCACTGAATAAAGAGGTGCGGCAGGCAGGCAGGTGCTTGCCATGAGCACAACACAGTAATGTGAGGACAGGGGCGCCAGATCACAGGAAGTGGAATTTACCCTTGCTGTCGTTGAGGACGGCGTCAAAGTACTTGATGTGGCCGAGGCAGTCGCAGCCCAGCTCCAGGCTGTTGGCGCAGAAGCCCAGCCTGCAACAAGGCCAAGACTCACAGGATGGCAGTAAGACGTCATGATGTCAAGCAAGCAGTCCGTTGCATGTTGATGGACATTAAGCTAGGCACAAGAGTGGCGCTCTGGCAAAGAGTGGTACCCGTAGTCGCCCACGTCAAACGCGCACTTGCGCTGGAACGGCGCATGCGGGTCCCCGTACGGCTGCAGCAGCCATGAGAAAATTGGTCCATTGTTCAAATTTGAATATACATTTGGAGATGCCGGGCCGGGCCGGTGAGAAGGGGACACACAAGACCTCAAGCAGACAGGCTTTGTGACACCCTATATTATTCCACAGTCATCAGGAGGCATAATATGTCCAGTCAGCAATGTTATTGACAAGTGTGAGGTGGCCTTTTTAGAGCACTGACGCAGAGCAAAGGCAGGAGGCGGCAGCAGCGCACCACACACATCTCCACAAGGGATGCTCTGTGCAGAATGGGCCGCACAGCGCCGCCGTCCTCATACCTGCCACAGCAACAGCCAACCTCTCAGCAAGCCTTCTCCTTGCATCCAATACATTCAAATCCCTGATCAATCCTGGGGCGTGATAAAGGAGGCAAACAGGTGATTCATGCCATGCATGGATGTCCTTGCCAATGTGAAAACCTGGAGACGCCCATGTTCCCTAGCGACACATGCAGGCTGGAATGATGCGCAAATGCCTGTCTTAGCAGTCAGGTGGGAGGGTCATTGCTTGTGCACTGGCTTTTGGAAGCAGAAAAGTTGACCGAGTGCATGAGAGACGCACCCGACGTTGTGGAGCACGAGGCCCTCGCGGTAGTTGAAGGAGGTGCGGATTTGCCACCTCTCCCACTTTATCAGGTTGCCCTCAATCTGCACACCATATGTGAACACTTTTAAAGTCATGCAGCATATCCTCGCCCATGTGTACCTTTCGGCCTGCCCCTCTTAACTCTAAAAGGACCAATGCCAAACATTCACGCTTGCTGAGTGGAAAGCCGCCAAGTAGAGTAGGAGTGACTGGCATGACAGGAAGCACCCCACTGGGACCCGAAGACACCAGTTTTACCCTTTGATTTGCAACACATGTGTACTCAAGAATCACATGCACTCCAAGAAGAAAGAGATGATAGAGAGGAATACATGAGTGAAAGGGAGCTAGAAAGGGGCGCACGGTGAAGGAGGGTCCCTCGGGCTGGTCAATGTTGAGGGGCTTGAGTGAGGTGCGGAAGCCCTTGTCCATCAGGTTGCGGTGGTAGTTGCTGTTTGCCTTGGGCACCTTCCACGGCTCGGCCGCGTCCTTCCAGGGGAAGTCTATCTGCACCACCTGCATGTGCATACAGAGTGCCCTTACGAAACGATGTAGATTTTTTGCATGTCCTGCTGCATTCATTCTTGCATGTGTGCCCGGCAGAAATCAGTGCCCGGCAGATATCAGTGCCCGGCAGAAATCAGTGGCAGTATTGGTAGGTGCACAGGACTGCCGCCCATGCTGCACTTGCCCTTGGCAGGCCGGCACTCCTCCATACACACAGCAGCCAAAACCTGCCCAATACTTCTGGAATCAGCTCTTCTTAAAGCAAAGTCCCTGAGACCAATCTAGCCCAACCCACCAGCGAGGCGTGCAATCCAGAGCATTGGGATCTGCGAAAGGCCTTGTGATGTGGGCTCTGATTACTCTCGCGGTGGGATGTTATGAGGAGAAGCAGATGAACGTGATGCACAGGGAAGGGCACCTTTTTGAGGTTGAGGTCGACCATGGGGACAAAGTCGATGGGGTGGGAATAGTGATTGTCATCCAGGTGGGTGCGCTCATACATCCACGTCTGGATCAGCCGCCCCTCGATCGGCGGCATGTGCACTGCACACAGTCCATGTCAGAACCTTCTGTGACGCAGACCCCTGCATTACCACTGCTTCTGTCCTGCTTTTGTGTCTCTGCCCTGCGTGTGAGAAATGCCTCTGCTGCACCAGCAAAGAACCTCAGAGCGCAGCTTTTCTTTCAAGCAGATTTCCCGGAGGTTTACGGGTGTCAGGGTGAGATCAGCAATAGGCACTTACCGAGCCAGGCCTGTCTTTGCATCCTGCCCCTCCTACCAGGTATTCTCATGTTTAGCAGGTCAACCTGGCGCCTGAGGGTCCAGTGGATTACAATTACCTGACCAGGGGTCGCAGGCGACTAGGGCGAGGTCAGTCAGGCCGTACTGGTCCTTCAGCAGAGCCACCACCTCGGGGTCCGCCTTGACAATATCCTCCGCCAAGATGCAGTCCTCCGGCGTCAGCAGCGGCTCCCTGTCCTGGATCTGCAAGCGCATGCACACTCCCCCCATTATATATAACCATCATCCACCCACCATAAACACCTCTCACCGACCCCAATCCGGCGCTGTTCCCGGCCTGCATGCCTGCACTCTACCCTCCTGCATGTCTAGGGGGCTTCTTCAGACTGCCACCGGGCAAGCAGCGTCTTCCACACTCTCACCGGGCAGACAGTGCGCTTTCTGGGTGCGGGGTGAACTGCGCTGCCTCTAAAGCCAGGCTCGCCAATATCTTTTCTACTTTCCTACACCAAATATAGCCCACACAATAAAGCGGTAAACACCAGATCTGCACTATTATCAAGCCCCTATGCTTCCTCCAAGTACCTCTGTTAAGTGCAACTGCTTGACGGGCGCTCCCAACACTTACATGTCTACGCATGTCTCTCATGTGATCAATTAATTTTGTGACTAATGATCTAGGTGTACCTCGGTCCAGGCAGTGATGGCGGGCTTGGCGCCGGAGAGCAGAACCGTGGCCTCGATGAGGGGCGCCTTGGGGTAGGCCTGCAGGATGACGTCAGCAGCGCGTGAAGGTACATCGTCCGGGTTGGCCTCGTACGCCACCAACTCCGCCTTTGTGGGCTCCTGCAACCATGACATAAGACTGGTGATCATCTTGACCAGCTGGGACCCAAGAGATGTATGCTGTCGTTGGCAGCATACAGCATGAGCACTGGCATTTTCACATAGCCCATTTGCAGGATCTCATTGAGGTTCCGGTACTCTGGCTGCGGAGAGCTGCATCATTCACTGTTCACATTTAGTCTACAGACCATGATTGGTTGAGATCTATTCATGGGATCGACGCTGCTTGATTTTTCTGTGCTGTTGCCGGTTGTTGGTGAAGTGGGCATGTGCTCAACAAGGTTGCAGAGTCGCAAGGTGAAAGGATGACAAAGTGGCGCAAGAGGGAGGCGAGCGTACTGCAAGGGTGATGACGTTGAAGCGCAGAGGGGAGAGGTCCTTCTGCGCAGCAGTGGCCTTGATGGCAGCTGCTGCGGCCTTGATCTCCTCTGGCGTGAGGGGGTCCAGGGGATGTGCGACTGCACCAGGCAAGCAGATGCATATTGATTCTCTGCATGGCAGGTACAGGAGGTACAAAGGGTGGTAAGTTCCAAGACCAGCTGGGTACCAGCTAACAAGAGAGTGTGTGCGTCATCTATTACATTTGATGCCCTCATACGACGTCTGTAATCGACACGAAACACATCACAATGTTGTGGAATGCTCAGATATGTTGGTCTTGCATACGAAAAGTCACTGGTTTCAGAAGGCACTGTGACCCCAGCAACAGCCGGAAAGCGGTGTGATCTCACACTCCTACAATTAGAAAGACATGATCAAGCGAGTTTATTCCACAGAAATTGCCGGAAAGAAGCCAGATTTATGCTGGCAAGAGACACGCAATCGCATACGTATGCGCGATATCGATGCTGTGCTCACCGGCAGCAACCCTTCCAACCATTTCATTTCTTAAATATGTTTGCAGTGCATTACACTTAATTCAAAGAATCAAAGGTGAACAAAATGCACGCAACAATGTGATGGAGCAAGCGCACGAAGCTCACCGCCCATGTTGCTCCGAAAACACACAGATGCCGGTTGTTGCAACGGTGCGGCCTATACGTTCGTGTCGACAGCTTATACGAGAAACAAGCTAATGAACGGGACGAACTGGCGACGCCTTGCTCGATCTCGAAGAGAAACAACTGGCTTCCAGAGAGCAAATCTGCGTTAATGGGCCACAGGGACTCCATGTGGGATGCGCCAAAATATTTCGTCGTCGTAAATGCTTCCGCCTGGCGAATGAGAGGATGTGCCTGGCGATTGAGTTTCTTGGGAGAAGCTTTCCGGGAAGGCATCTCTCGCGCATGCACTGGATAATTCGTTGCACAAAAAGTACAGATGTTCAATTGGCAGTGAGCTTCTCTCATCAAACAGTCAGGCTGAGGAATTAGAATCCCGGGTCACAGTACGTTTGAGAGATGGCACTCTTGATGCAGCCACACGCAGGAATGCGGGGCATGCTTCCTATCGATGCTCCTCTGAACAACTTTATTGGAACTTCAAGGGCTCTGTGCTGGCGACAGCGACAAGTAAGGATCAATTCAGTGGCTCTCGTTTCTTGCGCACGTGCATGTTCCCCTGTTCAAAGCAAGCCTTGATGGGGCAATCCCTTGTTGCAGGCACAGAAGTGCACAAAGTGGCGCCCCTTCATCGGGAGAGCCGACGCAAGGTGAGGGCCTCGAAACCTAGCAGGGGTCACCACGTATCCTGTGGCTGTATTCACAAGGTGTGCTCTTGGAAGTATGTGAACCTCGTTTCACCGATCGTAGGGACGCCGCTGGGAGCAGCAGTGGAGGTCAGGATGAGGGGAAACCGGAGCTGTCCGTTCCTGACAGCCTCCCTGCCAGCGCTGCAGACACTGACTGGAGGGAGTTCAGAGCACGCCTTATTGCTGGGCAAACTGCATCCACCTCTGGCAGAACCGAGGAGCAGGTAATCTTCAAGGCTGTGCAATCTGGAGCCAGAACAGCAGTTCTCCTTATTGCTTTGCTCAACTCGCTCTCTGCTGTGCACAGGGCGTCAGTGAGAAGTCCACAGAGCCTGACGAGGAGTCGAAGCTGTGGGCGCACTCCATCAACTTCCCAGAGAAGGGGTGCCTGCTCATCGCGCACCCACTTGTGTTCACCACCCAGCAGCAGTACTTTGCGCAGGTAATATCATGTCCTGTCGCCTCTCGCACATGGGTTGCCTCCTTTGCATGTCCTTTGATCTACACTCTCTTTCTAGTATCAGTGTAAAAGAGTGACAGGAAGATGCTGCTGGCGCAGGCTGTCATATTCATCTTCGAGCACAGCGAGCAGGGCAGCGCCGGGCTGATACTGAACAAGCCCACACAGTACACCATTGGCACCATGTCTGGGCTGGAGGCGCTCTGCCCAGAGTTCAACAACAATGGTCTCTTCCTGGTGCGCCTCACATTTTCAGAAGGCGCCTCCCTTGTACACAGGCCTGCAAATGCTTCAGCCATACGACAAGCATCATCCAGAACACCTGAGGCTGAAAGACAGCTCCATCTTTGCAATGCTACTTCGCAATCCGTATCTTTGCCCAATGCAACTAGGATGGTCCACACAAAGGCATTTGCATTAAGAACCTCCAGTCTCTGGTCTTTTTTGTCTGTGAATATGCTATTTCTTCGAGCTCCCCTGCCCCTCAATTTCCAGCTCGATTTGGGCAGGCCGTATCTCTTTGGCCCCATTTTCTCAGGTGCTCCCCTAGATTGGGCGGACTGAAGACGGGTGTGTCGATGGGAGCAGCTGAAAGCGGGACTGGTGACCTTCATCATGCCATAATTTCAAGCCTGCACATCAGCGCTCCATCAAAAGAAATTCTGGTACGTGCAGGGTGGAGATGTGAGCCCCAACTCGATGCACATGCTGCACTGCCACGGGCAGCTGCCAGAAGCAGTGGAGATCATCCGAGGGATCAACATGGGGGGCTTTGATGCGGCCAAGGCTGCTGTCAGCCAGGGCAGAATGCCAGCCACAGACTTCAAGTGGGCGCCCTGTTAAATAATCACCTTTTGCCACTCCTTTTTAGTGCTCGCTTGATGTAGCATACGTTGGTCAGGAGAAACCACCTTGCCACTGCTCTGCAGTGCTCGCTTACCATTGCCCCTCTTCAATTACAAAAGCACAGAGCAGACATTTATTCATTGCTTAGTTAGGGACTAGATTCACTGCAATTAACCAGAGAGGAGGACTCAGTACTTCTTAGAAATGAGTGAATTGTGCTACTTTTGCTGGACATTGCCTCATGGACTTAAAATTCTTGAACAGGTGGTTCACAAGGTACTCGGGGTGGGGTGCGGGGCAATTACAGAGGGAATGCGCGTCGGGCGTGTGGTTCACTGCGGCGGCCAGCAGCGCCCTGGTGCTCCAGCAGGGCTGCGCAGACAGCGCAGACTCGGGGCGCGAGATGTGGCACCAGGTGTTTAAACCTGCGTTCGCGATGTCACCCTGTGTAGAGAGAGCATTGCTCCATTCTCATGCACTTGCATAAGGTCTGCTGTAACATGATATGTATTTTGAGGACATGTGCTTCTGCCCTGTCAGTTTGTGTGATCATGCAGCAGCAGTTGCATGTAAGGGAGTTGCATCAGCAATGTTGTGTGCCTTTTTGGCTTCTTCAGTCGTGCATTGAGCCTGTTGGGGTGCTTGTGCAGGTGCTGAACCTGATTGGGGGTGATCTGGCAGAGCTTAGTAAGGCCCAGAAGGGGGTGTTCGACCCTGAAATCATGGGAACCCCGGCCCCTCCCTCAGAGAACCGCGATGGTGATGCAGTCTGACCTATTTAAGCAGATGAAATAAGGTGCATATCTTGAGAAAACACTCGGCTGACCATTGATGTCAACACCAAAACTAATTCGCTGGAAGATATTTGCCAAATGGCAGGTTTGCAAGCTGTTTTAAGATATGAGAGTGTTTGTGTGTGCACGAGTGCTCTATTTGAACATTGCCGGACCCCGTGATGATGATTAAGCAGAGTTTCTTTGTGGTATGCATAAAATTCCAGATTCTCTGGCGTCGACTTCAAATGCTTGAAAGAGCAAGATCCCTGATCATAAGCATGATGCTGTCTGTGGGCAGGGTTTGAAAATCAGATAAAGAGGTGTACTACACTGTGACAGTAGAGCTTTCTGCAAATTCAAATTGTGGCACACGATTTGCATGGCCAAATGGCACACATATGCACCGTATCACGGTGATGATCACTCAACAAGACAGTGTGAACCGTAACGTAGATCTAGAGCTGTGTTACAAGTCCCCCATTTGGATGGGCAAATTTCAGCATTTGCGGAGCTTCTCATCAAAGGATTGTTGAGCACTGCACTGCCTCCTTGTCCCTAGGAAATGCTCTTGACAGGATCATGCAAATTGCAGCAACTTCTAAGACACAACTTTAACCACAACTTTGTGAGCTATCTAAGGAGCTTCCTTGGCTAAATGGATTGGCACTACCAAGTGTCGCAACTAGATGACGGAAGATCCCCAGATGGAACAAATGTCGTTGCTGTCATTCCATACACCAGCCCAGCAGCAGAGCCTATCACACCTAATGAAATGAAAGGAGAACACAGGCCCTAATCATTTTTTGACTGAAATCTAACTACCGCACAAGAATAAAAACGAATCCAGAGTGAGATCGGCTAGGAATTCATGCAAGCACAGTTTCCTCTCTCGAGATAGGTCCGGCAACACATCATTCCGAGGAATGGCATTCAACGGGTGGCCATACATTGTACAGGTACACATCGCGTTGTGGCACAGCTCTGCCTGTCTGACCTCCCAGTAACATCGGCAGGAACAGCCAGACGAGTCTAGCAGCCATGCAGGTGTGGAAAAATCCACCCAAATCAGTGCGCAGCCTGCATGCTGGCAGCCTCTCAGGTCCTCCCTTTTGCTGGGCTGGTCACCAGGTGTGCGTCCAGTATGTGATGGCATAGGCCTGAGGGAAGCGAGCCTTGCACTGATCCTCGTTGAAAATCGGGTGCGGCGGATTGCAGATGCTGAACTCGTCGCCTGCGAAGCCACCAACGCTGAGTCAGAAGGTACATACCCAGCTGCGCGCTGCGCACGCAACAATGTCCAGGCACAAAATATTGTGCTCGCAGGGATTTGGGTTGGGCAGTGCCCCAAGGCTGCACTCTTGAAAACAGAGCTGCTCTCGACTGACACGACCTCACTATAAGGGCATGTAATTAGCCCTCGTCTTGCACAGTAGTTGGCAGGATGCTTAAATAAGAATGACAGCAGTGAGAATGGGGAGAGGGCACACCTGGGCCGTCCTTGGGGCCCCAGACGGTGCGGCGCCAATCGATGGGGTAGATCACGCCGGGCGGCAGGATGGTCAACCCCGACAGGCCCTTGACCTTCTTGTAGGCCTCCACCGCATGGAAAAGCATCACCGGCCCCGTGGTCGCCTCCAGCCAGTCCCACCTGTCACAAAGCAGCACAAAGTCTCAATGAAGCACTCACAAATAAGGGCACCACCCTACGCATACATGAGGCAAGTTACGGGTTGCAAGCCGTCAGCAAGCATAAGTGACTTGGATATCATCTGCCCAGCAAGAGATCCTCCAGCCTGGCTCTCAGACACCCAAAAGAGATGTTGTTGCATGTGGATTTACGGTAGGCTATCAGCATTGGCTGACCTCCTGCTCACTGCGAGCATTGCTGAGACTTCCACAACCTTGCCTTATTTTAATTTGTCATACGGTACTCTTTGACGAGGTGTCCAGGACTCCGCCCGCGTAGTGAGCATGTCTAAAGAGAAACAAACGCAAGCGCACCGGTCGGTGTTGGTGGCGGCGCAGGAGCCGGCGGCCTTGATGATCTGCTGGATACAGTAGAGCCAGAAGGGGTGACCCTTGGTGGAGGCCAGCCAGGCATTGGGGATCTTCTGGTCCCACTCCTCCTCTGTCATCTCTGCCAGCACCACCTGCCTCCCCGCTAAAACATCCTCCAGGCTCCTTATCGACTCAAAGTCTAAGTCCGCATACACCCCTGCGCCATGTGAGCATGCATCCTTGATGTATTGAAGTGATGCTGAATCATCCTGTTCCGCTGTCAACGTCCTTGTGCCAACCTGCAATTGCTAGGAGCAAGCCGAGTATATGCAGCACAAAGATCTGAGCATGGTGCACTGTTCTAAGAAGGCGGCAGAATGGGTCAGTGGTGGCGAAGTGCAAGACCAGTGCTCATAAGGGGGCTCCGCACCTCCTACATGGTACATGTAGAGGTATCGCACGCTGTCTGCCTTCATGATGGGCTTGGGCAGCGCATCGTATGTGTCCAGGAACCAGGGGTAATGATCTAGCACAAGCTTCCTATTGTCGACATCGGTCCATAATCTGCATTGCACAGCAACTTGATGTCTCACTCATCGCTACTAAACCTCCACTTTGGGTGGCACTGCATGTCAAAGTAGCATGAACAGCAAAGCAAGTATGTGCAGGGATTTCAGATTCTTGTGGAAGAAAGACCCACCTGTACTCCCAGCCTGGGTGGTTCTTCTTCCAGCTGTCCTGCCAGGGCTTGAATCCTTGGGGTACGTTCTCGTCTTTCCAGGACTGATGTATAATCTGTGGGATGTGATGTTCGCGGATATGGTGTTGGCCTCGCACCGCCGGCTTTGACCAGATACCTCCCTCACTGCCAGGCAAGAGGATTAACCAGGCCCACAATACTGAAGCCCCGGCGATTATTCGCATCGTTTCGTGCGGCCTTCAACAATCTGATATCTTGGTGCTTCGCTGTAGTACGTTTGTATAGCGATCTGTTTTCTATGATGTCTGAGCGCAATATTTTTGCGCTTTGAGTTCTGTGTCAGACTCGGCGAATACACTTTTCTATTGCACCAGATCCCACAGGCATGCCCATCAGTTGCATGAACTCTCCAAATCAAATAGAAGACCCACACATCATCCCCAACTAGCTTCTGATGCAAACCCGGTTGTTCAACTGTCTTACTATGTACAATACTACAACGATGGTTCTGACTTCCTGGAATTGTCGCAATCAGGTAAGCACATTGGCAGGACACTCTTAAATCTCTCTCAAGGTACTGGATGAGGCTGCAATTGGTCCAGCCGATTTTCCTCCGCCATGGAATTTTCCTCTCCCTTGCTTCCACCTGGCCTGCTCCCCGTGGGCCAGGGCTTGCCGCCCAATTTGACCCCAACCTGGTACCAACCCCTTGGATTAAAACCCTATGTAAATGCTCCATTGCTTTCTTGGCCTCATCGTATTTGCTCAGAACAGGTATCCAAAGATGCACAGATGACACCAATGCTACTTGTCCAAGGCATGCTGGTGCGCCGTCGTGCCTGAATGGCGCTTGCTGATATCATCTTTCTGGATTCGATCTCTGGATCAGACCTTTCATCGTCGCACATTCGAGATAGAGCTCCGCCAATATACCTAGATCCATAAGCAATACCAAAAATGGGAAAGGATGCATTTGTGTTTCCTGGACAACGCAAGAAGACGCCATTCCAGGTGAGTTTGTCAGCCTCTGCCATCTGCCAGAAGACCTGCGCAGGACCTCTAGATCTGACTGAATCGCCATTGTTCGCGTGCAGCGACATAAGGAGCTGGAAGAAGAGAGGAAGAAGGTCAGGCATCCATCACTGCCACAGCTGTCCCTCCCTTTTGGTATTCTGCTTTTTTTCATGCTCTGCGTTCCTCCCACTCATTTTATTGTGTTCTTGATGCCATCGATGCAGAAAGAGGAAGCAGAAGCAGCAAAGCTGTACGAAGAGTTTGTGGAATCCTTTGGGGATGCCAAGCCTGAGGAGAGCAGCGGCCCAAAAGCCTTCCTGCGGGGTGGCACCATCCAACCCGGCTCCTCTGCAGCCCAAGCTGGTTGGCATTGATCTGCCCTCTACTTGCTTTTGTAACTTCTCCACCTAGCATAGATCAGAAGATTGAAGGCCTGCATGTTGGGCAGGGCAAGGCCAGAAGAAGGCAGCAGCCGGAAAGTATGTGCCATCCTTCTTGCCGCCATCCATGGCGGCCGCAGCAGCCAATCGTGGGCCCACCAGAGATTCCGGCTTCTCATCCATAGGCGGGGTATGCCAACAACACACTTCTGCTGAATGCCTGATCCCCAGTGTCTTACATTGTCCGCTTCCTGCTTTGGCAACCCATGCCCTGTACACATTCTGAGACACAAATGGCAGGCGGCTGACTTGGGCTGATGTTTTAAACTTGCCAGCGTGACTCTGGCTCGGCGCTGCCACCCAGCTCCTCTCGTAGTGATCGCAGCAAGCCCCGCAATATTGACATGATGCTGGAGAATCTCAAGCGGTATGCATGACGCCCCCCCGGCTGCCGCGGCAGGGTGCTGACTGGCAGCAACTTAGCCAATTATCCTCCCTAAGAACCCCCACCATGCCCAATTTGTGTACCCCTAGAACAGTATGTGAATCCTTTTTGCGTTGGTCGTGCTATGCTTTAGGATATTGTAACAATGCATTGTGAGCAGGTTTGCAGTGACATCAGGGTTCAATAGTAAGAATGGCTTAGTGCAAGTCTGTCTTCTAATCCAGTGTCAGAAGGCTTCAAGCTGAACACAGTTGGTGGTGGTAGCAGTGCAAGAACTTTGGATTTTGGTCATGCGTGATTACAGACGTTGCGTTGGTCTAGCAGAACTGAAGAAAGGAAAGGCTTCCTTTAGAACGATGTACCTGTGTGGAGAGGTCAAAACAAGCATAGGGTCAAGCAGTTGCACTACGAGCATGGGACTGACGGCGATGCTGTGCCTGGCACGACGTGGCGGCTGTGAAGGGAGCAAGAGGCGCGCGAGGAGCGGCAGCGGTTGCGGCGCGAGCAGGGCATCGAGTTGGAGGACGACGGCGCAGGCTCCTTCGACGACGGAGACCCCTACACCACCAATCTGTATGTGGGCAACCTGGCACCGGACATTGATGAAGAGGTGAGACACCGTCCCGCATGCCTGAGGAAAACAGGACACTGACTGGCACTTGCTGCACCACCTCGGGGGCTTGCTATGCATTAGAAGCATCTCAGACCGGCTCCACGCATGCCCGCTGCAAGCTGTAGCGGCCGGCAATGCCACAGGCGTGAGAATTTTGGCATCGTTTCTGTGGCCCCTGTGGATGAGGAGATGTGCCTCTAGTGACTACAACTTCTGTCCTGTCGTGGGAATGCAATTAAATGCTGCAGATCCAGCCATGGCACCCTTCCCAATTTCGCTTTCTAAGGGTGAACCAAAGATTCTGTCAGCCTGCCCCGCTCACAGGCATGAGGCGACTAGCAACTGTATCTGTGAGCATTACAGGGGTCAGTGCAAAGAATGCATGTTGCTGAAGGTGCATATGTGTGGCATGCTTGCCAGGTGCTAAAGCGGGAGTTTGGGCGCTTTGGCGACATTGCGAGCGTCAAGATCATGTGGCCGCGAGATGAAGACCAGCGGCGCCGAGGCAGGAACTGCGGCTTTGTGGCCTTCATGGTGAACCCCTCTCCAACCAATTCTGACCCAATCATGAGTAGTCATTCCGTTTTGTTGCCAGATGCTACCAAATGTTCATGATGGATCACCATGAAAATTTTGCAGATAGCACAGTGTTGGGAGGTGCTCGCCTAGAGGTGCTCTCCGGTTCCCAGTGCCGGCTTCGCCGAGTCTAGTTGCTTTGACTGCCCACGTGGTGAACAACATTCGTGATGGGTTGCTGCAGACGCGAGCGGGAGCGGATCGGGCGAAGGCAGACTTGAACGGCGCGATCCTGCACGATCTGGAGCTGAAGCTGGGCTGGGGCAAGTCCGTGCAGCTGCCGCCCGTGCCCCTCTACTCCGCCTCCACAGCTGGGGCCCCCGCGGGCGCCGGCGGTCCCCCCGGTGGCCCGCTCGGCAAGCCGGCCGGAGCTGCCGTCCCGCCGCCGGGCGTGGAGGCCGCTCCGCCCTGGGTCGCGCCGCCGCACGGCGAGGACAGCCTTGAGGGCGTCGGTGGGCTCTCTTAAGCCTTTCAGTATCCTTCTTGTCCGTTTCCTGCATTCCTTGGCCTAGCTGATCTGCCGCTTTAGTCAAGGCTGAGCATACTCAATGTGAAATGGTGGAAGCAGGTCTGTCCTCAAATGAGCCATTACAGTGCCCCTGCGCATCCTGTTGAGCCAAGTTCTTGGGCTGCAAGGCTGGGGCTGCAGCATAATCTCAGGCAGATATCCCTGCCGCTGAGCGAGGTAGCAACGACGCCAAATATATTTTTGCTTTTTTTTCTGAAAGGACGCGTGTTACTGGAGCGCAGGCCCGGACATAGTGGTGGATGTGCCAGGCGACAGCCGCGTGCGTTTCATAATCGACTCCATGGCGAGCTACGTGGTGGTGGACGGCTGCGCATTTGAGCAGGCGGTCATGACCGGCCAGGCGGCCAACCCGGAGTTTGCCTTTCTGTTTGACCTGCGCTGCTCCGAGCACGCCTACTACCGCTGGCGCCTGTTCAGCCTGGCCTCGGGGGACTCCCTCAAGAGCTGGCGCGTCGAGCCCTTTGTCATGGTGGAAGGCGGACCCAGGTGCTGCACTCCCATCCTTCACTGCTGCAGTATTTGACAAGTCCAGCACACACAAAGTGCATCTTCACGCTGGAAGTTCAAGATTTTGTCCTTGTTCGCGCCGTTACCCCAAAGTATCCTCATCATGCCAGCTTTCACCACATCTGTGCTCCATTTGACTCGCGTTTGGCCTTTATGGAATGGTTTTGGAGCCTTGTTTAGAAGTTCTCCGTTCAGGGCTTCAACCAAGGGCGATTGGTTGCTAGGGTGTGCTTTTGCTTAGAGTAAGGCACCTTGAAGGATCTTGGGTTTGCAGGTGGGTGCCACCGGCAATGATGGCTGCGGACGGGTCGCACCAGACGGCGGCGCAGCGCGGAGGCGAGGCCAAGGACAAGGACCGGCCGCTGTCCGACCTGCAGCGGGACAAGTGCGCTGCTGCAACCCCTGCCGCCATGCTCTGCTTTTGCGTCTGCACAGAAACATGATGCCAGGACATCTTCTCACACTATAGGATCAGTTCTTTAGGGTGGAGCGAGAACACCCCTGCACAGGAGAAGCAGAGTGAATGAGTAATGAGAGTTGGGTCCACTTGCGAGTGTGCATCTTTAGTAATCCCTGATGTGTGACAGATTTGAGGACTTGCTGCGTGCGATCACAATTGCGCGGCCGGACATCTGCGAGGCGATGGTCTTTGCTCTGGACAACGCTGAGTCCGCCACAGAGGTGCGCGCATGTTCACATCGGGGGCTACTCTTTTGCCACACTTTGTGAGAAACGATCAAGCACTGCAGCACTGATTGAGCTGGGAATGCCCTGACGGGTTGTGGCCCCCACACATACTGCAGCACCATCCCTGTTCCCTTGCGCTGAGCCTGAGTGAGCCGCCAAGGGTGGCCGTTCCCGGCTCAGGCATAACTAATGGCAGGGTTTGTGAAGTATTGTTGTAATCTTGATAATGTGACGTCATTATGCAATATATTGTCTGATGGCGTACCTCTTCAAGCACTGTGGCTGTGCATGGCGTGCATGTCGACCTTGGGGTTGATGTGGAATGTGCTGCCCAGTCAGGGAAGGGGTAGACACATGCATGCATAGGGACAGAATTGTCTCTGGACCTTGGGATCCAGATGTACCTAAAATCTAGCAGATGACTTGAAAGACAAGGATGCTAAGACAAGCCTCCAGCTCGGTCGATGGGCCTACTCTTACCATCGGATTGTCGCTCGACAGAGCATAGAGACATGCAAAGGGTTCAGGGAAATAAACAAATGTTTTAGGGGCCTGGAAATAACAGGTGGCGGAGACGATGGCTGATGCGCTGACGCTGGCGGAGACGCCGGTGCCGGTGAAGGTGGCGCGTCTGATGCTGGTGTCGGACGTGCTGCACAACTCCACCGCGCCCGTGCGCAACGCCTCCCGCTACCGCTCCCTGCTCGAAGCCCACCTCCCCGACATCTTCGAGTCCCTGCAGGTGCCGCCCTGCTACGCATCACAATGTGTTGCGGTGCAAGGGGTCATTTGGCTAAAGACTGAGCATGTGTTGACTCGTGCACATGGGTCCAGCACTTCAAGCAGGGTTGTGGCTCGTCTGTGTAGTCAGCAAAAGGCGTCGGAGCCCGTCCTGGACTGATGCCCTTTTCTGAAGCGCTAGTGACTATTCTGTCCTGCTGTCAATTCAGATGTCCACACTGCATGCTTCCATCTCTCATACACTTAAAGAGTTGAAATAGCCACTCACTTAGTGATACTCTTATATAGAATTACTTCCTAGAATACTTTAGATTAATAGACAGTTGCTTGCCAGGCCGACCCTTATACATGCTGGCACCTGCAGTGCATGCATGTCGTTGTGAAATTCTGCTGTACTGGATGTGACGTGGCATGTGTCTGTTGCTCGGCTGCAGGAGACGTACCGGTCGGTGGAGAGCCGCATGGCGCAGGAGTCACTGCGGCGGCATGTGCTGCGTGTGCTGCGAATCTGGCGCTCCTGGTTCATCTTCTCCGACGACTTCCTCAACGGCCTCCAGGTGCCCCTCCCCTGCAACTTTCACGTCATGTATTAGACTGATAGATTGCTTAAGTAGAGGTCAAGCTGGTGTTGGAAAGCCTCAGCCCTGCACGATCCATTTCATGTGATAGACTGATAGACTGCCCCACCCATAGGTGTTGGGTCCAGTGGATAAAACATTCTCCTCCACACGCATTGGCCCGTGTGACTGGTTGTAAATCCTTCCCTGGCCCTTTGTGTGCTGCCGTGCTTCAAAGAGGCATGTGTGGACCCCTGCGTTGTCCAAGACACAGAACATTTTGCACACTGTAGCAGATGGTCAGACCATGGCCTGTGGAGGTCTGGAGGGTGTCACTCCAGAAATGGCGCAGAAGGAAGAGCAGGTGGTGAATGCTTTTTGGGGTGTGGTTGGCTGCAGGCGATGTTTCTGCGTGGGGCCAGCTCGGGAGGTGATGAAACGGAGCTGGCTGCAGAGCTGAATGCGCTATCCAGCGACGAGCTCGACACGCGCTGCCGCCGCAACGGCCTCTCCCGCAGGTATGCCCCCATGGCCTCAGGCTTTGGGTTTGCCGACATTTTCATTATGCGATTATTGGTCCAGATTCAAACAACAGGGTCAACAATATTATACAGGTTTGACAGGCTAGTAAGCAATGCATAGAGATGTTTTGTAGCATTTCCTGTGAGACACTTATACCTTCTTGCATCTAAACCATGTCACATACTCTGACAAGGAAATGCGAACCCAGTGGAATCCTTGATACCTACGCTCGGGTGCCAGGCTTTCAGTTTCTTGATTTCTTGGGCTGGGGTGCAATGGGGTCTTGGCTCATTGCTATCCATGGGCTGATAGATCCAGAAGCTTCAAGACTGGCACATTAGCTTTTGCAACAGTTTGCTTCTCAAGGCTGCTGGTGTTTGCTTAGAGCCCATCCTTTGCAAGGTGAGCTGTGCCACCCCGCTCTAGACAGGGATGATGCAAATAAATTATTTGCAAATGTGATTGAAGTGAGTTGTGTGTCGTGCAGGGGCGGCCGCGGCGCGCAGGTGTCCCGCCTGTTGGCGCTCCATTCCTACCTGCATGGAGACCCGGCAAGCAGCAAGCCGGACGCAACTCAGCAGGCTGCTCAACAGGCTGCAGAGCGCAAGGCTGACAATGAGGACCTGGCTGTCAAGGTGGGCACCAACTGTGCACTTCTCATTAAGAAGCCCTTTGCATGGCCGGCTTGTTGCACAATCAAGGTGGCTTGCCACACACACTGCGTCGTCTGTGGCGTCCTTGCTATGCACTGATTATGTGCGGGCAATCTGGATGTTGAATTGTGGCACGCTGGGCGCAGCTTGCTGAGAAGAATGCGCCAAGCGTCTTTGACGTCAACAGAGACCCTGCGCCGGAGCCAGCAAAGAAGCCCCCCGAGCCGGAGATCGTGTCCAAATGGACCCTCGTCGACTATGATACCGAGCCTGCAACAACGTTTGATGAGTGCGTTTCACTCCCCTCCCCAATTCCCAGATGCACTTCAAAGTTCTCGCCACCTGAAGCTTGATAGGCTATGAAACATCTACTTTGCATGGAGGAAAATGGGTTTGCCATGATATATAATGAACAATCTGGTAATTCTTCCTGGTCAAGGTGAATACAGACGTCTGGACTGCATGCGCAGTGCCAAGGCAGAGGAGCCCGGCGACATTTTCAGCGACGCAGAGGCAACGCCACGGGATGAGCGGGGCGCGTCCCCACCGCCGGACCCCTTGGCGGAGGACCGCGCCCCCGCAGCCGCCGACGGGGGGTCTGGGGCCCCCCGCCCCAGTCCCAAGCCAGCCGACGGCGGCCGCGCGGCGGCCTCCGGTGCAGGCGGAGCCGAGCGCACGGACGGCGCCGACGAGGAGCGGCGGCTACGCCTGCGGCAGGTGAAGATTCCCTCCTCTCTGCGCAGGATGGTTGCTGAAGGCGCCTTTGCCGCTGGAACGCATAGGCTGGGGCGGATGCCTTTTACTAAGTACCAGGGACGTTTGTTGCCTTTGCTTGCTTGAGGTGTGCCAGGCAGCAGTGCTTGGGGGAGAAGCTTGTACGGCGGTGAGCCGTGACATCATTGCACATGATATACTGCTTTTCAGATTACCTTCAATCCGTGACATTGACACGCCTTGGACACAACTTACACTCGCTATCAGATGCTAGAGCATCTACCAGGTCACCTTCGTGCACACTTATTTATATGTCGAATATCCACTGCATTTCTCACGTCTGACCAATGCTCTGATGCCAAAACAGGTGGAGGTGTCGACGATGCTGTACCGGGACGAGCTGGAGGAGGGCGGCATGGCGCGCGATGACGTGGATGCGGCCGTCGCCGAGCGCCGCGCCGAACTCCTGGCCGAGGCCGAGCGCGACCTCGACTCCAAAGCCGCCGCCGGCAAAGCCGAGCGTGACCGCAGCGCCAGGTGCGCTACGAGCATCACAGATCCGCACCAATCCTGCAATTTTACCAAAACGGTCTACAGTCCCGAGATGTGCCTAGCCTGATATACAGCCTGATATTGAAGTCTTACTATTCCCTGCCCATCCGTGACAGCTAGCAAATCTCTGTTCAGTGACATGTATTCAGCTGAACACATGTCACTGGTTTTGAGTTGTACTCGTCAGTGAGACCGTGAAGTGTGCTTATTCAGTCGATAGCCGGGGGTTGAGCCGTAAAAATTTTTTCGCTCTGTTGCTGATGTGGCCATGGGTTGCTGCGAGCAGGGGTAGCGACAGGGAGAAGCAGAGGGATTCAGACAGGGCGAAAGACCGGGATCGGGACAGGGATAGAGATCGGGACCGGGAGAGGGACAGGGAAAGAAGCCGGGAGAGGGAGAGGGACAGAGAGAGGAGCCGGGAGAGGGAAAGGGAAAGAGAGAAGGACAGGGAGAGGGACAGGGAGAAGTCAGAGCGAAAGCGCGAGCGCAGCGCAGACACAAAAGACACGCGGGACAGGGAAAACGGCAGCAGGAGGGAGAGAGAGCGCAAGGAGAGGGACAGGCCGAAGGACAAGGACAGGGAAAAGGAGGACAGGGATCGCGAGAGGGAAAGAGAGCGGGAGAAAGACAGGGACCGGCTGAGGGACAGGCGCAGCCGCAGCCACAGCCGAGACAGGTGCACTTACACTTCTACTGTAGCATTTTGTCGGGTAGCATGCAGCACTTTGAAGCGATGTGATGCCTTTGTTGAGGAGCTACTATCTACTGATGCATGTAGATCGTTGTGAAGGTTGACAATGCCATGTTCTCAAGGCTGGCATGCAGCAGATTGAAGGCGGTGCATCTCAAGTAAAAAGAGGCTGAGCATTTGTCGCCATGAATATGAAAGTCATAGAAACACTGCTGCGGCGCACCTGATCCTCATGGATTGGAAAGGCGTCTAAAAATATTAAGAATAAAGTTATCAAAGGTGACGATGTTGTGCAGGGCCCGAGGCAGGAGCCGCTCCAAGAGCCGGGAGAGAGACCGGCGCCGGGACCAGTCGCGAGAGCGCTCCAGAGATCGCGCCGCCAGGGAGAAAGAGCGGGAGAGGGAAAGAGAGAGGGAGAGGGAGAGAGAGCAGCGCGAAAGGGAGCGGGAAAGGGAAAGAGAAAAGGAAAGGGAGAGAGAAAAGGAAAGGGACAAGGAAAGGGAGAGAAAGCGGGAGAAGGACAGGGACCAGAAGAAGCGTAAGGACAGAGACAGGAGCAGAGACAGAAGCCCTGTAGGAAAGGAACACCGCAAGGACTCCAAACGGTCCCGGTGACAGTATTCCATGCGAATTTAAGCCAGGCGGAGGGACCGATGGATGTTGTGATGCTGTTGTCATCTATTGTGCAAATCAGGCTTGTATTTACAGCCATTGATCAATGCCTCATGAGCTTACAGCCTGGCTTGACTGAGCACTCAATTTGCCACAACAAATGTCCTTGTAAGGATTGCAATTGCCAAACAAAACGGCAAGCAACCACACGACACAAGAATGACACAACTGCAAGTCACAACTGAGATCAGTGCACACTTAAAGCAGTACGTAAGGTACATGACGCATCAAGGCTCAAGCCCTGAATGTCAGGCACTGCCAGGCGCCTTCCAGAGTATCCTTGCGCTGGATGGCCTCGCATGTGATGCACAGCGCGGCTGCGGATGACTCATCAAGCCTCCTCCACCGCCAATCTGTCAGCGGCTCCTTGGAGCACAGAGACAGCTTCCTGTTCTTGTACGCCATCCCGCTCTCCACCCATCTGCAGAAACAGATAGCTCTTCACACGCAATCAAGATTCAAACATCTTCTCAAGACAGCAGACAGCAAAGTCCCCCGTCACGGTAAGGGTCTTACTGCCGCGAGTCTAAATTCAGAGCAGAGCACGCGCCGCAATAGTAGGTAGCACTCAATCTGCCAAGTAAGAAGCAAGTACAGATGTGTGTTCCTAAGCATGTGCATGATGTGACACTGGTACCGGTACGTAGCAGAATGCCCAAAAATAGGACTATCCCTAAAGAAGAGCGCTCTCAGGGCTGCAGGGTTGTAGTGACAAGGTAATTGCATGGCAGGAGGCCCACCCAGATGCGCTGGCATGGAGTGAGGAGACGCCTGTGAGGCTGACGAGCAGCTCGGCAGTCTTTGCACGCACGCCTCCCCCCGCCATGACTGTGATCCTCCCCTGCGCCTGCTCCACCAGCTGCCTGATGGCTGTGCTGCCCTGCGCACCCAGTTTCTCCATGTGTGAGCCACACAGAAAAACTGTCCTTTGATGGAGATATGGAACCAGTGGCTGATCCGGGAATGTCTCTCGCTCATCGGTTTTGACCATGATATCTGTATTTCTGGGTATCTATGTACCCTTCTTGGCACCAATTGGTGGGGGACGGTATAAAACGCTGAGCATCGTTCCCACTATTGATTGGGCCGTGCTTGGATCTGGCGGGTCCATACGTGGCGGCGAACTAATTGCAGCTGTCGGTAAGCAAGGCTCTGCAAGCTTGAGGAGTATGCAAATCATCGTTATGTGTGTGAGCTGAGGAGGAATCACCTGCAGTGCAGAGTGCGCCCCGCCAGAAGTCAAGACTCGTGGAACACCGCATGAAATGAGCGTGTCTAGCGCAGCCCTACGCATCAGCTACTGCAGTGAACACGGTCATCCAAGTAATGAGCTCCAGAGCATCTCTCACCTTCTCCCCAAAGTGGTGGTCAACCAGATGCTACGCAAGGGGCCAAGATAGGGGGGGAACCTCTTGTCTCGCGCCATGTCGAAGGCTCTGTGGAAAGTGAAGTCCATTCCCTGCATGCACAGAGAGGGGCAGTCATGCACTGACGCCTGTTGTTGCCACGATCACTTCTGCAGCAAGTCAACTCATCAGCAGATGCGGTTGGGTAGAAAGGGCGCATACCAGGCTTCTGCAGAGCAACATGATGTCTGACAGCTGGCCGGCGTCCACATCTCCTTCCCTGGTCAACATGCCAGCTACTACTCCATCCACCCCCAACTCAGCTGCTGTGAGCAGGTCCTCCCTAATTACCTGCAGTACATGCAACACCCCACTTTTGCTGCTTGCAATCTGAGTATCACCACTCTAGACTGGTTCATGGCCCTTTCACGGATGAAGCATGATTGTCACAATTGTCGCAAGGCAAGGGGTGAAGGGGCAGAATGGGATTTACCAGCAGCTCCTGTGTTGTGTACAGGAAGTCCCCTCCACGAGGGCGGAGCAAGATGTGCACTGGGATCTTCAGCGCCGCCCTGACTGCCTTAATGAGGCCTGTGGACAAGGACAATACATCAGAAGCAATGGGAGCAGTTCTGGCAGGACTTTGCTCTCAACAGAGGACGAGTTTGACCCACGATATTCGTGATCCAGCGACTATCACCGGCGCTGGGAGTCAATCCTCCCTCTGACAAGCCACAACATAGTTCCACACGTGTCGCCCCAGTCCTCTGTGCGTGTACTGCTGATGAGAGAGAGTCCACACAGAATTCAACCTCAACGCCGGTGGTGACAGCGGCAGCAGCCGGTGCCACCATCTTACATTTAGAAACTACTTAGAACTGCCGTGATGTTCTGGTTTTCACCCACTTCAAACTCTCAGTTCGTTCTCCAAAGTGCATGTGTACCGAAGTTCAACGATTGTGGAGCCCCCTCCCATGCCCTCTCATGCAAGCTCTTAATTTATATTCAGAACGATTTCCTCAAGACTGCATCGACTTTCCAGACACCTTCTAGCTCCAAGTGCCGCTTCCAGTTTTCTTGTCCAAGGCGAAAACCCTACGTTTGAATTCAAAGGGCTTGTATAAACCGGGAGCTCAATGACCATCAGAGCTGACAGGGAAGGCCAAAACTGACTAACCCGGCAGGCCTGCTCGCTGCTCTGGCTGATCACCTCCGCTGATGGCATCGATTCCCGTCGGAACTTCGCCCAATCTCTAGTCTTGGGTAGCAACATTGGACTCGTCGGGAATCAGTCGGACAGGGACTTTGACAGCCTTGTAGCAGGCAGGACGCTGCCAGTGAGACGTCCGCAATAAGTCGACCAGAGCGGCAGCAAACAGGTGAGTCCGCCCGTACGACATCCTCGTACGGCCGAGCTCCAGCAGAGTTGCTGTGTTGTGCGAGAAGAAGTTTAGATACTCCTAGACACTGATCGCATCGCATGGGAAGGCGCGTTTCGAGTACGCGCGCAATATCTATGTGCTCAATAGCACATTGAAACGAGTCGACAAGGACTACCGTATATTTCAATAAGCAGGTATTGCGGACACCTACGTTTGGCCAGCAAATTGTGCCGTACTTTGTGCGGCAATGTGCACACACTCCTGCGCCCTTGCTGCGCCTGAAGGTCGTTGGCTCTCACCACTGCCAGGCGGAACGCAGCCGTGCAGTTCTCACACCTTTCTGGCGCCCAGTTTGGAGGCAGACGTCAACTCTTGACACCTGACAGGCGTCATGTAGTGCCGCGGATCCGAGACAATCCGATGGAGCGGACGTCAAGTCCAGAAACTTCTCGCAGGACGTTTTCTGTGTGTCCAAGAAATACTATTCCCTAGTCGCCTTAGACAGCATGAAAATCTTTATCAATTCCCTCAGATAGACCTACATACATGGTTGTTTCCTGCCAGAAGACCAGACCTGGTGCAAGCCTCAGCCCCCATCCCATGCTACATCCCCCTTCTCAACTTGCTTGGCGCATGCTGCAGGTGACATCTTGCTGCCGAGGTCAAACACCCACAGCATCTGCTCGACGTCTCAAGCCTGCATGCGCCGCCATGGCGGCCGGGTAGCAGCCTTTCGCGCCCGGCGATGAGCGGCAGCCGCTGCCATGTCAGAGCAGGAGGCAGCACCAGCAAGCCCCGCGGAGGACTCAGAGGCCACCGCCAGTGATTCCAGCCGCCACGCTGCAGACGAGAAACACGATGGCTCGCCAGTGAGCACAGCCACGGACGATGCCAGGCAGGGGCGCAGCCGAAGGGGGCTCAGGGCACGGCCGGAGCAGGCTCTGCCGGTGAGCAGGCATGGCGCACATGAGATCTCGGCACGCACCGGCCCGCCGGGACGCGCCGCCGCAGCCGCCAATGTTGTGAACACCCCGGGTGCATTTTTTGGACGAGGGCAAACTTGAGAGAACGACTGTCATTGCACATGTCATGCTTGCATCCGCTCTGGCAGCTGTATTGTGCAACTTGTTCCCCGAGTGCAAGGCAATCATCTTTTCAAGCACATCTGTCCGCTGCATTCCGGTACTGGCTGGGTGAGTGAGGGTTACGATGTGGGGTTGAGGGTCCTATGTGTTGACAGGGGTTGCTACGCCGAGCCTGTCGGCCCCCCTTCTGGGACCGGCTCAGGCCACACCGTCGACCGCGTCCGGTCAGCTTGCACCCGGGGAAGCTGCGCTGCACCATGTGCTCAGCGGGCACAGCGCGGCCACCTTCCTCGACGCCTCCGGATCGCCGCGGTGGCAGGTGCCCATTCCGTCATCCATCACATTCAATGCCCTTTCCTTTCCCGCTGATACAGCATATCGTGCGCAACAGCATGTCTTCTTGATCCCAAGCAGCATTGCTTTTCCTTCTCGTTCTTGCCTGCAAGAGAGCACAAGATGATGTAGCTCCTTCCGTAGAAGGGAGGCTACTGATAGCAGCATCTGATTGGGAGCTGACTTATCACTGGGGATCGTGTTGCCAGCAGGCAGCTAAGCGAAGGGTGATTGGCGGCTGAGCGGTTCATGACTTGCCATGTATACTTGTGCACCAGCCACACATTCTTTTCACAGCGTGTCTTCTGCGAGCAGGGGAGCTCCGGCAGCGCGACTTTGAGCGGCCGTAACTCGCTGCTGAGCTCGCTGGACTCGCTGCTGGCCGCGCGCCAAGCGTCCGCGCCCGTCGGCGGCGCACGGCGGCAGCCGGCCACCGGCGCCGAGCGGATGCTGGCCGGGCTGTTGGGCGCGCTGCGCCACCAGCAGCGCACCGCGGAGGGGGGCCCCGGTCCCCCCGCTGCCGCTGCCGCGGCCGCGCCGCTGGGGGCCGTCGCCCAGCAGGTGTCCGATGCCAACACCATCCAGGTGCGCAACTTTAAATCTGCAAATCTGTGTAAAGTTTGGTGGGAGATTAACTTGCAGCTGACTTCACGCTCTCACCTCCTCAGGACATCTTCTACTCCAGGGACAGCTGCTAGACATTGTGACACATGTCTGGTGAGCCGGGCTGTACCTGGCGTAGTTGGAGAGTTTCAAAACGAAGGATCCAGCTGGCTCTGATACTAAGTCGGTGCTGCAGGCGTTCCTGAATTCAGTGGGCTTCAAGCTGCGCACGCCCGACCAGGGTGACAGCACAAACGCGCCGCCGCCGTCAACGCAGCTGCCGCGCCAGCCGTCATCCCTCCCCAAGGTGACACTGCCCCCTGTCAGCTTGCACAGATTCCATAGATGATTGACTCCCATTCTGGCGTGTGAGAACACTTTTCATTTTGATGTCTAGTACCCCTGCTTTGCATGTCGTGTTATAGATTGCCCCACTTGGAGGTCATCTGAGGCCTTAGGGTCCAGAGAAGTACAGGATGTCCAGGGGTCAGCGAAGATACAAGCCGGGGGTGCGGCTGCAGGGGAAGGAGGCGGTAGCTGAGAGCGCAGAGGCACCGGCGCCACAGGGCAGCCGGGGCCTGCAGAGGACCAACAGCCTTCCCATCCCTGACCCAGGCACGCCCCCACCACAGTCTGCCCAATTACTCATCCCACTTGCTCAGCCACCTTCGCCAACCCAACGAGCAACATTCACATCAGATGCAAACCCGCCAAATGCTGCACTTCTGCCCTGTTCGTGTCTGGGACTCTGTTGAGTCCTGCCCGCCAGTCTCAAGTCTATTGTGGGGTTGCATCCGCATTTGCTTCGATAAACCTTCATTTGGAGGGTATCATGCCGGTGCCACCATGCTGACAAGGACATTGCGGTTGTTGCGCAGAGCTGCGAAGGATATTAACCGGGGACCTGAGCGCGATGCCGCCGGCGCGCAGCCATCCGCAGGAGAGCGCCACGGTGGCATTCCAGCTGGGCCAGCCGATCACCAACCCCTTCGCGGGCTTCGCCAATGACTTGTTGCAGCGCCAGGCGTCCTCGCTTGCCTCACACCCGCCCCTGCACTGGAGCACAGCTGCTCTGGCAGCTGCCGCGCAGCCGCCGTCGGCCGCCGGCGCCGCGCAGCAGGCACGCCCTCCGACGAGCTCTTTTGTATTCCTGCAGCCCCCCAAATCGCTGCCAGTGACCAATCAAGACAGTGTTGGCGCTGCATCTGTGCGGTCCGAAATATAATTGGTCAGATGCAGAAGAGTGATTCATAGGGCTTCCAGGAGCACAACCTGCCACCTATGGGCTGGGGTGGGGCTGTCTGGAGGGTCTCTTGTTTTGAGCACATGCCGTTCACATGCCACCACACAGCCCATTTGTCAGCTCCCCAGGGCTGCACCGGTAGCATACTTGTCCAACATACACCTAGGCCCCATGCCACAGGCAATCAGTACGTTATCTGCCCGGTCTGACTTTCACTATTTTGCGTGCAGGTCAACTCGGACACAGCGTCGAGGCGGAGCGGGGATGCGCAGCGCGCCCCCAGTGGCGGCAGGGGAATTAGCAGTAAACGCAAGGCCGGAGGGGAGGCCCCTGCAGAACAGTCCGCTGAGTCACTGCCCCGACCCAACCTCACCCATGTGCGCAGGGTGGGTGCATGTCGCCATAGTCCCTTTTTCTAATGCTCAAGCTCTGAATTTGATCAGGGGACAGTGCCTGTTACATGAAAAATTTGGACTGGAAATAGACACTCGACAATGCAGGGGGACAAGAATGTCAATCTCCTGCCGTTCACAATGAGCATTCTAAAGCGTTCATTGTGAGCACATAGTTTGAGTGGAGCTGACATCCTGGGTGGCATGGGAGTGACATCCTGAGCAGAAGTGGGCACCCTTCAGGGGATGTGAATTGCAGGCATTGAAGGCTCAGGTACCAAAATTTGTTCCTTGGTGCAGGCGCTTGGGGATGCTCTGGACTGGTCAGCCAGCAGCAAGCCAGGGCTGCCGCAGCAGTGGTCAGCACTGCAGGCTGCAGCATCCGCACCCACAGTCGCCGCTGCAGGCCAGGACCTCCAGCGGTGAGACTGATTACCATCCTTCCAGCACTTGTGACCAAGAGCCATTTTCATTTTCTTCTCGGAATCAGAATAGGCTGAGCTGATCACGGTGATGGCCAGCAATGATCACTGTGTTCGAGGGCCCAGGAAATGTGATGTAGTGCATTCCTTGTCCTCTTGACTCTGTTGCCGAATGCATCTACGGGCTTGTAACTGAAATTATCTGTAGGACACACCAACATTCCTCCGAGTGCTCTCGTTACTCTCTGCGAGTGGTGGCATGGTCTCTTGTCAGGGAAAATTTGATTTTGACTGCGCAGGCACGCTGGGGACTTCCTGCGGCAGATGCAGGAGAGCATGCCGGCCGCCATGCGCATCTCACAGTCACTGCCGCCACGCTCTTTGCTCACCGCCGACTCCTACCGGGCCCTCGAGCGCTCCCTCGATGCTGCCGGCCAGGTGCGCCTGTGATGCATGACATCACAACCTTGACTGGAAGGTGCAATAAATACTGTGTTTCCGTGCATTGTATCGGTATGAGCTGTGCATGTCATGGCAACCTCTCCTTAGAACACCTGCACAAGCCATTTCAGCTTCTGCGCCAGGTGTCTAGTTGCTTTGTGTCTATCTCGTTGTGGGCTGCTGTATTCCTTGTGTGGCACAAAGAGACACAATGAGAAAAGCCATGGCGCCGGAAGACGCCAAAACACAGGATTGGGCAAGACATGCGCAGTTGGTCCTGTTTTCATGCACTTTGGGAGCACATGCAGGATACAAGATGTGGTGACAGGCTTTGCGTCGCTTTACTTGTCCATCACTCCTTCTTGATACAGGCAAACCACTGGATGGGATGCTTGCACTAGATGGAAAGCTTAGTGCCTTGCTACATGGGTTGTGAGGCTGTTGTGGCGCTGTGCAGGGCTCCGGGCGGGCGATAGCGGAGGAGGTGCAACGTCTACTGGGGCGTGCGCGTGCGCAGGCGTCGGCGGCTGGCGCTCCCCGGGAGGCGGCGGCTGCCGCGGCTCGGGCCGACGAAAGCGACGCGGGCGCCGATGACAGCGAGGCACCGCGGGAGGGCGAGCCTGCAGCAGACACCCTTGAGGATCGCATCAAGCGCCGGTGCGTGCAACTCGCCAGACACACCGTGTACCGTTATGGTCACTCTAATTCTCGCCCCCCCCGGCGGGAAACATTTCAAGGCAATATTCAAGGGTCTTCCTGGCATTGTATCACCAGGGGCTTACTCCATTGGATTGGGCCCGTCGAGTGCTTCCCGAATCTGGTCTCAAAATCGTCATAGGGTGTACATTTTGGAAGATTGGGTCTTAATTTATCAACCCTTCCTGGCCAAAAACATTCATTTTCAGCGGGGTTTAGAGTGACCATTCTGCAACGGGGAGTTCCGTATGTGACTGTTCCCTGTCACTATTGGTCGAGCTGGGGAGAGTACGGCAGATTAGCTTGGCATGGGGGGCTTCAGATTGTGGCGCAAGACGCCTATTTGGGTCTCTGGGCTGTGATTTTCAGGTTTCCAAGCAGTTTTTGGATTCAGATGGGGCATTTCCATGGAGCAGCAGACATGGAAGAATTGTTCCTCGGGGGCCTCAGAGTCTTGAACAGGAGAAACCTGTGAATAGGAAGGACGTTCAAGGCAAAAGCCCTCTGTTTTGATCAGTATGAGAATGTCCTTTGTCACTCTTGAAGATGACGGCGCGCAGGCGATTGAGCAACCGGGAGTCGGCGCGGCGAACGCGGCAGCGGCGCAACAGCGAGATGGCGGCCCTACGCGGCACCAACGAGGCGTTGCAGGCAGATGCCGAGAAGCTTCGCGCGCAGGTGGCTGACCTGGCGGCCGCCAACCATGCGCTGCTTTCCTCCATCCCCGGCCTCGGCGACCCCAAGCTGCAGTGCGCCCCGTTCCCTCCGCGCTCCTGTTTTGGAAATCGGTTTTGAAAATAAGAAGGGATCTGTTCTAGGATCCAGATTTAGAAACGGCAATAACGGCGCGGTCAATGATGGCTCGCCTTTGTTGATGACACACACCATCGGGAGCTGTCTTTGCTCCTGGACTTCCGCCAACAGCCAGGCCTTCATTCTGTTGTTTGCAGAAGAGAGTGTTTTAAAAGGAAACAAAGGAGCTTGAGTAGCTGCCCTGTGCCATGTATGACTCAATGTACCTGGGGCTTTGATGAATCTGTTGAACAAAGTGTCGGTTGAGGACCAGTCTGTTATGGTCTTTGGTACAAAGGGCATCCATCACAGAGGACACAGCTCAACTTGGCGTGATGCTGTTGTGATATTCTGAATTGTTGTGGGTGCTGCAGGGAACTGGCGGCGGAGAATGCAGCGCTGAAGCTTGAACTGCTGGAGCTGCGCGCGGCGGTCACCCAGCACCTGGCAGCACATGCCAGCCAGCTGCCCTACGCGCAGAGCATCGCCCTCTCACAGGTGCCCCCTCCGGCCCCGTCCAGTCCGCACATCTGTCTGGTCTCAGAATGACCATATGACCTCTGGCTAGGGCACTTGAGCCCTTTCTTCCAGCATGCAGAGCAGACCTGTTTAGAAGACAGGCCTGACTTGGATGTTGTGAGCGTGATGCCTGATCTAGCCTGCAAGCTGCATGCGGTTTCCTGAGCAGCTGGTCTTGGTATCCCTCAGATGCACAGTGTCCTGCGGTTGCTTCTGTGGACTGTCTGCATCTGAAGTGGCATCAAATCCTGCTGCTCAGAATAGCTGGACAGCGTCCCTTGTACCTGTGTGCATCTGTAGCAGGGATATGTGTGGCTTCCCCAAGGTGCCACGCACTCCTTGGATTGTAGAGGTTGCTTGTTGTGCCGTAAGGATCATCCCCCTTGTGTTAACGCTTTATATTGGCTGCGAGGATCTCCTGTGGCATTTTAAGGCTGCTATAACAACAGGATGGCCCCGGCTGGCGGGGGGCGGTACAAATTCTGAGCACCATGCTCACGGTTGATTGGGTCTTGCTTGGATCTGGCGAGTCCAACAAGGGGTAGGAATTTGGCAGCCTTTACATGCAGCTTGTCTGCAGACGCACCTTGCCTTTGGCAGGAAAAGCGTGTTTAATAATAACAACATGACAGCATGATGATGGATGGTGCGTTGGGTGGTGCAGGTCATTGAGCAGGCCAGGAGGCAGGCCAACGCTGAAGAGAACGAAGAGGGTGCTTAGCAATAAATCGATGACTCCGCCGTGCGCAGTAAATTGAATATGCCTGCTGCACACCTATCTTTGGAGAAGAGGCGGAGTTGCATAGGGACAGGCAGGAGGCAGCTTTAAGAGCATGAGCTCACTCAATAACAGCTGGCCATTTAATAAAAAGTTACCTTGGGCCCAAGGGGCTCAAGCTACAATACATAGGGCGAATTACAAAGGACGTTTCTCCCGGACCCCCAATTGGCGGAGGTCAAACGTGGACCGGGCTTTATTTGATTGCGCTTGTATTGGCAGCGTCTGCTGTTGGCAACATGCTTTACTACAAGAGCTCTGACACTCTTTATCTGCGTGCACCATGCCCGGCATGTTTGCACACTGCGACTGCAACACTCAGCAGTGTGCTGCGGGTGTGCTGCCAGGTGTGCTGCCAGGTGTGCTGCGAAGCTCAAACAACAATTTGTTACAAATCAGCACTGGTGTGGTTGCGTTTGATGTTGTTTGCAGTTGCATGCACAGCTCATTTGATTGGGTTCCCCACCACGTTCGTTCAGGGAATAATTGTTACTCAGGAAATGATCGATGGGCCTGCAGGATTGCACCAGCAGGGGTAGAAGGTTCACATCACCGTTCTGATCTCGCCGTGTTTGCTCTGACCATCAGTGTTCAACACGTTGTGTGAGAGTGAGACCCTCAAGCGCGGAACGAACTCGGTCGGACCTTAAGTGTTGCTCAGCCACAAGTACGGTTCATGAATCTCCCAGCAGAGGAGCAGAGACTGCTGAGCTGCAAATTCTTTTCTTGGATTGGGGTTTGGGCGACAATTTCAAGCACAGCCAAAATTGTCGCTGTCTGAATGGCAAGCAAGCAAGCAAGCGCTGCATGTTGGGCTCCTTGTGCCCTTAAATGATCCTCATAGAGCACGTCATTCCACATGCGTGCTTCTGGGGAGATTGTGAATGACTCATAAGGCGAGTATGCCTATCAAAGGTCGTTCGCCTGGGAAGTACGTGGGTTGACAGCAGTGAGAGAAGTTCTGTTCTGTCACGCAAATCCTGTGATGCGCTGGATCCTGAACCACAATGCGTCAGCAGCGTGCTTCAGAAGAGTGGCTTCAGAAGAGTGAAGGGTCTGGTGCACCAGATATTAAATGTGTTCTTACCATGTGTGAAGGGTGGTGCGTCGTTTCATGCAACCTGCGCAGAAGTTGCTGCAGCTTTGAGAGGGGGCCGGTTGAGGGGCCCTCTAGGATTGAATGGCATTGCATTCTTAGCGGAAGTCATGCTGCTTTCATGTGGGTGCTTTGTCCATCCGCTGATGTGCTAGGCTCTGCTGTGGCGCCAAATTTTTTGGACGCTCTATTGACTCTCAAAAAGTCTGATCTCCATTTGGTTGTTGTGGCCTTTCGGTTGAGGGTAATTGCAAGTTGTTGGCGTACCTTTTGGTCAAATGTCCTTGCCTGTCGTGAGTGCTTGTTCTGCCAGACAAGTGTGTAGGTAGGTGCTGTACTTCTTGCAGAGAAAAGTGTGTCTGTGTGTTTGGTGAGCGACTGCCGCTGGTGTCTGCGCGCATGATTCATTCTAAGTTTGCATCACGATCAAATTCAAGTAATATTGAGGCTGCATCATCGAGTGCACTGCATGATGTAACCTCAGAGATCTCCAAGTGCTGCCCGGGGTCTGCCTGAGTCTGGCAGACTGGCAGTGTCAGCCGCCGTCGTCATGATGGTTACCCCAATTGCCAGCTTAGTGCCACTGAATAGCGCCTACCAATTGACAACATCCATGATAAGTCATGCTGAGCTTGCGCACATGTGATGCATCATGATGACCATCGGGCTCATCAGTGATTAGTGACTGGCATTAATGAATATTTTCATGTCTCATGAATAACACAAGCAGCCGCAACTTGCTGGTTGACTCCGGGCCAACCACGCGCGCGGGCGCCCGTCGCGGCCGCCACTGGCAGTGCATGCGCATGTATTATAATCATTATTATTACACGCTTTTCCTGCCAAGAGGCAGGGTGCATCCTGCAGACAAGCTGCAGTTAAAGGCTGCCACAATCCTACCCCTTGTTGGACTCGCCAGATCCAAGCAAGACCCAATCAACCATGGGCACGGTGCTCACTGGCAGTACCGCCCCCGCCAGCCGGGGCCGCATGCGCATATATATATATATATATATATATATATATATGTGGTCATGATCAATGCTGCTGAGCTGCAACATGTAACGCATGAGCTGTCCTGATGTCGGAGGAAGGTATTCCAGAACTAACTTGGAATTCGTAGAAAATCTGTGCCACAGTGGCACTGCCACTGTGCCTTTCGCCTGGCTTCCACGCTCTGTGTAGAAACGCCTCTATAGACACAACCGAGTCTGGCTTCACGCTGAAGACTTGCTTCGCGTAAAGAAAGGCGTTGTGAGCGAAATTTACAAAGTAGAGATCCTCGTTTGCAAGCTGTGCATATACGTCGTTGAGATCTTCTTCGCCAAAGCGGTGTTATCAACCTATCCCAAAAACGCGCGTTTAATCTCGAGTGAAAGCTTACAAGGATGGCGCAGGCACTGAGCAACTCCACGATGTGCTCTATTCACTCAGTGAGCAGACGAGAGGCTTACAGGCAGCAAACGGCGCTGCCCAGCCTGGCTCACTGCGCTATTCGTCGCAATAGCAGGCGCAGCTCCACGTCTCCCCAGGCGCTGTCTGTGGGGGGTGTCGCAGACGATTTTGGGCTCACGTCCGGCTCTTCTGCCGTCAACATACTATTACAGGCCGCCACTTTCGCAGCCATCGGGGTGGCTGCATGGTTTACCGCCCGCCTGGTTGACCAGGTACGTGAAAACGCGTGTTGTCAGCAAAGCTTGGAAGCTGCTTAGGCGGCGCCTCTGGCCAGTTGTTTTCTGTTTCTTTTGTGGACATCTGTGAAAGCGGACTGAGATGCAAGTGCCAAATATAGCATATAGGCTATCGTGGGCAGGTAGCTGTTTAAGAATCTGCTTTGCTTCAACACCTTTGCGAATATGGTGTAAGGATCCCTTCGTCATGTTATGGGCTGGCACATGCAAAGGCGAATTAAGATCTATACCTTGCCACAATGTGTGTGGTGCTTTGAGTCCTGACAGCTTGGGGTTTGTGGGTTTGAACAGGCACCTGAGCAGAGGGAAGATGAAACTGGCGAGTGCCCCAGGTGCAGCGGCTCCGGGTTTGAGGAGTGCATATGCACGAGGTGGAGTGACAATGATGCGGGCTGCGCAACCTGCAATGGCTCTTCCAGGATGGCATGCAGAAGCTGTGGAGGTGGAGGCACAGCAGTGCCTGCAACAGCAAAGATCGTTGCCCGAAGGTGAGGCAGATGACCTGCTTGCTGTGACCTGGTGCCTGAACGTTACCTGAATTACTGTGACCACCAAGGATAGCTGCTGCTTCTTAGATTTGCTGCTTAGGATTGGGCAGTTGGTTGCAGTGCTGGAGGAATTTGTTGCTGACCTGAGTGTCTTGTGTGCAGGGGCAGCAATTACATTGGGAGATAGAACTATGGAGAGCGCAATGTAGCTAGCTGACACTGTACGAGAGTGTGTGAGAGGATCACAAAACGGTGGATATGCTTGTTCCTGTGGAGAGATGTTGGGAGAGGAGCATTCTGTGCTATATGGTGATTCTTTTAGGTAGGCAAGACAAACGCATGTCATAATGGTAGGCAAGTGCTAGAAGAGGGATGTCTGCAGACTGTATCATATCAAATAAAGCTCTGTACATTCTACTTTGAGGGGATGGTGTGATGCTTGGCAGTAACAGCCGGGGTGAGAAGTGGTCAAAGCCATCAAGCAGTGTGTGGCATTTAATCATTCTTTCTCACAGTTGTCCTCCAGCCAAATTAGTGTGGCTATCTCGCATGATAACCGAAAATCTCTCAGAATGAAGCTGCTGCTGGAAGGGTGTCTTAGGACGAGGTTGTGTCATGCCTGCGCAAATGCGCAGTTTTATACAATGCACGACCTGCTGTCTTGGGGTCGTTTGATTGCAGTGACTCTGATTTGCTGTGGGTGGAGAAGCAGTGTTACATGATACAGAAAATGATATGCCTGCTCTTGAGCAGTACTGGTGTTTTGCAGAAGATGTCGCGGCTGGTTGATTGGATTGTTTGATTGCTTGCTCTGGTGCCTTGTTGGCTCGCGATTGGAAGTGTGCACTTGAAGGTGCTGTCTTGTAATTGCCACGCAAGTCAATAGCTGTGAACCCAGCTGCCCAGGGTTCTGATGTTACATGCACTGTTTGTAGTCGTGCTTGCAATTGCTAGCAGCGCTGGCCGTGATGGTACTGCGGATTCCGCAATGCGGAAGCCGCTAGCACTGCTGGCATCTGAGTGCACAACTGCTCTGGGCATTCAACAGCTGCTTTGAGGCACGCTCATGGAGTCTTTTGCTCACACAGGCATGTGATCATCATAAACCTCATGATAATACTGATAAGACCTGTAGTCCAGACGCTGTGCAGCCCTCCGCATGCCACTGCAGTTGGCTACTGGCACGACCCCAAATCATAGCGCACACAGGCCCTGGGGCTACTAGCTGTTGGTACAGTGGCCAGCAGGGCTGCATCGGGCTGGACAAGTTTAGCTGAACGTTGATTGAGCTAGCTGGTAGGGAATCTGTAGCCACAATTGAATCACATTAGCGGAGCCGGCCGGTTGCAGCTGAGACTGTTTGTGCGACTGTGACAGTGATGCGCAGCAAGTCCTACGCTGTACCCAGTGTTTGCCTGACAGTGTTATGCTTGTGTCTCTGCACAATCTTCCTGCCCATGCACTTGCGTTTTTAGTTGGAAACATCTCAGACTTGCAAGGGCTCTGCATGAGCACAGGAACGCCTCGTGACAAGACGTCCGACGTGGGCCCTTCAGGATCCAAGAATGTGAAGAGATCTTTCTTGCACAGGTTCTCGCAATCGTCAATTTCAGTATCTCAGAGTGAAGATCGACAACAATCGCATGCTGAGCTGCTGTCGATTGGACCCACTCGCCGGTGGCGCGCAGCTGCAGTAGTGTTTGCCTAATATGCAATTTCCCACTGTTGCACCACAGCTTGATAGCCCCATCTGCTCGTCGAGCGCTCGTTCAGCATCTTTCAGCGGGCGTGCGCATTTGCCGTTTCAGTCCTCTATCACCAATGTCGCTCAACTGCCGCAAAGAAGACAACGCAGAAGAAGTCTTGTGAAGGCTCAGCCAGCTGGTCTCAGGCTGGAAGCTGGCCCAAAGACAATGCAGAGAGATACAGTGACGCTGCCAGAGACACTTACAAGCAATACAGAGCCAGCTCTGCTCGCGGAACCGCCTGTACACTTTGGGGACCTAGAGCAGTTTTACCACGTGCTCAACTTGTCAGTGCAGCTCAGCACGCCACCTCCGCGCAGCTCGCAGAGTCCAGGGGGTGGAAACGGCAAGAATGATGAATTTTACGCCAACGTTGGGAATGCCATCAGGACGCTCAGAGAAGAGATACCACTCCTCTTCCAGCAGGACTTCACATGTGAGGGCGCCTCTCTGA
The DNA here is from genome assembly GCF_000258705.1 of Coccomyxa subellipsoidea C-169. NCBI lineage: Eukaryota > Viridiplantae > Chlorophyta > Trebouxiophyceae > Coccomyxaceae > Coccomyxa > Coccomyxa subellipsoidea. Next base: position 1,100,228 of record NW_005178035.1, read on the forward strand.
CTGGCTGTATTAGATACTGCAAGTCGATTCCTTCAGTATAGTAATTTATTTGTGTCGTTAGGGTGCCGTTGTGCAACAGTTGTCCTCATTTTGTTCTGTACTCACTGTCCCACCGCTGAGATGTATATTCTGCTGCAGATGACATCTACAGGGAGGATATCGTCTTCCGGGACCCAAGGAATACTTTCAAGGGCCTGAAGAACTACAAGACCATCTTCTGGAGCTTGCGCTTCCATGGGAGGCTCTTTTTCTCTAGGCTGTATGTGGACGTGCAGAGAATCTGGCAACCGGATGACGCTCAGATCAGGCAAGGGAACTAATCATGATCTCAGCTGCCAAATTTTTGGAGCACAGAGCAGTCTTCTTTGACAATCATGTTCTCGCAATACACTTTCAGGTGCCACAACTTCAGGCGCATACTGACCTTTGAATCCCATGCTGCAGGATGCGTTGGACAGTTCATGGCATTCCCCGAGTCCCATGGAAAGCAGAGGGCATTTTCGATGGTGTCTCTACCTTCAAGTTGGACCGCCAGGGGAAGATCTATGAGCACCAGGTGCGTGACCGGGGGTCCTCATGGCCACACATGCAATGCTTGGGCTCCCTCTGTGCGCATGGGCTACCTTTGCTGAAGTTAGTGTTCCAAGAGCATCATCAGGCTTGTGTGGCATCAAATGTGATGTGCCGTTAAGATTTGGAACGAATGGTGGTATTACTGTATATGCCTTTGGGACTTGAGCAGGATTGATTCGAGTTCAATGCTGAGCAGGTGGACAATGTGATTCTTCGGGACCCCCCCATGCTGCGATCGCCGCTGTTTGCCGGGCTGAATCTGACACCGCTGCTGCAGCCGCAGCCGCAGACGCAGCCGTGCCCCGGTGCTTGGTGCAACAACGCCACTAGCACACCTCTGGCTGCCGAGGCACTGGAGAGCCAACCCCAGGCTTCCACCCTCCATCAAGAATCGGAGCGGGGAAACCGGGAGGCCGGGGGGTCCGTGCTGCGGGGGGTCCGAGGGATCCTCAACAGGGACGCGGCGTACCTCCGTCAGGCGCTGTCTGATAGGGGCGTGCAGAGGGAGGTGGCCTCTCTGGTGCACCAGGAGCAGTTTCCCCAGCCGCCCTGCCAGATATGAGTCACCCTGCTGTCAGCAAAGCTGGCCTTGTATAAGATGCTGAGGCCACGTTGATGATGATTGCTGACTGTAGATATCTGCTCTATCGGCAGTGCGAGGGGTGCTGTTGCACAGAACAGTGTGGTTCCGCAAGTGCTGTGATTTGTATGCCTTTATTTCTGGTGGCACTTTTTGTTATGCATATATGGTTTGGTCAGGGCTGGCAGGAAGCATACCCAAGATTGAAGCTTGTATAATAGAGACTAGATATGGTTCCAATGATTGGCAGGTGTTTGCATCACATGATGTACCTTCCTTTGGTAGGAAAGAACAGAGATGTACATCAGATGTCTGATAAAATTACGGGCAAGTTAAAGGGCTGCAACTCAAAGGAGTTGCCATTGCTGTTTTGCAGTGTAGTAATGCATGATTTGCGTTCTGTTGAATAACAGAGTGCCATGAGGTTTAGTACAGCGCAGAGATGTTGCACGATTTGTATGCAAGACTGGCGACCATGTGTCATTTAAGCGATGTAGCAGGCAAGTGATTTATGTAGGGCTGGATAGTTCCCCATCTGCTGTGCACATGTGAGCATCCAATGTCAATATATGCCACAGCAAATACGATGGGCTTAATAATGGTGGCCTTGGCTTGAAGCTATTTATATCCATGGTTGCACCTTGATTCAATGGGTCAGCCTTTTTCTGAGCTTCATTGCGACCACATGGAGCTACATCCAAGATTGACCCTGAGTCACAAGCAGGCACTGTCCACACAATCAGCACCACACAATCAATCTGCCACATAAGGAAGCATGCATGGTGACTACACCATGTCTGCAAATCCCTTCTCTCATCCACGGACGCTGCACACTTGTGGCAAGCGCATGAAAACCTTCTGTCTACCTACAAACTATGCTACTTATCTTGAACTAGTCTTGAACTGGCACGAATCTGGGTCTGTAGAAGGAAAGGACTTCTACGGACCCGACATGCGGCCAGGTGTGCCTGCATTGCTCTTATGGTGGTACATGGGAGTAGCGCTAAGCGATTGGTGAAGCAGCAAGACAGACACAGGCACGGTTCAAGCAGGCAATGAGATTGCTCCTCACCGCTCTCACATGGCAATGACTCCCTCACTTCAGCACCAGAACACTTGCGCCACCGTTACAGCTAGGGCCTACTGGACGGACATAGAGTAATGACTCCTGACCACTGAGGTGCCCGTTTTCAGGCATGCAGAATGGCCCTGATTTTGCTGAGCGCATTCTGCAGGAGGCCATTCATGCCATTGGCCCCGAAACTCTCTACGACACCCCGCAGAAACAGCTGGGTCCCATTGAATGCTGCCGCATAACCGCCCAATGCAGAGGGAGCTGCGTTGAGGCCTGTCTCCCCGGCAGAAGAAGCGCCGCCCTTGCCAGAGGAATACTTGCTGACAAAGGCTGCGAAGCCACCCTGCACCCGCTGTGTCACAGGCCGCAGGGCAGCTGTCACTGGTGTGATTATTGTACGCGACGCTCTATCAGCCTGCAAGCACACATCTTGGCATATTCAGACAATAGCCCACAGCACAACCTATTGTCTCATGTAGACTTCACACAAACGATGCGCCACTGTCTTAAACCTACCAACATTAGATAGCAAATGACAAGTAGCTTGCAGTCCCACCAAATGGGTAAAGAATGGTTTGCATGCATCCACTCAGGGGGCCAGCGACCAACCACACAAAGCTCAGACTACATCAATCAATCACATGGGCTGCCAATCACATAAAGCCAACAAGATACAGATAAGAATAAAGCAGCTGGTCACCTGCGTGCGGACCCACTGCCGGTACTGCGCGTAGGAGGATCCAAGCACGATGCCATCTAGGACGCACTGGGGCTTGCAGGCCTGCGCCTGCATCACCGCGCGGCTGGCCACCCAGTTGGCCACCGCCCCCGGGCTGCCCGCGCGCCGCGCCAGCGCCAGCATGTACGCCGTCGCAAACGTGTCTCCCGCCCCATTCGTGTCCACCGCCGCCACCTGCGCGCACACCACACCCAAACTCTTATTTTAAAAAGTCGACATTCCATTTTTGTATTTGAAGAGGATTTGAGGGTCCAGATCCCGTCCCAGGGCGCAGGAGCAGGAAGATCACTCCAGTGCGATCCACCCTTAGTGAGGCAAACGCTGCAATGGCTCAGTTGGGTAGTGAAGTTCGCCGTGAGTCATGCGCAAGGGGGCATATGACTCAGAGACATAGTTTAGGGACACTGAGGTCAGCCGTGTCCACGCAGAAGTAGATATGTGTCTAACGTGCAGCTCAAAGCCGCTCATTGTCATTGTGGGCCGAAAGTGACAGTCGAAGAAATAGCAGCAATTTGACAGCTAATGGCTGAGTGCTGCATACCTTCTCCGGTGGGAGGTGCACAGAGGAGTTGCCGACGACTTCATCAGCGCCAAACTCGCCGCGGGTGATGAGCCAGCGCGCGGACCCGCTGGCCAGCTCGTTGACTAGCCCCGGCGGCCACACATCAGTCTCCACATCCGACAGAAACACCGACGTCCGCGGGCCCAACGCCTCCTGCAACAGCCCAGCCCCTTGCATGACACATTGCTCATCAAAATAGGAAAGTCTGCAACTGCCACTCCTGCACGTTATTTACTGCAAAAAGGCGTTCCCGGTGCAATTTCCTTAATGACTGCAGGAACGTCCAAATGCAGCAACTGAAGCAAAAGAGCAGCGCCTGGCATGCTGACAGAAGGAGAAGCTTGTGCGAAGCATTGCCATTCATCATGGTCTCTGGCCATGGCTCTTGCAAACAATGCAAATCTTTTTCGGGATGCGCAGCAGAAGCACACAAGATCGTGGGCCAGGTCATGAAAGAGACACTGCCATGCACCGCTGAGAAGCGCGCAGCCTGACTGACAGGTGTATTTAGGGGCTGTGCGCACCAGGAGCTGGGGGCTGGGCTCCTTGGAAGGAGAGACGCGGCCGGAGGCGTCCAGGCTTCGCTGCTGCCCCTGCGCCATGAGCCCCACCGCCTGCCGGAACCCCGTCGCGCGATCCCACACCCCTGCTGCCCACCATCATCCACCCTTGTAAACCCTCCTCAGGCAAAAGTAGATTGAACCTACACACAGTTCCTTTTCATGTGCACAGCCTCATGATGCATACTTGCATGCCTTCCCATGAGCACATCGTTCATGACCTAGACACTGTGAACAGGCATAATGACACCTGGTGCTTCTGGAGAGAGGCATTCCATGCATGGTGACGCCCCGCTAGCACCATAAAACATTTTGTGCGAAAAGCAACGCATTCTGCGTTTCTGCACGTTGCACCAAATTGTTTTTGGAAGACTGGAAGAGAGGGGCTAACCCTGGCGGTGCCGGATGAAGCTGGCGGCGTCCAGATCATCAGGGGTGAGCGGCCCGAGCAGCACGGTGCGCGCGCGGCGGCAGTGCGGCGGAACATGCTCCACCCTCAGCGTCACATTAGGCGTCGCCGTCACGCGCAGCTTCCGCTTGTTGCCTGCCCAGTGCAGCGACACACTCTATCTCAAAAAAGGGCCTGCCACAAGTGCGGCGCAAGTTAAGCGTGCAACTGAGGGGAGCTCTCAAGCCTCTTGTGGCCAGAGCTTAATTCTGGCCCCTCAATACTAGAGAGACATTCATGGGTGGGGCTACGAACACCCATGATAATTGCTCATTGTACTAACTGGCAAGACAAGCTGCCAGAGCAGGGTAGCAATGGAAACACAGTTATGCTTAAGTGCACATGGCTCCAGATATGTGGTTCAATCGTACAGGGAGAAGAGCAGCAATCCCTACAGTTGGCGGTACTGACATGGAAGGCAGAGTACCTTCCAGCTCGCCATGCATTTGTGCATCATATGTAACAAATCAATCTGCATGCGGGTGAGAACCTCACCCCACCAAGTGTAGGAGTGCTCAAAGGTGAGGGTGTTGTTTGTAGAGATCACATGCAGATCATGGCCCCGGAATACTGACAGATCTGCATCCGGTCCTGCAGCTGTCACCACGCATGCGCGAATGCCATACGCACTGGCTACTGCTGCTGCATAAGATATAGCACCTCCCTGTAATCGAAGCACAGAATGAACTTCAAGGTCGTCTTGACTTTGCTTAAGGAGGGTTCCTCTGTTTCTTCTGCGCACAGCGTTTTCATACCTGAGCGCTTCACACACCTAGCCTAGTAACCAAGAGTACAGAGCAAGGGCTCCAGCGAACGACCTGGAGGAAATGGTGACTTACCAAGGCCCTTTTACCATCCACCACATCCACTGTCACATCGCCAACGAGCAAGAGCGTGGGCCTGAGCAACAAGAAGGCAGGCCAGGTCAGCTGACAAGCACACAGCACGCTAGGACAGGGCACGTACAGGCTGTGTACAGCCATGCTATTTGAAATATACACACTCTTTAATCCAATGAGTAGCATATGGGTTTGTGCTCAGGCGATCGATTCCGTACAAGGGAGATCCTACAGGGCAACGCAGGCTATCCTTGCTCACCTGAACAATTCCGAAATGGCCACAGCGCCCAGCAGACACGCCGTACAGACTAAAAGCAGTCTGCCTGTGCCAGAAGACAGTGCCAATAAGGCCTGCCCACGTTGGATCCCCATCGTCCAATATTCAGTCTGAACAACAACAGAGCCCCGGCATGGTGCTGCAAAGAAATTGCAGCTGGTGCAGCCCAAACACGATCATATGACATGCATTGTTACCATTATCTGCGTCAAATGTGCCACGGCCCAAATGCAAGTGTTCATGAATGCGGACGAAGCCCTTCTCGCCGCTTGAGACCCGGTTGGTCCCCGTTTGGGCTGCCCGCTTGACCCAAATGGGGCACCCAACTTCTTGACTGTCCAGCCAGCCTTAGTTTTAGAATTTCAGAAGACATCCATCTCTAGACCACGACAGAAAGTTGTTCTCATAATTATCATCGTTATAATAACAGTATGGGGATGCTTGGCAACATTACAACCCAGCAACATGCACTCATTCAGCCCACCTTCACTCGGTCGTCGGTGCCTTTCTTTACCATTGCTGGGAAGTCCCAAAGATCCCATAAACGTCTTGTCGTGAAGGCTCTGAACCACAAGGCGGAATCAGCGGATGCTGTCAGGCCAGACATCACCAGGAGGCATGCCATCATGGGAATGATAGCTTCTACCTGGCTAGTGTCTGCAAACAGGTGACCCAGCAATCCGTCGAAGCACTACTAAATGGTTGTTGCATCAACGATTGCATGCATCGCATTTCAGATTATTCCAGACATCAGCATGTGACTGGACCTGGGCTGACTGTTGCAGGGCAGGAGCTGATCCTCAGATCACGCAGAAGGTCTTCTTTGATCTCACAGTGGGCGACAAGCCAGCAGGGCGAGTAGTTCTGGGGCTCTACGGGGAGGCCGTTCCCAAGACAGTCGCCAACTTTGTGGCTCTAGGTGAGCTTGCCTCACCACTGTCTCACTGCATGCAGTGCCTGAAGGGTCAGCAGGAACAGCTGTCTGCCGTCTTCAATATGCTGCTGCCATGGGACACCGCAATGCGTCTGGACACTACAGTACACCTGGGATCTGTGCATGGACAATATGCAACTTCTGGATGCCCTCTCTGTATTTGCAGCCACGGGCGAGAAGGGGTTTGGGTACAAGAACACAGAGTTCCACCGCGTCGTGAAAGACTTTGTGCTGCAAGGTACGCATATCGACATGTGAGAAGCACCACTTCTGCCTGGACCCCTCATGTGAAGCAGATTTGTAAGACTGTGAAGTGTCTCATTTGCAGGCGGTGACTTTGAGAGGGGAAATGGGTGCGTGTTCCCATCACCCTGGCTCTTGTCAAGGAGTCATTGATACATCGTCTACGTTATTATGATGACAGCACTGCTGTAGCAAGCCAGTACACTGCGACACTGGTGTTTAATACAGTGTTGGCCTGCAGGACTGGTGGATACAGCATTTACGGTCGCAAGTTTGTGGATGAAAATTTCAGCATTCCCCACCGCCCGGGAGCGGTGTCAATGGCAAACGCTGGACCCAACACCAATGGCTCTCAGGTGCTGCCAACCCCTGTGCCATACATAATACATGATACATGCAGAAAGAACAGCTGCCCGCCAAAAAGCTGCCTGCATCTGCTGTAATCGTGAGTGGGTGTGCTGCAGTTCTTCATCACAACCGCACCAACTCCATGGCTAGACGGCAAGCATGTGGTACTTGGAGAGGTAGGTCTACTCCCTGATTGCCCCCATCGATGATATCATAATATGCTTTATGGCCATGTATTTATTACAAGCCCTGTGTCTGCAATATCATAAAGATAGATGTCAATGACATCAGCTGCTTGTCTTGGATGGCTCAGGTACTGGAAGGCTTTGACCTAGTCCAGAAGCTGCAGTATCTTCCAGTTGACTTCTTCTCAAAGCCCAAGGACCATCTGAAGATCTCTGATTGCGGCGTTTTGACATGAAACATCACGTTGAGTTCGCCTGCTCACTGCCAAATTAGCTGTGGAACGTTGAGTGTCAAACAGATACCCAACGGTGACTACAACGGGTGTAGCTTTCAAAAACAAACAAAGTCAACTTAGCCTTTGTGTAAATAACACTTGCCTTTATGAAGTCATCACCCTAAACGATACATTGCTGCCAGCTCTGTACAATTGATGTCAGCACAGTTGTGCTTCTGGCATGGCCATTTTCACCTGATCCATTTTTACATAAGGGGATTGTTGTGCGCCGGAACAAATGGCTTGTGCAACAACACTAGTTATAACAATGTGATCCACAAGATAAGTCGAAGAATTATCAACATAATATACACAAATGGCTATTAGCCCTTGGCTGAGCTGCCCTGGTGCTGTTCTGGCTTCTCAGCACCCTCAGGGATGCTCTTCAGCTGTGCGCCTCTATGCCTGAGTTGCTGCTCGGCCGCGCCTCCACTATCCATCTCTTGCAATGCATCAGGTTCTGCATCTGCTGCTGAAGAGGAATTGCTTTCTGCTCTCTCCTCTGGTAAAAGCTGTGATTCTGCTTGCGCACGCACCATGTCCCCAGACTTCCCCAGGATGTCCGCATGCTTCACTCTCTGGTTTGCATAGTATGGCGGCATCTGCTGTGCGCCACTGCTATCTGCATTGACAAACAGCGCCTCTGCTTCTCAGTGGCAGTGCAGTCTGAAGTGCTGTCGTGCCAACTCTTCATATGGCATCATGCATTCTCAAAGACATGTTTGGCATGCATGCAGCAGCTGCACATGAAGATTTGTACCTGCTTTACGCTGCTCTTCGATCTGGACAGTGTCATGAAACTTTGTGAAGTCGACAAACTGGCGGCCATCCTTCTGCACCAGGACGTCCTGTGCAAATTCCACACCACAATGCGATTTTAGGTTGCACAGCTTCAAATAGATATTTCGCATGAATCCTGCAGAAGCAAGCAGATATAGATTGTCCAAATCCTGCATGAAAGTACCTGGAAGCGGTGATTCCACAGGATGTCTGCTGGACGGAAAATGGTGCGTGCAATCACGGACTGCAAGCCACCAAAGATAAGATTAACAAAGGCTTGCTTGCCATAGCGCCCATGCTCAAACAATTTAAAGCTGAATTGCTGCATGCCCATGCTGCTCATGCTCCTGCATATGTACATGTGAAGCACTGTGAGTGTCTACCTGTTTGCTGTTGTCATCGGTGGCGGCCACACTGACAAAGATGGCCCCCTCTGCGGCTCGGATGTCCTCCGCTGTTAGGCCATGCAGGGGAGAGGCCTCATCGATCTCATGCGCAATGATGAGGCTGGGGGCGATGGCAGTAGGGTCTGTCACTTCGCATCGCCTCCCCTGTGAACAGAGTGTTTCAAGTCGTTGGACTGCAGATCATCATGCAAAGTTGCCCCCAAAATATGGGCATAATCAGTTTACTCAATAGGAATTCAGCTGGACCCACCTTGAAAGTGACCTCACCCTCGGTTGTCACAAGCCGCTGAAAATAAGACACCCTGATCTGCTGGAGCATGGGAGACTGTTACATATCACAACCAAGGTATTTGGTGTCCAGCAAGAAATCAACTGTCCTTGACTTCCCTAGCAAAGTTAGTTATGAGATCGCACCTCCGGGTGCAGCAGGAAGTTTCCCCTAGTATTTCCGATGCGTATAAGCAAATGGGGCACCCCATTCCTGGAGTGCACACACAGTCACTTCACTGCTGTAAATTGTAAGAGTTGCTTTGGAACGACACGGAACGCAGAGTGGCAGCTGGCGCGCACCTGGCAGTGATGAGACACACCCTGCTGAAGGCTGTTTTATTGGTGGGCATGCTTGCCTTTGCAAACACAATCCCCAGCAGCAATGAGGACATCATGATGCCCACAAAATGCTCCACTGTGCACACGATATAAGCCAGCTGAGTGTCAGGGCTCTGCAAACCAGCATACCTCCACTTAGCTTACTTCATATCACACCGATGAGGACCTTCATATATTGCAAAGAGGATAGGGAATTTAGGTACAGAAGCACAATAAGGACAAGAGACTCACGATGCTGCCATAGCCAATGGTGGTCAGATTTGTGACACTGAGCCAGAAGCAGGCCTCTGGCAGGGACAGGTGAGAATCCCCCAGCATCTGTTCATAGACAGCCTGCTTGCAGACACAATATTGATTGAACATGGCCAGCATGCTGCAGGATTTCCAGCAAAATACTTTTATTTTGCAGCCAAATTCAAACTGATACAGCCTGATGTGCAAAGCCTGTGCAAGCAGTGAAAGCTACAGAACGTTGGTGCAGTGAAATGGTGCGCACCCCAGTGATGTAGAAGAGTGCAGCAAAGACGATGCTCACAACGAGATACATTGCAAGGCAAAAGAGGACAAGCACGTCCCAGTCCATCTCGAACATTTTCCCTTGGAAGTCATCTGCAAGCGTTCTCCGCACTCCAATGACTCCCCATCGTGTGGATTTTGGTCTGGCAGCGAACGATCCCAACCTGGGCCCAGAACCGAGGCTGATTCAACATCAATGGGCAGATATTGGTGCTTGAATGACATGATATAATCCTGCACCAAACCCTAGCTGTATATTGATCCAGTATAACATCTTGGTGGTCCATGGACGTGTGGGGCACCTTTCAAGCTTCTTAGTGGTGATGTCGACGACGTTGGCCACCCTTTGAAATGACGTGGTCCTCTTGAAGCTGCGTTTCCTCATCGCAGCTGAAGTCTGCTGAACCGATCGTTGCATGTCTAGGGTAACGCTGCAGATATAGCGGAAAGGAATCGTGCTTTCCGTTCAATTTCACGCACTCCTCACTGCAAAAGGTGCAATCATTGCAGATTCTCAGCACTACTTGTCATAATCTTGCCACTTACCGCAATATTCTTCTCATGCTCTTCCTCGGAAAGAATGTCCGTTGATGTCGTAAGATTAGCTTCCTTGCGACTGGAAGCTGTGCATGCTTTCTCGACCCTCCTGTTGAGAAGGAAAGGAGTTCCTCCTCGAATAGCCAGACTTCATGAATATCTGAATTGATTTATTGTTGACTGGGCAAAGAGTAACAGTGCAAGATGTCGGAACCGAGCCGCATAGAAATGGTTGTTATTCCAAGGTGAGCCATGACTTCTCTCAAGAGATGCAGACGTCTTTGCCACATAATCATGTGCCAAGATCATAATCAGAAGCAATGAAGTGAGATTGACACCTTGTGCAGGGAGGAAGAGGTGTTCGATCGGGAGGAAGTGCTGGGCAGAGACGCAAAATCTGTCTTCCCCACAGAATCCAAGACGCCAGCGATCGATACCGAGGCCGTGAAAGCAGCGTTGGGGTCCAATCTAAGATTCATCACCGAATCTGAGGTACGCACATCACGCCACAGTGGATAAGTACTCGTCAAAATTCACAGGGTGCACTGCCCGATCTGCACCGTAATTCTGATGCCCAGCAAAGATCGCGTTTGGTGTGCAGTTGGAAAAGATCAAGGCCGAACGAGGAGCGCGGGTGGAGGATGGATCCCTGGAGCCCAGCAAGCCGCTGGTGGAGGTTCTCAGAGAGGCTGCAGAGGCCAAGGAGGCTGCTTTCCAGGCAGTCTGGAAGTCCATGAAAGTCGGTAAGATTTGCCCTGCTCAAGAAAGTAAATATCGACTACTGCTGTGTCACAAGGAGTTGTTCACAATCCCATGCTTCTAGACAGGACGAGCAGTGAGCAGAAGCCCACCATGGGGATGTGTACTTCTCTGGCCTTCAGTAATCAGGATGATGACATGTGCTGGCAGGGAAGAACAGGCCGCTGGATGAGGAGGATTTGAACTTTGTGGAGGCGGTGCTGGAGCAAGACAGGGCCAAGGACCGCACTGTCAGGGAGGAAGAGAGGGCGGCCCTGGATGCCTACCAACAGGTGCTGTTGACCCTTGATCATCACGATTATGCACTACAAGCAGTCTCACAACAGACTCTCATCAGCTGTTGATAATTTGCGATACCCTTGACGAAAGCACAGATGCAGCCCACAGCTCAGATACGAGCCAGAGTACTTGGGACTCACCGTTCGCGCTTTAGCAGTGCCCTCATGTCACCGCACTGCTAGTTGTTTTCATGCTTGCTTCAAACTTCACCTCTAAAATCGGAGGAATGAGACAAATGAATGTGAAGTACTGAAGTATGAGGAGTAAGGAACAATATTCTTCAATATTGATACGAGAATAGGAAGTTCAGGCACCTGAGGAATGAGGCATGAGGGGTGTAATATCTGAGGTATGTTTTCTTCAGGCGGTGAGGGAGGCAGGGGAGCGGCAGCGAGCAGCGCAGGAGGCAGGGCCGCGGCCGCATCAGCAGCCGCAGCCCAAAAGCGCGCCATCGGCTCCGCCCGCCGCCAAACGCAAGGCAGCCATCCACATTGTCAGAATAAAGCCTGCAGCCAAGTCTGGCTCGCAAATCCAGCCCAGCCAGGCAGAAACTGACAGAGGGGGTGGGGGATATGCTGCGGATAAGAGGCAGAGAGGGGGTGCGGAGGGGACAAATGCTGTGGATGAGAAGTCTCAGGCAGATGAGGGGTTGCAGGGCCTCCTGGGTGCATATGGCAGTGACAGCGATGATGACAACTCTTAAACTAGCTCACCTAGTGTACAGGTAACTCACAGTGAACCATATTGCACGATTGCGTCAACACTTTGAATGAACCCATAGAATCCTTATTATGTTCAGGGTTTTTTTTGGTCTCTTGGACTGCTCTCTGTACGTGAAGTGAATGACTGTGACGACAATTTGGGAAAAAGGAACCCAGAAATCGAGCTTGGCAGAGCGAGCGCCAGAAGATAGGAGGTAGGGCTGCCGAGGTGAGTCACAAGTGCATGTCATGCGACAGCAATACAATGATCCCCCTCCGCCCCAGTAGCATCAATTATTCCCAGATTAAACAAGTCAAACCCATATTGGCCCAGGGCCTGATGGGTGGCAACTACTAATGCCCAATTGATCATCTCTCCATTTGGCCAAACCCCGTCCAATACTCTTGAGGTCATGCCAAAAATGTCTGAAAACTCAATGTGGTTCCCTACCACACTTAGAAGTCCTTGGCACGCTGTAAAGACTGCAGTCAAAAGCATGCATCACTTTATCCAAAAGCACCGGTCTGCTGATCTGGGTTAGTCATTCCCAATGGCCCTGGCTGACCTCAGGATGCTGTCACAGTGGCTCGCATCACATGTCATACATACCGTAACCTCACAAATACAAGAAGCATTTGGTGGAGGGCACTTTCACAACCCCTGCCAGATGACCATAGCATGTACTATGCTGCTGAGAACTCAGAAAATCAATCATGACAACTTCTGTATAAATGGTTGCCATATGGCACCCTTGCAAATACCTGTGCATTCATAAGGACACCCCTATCTATGACGACCTGACCTCTAGATCAGGGTCCTGTTGCAAAATCAACTTGCTTCTAGCGTTGCCTGATGACAGAAGATCAGCGCAGTACAGCACAGAACAGCAAATTATCCCTATCAATACACTGCGAGAATCTGCTGCACACTCTAGTACTAGAGTGACTCTAATGATCCTAATGGCGGCCTCACGGCAGCACATATATACAAACAGAGCTTGGAATAAGCAAATGAAATCGCATAACCCCTGATGGAATCGCACCGTCGAGGGTGCTTAACAGTCAGATAACCTTTGACAAGGCTGCGCAAATCGCTGCCACACATGCGCAGGCATGCTGATGAGGATAACCTGAAAACTTAAGTTGTTATTGCCCTAAAACCTGCCTGACCTCAACCCGCACAAGATGTACACACACCAGACACATGCCTGACCCCTAACTTACCAAGCCTAATCCTAAGCACAACCAGTCGTTCGCGAGGGCCTTCTGTACAATCAGAAATACAGTCTTGAGAATGCAGCTCGCTCACACTTGACCAAGAGCGGCTTTTTACTGGACACACGTGTCTCAGTGTGGTCTGCAGACAGCATCCGCCATTTTCAAGGCGGGCTGCATCCGTGCAAGAGGCTCAGAGCCACCGGAGTCATTTGCCCGCCACAGGCATGTTGTCGCGAGTTTGCTGGCAGGTGAGCACAGCATTTGGGCAATTGCAGAATGTGTGCTTGCATCGTCACACCAGAGATGTCACTGGCACGCTTGCATCGTCAGTCATGCTGAGTAAGTCATTCTGTGCAGCATTGCCAGATCAGGCGGTGGTAGATCAGGCGAAGGTGGTGGCCCGTAACGGAAATACCCCCCGGAGACCAGTGGCGCCGGAGTCCTCGGATCGGCGCGGCCCAAAGTGCTGCTGCGGGCCGGACGCGAAGACCGAGGACGAGTAGCAAGACAGCTTGAACTGCAGATCCTGCACAAAAACGAGGCATCTTCAGCCATTCAGTCGCCCATGTATTCGCAGCGTCCGGGTTTCGATTTTCTGATCAAATTGACCTGAACCTCCGGCTCCCCAGATGTCAAGAACAGTTGCTACACTGCAGTCATCACATTGACGCCCAAGGTCCAAGCAAAATTGCATATCGGTGTTTCTCGGGAAAATCAATGCAAAGGAGAATGACATTCCAAATGCATGCATCTTGATCCTAGCTTTCCCGTCCAGACACAAGAGAGCTGCCAGCACCACAAACCTAATTTCACAGCACTATAAATGGTACTGGCAATCTGAGCTCTCTTTTACACAGAAATTGCCAGCATCCTCCACTGTCCTCTGTGCTAAGCTGAACGTCAGAATACTAACCGGAGGCAAATCACACCGGGAGCGATTAAGAGAGCCCTCGCCTGCATGTCGGCACGGCTTTATATTGGATTTAAAAACCACTGTACTTAGATGACATAATCGAAGGGGAAGCAGGAGGGAATGCGCCTGCATGTCGGCGCGGAGCTCGTCGAAGGGGTCGATGCGCGGCTGCAGGCGCAGCAGAGTGAGGTTGATGGCGCGGATGTGCGCCTCGGCCGATCCGCCGGCCAGCTCGGGGCTGCGCAGGGCCTCGCTGCACACGTATGCGTCCGCACAGCACTGCAGCGCGCTTACTAACCCCAGCGCCACCAGCGCCTGATTGTGCACCGAGGCTCCCCCCTGCCCCGCCGCCTGCGCCAGACATGCAATGTTCCCTCCTCAAGACTGTATTTGCGTGCAGACCCAGCAACTTCCGTGCACTGAACTTTGATTGAAGTCCAGACACTTACTCAGCCAATGGATGCATCCATTGGCTGCATGCATGTGGTGGCAAAGAAGTTTTGGAGGCCAAAAGTGTACCTGTCTCTGCCGCAGGCAATTGTGCAGACACAGATATTGTGTGACAGGACATCAGAAGTCTAATGCAAAATCTTTCCATCAAAACATTTGCATGTGTGGCAGCAGTGAGCACTTCGCCAAGCACCCCGACCGGATCAGGGAATATCAAGGACATGCTCTTTATATGTGGCATCCTATCACAACTGTCTGTTTGGCCATGATATGAAAGGATGTAGATCAGGCAAGGGTTGAAGTCATGAATTTTGCACCTGCAGGTGGCCCAGGAAGTCCAGTACAAGGGTGTGGATGAAGTTGATGGGAAGCAGGTGCTCCTTAAAGAGACAGGCGATGAAGCGCAGGCTGCCCCTCAGGTCTGCAGCCTCCTCCGACACCTGCATGGATCCAAGGATCTCACCCTTAGCTGCTAAAAAGCTGTTTCATGCGCTGGTGATCTGCGCCTCCTGTGAGACAGGTGCGGGGTAGGAACAATATCCTCCAACCACCCCATGCTCCCAGAGAGGGCTGTCTGGAAGCAGCTGCAGCCCCTAGGTTTCAGCTGACTTTGCAGGGCTCGAATGGCTTGGATGCTCTGCCAATTATAGGCCGAAACGCAGGCTGCTTGCGGGCATGAAGCAGAATCATGCAGGTGGCACTGCCCGCGGCAAGCACACTCCAATATAATATTTGCATTACCATGTGACTACCAGCCTTGCAATGCTGTGGCCAGTCAGGGCTGTTACCGCTGGAAGGGGCATAAGCGCCTGCATGCCATCTCTTACACAGACAGAAGGTGCACTCAACATGCCCAGCATATGAGAACCAAGTAGAACACTACACCTGCTGACACGTATTGGACTTTTCTCTGCAAGTATGGCCACAGCAACCGGGAGTGAAGCATACCTGCTGGGGGTGTTTCTTGCGGCCAAAGTGGTCCACGGTGACTGTGCGGAAGGTCATCCTGCAGTACTCCTCTGTGGACCTGCACAAACAATGCAATCTCACAATCAAAGCTCAGCACCATCGGTAGAAGACTTCCGACATGTGACTGCGCCAAAACCACCTCAAGACGCAGTTACACAATGTCCAAAGGACAAGAACCATGGAGTTCACAATCTTGTCAACAAGCTGTGGCTGTTGAAGGAATGGAGATGGACTGAAGTACCTGCCATACAGGGCGTCCTGCACAGTGTCTTCCAGGCTGAGCGGCTGGGCAGCCGCCTTGAGGTTGGAGCACAGGCGCGCATACTGCACAGCCCAGGAGGCAGACTTGCCGGACCTCTTGATGGCCACCACAAACACCTGCACAAGGCCCGAAGCTCAGAGTGCACTCTTGATCTTCGACTGTGCATACTATCAAAATGCAGATGCGCCACAAGCCTGTGTGAATCAGAAGGCAGTCTGCTGGACAGACAGTAGAGAATGCAGGTGGCAAACATCTTGCTGCATACACTTTCCTGAGTGTCTGGCACCTACTCCGCGAGAGAGCTCATGAAGCAGCACAAGCAGAGATGAAGCATGTTGCAAATTGAAGTGACTGCAAGGGCTTACCAGGTCGATGATGGTGACCATCGAGACTCCGTCTTGTTCGTCACTCAGCCATGAACTCACGCAGGCCTGCAAGACCGGTTCTGGGCCTCCGTCGGTGGTCAGCTGCAGCGTCTCAAGAAGGGCTCGTAGTCCTGATATTTCATTGATGTCCGGCTCCTGCAGCGCAAAATGTTTGCGTGACGACTGCAGGCACTGTGACCCAACTAGGTCTGCACAGGGAAGACATACTGGGACCTCACCCTCGTCCCGATATTGTCCCCTCGATTCCCAGGACTCCTTTGGAATTGTTTCACGCACGCACTGAATTCTGGGAAATTCGGGCAGGCAGCAAGCTCACCTCGTCCGCAACGCTGGGTTGGCAGATAGCACCCACGGCTGCCTTGGTCACGCCTTCGCACACCCCCACAACCGCCCCAAGCAGGGAGAATGCCGAGCTCACGATACCCAGCACCATTCAGGCCAATTGCATGTCGAGCTAGAGGCTTGTCCTGGCCACAGGCAGGTTTGGGCTCTTACTTGGTGGCCCCTGGGTACCTCAGTTCAGGCTCCCGATCGTTCCTTCTAGCAGAACCCCCGATTGCTTTTTCTTTGGCAACAGCACCTCCAACATTGGCGTGAATGAGGTCCTCCGAGAGCCCCACACCTCGTGTTCCATGAGAAGATTCGTAGGGTTTATAAAATTGACAAATTCGAGGGAAGTATTTGGACCCTATCGGAGCATTAGTAATACATCACGCACTCGTTCCGATGAAGCTTCCGGAACAAGACCATCGATCGTGATAATGACGCGTGGAGCCTGCAAGGTGGCAGTCTTTGTCCTCGACCCAATAAAAGGGGTTGTGCACAGACCATCTGTCAAATTAATTCAGGACGCAGCATCGAATTAGCTGTGTATAGCCCCAGACCGCTGTGCTTGCAAGTCGGGTATCTGTCAGACAGGTAAGCTTGCAAGAAGCTGTGCTTGTTTCGACACAGAAAAGGTCCAGGTGGTCGGGCGTCGGTGCTGCATGTTTACGTATAAATTTCGGAACATTTTTAGTGCCAAATCTGTGCGCAGTCAAGCGAGGAATTGACAGTAGTTTGGCTTGCAGGGTTTTCCGATCGATCGCGGTGCGAAAGGCCTGAAAGCAGAAATCTAGCGTGCAACAAAGCAGCACGCTATGAAGCTCTCCACCATCCTGCTGGTGGCGGCTTTTGCAGCTCTGGTGTCTACCGGAGACGCCAGTAGCCGTCAGTTGTTGCAAGGTGCTGACTTCTATTTTGCCTATATCGGGTCAGGCATTGGGTCGTGATGTGCCAAGTGCCACCTCACCGCTGCCGGTTCCTTGCTGCTACGTGGCCTCCTTTTAATTGTGTCGAATCATTCAAGGCTCGTCAGCAATTTTTCATGAGATGTGACGCGCACACAAGGAGGATATGCCTGTCGTCCGACTAGGCCCGACACAGCGATCACGACCTTTTCGGTCGCAACTGACCTTGGTGACTAGGCGGAGCCAGCCTATGGACCGATGGGTGCACAATATGCGTCCTGGGACAGTTGTCTCGCCTGCATCTAGCTGTTGAGACATTCAATAGCTACGTCTTGTATTCCATCATCTGGACCTTTCAGTCGCCTGAGCTTAAATTCTGGCCTGTTGCAGGAGGCTTGACTTCTCTCTTTGGCACACCAACACCCACTCCCACTCCATCTCCAGCTGCTGGAGGAAGCTCCCCTTCCCCTGCTGGAGGCAGCTCCCCTTCTGGAGGCAGCTCCCCTTCTGGAGGAAGCTCCCCTTCCCCAGCTGGAGGCAGCTCTCCCTCTGGCTCGAGCCCCTCCTCCCCCGCTGGAGGCAGCTCTCCCTCTGGCTCGAGCCCCTCCTCCCCCGCTGGAGGCTCCTCGCCCTCAGGTGGCTCCTCGCCTTCAGGTCAGACACTCGCTTGCTTAATCTTGGACGCAGTCGCATTTAGCTCTTTTTGAACTACTTCTCTGTAGCCGCGGCTTCCTTGCATCTACTCTCCAGGGGAGAATTTACATCTCACAGCTGTACTTGCTCCATTTGAGCCTTTCTTAGCAAGGGATGATTGGATATCCATACGTCCTGCAGGTGGAAGCTCCCCGGCAGCCACCCCATTCGCCACCCCGGCAGCCACACCGGCAGCGACACAGGCTGCAGCTGCTAACAGGCAGAACACCTTTGCTGCCGCGGGCACCAGCGCGAGCCCCTCTCCCAGTGGCACCTCTGCCTCTCCCAGCCCCTCTGGTGCGCCGGACAATGTATTTTATTTTGACAAATTTTGTCAATCTTTTGTGGGGATGCTGGCTTCATTCTGCATGCTGATTGGCGCTCTCTTGGCAGCCTGCATACTGCCTACAGCCTCTGCTTTCCATGCCGTCACAGAGCCTATCTGTCTGCATGCGTTGGCTTGGTAGTAGCCAAGATGGTCATGTCACTTCCTTGCAGCTCGCAATTGAGCTATCGGCACATGCTCAGCGCCTCATGCATGAGAGAACTTTATAGCTCACAGCTTTTGATAGACTGGTGTCTTTCATATGCTGCAGGCCAGGCATCGCCGTCTCCGAGCAACGCCTTCAGCGCGTCCCCGTCTCCTTCCGGCACCCCGGCCGCCTCTCCCTCGCCCAACCAGAGCGCCCAGAGGGTAGCGCAGGTGAGCCCGCCAAATTAAGCATCCTGTTTGTACTGATGCTGCCAACAGCCTAGCTGTGCTTGCGCTTTGCATGTGACTGCTAGCTGTTGGTCAATGAGGCATTGTAGAAAGCTGCGTGAAGCTGAGAAGCAGATGGAATCCAAGGGTTCTATCTCCTCCCCACACATGCGAAGATGTAGTGATTGGCTTGGCTGACAGCCTGGTCGTTGACTGTCGCACAGGCTCCCACAAACAGCAACGCAGCTGCAGCCAGCATCCTGCCGGTCAACCAGGGAAGCAACGCACAGGCGCCTACCACTGGCAACACCGCCCAGGCCCCCGCGGCCGGCGCCAGGATCGCCGCGGTGCCCCCCACTACCGCCCAGGCCCCTACCACCACCGCTCAGGCCCCCCAGCAGGCCAACAAGCCGGCTGCAGAGGCCCCAACAAGCGGCGCACAGGCCCCAACAAGCGGCGCACAGGCCCCAACAAGCGGCGCACAGGCCCCAACAAGCGGCGCACAGGCCCCAACAAGTGGCGCACAGGCCCCTAAGGCTGCCGCACCTACCGCCCAGCCGCCAAAGGCCGCTACCCCAGGTCTGTACCCCTGCTATTTTTTATGCCCTGCTGATCTCATTCGCTAAATTGCAGTTTGAAGGGGTGCAGCAGCCTAACAAGTTTTCAGGTCCACATGCCTGCACTGTCTCATGCCCTGCTGCCTTCTCGAGCCGGGCAGCATCTCAAGATCTAAAGCACTCTGCTAGAGTGCTGAGGGGTCAGCGTCAAGCTGTGATGTGTTTTCCTGCTTTCTTTCCCTGCAGAAACACAAGCGCACCTTGGAAGCTGTACAGCAGCTGAAGAGAATCCCCAAGCATCTGCCGATTGCTGAGATGGCGAGCTGTGTTTGTGTGCAGGCCAGGCGCCTTCTCCGGCCCCTCTGCCGCCCTGCAACTGTGCCGGCGTGGCCGAGTCTCTGGTGAGTGCTATCTCCTGCTCTCTGCCGGATATTGTCTACAGCTCTCGTTCCCTTGCCCGCGCTTGGCAGTCAATGCGTCTGGTGTGCTACCCACCAATCGTTGGGTGCTTGCTGTGACTAACATTGCATGGCGGCTTGGACATGTCTGAATTGGAATGGTTGCTGTGTGCAGGTGTGCGGTTTCGACGACAAGACTTACACGTCCTCTTGCGCTGCCGGCTGCGCCAATGTTGGCGTGAAGTCCCAGGGCGCCTGCCCTGCTGTGGGCCCTGCCCCTGGTGGGTCAATCCGCTCAAACTTTCCATGTACCCTGTGCTGTGCAATGTTCCTTGATGCCCACCATCTTGAAAGCTGTCACTGCCATCCTTGCTCTGCGCTCTTCGGCATGGTGTGCTGATCTATAGGATGGTCAAATATCCGAGATTGCTGCTGCTTGAGACTGCTCTGCGCAAATGACACACTTTTTATGTCCTGGTATATTTGTTTAAACCGATGATTTCAACTGTCCATGATCCGTTACTGCTGCGAGAATGCACTGCAAAGAGGACAAAGTTTTAATTGATGGCGTGCTGTGTGTGTGAGCAGGGGTGCAGTGCGCTGACAGCACCGAGGTCTGCGGTGGTGACGGAGTGACCTACTCCAACACATGCACACCCAAGAGCAAGGGTGTCGCCATCATCAACAACGGCCCCTGCAAGCCTGTCACTGCTCGTAAGTCACTCCTCTGCTCATCTGAGCTCTGCCTACATTCTGTGCTTGCATAAATAATTTGGACGGACTCATCAGCAAGTGTGAATTGAAACTCGATGTCAGTTGCTAAGAGGGTTCATGTTTTTGAAGGCATGCATAGTGTGACCCTGTATGACATGGTAGGAATTGCATGACGCGTTTGGTTACAGATGTTTAGAGGTCTTTGGTTCGGGATTGAGAGAATTTGTGAGAGTTCGTAGTTGGCGCATGGTATGAATTTGTCGCTGACCTGTGCTTGTGTTTCTGCCAACAGAGCAGGCATCCAACAACTACTACAACGTGTGCGTCATCAACAATAACAACAACAACAACGGTGGCGGTAACAACAACAACAATAACAACAATTTCTGCCCAGGCTCCTCAGGTACACTCACTCACCTCCCGCCCATTCCCCATGTCTTGGCACCTGTTTGAACGCTGCCATTCTAAATGCAAAAGCATGCCGTTCATGTGTACCTTACTCCTTCCGAGGTCCCCTGCATCAGCTATGGTGGTCTGATGTGGGTCTTTTGGTGGCTAACACTGAGCACTGGGTGCTTGGTGCTCTCATGGGGTCAGCCCTCCGATCTGTGGCCCTGCCTGCTCCTGCAGGCACGGTGAACAACAACAACAATAACAACAACAACGGTGGCGGTGGCGGTGCCAACAACAACAACAATAACAACAACAATGGCGCTGGTGGTGCTGCCAACAACAACAATAACAACAACAACAATGGCGCTGGTGGTGCTGCCAACAACAATAACAACAATAACAATGGCGCTGGTGGTGCTGCCAACAACAATAACAACAACAACAACAATGGCGGCGGTGCTGCCAACAACAACAACAATAACAACAACAGCAACGGAGGCAGTGGAGTCGCAAACAACAACAATAACAACAACAACAACAACGGCGGCAGCGTCGGCGGTGGCGGCACAATCAACAGTGCGTCTCGGCCTTGTGCTCGTGCTCTCCTCTGCATGTCCAGCAGACACCTGCCAGTGCTTACCGTGTTCCATGTGCACTCCGAACATGTTTCACTGGCTCTGTGTCTTTCAGAATTGAGGAATGCTGACTGGCTCTGTGTCTTTCAGACTGGATGATTGCTGACTTGAGGCAGAGCCAGTGCTAGAAGATATGAGAAAGCGTTGCCTCGCAAGTGCATGTCATGCAACAAAAATACAACGATTGCACTTCCCAGTAGCACCAATTTGCAATCCTTGGAGAAGTAAGCTGACTCGTGCACTGTGCTATGTGCAGACAATGCCAACAACAACCCCGGGGCTGTGGCCGCACCTGTCCTGGTCAGCCAGCCGGCGCAGCCAGTCTCCCCGGTTAACCCTTTCACTCCTGCGGCACCCCCTGCCACCCCCACTCCTTCCGGTTGTGGCGGCAGCATCCTCCCCCAGTCCACCCTCAATGTGAGTAATCTCCCCTATCCTGCTTTTCCCTGCACCCTCATATCCAAATTCCCATCTACACTGTCTCAATTATCTCGGTGTGACTGGGAGACCTCGTCAAGTCCTTGTGGGAAGGCTCCGCCTGCATGCTTGCATGCCATGCTGGTAAACGTGCTTCTGTGCTGATTGCTGCATCTGTGTGGCCTGTGCTGTCTTTGCATCGGCATATCACTTCCTCTTGTCAGCCAATGTCTCTTTTTGAATGAAGCCTGTGCTCCCAAGCAGACCGGCAGCAGGAATGCTTGCGATAACAGCACTTGCTTGAAAATTTGAATTTGAAATTGAATCTGGTCTGGATTTCAAATCCGTTGGTCAAGCCTGTACCCCTCAGCAGACGGGCAGCAGGACTGCTTGTGATGCATGGTTGCACGGCTGACCATTTGAATTTGAATTTGGATTGGTGCTGCTGTGCAGGACCTGGTGGTGTTCTGCAACGCCACGCAGGCGCAGCTGTCGGGTGACTACGAGGTGACGTACAAGGTGGAGATTTTTGGGCAGGAGAACCCGCAGAACTCGCAGGTGACTGAGAATGCCATCAACTGCTGCCTGCGCTGCGCATTCACCGGCAACTGCAACATCTGGGTGAGCCCTGCCCGCCAGCTCCTCCCATTCACAATTTTTGAATAAAATGGCCGCCATGATGCTCTTGGCCAACACATTAGAGCTGGTCATGTCCTCTTCATGTCCTGTTTCCCGCCCAAAAGGTACTCAAAACTACTCACCTGTCACCTGTCACCTGACCCTGCATAGCGCTTCTTAGAATGGACATAAACTCGGGAAACTGTGCGTGAGGGAGGGGTTTTATGGGTGTTGCATCAGTGCATCCAGTGCGTCGTGCTTCAGAGATTGGCTTGCCACAGTTTCCAAGGTGCTCAGCGCATGGCTGAGTAGTGCGATCACATATCCGACAAGGGATCAGAGTGTTGACAGCTCCTGCTCTGTGGCTGCAGGACTGGTGTAACGCGAGCGGCGGCTGCGGCAGCGGCGTGGCTGGCGGCCAGTGCTCTCTGTTCAGCACCAAGACTCTGCCCAACGTTGTGCAGAGCGGTGCCAGCCAGCCCTTCCTGGGTGGCTACCTGGCCAGGCCTTGAAATGCTTGAGACCCTGCAGCGCTTCTGTCAAGAGCTGTCCGTGTCTTCTCGTACATAGAATGACTGGACTCGTCAAGTAGTTGAGCAGTGCAAAGTATCACTGACATGCAAGAATTCCGCACAGACAAGGTGTGTGTTTTTTGGGAACATGCTGTTCTGGACTTGGCTGCAATGCTATTAGTTCATATTTAATTTAGGGGTCCATCGAGTCGTGTTTTTGACTGCTTTTCAAGAAGAAGGCTTCTTGCTGATGGCTAGCATGTGCATTGCTACAATACTCTTATTCATCAAGATCTGCCTCACTGCTCTGCGCGTGAAGTAAGTATCCGGAGTGCTGTCCCCTGCTAGAAAGCTAGATTGGCATGTAAGGAGTGATATGTCCTCTTCAAGGCAAGCTTGCCACTGGCTACCATCTTGACTAGTCCTTTATATCACCAGCATGATGCTACACATCACGCTCATGCATGATGAGTGACTTCACGATTATTCGATATGTGATGCATAATTGGGGCATGCGTGACTGATATGCCTTTTGCTTCGACGAAAGGTGTTCTTGGTTGTCGAAGGATGATTTTCCTTGAGCCTGATCATCGAGGTTGATGCCTCATCTTTCATATGATAGGACTGGCTGTGTGCCAGTTCAGGCAGCTATGCACTTGAATTGTCAGACAACATATCCACACTCTGACTCAGTTTCAATATCCTGGCAGGCCGTCAACTCACAATTGTTTGCTTTTGGAAAGACCAAGGGTGCCTGGATTGAGTGGTAGGAATCGGCCACGTTCCATGAGTACGCGTGCTTCTCGTACGAAGAGGACATCCAAGCATCATATTTATATTTACAATCTTGAGTCGATATTTTGCGCCAGCAACTCTCTTGCAGATAACTTCAGGATTTGGGTGCCCTGGAAGCGTGTTTTTTGTGTTGTATAAATACAACACATTCCCGATGCACAACTTGACGCAGGCGTACATCTATCAATTTCTGCCAGGAACCTAAAGGTCTGAATGCAGATAAAGAAACAGACAACTACTTCAATTTCCAATAAGCCTGCAATCATCTCAAACTGAGAAAAGGTATGTCTGGATAAGAATCTATTCTTGAAACGGAGCATGACACTTTTTCATTAATTCAATCATTGTAGTTTCAAAGCATGCAAGTTATCATCAAGACTGGCCTTGCCGCCAGTATTCCCTACCATCCGCAATGTGTTGTCTGAATGCACAGATGGACGTGCCTGACTTGGAATAATATGCGTTGGTGGAACTAAAGTTGGATTGGTATCGTCTCATAATATTTCGAAAATCTGCCATGTCCATCACTATTTTCATGCTCCTGCTTGATGCGGCTATTCATGTGTCTGGATGAACAGGTATGGAGGCGGCTGCCAGAGCCAGGCGAGCCCCTGCTTTCCCAGTCGAGGTCTGGAGGGAAGTTGCCAATCACATGACCACATCGGAGTGGGCAGGGGCCAGCACAACGTGCCGCGCCATGTCACAAGTCCAACCAAAAAGGATGTCAGTGGGGTCGCCAGCCATGGGCGGAGATCTGCCGACAGCTCTGCGCTGGATGGTGAAGCATTGCAGTGAGGCAGAAGACCTGTCTATTGGGGTGCCTAACACTGGATGCGAAGACCTGGCAGAGATCATGATCGCAGGCAGTCGGAACCTCGCGCATGTGCAGAATCTCATGCTGGAGTTCACTCCATATGATTATGACGATTGTATGGGCTTCGATGAGGCAGAATTGCCCTGGCTTGCTCAATTCCTGACAGGAGTGACACAGCTCACATCGCTGACCCTGGAGGGTGTGAGAATAGATGTCAAGATGCTGTCAGTGCTGAAGGCGCAGCTCAAGCATCTTGAGCTTGGATTCAAGCTGCCCTTCCCAAGAGAGGCCTGCCTCGGCTTGCAGGACATGCACGGTCTTGAGACTCTGCACTTGAGCGTGGAATATTACAGCCCAGATGAAGATTTCTTGGTGAAGATTTCTGGCCTGGACCTGAGTCGGTGTTGCGCCTTGCAGAGGGTTGACATCGGCATGCTTGAGCCAGACATGCTCAGTGTGCCTTCCAGCTGCTACCTTTCAGTTGAGCGCGATATCCTCGGGCTTGATAGAAGGAAGTGGGAGGACAGTGCTCCCAAGTACACTGCATGCGTGTTATACTCCAATCGTTACAAGGAGGGGGAGCATGAAGATCTACTGTATGAGTGCCCCCGTCTTTATGGCCGCTTGACGTGGCTGTCACAGGTGGCCTGCCCAAACCTTACTTGGCTCGAGTTGGATTATCCAAAGCTGACTGCAGCGTTGCAGCCACTTGTGATCGATCGGTGCATGGGGGCTTTGAAGCATCTGCGCGTCAGCAGCAATACTGTCTACGTCAAGTTTGGGGCGTTTGTTAGGCTGGACACTCTAATTCTGACTGCCGTCAAGAATGTGAATATTCACTTGGCAGATGTCTCTGGCTTTGCTGCGGGCTTGGAGAAGATGCAATTGAAGTGGAAGAGCTGCTGCTCTAACAGTTATAGGCTGGCCACCGCACTCACAAATCCCGCAGATTGGGATGAGCAGCATGATTTGTTTCCTGAATACTGCTACACAGAAGTTATATTTCCTGTGAAGAATTCTTGAAAAAATGAGTCACATCTTTGGTGCGCCATGACAAGGAGTGTTGACACATGCAGTCCTCGGCTTGGAGCCAATAGATCTAGGTTCAAATTGAATCATGCAAGGTTGCCTGACTGCCAGCGTCTGATTGGCTGCGTTCATAGTGGCTACTGTGCCTGTTATATTCGGTGCATGTGTCTGAACCATCGTGCCTTGCAAGCATCAAACTTTGAGGGCTTTACCGAGGGTCTGCTGATGTCCCTGCTGTGTACCTTGTAGTTGGGTACATGATGCACCCGGTGCGGCGATCGCAACTGCAAGAATTAATGGAGCACTACTGGCAGACTTACAGAGGATGTTTAATTTAGCAGGGGACATCTGCCTTTGAAGCAGTGACAAGATGTGCTCTTTAAAACACATGTACAGGGCATCATGCAACTTGCGGGCGCTTATATCAATAGCTAGCCAGATAATAATTCATATGATTGCCCAGCACATATGGCCCTGACAGCACATGAGTTACAAGGAAGGAAGCAAGGTCACACTTCACACCAGGCAAAAGTTTGCACCGCCCTCATCAAATGGTATGGGTAACAAAAACAGGGTCCCCTGGGCAGCTGCCTGTAGCTTCCTTCCGGCTTGAGTCATCTGCATGTTGACATTGACGTCACTAGATTGTTCATTCAACAGCTCGAGCATCACGGACAACTTGGAAATCATCCGAATCATCTCTTTATTGGACCTTGAATTCAAAGCTCCTTTTCCTCTGCAAAGAGCAGATCTCTCTTGTCTGGATCCGACACGGTGCATGGCTTCAGAGAAAACAATCAGTGCTTCGATGACTGAGGATTCAGAACATCGTAATTTTGTCACTTTAAAGGTGTACTTCAAGGTGTCCTCATCATACCCATATGTCTTATTGGCCGGCAAGTCCTCTTGACATCAGCAGTGATGGGCGAGGACATTCATGCTGCACTGAGGGAATACACGGCTTCGAAGGCGGAAATAGAAGAGTTGCTGAGGCTGGATCCCCTGAATGCGGACATCATCCAGGTGAGGAGAAGCAAGGAGATGCTTGCCTGGTTTTCTTGGAAGAGGCTCAGGTGCTGAAGTTGCACCTTTGGCCAGGTCTTACATGATCTGGATGCTGCAATAAAGGACGCCCAGGAAGCGATTGATGCAGCTGAAGCAACTCACGGCATTGCTGCTAGCACCTCCAACAATGCAATAGTGGATGAGCAGGCAGGGCCTGAAGAGAAAGTGCCAGAGGTCAGAGTGAACCCAGACAGCAGGAGTGCAGCAGCCAGTAGCAACGGACAGGGGGTCCCACCTAGTAATGGTGGCAGCTATGGTGCAGCTGCTGCGCGGCTGCAGCGGTCTGGCAGGGAGGAAGAGCCAGACTTTGCACAGCTGGCAGGCAGATATCCAGAGCTGAGCCCTCACGTCAAGGTGGGGCCGAGCGGCAGGGGGAGCATCGACTTCACCAACTTTGAAGCTGCCAGGTAAGCCTGCCCATCAATCTTTTCCACAGACATGCAGGACGTGCAGGCTTTGTTGCATCACCCAACATCACCCATCCTCACTCTCAGCACAAATGTCCCATCATGCCAGGTTCTCCCTGTCTGACTGGGTCAATGAAGCTCTCACCTTCACAAATGTGCAACCTCATACATCCATCAGAGGTGTATACCATTGCACTGCATAATTCTTTCTAATCCAAGTTCAGTCTGAGGAACGCCTCATTTGTATGCATCTGTTGCAGGCAGCTGACACGAGCGCTGCTGCATTCACAGCACGGCTTGCACTGGTGGGTGCCGGATGGGCACCTCATCCCCCCAGTCACCAACCGTGCCAACTACATCCACTGGCTGCATGACCTCCTCACCCTCTGCCCAGGTGAGCTCCAAGGCAGATCGAGAATGATTCTCTGCTAGCAAGAAGTGGCATTTCGCAATTCCTATGCGTATGAATGCATGGAGGTTGAAATGACAACCCCTAAATTGCTCTTCATTATAGCACCCATGCTGTTCTGAAGAATAGCTTCATCTGCAAATGGCGCGACTGCAGCAAATGTCAGGAGGATTATGACTTGCCTAGCTCTCACCCTCCTGTGACGTCATACCTCGTCAAGCATTGGCTCAGATCAAAACCAAGGGTGAATCCGTCATCTGCAGCAGACAGCAGGGAGGTGCGAGTACTGGACATTGGCTGTGGAGCCAATCTGATATACCCGCTGCTGGGCTCCGCAATGCACAACTGGAGCTTTGTGGCCGCTGACATCACCGATGTGGCCGTCAAATGGGCGCGCGCCAATCTGCGCGCCAACACACAACTGGAGGCCCTCATTGAAGTGCGCGATGTCAGGCCCAAAGATGCCCAGCACACACCCACAGGTACCCGTTTTGCTTCCATCACACTATCTGTGCTGTCTTGCATCAGCCGTTCATGCACCAGTGCCCATCCTGTCGAGCCAGGCAACTCAGGTGCTGCCTCCACGCGTGCTTCTGCAGCCCAGCACCATTCTACCGTGGGAAAAATCATTTCTTTTCGCATGTACACTGTCATAGCAGTAATGTAGAAAGGCTGAGGGGTAACCAAGCATGGGAGACAATTGGCTCAATTTTCCGTGGCCTGCACTATGCAGGCATCTTGCTGCCAGCAGTGCAGGAGGGCGAGCGTTTCACATTCACGATGTGCAACCCGCCCTTCTTCAGCAGCATGGATGAGGCAGGCCTCAATCCGGCTACGGCGTTCTCAGGGACCGCACAGGAGATGACTCACCCCGGCGGCGAGCTGGCATTTGTCATGCAGATGATCCGCGACAGCTCCCAGCTGCAGGCGCGCTGCTCGCCCTATTTTCTGCTGACTCCATGCTCAAGATCCTCAGGAGTCTGAGGGAAAGCCTCTGCCATGTTTTTCCGCATTCTCGGCTCTAAAAGTGCAGTATTTCTCCTCTGCAAAAACCTGTCCTCTCGGCTGGCAAGTGTTCGTCTTTGTTCTTTTTGAGTACAACAATGGCGTGAGGCAACACGCATTCCGGATGAGCATGCGCGAATCAAACAAGGCTGTGCCTGGATGCACAGCTCCCACCTCTTGACGCCACGGGTTTTGACTGACTGATGACTTACTGTCATTATTTCATGCAGGACCACGTGGCCTGGTACACGACGATGGTGGGCAAGAAGGCGACGCTGCGACGCGCGCGAGAGGCGCTGCACGCGGCCGCGGTGCCAGCCGTGCGCACGACAGAGTTCGTCCAGGGGCGTATCTCCCGCTGGGGCCTCGCCTGGTCCTTCGCCGCTGGGCCCGGCTCCGCCGCGCAGCCGCTGCCCCGGCCGCCTGCCGGGGCGCGCATCGTTGCCCGGTGAGTTTCTTTGTTGTTGAAGCGGTGGAGTAGCGCTGAAGACTTAGTTATGCAGGTAGACTCTGGCGCTGTACGCTGTACGCCCATCCTGGTGTGAGTTTCAGCTGGCAGGTTGATCATTGCATGCACTGACTGCTGCCAAAGGCAAGGGTGCGTTGCCGCGTTGCCAGTGGTGTAGGCTGTTATGCTTGTCTCCACAGCATGAGCACCACAAATAGGAAGTGGTATCACTGAGAGAATGCATCCGGAAATTGCATGTCTCGAGCAGAGCGTTGCCCCACATGTGCTTGCCCATATGCTTCCTGCTCCCTGTCCTGTGCTTGTGCTCTGCAGAGATCATGACTGAGGTCTTGGGCTGGAACATGCAGGTGGCAGACGAACTTCTCGGTCGAGGTGTCTAAGCGGACTGCGCCAAAAGTATTGTCGGTGCTGGCAGCCGCGCTTGAAGCGAGAGGAGGGCAGGTGACCACTGACGCGTCCGCGTCCTCAATGACTGTTGTCGTGACTGCCCCAGAAGCAGCATTTGAGGAGAGTCAGGGCGCTGAAGTGAACGCAGCAGTGTCAGAGGCAGCTGGCCCTGTTGAGCAGGGCAGCGAGGGCACGCCAAAGGAGCAGCACTGCAGCAATGAGCCAAGTGATACTGGCCAGAGGGCAGCTGAGAGTGAGCATGGCCAGGAGGGGATCGAAAGGGCTGCCAAGCGGCACAGAGCAGATGAATTGGTCACAAAAACCAAAGAGTGTGAGGGGAGTGCAGCGGATGCTGATGCTGGAACGGTACATATAGGGGAGCAGAGCAGGACATACAATGTGAGGGTGAAGCTTTTCCAAGAGGCTTCCAATAAGATCGCTGTGTCTGCTTCCATCGCTAGCACGGAGCCTGCTGAATTTGCTTTACATTTCACACAAACGCTCAAGGCAGTCCAATTGGATGTGGCCCATATCCTGTCTTGAAGTCGCATGCGTGATAAATTGCAGACTGCTATCAACAACTTTACAAAGGCTGCACGTGTTGACTGCATTGCATATACTGTATGGCATATCTAATTCAATAAAATTCATGGCAACGTGAAAAATAAGTCATATCCAAGGATCCTGGATTTTGATCGATCAAAATTCTTTTTAGCAAAGGTCTTTGGATAGGAGGTTCAGCAAGGGCATTCGATATGTTCGGGTCAAACAATTTGCCATGCATGTAATAAGAAAAAAGCTCCCACACTCCTCCTCCTCTCACTCAAATGTACATTCTCAGCACATGTTTATACCCTTCAAAGCAATACACCTATGCGGTGTGCCGCTGCGCTCCCCTGGTCGCCCTGATCATTCCTTCGAGCAATTTTAGCTCTTAGGCAGTACTCCATCTGACATGCAACCATCAGCGGCGGCCGAAGAGGAATCGGATGAGGCAGACTTGTGCCAGGAAGGTTGTGGCGCTGGCTTTGCTTTTGTCGCCGCAGAATATGGACGACAGAAGCATGCCGCCATGTGACAGCACCTTGGCCAGGCCTCCCCTGACTGCGCTGCTGGCGCGGAAGGGCACTGCCAGTGTGAGTGACATCGTCCAGTGCAGCAGGCGCAGCGTGCCTGCCCAGCACACAATTTCACTCTTATTACTATTGCCTTAGTTGTTTTGCCTGAGTTCAGACAAGCACAAGATACACAAAGATTCAGACGTAATTGCTGCACATGCACACTGCGGCAGCCCCTTTGGTGCTTTGTGTCAACGTCGTTTGTCTGAGACTCTGGTTCCATCTTGAACACCACAGTCATGGTATCTCTCCTCTTCTCAGTGGGGCTTGTTGAGAGAACAGTGCTCAGATTCGAGAAGGCTGACATGTTGGCGACTCCCAAGCATGCAAGGGTATAAGGTCAACTTGTAATGGAAGAGGGAATTACCTACTGATGACCCATAGAGGAAGCCCAGATACGCGCCGGCGGCAGAGCACACAGCGACCTCCACCAGGGATGCTATGACAATCGCAGCGCTCGAAAAGAAGATTGGCGCCTGTGCATATAATATAACAGCCCTCAAACCCTCCTGTCGCTGCCAGACTCACACCATGAAGACAACAGCATGGGCAGCAGCAAGTTTACAAGCAGGCGCTAGAGCATTCGTGGCAGGGTGGAAACTCTAGCTTGTTATGTGAAAGGGTAGCGGTGTACCTGCAGGGAGGGAATAGCAGCGGAGCCCAGGATGAGTTCTGGCACCCAGCCAAGGAAGGTCAAGACCCTGGGCCCCAACGACTGGGTGCTCGACAGGAAGCCCCTTTGCAAGCCCCTGCCGGCATAGAAACTCCCCTGCACCGTCACAATAAGTGCTTCACTCCCCATCCTCTACTATCAGTGACCTCTTTGCCTCTTGTACTGTACATCTTGGCAACATGACTCCACTGCGTCTGCATGCACTTGTTGGTAATATCTTCAGCCTCTTTCCAGAATGAGCATGCCTGCCAGAATTGCCACAGCTTCTCATGGATGTGATCTCCGCCGCACCTGGATGACTGCGTTGGCTGCAAAGCTGACCTGGCAGATCCTCTCCAAGAGCTTCTGAGGGTCCCTGTTGACCAGCTCCCTAGCCTGGGCGAGGCTCTGCCTGAGCCACTCTCCCAGCCAGGAGCATGGCAGCGCCCCTCTTGGAGTGCCCTGAGGCAGCTTATACCTGTTCGTAGGAGAAGACCAAGGCTGTCAATGAGATGATCGAGGGTCAATAATGCTATGGCAGACAGGACAGCAGCCCTGCAAGCAGTACAGTGACAGGGATGAGTGGGTGTATGCGCAAGGTGGTCCTCACTTGCTGTGGCAGATCTCGCAATAGTTTGACGCTCGGACTTCGCCAGCTGTCAGACGTGCGATCTGCCACTGCCTAAGACACCTCAGGTGCACGTACCTGCACAGCAAGTGAAGCGTCTGTAATGAAACATGCAGTCTCTGACGCCCTAGCACGCTACACGACAGGGACAGCTTGCTAAAACAAACCCGATAGAACATAAGAACGCCTACCTCGTCGTGCCCTTGCAGATACACGGTGCCACAAGGGCCCCGCCTGGCTCGGCATCTGCTTCTTCCCAGCATATCCTGCAGGATTTACCTTTCGCCCTTTCCATCCCACCTTCTTCCAATACATTGGTAGAATCATTCCCGCCACCTGACCATCTTAGGACCGGCGGTCGGGGAACGGGAAAGCGCATGGCAGCTGACGTGTTAATCGAAAAAAAACGGGACGAATGCTGATCTGGTCGACATCTACTCTTCAGTCCATAATTCCATCAAGTGCCAACCTTCCATGGTCGGCTCCTCCACGCCCAAATTGAGATGAAATGCACCTTTTATGACTGGACATGCAGATATGTGTTTACCGAGATTCCCTTTGCAGTGATTATTGCAGGGGCAGTAACCTACCGTTCAGGGCTGTCGAACGCCGAGTCTTCGAGCCCAATGTTCTCTTGGTAAAGTACTAAGAAACGGCAAGGTGGCACATCTTACTGTTGCAAGGTGCCTGGATGGCCCACAGACTGCTGCAGTGGTGCGCTGGCCTAGGAATTCTGGCGCACCTAGTTGCAGGTACACATGCTGTCCCCGGTTTTTCGAGAAAAAGGTGGATGGGTTTCAATGGATATTAGTTGCAGACGTCAGAGCTTTCAAATTATTTGGTATCGTTGCGTTACGCATCGTAATTCGTTGCCCATCAGAAAGCAAGCGAACCCTATACGTCGGGAGCTAGAATGTCATTAGAACTCGAGGGTCTTTGTCTCTTGCCTGATCATGCTGTGAGTGCGTAGATCTAATGTGTTCAATCATTTAGTTGTCATATGTCGGTCTGCGACGGTCCAGCACTATCAACATCATCTTACTAGTCTGACAGGAATCACAGTGTGGGCGCTCCAGGTTTCATCGCTTGAATGCATGCTGCATGTTTCAAACGCAATTCTCATACTGTGAAATAACAAAACAATCAGAAACGAAAGTGGTGTATAAAGCGACCCCATCAGGCATTTTATTGCTATGTGCTGGGTGCAGGGCGCAATTTGCAACAAGCTAATAACTGTGCTACTTTCAGCAATGTGTACAATTGCTTTGTGGGCGGCATGCAGATGGGCTCTGTATGTGTAAACCAGTGCATCAGCCCACGGAACCCCTTGTATTGTCAAGACTGCGAAGATCCTAGGCAGCTGTGCGCCAAGGTGACTCCATCCCGTTGTGGTCCCTCTCGTGCTCCACAATCTAGAAGATTGCCGAGCGGCTACTGAGGGCAGCTTAAGTACTTTGCTTCTGCTGTGGCAGGTTGTACCCACCTTTGACATGTCCACATCAACTACCCATCTGGGTCAAGGCACAAACACAGAGAGGTAACATCCTGCTGCAGTTGTGCATGAATACCTGGTATCCATGAAGCTGCAATTAGGACATTGGCAGTCTTGTGCATGCTGATCAACTCACTGGCTGCTGCTTGCATTGTGCGTTTCCAAGGTCTCTCGAGTTAGTGGACGAGAAAGGGATGAATCTGCGCTGTTTTTGTTTGCAGCTGCTGCTCACCCTTTATGTTTCTGGTGAGGTCAACTCGTTTCTGTGAAGGAGTAGTATGGACAGAGACTTGAAATGTTCTGCAGGTGTCCGGTGGGTCCGGAGGAACAGCTGCAGACGCTCGGGACAGTGGTGGCAAGGGGAAATCCCTTTCTCAAGCAGAAACCCAATGCATGCTCCTCACAGAGCTACCAGGCAGGGTTCAATCCATCATCTACCTGCTGCTGCCTGCCCTCAAGAACCCTCCTAAGTTGATGCCGTTCAGAACGACATTGCCCTGATAGCACAGATGTCAAACACTCTTGCTTGGCACTAGCTTGATACATCCTTTGCATGTCAACTTGCGCCAATGTGCTGGCCGGGGGATTCATTGTGTTATTGTTACATGACGTGCACTTGTAAGGCAGCCCTTTCACCTAGTATCGGGCGCTCGCTCTGCCTTGATGTCTGCATTCCTCTTTCTCTAATTTGAGGAGCGGTGCGGGAGCTGAGCAAATATTTGTGTGGTGCAGTATGACTGTGTGGTGGGGACATCACACGTTGGGCAGGTGTGCGTGCCCTTGTGCCCCAATGCAGAAGGCACACCAGCCTGCATCCCTTGTGAGGATGTCCGCTCCAACTGCGCTTGGGTGAGCCCCTTTCTGAAATATTTCTACATTCTTTTTGAAGAGGCTCCCTCTGTTGCATTATGTGCACTTCCGAGGCAGCCCTTCCTTATCTCTCTGGCGCTCATTCTGCCTTGATGTCTGCATTTGCCTTTTCTCTTATTCTTTTCTCCAAGCTTCCTTTGCAGCGGCCACTTGGGGATGGCAAGTTGTCTGTGGTCATGAGGCGACTTGCACTTGTCTTGGCTTGTGGTGCATGCGCATTGGAGTGAGCTTGTTACTCTGCTGCATGCAGGCCTACCCAGCATTTAGATCGACGAGCTTCATCACGCACTTCCTAGCAAACAACAACGGGGCCTGTTTCTGAATGTGCGAGCGGGTGTAACAAGCAACTGTCAATCTCATTTCAAGCATGTGGTCAACATCTAAGACTCACTGAACGGATGCTGCTAGCAAGTTGCTATTGATATCAGCACAACTTTTGAGGCCAAGGTGATGATTTTTACGTGGGTGCAAAGACACTTGGTGCACAATGTGCACCGCACATCACATACGAAGTATTTTAACAGCATCTGCAGAGTTATGTTTTCCAAGATATGCATATGCATGCATGCAAGGTATATGTGACAGGAACAAGTAAATTCAAGATATATAAGGTGATGCTCCAGCATGATGCGTGGATGATTGTACATGTGTGCTTGAAAGGGATATTTCGATACATCCCATGGCAGCAAACAAGACGCCCTTTCTCAATCCTTCAGGCAAGAATAATTTACATGTCTGGCCTGTACATGATGAGCCGTCACTTCCACTAGAGCAGGCACCAAACCTAAAAAATGAGCAGATCTCAGTTTTTGCATACATGAGTACCTATGGAAAACCCTCAAAGAGTGAACCCCAGTAGAGGAGCCTCAAGAGACAATGAGACCTTTTGCAGAGCATAATGATGTCAGCAATGTGCAAGCAATCTCACACGGAGGTCATCTCACAAAGAGTTTTGAGTCAGTTGGGCCTGGCTGCATTTGACACTGCAGAGACTCGACGCTACAAGAGTGTGCATAATTTGGTACCCGAGTTTGTGTAATTGGTATCAGAAAATTCAGCAACAACAAGCTAATGTTCTACTCCTACAAGACTGCAGGCATTTGCACCTGCTGCTACCAAATGTTGTACAAATGCTCTATCGCAGAACTCTGGAAGTCATGACCGGAACGCAGCTCCAAAATTGCCTGAGGTCCAGACTAGATGTTAACCAACTTGATGTGAGCTCCCGACTCTTCTGACGACAGAAAGAGTCTGGCTGCTCTCAGCAACTCATAAAATCTCTTTGCAATCTTTCCCTCACCCCTTCATCTTCTCCAGCAGACTCTAACCAACATGCATCAGACTTGGACGGTGCCCCCGTTCTCTTGCGGCAGCAAAGGCTCTGAGGACTCTGCAGAGACTTGCTCCTTGCCTGTCCACACCCTGACCCGTCTGCTGAGAGCAGCCCACCTGCAGACAAACAGCAAATTGCTCAATGCCCGTCTCATCCTGCAGAAATCTGTCAAGAGCTGTTCCTTCTCTGCTGGAAGGACGGCAGTGCCAAGCATAAAAACAATTGCGACACTGCATGCATATGGTGTGTGTGTAGGGTGTGCTACAGGGGGGGACTTCATACAGGAGTATGTGGGGTGAGATGTCTGTGCTGCAGGAGAACAACCAATGTACACGAATCATTGATTTCTTGACAAACATCCCTTCTCTGCTGCAATGGCAGCATCGTCATTTTTTCGAACCTGCGAGGCTGCATGTATAGGTGTATACATGCACAGACCCATCAAACAGGGGTTGTGAGGGGTCAGTCACCTCTGGGGCCCCACTGCAAAGTAGCCGACGAGGCCCACATAGAAGAGGACGCTGCCAAGGAAGCCGATTCTGGCAGCCCAGTGCGTGGGCAGCTCCTTGACAGCAAACTCATAGAGCAGGGATCCGTTAATGGTCAGGATGGCCGCGGTAATGGCCCAGGCCGCGGCCTTCATGGAGATCCTGTTGGCGAAGCAGGGGCCCATGATGACCTGGCTGGATGTCAGCATTAGCAGCTGCGCAGCACACCAGCGCCCACATCCTTATTGGAGGGGAGAACATCAGGAGCAGCTAAGTGCATCCTAGCGTTATGCATGCATTCAGGATGGTAGCATCAGCATCAGCAGCTGCACAGCAACAGCACTCATATCAAGGCCACCAAGGGAGCTCTGGAATTGCAGCTATTTCCATGCAGATGCGCACTCAATCATGGAGAGAATCACACGTGCAATGAAAGGACTTGTCAGAGCACTACAAGCAAGTCATGAACGCCTGGGATCTTGCTAGAACAATGCACAAAGAACATGATGCCTCGCACCGGAAGCAGGGCAAAAGGGATCTGGACGGACTGCAGGACGTTAAGCCACTCGTTGAGGATGTCCAGTTCAGTGCCGCCAGGCTGGCGGTACAGCAGGGACACCAGAAGAGTGGGCACGAGTGCAACAGAGCGAGTGATGCTGATGCGCTTCCACTGGCTGATGCGCAGGTTGAGGAAGCCGCTCATCACAAACTGCCCCGTGTACACTCCCGTGATCGTGCTGCTCTGGCCTGCGCAGATACACGCCCACATGCTATTACTAAGGGTGCATGCAAGGAGAACTACTGGACTTTCCAGGGTTGTGTTGCATTTGCCTGCAAGGCCTGTCCGCCCATACCAGGAGAAAGACCTGAGAGCACTATTGGAAACGGCTGGAACCAGTTGGTGGACTGATACCAAACTGCGTTCCTCTAGCACGATCAAGCTCCTGGGATCCTTCGCATCACCCCAGTGTCACAGGAAAATTCCTCTACTGGAGCGGTACGGAGAAATAGGCGCTGCTTCAGCACTCAATGCGATTGAAAGGACAGGCAGTGCAGATCACAGGACATTCAGAGCTGGATTTAACGCAAACAAGCTTTACAAGAGGTGCAATATTTGATACTCCAGAACTGCCCTGGTGACACCCGGTATCCCAGAGCTCGGGAAACAAGCTTTGCTACAAAGACAGATGAGGAGAGTCCAAACGAGGCAGCACCTGCCGCAAGCAGACCAATGGCCCAGATGATGCGCATGGAGGCGCCAAAGGTCTCCCCCAGGTACGCGCCGGCATTTTCAAGGCCGATCTCGACTCCCTCCGTGCCATAGAATCCCCGCGCGAAGACGGCCACGACGCAGATGTTGATCAGCAGCGCGCAGAACAGCGCCACAGCCGACTCTATGCGGTAGTACGCCAGCGCCTCCTTCTTCCGCACGTTCTGCCCCGCGTCGATCTTCCTGCTCGGCGCGCCAAAATGTGAGTGTGTGAGATGAGATTGGATTGCATGCTAGCCTGATACGGCCCAGGAAACATGATCAGCCACAAATCCGGTGCAAACCTACTAAATGCAATTGCAGCGCAGTTGATCCTCCCGCTCAGGGCACGAAGATGACAAAGCAAATATTGTATGTCACATTAAAGACACGACAGTTGCAATGCTGATTTCATGCTAGCCTTGCATGAGCCGTGCATGCAATGGTTCACATGCAGCACAGCAGAATCAAGGAGTGCATCACAGATTGCTCAGTCCCAACGGAGTGTATGCATGAATCATTCAGCTCACGTCGCCTGCATTGCATGCATTTGTGTGGGACTGCCATGGCAACTCCTGACGCGATCTCATTGATTCCGCCATGCTGCATGTGGAATGGATTGCCGGTATGGATGGCTGGCAGTCCCAAGCAGGTTGCAGGTAGCCGGGACTCACCTGGAGTGCACAAGCGCGGAGTGCAGGTAGAAGTTGGCGGGCATGATGCCAGCACCCACAATCGCCACAGCCATCTTCAGCGCTGACCTGGGCAGCCGCGGCACCAGCAGCCCTGCCACACCAGTTCCCTTTAAAGACCCCCCCCGCTCTAAAGATCAACCCCCGATCAGGCTCCTCAGTTGGGTGAGGTACAATTTCCTGTAGCCTCAAAATGCAGCATATTCCTCCATGGTGCAATTCCGAACGGTAGCGTATATCACATACGGCAGTGCGCCGGTAAACTTGACAGGTCTTGCGCTTCATTCACTCTTTCATACCCATGACTTCAGATTCCACACGTCTCAACGAGCGTGGACACAGGATCCAGCTTTCCCACTTGGAGGCCCGACTCTTGAGAGTCTAAAGATGTCCAATAGTGGTGGACACAGGAGCCAGCCAACTGGGACAGAGAGGTCAGGGGCTGGGGCCCGCCAACAAGGGCACATAAGGGTTTTTACAGAATCCAGAACCTTCATTTTCCATGCTCAAGGGTCTACAAATCTCAGACATGGACATAGGGCTTAGCCAAGCAGCACAGAGAGGTCGGGGGGCCTCACCGATGAGCACGTCCTCTGTGGGCACGCCGGCGAGGATGTACATGACGCCAAATGAGACGGCCATGACGCCAATGAGCACCGCAAAGAGCGCCTCCAGATTGCGCACTCCCCAGCGCTCCAGCAGGAGCAGCATGAAGGAGGCCACCGCCGTTATCAATACCCCCGCCCACAGGGGCACCGCGCCGTACGTCAGCAGGGAGATCGCTATCGCGCTGCCCACCACCTGCCATGCATAAACACCGTGATGTGAGACCTCCAAAGAAGAATAGTTTGATGATTACTCCAGCCTAGGAAGGAGGCTTCACATGCATCTGAAATGTCTGACTCATGGGATTGTGTGATCGTTTACTTGTCCAAAGCGCTCATCAGAAATA
The DNA here is from genome assembly GCF_000258705.1 of Coccomyxa subellipsoidea C-169. Taxonomy (NCBI): domain Eukaryota; kingdom Viridiplantae; phylum Chlorophyta; class Trebouxiophyceae; family Coccomyxaceae; genus Coccomyxa; species Coccomyxa subellipsoidea. The sequence continues at coordinate 1,139,372 of NW_005178035.1, forward strand.
CTGTCATTGTGAGACGTCTAGCAATGAAGGAGCATGTGTGTGTTGGAGTGCTGCTGACCCATTAAGAGGGAGGCCCTATCCTAGGACACTGTCCAGGGGAGAATGCATGCAGTGAGACAGGGACCTCTGATATCAGCAAAGCGAGCACTACTAGCAGCAGGACTGCAAATGTCGATCCAAAGTCATGGCAATAGGAAAAAGAGAAAAGGAGGGCTGGGGTGGGTTGCGCACCTCCTGGATGTCTGAACCGATGATGGCAATCTCCATCATTATCCAAAGAATGTAGCGCGGGAAGACGGGGTACACCTTCCTGCAAGTGTAGAGACAAGAACTTCATTTGCAGTTGAATAGCACATGAACGTAGGCAAGCTCCGGGTGAGGATACAGTAAAGCAGGAGAATATGGACAATCCAAAGCAAAGAGAAAGACTAAGCAGAAGCAAGCACCTGCACTGCTGAGCCAGGTTGAGTCCCGTGGCAACGCCCAGCTTCACTGCCAGCATCTGCATCAGATACCCCTGGACAGCACAAGCACGCCATCCATTGTCAAGCACATTGGTTGCAGATTCACTCCTGCACTGCGAAAGACATGCTATGTGCTGAATTCAGGTAGACAAGGTATTAGTAACAATATAGGGGCTGATACAGCTGCTACTCACCATGATTATGACCCACATGAGGACCCAGATCAGTGTGTACCCAGAGTTGGCGCCAGCCTGAAGCTGGCTCTCCAAGTTGCCAGGATCCAAGTATGCAATGCCTGCATGGCAGGAGATCAGTCAAGAGGTTGCCACAAGCAGGATCATTAGTCTCTGTCAAGCAATCAGCTACACAGGATTCCCTTGTAAACAATGGTCCAAGCAAAGGTGCAGTGAAGATGCAATTGGGAATAGCAAAGGTTCCACAGAGTGTTGGAGAGGAAGGTACTCACTCATGAGGAATCCTGGTCCCATGAAGAGCCAGAGCCTGCAACAGTCAGCCAGATCACGTTCAGGTGGAGGGCCTCTACCAAGAGGTTCTCAATAATACAGAGGTGCATCTCATTAATCTTGCGAGATAGACACATCGCACTTGTTGAATGAGAAAACCACCCAAGGGAAGAAGCATAGTGAGAGGAAGCTCCCAGTCATGTTTGGCACCACTTCTACACGTACACACAACGCCAAAGTTGATACCCATCGGTGGACGTACTTGCGCCAGGAGAACCAATTCTTTGGTAGATCATCCCCGCTATATCGATCATCATCGAACAGAGTTCGAGGTGATGATGTAGTCACTCTGCGGTCGTGAGCGTCATCCACAAACTCGTCTTCTGCACCGATTTGTCGAAAGGAGAGCCCACCCTCAAGCATCTGGGCAGCGTCGGATCCTGTCTTGTCCATGAGATCACCTTCAAGGTCTTATATACATCGCCTAGATTAATCTGGGCAGAAACGAAGTAACGTCTGAAGCGATTAAACGTCAAATGTGCCCGAGATTCCGCGAGAGCTAATTCTATGCGGGGAACAGAGTCAATATCACCCTCTCCTGAACACAAGGGTGATCTGTGCAGCTGTGGCATTCGCTGCTGTGTCACAAGCATTTCTGTATTGCACATGCAGGACACGAGCGGTCAAGGACTTTTCGCCCCTGAATTATCTTGCGCCAAAGGGAGATGAAAAGATTTGCTGTGTCATCTCTGCATAAAGAGATCACTTGCCATGCGCTCCTCTGCCCAGCCTACCCGAGATTAATTGATACAGGCGCACAAAGATAATGCATGAAGAAGTTTTGCTGTGACTGGCGCCAGCGCTGAAGTTGTGGCTGGGGTAAATGCCAAGCAGACAGATTGGGCTTGGGTTTGGCCCATAAATCAACGCAAATTCTGCATCGTGTCTGACTTTTGATTATCAGTATAACGAAATGGGGGCATCTCAGCCAACCTTCGCAGAGACCAGATAGAGATCTGCAAGCAGAACCCTACTGTTATCTGCCGGGTTGTCCCTCATCTGCGCATTTTGTGGACGGGTTTCCGTAGCGATCCCACCGAATGGACGTCGCAGAGCACCATGGCTTTAGAGTTGGGCCATCCGGATGCTTTGCGCCCAAGGAAAGCATGAGTTCGCCTAGCAAGCAAGGCTGGTCCAGCGGTGAGTGTCGCAACATCGGGTCGCGTGACTTTGTCCCTAAAGAGCAATGCCTCGGTGCTCCCTTTGGCGGCACCCAATGTGAGATGGCATGTCTGTCGCTGACAATCGTCCTGCTTGCTTCCCAGATGCCTGTGCGTCAGCTGAAGTTGCACAATCCGAAAAAGAGCGGCTCCTGCTGACTGCTCCTGTAGCCGTCAAAGTGCAGCGCCGCAACCTCTTCAGATGCTTGATCCGCTGGAAAAAGCACAAGATCTCGCCTCTTCTGGGCAGTGCACCCTGCCCCGCCGTGAGGGAGGTCAAGCAGGTCGAGCATCTGAATGAGCAGACAACCTCGCTTTGGACGAGCCTTCCTGAGCACCTGCTGGAGGCAATGTTGAGCCTTATCAAGGAGGGAAAGGATAAGGACGACTGGGCCCATGTCCAGGTCAGTGATCAGCACACTTCTCAGAAAACCCAATGTCCTCAGGTCACCTTATGCATTGGATCGTGTTCAGGCAGACCTTCCCTCAAGGTTTCTGGTGCCCGTCACGAGCATCTACGTTGACATAGTCAGTCAGTGATGTACGTTGCATCAAGCCACCGTGCCCTTTGCATTTGCACTGATAGCCTAAGAGGTGTTAATTCTTGTGCAGGCCCTTTTCCAAATATCTGCGGTCTGCCAAGCGTGGCGGCGAGCCAGCAAACGAATCTTCTTTTCTAGGCCCTGGGACTCCTGCACCACATTGTGTCATCCTCTGCAGCTGTTCAGCACCGTGAGCCCCAATCCTCCATTCACACCTTTGCTTGATGGCCTGGATGCAATCTTACCTATACCTATACATGAGATCACCCATGACCGCTTCATAGATGCATTTATGCCCACACAGCGTTGCCATGCTCAACAGAGCTGCTTGTTGCATGGCCTGCGAACATGCGCTTGCATGCCGAGCAACCAATTCAGGCATGATCTGACATGGCGTGGATACTCTTGCATGCAAGCCGCCCCATGCATGTTTGTGAGGCGGATGTCTGACAAGCGCAGAAGGTGTCGGGGCTGCCGGCGACGGCAGGAGGGCCGCTGCTGCGCTGCTTTGTGCGGAGGGAAATGGGCGGCGACAGGGCCGTGGCCAAGTTCCAGCTCTTTCTGGGCAGCGAGCACAACGAGCCGGACGCCTCCAAATTCCTCATGGCCGCCCTGCTCACCTCCAGGTGCACTTGCGTCTTGTCCCCTCAGCTCTTGTACCCACAGCGCACGGAGCATTGCAGCACCCATCCTGCAGTTGCCTGCTTGTTGGATATGACCTGAATTTGTGCAGTGCCAGCATGTCTCTTTGCTCCGCTGGTTCCTGGTTCTATACGCACATGCAGTACAAGGAAGATGTAAAGACTGCAGCTGCTGATTGAATCAGCAATCGCAACCACTAGGTGGGAGATTGAAAATGCAGGTGAGGGTGACTCAGTGCTGATGTCACGGCTACTGCGCAGGTGGGAGACGGTGCTGTACTTCACCTCCGACTGCGCGTCGGCGCCTGCTGCGAAGCTGCAGTCCAACATCTTCGGCACGCACTACGACATGACCCTGGACCCCAGCGTGCAGCCCTTCGACAAGTCCTGGGGCAATAGTAAGAGCGATCGGGACGGCTCGCGAAGCGTTGGCGGTTCCGGCCGGGCGGCCGGCTCCCGCCGCGGTGAGAGCCTCGTGGAGATACTGTACAAGACCCGCCTCAAGGGCTTCATGCGTCCGCGCAGGTGATTCCTCCCGGCTCTGTCATGCACAGTGATCTTTTGAGAAATATCACCCCCCCTGTTAGCGCCTGTCTTGTGTAACGTCCTCTCTGCCGTGTACTACTGGACCCACATCCACATGTGGCGCACAAGGCCTTCTCATGCGACGAACACGCAACGGTTGCTTGCTTGGGATATTTTGGGATCATTGTATGTTTGGAGTACGGGTGGGCCTTGGCTCTGCACTGGGATGTAAATCCTGTTCCAGCGACAGCACTGTGTGAGCATGTGCCTTGTGGTTCTTTATTGTTGATATCACGCTGTTACTCCCAGGAGGCAAGGTGTGCCTGCAGACAAGCTGGAGTCAAAAGGCTGTGGCTCTCTCATGTCCTACCCCTTGCCTGGTGCAGGACTTGAAGTAAACATGACCTGACTTTGTGAGAGTGCTGCCGGAAACAGGATGAAGGTGGCGCTGCCGCCCACAACAGCGATGGACCGCTTCAGCTCAGCAGAGGGGCTGGCGGTTGCGCGTGCGGAGGCGGCAGCGCTCGCATCCGAAGAAGACAGCGAGGAGAGCTTCGGCGACGGCCGCACCGCCGATGTGCGGCAGCGGGGGGAACCGGCAGACCGGGGGGCCCCTGACGAGCCCACCTCGGAAACTGACAGCTCAGGTGCCGCTTATGCAATGGCTTCTTTTCATCAAGTTGCAGTTTTTATTGATCAGACTGTTGATATTGCGTGCGTGGTCATGATTTTCTATCAATAATGGGAATCTTAAAAAGTCCCTTCGAGTATTTGAGGTAGCAATTCATTCTGTGACTTTGCTGTGTGACCTGCTTAGAATTGAGGGGGTTTAGACAAGATGGAGTCAGTCAATCGTCTCTGCCAATAGTGGCTGCGGAACTGTATTGACTACATTAGCTCGTGTTTTGCTCATACATTCCATGCTCACCAGGCCATGACACCGAATCAGGGAGCGACAGCGCAAGCGCTAGCACTGGAGCGGGCATGTCTCGGCCAAGCCTGTGGAGCTTGAGCAGCGGCTTCAGTAGGGCCGAGGTGCATTTCTCCGTCTATCTCTGCCGTTACGTTGCAAATCTGCTGCCAGGATAAAAGGAAAAGACCCACATGCCTGGGTGCATATTGGACAATTAGTAAAGAACAGCTTATGCCTCGCCATAGTGCTGTGCTGCTCGCTTTCCATTCGCTCAGCCATGGCTCTGATGCAAGCGTGCCGGGTCTTAATCATGCAATCAAGGATAGACAGTGAAAGCAAAAAGAGCAACGAGTAAGGGCTGCCTCGCAGGTACACCAAAAGCAGGTCAAGTCAAAAGAAATCAAACTATATCGGATTCATGTGAAGAGTTCTTAAATTTGAAATGGTGCCAAATCAAACGACTGCGCATGTGCAGGAGTGGGACGGGCGGGAGGGGGTGCAGCTGCGCAACAAGCCGCCGCACTGGAACGAGGGTCTGCGATGCTGGTGCCTCAACTTCCGCGGCCGGGTGAAGCTGGCGTCCGTCAAGAACTTCCAGCTCATCCTGAGCTCCGACCCCTCCAAAACCATCGTCATGCAGTTCGGCAAGGTCGACGCCAACACCTACATCATGGACTTCAACCCCTGCGTCGTCTCAACCGCCCAGGCCTTCGCCATTGCCCTGTCCACCTTTGACACCAAAGTGCTCCTGTGAGCTGGCGGCTCGCGCACAGCGGCAGCACATGGTGTCACCTGTCTCCGTGCGGTGTCTCCCGGGAAAGCCTGTCAGGCTGGCATGGATTGCTGTAGCTTCTGTAGCGGTTGCTGCTCCCAACTTGACATTCGCTGGTCGCACCCAGTTTGAGGGCCACACAGCTGAGCGCGGCCTGAATGCAGCCATGGTGCTCTCTCCCTGGCGGGAGTATATGATGTCACCTGTCTCCCTCCGGTGTTTCCCAGAAATAGCCTCTCAGGCTAGCTTGGACAATCAAGCTTCTGTGGGGGTCTGTGCTGTCGGCCTCGGCAGAGCCTGGTGCACCCAGCCTTTGCACGACCATTCAGCTGAGTGTGGCCAGAATGCAAGCAGTGGTGCTGTCTTCTGGGGCGGCGTTGTGGGGGGTGTTTCTCTTGGGTCGGTGTGGTCCAGTGAGTCGCACTTTCAGTTGCTGACGTGGACAGTCCCACAAAAGAATGAATGTGCTTGTGGGCTGCCCATTGGCGCTGCGCATGCCGTGCTGCCCAGACATTTGAAATGTGTCGCGCCTTGTTTCTGGTTGGAAGTGCTCTATCAGAGGGTTGCCCCCTCGTGGGTTGGGTGCTTGGCAAGTCGATGTGTTTGTTGCGGAGGTCTGTGCTCATTACAGCTCATAATATAGCGCAAGAGTTAGCTCTGCTTAGCCTGTTGTGGGCTCTGCATCCTCATCTTGTCAACCTGATGCAGAAAAGGATGCACTGAGTCCTTTGCAAGTTGCGCTATGATTTTCGTTGGAGGCAGCATCGCAACAAGAAAGATGCTGCAGCATGTCACCAGCATGTCACCTGGAATGTATGGAATGTCCTCCCGCAAGTTGAGTCCTCAGACTGTAGTTGATATTTTCATCCCTCCGAGGTGTTTCATAGGGCCGATTTGCCCGGGACTTACAAGTAGGCTGTGTTGAAAAGGGATGCTCCTGTTGGTGCACATAAACATGTCAGTGCCTGGCCTGGGAGTGAGTATTGAGGGCGCTGGTTGCTCAGAGCGAGCTGACTGATCCAGGCCGGCATGAAGCATTTGATGAGAACTGTTTTCCCTAGGCATGATGCCATGATCATGATACCTGCAATTGCAGAGCTTGATGTGAGACCTGTCATTACATGTTGATCATGTAAGTATTGGTACACAGCCATATTTGTATCAATCGCATGACATTTCTCACCGTCATTAATGCTCCGACGTTTGAACCGATTCTGCTTGGTGTTGCGCCGGTGGCGTCGCAGTGCAGCCTAGCTAGGCCTTCTTGGTGTGTCTCATCATCATGATGGCCATGGGTATGCACGCTGTACAAAACCATTCTTCTGACACCCTCTCTCTCCTCAGTCTGAGGGAGGCATCGATCAAGAGAGAGAGAGAGAGAGAGAGAAACATTACATTGTGCCAGCAAAAGAGGCTGATTAGATATTCAAGACCTTGCTGGGATTTTGTGCTCAGTGGACAGATCAGTGACCTGTCTACCAGATTTTCGCAAAATCTGAGTCTCACTAAGAGTAACGTAATCCAACTCCCTCTTGCGAACCAAAGCTACAACGGAGCTGGGCGCAGCTGCAGCAGTTGTGCACTTGCACATATTCACGGAGGGCTGCGAGATCGGCGAAAGCACCTGCAGGGGCTGGGAGGCTCGCAACTGCTTCGAGCCAGCGTGCGGATTGGCAGCGCAGTCGCCTCGAGGGCTTTGTTTCCAGGTACTGGCCAAATGTGACAGTGTGGCTACTCGGGAAGCTCAGATTAGCGTAGTAAAAGTTTCTACAAAAGAACAGGTGGTTAGTCCAGCACGATCAAGTCCTTTTAAGGCTTGGTAGTCGGGAACCCTGTAGCTTGGGACGTTAGACGCGCTGAGAGATATCTCTCATTCTGGAGCAAATCGATTTGGGTCTCAAGCAATCTTCACAACAATCGATACAAGGCTGTTCTAGTGTGATCAACGCTCGCGTTGTTCAGAATATTGATACGGCTAGTCATGACTTCCTGATTTGAAACCCCAGGATGCCGAGTACGACCGACTGCATCCAGCCTTGTTGCACGCTTGTAATGTTCCGTGATCAATATTTTCAATAGAAGGAATAGTGGTGGAACCCACATGCATGCCGCATTAGGACGGGGTGATGGAACGTGCTGTGACTTTCTAGGTGATCTCAATCTGAAATTCTTTCTATCGGAATTGATCGTCGAGGCCCAACATCGCACTTGTCTTCGTTGATGCTCTCCAATGGCGTAATTGTCGCCGATCGCTCTGATCAAGATTCTTTAGTTGCTGACTCAGGAGTACAGCTGTCAGCAGCTTTATCTGCAGGTACCAAGGCCCTGATTCAGCCGAAAGATGCCGAACGATTGCTATGTTGACGCAGATTAGCGATGGAGAGCACGCTGGTGACAGCAGTACTGGCGGTAGCTGCTCTGTTCGTCCTGGCAGCTGCCCAGACGACGGTGCCACCAGACCCGGCAATATTCGCTCCGTTGCAGACAGCGGGCGCGACCGGCACCGGTTTCCCAGCATTCTATGTGGGCTGCACTGACAACGGGGCCACGCTGCAGGACCTCACTGTCTACGCCAATGACAACTTCCTCAGGGGCATAGAGGTCGGCGCCAGTTCTTCCCATGCATGTTGTCCAAATCCGCTGCCTATGAAGTTGCTGGAAGCGCCGTCACAAAGACTGCTGGGATCTGACTGCAGAGCAAGTTGTGTGCGGCATGAGTGGGATCTGTGCATGAAATTGGATCACTGTGGTTGCAAATGGTTCTGCCTTTGCAGCAAGGAGTATGGGAGCTCATCGTGACATGACAATTTGACAAGTAGCTGCAAAGATGCTGAGGAGCATGCAAGGTCTGGTCCTTTGCAATGGACAGGGAAACGTGTGCAACATAAAAATACCAGAAGTGAGGGGTGAGTGCCGGATGCGCAGGTGAATCTTACGGACGGGCGGACGGTGCAGCTGGGCTGCGTCAACACCACAGACGGCCGCACCGGGTGCGTGCCTGGGCAGCTGGACGCAGGCATTCGTGCGGCGGCGTTCCATTTTGCACCGGGGGAGCGCGTCTCATCGCTGTCGCTATTCGCCGGGCCCGACAACCGCGGCACCGCGAACACGCGCGCCGGCGCCATCCGCTTCTCCACCTCCCTGGTGCGCCGGTTCAACCCTGTGCCATTGCACTTTTTTTTTTCATTTTTGGCCGGTAGCTTGGCCAGGCCCCAGCCGGCCTCATCATGCGCCGCTTACATGTCAGCATCAATGCTAGGCGTGCTTATCTGGGGTCATATTTGCGTGGCAGAAGTGCCAAAGTGAGGCCCAAAGGCATGTTCTGCTCTGTTACGCATCTGATCATGTGTTGGCGGTTGTTCCAGGGGCGTGTTTTTGACTTTGGCAACAAGAAGAGCCGCGACCAGCCAGTGGATGTGGATGTGGCGAGTGGCATCCCCTGTGGCATCGCCGCCCGGCGAGGTATGAATGATCCCTTCTCTAACACTATCGATACAATGCATCTCCTATCACTGAGACTCATACAGTCATGTTGCCCTCTAGTTGCTTTAGCTCTGAGAAAACAGGAAGGCAGACATCAAGGCAGAGCAAACGCTAGAAGACAGGAAAAGGGCTACATGCATGCATATCATGGGACTGAGGAGCTGCGCGTGAATTGCAGGGGCGGACATTGATGCGGTGGGCTTTGTGTTCCTGAGGACTCCGGTGTCAGCTGTGCTGACTGACGTGACCTATGACGGCCTGCCCACCATTGAGGTGATATTCTTTTCCCTCCCCTCCCCATCCCAATTCTGCAGCCCCTAATGCAACTGCTGCTCATATCACTACTTACTCTGCATCCTGTGCCAGGGTGATTTTTTATCCTTTCGCTGAACCCCTGTGTATATTGGTTTCACTTTCTCAATGCTCCCTGTGATACTATTGCTCCACTACAGATCACTCCCTTGCCTACTCTGCTGCCACAGGACACCCACTTTTTGACTGCGCATGCGCTTCCTCCATTGTTAGACACCACGCTGTTTTGTTGTTCTCGAAAGCTGGCATCATATTTTTTTTTCCCGTGCACAGACGACCGGGGATGCTTTCAACGCGACGTACGCGACAGTGAAGCAGCAGAACGTGACCTACGACAACTCTGGCAACACTGAGCCGCACACGTACACCTACTCGAGCGAATTTGCGCAGCTGCGGCCGTCTGAGTGGTCCCACGCGCCCGGCCTCGACTCCTATGCTGGGCCCAACGTGACCGCCGGCCTGCCGGCTATTGTTACACAACGTGGCTCCAGCAAAACCCCCGCCGGGTGCGTTGCAGAAGCCTCCTGCGTGTACATTGATCATTGTGAACTGATTTGCTTGAGCCCGCAAAGGGCTGTGCCTTTATTCTGCTTGCATGGCTGTAGCAGGCCTGCACATTGCCGTGCTGCCATTGCTGTTCAGCCTGCTGTTTGCAGCCGAGCATTGCTGTGAATGAGAATCTGTGGGCAGCTGGTTCATGCTGTGCTGAGAAACATACTGCTTGTGGTGTCCCTCCCGAGCGAAGGGCAGCTCGCTCCCTGCAGGGCAATGACTACTGGCTGAAGTGGTGCAGTGACTAATGGCTGACATGGCGCGCAGGTGGCAGGTGGCGCCGCCAGCTCAGCATGCAAGGACGGAGGACGGGCTGCAGGCGGATCAGTGGTCATACAACGTGCCGGTGCCAGCTGGCGCTGTCTACTCAGCGCATGTGTCACTGCTGCAGGTCTGTCTCAGAATAAACTTAACCCATTTTCTAAAGTTTCAGGAACCATCGTTTATACCCGGGCTGCAAAAGGGGGAGAAACATCTATTTATGTCTAGTTTGAGGAACTCTTGGTGGTTTACCGCAGGTGTGCATGCTCTTGGCAGGCTGTCACTCTCTGATGTTGCATATAGCTTGACAATTTTATGCTGTGTGAAGAATATTTTCCAAAAACACACTTCAAAACCAAGCAGAGTGGGTGAAGAGAAGTGTCACTGCCTGCAGGCTCGCATCAGCGTGCCCTACTCTGGCAACCTCACCCTCCAGCTGGATGCAGGTGCTGAGCTGTCAATTCCCGTGCGCGGCGTCTTCCAGGGCGTTACCTACGCGCCTGCGGTGAGTCGGCGCTGACTCATACCGTGACACCTCATCCACCCTGCAATCTGCGCTGATTGTTGCCACCTGCTGTCTTGTGCAGGTCCAGTGCGGTGCTCCTGTCATGCATGGGAGGGAACCTGTAAGTGGGATCTGGCTGTATACTACCTTTTGAACTCTCAGGATGGACAGCTGCAGGAAAGGGTGTCAAACAAGCATTTGGCGAGGACAGGTCGGGATGGACTCTGGGATGAAGAGACTGATTCTGACATCTGGCACTTGTCTGACTGTCTGCAGAACGTGGACATAGAGGTGATTAAGCAGGGGGCCGGCAGTGCAAATGCCAGCCTCCTGGGAACCACTGTAGCCACTGCAGCGCCTCAGAGCCAGTCCTCATCTGGTGAGCCCTTGCCCATGTCTTTGTGCCTGCTTAAATTTCCTCAGTGACTACCCTGCACTCATACTGTTCCTTATAATTGTGTCGAGCAAGAGGTAGCATACATCAGCAATGATTGTGGGCTCATCTACCCCACCCTGAAAAACGATTGAGCTTTGTGTTTCATTCGAACATCTGCGGTTCACAGCGCTATTGCACATGCGGAAAAGATCTCACAGCAACGCGCTCATTGTCTCCGTTCCTGATGATTCTCTTTAGCATTGCGCTTCCATGTGCACAGGTACAAATAAGGGGTTGGCCATAGGCCTCGGAGTGGCTTTGGGAATCCTCTGCCTGCTCATTATCCCTGCCATCTTCTTCATCATGAAGCGGCGGAGACATAAGCAGGTGACTTCCTTTATTCCACCTTCTGCTGGTAAACTTTCAATGAAAGAATAGGGCATGCATCATCTACTTGACCTGTGTGAGTGATCATGACAAGCTTGCACACTATGGCTGACAGCTACTGCACCTGCTGCAACACTCTGGTCGGTTGAATAGTTTTTGTTATAATCACATTTTAGAGACCTTTTGGGAGCACCCTGAGGCTCATTGGTCTTGTAGGCAGTCTGTCACTGGCCATCTTCATATCACAATTCTCTCATGTGCCTGCCTTCTGTCAAAGGTTTGGCAATCCTAATAGTGCAATATCCTCAAGTGTAAGTGCTGGCGCGCAGCAAGCCGCAAACAGCAAGATGGACCATCTTGGCTCGGTGCCGAGCGGCTTTGGGGGCAGCCCAAACAGCACGCTAGCCACAAGTAAGCAGGCGGAGCTCGGTGGCTTTGCTGCAGGGAAGCTCGGCTTCCCGAAGAAAAAGGTGAGTAGCTTCACAGGAAAGGTCTCTGCGTCTCTGTGTCACTTTGGAACGTTCTGTGCCGCCACTGCGCTCTCTCTTATCAGGCCAAGTGTATGAGATCTCAGATTCTAGGCTGCATGCTGGGCCCTCGTGTGGCGTCTGTCTGATGAAACACCTTGCATATACTGGAATTTAGTCTTGAGGCTACCTTGGTTGGGATGGAGTTGCGACATACAGATCTCAAGACAGCAAAAATATTTGACAGGCTCACCTGACAGTGTCAGCTCATCAATTTGCGTCTTTTCTGGCTCAGGTTACGCTGGGTGCTCATAGCCTTGATCTGGTTTGTCTGAAAATGTCCCTAGATGCAGATGTGTTTGCTGATCGGCCTGTGAGGCGCTCTTTCCTCTCTGTAGCCCAATTCATTGGCAGTTGGCATTGCCCGAGAGGGATCTGCAGAGAGGGTCCAAACTTTATGGGGCTCTCGCCGTGTACTGGTTGAATTCAAATTCGAAATCCAAATTTGGGGAGTGTTGGAACTGTAGGGGATGCGGCCGGTGACACCGCGCGCTACGGCGGCGCCACCTGGCGGGGCAGGTGAGTCAGCGCAGACCGGGATTGCGCGCATGCTGCCGGCCGGAATCGTGTCCAAGCGCTTCCAGCAGCTGTTCAAAGGCAAGGGTGGGTCTCTTAAGCCCCCAGACTTGTCTACATCAGCCTGTTTTCCAAAGTTCTGATCACAACTCCATGCTAGCGAGTTGGAGAAAATGGTGTAGAAGCGAGTCGCAGACAAGTAGGTGCCAGTGGCGTGTCACATGCCTTGGAAAGGTGGGGAAGGATTGAGTTTGAAAGGCCAAGGGAGACTCAAGATTTTCCCATATAATTGTCCCGTTGAGTCTGGCTGGGATCGTCCTGATGTGACTGGGCGCTGATGGTGGCTAGCTGTCGGGCAATAGGGCAATATCTAACTCGTGTGCAGTGCATAGACATGTGATCTGGCTGCGCAGTGTCATGTTGGGCTTGAATTTGTAATGTCGGTCGATTAATCGGGCACTCATGGTGGCTATGGAACCCCGTGATAGCGTGCCTAAAGCACGTGCACCACATTGGATCAGCAAGACACCTGCCGTCAGTGCCCAATGAAGCCTACTAACCATGATGAACATGACTAAAATATTGTCTGGCTGCGCAGGGCATGCAGAGGAGGATCTGAGCGTGGCGGAGCGCGGCCTCAGCACCACAAGCACGCACTCGCAGGCGCCAGAGATTCCGCTGCACCATGAGCCCAGCCCCACCAAGGACCTGGAACGCCCTGGCACGGCCGCCGCACCCTCGCATGACACCCCCGCGGTGCGACAAATCTTCCCTTGCATCCTTCGTATTTCCCTCCCACATCTCTCCTCATGAAGATTTCTCATTGCAGCAGGCTGCTCGATTTGCTGTTGAGACCACAGTTAAATTAAATCAGGAATCCTTGGTGATCTGATTTTGCATAAACACACTATCATGCCGCCGTCGAGAGGTGAGACTATAGCCACTTAGCTGAACAATCAGCAAATGCCCATGCAGGGGGACAGAGATGCCGCCGCGAAGCTGCAGCGGGCGGCGGCGGCAGCCGGGGCGGCGGTGGCGGCAGACGGCGTACCGGCCGTGCCGGCAGCGGCAGCGCGGCGGCCACTGCCGCGGGGCAGCATCGAGCACGAGGTCCTGCCGATCAAGCTGTCGGGGCGCGCCAGATCAGGCTCCATCGCCGGGGGGCCCGCCCCCGCCGCGGTGGCCGACAGGCCGGCACGGGGGGACCGCATCTCACATAACAGCACCAAGATCAAGCTGGGCGGGAAGTATGATGGCCCCAAGTGAGGCCGCGGCCGCTGCGACACTGCGGAGGCACTTCACAAAGAACTAGCGCCAGTTGGAGGTTGCTTCGAGCGTCCTTGTGGGTGCCGAAACGCACATCATGGTGCACTTGACTGCGGCGAAGCGCCCGAGTGATGGTCAGAGTAGCCTGCCGCCTTGAATCATCCAGTCGGAAGAGGCTGTTGCACGTTGCTGTCACAAGGGGGCACTTGCACATATCAGTCAGTGTGCACAGGGTGACCCCTTGTGGCCTTGTTGTGTCAACACTACTGGCGTAATGAGCGACAGCTTCTCAGTACTTGATGTCATCTGCTCCGTGCCGGGAACAGTGCATCCAGAACTTGATTTCCCACCAAAGAACTTCTGTGGTGAGGAAACCCTGAAGAGAGCGCTGTGCACTGCACACTAAAAACTCTGCCGGTTCCTGCTCTGAGCAATGCGCATGCATGCGTGTACCTGCCAGACCAGGCATGCTGGCGACGCTGCTGTACACTAACTGTGCATCTCTGTACCAAGCATGTGCCATCTCAAGATATTTAATGTATGCTTATTTGTTTATAGGTCAGGGCTCCTGTCAGCGCAGTCTTTCATTTGGGCCACCCGCCTCTAGCGGCAGTGGGGGAACCTGCATGGAAGTAATTTTGGTTGCTGTGAATTTACACAATGACATGCATGCGAACCTCTTCAACCTCTTAACAGTTGCGATGTAATCAGAACATGGTAGATGCTAGCATCTGCTGCAAGCTAACTTTCAGCTACTTTCAGGCTGTGGGTACTAAAGGTTGTACTGGCCCCGAATCTCCTCTTTCAATGCTTTGCTCCCACAGATTCCTTTTCAACGACAAGCTTAACAAGCTTTAGCAAATTCTTAACCACATGTCCTTACAATTAGCCCATCATTTGACCGCGCATGCGCATCAATTGAATTGCGAGTTCATCATAAAGGTAGCTGCCTATCCTGCCCAGATTGCTATTTTGTGGCAAGTTGGAATTTGGGATTGCATTCCGAATGAGTCATTGTTGCTTCCATAGTTGCCAATGCATCTATCCATTGGCGCGCTGGTCAGTACCGTACTGTGACTTGATCACATAGATTGAAGCCTTAAGGGCTTCTTTAAGGGCCCAGGAGACCGACTTCCTTGTCAATACAGGGGTTTACTTTCACTGTGACCTATAGGTCACTGACTTGCGCCTTGGGGTGCAGTGGTGACATGATGCAACTACGAGGGTTAACGACCCTGCTCTGAACATGTCACCTTATCTGTATCGTGGGTGCCCACTAGGCCGCCAGCTGGCAAAATTCGCGTTTCTTCTGAAGGTTTATCGCCTGCCCGACAAAAAAGATACGAAATCTCTTTGTCCCGCAGGCATGCGACTGTCCTTTCCTTCTCTTCCAGACGTGTAAGATGGTTAAAGATTAGATTTTTAGATCATCTTGGACCTCTGACGGAGTTTTTTTGGGCGTGCCAAGACTTCTAACCTCGGCGTTGTCCAAGAAGTTACAAGGTTGAAGGTTGTCGGGAATGTCAGCAATGAGACAATACACGGCGGCAATAACCGTGATTAACTTATACTTTTAGCTTTCCTTGCGGGTCAGTCACGGCGGGTGTCGATCGTGACTGCGATCTCGATAAAATTTTTATCCTGTCCGGCCATCAAAAGCCTGGACAGCTTTGTCTGACAAAACAACTAAGGAGCCCAGGACAAGATGAGCAGCATACACGATTACTTGTAAGTACTCAATTGACCGCTGTGTGCTTGTTAGTGCGTGCAAAACAAGATGGGTTCGGTGTTCGGCAGAACACCTTGCATCGTTTCCTTCGTTTCTTCACCCCAGCCGCTGAGTGCTTGTCTGGCAGTTATGCTTTCTTGCTATACACTTGTGCTGTTGACATCGAAAGGAATGAAGCGCGGGTTCAAGGGGTCGGCTGCTGCCACAGGCATCACGTCGGGAGCCTTTCGCTGGAGTTCGACCGGGGCATCGCTGCAGGGATGTTCAATACAAGCATGAGCGTGATAGGGGCCAGTGAGATCATCATGATCCCCTATCTCACGCTACTGATCGCTATCGTGCGTTTCGGTGTCCTTGCCGTTGCCGCAGCTGCTCTGGTAGCCGCAGCTGGCCTGGCTGCCATGAAGGCTTATTCTGAGCTGCGCAGGTTCATCGTGCTCTTCAGGTACACTCGCTCAGCCTTATCTCAGCCTTAATTGGCAGCGAGCAGCAAGAAGACAGTGAGCTTTTGTCATCTCCCGAACAGCACCCATCACAAGAAGAACCCACCGAGATAGTCTTATTAGTAAGAGCGCACCCAGTACGTTAAAATTTCGAGGCCATGGCTCCTTGTTGCCTGCCATTGCCTCGAAGAATCTAGCTGCTTTGTGAACACTCAGACTTCAAAAGGACCACCACATGAGCCGCAGTGCGCACGTGAAGGGCGTGTCTGATAGGGTACTTGCTGACTACCACAAGCGAGAGATAACCTGCCAAGTGGGTGCCACTAAGGCCATGCTTGGTACAGAGCGGTTTCAAAAGCTTCGAAGAGGAGAAGCTGCTCCTGGCAGGAGGTTGGTGATGGGGCAGGTTGATCTTAGGAATATGATGACTGTTCAGCGTGAAAACCTGCTGAGAGTTGTGCATACAGTTGATTGGGTCTTGCTTGGATCTGGCCAGTCCATCAAGGAGGAGGACATGTGGCAGCCGTCACCTGCAGCTTGTCGGCAGACGCACCTTGCCGCTAGCAGGAACCGTGTGTGATACCTTTGAAAGACATTATATCTGCTGAGTAGCTGCTGTGTCAGTCATTACTAACCCATTGAGTGCTGCAGGATTCCACACCCACCGGAGGAAGCTATCCTCTTGGGGTCGGCGCTGGCGATGCGGCGGCCAGACCACCACAGGTCACTGCGCGCGTGGGCCAAGCAACTTGGAGGCGTCTACGCAATCCGCATCGCAGCCTGGCACGTGAGCGCCCAATTCAATCATAGGGGCATTTTGAAGTCTTTCAAACAGTCTCTGGAGGTCACTAGAAGCCTCTGAAGGCCACCTTCCCAGGTGGCCGGAGATTTCTGGCCTAAGAATCCCTGTGCGGCTCATGAATTTCGAAGTTGTCCAGCACTGTGAGTAATCCCAATTGGAAAAGGGCAGTTCGAGCCTGTAGCTCAGCATCATAACACTTGCTCCATTGGACCCTGAGGCGAGTGCACTGTTGCGACATACATCATTGAGTCTCAGGGCAGCTCTAGATGGGTGTTTGTGCCTGTTGATCTGAGGGAACTGTTGGGGGAGGAGTCAGGACTGCAAATCTCCTGCCTCACTGACTGTCACACGATCGTCTGCATGCATGGGCACATGCCTCAAATCATGTCAGCGCAGGGTTTGACAGGGGTCCACGAAAATCTTAGGCCAGCCCCTGAGTAGGGCAGGGGCGAGCGGGGCTTGCGCACCCGCCCGCTGCCGCGATAGTAGCTGCAACTTGGGGCATCCCTGAAAGTCCCAAGACGGGTATGCAGGTCTTTTGCTGAATCTGGCCTCCAAGGGGTTCACCTAAAAAATCTAGGGTGCCCCTCAGTCACAGCCATGTGGCTTCGTGGTCTTGCCCTGACACCTTTTTGCCAAATTTGAGCTTCTCCCAGGGCTGCCCTGAACCTTGCCCCTAGCCCTGAACCAGTTTGGCCAATCCCTTGGGGGGGCCATTAGGGGCTGTCAAAACCCTGTGTCAGCGTGTGCTGGTGTCACCTGTGCAGATGGTGGTGGTGGTGGACGCTGAGCTGGCGAGCCAGGTGCTGGGAAATGGGGAGGGCCTGTGCAAGGCGCTGGAGCCGGACCTGTCTGACAAGCTGATGAGTCACAGCGGCCACCGCACCATGTTCTCTGCCGACACCAACTCGCCCTACTGGCGGCTGATTCGCAAGGGCGCCGCGCCCGCCTTCATCTCCAAAAACATCAAGTGCGGCTCCTGACTTCTTTAGTCATACAGAGGCGCAGACGCAAAGGCTGATTAGGAGCACCAGAGACACATACTTCCATTGTGATGTCTCTGCCATCTAGTTGCCATGCATTGCAGGCGTCTTGATGTCACTTGCTCCTGGCCAAGGGATCAGTATGGCATTGCTGCGCAACATCCAACCTCCTGAAAGACCACATATTTTCATTCCACAAAACGAGGTGTTTGATCTTGGCTTTTCGGCTTGGGGTTGAAAAGCATGCGCGGGGTGAAGTCATTCTGCTCTTATTTGTATTGAGTCCTCAAAGAGTACTTGTTCAGGCTCTCCTTGGGGATTTCCAAGCCATCAATTGCCGGATGATTTCCAGCCAGTAAAGTTGTTCCCCTCACTCTTTTAAATACAAGGCAGGAGTCTGGGCTGCAGCTTGAGTCACAGGTGTTCACACCTTAGCTGAGCTTCACGTTTTACTAACTGGATTGTGTGATTGTTTTTCTTGTCTGCAGCATTCCTACAAGGCCTTGTCTCTGCGCAGGAATGGTTTCCCGGATGTGGTGAAGATTCTGGACCAGATCGTGGCGAATATTATGGCGCTGCCCCCTGGGGAGGAGGTGGATGTTAATAATGTAACGCTGCGGCTGGCGCTGGACATCACCGGCATGGTCGGCTTTGCCAAGGACTTCGGCACCACGCGCTCTTTTAGTGATGCCGGCACCGACGAAGTCTTCTACATCCTGCAGTCCAGTGCGTCCCTCGTTCTCGATCAAATTCAAATTTTGGAAATACAGTATTCAAAATTTTTAATTCGACACTTTGTGGCCCCCGACATGCATGCCTGCCACTGGTGCCTGCATCTGGACCAGGGCACAATGAATGCCCACATCTTTAGATCTTTGCTCTTTCTGCTCGTGACTGTGTCGCCGTGCATAAGCAAATTGCGACTGCCCTATCACCATGCAATCCTTGCACACAGTCTCTGAGGAGAAGGTGTTATTGGGCTGCTGAAGAGATGTGCTATGGACGGAGGCATGATGATACTGCAATGACAGGGCCGAGACAAATCCATGCTACTTTGAACAAGTCCCTTCAGGAGAGGACACCTGGTGCGGTTGATCGTGTGCTACAGTATCTAAAATTTTGAGCTCTAATGCTCTAATTTGTATAGCCCCGCTGGCGGTACAAATACTGAGCGCTGCGCCCAGGACCGATAGGATCTTGCTTGGATCTGGCGAGTCCAACAAGGGGTGGGATTGTGGCAGCCTTTAACTGCAGCTTTGGCAGACGCACCTTGGCAGGAAAGCGTGAAATTATAATAAGAAAACTTTGGCGCGCAGCGTTCCGGGAGCTGTACTGCCGGGCGACAAACCCGGCACGTCACCTGATGCTGTGGCTGCCGGAGGTTCGCCGCGCGCCGAGCCTCTTCAGAGCCTTCCGCGCGCGCATGATGCAGCTTCTGCACGAGGTAACGCCCCGTGACCCATGACCTGCCATGCTCTGGAGGCCCCTTAGAAGAAGGTCTTGTGCCGGATGTGCAAGCACAAGACCTTCTTCTAAGGGACCGATGACAATAGCTCCGCCGCAAGAGGGACCTAATTTGCTGACGCTGCAAAAAAGATTCAGAAAGAAGAAAAAGAGAACGCAAGTTGGCTGCTACACATGGTAGCCTTGCAGTGTCCATGCCTTTCATTCAAAAAGGCTGGATGATGGAACCGCTGCTCCAATTCAAGCCCATTTAACATGGGCGGCGCATTTGGTGATGCCCTCCAGTGATGCAGCCTGGAGAGTCAACCAGGGGCGCCTCCCCTGTTGACCAGGCTGGGCGCATATTTCTAGCACGCATGTATGGAACTTTGCATGCAGGGCTGTATGCATGCCACAGGATCTCTGTCAAGCAGACATGCAAGCAGCATTGCAGATGATATAGCATTGACCTCTGCAAGAAGCTTATCCAATTTTAGGCGAGGACTGAAGGCCCAAATTGTAAAGTACCACAGCAGAAAGTATTATCGACAAGTGAGTGGGCAGGGGCAGCATCCGCGCCAAGTAGAGTAACAAAGGTTTTGGTTAAGACGTATATGTCACAAAGCTTGTTACTTCATCACTGACTCCTAGTCCATGCATGCATCAGGTGAAGGCGCGGGGGGAGCCGAAGGACGAGGATGTCAGCATCGCAGCGCACCTGCTGCGGCTGCGCGACCCGGCGACTGGGAAGCCTCTGCCGGACGAGCTCGTGGCGGGCGAGTTTGGGGTCTTCTTTGCGGCAGGCATCGAGAGCGCCGGGAACGCCATATCATGGACGCTGTGCGTGCTCTAATCCCCTTTTGCCTGGTGCTGAAAATGAGATGTAACAAGATCTGATGCTCTTCCCTTGAACGAGTCATCACAATATGGTTGAGCCCGTGATGGTCAGGAATTTGAAAGGAGAAGGATGGACGCACTGATGAGAGAACACCCACATGCCCTAGACTGCTTGCATTGTTAAGGTAGGATCAGACAGTATCTCTGCCGGAGGTGGCATGACTGATATGACACCAACTGCGCCGGCTCAATTCCTCTCTCATCTTCATGTAAGTGCCGCCACTGCAGGGTGACCCAACGATTGCCATGCTGAGCCTTCTCCTCGCATACAGCCGCCCTTCAGAATTTCACTGGAAGAAAGGTGTAATGCAGTTCTGTGCTGATGTGCAATGTGCGCGCAGGTATCTGCTGTCGCAGCATCCGGAGGCAGAGCGGAAGCTGGCACAGGAGCTGGATGCAGCCGGCCTGCTGGTCACCCCCGAGCGGCCGCACCCGCGGGCGATGGAATATGCGGATCTGGGACAGCTTACATACCTCTCCTGGGTCTGCAAGGTGCGCACCGAACTGTGCTCACTCTTGCTGCACATTGTAATGAGCCACAATGAGAAGTTGTCCTTGGAATGGTGTCTGAATCCGTGCTGTCAGCATACACTGAACAGCAAAGCAGCGGTGCATGCGCATCTGGTGTCTTCCGGATATCTTTTGGTAGAGTTGAAGGGCGTGGGCATGCGCGAATTGTCAGGCATCCGTGTGAGTCCCTGTCTGTCCGGCCTATTCGCACGCACATCTGCAGACAACGTCACTTCATTCCGCCCCATGCTTGTGAGGTGTGGGCTCCATGCAAGCCTCTATAGCTATGCTATGGCTCCTAACCCCTTGGGCTTGATCCTGGGGTCAAGCGTTCTCGAGGCAGTCCCCGTCACTCTGTCAAGTTTCTCATAGTGAAGAAGGCTTGACAAAATAGCAGCAGGCGATACGCGTGTGGTGGCGTCATTGTACCCTTTGGTGCAGTGTGAAGGGGGCTGGTTGCTGTCATTCTAGCAGATTCTGAACTTGTCCTCGAGGAAATTCACAGGCCTGGCAATACTAGTTGGCCTGGCAAATCTCTGACACCGAGCCTGCGCAATGAAATCTGCAGGAGGCGATGCGGGTGCGGCCGGTGGCGAGCACCGGTACGACGCGCTATGCAAAGAGGGACATGTGGCTGGGGGGTTACTACGTGCCAAAGGGCAGCCTCCTGAACGTTCCCTTTGACGCGGTCCACCACTTCCCCGGCAACTGGCCCCAGGACACCGACGCCTTCATCCCGGTGCGCCCACCCTTGCGCATTTGCACATGTCCCTAGACACCCATTGACGCTGATTTGATGTAACAAATCCTGCAATATTTTGCATCCCAAAACATGTTAGTTCATAAAGTATCGAAGCATTGTGTGCCTCATATCTGTGTTTTCAGAGTGGATGCATTGGTTGAGAGTACTGTAACAGCATTGATATTGCACTATTCCCCTGATGTGGCAGTGCCTGAAGTTGATTCGATGGTAATCAGGGATGATTGGGTTTTTCCTGGCACGTTGCAGCGAAAAGGACGGTGCAACACACTCCGCCAGCTATGCCTTCGTTTTCCTTGATTTTCATCCGGGCCACCAAGAGCGTGCAACCCTTTCTAAGGTTCAAAATCAAATTAAAATGAGCCTTGGATGCCATGAGAGAAATGTGCTGCAGGAGAGGTGGGCGGTGCCCTCTGCTGAGCTGGCAGCCTCTAAGGACATTCCAATCGCGTCGGCTGCGCTCAGGGCTCCGGTGGCGCCCGGCTCCCCCGGGTCGGAGGCGGCCAAGGACGCCGCTGCCACCGGCCCCAAACGCTTCCTGCCCTTCAGCACCGGGCCCAGACAGTGCGCCCTACGCCCTTTTCCGGCCTTCCATCGTTGTATTACAGCATCTGTTGGCAGGTGGTCTGTGTTGGACCAGGAGCATTCCTTCTGTTTGTGGGTATGCAACCCACCTAGCATGCTTGTGAGGACATCTTTGGATCATGTACTATTTTGACATTTATGAGGCAGCGCAAGCTCACTTCCTACTCCAGAGGAGCAGCCTGGAGGAGCAAGCAGGCTGCTTCTGGGGCTGGTGAAGATCACATATGGGCTTTTGGGTTGCACCCAACCAAGTTGGCCATTTGAAAGAGCTCTCCTCAGACTCCAGCCGTGCTGGACATTCTTGAGATGATCGCTGGATCGGATGTGTTTATCGCAGGTGCATCGGGCAGTCGCTGGCGCGCATAATGCACGACACGACGGTGGCGCGGCTGGCGGCGCACTTCACGTTTGAACTGGCGCCGCGCATGGGCGGCCCGGCCGGCGTGGACGCGCGCGAAATCAACCGGCTCACGCTGCAGCCCGGGGGCGGCATGTGGATGCGCCTGCGGCCGCGCGTTGACGTGGCCGCTGATGTGGCGGTCGCCGGATGATGTCATCACGTGATCATGTCATGGTGGTTGAAGTAGGGGCGGGGGCTACATATATGGCGGCTGATGTGGATGCGCCTCAAGCTGTGCGCTGACGTGGTGATGTGGCAGAGGCAGGATGATGTGTTTATGTGATCTTGAAATGATTATGTGATCATGTCATGACGTTTGGTTTGAAAAGGGGTAATAGATGTGCAACAGATGTGGCGGGTGATGTGGCACCTGGTGTGGCATGTGAGGATCGGTAGAAGGCAGAATTGCTGTACAGGGCCTCTGAAGTACAACTCAATAGTTGTATTGGGAGACCCGCAAATTAGGAGTAGATGCAGTCAAACTTGGATCTGGTTAGTGGGGCCTCAAGTTTGTTTGAAGTAGATCAGCGCATGCATGCAGAACTGGACAGATTGAAAAGTCATCCGCTGACTGCAGTTGCAGCATAAAAGATGCCAGAGCAGAAAAAGGGCAGCGCAATGCAGAGGTATCATCAGGTGTAGAGAAAGAAGGTAGACTACAGAGTGAGCCCACAGTGCATCAGCAGCAGCGGAAGCTTGTGTTTTGAGTGTGTTAAGGCAGCATTGTGCGTGTGATACTCATGTAGATGTTATATTGCAGTGATGAAAGCTTGATTGTCTGGCCAGGTTCTCTTCTGTGTGCAGTCCTTTCATGTGCTGCTTCTTTGCCAGAAGTGTTTTGTTCATCTCAGACAGCTGATCTTGATGCCTCTGCATCCAATTCAGTTTGTGCATTTGGTGTAGAGGAGTCTGATGAAATAAGAAGTAACAGTCACAGGCACTTCAACTCTCTGCGGTGGTGAGCTGTGTTCTTGTGCGTGTAGTGCTCTGCATAATTGCACAGCAGTCTGTTTCATATGGCCGAAACCTTGTGAAGACCGTGTCTTTCTCCTCACTGCTTTGAGAGAGTGAGCATTGCCGAGATCAGGATTGTCAAACAGTGTCTTCAACGGTTTTGATCAAATGTTCTGTGATGATTTGGAGGTGCTCCTGAGGGCAGGTTATCAATGTCCAGTGGTTTGCAGAAAACTCTGCACATTGGAGATTCTCTTGGTGCATGTGCATTTTTCACTTCAGAGTTGAGTTCAAAGACTGTGCAGAATAGCGTGCAGATTGAAGCTTCTTTACATGCGCATATGAATGCTGATGGATTTGGAGGTACATACCAGGTCTTACAAATGGAAAGAATGACGAACACAGCATGCTGCCTTGTGGCAATTTGAGTGCAGACACTTGTAAAGATATTTCTCAAGCTTTTCCATACAGCCATGCTACCGTGTTGAATGGAGCTTATCTGTAAAGCGCGCTCTGAGAATCTCATGATAGAGAAACACCTCTCAAGTTGTACCCATTTCACATGCTGGCCTTTGGATCAGTAGTATACAATCAGAGCCCGGCTGGGCTTTAATATTGCACTCTTTGTTTCCCACTGCATGCTAGGGTGCTTTGCTTTTGGCCCTGTGTAGAAGACCGATGGAAATTGCCCGTCTGCACAAGCAGAGATCATCCTGACACCTGAAAAACTGCTGCCGATTGGGTCATGAGTGCTGGCAGCATAGGCTGGCACCAGAGCTGCAAGGTTTCCCGAGTCCTAAAACTACCTAGCTGGCTCAGTGCCGGAAAATAGGATTGCCGGGAAACAGCTGAAGAGCACATTCTTACGATGTAGAGAAAATGCTACACTTTCAGATCATACCTAGTCTACTACAAAGGAGGACACCACGGACACCTCTACTTGATATTCAGAGTCCTGGATCTACAGAATGAAAAGCAACAGAGATGACATACCTCGTATGCTAAAGAAGAGTTGATCCATTCATATGAGAAGATGAATCAAGGGGCCCAAATTTGAGCCGATTGCTCTGTTGCTCACCGAGCTGTTCCTAATATTCAGATGTTTGGGTTGTGCATGATGATGGGGGGCCTTGCATCCTCTTTGAGCTTGGCGCCCGACTTGAGAAGACTCTCAAGAGCCTGCCGCTGCGTCTTCTTGTCACAGACGTAGTAAGCAAAGTGTCCCCCGCCATCCACTAGGTGCAAATGCGCTGCCGGCATCAGCCGGTGCAGCACATTTGCTGCCACCCAGGGAACCTGCATGCAGCAAAGTAACTTTCAATCTGCCTGACAACAAACAACTGCTCTTCTGTGCACAAGCCCATCCCCACTCATCCTCATCACCCTTGGTCGTAGATTGTACTGTATGGCCTTTGCCAAGCAAGAGACTCGTGTTGCATCATGTAGCTGGCCGTGCCTATTCATTCACAAGACACACTCCGCGCCTGTTGCTTGGGCGGGGGCGGGGACAGACAGTGACAATCAAGAGTATCAGGAGATGCGTCAGGAGTGGAAGTACTTTCCACGTGCACAAAAGTAACATCAAGCACTTTATGCATTACAGCGTGAACCACCTCTTCCTGGTGAAATGACACGAGAGCGAGCGCAGCCCAATCTTACAGACAGGTACTAGAGCAGTCATGTGAGCGGCACCTGCTTGTCTCCGGTGCCGTGCCAGATGTGAGTGCTGCGCTGAATGTCCGGCCGGATTGCGCGCACGTCAAACTCCCAGGGCTGCTCGAAGAGCCATACGTCGTCAAAGAACATGGCTGCCGTGCGCTGCCGCAAGCTCTCCGGCACTATCAGCTCTGTGTACTCCCGATGCTCCTCCTCAATGCACCTCCTGCCACACCCCAGCACACTTCTTCGCCTCCTCGATTCCGGCCGCCACAATTCCTGACCTCAACGCCTTGTAGCCCACTAAGAAATTCGCGGGTGGAGGAGTGGGTTGCTCTCTGTTCTGCATCGGCGGGAGTCAGCATGTCTCACTGCAGTGAGAAGTTCAACAATCTCTTTAATATTCCGGCTGCCCCTCCTGAGCATGTACCCATCATGGCCAGCAAGCACATTGCATCTCGCAGTCTTTTGCAGCGCAATTCTTCTCGCTGCAGCGGAGGCAATGCGGCTCCCCTTTCCAACGGTAACCTCAAGAAGCTAGGAGATGATTGGGGTGGTGGATTGCGAGCGCTCCTCTCATCCTCAGCCATGAGGCTCTGGCGAATGCTATCCCAAAAATCTCCCTCCGAGAAGTTTAGCAGCAATTATGCACGTGCCTGTCATTCTCGGCCATGAGGCGGAGGCAGTTGCTGGCGAGCGGCTGCAGGAACGCGTGGAACAGCGCCCGGCCGCCGGCGGCTGACTGCGCGGCCGAGCGCACGGTGCGCGCCAGAGACCGGTGCCGCCGGAACAGCCGCGCCAGCGTCTCGCCCACCGAATCCATCTCTGCAAAATGCCTCGCCTCCTCCTCCGCCGTCATCATGTCTGCATGCCAGATAGATAATTATCACTGCTAAAATAATACGCCTTTCTAATGTATCAGGGACAGGTGTGTCGCAGAATATGACAGATACATACATCCCTTAAATCATTCCAAGAGGGGCATCCATCTCTCACTGCGTCAGTAAGGATGCCGGTGATTTCAAGGATTGCCTTCCAATCGAGGCCGCCCTTCTTCCCATGGGTGTCAGGCATATGGCATGAGTGTTTCAGCTGCATCTTGGCCACTTTTCCAATGGCAGAGTTTTCAATGAGGCCAATACAATGCAGCACAAAAATACCCTCTGAGCTTGGCCCAGCAAGCCACAGCAAGGCAAGCCCTCGTCTTGGAGGTCCAGCTCCTTCAAGCACATGACCTGTCGGATTTACAAAATATACAGGCAAGTGAGTGTTTCGCATTGAAGTCTGTGATTTGAATTTAAGTCACTCACTGGCGGGAGCAAGGGTGCTGATCGTCATGACGCCGCGCACTCGGTCCGGCAGGAAGTGCGCGGCCGCGTACGCGTAGGGGCCTCCCCCCGACACCCCCACCACAAAAAACTGGGGGGCCTTCAGGTGGTCCGCCAGGCCCCCCAAATCCTCCGCGTAGCTCCTGAAAGTCCTGCGAATATTACAGATCACATCGGCATTCTGCATACATTTCTTCTCAATGCCACCACTTACATCTTGATCCGACAAAACTACCCTAGCGACCTCATATGCTGTAATAAATACTCTGCCATCAAGAGAAGCAAAAAGAGGCTGCACTGCTCCTGCTGGCTAGATGCCTTCCATCAAGCAGGCGTGAGGCCACAAAAGGGAAGGCATTTGGTGTTGCCCATGCCACGCTGCGCTCTCTCCATCTTCAAGGCAATCTGTCTCTGATGCTTTGCACTGCCTAGTAAAAGGAAGTTCACAAGAAGAAGAGAGTTCGAGAACAGGAGATAGGGACAGTTCTGACCTGTTGGGGTGCGGGTCGCTGCCGCCATAGCCAGGCCGGTCGACGCCGATGAGCACCATGTCCAATTCCCCCAGCAGATCCTCATCTGTCGACATGACCTCATACCTGTGACAGCGCATGCATGACATCATTGCCCAGGTGTCAGGAGACTGCTGGTGCCCCTTGCCGGCCTGCTTGCATGCGAGGGCGCTCCCTAAACTCAGCATACTCAAGGTAGAACTCTGGGCAGTGGAGCCTGAGCTATACACTAGCAGAATCACATATTGCTCAGCCGTGATGCACATGACGCAGCATCTGAGGGCGTAGCATGGCTTGCCAGGAGGTGAGGTGCTCCCCCAATGTATCTCCAAATGGTTATATGTCATGCTGGGCTCTGGCTCTGAAGGTCAGAATCAGGCATTGCATCAGCCCTGACTTGGCTGGAAGCAATGTCAGTGACTGATTGAACGGCTGGCTCAGGAGCGTGCCTGCTGGAGATGATACCGTGGTTCCAGAAGACAACGTGCTTCGCAGCAAGGTCTCCTCTGATCTCATAGGCAATGCTGCGGGCGTCTGGGGTTGTGAAGCGCCTATCTTCGCGCACTGGAGGCGGCGGTTCCATCGGCTTGCTCAGGAGCGCCACCGCTATCGCAGCCGGCACAGCTATGGTCAGGGACCACTGCCAGAACCTCCACATGGCGCCTACACCTAGATGACAGCTGTGGTCTCTTAAATTGAGGTACTTCTACGTCTACAAGCCAGTCCTCTAGACTATCAGGAAGATGCACCATTGGGTACATCATCAGATACTGAAATTGCTTAAGATGTGCTTTGCTTCCAAGAATAGTGACAATGAAGACATCATAGGGTGTCCTGGAGGTAACGTTGTATGCATGCACATCAGGTAATAGCTTTGGATGTATAATATCATGTAAGAAGCTGCTCATTCAACAGTAAAATGTGTGCTTCCTTTCAAGTACTGTGACGCGCTGGAAGCTAGTAGCAGGGAGTAAACTACCTTTAGCTTTTCTTCCTTTTCTCCGTCAATCTACGCATCGGATCCTGCGACTGTCTTTCAACTTGATTGTGGTATCTTGGATCTGATGCATCATCAAAGCGCATCGCAGTACACTTTCAAGCGAAGACCTTTTCATTCTCAAAAGCCAAATTTGGATAAGAATTTCGGAGTTCCGGAACCCCTTCAGATTCACGCAATCTTTTGCGAGGGCCGCATGATGACGCCGATTGCTCCTTGACATCAGCATTTCCAACGACAGGAATAGGAAGCGTCGGATCGTGCGAGGAGACCATCAGCAAAGTCCCACTACTTGGCCAAAGGTGCGCAAGACTCCTTCCGAGCAACTGCGGCAGAGCCTTAAATTTGGCAGCAATGAGTGCTCGGGAGAGGACGTGCACCACTGCCTCAAATCCTTCACGCCAACTTACAGGAATAAGAGCTATGCTTATGTCGTGGTCTCTTAGCTAGTTGTGGGAGTCCACACGGTGTGTTGCAAAGCAAGGTGCTCCGACACGAACTTCGCAATTTAGTCTCTCCGGAAGATCGACGGCGTATTTCCGGAACGATGAATATGTGTGTTGCATTGAAAGGCTATATCTTTATTTTTGTTTTAGATCATTTCGGTTACATTGGCATATAGACAGAGATCTGGCCTTCGACCGCGTTTTCCTTCTCGGTTGCAGGGCAGGAATTCGAGGAAAAGAAGGGCAGCCACAAGTTATAATTACTGCAAGAACCGGGCAAGAAGAAGGTGGGTCATACAAAGATGTTGAGCTTCTTTCTTGTGCGCCGTGCGTCCACGGCACAAGGAATTGCAAGCTTGAATACCTTGTTCGTGGTGCCGGCTACTAGTGGTGGCCTCCGTCAAAGGGAACTTAAGTTTGCTAACGATTGGGCACTCACTGATGAACAGGAGCCGGGATGAACACGCACCGTAGCGGAATGACAGCAGGACTTCTGACGATTCTTCTCCTGGTCCTCACAGCTACGGAAGGTCGCCCCATCGACAGAGACTCGACAGAGCCGGTACGCCTCCGTCTCGCTTGCTTGGGCGTGGATTTAGGCACATCTGCACCTCAGACACGTTGTGTTTATCCGATTGGGGCACCCTATGAATTTCTGCGTCTCTGAATGTCATCGAGGAAGACTGTCTCCTCGGAATGCCGCCGAGTTTGCGCCGGCTTAATTTAGCAGCGATGAGAATGCTGTTCTTGTTGCCCTCGTTGACACCGCCTTTTCTTTTTGACTGACACGCACCTCCATCTGTGCAGGAGATTTCCCTGCTGCAGGAGCGAGTGGCTGCCGTGGCGGTCGACAACAAGGTCATCCTGACACAGACCTCCTGCGGCTACCTGGAGTTTGCCGTCAACTGGATCACCCACGTGGAGGCCCTGGGCCTCACCAACTGGCTGACTATCGCAGAGGACGAGACTGCCCTCAAGTTCCTTGAGGAGCGCTACCCAGGCCACGCCCTGCCAGCCTCGGCCTTCACAAACGAGGCCCTCTCCAGTGGCAACGCCCTCTACGAATGGGGCTCTGCTGCCTTCACCAAGGTCGCCTGCGCGCGCCCCTCCTACCTGCAGGTCAGTGCTTCTCCCCCTGCTGCTCATCCCATGTGTATCAAATTTGGAGATTCAAGTTCCAAGAGAAGGCTTTACCACCGGCCTGCCAAGCACCCCAATTGACTGCTGCAGCTGTGTCTCATCCTGACCAGCCGGATCTGTGAGCCCAACAGAGATGGATCCCAGTATGCTCTTGAGGGGCACATGTCACAAGGAGCATGCTCGGAGGACACTTCCCAGTCATGTGCAGAAGTTCAGCGCCTTTTGGGATGTCTCTGGGAATGTCAAGAGATCTGAGGTGGCGCTGTGTGCTGTCTGCTGCAGATGGTACTGGACTTGGGCTACGAGGTGCTCTGGTCTGACATGGACGCTGTGTGGCTCAAGAACTTCTTTGCACTCGCACCCCAGGGCCTCGACTATGTCGGCGTGGATGACTCTGAGACCGAGAACGAGCAGGTGACACTCCCCCTCCACTATTGCCCCCTGCATGCCGCAATTTGCATGCAAGACTTGCTGGCCACACAGCTGGGGGCCTTCACCAAGGGTGTGTTTGCCGAATGCCTGAATGGCGCATGTCGATTTTCCTGCCCATAGAGAACTACAAACTTTAGCAGCAGTCGTTCCTCATTGGACGCATGCATTTGGCGTCGAAAGGCCGTGCTCGACAAGTGGTTGAACATGATTAGAGAGGCAGATTCTTGCCAGACATCATACTGGTAGCAAGAAAGGACCTGGAGATCTACAAGAATATCAGTACTGTCCAGCTCAACTTCAGACAGTAAGCTAAGTGCTGAGGGTTTTGTGCACGTGCAATAAAACAGGAGACGGAGAACGCATGCACGGGGCTGATGTACTTCCGTCCGACGGCGCGTGCGCAGCAGCTGCTGGCGGACTGGCACGACATGTGCATCGAGCTGAACAACAACAACCAGGGCGCCTTCAACCGCGTCTTCTCCGGCTCCGGCTTGCACCGCACCATAGACTACTTCATCATGCCCAAGCAGCTCTACCCCCACGGCGCTCTCATCGAGCTGGTGCGCCGCCCTTTGAATGCGCAAAACTGGTTTTCGAAACTGAAATATCTCTTCAAGACTGAGCATCACCGATGCAGTTCTTGTAGTTCAAATACAAGAGCTGCAACCTGGCGGGTGCTGTGGCAATTTTCTTTGCTGGAAAGGATATGCTCCTTGATGTGCACAATCTGCCTTGAACCACCTTGCAGCACCCCAATGCAAACACTCAAAATTGGCATCATCCAGTTGACGTCAGCTCTTAACTCTTCTTTCTCGCCCTGCTCGATATAAAGCTTCTGCGCAGGCATTGCAAGCATGTGCCCCCAATGTTGCGAAACACCGAGCGCAACAACATATATTGAATATTTTCTGTGCTGCGCGCAGGTGGACTACAAACGCAGCGAGGCGGCTGCGAGCGCGAGCGGGATGGACCCGGCCTGGGTGCACGCCAACTACCGAGTCGGCCACAGCGCCAAGCGCGAGTTCCTGCGCGACCGCCTCGTCTGGAAGGCGGACCAAGCTTCCGCCAGCTTCCCCACCTGCCCCACAGCCGCCGACGGCATCATGCCCATCCCCGTCGAGGAGCCGCAGCCGCAGCAGCCGGAGGCAGAGACCCCCCAGCTTTAGAGCCGCCACAGCCTGGATAGGCTCACCTGGCTAATGTAACATTTCCCCCAACACCCGGGGGCGCAAAGAAAGCCTAATCAGCAATCAGTGACATGGCAGAGGTTCTACCTATGTCACTTAGAGGCGCACCAGCAGTAACCCTTCAGGAGCGGAGTGAGTCAGGGCCAAGGATCCAAGTCCAGGCAGTAGCAGTGGTGCATGACTTGTTTTGCGCGCCAGTGCAAACCCAGTCAAGCGAGTCTTTTTCTCTTTTCTCTCAGCACTGTTTTCGAAGAGCTAATTTTCTAGTTGCAGAGCGGTTTTGGTTCTTTAAACACCGGCGCTCAGTGACACTTTTCCTGGCGAAAAACGCCGATAACATACCCAGGCGACCACCAAAGACTCTGTCTTTGGGGCGCTTGCGGTTTCAGCAGTGTTGGACTTTTTGTGAGGCAAAGATTGCCTCGGGCATTCTAGTGTGTCAGAAGGTGGAAAGCATGCGCAGCTCTAGAGCACTCTGCTTTCCAGCTAACTACACGGCCGGAGGCCTTTGTACAGTGTTTTCAAGGCACGGCACAAGGTGTGCTGTGAAGTGAGAAATCAGTAGAGAACTGGTCAGATACAACAGAGTAGAGAGGTGTCTTGAGTACATAGAGCAGCAAGTCAGACTCACAGCACTGGTACCATTTTTGCCTGAACCTGCTAAGGGGTTTCTTCTGCAGCCTGTACAAAGTTTGCACCACAAACCCCTTAGCAGAGGGGGGCTGCATGCGTGCACTGCTGCAACATGCAGGATACCCTCCTCAGGCAGTCAGCAGAACTGTTCTAGTACTGTCGGGCACGCCTTGGCACAAGGCTTGGTCCTTGCGCAGGGTGCCTGTTTTTCTGTCATTCAAAAGGTTCTTCTGGCATGTTGCCCAAGAAGAGGTGTTCAGTGTGTTGGTTTCCCCCCCTTGCATTTTTTCTGAGGGTAGGTGCTCCAGTTGGAGCGCCAGTGCCTCCTCCCTTAAAGGGAGGCAACTCTGGATCAGACAAAGATTTATGGTGGTGTGTGTCAACTGAATTCTCAGCAGACAGCACATCCTCCATGCGAGAGAGCCTTGTAGGGCCCTGTAGTGCCTGTGCTCAGCTGCAGTGTTAGGGCTGTTGTCAGACACACCAAGCCACTCGACATGGAGAGAGCTGTGAACATTGTTTCAGAGCTTAGGACTGTCGCTGGTTTTCACACCTGCCACTCTGAGTCAAACAGTGAGGAAGGTGCTGTACATTCTGTCGAGTGATACGCAAGTAGAACTCTTCTGTGCAACAGAACAAAAAAGTGTGTCGGATCCAGCTTGGAAGGACGCAAGGCTCGTGGGCATGCTTGAACCACAAGGTTGAGACCTGTGCGCATGCTAAAAGCAACATGCAAGAGTGGGATTCAAGACAAAGAATGCCACTCAGCAGAATGCCTTGTGCCATGCTGGCGTTAAGTTCTTTTCAATCAGAGTGATGCAGAACACAACGACATGCAATGTTTAGGCGCTGATGCACTTATGGGTATATACATGGATAGTAGCATAACAGGCCTCGACAAATTGGCATGCCTCATGAAATTAAAGTATTATTTCGTGAAAGAGGCAAAAGTGATAGGGTGTGGGGATACCACACGCCAGAGATGACTATTTTCTGCGTTGCCCATTTGGACGTATGACAGCACAGTACATGAAGTCCCAGAATTTGAAGTAGAATTTGAGTGTGGTGTCACTGTATGGACCAGGGAACCTGCAGGGTGTTTCAAATTTCCAAGTTGGGCAAAACGCCAAGTTCATAGGTAGCACTGTCCTTGTAAAATGTCACGACTCTCTTCTTGAGATAAACTTCAGAGAGACACCACATATGGCTTGAAGCGTGCCCAGCCAATGCATGTGCATGAAATGCTGTTCCTTTATTCACTGTCAACCATCTTTATGTGGGTTTGGAGTCCAAGGTTTGGACTTGCTAAGATCAAGTAACGATGTATCCTTACACGCACATCTGCCAGTGCATCATGCGTGAGGGGTCATGACAAGGAAGTTAAATAATAGGTAGTCCCATGGCCTGACACACTGATACCCAGGGCAGACGAGCACGCAGCGACAGCGCAAGCATATCCCCGAGAGCCCATGCCATTGCCAGTGATCTCAGGAAGAGCGCTGCTGGTCAACCAAAGAATGCTCCCAAGGATTTGCACCAGTCACTGCCGCTGCGTTCACAAGCCTCAGCACAGTGGAATCGCAGCATTCGTCAATGGTCGCCTACTTTGGCCAGATCCCATGTTCACCCCAAAACACCTTGTGGGAATGGGCCGTGCACAGCAAATGCAGCAGGGAAATAGGAAGGAGAAAACCAATATACCAATGCCTGCCCGCCTCCTCAAGAGGCCACAGGGCAAACATCGCACATAACTTGTGCCGTGCTTACTTGCTGCACTTCAGGACGTGTGCGCCTGGCGCCAAAAAGGTGAGTCAGTCTTAGTAACCATGTTGGCACCCTGCCAGTGCTGACAGTCAGCATCACTTGCCCATCCCGTCAACCTAATATTATGTACCGTCCTTACTCGTGGGTTCACCTCACCCCACATCATCACGAGGGCATCCGCTCACAGCGGCAAATTCGAATTCAAAAACCAAAAGAGTGCATGGGCACATGATACATCATGGACATCCGCAGCCTGAGCAACCAGCAGTGGCTCGAGGCTGGCACACTAATTGCTGTACTGACAATCATCCTACACGGGGCCGAGACAACGGGCTGAAGTCAACTGTTGGTGGAGCGTCGGTCAGAATTGGGGCTTGGCAATTCAGGCGGCTTGGGCCTTCTTCAGTGCGGCGATCTCCGCCTTCAGCTCGGCGAACTCGGACTGCGCAGCACACAAGGACACCTTCAGCACCGGGCAATGGACAATGCAACACACAGAGTAACCCAAGCTGATACCTGCTGGCCCCGCCAGAATTCTGTCCTAGGGCATCAAGCTCACACCAAGCATCGGCATTGCAACGGGTGCAGCAACAAGGTCAAAGTGAGGAGGACCAGCAAGGCGGCATGACTTGGACACATCAAGCGTCCTTCCTTGGAAGGCCTGCCACAGCTCAGCGCCACTGTGAGTGTGACATTTGCGCAGGTGCAGAACATCTTGTGCGACCTCTTTTATAGGTCCGTACATGCACTAGACAGGCTTCACTCGTTCCTCCATTCAATCGATCAGCAAAGCTGTTCAGCGAGATGGATGGCTCACCGAGCTGACACCGGCGGCGCCGTTGGTGTGGGACTTGTCGTCCTCCATGCCTCCGGCGTAGGCGGAGCCTCCGTGGTGGCTGGAGTCCAGGCCCAGAGCCTCCTCGTCGGCCGTTGCGCGCAGCAACCCGGTGTACTTGAGCAGCAGCCAGAACGGGATCATGTTGCCCAGCACCCAGCCTGCGCACATGCATGTGAAGCCACGATTAGCAACTGGAACACAAGCCTTGCCTTGCAATGTCTGCCTGACAGCTTCACACGGCACTGCTATTTGGTCCCTGCTGATGCCCTAATTATTGGACGTGCTGCAGGCAGACTGTTAATTTGGTGCCAGCACTTAACAAATAGGCTTTTCGTGCCCTGACCAGCATCAGCTGAATCCGGCGAGTGGGCAACTACGTTCTACCGTCTGCAAGCTGCAACCTCGCGCCTGTGTTATATTCTCATGCAGCTATTAACTCTGTTGTGCAGCTCAAAGGGGTAAATCTGCTTGCTTTGCCTTCACCACCAGCCCTTTCCAGGCTGGGTTGCGGGGTGCTCTGCCTTGCTTGTCAGGGACTCCGCAAGTGTGCTGACCTTGGAGCACAGAGAGAGGGAAGAGCCAGATCAGGTGCGCACCGGCGATCCAGAGGGCGTAGGCGATCTGCGCGGCGAGAAGGGCGCCGTTGCCGCCGGGGAAGAAGCAGCCGTAGGGGCGCACCTCGCCGTCCTGGTTTAGGCCGTACGAGTTGGTGATCAGGGTCTCGCTGGCGAAGAAGCCAACCGCAAGCACTCCCCATGTTCCGTTCCAGCCGTGCACGGCAATGGCGTCCAGAGGGTCGTCCAGCTGTCGTACCAGTCATGCCACGTCAGCAAATTGGTGTCGTTGCAGTTCGCTGACAAAAGAAAGGAACCCACTTGCAGACAGGTCGACAGAAAGCCAGACTGAGCCATGCACGAGAGGGTCATCAGAGAGAATGTCCGCTCAATAGTCTCCACCAATTTGAAGGTGTGGAAAGCCACAGCTTCAAACCGGGCACGTGTTGGCGCAGTGCCGCGGCCGACAGCTTTTGTATTCCACTGCGCCCTAACATGTGCTGAAATGGGTTATTCCCACTCGGCAGGGGAGACAGGCTTAACACATGCTGCGCACCTTGAGCTTGATGGAGACCCAGGAGGCGAAGACGTAGAGGGAGCCGGCAATACCACCGATGATGAGGGCGGCCCAGGGGTACACGGTGGATGTGCCAGAGGTGATGGCGACCAGTCCAGCCAGCGCGCCGTTGCCCATGACACCCACGTCGTACACATGCTTGCCTGTCACAAGTCACAAAACAGCCTGTCAGGCAGCTGTGCAAATGATGACAGCCTGTAAAGAGCTCGTGCAGCACTCGAGATACGCTCTAGAGCCCACATTCAGCAGCCGTGCGGCCTATTTCAGAAACATGCAAGGATGCAGCTGTGCAAATCTATCATAAATATCACAACCCCTCGAACACCGCTACAGCTGCCTCCTGTGAGTGTCCTGGGACGAGCTCCATCGAGCTGTGTGTACGGCAAGGCAGATAATTCAACGATAATCAACGATAGCCTAGTACAAACAGATTGCATGACATTGCAGCAGTGCCGCAGCTGCGCTAACACCCTGCACAATGCACCGGCTGGGGACACGAGCACAAAGGCAGGTTGTGTCTGTGCGGAGAGTGCAGCGAGAGGGAGCTCACCGGTGGTGAAGTGGGTCACGATGGCCTTTGTCAAGAGGGATGAAAGGCCGGCGGCTGCAGGGGCAAGCGTGGTGGTCACGGCGCAGACGGAGACGGCAAAGGAGTTGGTTCCGCCCACCAGCACAAGCTGGGAGCCGGGGTTGAATCCGTACCAGCCGAACCACAGGATCATCACGCCCAGCACAAACAGCGAGGAGTTGTGGCCTGCAAAGTCATTGGCCTGCAGCAGCAGCCGGCACCGTGTCAGCGCGCAACTTCAGCTCTAGTGTGCAGATTGTATTCTTGCAGCCGCAACCTCACTCGTTCCCAGTTGTGATTATGCCCTAATAAAAACACCCGCACACGGTACTGAAAGGCAAGCACAGGAATTACCGTAGCTTACAAGGATCCAAGTTGATCAGCAAACAGGAGGCACAATTACAACAGAAGAATGGATGTGCTCTGCCGCACAGCCCATAGTAACAGTGGTGCTTCTCTGGCCTTGAAGAATTGTGTCGAGGAATATGCTAAACAAGAGGGTTGGGAATAGAAGACATACGGTGCCGTCAGCGTTGAAGCGGCCAATACGGGGGCCAATGATCCAGCAGCCGGCAGCTGCTGCGTAGCCGCCAACCATGTGGACAGCGCCGGAGCCGGCAAAGTCGATCGCGCCGGAGCCCTTGGCAAAGTAACCCAGGAAGTTGGGGGCAGTCCTGCAGGCAAAACACACGCACATTTTAGCCATGCATACCATGTAAAGGAGTGCAGGTGTGGGAATTGTGCTGTACAAGACCATACTGAAGGAGAAAAAATAGTGGAAGCGTATGACACGATGAGGCCACATGTCAGTATCCGCTCGACCCAGAACGGAACTACACGACGTGCAGACTGACATCCTAGACATGAAAGGAACGGTGTACACATGAAGGGTAACAGAGCCCAGGGTCATGATGCTACAAAACTTAAGAAGGTGCAAATATGTCTACTGGATGGTCGTTCAGGTGAAAATGCACTGCCACATGGCCACGAGTCCACGCTGGCACGCCAGTGGGCATGAGAAGAGAGGCTTGTTGGCAAGTGCAAGGTGAGGAGGAGGGAACGCAGCACACCTGAACATGGAGGCCCAGCCAGCAGAGGACCAGACAGAGTGGACGATGACGGGGTACACCCAGGCGGCCATGAAGAAGGAGTAGATCGCGTACGCCTCAACACGAGCGCGCTCAGCGATGGCTCCCGACACGATCGTGCACGCCGTGGCCGCAAACTGCGCACCCACAACATCAACTCAGCGCTTGATCAACATCTCCTCCGGAAGAGACTGATTTGGCGGAACAGGTGCTTGCAAGTAATAACAAAGCAGGCAAGGCAGGCAGCCTTGCAATGCTGCTGGACGCCACGCCGGGATAGCAGCCCTTTTGGGGTGTGCATACTGCCACCTCACAGCAATGCAGAGTCCAGGGTGGCCTAATCAGAGCACACTGGGGGTGCAATGCGCGCAGAAGCGGGGACAAGAGCACGCACCGCCCACTCGAAGACCCAGAAGGCGTAGGGGCGGACAGCGGTGGCAAAGTAGGTGGGGCCGTCCAGGCCATGCAGGGCAAAGTACTGGCTCCCAATGAAGGGGTTTCCAGCCACGTTACCATCAGCGTCGGTCTTGTCGCCAAAGGCAAAGGCGAAACCGAACAGGTAGAAACCCAGCGCCGACGCGCAGGCGTCGATCAGAATCAGCACCGCGATATGGCGGGCGAAACGGGCGCGCACACACCCAATGGAGATCTGCGGCGCACCATGGGGCAACCATCAGTCGCAAGCCACCTTTTGCATTTGCACTGTCCCTGAGCCGATCAGTCAAGACTTGCATGCCTAGTCTGGGTAACAGGCAGCAGACAGGGTGACGATGAGGGGATGGCAGGCAAGTCAGGCGAGTGAACAATCATGTAGAGCCTTATGCAAGGCATGCAGCAGCTATGAAAAGAAGACAAGAGTTGATTGACCAGCATTGCAAAGGATTAGGGCAGAGAGGGCGCACCATGGCAAAGCCACAGTGCATGAAGAACACGAGGTAGGCAGAGGAGAGGAGGTACTGGGTGTTGGTGTCAATGTAGGGGCCTCCTGTGCTGACATCGGTGATGGCGGACGTCACAAAGTCCTCGGTGGCAAACGGCGAGGGCGCCGGAGCGGGCGCCGCAACTTCTGCCATCTCACTGGCCTCTTTTCACACCTGGCACAGTGCAGCACAGCCATCAGGGTTGTCCAAGAGTAGAATGGCTTGACATGACTGTGTGGCTGGGCCTGACAGGCAAAGAGAGCCTTGCACAGGATGTGGAAAGTATTACTGCACAAGGGTAATGTGAGGCCAGTATTTGGAATGCTCATCCAGCAAGTGCAGAAAGGTATCCAGTGTCCAGATGCAGCCTGACCTAGGTCTTGGCAGAAGCGCAGGGCATGAACTGGGACCGTGCCAAGGAGCAAACTTGGGCGATTACTGATGATCGAGAACGTGGAAATCTCTGCCTTATCCACGAGCAACCAAAGATGTACAAGATGGGTTCAAAGGAAGGCTGGACCTGATATCCTTATGATGAGAACACCTCCCAGACTGAGGGTTGGTTATTCTGCAAAGAGACTCCGCGGCCGAATACTCGGGCTGTATCGGCCGAAAGGCCTGCTTTCCAAACCTCAGCAGGGCCCTCGTGGATCACCCACGTGAAGGGCGAAACAAAGAGTCAGGTTAACACAGCCTGCCGACGCTCTTATGCAGCTGTCTGGAGTTAAACCGGGCCACTAAGATGACACAAATCGGTTGCAGGGAGACCAAGCGCCGCGACAGCTCGCCCGGCGTGCCAGTAATCCATGCCTCGCGAGGGTTTAGGTTCCCAAAGAGCCAGGAGCCCATCGGTACGACAAAAGTACCTCGATGAGGGCTGCCTGCAAGGCCTATACACCAACCAAGCGGACTTTGAAGCTCACCGCTGACGCGGCCACTCAAATTGGCGGCTGCATCCCTGACCTTACGAACCCCAGCCTCCTGGGCCATCTTTCGGCCACCATAGAAGGCAGGAGATATAGCAGCATGAATGTACAACGAGACACCGGAGAATTACCCTTCGACCGCTTCCAAAAAGCTCAGACAAGTAGGGACCATTCCGGAAACTTCTTAACCTAACCGTTTGCCAGACGGCCGGGACGCGAGCGGGTCTGAGGCTCAACCAGGTGATATGTCGCGCATAAAGGCCCCTACAAGAAGTTGGGTCCTTCACGAAAAGGAGAACTCCGCAAATGCTCAAGAAGCACGCCTGCGTCAAACCCTCGCATCCTGATGGTCCAGGCCAGCAAAGCTGTCACGGAATGTACCTGCACACGTGAAGATGTGACCAGTCCCGTCCACTCCTTCGTCCGCGGCAGTGCAGGACAACTCTTTTCTCCTCCTTGCTAGAAGAAGACAGTTCTCGATCTGATGATGGGCCATGTGGATGGCATGTTTTGTTGTCACATGGGGAGGTAATGGGGTGCTGCAAAGGGTGGATTCTGGCTGAGCGGTGAATCTGCATGAAAGCCTGGTTGCACCACATGTGGTCAGTGTCGCTCGAATCCTCGTGCTAAGCCAGCACATACATTAAATTGCTGATCTTCATGATAAATAGCTTGTGACGGGATCAGTGCGGCTTGCAAAGGTCCAGACAGACCTGCTTTTTAGCTAGCGTAACAAGGCCTTTTCACATCATCAGTATCCGTGTAATATATCATCTAGTGTGCGCGACGAGGCGAACTATTTTCGTTGCCTTGGTAAAATAAAGAGATTTTTGTTTTTGTTCACTTCTTTTACCTTGTCAGAAAATGTCAGAATTTACGCGATCAGGAAGCATCTTCTAGTGTCACGTATGATTGCTCTTCAGCTTTCTTGACATTTCAGTTAGACATCGTGGAAAGACGCAGATGCAATTCACCTGCTAGCATATCAGCACAAGCGCAGCATGCAGTGCACAGGCACGCAGCTCCAGGCGCTGACGTGCAGCAGTGGATGTGGAGATTTTTCCAAGGCGAGCCTGAACAGCAGATCGAGGCGCCTGCGAAAGAAAATCAGCAAAAGCAGCAGGCGGAGGCGAGCAGTCCTGAGGATTGCCTCAGCTGCTCAGTCCTTGACACAGAACCTTGGCCAGCTGCAGTTGCCTGCAAAGCCAGAGGTGGAGTGGCAGCAGAGCACGTGGAACGCACTTACCAGCAGGCTCTCACGGGGTTTGCATCGTCAGAGGGCAGAAGACCATCTGCCCCTATGCAAAGCGTTTGGAGTTACTAGCCTAGAAGAACTGCGGGTGCGCACCAGCTGAGGCCTTGTCATGTACCGCTATACCTGCATTGCGCCCTGTAAGGAGAGTGCAAGCCCCATGATACATGCAACGCGAGCACAATTGGCACAGCATGACTGTATCAGCAACAAGCACTCATCGCGAGCAAGCTTGATCAACTCGGTGGGGGTGTCGTGCTTGCAGGATGTCTTCAACTGCATGTGCCTGTCAGAGGGAGTGTACAAGGTGGTAGATTTTGGGGTGGACAAGGCTGCTGAGATTCTGGCAGCCATCATCGAGGGGTTCCCTCCGGGGTTGGTGACTCTGAAGCGAGTGGAATGGTCACAGCCTGACGCGCAGCACAGGTAGGACCCTTCCATAAACGGACACCCATCAAATGAGATCGGCATATGCAAGAAGATCTGCAAGACTCTTGCCAGTTCTGGAACGCTCTTGCAAGCCTTGCTGTGACTCTTCCTCTCATTGCTGCATTCAGTTTACAATTCTCGGCACATGTGCAGGTGTGTAATTGGAGAGGGGGAAGGAGCCCTGTATGTGGCCTTCATGGGCACAAAGCAGCGGCGGGATCTGGTGGCCAATGCGCAAGTCATCCAGGACCCGGTGTGGCCCGAGGCTGCCGCAATTCTTCAGGACTCTGCCTCTCAGGTGCACTGCTCAGTCCGGCTGCCCACCCTGAAAGACCCCAATCAGGTCTTCTGCCCTTTATAGAGTAACCAACTGCCTCAGCATTATAAGCACTGGAGGATGGAATATTGGGGATGGATTAACCTACAAAGTTCAAGGGGTAGCATGGGAATGTCTGCAGGTGCCAGCAGCGCACCGGGGCTTCCTGACTCGCGCACAGTCCGTCCCCATAGAGAGCCTGTATGAGCACGCCTGCCGCCAGAAGAAGCGCCTCGTTCTGTCAGGTGCGCCTGTGGACAGATACAGAGGTCCACTCTCCAGAGCTCTGTCCATAGCGTCTTGGCTCCACAAGACAAACTTGTCTCAGACAAGGTTGCCTCGAAGATCCAGATGCCATGGAGAGCGCTATCAT
The DNA here is from genome assembly GCF_000258705.1 of Coccomyxa subellipsoidea C-169. Taxonomy (NCBI): domain Eukaryota; kingdom Viridiplantae; phylum Chlorophyta; class Trebouxiophyceae; family Coccomyxaceae; genus Coccomyxa; species Coccomyxa subellipsoidea. The sequence goes on from NW_005178035.1 coordinate 1,180,537, forward strand.
GCGCAAATCATGCATTTTCCTGAATGTGCTGATCCAATGGCAGGAAATGTGGGTATGGGATGCTGGTGTGTGCTGGCGTTGAGCTGCGCTTCATATGTGTGCAGGCCACTCGCTGGGCGGTGCAGTGGCAGTGCTAGCGACGCTGCGGCTGCTGCGGCAACTGCCTCCGGACGCGCGGCCGGCCCTGCGCTGCAACGTGTTCGCCTGTCCCGCCATCGGCAACGCTGCGCTCGCGGTGTATGTCAAGGAGATGGGCTGGGAGTCCTACTTTAACAACCTCCTTGTCCCAGGTGCGCGCATCTTTTCTCACCTTGCTACTTCAATGCTGCATTACATGAAGTCCACATTGTGTCTGATGTGTGTTCCTTTAGAATGCCTTCTCGCCATCTTTAAACTTTAATCAGGCATTATGTCACCTGGCATCTGAGCAGTGCTTCCTCGAGGCATGCTGCGAGTCCACGAACTGACGCAGGATTGTGTGTTGCAGAGGACGCTGTGCCGCGGCTGCTGGGGGGAATGCAGCAGCAGCACAGCATGCCAGCCGCCGACATCTTCCATGCAGCGGACGGCACACAGTCACGCCTGGCATATGCGCGCTCGATGCTGTCCAAGAAGCTCAGCTTTAGCCACGCAGCCCGGCCCGTGGCCGCCTCCAAGGCGGCTGCCGCCGTCGGCTCCGCCGCGGCCGTCACTTGGGGCCGCCGCAAAGCCGCCTCCGTCGCCGCCTTGGCCGATGACGCCAAAGCCTTCGCGCAGCGGCGCTCGGGCACAGGGCTCGACTCCTGGAAGAACGGGCCGGAGGGAGCAACCTTCAGTAGTGCAGCAGACACCGATGTACATTCGGAGGGCAAGGGAGGTGCTGGGTCGGAGTGGGATGTGGTGTCGGCGTCCCTGGACGAGAGCGGGGGCGGCCAGGACTTTGAAGCGGGGCTGGGGGTGCGGCCTGATCTGGCGCCGCAGGACCAGATTGGCTCCGAGGCCTCTCGTGCGCGCCGCCGGCGGCTGCGCTTTAGCAGCATCCGCACTGACGATCACGACAGGAGCCTCACGCCCATCTGGCCCCTGTCGCTGTATCCGCTGTCCTACCGGGAGCGTGTCAGCGTGGAGCAGAAAGGCAGCGGTGTTTCCAGCAGCTCGCCTGGTGACACGCAGCAGCTCCGTGCAGCGTCTGTCTCAGCTTCAGCGGAGTCATCGCCGAGCGTCTCGGCATACCGACCAGTAGGGACCCTCTCTGCGTGTGGCGAGACAGTATTGCCCCAGCAATCAGCGGAGGAGGCAGATCGCGAGGCAGCAGCGCTAAGGATGCAGTCGTGTCTGCCGGAATTAGTTTCCATCGATGCTGGAGAGTCCAGCAGCCAGCAACAGCGCAGCAGCACGAGCACAGGAGTACTGGTGCGGCGGCCAGAGCAAGCAGGTCAGGTACAGAAGCAGAGACAGCAGAACAGCGGCGTGGTGGGACAAGCTGCCAACAACGCAGTACCGGCGCAGCCAATCTCACGGCTCACGGCGGTGCGGCGGACAGCCGTGCGCGCCGGCAAAGTCGTGCTCGGAGCCTCCGCCTTTGGTGCACGGGTAAGCTGTTATAGCTGGTCCTCTCACAAACGTCTGCGCAGTGTCATCGTGCACGTCTTCTTGCTGTAAGGCAGCTGAGTACCTTCACAAAGCTTGCGCTATCGTGTCCTAAGTCATGAATCCTGGGTGCTTGTACTTGCATTGATAGATAGTCCTTGCCCAGGGCAGGTACATCATTGGAGGATGCATGATTTGAAGAAAGACCGGGGTGAACATTTTGGGGGTACTTCTGACCAGCTCTGGAGAGCCTAGTGCACCAGCATCCTCTCTATCGAACAACACACCAGTGCCTGAATCGCATATTCTGCCTTCCTTTGCGATAAACTTCTGTCTGTTTTAAGGCACTTTCCTGGCGTGCAGATGGGAGCTGGCTTGGCGGGTGCGGGGGTGAGGACAGCGGCAACGATTGCCACAACGCCATTCCGGGTGCCATTCCGCGCGGCGCAGCGGCGATACTTCCCCATCGGCCGCCAGCTATTCCTGTACCCTGACATCGTCTCCCCCTCCATGCCAGGTCCGTGCCTGCTGCAGCCTTCTCAACAGGAATTCATAATGGTGTGTCAAATTGGCTCCACAATAGCCTTTTCAAGCTGGATTTCTAGCAATCTGGCAGTGCAGTCTGTTCTTGTCCCCCGCATAGCTGAGGGCACGTCTTGGCCAAATTCCTGAGAAAGGCCTGTGAAGTTACATTTGAAAAGCAGCAATCCTGTATGGATCGCCCCTGGACATCTTACGGGAAGAGGCTTGCAGATGACACTCTCGATGGACTCTTGATGCTCTTGGAAGCTTGTCAAGAGGGACGCACCTCTACCTAAAGCCTCTGTCAAACATGTACTGTACGCAGGCAGCAGTGAGGGCAGTGCAGCCTTGCTTCCACCGCCAAAAAAGACGCAGCTGCCAGACGCCAGAGACGATCCTCTGCCGCTGGACGTGCGGCTGCTGAAGCAGAGCGCCCTGCCCTCCAATGTGCGCACATGCCATGTTCCCTTTTCCTTACTCGTATCCTGTGCTGCAATGATCATCAAGCAACCTGCATTGCTGTTCAGTATTCGCAGATCTGCATTCAAGGGCGAGTCCAGTGCATGTTGTGGGTTCCAAGGATTATCTAGGCCTACGTTGGGGTGTTCAATGCTGCCCCACACAGCATTGCCGTATGTATCCTCCTGATCATCGTGACATCAGGGTGTGGCACCATGACAGCAGGCATAGCAGGAATATGTTAAAAACAGACCCGGCTTGAGCATAGGGAGCCCACATAATGTTGAAATCTGTGCTCAAAGCTGTTGCCCAGACCAAATTGTAGGGCAATTTGGAGGGGAATTTGATGAAGTGGTGTTGTTGCTGCACGCAGGAGAAAGTGGCGCTGGTGGCGGGCGCGACTCCGCCCGGGCGCGCGCGGCTGCCGCAGCCGTTCATCATGCACAAGATGGCCTTCCACCGCGGCCGCGCGCTCGGCATCATTCGCAACACCCTCCGCTCATCCCTCCCCTGCTCCGACAGCTCTGACGGCCCCGGTGCGCCCCTGCACTCATGTCCTTCCGTCCCAGCCATCCCATGCTTACAAAATCTGTTCCATAATCCCTTTTGCCTTTGTGATGCACTGTCAGACAATTTTCTTGTCATGTCGGGCAATGTCATGGTCAATATGGGATTCAAAGGGAAGCATGAGGAAGCGTCACAGGTGAGTGCTTTGCAGTTGCAGATATGCTGGGTATTGGGGTCATTGTCTCCTGCACGCAAAAAGAAGCATGAAGAAGTGGGTGCAACTCATTGTTGAAACGACTGGTACTTTCTGTGGTGCAGGGGAGACATACGTGCTGAACGACGCGATCTTTGACGATGTGCTGGCGCTGAAGCCGCCATCAGCCGTCTGGCCGCGGCCGTCCGCGATCGGCGCCGTTTCCGGCAACCGTGGCAAAGCCTCGCGCGGGCGCAAGGCCAGGTTTGCTGTCATTTCTTCCTGCCTCCAACCTGTTCGCATGAATGTTGGATTTGCTGAGCATGGGGAAGCAGTGGAAGCAGTAGAAAATTGACCTAGAATCTGTTGCGCAGGCCGCCGCTGCTGATGCCCGGCCTTGCACCCGCGCTGAAAGCCCGCAGCGCGGAGGCCTGGGTCGAGTGGGCGCTGCCAGGTGTGTCCTCCAGCTTCTGATGCTTCTGATGCTGCATTTCAATGCAAGTCATACCTGAGTCCAACATACCTCCGTGACTTGCGCTTTGGCTTGTTGGCGTGGGGCTAGGCTATCACTCTGACAAAGCTCTGGAGCAGGGCATGAGGGGCGGATTTGTATGTGTGCAAAAGGATATGCTTTTGGAACATATGAGAGCGCCCTGCCGAAGCAATTGTTCAAGTGCCTGCTGGAGTATGAGGATAAGCGTGTTTTACAACAAAGCAATGATGCAGAAGGGTGCACCACATAGGCAAGCAGGACGTGGAGCAGATGCTGAAGGACCTGGGGAGCCTGTCGGACCCGGCGCGGCTGTCGGCTGCGCGCGCCGGGGCCGGCAGCGCCACGCTGGCGTCGGCCGAGCAGCGCTGGCGGTGGCTGCTGCCCTGGACCTGGATCCTGGGCGCCTGGAGCAGCGCGCGGGAACGCTCAGACTTTCTGCTCGACGTCACCGTGCGCGGCGCCGGCCTCGACACGTGCTCCAGCGTGCAGGTGGGCCGCCCAACTCACTCTGCCCAGGAAAATCTGACTTTACTAGATTATCTTGTCTGCAGCGCTAATGTGCAATGTGGCCTGGAACTGTCAGCTGCAAGCATGCGGCAGTCACAGGCCCTGCTATCAGCGACTGCCGGCAGCACGTCCATTTGCTTTCCCGAGGCTTGCTCTCCCTTTTGCTATCTGCAGACAAGGAACGCACAGATGTATGGATTGCCTCTGTGGTGGTTGTCATGCTGGACTGCAAGACGAAGATAGAAGGAGGTCAGACAGCGCATGGCTGTGCTGCTGGCAGCTGGCTTGAAGCACTGTCCTCCTTTTTGCCCTTCTCGAGGGGCCCGCGCGTGGTTGTGTCTGTCAAGTTGGCCCCGATGACTGCTTTTGGGACTACGAACGGTATCACAGGCACCAAAATGCGCCTTATCACACTACTGAAACCTCCATTCGTGACCCAACAGGTGCAGGCTCTGGGGGAGGTGTGGTGCCGCACAGCGGTGACCCGCAAGCCGGCCGCGGCGCCGCCCGCGCGCGTCAATGCGGCGCTGCACCCGGCGGCGCCCGACATGCTGCGCACGGCGGCGCTGCTGCTGTCCTGGCTCTCCGGCGGCGCGCGCTGGGTGCTGGGGGCCGTCGACCGCCAGAACGCCACCGGCATGCAGCGAGACCTCAAGGTGAGTGTGCTGATGAAGGCCAACAGCTAGAAAAAGAGCAGCAATCTTGGTTCTGCCCTGCCATGTCGTCAGCACCGATCAAACAAACAGTGGGAGCCGGTGCACAGTCTTCGCAGGACCACGCATGTTACAAAATGATCAATTCTCATGCCTGCCAGGTGCATGCCTGCGTCATGGACCTCCAGCTGAGGGGTGTTGAATTGTGCTATTTAAGATTTGTTGATGGTGTTGGCCCATTGCACCTGTCAGCCCACTCATTAGCTGCCAGCCAGAGCCTCCTCCTGACGGCTCCTTACTGGCAATGACTGAAGGGGTGAACAACTGAGGAAATACAGAAATTCAAGGGGTCTGTGGGTTATGGCGTGGGATATAAGGATTTTGGTATTGATGCAGGTGCGGGTGTGGGTGCCTGCGGCAGTGATGCGGCGCGCGCAGGCGCTGATGGTCCAGGGAACCGGGCCGGCCTCCTCCGGCCTCACCGTCGTTCTGCGCTCGGACTTCTACGAAACGACCGTCCCTCTTCAGGTGTGTAGTCAACCCCTCCCCCCTCCTTTCAGGGAGATCTCTATCTAAATAGTCAGAGATTCCCCTGCCTCTGTCTTGTACGAACGCCCCAGGTGCCATTTTTCAGCTTGGATGCCGCCTTGGTAACGTCCTGCTCGATGCTGCTATTTGGTGGCGGCTTGAGTCAGGGAGCTCCTCGCAGGAGCCCAATTCCTGCCCCAGTGATTCAAGATCGGGATAAGATGCTACTCACACTTCAATGCCTCCATGCAGTAAACGCAAGGTGTATGATGCAAAGTCAGGATAAGCACGTTTTCTCAAGGCTGTCTTAGCAGACTGGGATGGGGAAGAGCCGCTACTGAGAAGCTGCAAAATGACCAGGAGTCTGACACTGAAAGAGCATGTGTGCAGATTCACGCTGGAGGCTCGGTGGTATTCTCAGATCTGCAGCTGGCTTGGAGGGCCTTCCTGGATTGGGGCAGGAGCAACCTGGAGGGCGGCTTGTGATGCATGCTTGGCTGGCATGAATCTGCAGCCTTGCTCGCGACCCTGCAGAACGAATGAACAAGGGCTTGTGCGTTCACATGCTGAGTTTTGCAGCTGAGGCTGAAAAACTGTTCCTGAGACAGTGCCAGCCTATGCTGCGGATTTGGATTTGGTTTGGTATGCTCATGAGCCTGCAGCAGTCAGTCTAGATCATTGGCTCCTGCTTTTTGCATGCTGGTTCTGTGCTGTTCGTATGCTGGTTCCTGCAATTGAGGCTAATTAACCTTCCTAAAGACGGGTCAGCCTTTGCTGCAGAGTTGAAGTTGAATTGGTAGCCCGGCAGCCCGGCCTTGGTACTGGGCTGCGTATACCGGCTCTCTGATTGCTTTTTTACCGACTCGCCCTGTACTGCAAATGAGCTGAAGTGTATCATCAGCACTGTAGGTGCCTCTGCGCCGTGTGGTTTTTTGCATCTGCCAGAAGTACGAGTGCAATGAGAGTGTGAGAGTATTTTGCCGTCATGCGTCTTACTGCCGCAAGCTTTCCAGAGCAAGAGGGATTGAGAGGCTGTTGTCAACTTGTTGAAGTGGCTGTAAGGCATGCGCATTCAGTGAGTCCTTGATTGAGATATGATGCAGCTGTACATCATGAGAACGCAAAAGTGATTTCAGAGTGGCTGCGTGATTTGCTGGCAAACTTACAAATACGCACACATGTATTATTTACAAAGATCGCTATCTTTCAAAAGTAATTCTCTTGTGCTTTTGAGCCGCTCTGCAGTGCCTGTAATCTTTTGAAGTAGTACTCTTGCGTCATTTTGAATCTTCTTCAATCGTTCAAAGACCTTTAAGACAGCTGCATTGGCAGTGATTAAACAGCATTGCAATTGCATCCGTGGCCACTGGCATGGCATGGCAAAAAACATGCCGCATGCAGTGCATGCATATGCGCAGTACTGTGCGAAATTGCTGAAAATTGCATTATAATGCTGAGCTGGTGCGCATTCTCTGCAAAGGCATACAGTTTCATTCCTAATCTGCACATCCTATACAACATTGTGTCTTTAATAGAGCTATGCCTTGAAAGCATAGCAGAGTCGTCCACCTTCCATGGTGTCAACAGCAATTAGGGGGGGGACCTGCCGGGGGGATGTTGCAACGTTTTCCCCCATCCTGTACAAATTGGCTAGCGGACAGGTCAGGCTCTCATCGACCTCGTGGTGTCGAAGTGTAGCCACATACGTTCTTGCAATTCCGCAGAATCTATACCGCTAGAATCTTCTAGACGTACCTTGAGTGGATACGTCGCGACGTCCTCGTACCAGTGTTGGCCATTGTTTGCTGTCCATACACAACTTTGCCTGGAGTCTCGGGCGCCTGTGGGGCAGCTTCTGCAGCAAGCCCGCTATAGTTGGATAGCTTAGAAATGCCGCAGCAAGTTCCTTGATGCCCCACGGTGCGCTTTGCGTTGTGGGTTGTACCGTCCATCCTTTCACGCCTCTTTAGCCCACGTCCCCGAGGCAATTTCCGCAAACATGATGATAGCAATGCTATGTATAGGCTAAATAACTATATAGTAAAAAAAAGGGTTTGAGTTGTTTTGCAGGAGGGACGGGTGCAGGATGGAACTCATCTCAAATGTTGCCCTTGCGACAGCTGTCCTGCTGCTTGGGACTGTTGCTGCATATTGCACAATGCGTCTTCTGGGATTCCTTAGACAATTTGTTATCCTGTCGCGCCTGCCATATCCTCGCAACGAACCTTTCGTTCTGGGCTCTGCTCTAGAGATGATAAAACCCAAGAGGATGCACCTGGCGATGAGGGATTGGGCAGAGCAGCTTGGGGGCATCTATTGCTTCCGTATAACTGTATTTCACGTAAGTTCACCCTTGCAGTGAATCCCAATTGCATATCTGTTCAGCGAGACGGCAATCACTGACTCTCCTAGGACCAGCACTGTCCTGCTAACCCATTCCATCCTCCAATTTTTAATGCCAATCCTTGTGTAAGTTAATGAAGCTTACCTACGGTTTCTCAGTGCACTAACTTGTGCAGAAGCAGCGGCCATGATCCCCATGCGTCTAGCCATCGCTTACTTGACATGGTCAGTTGCCAGTCTTGTTGAGCTCCTCAGAGGGAACTGAATGGGCTTTAAAATACCTTGGAAGGTCTTAATTAAGCTTCCTGGCACATGCATGCAGGTGGTGGTGGTAGTGGATGCACACCTGGCAAGCTTGGTGTTGGGCAATGGGCACAAGCTGAGCAAGGCACTGGAACCGCCACTGTCAGAAGAGCTGCTGAGCCTCAAGGGGCACCCCACGATGTTCTCTGCCGGCACCGATTCTGAGTACTGGGCACTCCTGCGCAAGGGCACCGCGCCCGCATTCAACCCCAGGCACATCAGGTGCCTGCTTTTGCATTGTACTTGCACTCGCAGATGTGCGCATGCTTCTCCCTAACAGGAGCTCACTGAGGTCTGCACGGGCCTGGACACTCGGTGCATTTCATACTGTCCGAGGGGTCACCCCCACTCCTGGGACATTCTAGCAGCGTGCCACACATGACTGCCTCTCCAGTTGCAGGACTCTCATTAATCAGTATGTATTGAAGACCTGAACATAGGCTGTATAATAAGGCCACCAGGTGACACCGTCATGACCTGTGCTGCTTGTAGCTGAGCTGGCATGTCTGTGGGCAGGGACGCGTTTCCAGCCGTGCTCAAGGTGCTGGAGCAGATAATCGGCAATCTGGCAGATGGCGGCCCCGGGGTGGAGGCGGATCTGAACAATCTGATGATGCGATTTGCCATGGACGTCACCGGCATCTTCATATTCGCCAAGGACTTTGGGACCGCGCGCTCGTTCTCCGACGCCGGCACCGACGAGCTGTTCATGATCATCAAGCACTGTGCGCGCCGCAGCCGCCTCTTTGTCACAGGATGGGTGCTCAGAACGGGCTTCCGTGGGGTTAGCATAGTAGCTGATTGGCAGCGCAAGGGACAAAAAAATGTCGAACTGCGTGCTGTTCTGAACAACCGTCCTCTGTCAATATACACCCATGCATGCGCCCCTTGCTGTCTTGCTTCGCTAATGTTAGCAGCCCCAACATGAAAGTACACCTGTGGGACTAGCAGTTTTGCAAGGCATTAGTTCATGCATGCGCTCCGCTCCGTCAAATTGACATGCGAGGCCCTAATAGTAGCAATGAGCACATCTGTTTGAAGCTACCAGCTTAAGCTCTGAAAAGACCTGCCTTTCAAGTGTTTGTAAAGCAGCGTTAGTTGTTTTGGAGATTGGGCGGAGTCAGGACAGGGTCAGCATGCAGGACATGGCTGTGGCCGAGCTATGGCCGCCCAGGGGGGGTAATAGATTCCAAATGATTGTTTCATTCTAAAGTTGGTATGTTCGCTGCAGCATTGGAGGAGCTGATGCTGCGCTGCGTCAACCCGCTGCGGCGGTTCATGGTGTGGAACCGCGAAGTGCGCGAGGGCACGGCCACCTTTAAAGCCTTCCGGACCGCCATGATCGACCTCGTGGCAGAGGTGCGCATGCCATGCATGAGTCACCGAACAACCATGTCTATGGATATTACTCCTGGAAAGCCACCACGCATCGCTGCAGATGGCTAGGCCGCTGCAGCGCAGCACAGACTGCACGCAGCCTGGCAAGAGAGCCAGCAGCACATGCAAGGGCACTTGCAACGTTTTGATTGAACAGCACATGTTAGGATGCTGATTGCCAGCATGTTCAACACGTTTCTGTCGCCGATTCGAAGAGACCTTCGCCTCAAAGCAGGGTGTCTAGAGGGTTGCATGCAATGCGGCAGTGCAAAACATGCAGCGCAGGCGGCTTTGCGTCTGGGCTTTCAAAGCTTCCGGCCGGGGCCGTCAACTCGCTCTGCCATTTGGCAGATGGAGGCCCACTTGTACAGTGTCACAGCAGAGAATATGGTAGACGAGGGAATGGGTGCATTGCAGGTGAAAGCGCGCGGGGAGCCGGCTGAGGATGATGTCACCATCGCGGCGCATCTGCTGCGGCTGCGCGATCCGCGCACAGGGCGGCCGCTGAGCGACGAGCTGCTGGCGGGCGAGTTTGGCATGTTCTTCACCGCCGGCCTCGAAACCTCCGGCAACGCAATCTCCTGGACGCTGTGCGCTTACTCACCCCCAGTCAGTGCTCCTTGCAACTGCTGTGTCTGCTGTCCTGGATACTGGGGATCCTGTGACAACACCGTCTCCATATTTCCTCCTCCTTTCCATGGAATTAAGGTGCATGCTTGGTGTGTGCCGCCCCAGCCAATGGTCCACCTGCTGCCCTGTCTCAATTCACGTCGGGGATTCATGTACAGATATATCATGGCTGTTTGCCACTGGAACTGCGGTGCATGCTTGAAAGGGGCTGCAGGAGGTTGGCATGGTGATTTCAATGGAGTGACAGCAGGGTGCAGCTTCCTTTGGGGCAGCTGACTGCAAGCACTGCCCAGCAGAAGTTATGACTGCATGACAGTACTGGAAATGAGAAGTGGCACATGTGTTTGAGAGGTGTGACTGCGAGCAGGTATCTGCTTTCACAGCACCCGGAGGTGGAGCGGAAGCTGGCACAGGAGCTGGACGCAGCCGGCCTGCTGGTCACCCCCGAGCGGCCCAAGCCTCGATCCATGGAATTTGCAGACCTGGCAAACCTGCCCTATCTCTCCTGGGTCAGCAAGGTAATGCCCAAAGATCTCACAAGCACACACCGCGAGACAGGCACTCAAGCCGCCTCAAAGGCACGCCTTGATGGTCCCTGCGCTATTGCTTTTGTGCATCAAGAGTCAAGAGATACTAGATAGTCATTTCGCAGCCAGGGCATCTTTCAGTGCCGCAGCTGCAACACCCCACACACCTTGTAAAGTTGCCGCTTGCATGCTAATCTCCATTTTGATCTCAGATTGCCTGAGGTGATGTCATCGTGATGTCATCTTTGCTGAGCTGGCGGTGGCGCGCGGCAGGAGGCGATGCGCGTGCGGCCGGTGGCGAGCACGGGGACGTCGCGGGTGACTAAAGCTGACATGGTGCTCGGGGGTTACCTCATCCCCAGGAACTCCTTCATCGTTGTTCCCTTTGACGCGGTGCACCATTTCCCTGGCAACTGGCCCAACCAGCCGGACGCCTTCATCCCGGTGAGACTCACTGCCTTCTGACGCCCCACTGTAGGTGTTATCACTAATTAGTAAATGTTTAACTAGCTTATTGACTGGCGCACATGACCCTCCCTCTTGCCATCATGATAAGTTAGCTCTCATAAAGTCTGGAGAGATATTGACAGAAGTCCTTTGTCCTGCATGACGCATGCTGATGATCAGTGGGTGGGCAGGATCCTTTGCTATTGTGTTACTTGTATTCAGTTCGATCCTGAACATTTACTTGACCTGCAATCCTTATAGGCACCTGATTGTTGCAGCGCAGAGGCGCAAGGACAGGGCTGGTTCACTTGCATCTCGCGACCCTCAGAATTGTGTACTTAGCACAAGTGGTATCGCTGCAGGAGCGGTGGGCGGTGCAGGGCTCAGAGCTGGCAACAGCCGTGGAGGCAGAGGGTGCCTCTCACGTTCGGGGAATAGCAACAGCATCTGTGGAAGTTGTGGGGACTGCATCGCCTGCAAAGAGCCTCGGCGGCAAGCTGCACAAGAGGACTCCCTCCTACATCACCGGCAGCCCAGCCAAGGTGAGAACAGTCTACAACCACCCCTGTAGGATACCTCACAGCAGCAAGTTTTTATGTTGGCATGTGTGCAGGCACCTGGGCTGAGTGGGCACTGTATTGTCCTTGCAAGGGGGCTTCCCCCCATCAGAGGTGCCTTTTCCTTTTGCACCATTCTCTCACCCCCGCACAATTCAGTCCTGGAACAGCATCGCTCTCAAAAACGGCCTTATGACAGAGCTACAATCTTGCGCCAGGGGTAGAGGATCACGCATGTGCAACATGCAAATGTAATACTCAATATGTTGATATGTAGAATTCTCAAAACTAACGACAAAGAGCTCGGTCACTCGGCTGCGCAGGGCTCGGCGGCAGAGGCGGCGGCGGCTGGCGCGGCGGCGAAGCGGTTCATGCCGTTCAGCGTGGGCCCGCGGCAGTGCCTGGGACAGTCGCTCGGCCGCGTCATGCACGACACGGCCGTCGCGCGCATCGTGTCCAGCTTCCGGCTCGAGCTCGCGCCGCGTATGGGCGGAGCGGCCGGCGTCGACGCGGCGGCGATCAACCGGCTCACGCTGCAGCCCGGCGAGGGCATGTGGATGCGCTGCCACCCGCGCGCTGATGTGGCCGCTGATGTTGCGCGCGGGGGGTGATCGCGCTGATGTCGCCGCTGAGGTGGCATGCGCCCGGTCACCGCGCTGATGTGGCTCACGACCGGAGCGCACCGATGTGGCGTGCGCATAGTAATCTGCGCATAGGAGACCTTTTGACCACGCCCGGTATGGCGGCGAGCGATGGGTGGCTGCTAAAAAGACAGGGATCAGGCACACGTCCCGGGAGCAACGTCCAGATCTCGCGAAGCATGCCACAGGCACCCAAGACTTCACGACAGTTTCTTTTCTCCCCACAAAGTCTATCTTCAGAGTCCTAAGAGTTCAATGACTATAGGCCCTACGGATGGTTGCCACCGAGAAAGCAAACTTCTTGACTTGTATTGGGTTAGAGCACTTGCATGTGCATGCTAGATTGTTGTGATGGCATGCACACATACCATAATGAGCAAATTGAGCTCCTTTTAGTCCACAAATGTGGATGCAAAAGTTGCCTGGCCATGGCACCCAAGTGTTGATCAGAAGCAAGCGCTGAGCACAAGATTTTGTGTCGCTTGTTTCGAACCCGTGTCGAAGGAGGGCTCATGAATTCGGCGCTGTTGAATAGTACTGGAGCATTAAATGTAGAGAGCTGCAATAATCGTGGGAAGTCTCTTCCAGCTCTCAAGTACCCATGGATGGTTGGATCTTGCTTGATTTTGGCAAGTCCATCAAGGGGTAGGATTGCACCATATGCGGCAACCTGTACCTGCAGCTTGTCTGCAGACGCACGTACACCTTGCCTTGGGCAGGAAATAGCAAATTGTAAGGAAAAAAAAGACAATAACAACATATAGATTGAGCAGGATCATCGTGAGCTGCCAACAAAATAACTGTAAGGTAGATAACCAGCCAGTTATTATCGACTTGCAAGGAACGGCCCCAAAAAATGACTGGACCTACACATTTGCATATTCACCGCTACGTAGTAATACTACAGTAGAATACTTCAGCACGGCCTCCACCGCATTCTCGCCTGTTCTGCCTTGTGCATGCTTTCATGCAGCTCTCTACACTACATGCACGGGCCTGCCCTATGCTGAAAAGCTACAATGTCTCAGCAAAAGCAAAGCACGATTTGCAATTGATCCATCAGCTGCTGTCAGCAAGTGTGCATGATCCGCGGCCGAGCATCAGACCACAACATGCAGCGAGCTGCAGGCTTCACACTGCATGAGCAGCGATGGCGCATCTCCCATCAGAGCCGTGTCCAGCACGAATCGTGGCTGCCTGTGGCATCCTTGTAGCGCATGGCCATCCAGCACATTTGCCAGCCGCTGCCTGCACCATCAATCTCAACTGCTCATCCATCGGGCCCTTCAATATGTCTCGAGTGACCTTTTGCATGTTCAAAGCAGAAACTTACAGTCTGAAAGCTTCAGATTGTCACCGGAGGAGCACAATTGCCTCAACTCATTTTCAGCTGACAGGGGTACTGCACTGTCACATGTCATTGCTTATTGGGCTCGTTGTCTCAGCGTATGACTCATCTCACTCACACCATTTTCAAGACAGGCACAATCCGACTCGGCTGAATATCGACAAGGGCTTTCACATCAGCAGCAGAGCATGCAGGACGACGGGAAAGAGCTGTGAATGCCACCTGATGTCGTCCAATGTGAGACCTTCCACTCGAAGGTCCATGCGCAGGTCGCAGCCGCTGCACAGAACGACGCCGTTGTGCTCCATTAGGTGCCCGTTACGGCACACCGGGCACGGAATGCGGCCCGAGGTGCTGGGCCCCTCCGCATGGAGATCTACCTGCTCCAATGCACCATTGGGATTCAGGCTGTGGGAGTGTATCAGTACGCCCCCCCCACCGTATATCTCACAACCAACATCTCAATCACAACACGTCATTTTTGATTCATCTTTCAAATAAAGTGGGTAGAAAAGAATTTTCCCAGACTCCCCTAGTGAAATTCGGACTCCCAGGAGCAGAATCCTTCTATGCTCCAGGGATGGCTGCATTGGCAGGCACACAGCAGAACTCTCTTAAGCATGATGAAGGTCGATTTGTCAGACACAGCCTAGAGAACGCCAAGGGAGGGCGGCGGCGCACGAGCATGGAGAGGTCAGAGTCAGCGGCGGCCGACTCCCAGCGTTCGTGCTCTGCCAGGAACGCCGCCTCGTCGCGCCGCATGTCCTCAAACAGCGATTCCTCCAGCGACCGCATCAGCTCCTCATACTCCGCGGCTCCCAGCCCAAACGCCCCATCCAAAATGTTCGGCACCGGCTTCCCTGCAACCACAAAACTACCAGTCATTACTATTTCTATAAAAATGCCTTTCCTGCCAGAGGCAAGGTGTGTCTGCAGACAAGCTGGTCTGCGGGCAATGGCTACCAAATCCTAGCCCTTGTGGACTCGCCAGATCCAAGCAAGACCAATTGATCGTTGGCACGGAGCTCAACTTCGCCTCTTGGCAGCCGGGGGGAAGCCATGCGGTAGAGATTTCGAATTGTGCATGATATGCGCTGACTAAATATAATGTGCTGTCACCTGGCTGCGGCGCGGTGTCTGTGAAGTCATCGTCCATGAGGCTGTCCTCCGGTGCAGCAGCTGCAGCCGGCTCCTCGCCGGCGGCTGGGTTGCAGTGCACGACATCAGCGGTGCTGACATCAGCAATGATGTCGGCGAGCACCAGCTTCACGTCAACCTGAGGGTTGCCCCCGCCGCCCTCCTGCAGCAGTGACCCGCGCATGCAGTGATGAGAACGCATGGCATGGCAGCCCCAAGCAAGCTCCTGGCCAGAGACCAACTGCCACAGAGAAGTATTACAACACATAAGTGCTCATATATGGGTCCAGAGCAGCTTGTTCTGGGCTATCCCATGCTATTCCCTCACTCGGGCTCACAGGTGCGCCTTAGTCACGAGGGATGCTCAGGGGCGATGACCGCTAAGCCAGCTCGGCAATCTACCTGAGCATTCGCGTGTTATGACATTAGCTCTGACAGAAACAGCAAATTGTGCAAGGGAGCCAATGAATTCCCAAAGAGGGTGACAGACCTGGCGTAGGCGCCAGAGCAGGTCGGCTCGCTGGTCCTTGACGCGCTGCATGCATTCTGAGCGCACTCGGCTGCGCCACTGGGCCCTGTCAGCCAGTGCCTTGGCTGACCGCCGCTGCTGCCCCGTGCTGCCCATGCTGCGCCACAGACCGCTGCCCTAGATCTGCGCACAGCATAAAATCATTTCAGATGCTGCTGCACTACGACCTGGCATGCGATGTGGACAGTGCCTTGCAGATGTAGGGGGCAGGGGAGGTGATGCAGCGTTCGGTTATAGAGCAGGACGCACGTTGAAGCCTTCGGCGCGCAGGCACTGCTTGTGAGCTTCTATGAGCTTTTGGCAACGGTCTGATTCAGGCCCTGCACGCCAAGCAACATCAGGCAGGCTTCCAAAGAGCAGCATAGCAACGTTGAACAGAGAATTCAAAATTTGTAAAGTTTTCGATTGCTCAGCAGGGAACGGGATGATCTCATGGATTCGTACCGTATCGAGCAACGCAATCATCACGTTCTCTCTGAAGCAGTGACACACAGGAAGTTAGTAGCTGCTGGTGAGCACGAGAATTCCCAACAGCGAAAAAAAGCCGCCGATCGATGATCGCTTGACTCAGTAATAACCAACATATTGGAAGGACTGCGCTCTACCTTCGTATCGGGGCAGGCGCAGCAGATTTTCTTCTTTGGAGCCTCCTGAATCGGGGCTTCTTCTTGTCTTTTGCCTCCCCAAAACCAGCCCATGTCGTCTAGAATATCCGACTCGCTGGCTACAAAGACAACATCACAGCCATCTTATTGCTCATTTCTGTCGTGATGGCGGCACGCACCGAAAGCCACGATCTGTGTATTGTATGGCACGTGGTTGCACACTGTAGGTCACGTGCGCCGTGCGCAGCTTGCTTATGTCTTTTACGCACTTTCTGCTGCACGAAACGCACAGCAAGTATTAAGAGATTGAAACTCTTATTGGATTCCACTTACAGTTGTACTCCCTGGCCGCTGCTGTGTCTATCTTGAGCAGATCGTTTTCTCGAGATCGTCAGTTAGCCTGAGAATAGTCATCTCTTGAAAGATCTTAAGACTCATAATATCACCAAAGTAAGCAAAACACTTTGTAACGCAGCATCATGGCAGCTAGCCCTGAGGAAATGGCGAAGGGAGTGAAGATGGCTGAACAGGAGATGGACTACAGGGTCGATCTTTTCAACAGGTGAGTTTGTTGAGGACTCGCTGTGCCTGTAGTTTGTCATGCTGAGAAGTAACGAGTCTATGCAGCTCACTTTCAATGCACCTTGCAGCGTCTTAATGATGCAGAGCTGAATATTGTTGCCCTGGTGCAGGATGGTGTCTACCTGCTTCGAGAAGTGCATGGACAAGAGGTGCTCGCCTTCAACACCCACAATCTCACCAATGTTTTCCATCAACTGTGACGTTGGATACAGGTCTTTGATGGTGGTTTCAACCTCAACCTTGCGCTGTCTACAGGTACAAGGAGGGTGATCTGAATGTGGGGGAAAACAGCTGCGTGGACAGATGCGCGTCAAAGTACTGGCAGGTCACAGGAATAGTGGGTCAGCTTTTGGGTGGCGGACAGCAATGAGAGGAAGCCTAGCCACATCATCAAGCAACAATGCAAGCGCTGGCGGAATTGATTCGCCATGGATAGTAGGATAGTTGGGCCGCTTCCTGTTAACAACGTTGCTATTCAGGCACAACTTGTTACAGACAGATCAGCGTTCATGCCGGGCGCACCTCAAGTTGCTATGAGGCTCTTGCAATTGAGCACAGGCTCTTGAAAGAATGCATGCAATGATATCATGCTACCATGCTATATTAAAGTACTTCAAGTTCACAGTGTTTTGACTACTTGGAAGCTTGCAATTGCCAGAGGTGTGTAAACAATTACACATCCTATTTAGGCATGGATCCTCCATCAAGCTGCAGTGCCAAATGATGTTTGAGACTTCTCCAGAAGTGACACCATATAACGAAAAGCACTGCTGACATACACACAAACATTCCAAGAGAATTGACCAGCAATGACAAACACATCTTGCCAGCCTCAGTGTCTGCAAAGCTTTCATGACAAAGCATTTCCATTCAAGTGAAAGAAATACAAAGTTTTTGGCATTACTTGTAGATTCCAGTTGAAATACAACACACACCCCCGACACGCCCAGTGCATGCATGGGCTACAGCTGCTCACTGCAGACGTAATAAAGAACTGCTCCTATCTGAGCTTGCTCAGCTTTCTGGCAATGCATCAGGCTTGGGCTGCGACCTGGGGAATAGGAGCCTGCAGAGAGGCCGTGTTGGCTCGCAGCCACTCAAGCACATCACCTGACAGCCGCGGCGACGCCTTGTCCCACACCTCCTCGTGGTACTGGTTCACCCACTCAATCTCGCTCGATGACATCACCTGCGCATGGCAACAGACAATCATATCTGCATCATGCTTGCTTAATACTTCTGAGCAATCATTCAGCGTTTCTCACATATAGACAAAAGCTTCACTCCAGAATTTCAATATTGCATATACACAAAGATGCGTAATCCCGCGCACTCACAAGGAACTGCACAAAATGAAGCCACATCACATATCTGATGAGATCTGGCAAAGTTGTAAACATAGAGTGGTTTACGGGATTCAACCAGAGAATTTCAACATCATTCTGAATCGTGTCAGCATGGGCTCAGGGACAGGAGGTTGGCGGGGGAAGCAGGCGCACGTCAAGGTCGATCATCTTGCGCTGCAGGGGGCACATGGTGAGGCGCTCGAAGGAGAGGTAGGGCTGCTCGCCAAAGCGGAAGGGAGTGTCGGCCTCCTTCACCACCAGCAGGTTCTCGATGCGGATGCCAAACTCGCCCTCCTCGTAGTAGCCCGGCTCGTTGCTGACCACCATGCCTGCCTCAAGAGGGTATGTGATCGTGTACCTGCATGCGAGCAGCCTCAAGCAGACTCTGCAAATTTCGATGAGCAACGAATGTCGCAGTTATGCACAGCACATACAATAAATGCAAGCTCTTTCGCAGTCGACCTTTCTCATCTGACAACTTTCTTGAACTCTGCGGAGCAAGCTAAAGGGCATGAAGGCTCAGGCCAGTCTCCTGAAAACCGGCTTCCAGCGCATGCTAAAGCCATGCACACCAACAAGCGTGGGACTCTGACGTTCAGAAGAAACATGTCAACCCCTATGTGCTCCAGCTCTGCATATAGTTGGCGGGCGGGCTCTCGCACCGGGTGGAGATGGACTGGGGTCCCTCGTGGACGTTGAGGGCTGCGCCGACGCCGTGGCCGGTGCCGTGGCGGTAGTTGAGGCCCATCGACCACAGCGGAGCGCGCGCCAGAGTGTCCAGCGCCAGCCCGGGGGTCCCCGTCGGGAAAACCGCGCTGTCCAGCGCTATGTGCCCCTGTGGAAGAGTGACAGCCCCTTCGGTTCGCTTGCTCCCAACAATTTATTGTGCCAATTCGTCTGTTTTGACGCAACCCACCCCATCCCTGTGCCCGGGTCTTTGGGTGCGAATGAGGCTGTCCAGCTTCGGGGTCCAGAGCACTGTATGAGGGCTAGTTGGAGCCCTGCCCCCCTTGGGGGTATGAATGCAACACTATAGCGGCTGGCAGCAATTCTACATGTGTCTGTCCAACGCAACGGGCTATTCAGGTTCCTTTAGCCCCTAGCAGCATTTCAGAGACACAGCATGAGACTACTGTACCGTGTTGCATTGTCTGCTGCAATGCTGCAGTCGGTATGAGGTGCTCGATGCAGGCCGCTTTAACAGCAAGAATGTTATGTAAATTCCATGTTGGGAACCTGAGACGGTTTCAGGCACAGGCGAGGTTGACGGTCCACTCACCTGCAGCACGCGCGTGAAGCAGACCTTCTGGTGCTTCGTAGGCTCTCCCAGGTGGAACGTGCGGGTTACATCCGTCGTGCCGCAGTCATACTGACCACCTGCACAGGACAGTATATTATTGGCCTGCCTTGCATTCCATACACCGCATAAACAATCATCATCATCTCAGATGACACTGCTCTTGTGGACATTACTCTTCGCCCCTGTTGTGGCATGGCCCTCAGCAATTCCATCCCGCCAACTGCTTGGTGCAGCCGAAGACACAGAACGGCAGTGGACGACCCCACAACAGAAGCGAAAGCACGAGGAAAAGACTGGCAGGCACGTACATGTGCCCCGGCAGGCGCGCCGCAGCCATTGTATCAAATGGGATCCAAGAATC